>NC_141910.1:11235714-12563928 GCF_057802395.1 Ceratotherium simum simum | reverse complement strand
TGAAGTTGATGAGGATTGCGTAAAATAATGTATAGAAAGTGTCAAGCTAGCATTCTCTCGTGTATATATTTGTGAGGTTACTTTTTTACGTTCCTTGTGAACCATTCAAACTTTTCAGCTACCGGGGCAGGTGTGATAATAAAAAACCTCTATGGTAGAAGACCGTGGCAGGCAACATAGCATTTAATGAGCATTGCTCATTAAATGCCTCAATTTTTTTTTTAAGCTTAAAATTTTCTTATAGGAATCAACAGTGAGACAATTGTGAAACCAGCTTCAATTTCAGAGGAAGAACTGTTGAATTTAATCAATAACCTAAATAATGATGATAATGTAGACGGCCTCCTTGTTCAGCTGCCTCTTCCAGGTGAGTTGGACTCTACCATTTAAAATGATTTCTGAGGAGTGGAGAGGCTTGGTTACTGTATATACCCAGCCCCTCGTGTGGATTTGACTTAAAGGGGAGGTAAACTCAAGAGAGGAGTATTTGATTAGATACGGGACAGACCACTCAATACCAATTACTCCATGATTTGGTATTGAGATCTTGATACAAAGCAGAGTGGAGGGAGGCAGCTGTACAAGAGGATATTGGCTTTGATATTGGTGTTTGGCTTGGCTTGATGTGTGTTCCTTCTGTGCAGATGATGACGTAAATTGTGGAGGCAGGTTGTAGAAGGGGAATGGGTTTGTGCGACAAACCAGATAAGCTGAAGTCAAGCAGAGCTCACTACGCAGCAGTGACTTAAAGCTGCTGCCCTGATTTCTTTTCCAGAGCACATTGATGAGAGAAAGATCTGCAATGCTGTTTCTCCAGACAAGGATGTTGATGGCTTTCATGTAATTAACGTAGGGCGAATGTGTTTAGACCAGTGTTCCATGTTACCGGCTACCCCATGGGGTGTGTGGGAAATAATTAAGCGAACTGGTAGGTATATCCCATAGTCGTATGTCTGTGTTAGTAAAGTAGTACTTGCAAATGTTAAAAATTCATGCAGTAGCAAAGAGCAGGAACTCCTACCCATGACCTTTAGTCCTGTCCCTCAGAGCCTTCCTCTCTTAGCAGTTGCCTGTGACTGTTTTTGCTGTTTAATACAGAAACCTCAGTGAAGGAAATGTAAGCTTTAATAGTGGTGATAGTGCACATTCATATAACATTTTGTAGTAGTAAGTGACAGGTCCAACTGACTGAAGCTTAGTGACTTCCTTCATTATGACAATTAGATTCACATCCTAGGCCGTCTGCCTTCCTTTTCGTTTGGTGCCCATTCTAAGACAGTCTGGCACTGCTTTTAATGCAAATATATATTTTTTTTCATAGGCATTCCAACCCTAGGGCAGAATGTGGTTGTGGCTGGAAGATCAAAAAATGTTGGAATGCCCATTGCAATGTTACTACACACAGATGGGGCGCATGAACGTCCTGGAGGTAAGGAAATTGCTTTCAGAGAAGGGTCTTCTCCCTTATGTGAGAACCTTCAGAGACTGTCCTTGGATGTTTGGAAGTGTTAACTTTGTTAAACTTGGTATTTGTTGTAACTTGAACAGATATTCGGGGAATAATCTTGGTAGGAGAAGCTGTACTCAGTGTCACCTGAGAGTTTACTTAAATTCATTTATTATGGAACTAGTTCAGAAATGGATATACCTGAGAAGTAAATTTGCGTTTTGAGTATAAACGTGGTTGTAGACAATTAGAAATTTTCAGTTATGGCGTTGATAGTTAGAGTAAGAAGCAGGTCTTATTCAAAGTCAGTATCCTGTTCTGTGTCATTTGGTAGAAAAAATCTTAGACCATTGCAAAAGATTGAACTGATATGACTGTAATGTGTCATTGTGTCGAGTTCTGTGTCATTGTGTCGAGTTCTGTTAATTTGTCTGAGGAAAAGTCTCATAGATTAGTTATCACATGTGATTATCATGATGTGACCTTACATGATTATATCAGATATAATGGCAAGACTGTGTATTTCCACATATCTTTCAGCACACTTTTTTTTTTTTCAAAAAACCTTGAGAAATTCTAGTGATATTTTACTTAGAAAAGGTAAAATTCTTGAAAGTCTGTTAAATAGTATAAGGAATAAATTTCATTATATATGACTCCAAAGGGTGGAGCTAGGACCAATGGGTAAAAGTTACAAAAAAATTGGGTATTAATTTTTAAAGAGTAAATGGCAGTTAGCTGCCCAGAAAATATGGCACATGAATTAAGTCAATTATTTTTTCAGAGATGTTGAATTCCTACAATAGTTTGACTAGTTGAGACCTAATCCAATTCAGCTTTGATTCAGAGATCAAGATATCGATTTTTTAACTTGTAGGTGATGCCACGGTTACAATATCTCACCGATACACTCCCAAAGAGCAGCTGAAGAAACATACCATTCTTGCAGATATTGTGGTCTCCGCTGCAGGTAAGAACACCTGGGAGGGGGACAGAAGGACATCACCTCAGAAGGGTGAGAATGGACCGCTTCTCTTAGAATTTGCCTGCCTCACTGCCATTCCATTCATCCTACCCCTAAGAATGATACTGTGAACTGCCTACAAAGGTGAGGAGAGAGTTGTGGTTGGAATATTGGTTTCTGGCATTCTGTTATAGACTTGATGGATGAATGTTATTTCTAAAGCCTTGGAATATTTCTATTTACTATGTGAAGTTGAAATGGTTCCTTGGTTAATAGTTTTTATAGGTTTTTACAAAACAAGCTAATTAGTTCTTCCAAGTCTCTTGCAATTGAAAGTAGATACAAGTCTGACAGGTGGAATCTTCTTTCGTAGTAAATTGATCATTCATACCTCCATTACCAGGCATTCCCAATCTGATCACAGCAGATATGATCAAGGAAGGAGCTGCAGTCATTGACGTGGGAATAAATAGAATTCAAGATCCCATAACTGCTAAACCCAAGTTGGTTGGAGATGTGGATTTTGAAGGTAAATGGTATAATGTTTTAAAACTATAAAATCAATAAATATTGCCTTTAATGGACATTTTGGACAGATATTTACTTTTTCTTTAACTTTTAAACTTATGTTACTCTGGTAATACCATTTAAAATGCATCCCACAAGAATTAAGAGAAATCTTTAAAAACATTATAGCCTAGACTAGAATCATTTTAGGTCTTTGTATCATAAAATTATGGAGAGCAGACATAAACTTTTCAGGGAGCTGTTTGTTTTTTCCTTTGGATTATTTCATAGTTGAACAACTTCATGACTTGTAACAAGTCTGAAAATTTAATAAAATGGTTTCCCTGAACCTTTGAGTCTCCTCAGAAGTGTTAAAGAAGGCCACAAACTTGGAATGTTAGAACAGTCCAAGGAAAAGCCATCTTCCTGAAATTTTGAAATAGGCTGTAAATTTCTCCTTTCACTTAAGATACCATGTTTATCTGAATTTTGTGCTGATAATCCTGTTTCTAGCTTTCTGTTTCTATTAAAGCAGTCAGATTTTTCATTTAAGATTAGGTTAAAAAAACCTTACTTCTCGCTTCCCAGAAAGTTACTTTGCTTAGTGCTTTGGGCAAACAGTACAGTTAAATAAATGAAGTAAATAAATAGAGTAAAATGAAGAAAATGTTGTAGGCAGGTATTAATTGAGGTGATGCTTATTAATATTATAGTTACCCCTCCCACACAGTTAACCTACTGAGATGTTTCTTTTTAAGTTGATTTAATATGGAGGAAAATTTGACTGATAAATTATAGGTTATTTAGGTGTATAAATATTGATTGAACAACTACTTATTATGTGCATATTATTTTATTGGTATGTTCAAAAACCTTTTCTTTTGAGTAATGTAGATGTGATTTTTTTAATGAGTTTGAGACTTATGAAGGTGCTTACGTATATTACTGCTTTTTCTTTGAATGCTTTTTCCATGATATGTTAAAACATGTACATTTCTTTGCCATAATTGAAGCGGTCTGCCTGTCATACTTCTGTGCAGGAGTCAGGAAGAAAGCTGGTCACATCACTCCAGTCCCTGGGGGTGTTGGTCCCATGACAGTGGCGATGCTAATGAAAAATACCATTATTGCTGCCAAAAAAGTGCTGAGGCCTGAAGAGCGAGAAGTACTGAAGTCTAAGGAGCTCGGAGTGGCGACTAATTAACTGTTGTGTCTTCTATGTCATGAACAGCACTCCAAGCCAGTTCAAGAGGCAACCACAGGCCAATAGAAATGCAGTATTTTTTATTTATGTTACTGAAATGGTTTAAAATGATGCTTTGTATTTATTGAAAGCTTAAATGGATGGGTGTTTATGCACATAACTCTGCAGTACCTCACCAGGGAGCACACCAGTGTCATGCTGGGTCATGTGATCTAGCCACGAGAAGCCATTTAACATAGGGGACATCGTCACATTGAGAATGGCTGCTTCACGTTGTCAAGCCACTTGCGTTAAAATTTGCCTTTTCTAGGATTGCATTTCCCAAGTGCTATTCCAATAAGAGTTGATGCTCATTTTAGGTTCCAAACCTTTTGAGTTTACCTGGTCAGACCAAAGGAAAAATGTTGCCAGAGAAAATTAGGGGAAGGGTAAACGAGAAGAAATGATGGTAATTGAGTAGAAAAAAATTACCCTAGTTTATATATGTATTGACTGATAACCAGAAGAAAAACAACATGTTAATAGTATCCTAAGCTGTCATTTTGTGGCTTAGTCAGGCAATGTTTAGGGTTGTTCCAGGTGCTGTTAGCCCTCCTTTTATACCATTCATGAGGTCTCCCCATTTTAGTTTTCTAGGATTGAAAGGCTTATTTCATAAATTATTTGTGTGTTTTGTCATACTTGGCTTTTCCTATATGCTTAAACTTCATTGTTCAATTTTTGTACTGTTGGGAGTGTCTGTATGGTTTCTTTGATATATCTTGAAACCTGTTTTTGAAAAAAAAAACGTGGGTTTGATAATCGTTAGGGCAGCCTGGATACAAGTATGCAACTTACTTTTCCACCAAAGAATTGTCAGCAGCTGCCTGCTTTTCTCTGACGCACCTGTTGGCTTTCCCTTGCTAGGTTTTTGAGAGCTTGAGTTAATACTGAATTTAATCAGACTTTCTGATTAAAGTGTTTTTTAGTTTGTTTTGTTTTTTTAAATAAAACACTTCTGACTAGTGTGGAATGAGTTTCTGAAATACTGTATCTTCCTGCTATGCCTTAGTTGTGACTTAACCGTGGTTGATTTTTCTCATTGGATGTAATCCATCTGGATATTCCTAAATTTGGTAACACCCAATCCTGTGCCTTAAACAAACTGGTTTAAAGAGCTGTGAAGAAACCAGCCTAATCCTTTTAGTCTTACATCTCAGCAGGTTGTGCCAAGCCAGGAGCTTAATCTTTCAGATTCATTTAAGTGGTTAGTCTTGTTCTTGGTGTTTTCTAAATTGTTCTGAGTATTTTCTAAGCCATGCGTTCAATTTACACATTGTTCAAATTACAAAAGACTTCTTGACATGCTTGCCAAGTTTTCTTTTTTGCTCTCTCTCTCTCTCTATATATATCTATATATACATCTATATAATTTTTTTTCCGTGTGTGTGTTTGATTTGACAGGTTGGAGGGTATTTGCTGTGCACATTTTGAGGCTAGGATAGGCCTTGTGTATCCTCCACCAGGGCGGGCTATTTTGGCGTTAGGCGGGCAGAAGCACCTCCTGCTCCAGGCAGCTTGAGGCAGAAGGAGAAAGGAGAACAATGGGAGCTGCCCTACTCCTTGTTCCTCTGCCAGCTGCCTTTATTCTTTTAATAGTTTTCTGGAGGTGAAAGATGATCATTTGCCGGAGATGTTTTTGTAAATGAGGTCTAGCTCGCGTCCATAAGCCATGCCTGCTGACTCACCTCAATTATTAAACATGGAACAAGATGAGCAGACAGGATTACGTTGTATTGAATTGTAGGTACAAGTGGAAAAAAGTACTGACTCACTGCATGGAGAAGTAACAATATGTCAACCTGTTAAAAGCTGTCGAGGGCCGGCCCCGTGGCTTAGTGGTTAAGTGCACGCGCTCCGCTGCTGGCAGCCCGGGTTCAGATCCCGAGCGCGCACCTACACACCGTTTCTCCGGCCATGCTGAGGCCGAGTCCCACATACAGCAACTAGAGGGATGTGCAACTATGACATACAACTATCTACTGGGGCTTTGGGGGGAAAAGAAATAAAGTTTAAAAGAAAAAAAGCTGTCAAAATTAAAATGTTCATGTATATACAAAATATAAATGACATATAAAGTGAAAATTACAGTGATCAATTTACAACAACAACAAAAATTAACATCATAGTGTTCCAGTTTGTTTGATTAATCCAGCGCATTTACTCCTGACTCCATAACATTTCTACAGTTTAATTTGGACAAAGTGCTATTGGAAATGAGCCAAGTTTTACAAGTGAAATGTTAAAGGTGGATTGTTAGCTCTCGGGATTGGTGCAGATGAGGACAAAGACTTTATCAACTCAGGTGATGGTTCTGGATTATTGAGCAGCTAAGTAATTCTGCTGCACTCAGAAGTGGGAGAGGTTTGGAGCTTTACCTCTTGGCAGTATCCCTTGGAAGGGAGCTCTGCGATTTAATAAACAAACACTTATTGAGAACTTTCTATGGACCAGGCACTGGACTAGGCTGGGGGGGGGGGGGGAGCGGTCACAGAGGCAATTAACCATCCCGGTACTCAAGGGATTAATGATTGTCATCTGTCTTTAAAAAATAGAAAGGAATTAAAGTAGAAGCACCTGCATTTGTTATCTTGAGTAAAGTGATTTACTCAAGACTCAAATCCATAGTTGTTGTGGAGAAGGTGAATGTCAGATGCATTGTGGCTTCAGATACATAGTAGGTATTAAATAAACATGGCTGGCATTTATTAAACATGGATTGAAGATAGATAGACTGATGTTAATTTTGAAGAGGAAAGGGTTTGCTTCATTATTGACAAGTTTTAATCTACCCAACTTGCTTCCAATCATTCCTTTAAAGTACTAGTCTAATGCAAAGTTATATTCTTCCAAAATCTGATGTTAGCTCTGCCTAACATACAATGTTCATGTGAAGGGGAGTTTGACTTCAGGAATCAGGCCATCGAAAACGTGCAGGAAGGACTGACTCGAATGCATAAAGAAATTTGATTCTGGGCATGAAAAACCAGTGATACTCACTTAAAGGATCATTTTGTCAATTTAACATGTGGTTTGAGATTTCACTTTAACAAGAACTATTTTATTTTAAAAATATTTATCCACTCAGATGTGTTGGGTCTGTCAACAGACGTTTGGAACTGGCTTTTCAATCTGGGAAAGCCCTAGCCACAATTCTGTGCTGGAGAAGGTTCATAATGCAAATGGTTCAAACTTTTCATACGACCCTTAGGAAATTGAATGAGATGGAGAGGAAAGATAGGACCTTTCAAGCATTTCTTTCTTTTTTTTTTTTTTGTGAGGAAGATCAGCCCTGAGCTAACATCCATGCTAATCCTTGTCTTTTTGCTGAGGAAGACCGGCTCTGAGCTAACATCTATTGCCAATCCTCCTCCTTTTTTTTTTTTTCCCCAAAGCCCCAGTAGATAGTTGTACGTCATAGTTGCACATCCTTCTAGTTGCTGTATGTGCCACGCGGCCTCAGCGTGGCCGGAGAAGCAGTGCGTCGGTGCGCGCCCAGGATCCGAACCTGGGCCGCCAGTAGTGGAGCGCGCGCAGTTAACCGCTAAGCCACCTGGCCAGCCCTAAGCATTTCTTAACATGCAAAACTGCAAAACAACTTTTCCAAACTTGGTCTATTGAAGTACAAGTATTTTAATAGTTCTTTCAAGATCATCTAGATACTTTAAAATCTAACCTTTAAAAAAAACTGATAATTTATTTTAAATAAAAATTTGACTATTGGCCCCTTAGCTACAGTTTTGGGAGGCAAGCATTTTTTCATTTCAAAAGAAATGTTATAATTTCTATGCTGGACTGCATTTTAAAATAAGGTATAACATTTATCTTTAGTTATTTTCATAGCTACAAAGGGCAGGGGAGAGCTTTGCACATAAGTACTTTTTCATCAACAATCTCCAGTTTTCTATCAAGCGGAATGACTCCCTCTGTTTGGTAAATAAGGAAACAGCCTCAGAGAAGTTAAGGGTCTTGGCCCAGATGCTCACAATGCAGACTTAAACCATGCTGTCACTGCCCTGTCTGGGGGAAGCTGCGTCCCCCTAC
Organism: Ceratotherium simum simum; assembly: GCF_057802395.1. NCBI lineage: Eukaryota > Metazoa > Chordata > Mammalia > Perissodactyla > Rhinocerotidae > Ceratotherium > Ceratotherium simum. The sequence continues at coordinate 12,555,723 of NC_141910.1, read as the reverse complement.
AGGATGGTCTCGCCGTCAGCTTCTCTTCTGTATCTGTCCGTGTCTGTGTAGTCACGGTCTGACTCCATCTCTATCTTCACCTGTGGCACCATGAACACGGGGCTCTGCGGGCAGTGGAAAGCAGGTGAAGCAGGACAGGAAATTTTGAAGTGCAAGGTGATGCTGAACGAGAAAAAGAAGGGAAGCATGATGTATTTAGTGTTAGGTGTTTTTAATGCTATCCCCCAGAGCAGGGCCGTAATGCAAATAGTTCTGTCTTCCTTTTGAACTCTTAACACATCATGGGAACTAGCAGTATCCTACCTGCTTGGCCTTCAGCTGTACTCTTGACTGGTTTCGCCCTGTTTCAACATATTCGTCACATTGCTGCCAAGTGAACTTTCTGGATCACAAATCTGACTGGTTCCCCACTGTTCAAAGGATAGACTCCAAGCTCCTTAGCCTAGTAAGGCAGGGCCTTCTCTGCTCACACTCCTGTTGCCCTCTAGTTTGACTGCCCCATCCAGACTCCTATTTATTGTTCCCAGACTTTCCAGATAAGACAAATCCCTCCCTTAGACCACTGTCCTTTCTCTTATGTGGCGCCTCGGTTCTCTGCACATGGTGCTGTGTGTCTTTGTCCACATGCCTGTCTTTCTGTATTCCCAGGGATTCAGTATCATGCCCAGTAGATCACAGATGCTTAATCTTCATTAAACTAGACCATGTTGCTGAGCCTTTTTCTTCACAGGAACAGAACCCTGTTATTGAGTGGTCTCTGCTTCCATCTACTTTCATAGAATCGGTACAAACCACCAGTGTAGCTGGGAGGTAATGTGGCCAGTGACCAAATTCTCTACATTTCTAACCGTGTCCCACGCTTCGTGTAATTTAACAGGTTTTTGGAAACGCCTTATCCGGCTCCAAATTCTTTCTCCACTGACTCAAATTGGGGCACATGGAGATTCAATTTAGTGTAGGCTATTTTAAAATGAAAATATATCAGGACAAACAGACTGCTTTTTTCCTAAAATATTTATATACACAGATCAGTGGCACTAAGGGCATAGGAGCCCTGATTGGGGAAGTGGGATGACAATGCAGGCAGAGACGTCTAACTGGGACATGGGACACTCCTGGGCTAGAGTGGCCGTGGGCCCTCTGCTTAGGGAGGCTTGTGCTGGTGATAAGTCTCTCTTCTCATCCTGGCACTGTGATAACAGCTTTGACATAACTCAGAAGATCTGGTACACGTTTCCTAAAATCTAAGTCTGGAGTTGATCTGCCTCTAGACCTGGGATAGCCTGAGCTCTTTCTATTTGACCTAGTGCAGTGATTCCTGTCCAGTTTAGGGCGTGGCGTAGGAGTGGGACTGCCCTGACCATCCTCCCTGGGAATAACTGAGGCAGACTTTCCTGCCTCTGAACTCCTCTTTTCCATTTTTGAGCTGCCCCCCCCCGACCCACCTCTGTTTTCAAACATCAGGTAGTCCCACTTTTTTCACGGGTGGCTCCTCATTAAGAACACCAAGGAATCATTGTTGGCCTGCGGGATCCTGGACCCTGGGCCTTGAACCTTTCTTGCCTTTTCGTATCTCCACTTAATCTCTGATATTTAGTTAGCTCTCCTTGATACCCTTCCTGACCTTTGCTAATTAACCATGCTGTTATTTTATCCCACAGAGTATTAGAGTACCTGGTGTTCTGATCCTTAGAGTTCCTTTATCTTGGCTTTCAGTAATATATACTTAAGTCATGTCTAGTTTTTCTCTCAGGTTGTTTTCTTTTTTTAAAATATTTACTTTCAATTTTCATTCTACTTAGGATTTTGTAATAATTTCCTTTTCTAAAGTTGAATACCTTTGTGTGTTGTAATGTTATTATGTCAGTACGAGGACAGGTATGTTACTTGACAGTAATCAGTCTGTGCCTTTGTCTCCTGCTGGACGAGCAAAGGCCTTGTACTGAGATACTGGCTAGCCTGGAAAACCTAGTTCCTCAACCCTCCCAGCCATTGCTCAGTCTCTTATCTAACACCCAGGGAGTTCACCTCATGGCCATTACCTTTGATCGAGGTCAGAGTCACTGAAGGAAGAATCAGAATGAGTAACTCCAACTGGAAGATCTTTTTCCTGGAAGCAAAATTAAAATGTCAGATGTGGAGCAGGTTTGAGGACTATTCTGGAGAATTTACTCTTTCTCCAGTGCTTCCCTCACCCATTTCTTCTCCTTTCCGTTCTCTAATCCCGTAGCCAATATCGTACATGAGGAATACAGGGGCCTCACAGGGATGGATGGCTTCTGGTTCTGTTATTCCTTTACCTGGAGAGCGCTTAGCCAGGTCACGTGGGTGGAGGCAAGGAGAGGACCAGGGAAGAGAGAAAGGATGATGGAAGGATACAAATGGGAAGGGGGAGGGAGAGTGAGAAACTCAAAAGGAAAAAGTACTTCTGATAGTGAGGGTAATGGGAAGCTCTTCAAGGGCCCTTGAGGGAGCTGGCAGGATCCCTAATCCGGGTCTTTGAGGAAAGTGGCAAGCCCTATATTAGAGCACCGGTGTCGGGACTCAAGTTGGGATCTTTCAGACTATTCCCAGGACAGGCTGTGTTGACTTGAAGACAGGACTGTCCACCAACAGAGAGCTGAGGCTGGGAGGGGTAAAGGCAGCAACAGAATCCCCCTGGATCTTCATAAGCAATGCCTGGTCCCTCCCAGGCAGCTCCCTTTCAGCAGGTGGATTCAGTTTGTGATTCATACAGAACCACAGCCTGACCACTGGCACCTTCACTTCTGACTAATTTATAATGCAAATACTATGCTACTTCTCTAAAGGGGACAACTCAGCTTGGATTTGAGCTTTCAATTGTTTCAACAGCCAATGGAAAACATGGAGGCTCAGCGAGTCATGTTTGGATCAATGTGGTCTGAAACAATGCAAGAGAGGGCCAGGTGGTGCCACGGCCATCTAGGGGCACCAGGGGAAAGGAAGGAAGGAGGAGTTTTGCCTAAACTAAAATGGAGATTCACCACTGGAGTCTGCAGGGTTTGATTTGGGGTTTCCATCTGCTTGGAGTCCCAATTCTCATGGCCCAGTTCTTTGAACTCTGCCCAGCACAGGAGTCCTCTAGCATCTAAGACCATTAGATTCCCCAAGTTAAAGACGGAAGTTCCTCAAGGAAGAGGTAGAGAGTTAGTAGTAAGTAGGAAGGGAGAGACACCGTGTGTTTTACTTACTGGCAATGCAGTGGATACTGTTTTGGGGATCTGATTGGACACTTTCCATGGGAATCTTTACAACTGAGGGAGGAGGGAACTGGGGCTGGAGAGAAACAGTGGGAAAAGCTGATAAACACACCAATACAACAGCGTTGGCTTTCTTGCCAAGGCGGAAAATACAAGCATGTACAGTGTGCAAATTACCATCCTCTTCACATCCAGACCAAACAAACGGGTGCTGCAAATACCCTGGGGCCCATGAGGGGCATCACACAATTAGCCTGCTGTCCTGGATGGGACGGAACTCCTCCAGGAACATCACTCATCAGAACAGCTTCCACTGACATGGTAACCAGTCACTTGGGAGGGAACCTCACACAGTAGTTGCGTTACTGTAATGACGTGTGCAAAATGAATTTGTGTAAATTGAATCCTGTTTTTCCATTGAATATATCATATCCAGAGACGCTTTTTCCCAGCCCTAGAATAGTTCCTGGCACGTGGTAGCCACTCAAATATTTATTGAATGAATCAATTAAAGAGTCTGTATTTGTCTTTAAAAAGCACTTAGACTCTCAGTTTCTTTGTTCTCAGAACCTACCTTTGCAAATCATCTAAATCATCAACGAAAAACACGTGAATGAGTGCTGGGCTGCTTCCCTTCCTGGAGGAGGACAATAATTAAGGACCAGGGGAGTTATGGTCTGTCACTACCATCAGAAGATAGTTTAATTGCCACCAGTCACATGGATCTGCCTCTGAACAGCTTTCATCTGCAAAAGGTGAGATCACTAGGAGAACAGTTCAAGAATGATGCAGGAATGTGGGTTCGGGTCAAATGGGGAGAATGGGACCAGGCACAGTGTTAGGAGATGGCAGGGGCAGCTTATTACATGGGAAATGATCAGATTCAAAGTTAGGAACGGTTTTCTTAATTCCGTCTTAGACATTTATATGTCTATCTTGGGTGAGTCACTTCCCTTTTGGGGGACAGTTTCATCATCTGTAATGATCACTTGAAATAGACAATCTTTCTGCCTAACATTTTTTGATTTACCTATAAGTTCTGGACTGGCTTCTTGTCTGTTGACTCCCTGAGTGTTTGGGGGTGAAATGGGGAGGAAGCATGGAAGAAGAGAGGGGTAGATGGGGCAACCCAGTGGTCCCGACACCTGGGGAATGTAGCCACTCTCCTTTCAGGAGGACATGTGCCTCTTCCTCCCCAGTACCCTAGGGCAGGCCCAAGCAAACCTTGTCCCCATCCTCCCACCGGTCCAGCAGTCTAGTCTACTAATGAGCTTCCATCAGACCCCTCCCCGCCGGGCCTGCTCCATTCCTTGGAGGTCAGTCCTCCTGCAAACCTCTTTCACGATGGAGCCGAGTCTTCTTTCCTGTTCCCTCAGGGCCCTGCACTGCTGTTAATAATGTCCCTGAGAGCCCACAAGAATGGGAAAGAGCAGGTGTGGCCAACCAACCTTTCCCTGGGTGGGGGGCTCATTCCCTCTGGCCCACCCTGAGGATATTCACATAAACAGACGAGCTTTCAGCACCCCAGCGCAAGACCAGGAGAAGCCTCAGCTCATCCTGGACCCGGCCACCTGAGGAGCCACCCCCTCCCTGGCCCTGGCAGAAGTGGAGGGAGGGTCTCTTGATCTCTCCCCTTAGCCCAGGCCTCACGTCCTCCCCACCTCTTCGTCACTGTCCTCATGGGCCCCTTTCCTTCTCTTCTTCTTCTTATCTGTCTCCTTTTTCTCCTTCTCTGGGAGGATATTGTCAATCCAGGCCAGATCATGCTGAGAGAAGATGAGGTCCAGCAGCCTTCGGACGATGATGAGGCCCAGGATCTGTGGTGAGAGTTCAGAGAAAACCCTGGGCTCAAGGCCCCAAACTCAGGCAGTTTTTCTCTCTCAGTCAGCTGTGTTTAGGGACTTTTCCTGCTCAGTGTCTCTGAAGCCATCTCAAAGCTCCCACAAACCAGTATCTACCTCCCACCCACTTTGGCTCTTCTCGTCTGGCCTTTCCTCAGTTGAGGGACAATGCCTACCAGTGACTCAGACGTTCAGAGCCTGCACTGCAAGAGCTGAGGCGGGGAGCCAGATGGAGATCATGGCTGGAGAACTACAGTCATTCTTTAAATCAGTGGTTCTCAAACTTGAGCTTAGTGGGCTGTTAATACACTGCAGGGTGCTGGCTGAGTTTCTGATTCAGCAGGTCTGGGGTGGGCCTGAGAACCTGCATCTCTAACAAGTTTCCCAGGAGACGTTGATGCTGCTGGTTTGGGGATCACACTCTGAGACCAACTCCCCGTCTGCCCCCATTTCTGAGAGCTGCCAATCCTTCTGCTAACAAAAACTGAATAAAGTATACTGGGATATCTGGAATTTCTAAAGGAAAGTCTAGAAAATTTGGTTGTGTTCAGGATAAACAAAGGGAAAAACATGTGCTCTTTGGGGAAGATTAAACACTGTCCTTTTAATAAACTCATGGGTCCAGGGTAGCTAGTGATAAATATTGTCCTTTCCCCACCAAGAGCTGGCCACTAAATGAGGTCAGGGAGAAGACCGCCAGCTGGATAAACACTGGTCCCTCGCTGACACTGCGTCTTGACACTACAAGCAGCGCTCAGGAGTTGGACAGACCTGGGCTTTAAAATTCCTGGCTCTGAAAACAGATTAGTGGGTGCTGGGGGCAGGGGTTGTCTACAGAGGGACAGCACGAGGGAGTTTCAGGGGTGATGGCACTGTCCTTTATCGTGACTATGATGGTGGAATCACTCCTCTGCATTTGTCATGACTTAGAACCACAGAATGAATTTTACTGCATGTAAATCAAAAAAAAAAAAAAAGCAATAGGGGAGGGTCTGGATCTTGGCTCTGCTCCTTCCTGGTTGTGTGACTTGAGTCCCTTACACATGCTCTCTGAGCCTCAGTTTTCTCATCTGTAAGATGGGGTTACTAGTGTACTTCAGGGCTGGTGTGGACCCAACACAACAGCACTTAGTACAGGCTTTTTTTTTTTTCCACTGAGGAAGATTTGCCCTGAGCTAATACCTGTGTCAGTCTTCCTCTATTTTGTATGTGGGTCGCCACCACGGCATGGCCACTGACGAGTGGTATAGATCCGTGCCTGGGAACCGAACCTGGGCTGCTGAAGCAGAGCGCACTGAACTTAACCACTAGGCCACGGGGCCAGCCCCAGTACAGGCTTTTTAATGGCACCTATTACTGTCCTTTCACCTCTGAGCCCCATGAGGGCACTGCTGGGTGGGTCCATTTCCCTTTCCCTGGAATGGTGGTTCTCAAGCTTGGCCGCACATATGTGCTCACCTGTAGATGTACTGCAAATACCAATGCCTGGGTTTCTCCAGGAGATTCTGATTTAATTGATCTGGGGTGAGGCCTGGGCACATGTAATTTTAAAAAGCTCCCAAGTGACTCTAATGAGCAGCCGCGGTCAAGAATCACTGACTTCGAGCCCTCCCAAGAGGGCACATTTCAAGCCCTACCTCCCTGTCCTCACTTTGGCCCCTAATCCAGCCCCGCAGGCTTGGGGTCCCCCCAGGCCTTTCCCCAAGCATTAGCCCACAGGCTCCAGTCCCCTCTGCCACACCCCCAGCAGGGCCTGGGGCCAGTTCCCTCTGCTGGGGTCATCAAGGGCCAGATGCAACATGTTGGCTTTTCTTCTTTTCAGTTTTTATTTTGGAATAATTTCAAACTTACATAAAATTTCAAGAATAGTCAAAGAACTGCCATATATTTTCCCCAGCTTCACCAAATGTCACCTTAATGACATTGGACTTTGCAGTTCTTAATCTCTGATTCTAGTTCTCTCCCCACTGCCCCCATTTATCTTTTCAAATTCAGTTATTTTGAACGGTGAAAAGATTTATAGTTAGTAATGACCTAGTTCTGCGCTTAGTTTGAATTCTGGCAGTGGGCAACACAGTCTCCTTGTGGAATTTGCCCAGCTCCCCCACCCCGCCCCAGAGCCAGGAGGGTGTGTGGCTTCCATGTTCTCGCTGAGCTGCCCCAACCTAAGCTGGGTGCGGGTGGGCGTATGGGCTGTCACCGCTGCACCTGCCCACCGCACACATTCTTCCCCCTCCCTCCTCTCCATTTCCCCTGCTCCACCTGGCCTGGGTTCACAACCTGAATCTTGGTCTGTGCCTGCCTCTGTGACCGCGAGAGAGTCAGGCCATCTGGGAGGAGAAGGCAAGGGCGGACCTCCCGGTGGACACCTGCCTAGGCCTCATCCGGCCAGCAGGAGGGGGAGCCTGCGCCCACCTTACCATGACGGGAAAGATGATGGCGGCCACGGTGGACTTGAGGATCCAGAGCACCACCAGGCAGAGTATCTGCACCAGGGTGAAGAGGTGGATCCGGCGCAGCGGCACGTGCCGCAGGAAGGCGTGGTCTGGCTGGTGCTTGGCCGGCATCAGGAAGAGCTTGCAGCGATCCCAGAACTGGTGAGGACAGCACAAAGCTCAGCCAGGCTGTGGGGACCCGGGTGGGCCTGCGGGGCACTTGGGACAGGGAGCGGGTACCCCAGCGGGGTCCCATAGAGGGGAGCCCCTGATCCAGCCTTTAGGACGCACAGGAGGGGGACTAGAGGTCCAGGAGGACATCCAGGGATATCTGAGGGGAGGGGGCCTGAGCCCTGGGTGAAGGGGACAGCCCTGGAGCTGGCTCCCAATGAACACTGTCCACATTCAAGGAAAATGCAACTTGAGTGCAACACAAACTACCCAAGCCATCTGGTGTATCGTGGTAAATAAAGAACAAAACAAAACAAAATGTTTTCTTCTGAGAGAGTTGCCTTAGAAAAGGGAGAGATGTAGTGAAATGCTCACTGGAGTCAGCCTGATGTGGGTTTTGAATTTTGAGCCTGTTTCCTCATCTTTAAAATGGGTATCAGAGGACTTAGCTATATAGATTAAATTATATAACACCTATAAAGCACCTAGTAGTTATTTTACTTGGCACATAGTAAATGGTGGTATCATTGTTACTACTATTCTTTCACTGACCTGGGAGAGCAAGCACTTGGGGTCTTGGTGACATGGAGCCAGACGTGGAGCGCTGACCCCCACCAGATCAGCCTGGGGAGGGGAGAGCCTTACCTGGATGCCATTCAGGGAAGCCACGCCCATGTAGAGGAAGACTCCATACAGCACTGGCAGGGGGATGTACTGAAATGAGAAGAGAGGGAAGCAGAACTTTGGACTAGGCTCTGGCAGTGGCAGGCTGTTGGCTGCCCTGCTCTGGATGACAGTGTCTGCCAAGTCACAGAGGCAGCCTGGCCTGCCTCAGCTGTCCCCAAGTGGTAAAGGAGCTGGATGCTTGGAGGAACTGAGGGTCTGAGAGCAGATCTGGAGCCAGTGTGCCAGCAGGGTGGGAGATGAAGGTCACTGGGGCTCTCCTGACCCTTCTCTAGCTGGGTGGCTAGCCCAGTGTGAAGCTGCTCTCCCAGCCTGGTAGCCCCTTCTGGCCCTGCAGAAGCCAAGTGGTCTAGCTGAAGACATACTTTCTGGAACATGGGAAAGCTCCACAGACTTCTACCTGCTCATTCCTGCCAGCGCTTTCCCACCTCCAGCGCCAGCTGAGGGCCCCCCAAAGCTGCATGGCTCAGCTCGCAGGGGCTGAGGACTTTTAGTGAGCTGACTTACATCAGCCGGGAGTACTTGCTGATTAACAACAGTCATGCCTCGTACACAATCAGATAGAAAGAAGGAAAACTGAAGTGTATAAACTAACCACCATTAATTGCCAACTAACCACTAATGGTCTGGTGGGTATCTTTCCTTTCCATCACGCTAACAGGTAGTGTGTTTGCTTTTTCAAAAATGGGATTGGATCATCCACACTGTCTTGCAATCATCATTATGACTCTTTAGAAGTCTTTCGAGGTAGTTCTCCTTTGTCGTCTAAGCTACGTTTCTGCTTCTTTCATCCTCCCCTTTAGCTGACCTGCGGGTCACACTGTGAACAAGGCTGCCCTGCCTCGCTCCCAGGGCTGTCGTGCTGGAAGTCTTGGGAGAACACAAAGTACTCTGCCCAACTTTTAGACGCCATTGAAGAATGTCAATAAATCCAACCAATAAATAACCTCTCTTTTAAAATAAATTAGACTGTGTTCATTTTTTTAACACAAAGCATGATTTGGACCCATGTGCTGTAAACCTCAATCCAAGACATTGGAACTTAAAGAAAGGAAATACGGGGTCATTGTGTCATTCCATTTGTACATGACTTACGAGATTTTTGCCTGATTATGAAACAAGATAAAATCGTTCTGAAAGGGTGGGAGCAATTGAGAGAGAAATAAAATCTTAAATAAAAGACTTAGCTATTATAGGTAATAACACAAATTTAAGATAGCTTAAAACTTCCCTTTCGTTCTAATGAGTGTGAAAACCATATCAACCAGGAGAACTGGGCTAAATCTTAGCTAATTTTAGTTACCAGTGACTGATATTCAAGTCACCTCATTATCAAGCCTAGGAAATTGTCTCCAGTCCTGTCATTTACAGGCTCAAGGAGCTTTCTCAGAAAATCCCAGAGGCCCATGACATCACACTCTGACTAGTGATGGGGCTGTGATCTCAAATTCTAGATAAACCAGCACAAATCTTCCTTGGATCCCCAGGGAAAGACCCTTTTCAAATATTAATGACACAGTAAAATGGCAAAAAGTTGCCTCTAGTGTCAGCTTTATACCACCTGTTAAGCAGTCAACAACGACCACAGTCCCATAGACGTAGGGACACCACGGCCTTCCTATATAATTTGAGGCTGAGACTGTGAGAACAACATGGAGCCCAGAGCGGGAGCTTCTGACATGGTCAAGAGTTCCTTTGAGGCAGAATGCAGAAATCCACAGTCCTGACGAGCTGTGGCAAGATACGAGCAACAAAGGAAACAAAACAAAAAACCTTCGGGGCTTGGGATGGACTGAGAATCTGCAGAGCTGAGTGTGTAAGTCATTTATGCTGCCCATCACGTACATGCCCACTTCGTCCCCCAGTGCCCTCATTTGGCAGGATAACCAAAGATTTGCAAACTGGTGATGGAAGGACTGAAGATTATCACTGATCCTCTAACAATAAACACCACTGTCTAATATTGGTTCAACCATCCATTGATACAAGGGGGTGGAATTTTGTTCCTTGCTGCTCGAAGTGTGGTCGTTGGACCAGCATCACTGGCATCACTTGTGAGTTTGTTAAGAATGCAGAATTTTGAGCCCTACCAGTCCTACTGAATCAGTATCTTCAGTTAACAAGATTCCCAGGTGATTTTTATACACATTAAAATTTGAGAAGCCCTGGAACAGAACTCTACTGGAGGAACTGGTACAAAAACAGATGTAGTTAATAACTGATATAGAAACACTAATAAAAATAGAAACATTAGTAACTAGGATCTAGTTTGCACCCTCTAAAATTTGTAGCATCAGGGGGACCTCTCCTCTCTTGGCTACATAAACAAGAATTAAAAATTTCAACTGAAGTATGGTCTTGGGTAGACAGCTCTCCAGTGTAAGTTCTCTATGAGTCTAGTACTCAGCCATGCCTAATTTGACAGACATGGACACACTTACAGTTGCAAAATGTTAAGTTTTATGGAAAATTTTCTTGATTGGAAATAAATGCTGGGATTAAATCTAGGACCTCAGATCTGGATTAAGTTACATTTTTCTTGAACTGGCAATACAAAATCTTTCTTCTTTAACCTCAAATCAATCTAGTATTTAGTACTGGGGTCAGCTAGTGATAATGCTTTAATTGCTTAACTAACAATTTTGAAAGTCTACCTCTTTTTGTTTTCATTAGAAGTTATTTTATTTTGCTTGGTTAACATGGAAGAGACTTGGGCCGGCCCCGTGGCTTGGTGGTTAAGTGCGCGCGCTCCGTTACTGGAGGCCCTGGTTCGGATCCCAGGCGCGCACCAACGCACCGCTTCTCCGGCCATGCTGAGGCCGTGTCCCACATACAGCAACTAGAAGGAGGTGCAACTATGACGTACAACTATCTACTGGGGGGCTTTGGGGGGAAAAAAAAAAGGAGGAGGATTGGCAATGGATGTTAGCTCAGAGGCAGTCTTCCTCAGCAAAAAAGAGGAGGATTAGCAAGGATGTTAGCTCAGGGCTGATCTTCCTCACAAAAAAAAAAAAAAAGATGGAAGAGACTTGAACAGGATAGTTGTTGGGTTGTGCTGGGGAAGGTTTGCCTCAGACACTCTTGATCTCTCATTCCCAGGAGCAGTTTAGGGTGGAATCAGTCTCTGAAGAAGTGGGTGCAAAGTTGTTGACTTCCCCTGAAAACCTATCTTTACAAAAAGGTATGTATCTTGATATACAGTCATCCGTCTCATAACGACATTTTGGTCAGTGATGGACCACATATATGACGGTGGTCCCATAAGATTAGTACCACATAGCCTATGTGTGTAATAGGCTGTACCATCTAGGTTTGTGTAAGTACATTCTGTGATGTTCGCACAACGATGGAATCAGCTAACAGTGCATTTCTCAGATTGTATCTGAGAATGCCACTTAAGCCACGCATGACTGTAATCAAATCAGAAATCCTAAATCTTATGATCAATAAAAATCTAAATATGTCTTTACTGCTATAAAGTTTATCAAATAGGTTAACTGGTGGTTAAATACTATATTTTTCCGCTCTTATTGTTAAAGAACATGGGCAGGATTTTTGAAATCCTTTTGTGATTGAATGCAAAGACAATATGAGAGCATTTGGAGCCATGTGGACCCATGAAAACATTTCTATGACGGCCAGAGTAATAATTAACATTTCCCCATATCTGACATGTTACCCTCTATATAGAGCCCATTTATTTTTATAAGATGCATAAATTAATACAGAAATACAGTCCACAGCTTGGAAAAGTTACAACATTTGAGCCAAGAATTGCAGCCGAAAGGAATTTCCATTACCGCTTAAAATAGAAAACTACTACAAATCACCCAAGAATGAGCAATGTGACCATACATCATTTAAAGGATGACCATCAAAGGTTTTGGCAATGTCAACTCTTGTGCACAGAAGTATTTTCATTTCAATTATTTTGAGTATATGCTGTGGGCATGCTATTTATATTAAGAAGATAGACAATATTAGTGCAAAACAAAAATTTACTAACATCAGATATGTCAAACATGAGTGCAAAAGCCTAGAAAATTTATACTCAGAATAAATGTGTCCATAGGATAATTGATCACATTGTAAATGGAACAAAAGGAGGGGAACTGTAGTGGAATTTTCTAACTGCTTTGTGTTCTATTCAAATACGACTAAGAGCTGGTGTGAGGTGACTAAATCGCTGAACTCACTCAACAGCGGGGGCAGCATGCCTAGCATTGCCCGGGGTCTGCTTCTCTCTCACAGGGGCGGGGACACCAACATCTGCAAAGTGTTCATGGGAACTTTTGGCCCCTAAAGTACAAGGTTCTTGGATTGGAGCTTTTTTATGCAAATGCTTGTCTATTAAACAGTATCAGGACTGACATGCACAATGGTTCTTTGGAACCCTCTCCACAAAAGTAAATATTTCCTGGCCATTTAAAATACACTTTTAAATAAACAAAATGCCTGACCACCTGTATGTAACCTGTTTCCTGTACAATAGAAACATCCCTTAAAAAAATACCTGACCTCAAACCTACTATCTTGTTGTGCCCAGCACCAGTTCTCAAGCCAGAAATATTTCCCATTCTAAACAAATCAGTTAAGATCATGGTTCTTTAGTCTCTCTTTTTTACAAAGTCTCCCCTGAATGAGCTGTTTTGAGATATTCAAAAAGGGAAAATATCGCAAAAGATTGGGGTAACTACCAAGGAAGCTTAATTCCAGAAAGGAAAGTCTTTCATAGGCATTGATTAAAGGGAAGGGCTATTGATTGGTGTATGGGCTCAACTGTCCCTCCAAATTCATGTGTTGAAGTCCTAGCCCCCAGTACATCAGGATGTGACTGAATTTGGAGATTGGATCTTTAAAGAGGTGACTAAGGTAAAATGAGGTCCCATGGGTAGAACCTTATCCAATATGACTGGTGTCCTTATAAGAAGAGGGGGTTAGGACACAGATGGGCATACACAGAGGAAAGACCATGTGAGGACTGAGTAAGAAGGTGCCATCCACAAGCCAAGCAGACAGGCCTTGGAGGAAACCAAACCTGCCAACACCATGATCTTGGACTTCCAGCCTCCAGACCTGTGAGAAAATAAATGTCTGTTGTTTAAGCCACCCAATCTGTGGTACTTCATTATGGCAGCCCAAGCAGACTAATAGAACAGGTGAGCGGCTGGAATGGAGAGACCATTCTGGGGACGCATGCTCTGAAGGTACTCCCATTTGATTTCATCTCTTCTAGCTGGTTTGGAGGGACATGAGGAAGAGGAGCTTCAGACTGTGGGAAAAAGTCACTGTATGCCCAACACATGCAAGATGGAGGGGCAGAGAACAGTCCCCGAGAGCAGCTATAGAAGATAGAAGGATAGAACTTGGCAGAACTTTCTGAGGGAAGAGTGTCCTCCAGAAAGGTGAGGGTGGGCCCTGGGAAGGATGGGAAAGAGCAGTGAGGATTGCCTGGTGCTTATAATAAACGATGCAATGTTCCAGAAAACAATGCTGACGACGAAACATCTCTTTGGCCTAATAGGATCCTGCCTTTTTAGAAGCCATGTGGGGACCTTCTCCCCACCTCTGAGGCATCAGGCCAATGCTTTCTCAGGCAGATGGGGCCCTGGTGGAGGGTGCAGTCTCACCTTCAGGATGGGAGCCAGGAAGACGGAGATCCCCGTCAGGATGAAGACGATGGTGCCGGTCACTCTCTGCTCCCTGGCAGAGAAGAACTCACAGTCAGAGTGGCCTGGGAGATGCTCCTTGGCCAGTCCAGCCCTCTGGCTCTCTGTGGGCACCTGAAGGTTGTACCCAAGGCCCTGGCCTCTACCTTGCTCCTCATTCCAGAGAGTAAGCCCGCTGCCCAAGGCCCAGCTAACCGGCACATGGGAATAGAGGGAGCTCCGACCAGGGAGAGGGTCTTTTACAGGGGCATTCAGGAACTTGTCCAGTGCAGTGGCTAATAGAGTGCTTGAGCCAGACCACCTTGGGTGTGGCTCTGCCACTTACTAGTTGTGTGTCATCAGGCAAGGCCCTAAATGTCTTCAGCCTCAGTAAAATGGAGACAATGGCACCTACCTTGGGGGTTGTTGTGAGGATGAAATGGGATATAAAGTGTTTATTATCCCTGCCCTTTGATTATTATTGATCTTATTCGATCCCACATCTGTGGGGCATGACTCATGAGGATTCAGGGGAAGGGGACCTGGCTGCTGGAGGAGGGCAGGTGTGTTTTCCCGAGCACCCAGGTACAACTGGGGGCTCCAGGGCAGATGGCTCAGACCCACCCATCTGGGGCTCAGGGGTCCAGGAGGGGACACTGCCCTGACCAGAGAAGCCTCACTCAGGGCAGGCTGGGCAGGCCAGGTATCCGAGGCAGTGGGGAGAAGCTCTTAGAACAGCCACTTATGAGAATGCCAGTGTCTGGTGGGGGCTCACCCCGGAGGCCCTGAGAGGTGGAAGATAAGCTTCCCTGCCTGAACCAGGTCAGGGACCTGACATGGGGCATGAGAGGAGGGGCAAGTGAAGGAACAGTGGTGGCAGGCCTTGGGCCACAGCCCAACTATGGGAGTGGGCCTGGGAAGGCTTTCTGGAGGAAAGGAGATTGAGCAGGACCTGAACCCACAGGAGGACTTTGGGGGGCAGTGGGGGCAGGGGGTCTGGAAGAGGAGACAAAGGGACAGGTTAGAAGGGGGTCTGTGGGGCCCTTGTGTGGCCCATAGAGGTGAGAGGTAAGAGGTGAGAGCATGTGTTTGGGGGATGGTGGTGTACTGCTTGGAATCTATTAAGAAAAAAGCACCACATAGAACTGAATTTTCATCTCCTTCTTCTCTGCCTTCGGAAATATCACTCCTATCTCTGTGGTTCCTGGGCTATCAGAGTAGGTGCCCCCAAATACCTGATGGCAAGAAAAACCTGCTTCCCCTCCCCTAACCTGACCACTCCCGCTCAGGTGGTCCCCAGGCCCTGACCCCCACCTACCTGACCCCCAGGAACTGGGGCTGCTCCCCGGGGGCGCTGGTCTCTGTCTCCATCTTGAGGCTGTCGATGTGGGCGATGGAGATGACTGTGGCGGCCACGTACCAGGGGAGCCCCATGAAGGAGCACAGGGCCATGACGATGCCCACCCAGAACAGGTCCAGATGGTAGCCAGCAGCCTTCTGCAGGGGTGGCAGGAGGGGAGAAGTTGTCTAGGGAGGCTGTTCCTATTCCTCTCCCACCTGTAGGGTGGGAGAGAGAGAAATCTCCCCAAAGCAGCCATTTTGTGAAACATGGTTTGAGGGCTCCCCTGGGCCTTCAAGAGGGTACTCTGAGGGGGCTGCTACCTTGAGGTGCTCGGGCCTTACCAACCTCAGGGTTTGGTGAGGGAGGAGAAGGATGTTCAGGCTTGGAGAGGCCCTGGGCTTGGGTCCTTGGGAAGAAGGATCCTACGCAGTAGCCACAATATCCCTACAGTTCCTGAATGAAGGGCCCGGCTGGGGCAGGCCTTAGACCTCGCCCAGAGTGGTCCAGATTGGGAAGAGGGTAGCCTGAATCTCCTCAGACCCCGAGGCAGGGAGGGGAGTTGCAGGGACCAGAAGGGCTAAGGATGCTCCTCTGCCTCATGGTTCTGGGTAAATATCCTCCTGTTAGGATCTTCTCAGACTCCCAAGTTCACTGTCAGGAGGCACAGGGCTGGAAAGTCACTTTGGGAGAAGCAGGGAGCCTGCACCCAATGGCCCACTCTGGGTGTGGTCCTGGTCCTCGGATCAAGTCACCCTGGCCTTGCTGGCTTCACCCGCATCTGGAGGTCACAGTGCCCCCCACAAACACCAGAACTCCAGTCTTCTGGCCTCATATTTTGCTTCACAAATGGCCCAAAATTTTGACAGAAGCACCGTCTCCCTTCTTCCTTCCTCTACTTTGTGGGAAGAAAGGGGTTGTGCCCCTGCTCCGAGCACAGCCTTACCCTCAGCTTGTTCTCCTTCCGGTTGACTATGACGGCCGTGATCTGCTGGTCCATGAAGATCAGGATGGTCACCAGCAGGGCGGGCAGGACACTCGCCAGGTACACCCACCACGGGTTCTTCCCGAAGGGGGCCACGAACCAGCCTCGGTCAGGCCGCGTGGGCTGAGCGAAGCAAAGAGAGAGGGCCCTGTCCCCTCTCCCGTATCCCAGCACACTCGCTGCCTGGGCCCACTCTCCCCGCTTCCCGCCATTCCCCCACCTGGGGTACTTTTCAAGTGCAGTCTTTTCCCTTAAAAACATTAGGCATCTGCAACTTTAAAGAGACCACAGAGGCAGACAGACTTGGGAAGGGCGTGGTGTCTGCAGAATTAAAATCATCTGTGGCAGCTGCCCTGGGATTAGTTGGGAAACGGAGGTGCAGAGTCAGAGGGCGTTGGGAGAGAGTTTGCAGTCACTAATTGCAAAATAACAAGAAGCAGAAATGAACCCAACAGGCAGGAAGAATTTGATTGGCCGAGTGCCTGGCGCTTCTGCCTCTCCTCTGAGTCACCTGTCTGGGGAGCATTACAGAACTGTCTGTGAGACACCAAACATCAACTCAGGCTTGTGTATTGAGAATAAGGGATTATCTATGCAGGAGCTGGGCTGAAGTTTATCATTTTAAGAGATTTAAACTGTTTTATTTGAGAGAAATAGGTACTTTAATTTCCAAGGCCAACATGAGTTTTATGAGATGTGTTTAAGCTACTGAGGAGAACCCTGAAATAAAATTGTGAGGGTCAAGACCTCAAAGACAGGGAGGGTCAGTTCTAGAACCTGTACCTCCCAGCCCAGGGTAGATGGTGGGTGCTCCTTCTGAGAGAGCAGGGCTCAAGCTCCACTACAGCAAATGGCACCAACTCTGGACTAATGGGGAATTTCTGCAGCAGTGGTTCTCACACTTGAGCAGGCCCCAGAATCCCCCAGAGAGGCTAGGCCCCACTCCCAGATTTCTGATTCCATAGATCTAGGTGGGGCTGAGAATTTGCATCTCTAAGAAGTTCCCAGGGGATGATGTGATGCTGGTCTGGGGACCCCACTTTGAGAATCACTGTTGTAAGGGATTATTTTCAACAGATCTCAGGTGGCCCCACTTGTAGACTGCCAGGAGTCAGGGAACTGTAGACCCTCAAGTGGAAATCAAGGGGCTTCAGCTGGGCTAGAGGGTAGATTCTAGCACCTTCCTCACCCTGTGGTTACACAGCAGGATTTCATTATGAATATGTCCCTAACCCACCATGTCCAAGGATCACTCCCTGGGAGGCTGTATAGAGAAGGGCAGGGCAGACACAGAGAACCTACATGGTCTCTTAGCTGAGAGGAGATGAGAGTTTGATCAGTGTAGAGGGAAAAGGATCTGCAGCTGGTGGGCAGGCAGAGAAAATGCCCAGAGCAGGGGCCAGGGGCAAACCTTGATGACACTGGGCACGTGCAGCTTGGGGGTTTCCAGGCCAAAACAGGCATCAATTCCACAGAACAGCAGGATGGAGAAGATAATAGAAAAGTCGGCTACCAGGGCTCGGACCTGCAGAAAGATGAGCAAGTGAATGAAGCACCCGCCCACCTCAAGGCTGACCCAGTTCTCAGGCAGCAAACAGAAGAACGGTTAAGAGCTTGGGCTCTGAAGTCAGCAGACCAAGACTCAAATCCTGGCTCTGCCCTTGCCAGCTGTGTGACCTTAGGGAAGCATGTCATCTCTTGGAGCCTCAGTTTCCTCATCTGTAAAATGGAGATAATGATAGACCTACCTTATAGGCATAAGTGAGCTACGACATATTCAGAGGGCTTGGCATATAACAGTAAAAGTGGGAATTGTTATTATCCATGTGGCATGACAGCCATTGCTGAAGACATTTTCTGGTGTGACATACTGAACTGGGTCACCCATCAGGGGCAGTGAGGGCAAGGGCTGAAGTCTGAAGGAAATCCGAGCTCCTAAAACCCTGTGACAGATTGTTGTACTGCCACCTGGGCTGGGAGGGAGGCCCCCAACTCTGCTCAGGACCCCTGGCTGCTCTCAGACCTTCTGTCCCCTAAGAGTCCTTCACCTCTTGCTCCTCTGTTTCCAGAGACCTATCGTAGGCCAGGTTCTGGACTTCACCTCGCTGCCCTCTGACCACCTTTCCTCCCCAACATCTACTCTGCTACCTTTTCCATATCTTTTCAGAGAGCAGTTTCCAGAGAACACGAAAGAAGTTAGGAAGTCAGAGGCAGGTGACGGGACACTGAATTCGTTCCCTGCACCCCCTACTCCCTATTAAAATTGTTGTTAAAATAACATATGTAATTAGTTAAAAACCCACATTGTGTAAAAAGCAAAGTCCCCCACCTCACCTTTCCTCACTCCAGCCCCCCCTTCCAGATACACCCATGTCTGTCTGCTTGATGTCAGTTCTGGTGGTTTCCTCCAAGTCTTTAACTCATATGCTATCCTTTTATGTTTTGATTTACTAACTTAAGGCATTATCTGTTGATAAGGATTTAGTTTACTTGCACTATCCCTCCTGCCCTTTCCTCACTCCCAATCTTTGCGAGTTATTTGTAAACTCCTTCTATGGGTTTCCCATGTACTTTCAAGTTATATAATTAAACCTCTCTTCCCGCTAACTTTTGCCACTCGCTCTCACTCTCCATTAAGCAAGAAGAAGCTCACTGCCCCTATGCTTCCCACCACTCTTCTCCTCCCCCGAACCCATTCCATCTCGTGACTCCTCCACTTTGATCTTTACATTGTCAAAGCTGAGAACACTTAGGCACAGCAAAAGAAACCACCAAGAGAATGAAAAAGCAACCTACCAAATGGGAGAAAATATTTTCAAATCATATATCTGACAAGGGGTTAATATCCAAAATATATAAAGAACTCATACATCTCAATAGTAAAAAACCAAAGAATCCAATTAAAAAGTGGGCAGAGGATCTGAATAGACATTTTTCCAAAGAAGACATACAGATGGCCAACAGGTACGTGAAAAGGTGTTCAACGTCACTAATCATCAGGGAAATGCAAATCAAAACCACAATGAGATATCACCTCACACCTGTTAGAATGGCTATCAACAAAAAGACAAGAGATAACAAGTGTTGGTGAGGAGTTGGAGAAAAGGGAACCCTTGCACACTGTTGGCAGGAATGTAAATTGGTGCAGCCACTGTGGAAAACAGTGTGGAGGTTCCTCAAAATATTAAAAATAGAATTACCATATGATCCAGCAATTCCACTTCTGGGTATTTATTTGAAGAAAATGAAAACTCTATGCACCCCCATGTCCATTGCAGCATTATTTACAATAGCCAAGATATAGAAACAACCTGTGTACATCGAAGAATGAATGAAGAAAGAAAATGTGGTGTATGTATACACACACACACACACGAATATTATTCAGCCGTAAAAAAGAAGGAAATATTGCCATTTGTGACAACATAGATGGAACTTGAGGGCATTATGTTAAGTGAAATAAGTCAGAGAAAGACAAATGCCGTATGATCTCATTTATATGTGGAATCTAAAAAAAAAAAACAAGCTCATAGTAACAGAGAACAGATTGGTGGTTGCCAGAGGTAGGGGGTGGGGAGTGGGTGAAATGGATGAAGTGGGTCAAAAGGTACAGATTTCCAGTTATAAAATGAATAAGTCCTGGGGATGTAATGTGCAGCATGGTGACTATAGTTAATAATACCGTATTGCATATTTGCAAGTTGCTAAGAGAGCAGATCTTAAAAGTTCTCATCACAAGAAAAACAATAATTGTAACTATGTGTGGTGATGGATGTTAACTAGACTTATTGTAGTGATAATTTCACAATATATACAAATATTGAATCACTATGTTGTACACCTAAAACTAATATAATGCAGTATGTCAACTGTATCTAAATTTTAGAAAAAGCTGAGAATGCTCATATTCTGTTTTGTAAACATATCTTTTGTATTTTATCTATAAGTTGATTCTAAAAGTTGAAAATCAGTACAGCTTTATATTGTCATGAACATATAAAACATTGGTCACAGCAGAACCAAGCAGTGTGCTTGGTTTACTCTTGCTTTTCTGCAATATTCCTAGCATCCAGATGAAAAAGTTATTAAGTTAAGCCATATGAATTTGCCACATTTTTGTAGGTCAAAACAGTCAAATATAGGCAATTTCACATGGTCCAACCTAATATAAAGAGGAATGTAATAAACAGCTGTGAACTCCCTCCACCTTAAGAAATAAAAACTTACCTGTTCAGTCGATGCCTCTTCTGTCATCCAGTGGCGTTCCTGTCTCTGCTCTCTAGAGAGGTCTACTGGTCTAAGTTGAGAGTTTATTATTCCCACGAGTGTTTTTATACTTTTACTAAATATGCATATATCCCAAAACAAAATATAGCATTGTTTTGCATGTTTTAAAATTTCACATAAATGGTATCATATTATTCGTAATCTTCTGCAATTTGATTTGCTCTACATTATGTTTGTGATATTTTTCCTCAAGGATAGATGTAGCTATAGGCTATGTGTATGCATTGCAGCTTAATGTTTGTATGACTGTTTTTGATTTATTTCTTTGTTCTCTTGTTGATAGATAAATTTATGTTATTTTCATTGTTTTCCTCTTGGATTCAATGTTTCTAAGAACATTCTTGTACATGTGTGAGAATTTCTCTGGCGTGTACACTTGGGAGTAGAAGTGTCAGAAATGATATCCATCATCACTGTATCAGAGAGCACCAATTGCTCTCTAAATTGAATGTATCTCTTTACACTCCCACCCACTGCTTTTCATCTCCAACACTTGGTATTACAAGACTTTTATATTTCTAGCAATCTGATGGGTGTGAAATGGTATGGTCTCATTCTTCTCTGCAACACCAAATTCCAGGAGGCAACAGAGCAATTTGTAAGTAATTTGAGAGAGAAAAAGTTAGTGATAAAAGAATTTCATATGACATGAATTATAGCTCATCCTTCAGGCAGCAGATAGACATTCTCAGATGTAGTCATTGCTCTAGAATTTTTATATAAGAGGAGACTTAGGGATATATAAGCTGGTTGGAAGTGAGGAGGAAGGGAGAGAGTTTGTCTTGAGGATGCATTTGTGTTGCAAGCACACTATTTTTCACTCAGTTTGTATATTGCAAAGCTTCCTAAAGTTCCTTTAGTTAGTCTTTACAAAATATTTGGAACAATCCAATTATTCATGTCAAACTTTTTTTTTTATCATTAGTAGTAGTAGTAGTAGTAATATTTATTTAAGATGGCTTTAGGAGAGCGCTCATGGGGCTTATGGCAGGAAGAGAGTTGTTAAAATTCTTCTGAGTGCCCCTCCCCAGGGCGCAGCCATGCTCACAAATGCAAGTGCTGTTTTGATGAATAAATGTTTTATTCTAGCCACAAAACAGTTGGAAAATGAAATTTAAAACAGCAGTTAGCATTAAAAAAATCAAGCACCTAGGAATAAATCTAATAAAAAAATGTGCAAGACCTCAAGACCAAAACCTGTAAAACATTACGGACAGAAAGAAGACCTAAATAAATGGAGAAATATACCATATTCATGGATCAGAAGACTCAAAATTTGAAAGGTGTCAATTCTCCCCAAATTGACATTTAGAGTCAATATAATTCTATCAAAATTCAAATAAATTTTATTTTGGTGAAACTTAAAATGATTCTCAAATTTATGTGGAAATGCAAAGGAAATGTCCTTATAGAAAAAGGACAAAGAAGGAGAGTTTGGTCTATAAGATATACAGACTTATTATAAGCTATAGAAATGAAGACTGTGATATTGACATACAAATAAACCAGAGATGCAGAATAAAGAATCTAGGAACAGACCCCATCACATGTGAACATTTGATATATGGCAAAGGAAGCATTGCAGAGCAGTGGGGAAAGGATGGTCTTTAAAAAGAGAAAGTGCTGGAACAACTGGCTATCTATATTAAAAAAAACAAAGAAACACTATCTCACACTTCATGTCAAAAGCAATTCTGGTAGATTGTAGACCTAACATGAAAGGGAAAACAATGAAGCTTTTACAAGATAACAGGAGAATATCTTCTGTCCAATACTTTCCTTGAGGAAAATATTTATATATTTGATTACAGTAAAACTAAGAATTTCTATTAATCAAAAGATACCATTAGGAAAGTAAAAAGGCAGTCACGGAGCGGGAGAAGACATTTGCAACACATGTAATCACAAAAAGGTTTCTATTCAGAATATATAAAGAACTACTGCACATCAGCAAGTAAAAGACAGACAGCCCACTAGAAAATATGTAAGAGATTTAAACAGGTGCTTCCAAGAAGAAAGTCAAATGGCCATATGGCCAATAAACACATGATAAGATTTTCAACTTCATTAGTCTTCAGGGAGATGAAAATTTAAAAAAACACAAGGAGATACTACTACACAGGAAGGCTAAAGATAAGAGTCTGACAAGACTAAGTGTTGTCAAGGGGACTTGACAGCAAGGGAACCCAGTTCTCTCTAACTCCAAGTCTGCGCTCGTAACTTGAAAACTCTCAGTGAGCCAGTGCTGATGTGGTGTCCTTCCCATTAGTGGGCCAGAACCCTCTTGAGAAGACCTTGTGAATGGTCTGACTGTAGGTCCTCTCCTAACTGCAGGCTGAGCTTACCTTGGTAGGGAAATAGCGGCTGAATTTGAACTTCTTCAGGGTCAGGGTCACGGAGTATGTCCCGAAGAAAAGGATGAAAGACATGAGTGCCAGGTCTGGGATGAACTTGCAGGAATTCCCGAGCAGGCGCCCACCGTAGTTCAGACACTCCTTCTTGCTCAGCAGTGACCAGTCCAGCGCTGTGAGGTTAAGGGGGTTGTACTTGGAGACCAAGCACAGGAGAGAAAGGGTCAGGGCCTTCCTGGTGGGTCAGCTGTGTCCTCCCCTCTGCAGTCCCCAGGCAACCCACACACCCCTCCCACCCTCTGCGGGGCTCCAGCCCTCCTGCTCCACGATGGTGCCCAGCAACAGAGTGATGTTCCTGGGGACAGGCTGCTTCAAGGGATAACAAGCAGGAGGCTCCCTGGGAAGATTAGGAGCTGACAGGTGTTTCTTCACTGTGTTCTAGGGTGCACTGCTTTGTTGGCGAGGAGGAAAAGCACAGAGGGTGGGATGCCCTCTCCCTCAGCAGGCCTGGCTCCTGGCTCAGTCAACCACGGGTGCTGTTGGCACCCCCTTCCTGGAGTGCCTCACATTTATTCTCCCCTTTCCTTCCCCTATGCACACCCTTTCACATATTGGGGCTCACACCCCCCCCTTGTCAGACCTCTCTTGGGTCAGTCACTTCAGTCACTGCCCCTTTTGGCATCCCAGATGCCTAAAATCCAGGGCACACAAAACAATTATATATATGTATACAGTCACGTGTTGCTTAACGACGGGGACACATTCCGAGAAATGTGTCATTAGGCGATTTCTTTGTGTGCGAACATCATAGAGTGTACTGACACACACCTAGATGGTATAGCCTATATATTCCTATATATGTGTTCCTAAGTATATATATATGTGTGTACATATATACATATATGTATATACATGCATATATATATTTATATGTGTTTCTAAGTGTAATAAAAGAAGAGTAATTTATAATAAAATTTAATACCTATTTTTGTAAAATTAATGTGTGAATGTTCAGGAACCTATGTAAAGAAGTAAACAGACACTTGCAACTAGCTGTACTGGATGTTTGGATTAAGAGAAGGGTGGTTGGGCCGGCCCAGTGGCGCAGCAGTAAGTGCGCATGCTCCGCTGCAGCGACCTGGGGTTCGTAGGTTTGGATCCTGGGCGCACACCGATGCACTGCTTGTCAAGCCATGCTGTGGCGGCATCCCATATAAAGTAGAGGAAGATGTCATTATGTGGCACATGACTGTATGAATATATATAATAATATAATACATAGTAATAACATATTCCTGTGTATATTCATATATACATATGAATATATACATATATTCAAAATATAGACTTAGGAACATATATATAGAAATGTTAGCCCAGGGCCAATCTTTCTCAGCAAAAAGAGGAGGATTGGCATCGGATATTAGCTCAGGGCCAGTCTTCCTCATCAAGAAAAAAAGAGAGAAGGGTGGTAGTTCGATATAATAATGGTCCCCAGTGAATCATGCCTCCTGGGTCCACACTCCTTTGCAATGTGACACCTTCCATCAAAAGGTGCAGGCTAATGCTCCACCCCTTTGACTCTGGGCTGGCCCTGGGCCTACTTAGACCAATAGAATGGGGAGGACGTGGCTTTGAGCAGGTTCTGAGCCTGGGCCTCAAAAGGCCTTGCAGCACCTGCTCTCACCCTCTTGGGACCCTGAGCCCACCATGCTGTGAAACAGCTCAGGATCAGAGAAGACCACGCAAAGAGAGAGGCGCAGCCGTGTGCTGACCGTCAGCTGCATCCCGCAATCTCCCAAGCGATTGGAAATGCCCCCTGCAGGGTAGCAGGCCCCTGCCCCCGCATTGGCCTGGTCTCTCACCTCCCTCATCTCTGGAGGCCTCCCTGTTCAATCCCCCACCCTCACATTGTCTCTGCCAGACTGGTCCACCCACTGTCCTCAGAACAGGTTTTGTGCTTTCCCTCTTATGCCCTCTGTCTGTGCTGGTCCCTCGGCCCGGAATGTGCTTCTCTCTACGGAACCAGCTTTCCCAACCTTGAAGACCAAATCGCCTTTCACTTTCTCTAGGCTCTCCCTGGCCTCCAGCCGGCAGGGTGTCCCCTGCCTCCAGGGCTGGAAGTACACATTTGGCTGGTATGTGACACATGGCATGCTCTGCTCGTGCCGTCCCATTACTTCTCAGGTTCCTCGCCACAAGCTTATTACAAGCCAGTTGGAGGGCAGGGGCCACGTCTGTTTCTTATACGTCTTTTTAGCCCTCACAGCGCACACAGCACCTCGCACACAATAAGTATTCAGACACAGGCATGGACTGATTCCATTCTCGCCCCGTCAAAATCAGATATTTGAAAAATTTTAGGTTAAACTGCCAACTGAGCAGCCAGCTGCCTGTGCAGGGGTAACTGAAGGAGCAACTCAGGGACTCTGAAGCTCCAACCATCTCCCCCAAGGCCTTCCAGTGCTGCCCTTCGCCTGGTTTTGGATTTCCACCATTGGAGCCACAGGCTGGGTGCCGCCTCCTGAGGGCCGCTGCTCATCATTATTGGGAAAGAGAGACCAGACCGGGGGGCCAGGGACTCAGCAGCACAAAGGACAGATGAGACTCAGCGGGTGGAGAGGGGAGCATTAATAAACTTTATGGGGCTGGGTGGGAACTGGGGGTCCTAGGCAGAAATTGCAGAAAAAGGTAGAAAGATGGATGGGAAACTCTGTGTACAGCTCTGTGCAGCCCTGCTCTCCGTTCCTCACCTCTACCTCTCCTTCGCGTGTGTGCGCGTGCGTGCATGTGATATTTATGCACATGGATCTAATGGAATGAGGCATGTTTTAAAATGGGATTTTGACAGTATATACTTAAAATAAAAATATGCATTTACAAAACTCCACAGGTCACCCTGACAGGCAGCTGGGGTTGACCTCTGGGTTGCCATGAGATGGTCTCAGTTTCCCAACTTTTCTCACTCTCCCCACAAACAAAAGCTCTCACATGTCTGACGTAAGAGGAAAGGACTTACCAGAGAAGAGTTGGTGTTTGGTGGCGGCAGGGCTGAAGCATTGAACACGGTTGTATTTGCTGTGGATGAGCACAGGACATGGGGAAGGGTCAGCAGCTGCTGGGCCGGGAGCCTGCGACCCGTGCTCCTGGGCCCCCACCCTTTCCCATCTCCCTCCTGTTCCTTAGAGCCAAGGATTGGCTTCCATTGCAAGGACAGCTCATCGTACTCCCACCCCTCTTCACTCTCCTCACTTTGCCCAGTGAGGGCAGGGGTGGTGGAGGGAGCCCCGGCCACAGCTCTGACAGACCAGCCAGGCTGGCTAGGACAGCTCCTGTCTGATGCTGAAGGGCTAGCTTTAAAAACTGAAGTGTGGGGCTGGCCCCGTGGCTTAGCGGTTGAGCGCGTACGCTCCGCGACTGGGGACCCGGGTTCGGATCCGGGCACGCACGGACACACTGCTTCTCTGGCCATGCTGAGGCCGCATCCCACATACAGCAACTAGAAGGATGTGCAGCTATGACATACAACTATCTACTGGGGCTTTGGGGAAAAAAAAAGAGGAGGATTGGCAATAGATATTAGCTCAGAGCCGGTCTTCCTCAGCAAAAAGAGAAAGATTAGCACGGATGTTAGCTCAGGGCTGATCTTCCTCACAAAAAACAAAACAAAACAAACTGAAGTGGGGAATCTGCTGCCAAGACAAAGTGTTAACACAAGCTGGCGGATAATGTGCCACTGGACCCATGTCTGTGCTTTGAGACATAAAAAACATTTTCAAAGAACTTACTCTATGCCGTGTACTATGCCAAACCCTTACACACGTCATCTTGCTAAGTTCCTAATTCGCCAAGAAGTCTCCTCATTTTAAAGATGAGGTAACTGAGGCCCACAGAGGTTAAGTAACCTGCATTGCCCAAGGTCACACAACTCATACTTGGAGGAATCATGATCCACAGCAGGCAGGCTGGCCCAGAGCCGATACGCCTCCCAGCTCTACACAGCGAGCATCCTTCCCTGCCCTGCTCCTCTCCACATACACTTCGCTTCTCTCCTGCCCCATCCATATGTGCCTTTTTTTTTTAGGTCAGCTGGGCCTGCGAGAACTTGTTTATCTTCTCCAATCTGCCCCTTGAATACAAGCCAAGGACAATTAAACCCAGGTCCAGGACCTGAAGGAGAACCAGGATCCCAAAGGTGCTGCTTTCAGCTGTTCACTCCACATCCGTGGTCCAGGCTCTCCCCTTCCCCAGCCTTAGTGTCCCTAACTGTAAGCAGGGCATATGAGGGCTCCCTTCAAGGGCCAAGAGAGGAGTTGAGAGAAACTGTAATCACTCCCCTGGGGGATGTGGCCATTCATTTAAAAGGCAGGCCTTGGACAGCCTCCATTGCCCTCTCTCTTGCTGCTACAATGCATGGGTGCAGGAGAAGGGCCAGGTCCTCCTCACCTTCCTCCCCAAAGTGAAGGCTGACTAAGCAGTTCCTCTGCAGCGGGTTTGGGGAAGGAGGGAGGAGGCGTGCCAGCCATTTGCTGGAAATGCATTGCAAGCCCCACTAGCTCCTGCTGGCTGTGGTTGGGGACACAGCGGGAAGAAGAGGCTATTGTTGAAGCTTCTTCAAACTCCAACAAGCTGTCATGGGGAAGACGTGATCCAGGGCCCCTCTGTGTTGCCCGCTTCTGGGGCATTTGGGGCTGGGAGTGGCTAAGGCATTCCATCTTGACCCAGGGCAGAATATTCCTAGAAGCTCTACAAACTCAGAGGTTTGTTACAATTGTTCTGAAGAAAGCTTCACTTAATAGAAATCAGGACATCTGCTGCCTTTCCTCACACCACTGACCAAGAGAACATGATGCACAATTAACAACGGAGCAGAGAAGGTAGGCAAGAAGGCTGACTCGGGGCTACCCAGGCAAATGCTAGCAGACTCCCAGCTAATGCTCTAGCCTGGAGAGTTCCGACGCCTTCCCCTGGCCCCGGGTTGTCAGACCAGACTTTCCTTTGATGTCTTCTGCTTAGGTTTAGCCGTTCTTTTGTATCGAGAACTTTGTAGGATTTATCTGAAAGCCACTTTGAGATGAAGAAGGAAGAAATATAACATGGAAAATTCCAGAGAGGGTCCAAGTATCAAATATTTTAAAACTCTAGTGTTTACAAAGTGGTACTCACTTGGGATTGAAAGCAGCCCAGTCAGTGTGTGCAGCATCCATAAATAGAATACAAATCAGTTACAATGGAAACAAGATTAAATTTAAAAAGAGCGTGCCCCCAAACAAGCTCGTATGATGAGGAGTGACAAAGAGTGGTAGTGTGCCACAGTGAGACTGGGTTTTGCAGTAAAACTAGGAAGATGGGACAATTAGTAAGCAAGTGGCCCACAGACTGGGAAAGACACCCTTCTCACTTAGTTCCCCCCACCCCAGTCTCCTAAATGTCTAGAACTTTCCTTTTCACATTCTCCTAATCAAAACTAACTTGTCCTGGTTCTGGTTCCTTTACGCTGAAGAAACTGAACATCTATGGCTCATTATTACTAATTAATAGTTCAATAGAGCAGTAGTTCTCAAACTTCAGCGTGCGTCAGAATCACCTGGAAGGCTTGTTAACATATAGCTGTCCCTACCCCAGAGTTTCTGATCCAGCATCTCTTGGGTGGGGCCCAAGAATTTGCATTTCTAACAAGTTCGCAGATGGCGTTGATGCCGCTTCCTGGGACCACAGTTTGAGAACCACGACAATAGCATGACCCAAAAGAATGAGGTGACATCAGGCACCTGGGCAAGGCCAGAGGGGGTGCTATTTGGAGGCAGGTGGATTCTATTACAGCCCTCAAATCCTCCCTTATATGCTCCTACGTCCCCTGTTCCTACGGCCCCCCATGTTTGATTTCTCCTGTGGGCAGATGATGCTCAGAAAGGCCAAAGCTCCCCCATATGACCCCAAAATTTGGACCACTTCTGAAAGAGATCAAGGACATGTACTTCCAAAAGCCATGTTTGCAGGAACATTTATGTTCAGTGCAATGAATCCACAGTCCAGAGGGCATGAGCAGCAAGTGGGGGGTGCCCTGATGGGCCCCACAGAGACGGGATTCAATCTAGGGCGGAACAAAAAGGGCGTGCAGGTAGGGTGTCCTCAGTGCCCTGGGCAAGCAACGTGTCGTGGCCCAGGCCGAAGGACAGCTTCACTTATCGTTGGCTTTTAATAGAATAACTCAAAATTGATGAGAGAAAAAAATTAAGTCTCGACTTCTTTACAAAATCAGTGCAGTGACGGAGAGAGGGTACAACGAAAACCATACTCCCTGAGGTCAGGACATCTTTATCTTCCACAAGACCTACTCTAAAGGAGGGAGCACAATCATTGTGC
The DNA here is from genome assembly GCF_057802395.1 of Ceratotherium simum simum. NCBI lineage: Eukaryota > Metazoa > Chordata > Mammalia > Perissodactyla > Rhinocerotidae > Ceratotherium > Ceratotherium simum. The sequence goes on along the minus strand of NC_141910.1, from coordinate 12,526,395 downwards.
AGCAAATATTTTTGATTGACTTATGATCAATTTTTTATGGATAGTATGTATTAAGGGGCTGAACACCACAGTATCTACTTATTTCCTCCATCCCAATTTGAAAACCTCAGAAGAGTTCCATGAGACTGGCAGGGCCAGCGTTGATGTCCCTCTTTTACAGCTAGGGACACTGAGGTTCAGCGTGACCTTGGGTGGTCTCTGGACCTCAGTTTGCTTTCTGTGAGTCCAGCCTGGTGGTGCTCAGAGATCTATGAGTGATCTCCAGCCCCTGCTTTGTAGCGTCCTGCCCACTCTGGGCACATCCCACTGAAGGCTCTTTGGGGCACGATTATGACTGTGAAGGAAGCCAGGGATTCAGACTGTGGGAAGCCCTAACTTACAGACGACAGTTTTTTGGTCGGAAAGGAACTCCACAGGAGTGGCACTGAGAATTACCACATTGACCAGTTGGTTGATTCAGCCTCCTACCCAGCGCAGGGATCCTTTTTATAACACTCTTGGCCGATGGACATCCAGGTAGTGTCCAAGTAGCTTGCTACCACCCAAGGGGGCCAATAGTTCTTAGGGTGGCAGCTCCCACCATTCTAAGTTCTTCCCTGAATTCAGCCAGCATCTGGCTCCCTGGAGCTTCTGCTCCTCAGTCCTTGTTCTGCATCCTGAAGTTACACAGGGTGAATGTGGCCCCCTGTGACATAACAGTCCTTCTCTCATACCTCTCTAAGAGGCTGAATAGCCTCAAGTTTTCCAACCACTCTTTAAATGACATAATTGCCAGGCCCTCCTCCACCCTGACCAGCCTTCCACCCTGGATGTGTCCCCGTCTGTAGGGATGTTCATACCTCTGGTGTGGTCTCACCTTACAACGTATGTGAACACATTGGCAGTGATGTGTCAGGAGAGCTAATGGTGTCATGCACTTGGGACCCATCTTGTCTACCTCTGGCCTAGAGCAGGAACCCCTGGGCAGCATTCCTGAAGTGGGGCCTCCACTTCACCCCACACTGAGGCAAAGCATGCCTTCTTCCCTTCCTGGGGTATCCCTGCTCCCTCCTGATTATAACCCTGGGATCTGGTACTGTGGCCCTCATTAGAGCTACTGTCCCCTTGGTTTCCTTCTAAATACCGGGTTAAGGACCCTGCATTTGCTCCCTTGGGATAGTCAGCCCTTGGCTGAACAGCTCCTCCCAGGAAAGCTCACTCTTCTGCATTTGAGTAGAGAGCTGGGGGTAGGGGTGGGGGGTGGGGAGAGTGGGTGGTAGGTAGGGGCCCAGGGCCTGTCTAGGGTTACTGGTCACCTGTGTCGGGGGCGACGCACTCGCATTTGTAGGTGGTGATGGAGTCGGGCTTGAAGTCCACGTTGATGGGGTAGTACTTGAAGGCACCGATCATCTTCTTGATGGCATCGTAGATGAAGATGAAGCTGATGAGGGTGGAGAAGCCCTCCTCGGTGAAGCGGGTGATATACTTGATGATAAAGCTGGCATCTGTGGCCACCAGGATAAGGCACTGGACGGCTGAGTGTAGGCCAATCCAGAGGCGAAACTCCATGTAGTCCAGGCCATTGCCTCTGGAAGGCAGACGGAAGCGAGGGGCCTCCAGCCCAGGGCTCTTGGCTGTGCTCAGCTCCCCAGACCTACCCTGAGTGGCTCATTTGCCCCTCCTGTGGCACAGTTGCCCTCCTAGGAACTGTGAGAGGACTGGAGACAGGGACAATTCCTGGGTGGGGTTGTCTGGTCTTTGAGAATTCTGGGAAAGGATCTCATGGTGGGGGGTGGGCAAGAAGGTGCTAAGACATCTCAGTTCTCACACATTTGGTAACAAACACCCAGATTGAATGAAAATCAGGGAATTTCAGAATGACAGAGCTGGAGCAGGCCTTAGAAATGGCCTCATGTTGTAGATGAGGCCACTGAGCCCGGAGTGGTGACAGGAACTGCCTGGGTCAGGGTGCAGCCTTCTGACCTCCAGCTTGAGACTTCATACACCGCACTGACTTCCAAGCCATAACTGCTTATGAGCAGAGTGGTGTGAATTATCTCCTCTTGTCTTGACTGGATTTCTCCCTATCAGCTGTGCTAATATGCACTAAAATGGCTTAAAGGCAGGCAGCTGGAGGGAGTCAGGAGGGACAACCTGGCAGTCCTTCCCATAGGTAAAGACAGCTTCAGTACCTCCTCACCCCTGCCTCCTTGTTGGGGCTGTTCCCCTGCCCCAGTCTTGGGCCCAAGTGTAAGAGCAGGCACTGGGGACCACCAAGGGGCACCTACTTGCTGAAGTCAAAGAGGAGCTTCTCGAAGATGAGGATGGGCCCTGTGCTGCTGAGGATGATGAGAGGCTGTCCCGAGAAGAGGCAGAACAAGGAGCCAGCCATGGCAGTGCCCAGGAAGCTCTCCATCACTCCCTAGGGGCACAAGGAGTGTGAGGCTCAGCAGAGGCAGGAGAAGGGGTCTCTGGGCACAGGCTAGAACCTAGTTATCTCACCAACGACCCAGGTCACAGGGCTCGCCCTTTATTCTGGGCCCTCTCCTCCTGAAATTCTGCTCCCCATTTCCTACTCCACAGTCCCTACCATCGCCAATTCCTCTTTCTAATTCCATTTGGATAAAGGTCTCATGTGACTTCCTTTTGGTACCGTAGGGCTTAGAAAAGGGGGCTGCCAATGGACATGCCTGTCCTATGTGCATTCTACTCCCAGAGGACAGCCCATTCATCCATCCAATCATTTATTCATTTAAACATCTCTTAGGTGCTTTTAGAGGTCAGATCAATCACTCATTCAAAATCCATTAAGTGCCTACTATGTACCAGGCATTGTATTAGGTACTGGGGAACCATCAGTGAACAAGATAATGTGTCTTTAGTCCAGTGGGAGAGACAACAGGGTGTCTCAACCTTGGCACTACTGACATTTCTGGTTAGATAGTTCTTTGTTGTGGGAGATGTCCTGTGCACTGTAGGATGTTTAGCAGCATCCCCTGCCTCTCCCCACCAGATGTCAGTAGCATACCTTTCCCAGTTAGGACAACCAAAACTGTCTCTAGGTATTGCCAATTTTCTCCTGGGGGTCAAAAGTGTCTCTTGTTGAGAACCACTGCCAAGGAGTGTGATAAACTGGGATAGGTTCAGGGTGCCATAGGGGCACACAGTAGGATGGAAGGGGTGCTCAGGAAGGCCTCCCAAGAAGCAGATATGTAGAAGCTGAGATCCAAAACTTGAGCAGGGAATTGACCAGAATAGGGTAAGTGGAAAGTGGAGTGACGAGAAAGTGTCCCAGGCAGGGGAAATAGTGTACATAAAGGCTGGAGCTGAAAGGGAGAATGCCTTTGAAGCACTGGAAGATGACCAGGGTTGATGGAAAACAATGCAGAACGAGTGAGGAGGACAGGAATCTGAGAAAGGGAATACTGGGAGATGAGGCTTGGGAGGCAAGTAGGGCCATGTCATGAGGGCCACGTGGGGAGGCTGGGATTCATGAGTCAAGGATGATGCGTGGGCTACTGGGTGAAACATGGCGTCACTCACTATGCTGGGGAAGGCCCGGGGAGCAGCAGGTGTGGAGGGAAGATAAAGGATGCAATGTCGGCCCTGTGAGTGGGGGATCCTGAGGAGCAGTCGCGTGGGCATGCCCAGGAGGCAGCAGGATATTAGACCTGCAGCTCAGGAGAGTGGTGTGGGCTGGAGACAGGCATTCATCTCAGTTTATCTGGGAAATGAGTCTTCACCTTGGTACTTTGAGCTTTCCAACGGTTCTACCCCAAAGGCCCTCATTGGCAAAGACCTTTGCCTGGGTCTCAGACTAGTGTCTCCACTGAGCTGATGTTTACCCCAAGGAGGCCTGTATTGTTGTCACAGTAACAGCTTACCATCTTTCTAGATCTGTCTTAACTCCAAGCTAAGAATTTAAGGTTGGTTAAAAATAATAGTGTGGGGAGAAGTCCACAATTATCAACTCAATTGTGCTGATTAAATTCTTTCAAGCATCAGTGGGAAAAGTATCAAATAACAAAGTAGATGATTCCCCTTAAAAGTTTGATCTATTTATGTCATCCTTAAGTTCGGTATTTAGTAACATGATTTAGCTTTAGATATTTTTAATAATGCTGGCTTGTTAATATTTTTTTGAAGGGTAAAGGATTACTAAAAGTGATGGTCTGAACCGGGGTGGTAGATGAAACCCAAGCCTTGGTTTGGGGATTACAGGAAGAAGCTCCTTACCGCCACCTGGTGGTAGCAGATTTTACTGAGGTTTGCACTCACATCGCCAGCTCACACACACCTGATAATTGTCAGTGGCATCCCCCAGAAGCCCACCGAAGGTGATTGCGTTGGTGATGCAGCCGAGGTAGATGAATAGGATGGCAGAGATGGACTGAATGTGGAAGCCGTCATAGAAGTCACTTAGGAACCAGGGCAGCTTTCTCTTGACATCCAGAAGCAGGCCACCGAAGAACCTGCTTGAGACAGGCCCAGGGGCTGCTTTCTCACCATAGACACCGTTGCAGGGGCAGGGCTATTTACAGGAGCCTGCAGATCCTGGGGTGAGGAAGGGAACTTGACTAGGGGTATATGGGAACAGAGACTTTCCACCAGAACATTTAAGACCAAGGAAGAACTCTCACAGGACTCAAAGTTGGTGGTCGGTGCCATCTCCACTGGGAAGGGTGGTCATAGCCTGGATGGGAGAGGGAAGGTCTGATGGGAATATGCCCTGGGGTAGACCTAACATTCCACGGAGAATGGAAATCCCAGGGCCACAGATGGCCATCCTCCTCATGTCCCTGATTATGAGCAAATGTGTCCAACTTTACGAGATAGAGACATCCCAGATTATAACACAGATTCATCAAGGGCAGGTTCTGAACCATATAACTGGTTTCTTTGCTCTCTGGAACAACCGAGTGGGGAATTTTAGGTTTAGGGACAGTGTTTATTGGGGATGCTATAACCCATAGATCTTAACGCAATGCTTAGCATGCATAGGATTTCTCAACCTCAGTATTACTGACATTTTGGACTGGATAATCCTTTGTTGGGGGAGGCTGGCCTATGCATTATAGGATTTTGAGCAGTATCCCTGGCCTCTATCCACTAGATGCCAGTAGCATCTTCCCTTCAGTTGTGACAAACAAAAATATCTCTGGACGTTGCCAAATGTCTCCTGGGTGAGGACTGGTGGGGGGCGGGGCACAAAATTGACCCCACTTGAGAACCTCTGGCTGGTATAGAGCCAAAGGCATATAAAACATGACTCCATTCTCAAAGTCATGATTTACACATAATTTTGTAGGGCCGTGTCCTTTCCTAAATTCAGATCAACTTGAGTTATTCCAAGAGCTAGCAAAGAAACCCAAGCTGGAAGATTTTTCTCTTGTTTTCTAAAAAAAAAAAAAAAGTTTTTTAATAGGTAAAGTAAGGTTAAAAAAAAAAAAATCAAAGGGTAGTGTTATGGATTGAATTGTGTTCCCCCAAAAGATATATCAAAATCCTAACCCCCAATACCTGTGAATGTGACCTTATTTGGAAATAGGGTCTTTGCAGATGTAATCAAGTTAAATGAGGCCATCAGGGTGGGCCCTAATCTAATGTGACTGGTCTCCTTATAAGAAGAGAAAAACAGAGACACAGGGAGAAGGTCATGTGAGGACACAGGCAGAGATTGGCTGTGATACAGCTGCAAACCAGGGAACACCAAGGATTGGTGGCCACCACCAGAAGCCAGGGAGAGGCAAGAAAGGATTCTACCCAGTCTCAGCGGGAGCATGGCCTGCTGACACCTTCATCTGGAACTTCTAGCCTCCAGAACTGTGAGAGAATAAATTTCTACTGTTTAAGCCACCTAGTATGTGATACTTTGTATGGCAGCCCTAGAAAACTAGTACAGGTAACAAAGGGCATCTGGAGAAAAGTCTGGGTTCCTTCTCTCCTGTGCTGGTCCAGCTTCCCCTCTCCTGAGGTAACGCTCCTGCCCCTGCCGATCCAGGAGGGGCTATGAGGGCGGGGAGGGAAAGAGTGCAGGGCCAGATCCCTTGACCTGGAGCACGCCCTGCAGGCAGAGGGAGAGAAGGTCCCTAAAGGGTGAGTGGGAAGGAGAGAAGTCTAAAGGACAGCTGGCGTCAGGGTGGGTGGGCACCTTCCTGTCCAGATAAGCTCCTCCCCGATTTCGTGCACGGCGGGCATCTCTTCGTCATCCCCGCTGCTCCCTCCGCCGGCCCCTCCGCCACCGCCGCCGCCTCCAGCGCCGCCTCCTGCAGCCGTCCCCCCGCCTCCCCCCACTGAGCCGTTCATCTGGCCCAGCTCTGTCAGGGAGAACACGGATTTCCTGGAAGGGGAAGGGGGACAGGGGACAGTGGGGCTCCCAATCCTGGGAAGGGCTCAGCCCCTCCAGGACTGTACCCAGAACACCCCTTACCTCTCCAACAAAAATCATGGAATATCTTAAAATACAGAGAAAAATGCAGAAAATGATCTAACAATACCACTCACAGGTCACCCAGATTTACAGATGTTCATTCACATTCAGCATACAAGTATTTGCTTCTGATTTGGGGGGGGGGGAATAAAATGAAATCAGAAAAAAAGTATAAACCCATGTATGCTGACATCTTCCTTTCAAATCCAAAAAAAAAAAGAAAAACGGACAGACTTGAAGCTCCCTTTGTACCGTTTCCCGCGCCCCCCCCCACACACCCCATTCACATACACACCTCTTGTCAGCAGAGGGCACCTTCTTGGGCGGTTCAATTCGGATATTTGGGTCCCATTCTCCAGGGGGGAGGACAATGACCTCATCCAGAAACTCATCAATCCCTGCGATCAGATCTTCCCGATTTCGCGCTTTATAGGCCACATCGCTGAAGAGCTGGCAAAGAGAGAGGAAGGGGACGAGAAGGGTCAGCTTTCTCACTGACGTCCCCTTCTTACCCACCTCCCAGAGCACATCACATACAGTTTCAAAGAAAATCAATTTGAACAACTTAGAACTCCTGCTGCCAACTCACTCTCAATTTTTGAGATGAGAACATAGCAGGTAAAATATGGCACAATGGGGAACAGCAGGTATGGGAGGAGACAGCCCTTCCTGGACCTGAAAGCCAGAACTCCATCCTCAAGCTGTAGGACTTTGGTTAAGTTACCTAACCTTTCTGCTTTCAGTTTTCCACAGAGCAAGCTCATTAGAAAATGTGTGCAGAGCCCAGTCCAAGCAGCTCAGATCTTCTTTCAAGTCTGTTTATAACTTCCTAGCTGTTCATCCTTGGAGAATCAGGCTGCATCATTCCACACTGTCTCCAGAGTGTTCTGTCTGACTTACAGATCTGATCGGATCATGCAGTGTTTAGAGTCCCCAAGACTCCCCATCACTCCTGGGACAGAGTGTGAACTCCTAGCTCTGCCTACAGGCTCTGTATAGTCTCCGGCTCACCTCGCTGGCATCACCTCCTGCTCTTGAAGCTCGTACACTGAGCCTATGCAGAACCACTTCCATCCAGCTTCTCTGTCTCTGAGCCTTGGCTCCTGTTCCCTTTCTCTGGACCTGCCTCGTAGGCTCGTGCTGGGTATACCTGACTCCTGATCATTCTTAGCTTTAAGGCCCCTCATGTGTGAAGCCTCCCCTAGCTGCCTGGGCAGTGAGCCCACAGTTCACTTTAGGATTATAGGTCTCTCTCTCCTGCTTCATTGGTGCTCCTAAAGGGCAGCGACTATTCCCTCATTCTCATAATCTTTAGCACCCTGCACAGCACCTGGCACACAGTAGGTGCTCAAATGTGCCTGTTGGATAAGTGAATGAATGAAAGCACAGTGTTGGATGCAGGAGCCACGGCATTCAGGTGCACACGCTTCTTCTTAGCACTTACATCATCTACCATGAGAGTTGCAATGGCGCGGCCAATTTCATTGTAGGATTTTGCTCTCCCAGAAGGTCCCAGCAGTATGAACAGAAATCTGCAAACAAGATGAAGGAGGAGGAGGAGGAAAGTGAGAAGGAAAAATAGAAGCAGGTGAACAGAAGGATTCTCTGTCCCTAAACAGTACCCATTCTTAACTCTTTAACTGGCCATACACTTGTCCCCTCCCTCCTCTGAATCCCAGATCTGCTTTGGAGAGACATTTCCTCTTCACTCGCCTCGCTCCCCGTGAGCATCCTTTACCATGCCGTCGTGTCCCAGAGCCTGGCCAACAGTGTCTCTCCCAGCTGTTGGCTCCTTCTTTTTTATGATTATTTTAAACAAACTCTCTAAAACTCTTCCCTAATCAGAAGAGTTCCCTCCCCAGCCAATTCCCCAGTTTTCCTTTTGCATTTTAGGGGTGTCTCCAACAGCACTGCTTGCTGACTGCACGGACAACTGGCTGCCTGAGGGCAGGTGTGGTGGGCAGATTTCAGTGGCCCTCACCTAGTGGGGACGGGCACCTCAGTCACTCCGCCCAGCATAGCCGACTGGATGAGACGCACAAAGGCGATGAACGGCTGGTCCAGGAAGTCCACCTCGCCCACGAGCACATTGGAAGCTTCCGAGTCCTTGGGGATCTTCTTCATGAATTTGTTTTTCCGCTGGTCAGGGAGAGAAATGAGATAGCCATGGGTACTCTCATGCCGTGGTTTCAGCTCGCACTCCCTCACCCCCTTCAGATTGCTGAGGAGGCCTAACTTCACAAAATCGTCCCAGTGTTTCTCAAGAAACTGAAAGAAATAACCAAACACTCTCCTCCATTCTGCAGATGAGGAGACTCAAAGTTGCTTAACCCCAAGGACCAACTCAGCCTTTCGAGATGGGAAGGAACAGGCGATGACTTGACCACTGAGACGTTCCTTGATGGGTGAAAACTTTGCTCGGCTGAGGTGTGAGCTGAGGGGTCAGAGAAGAGAGCCCAGGCTTGCTGGATGTCAGGACTCGTCCCCCAGCTTCCTGCGGCCCATGCAGATGGGAGTCTTGTCTCTTAAACTCCAGGCACCCAGCCCTCCCTCTGTGCCTTCCCCGTGGGTGGCTGTGGGAGGGATGAGGCCGCTGATGGCCAGCAGATCTGCTTTGTTTTCCCTTTGCCACCAGTTTCCCGACTGACAGGAACCCCTGGCCACACTTCCAAGTCTGCAGGAGACTTCCATGCCCCCAAGCCACCCCCATGAGACCTCCCAGGAAACTCATAGCTTCTGAGACTTTCTACTGAGACTAACTGAGGTTCTAGAGGCTAGCATCTGTTTGGGACAGGAAGGTCAAATAGGCAGAGTGAGTGAGGTCTGATGGGAGAGGTAGTGGAGACAAGCCCTCTGCCCAAACTTACTCCCACTCCCTGCATTTATGACTTCATTCCTAGACTTAGGACACTGGCTCCTCCTGAGTCCTCTTTACAATGAAAATACCTGAGGGACAGTCACGTACAAGCTCTTCTTAGTCTTTAACATCTTAGAATGCACTAGTTTTTCAGGAGGCTTTCTCTCTGGGCAGCAAGGGGATGAGCAAGGTACAGAGATAATTTCACAGAGAGAGGATGGAGAGGGAGAGTTTGGGGAGGGCAGGGCTGGCAGAAGTCCACAGTGGCCAACAAAGGAAGAAAGGGCACAGATGGTGGAGGCAAGCGCTGAAGAGAGATCCCGTGGACGCTCAATTTTGCCACCCATACCCCCTTGGCTGGAGTCCCTCCTGTTTCTTGTAAGCTCAGTGAAGACACAGGTTCCTTCTGTTCCTGGGGAGGGTCAGTTGTGGGCACGGGCAAAGCCAATGGGTCCTGCCCCTGTGGGCCCACAGCTGTTTTCTCATTCCATTCTTGGGGGGCGTGGTACACACTGGGCTGGGTGGCCTACTAGCACGAGAAAAGGCACATGAGCAAGGGCTGCACCCTTATAATCTTTTAAATCCAATCAAAAAAATAAAACTCTCCAAACCACCCAGGCAACAGCCCCAGGAGCCTAAGACAGCGAGAATAAGCAGGGGTAGGAGTTGACAGGAAGGCCAGAGTCCCCATGACTCAAAAAGTCCCTTCATGGGCCGGCCCCATGGCTTAGCGGTTAAAGTGCACGTGCTCCGCTGCCGGCGGCCCGGGTTCGGATCCCGGGTGCGCACTGACGCACCGCTCCTCTGGCCATGCTGAGGCCGTGTCCCACATACAGCAACTAGAAGGATGTGCAGCTATGACAGACAACTATCTACTGGGACTTTGGGGGAAAAATAAATAAATAAAATCTTTAAATAAAAAAAAAAAAAGTCCCTTCATCCCAGGCGCCATCGGTCAGCTGATTCATAAGCAGGTTCTTCAGGATGGCGGGCTGGGTGTGCCAGGGCAGCTGCCATCCCCCTGCCAGCTCCGTGTCCCCAAGCATCTCACAGGGAGTGGGTGCAGGGGACAGGAGGAGAGGCAGGGTGGCGGGAGTGCCCTGGAGACAACAACAGGCTTTGAAAACAACAACGCTTTGGGTGGCCCAACCAGCACACTCATAATCCAGGAGAGCAGAGGAACTGAAACAGGGCCTTGGTCCTCCCTTGCAAGTTGTGATATGTTTGGTAAAGAGGCCAGGGTAGTGACATGCCAGAAATGGGCCATGCTGGTGTTCTGGCCACCCTGGCTTAGCCACAGTCTGGACATGAATTTGTCCAATCAGGGCCTTGCTGATCCCACTTCCTGAACCCCATGGGGACTCTGGTCCCAACTCCACTGAGTCATCACACACAGCCACGCTGTCTGAATTCACTCTCTGCTTGCTGGGAACCAGCCAGCCGACCCGCCCAGGGTGGACGTGGAGCGATGAAGAAAGAGCCTGCAGGGCAAACGCCTCTGGGCTCACACCGAGAGAGTGCCCACTGGTGTACAAACGTTGTTCCCGCCACAAGCCACTGCTGCTGCAAATGCTGAGAAGCAGCATCACCCGATCAGTTAGGAGAGCTGGATGTTGGCACCACGTGCAGGGCTCCAATCCCTACATCAAGGCAGCATTGCCTGGGGAAAGTGACAGCTAGTGTTCTCATGACCACTTAGACATCTATTAAAATAGGTTGTGAAAGACTTTTACTAGGCAAGCTTTCTTATCATGGCTCCACTGTCTGTGTGCATGATTACAGCAAAGTGGGGCTCTTCTCTAAATAATATTCCAGAATACTCGTTCCTAAGTCACTCCCAAATTAGGGGCTCTAGAGTCAGACTACCTGAGTCAAGTCGTGGTTCTGCCACCTTTCAGCTGCATGAACTTGAGCATGTCATTTAACTGCTTTAAGCCTCTATGTTCTCATCAGTAGAATGGAGATGATCATACAGTCATCTGTCACTTAACGACAGGGATACATTCTGAGAAATGCATCGTTAGGCAATGTTGTTGTTGTTCGAACATCATAGAGTGTACTTACACAAACCTAGATGGTACAGCCTACTACACACCTAGGCTACATGGTACTAATCTTATGAGACCACCATCATATATGTGGTCTGTCGTTGACTGAAACATCGTTATGCAGCACATGACTGTAGTACCTTCGCGATGCGCAGAAAACACTCGGCACAGTGTGGTGCATACAGTGTGTGGACCTTAAATATTGGTTGATGCTGTTATTATTGTTAGTTTATTGTTTTGGCCACCAAAGGGCCCTCAGAACACTGACATGAGGGACTGCTTTTTTTTTGCCTTCCACCAAACTTGGGGGTGACTTGAAGGCCTGGAGGTCACCCAAGCTCCTGAAGAGCCTTCACCAAATTTCAGGTTTCCTTCGTTGCCTTTCTTCCTACTCCTGGGGGCGCAGGTAAGGGGATCATGAGACTTCTGCCCTTGAGATGTGCAGGGGTTAGAGTTGAGGGGGGCCTCCTCTGGGCTTCCTCAGGGGGTGTAGCCACGGGGTTCCTAGGCTGGGTGCCTTAGAACTTGGACTCAACCTGTTTGTGGGATTCTGATCTCATCAAGAGGGTTTCAGCCAAGCTGGTGGGAGACAAGAACTGACTCTGGCCTGCCCTAGCCGACAGAAGACATGCTGTTGGGCAGTCCCATTCATTCACAATCACTGCTGTCCCCACAGGGAGGCCCCACTTCTTCTCTATGCCAGCCCAAATCCCCACTCCATCTTTAAAGGTGCTCATGGGTCATGGAGGAGGTGAAACTCTGTGTGCTGGCCTTCTCTCTCCAACAAACTCCAAGCTCAGGAACAGCTGGCACCTCATCTGATCGTGCTTCTCTGTCCCCCACACCCCCCAGGGCCTGGCGCAGAGCCAGCACCTGGGGCTCAGTCAGTACCCAAGTGATGGACTGTGCAGTCACCAGGTAAGCCCAGAGCCCCCACTCATCTCCTTCCTGGGTACTTCTGCTCCTTCATGGGAGTGGGGTTCTGCCCACAGGGGCTCCTTGCCCCCGAAACCAAAGGCTTCTTCCTGCCCTGGCCCTTTCCTGCAGCCAAGTACAGGGCCTATACTACCTGGTCTGTGTTTGGGGCGCGAGAAATATCATTCATGCTTCTGCTCTGGGCGTGACCTAGGAGAGAAGGAAAAGAAGGTCCATCAGGGGAAGCCAGGCTCTTGCAGGTCATTTTCCCTTGGGCCCTACACATGCTTCTCCCGTCTTCATAACCAAAGGAAGACCCCATCTCCCCTAATCCTACAGCCCCCTTGAGCCAGCATCCACTCTCTTTTCTTCCCTTCAATGGCAGCTTTCTTAAAAAGAGTTGCTAGACTCCAGGTTCCACTTCTTCCTTCTCACTCCTAAATCTGCGGCACTGTGGTCTCTGCCCCTCTGCCCTGCCTTCTTGGGTGGAGACCAAGAAGTCTGCTCTGCACCAGGCCCTGGAGGTGAGGAGGACAGAGACACATTATCAGGTGAGCTGCCAGGTGTCACTAAGCTTGGACTTTGTTGGAGAGAGAAGACCAGTTTCACCTCCGTTCTCCGTGACCCATGCGAGTCTCTAAAGCTGGCTGGGAATTTGGGCTGGCAGAGGGAAAGAAGGTGGACTCCCCATGGGGAGAACAGTGGTGGTGAATTATTCGAACCGCCTGATAGTTCCTCCCTCAGTTAAGGCAGGAGAAAGTGAGCTCTGGTTTCCCAGCAGCAGCCAAATCCAGTGGGCACTCTCATACCTATCATTTCTTGGTCTTCTGTGGCCTTTGCTCTCCCTTTACTTCCAGAGCTCTGCTCTCCCCTGGCTTCCCTCCTCTTATTTCCATCCAGGATCCTCTCCTGCTGGGTTCTCCTCAGGGTCTTTCTTCGCCTTCATGCACTGCACCTCCCCCCCACCCCCCGCCGCCTGTCATTAAATCCCATCTTGGCCCTTTCCTCTCCATTCTTGCTCTGAATGTGGGGCCAGTCTCTTGCTTCAATCTTGTCCTCTTCTAGTTTATTCTTTCTCAAAAAAAAATCTGATCATAGTATGTCCCTGCTTAAAACTCCTCCGAATAAAGGCTGAGTCTGCTTGCAGGGTGCAGAGGCCCCTTCAACTCGGCCCTCTTTCCCTCACACCCTCCACTCCCGGTGAACAACTCCTCCTTGCTCCTGGAAAACTCTTCAGTCTCTGAGAAGAGAAGATTCTCTCTCTTCTCCTTTTCTTCTAAAGAGAAGAGAAAACTTCTCTTTAGTCAAAGGGCATGTGCCTTCCCTTTGTGCATTCTGTGGCCTGGGCCACTTCAGGGCAGGGCCACTACACACAAAGTTCTAATCACTTATTTCTGCCTTTTATCTGGGTCCCCACCACTGCACCATCAGGCACAGGGGTGACCTTACACACAGTGAATAACTGAGCGGAAGGCTCATCCCAAAGCCATTTGCCGCCCAATGACCGCTGCCTCCTGGCACCCCTACATGGAATAACCGAGGCCAGGGGAGACTGAGGGGACCCTGGGGTCACTAAGAACAGAGAGAAAAGGCTGAAGCGAACCCTGCTGTGGCCGAGGTCTTGGGCAGGGACCACGCTGCCCCCAAATCATTCCTCGGGCCTGGTCAGGGGCACAACCCTGGGCTGCCCTTGTTCATATCTTGGCATTTTAGTATTTGTGTCTAGCATCTAGTATTTAGTACCTTGGCATAAAGTATTTAAAGAAAAATACTCCTTCACACTGCTTTTTCTTTTCATTTTCCAGGCTCCCTCTTTTCTCTGCCTCACAGCTCACCCCTGGTGAATGACCTGGGAAAGCCCTGTCTGTGACTGTGCACCTCGTGAGCCCCTCACCCATTCCCAGCAGACAGGGGGCTGTCACTGCCAGCATTTCATCATTGTGGTGGCACAAGACTGTCATCCAGTGATGGGAATGTTCTCCAACTATCCTGGGGGAAAGGACCCAGCCTGTTTTTAATTCAGTTTCTAAGAAGGCTTTTCACCAAAAAACAGGGCTAATGATGAGTTTGGTGAAAACAAAGGTATAGACTAAGATAAAAATGCCTAGCACAGAGGATGGAGGATTGATTATACCAAGACTTGATGTAGAGATGTATTTTTCAGAGTAATTATTTAGAAAAATATGGGTAGTAAATTAGGCTCTGAGGGCAGCCCAGGTTTAGGGTGAAAGGTAGAATTCTCCTGAGGCCTGAGAATTGTAGACAGATTCTGGGCTTCAACTCCTCCACCTATGAAAGTCCATGAAAGCTGACATTCCACAGCCGCCGCGGCCAGAACGTGGCCAGAACGCAGCCAATGCGCAATGGCAGAGAACACACTCACACAGGCGTCCGTAGTTTGGGCTCTGCCGCATCCTCAGGTCCTCGGTGGAGTGGTGTAGGCTCGGGCCTGCTGCAGGGCTGCGGGCTGGGCTGCGATCTGGGAGGAGGAACAGAAGGGGTTTGGCAGCTGTGCTGGAGTGGCACAGCCTCTCCCATTAGCCTGGTATATGTTTATAGTCATTTCACCTAAATAAAGCTGGGCTGCGAGACTTGTCTCTTCTCCTTCTAGAAAAAAGCGTGTTTGAGTTGTTTTATTTTTATTTTGTTTGAAGCAATAGTCTGAACAAGATTAGAGAAAATATTTGTACTGTTGAAAGTGAGTTAGATGCACAATTGATTAAACAGGCACCAGGTATTGTAGCCTGGGTCATCCCTGATTCCACCACTTACTTGCTGTGTGACCTTAGGCAAGTAACTTAACCTCTCTGTGCCTCAGGCTCCTCATCTGTAAAATGAGGATGACAAGAGCAGTACCTAGTTGCTTGGTTATTGTGAGGATGTAGCCAGTTAACACATGTGGAGCACTCAGTGCCTGGCACATGGTGAGTGCCGAGTGTATACCTGCTGTTATTACGATATGCTAAACACTTTCCATTTTAAACAATTCATCTAAAGAGATTCCTCAAGGTTCTTTATTTAAGAACTTGTTCTGATTACTGCATTTATCTGACAGGTCCAGCAAGGCTAGTGTTGGGGCATCTCGACTCTGGGATATCAAGAGTGGAGGTTGCAGGTTTGAGACGTGTGCATGGAACGATTCACTCCCCCTAGTGACCCCGGACTCTGAAAATCAGAATGACACCAGCTGCCAGGTACACAGCCCTGGTGCCCTTGAGATGAACCCAGCCTCTTTCACCACCCGAATGTGCTCCGCTTTCTGCCGAGGCTCTCAGCTCCTCTTGGGGGTTTGGTGGGAAACTTTCAAGTGCTTTCCATAAACAAGCCATCACTACCAGCATTTTTCAACCCTGTCTGCACATGAGACTCTTCTGGGGAGCTTTCTAAACTCCCTGCTCCCAAGCCATACCCCAGACCAATTGAATCCAACTCTCCAGGGTGGGTCCTAGGCATTAGGACTCGTTTCAAATCCCCAAGTGATTGCAATGTGCAGCCCAGGCTGAGAACCAGCTCTCTTCCTAGAAATGGTTCTGCTCTGGTGGTGGGGACGACATTGGGGTGTCCTGGGGTCCCTGCAGGCCTGACAGAGAAGGAGGCTGAGGGACCACAAGAACCTCAGAATCTCTCCAGGGTTATGAAGTCCAGAAAGGCCAAGACTCTCCGGCCATCAAGGTGGGCTCACCCGGGCCCCAGGGCCTGACACTGGGCCCCGCATGCCCAATGCCCACCAGCGTACGGCCCGACTCACTGGTGGTGGAGGAGACTGACTTTCCAATGTCGACCAAGGAGCGGTGGATGGGCTTCTTGGTTTGGTGACGGTGTTTCCTCAGGAGGACGTAGCTGACCCTCTCCCGGAGCTCCGGCCGCAGGAGGCCGTCCTCGATTTGCTTCTCAATCACATCATCTAAGTGGGAAACAAACATGCCTGTCCCTGGCGGGGACAGAGCGCCCCGGGGAGTGGGGGTCTTCAGTTTCATCTGTTATTAATAGGGTTAAAAGTGAGCTTGGGGCCGGCCCCATGGTGTAGTGGTTAAATGCGCGTGCTCCGCTGTGGCGACCCAGGTTCAGATCCCAGGCGTGCACCAACGCACCGCTTGTCAGGCCATGCTGTGGCGGTGTTCCATATAAAGTGGAGGAAGATGGGCACGGGTGTTAGCTTACGACCAATCTTCCTCGGCAAAAAAAGAGGAGGATTGGTATGAATGTTAGCTCAGGGCTGATCTTCCTCACACACACACACAAAATGAGCTAAAGGTGACACGGGATGTAGAAATAGTCCTGGCTTTGCCACAAGCTGTGGAAACTTGGGCAAGTCACTAATCCTCCGCCTCCTCACATGTAAAAGGGCGTGTGCATGGCTGTGGGTGTGTGTGCAGGTGGGTGCGTGTGCATGTGGGTGTAGAATTCTCTGTTCTATCTACCTATTGTGAAAAGTAAATGAAATCATACACATGAAAGTACCCCAAGAGGCACAAGAGTACTGTGTTAAATGGTTTTAGTCCTAACATGAATTCTTTTTAGAAGAATATTTTTGGCAAAATCGAACGTGCTAGAACAAAATTTACAAAGAGTTTTAGGGATGAAAAGCAAGTCACCCGCCCTCCCTTTGCCACTCCCCTAAATGAGAGGTAATTTCCTAAAGATGAACGGCAGTCCCTTTACCCTGACAAGAAACAGGTTGCCATGGCAATAGATGTCTCCGACCATTCCAAGAAGCCCCTCTCCCTTTTGCTACATTGCTGGCTGGCATTTCAGAGGATGACCTTTTCCTCTGTTGAGCTCTCCATGGGACTGAAATTTGGAGCAACTGTGACGCTACCTTGGGAGCATCAGACCCCAAGCCTGGTCTCTGCAGAATCAGGCAGGCGTCAGAGGGAGGCGTGTCACCCAGACCAAGGGTAGGCACGAGGTGGGGGGGGCTTCCCCGGTCTGCAGGGACTACGGTGGTCCCTGCCTCACCTATGATCTGTGGTAAGGAGCCGCTGTCCAAGTCCAGCAGCACCGTCCCGGTCTGCAGGCACGTCCGGAGCTCGAAGAGGCTGTGCAGGGACAGTGTAGACACGTGGGGCTTGCTCCAGCGTTCGCCTCCTTCCTCTACCTTTTCTTCAAACTTTATCCACCTGGAAGGGGTGAGGATGGGGCTCAGCATGGCCAGTGCCCTCAGGAGGAGCCTCTATCTGGGTCTCCCCAGGAGAGGGATGTCGGCCTGCACGTCATGCTATGCACGCGGTTGGGGCGTCGGTCCTAGACTCACAGGCAGAAGATCTCTTGGGGACCCCCTCCCTCTGTCCCCCACTCCTCCTGACCCTGTCATGCTCAGGGCAAAGTGGCTTCCAGAAAACAACCATAAATAGGCACGAAGGATCTTTTTGGGGGTGGTAGAAATGTTCTAAAATTGGACTTGGTGATGGTTGCACAACTCTGTACATTTTCTAAAAATCATTTAATTGTACTTAAAATGAGGGAACTTTATGGTATGATATAATAATAAAGCTATTAAAAAATTCCTCAACTGGACCCTGGTCACCTGGGGCTGGTCACACGTGTGTTCAGTGTGTGCCTTGTGGGGTGTGGTTTGCTGGGAGCAGGGAAACGTTCCCTGACAAAAAGACTTCCCCTTGGGTTCTGCTGCAGGGCCCAAGGTTTCCACGTGTCCCACCCTGGATTTTGGTTCTGAAACTTCACGTTAAAATCCAGGTGTCATCTGGGGAAGGAGAGAAATTAAACGAAGGATGTGTAGGAATTTGTCCTTTCTAGAGGCCTCGGAATCATAGGTTGCATGGAGGGGGTGAGTGGGGAGGCCTTGGACAGTTGGCCAGAGGCAGCGCCGGCCTATTCCTCCCCCACAGAGGGCAGCACCAGACAGCCTGGAGAGCTGCCAGAGAGCAGGGTCAGCCAGCTCCGCTCAAATCAGTGGGTAGCTTCAAGCTATGCCAATTAAAATCCCAAGGGAGTATTTTTGGACGGTGACTATCTAATTCTAAAGTTCCTCTCCAAAAGTAAATGTCTGAGAATGGTTGGGGAATGTCTAAAAAATAAGAATGGGAATGGGAGGTGCTTTGAGCAGATATAAAAACTTGCTGAAAAGCTTGAATAATTAAAACAGTGTGATTCCAATGCAGATATAGAGAAAGAGACCAATGGGACCAACAGTCCAGAAACAGACCTGGCCCCCATGGGAATTTGGGTTTTGATGGAGGAGTTGTTTAAAAGACGACCAACCTAAAAATAAAAAAAGTTACTTCTCATCAAACACAATATTAAATTCTAGACAGATTGACATCTAAACAAAAATAAATCTATAATGGAATATTAATGAGCCTTAAAAAGGAAAGAAATTCTGACACATGCTATAACATGGATGAACCCTGACGACACCAGCTAGGTGAAATAAGCCAGTCACTAAAGGACAAATACCGCATGATTCCACATATCTGAGGTTTCTAGGGTAGCCAAATTCACAGAGACAGACAATAGAATGATGGTTATCACGGACTGAGGGGAGGGGGCAGTGAGAGTTATTGTTTAATGGGTACAGAGTTTCAGTTTTGCAAGATGAAAAGAGTTCTGGAGATGGATGATGGTGATGGTTACACAACTATGTGAATGTACTTAATGCCACTGACCTGTACACTTAAAGATGGTTATAATGGTAAAGTTTATGTTATGTATATTTTACCACAATTAAAATAAATAAATTTTTTAAAATCTATAAACAAAAATATAAATATCGTAGAAGAGAATACAGGAAAGCAGTCTTTTTTTTTTTTTTTTTTTTTTTTTTTTATGAGGAAGATCACCCCTGAGCTAACATTCGATGCCAATCCTCCTCTTTTTCCTGAGGAAGATTGGCCCTGGGCTAACATCTGTGCCCATCTTCCTCCACTTTAGATGAGACGCCGCCACAGCATGGCTTGACAAGTGCTGCATCGGTGCGTACCAGGGATCTGAACCTGCGAACCCTGGGCCACCTAAGTGGAGCGCGCACACTTAACTGCTGCGCCACCAGGCCAGCTCCAGGAAAGTAGTCTTATATTCTCGGTTGTGGAGAGTGACTTCCTAAACAAAGTGTAAAATGGCAAAGGAAAAAAAAATGCACAGATTTTGTTACATAAACTAAAACTTCTGTATAACAAAATAAGACATAAACGAAGTTCAAAGAAATGTAACATATTGGGAAAATATTTGCAATCAATAGGACATCCAAGGACTGATATTTATAATATAGCAAAACTCCTTCCCATCAATAAGAAAAACTCAAATTACTCAAGTGAAAAGCGAACTATTCTGAAAAGATAAAAAACATATAAAAAGATGTTCAACTTTACTTGTAATCAACAACATTTAAATTATTGCAAATGAAACAACATTCTTCACTTGTCATATTGGCAAAAACGAAAAAGACTGACAACTTCCTGTGCTGGTGAAAACAACACAGGTGGGGATGGGCGCTCAGTTACTGGATGTATGTATATAGTGCATGTATGTATGTCTACACTGTATGTATGTATACAGTGCATGTATGTATGTCTACACTGTATGTATGTATACAGTACATGTATGTATGTCTACACTGCATGTGTGTACATAGTGTATGTATGTATGTCTACACTGTATGTATGCATACAGTGCATGTATGTATGTCTACACTGTATGTATTACATAGTGTATGTATGTATGTCTACACTGCATGTATGTATATAGTATATATATGTATGTAGACACTGTACGTATGTATATAGTGTATATATGTATGTATGTCTACACTGCATGTATGTATATAGTGTATATCTACACTGTGTGTATGTATATAGTGTATGTATGTATGTCTACACTGTATGTATGTATATAGTGTGTGTATGTATGTCTACACTGTATGTATGTATATAGTGTATGTATGTAGGTATGTCTACACTATTTGTCTACATAGTGTATGTTATGTCTAGACTGTATGTATGTATATAGTGTATGTATGTATGTCTACACTGTATGTATGTATATAGTGTGTGTATGTATGTATACACCATATGTATATACATAGCATATATTATGTCTACACTGTATGTACGTATATAGTGTATGTATGTATGTATACACTGTACGTATGTATACAGTGTAGCACCACAGCCTTCTTGCTGTGGGGAACTGAGCAGTCTCTTTCAACATTTAGCAGGCATATCTTTTGACCAGGCAGTCCATTTCTAGGCAATTATCACAGGAATATCATGACACATCCGCACACAGTAATAAGTATACCAGGATGCTCACTGCAGCTTTGTCCGTTAAGGTGAAGAATTGGTGGGCCGGGCCCGTGGCTTAGCAGTTAAGTGCACGCGCTCCGCTGCTGGCGGCCCGGGTTCGCATCCCGGGCGCGCACCAACGCACTGCTTCTCCAGCCATGCTGAGGCCGCCTCCCATATACAAGAACTAGAAGGATGTGCAGCTATGACATACAACTATCTACTGGGGCTTTGGGGGAAAAAATAAATAAATAAAATTAAAAAAAAAAAAAGGTGAAGAATTGGAGAGAATTGAATTGAAAGAATTGAAGCCAGTTTTCAGTAGGGGCATGGTCCCATCCATTCCCTACGTCCATGTTGCAGAATACCTCTCAGAGGTAAAAAGTATGAGGGTGAACTCTGCACACTAAGAAGATGGACAATACCATCCCATTTGATTAAAAAAAAAAAGAAAAACACACACACATTTGTGTATTTGTGCATTTGTGTCTGAAGACGCCCAGCAGAAGTTTTGGAAGGATACCTGTCAAATGGCTAACAATGGTTCCTGCTGAGGAGAGTTAACCCAAATTAACTCTATTTGGGTTAATTAGCACAGTAAGAGTGCAGCCTGTGGAGCAAGAGACCAGATTTGGAATCCCAGCTCCACCATTCACTAGCTGTGGGCCTTGGGCAAGATACTTAATCTCACATACCTTTGTTTTCTTCAGGAATAATAATAGTATATAGCAATTAGAGCAGTGCCTGGCACATAACGCACATTCTGTTAGTGTTAGCTATTGACACAAAAATAAAGAATATTGCCTTTGTAATTTTAGAAACAATAAAAAAATAAGAAAGTAAAGGCATTCAAAGCTCTCCCAACCAGAAGACACCATAGTTGATATTTGATGACTATCATCGCAGATCTCTGTGTGCACGGATGCATATGTGCATGCACGCACAAGCACACATACACAATTTTACATTAATGACACCAAAAGGGCATAATATGGACATTCTTTCATGTCTATAAATGTCTATAAGTATTCATATCATTTAAGAGCTCTTTAGTATTCCATTGTATGAATGGACCATAATTGATATGAATAATCCTCACTTGGTCGACATTTAGATTATTTCTAATTATTCTTTATTATAAACAAGGCTGCTATGAATATCCTTGACCCTTGCTCATTAATTTCCTTGGGATCAACTCTCAGAAGTGGCGTTGTTGTGTCTGCATATTTTTAAGTGTTTGACATACATCGCCAAACTCTTCTCCAGAAACCTCGTGTCAATTTATACTTCCACCCACATACAGGAGACCTCACATTTTTCTGAAGCGTCTCAAACTCTACTATTGTCATTCTTTGTCACCTTTGTTCATTTGGTAATTGAAAAATTATATCACATTTACATTCTTTTGATTACCAGTGAGGTCGAACCTCTTCTCCTCTGTCAGATTTCCTCTTTACACAATTGTGTGAGTATTTTGCATTATCAATGTTTAACATCCTGATCCAATTCGTTTATTTGAGACCAGTTACTCAGGCACCTGGTGAGGCCCTGGGGGCTTGGATGGACACAGGATGGGGAAGTTTGATTAGAAAAGGCCTGGAAGGTGAAGACCTAAAACATGGAGGCTGGAGCAGAGACTACACAGACACTTGCCTCAGAGACTCACCGAAGTGGAGCTGACTGTTTTAATGCGGAAATCTGTTTGAGGGAACATCATGTAAATTATGAAGATCCAAGTCTGTATGATACCAACACAAAGTTTTTCTAAAAGTTGTATTAACATAAGGGTTTGCAAGGAAGAGATCGAAGGACAAGCCCAAGTGTTTTGGTCAAGACGAGGCTCACCTTCTCCCTGAGAGTCTTTGTCCTATTCAAGCAATTGTATCGCCCTTTATTTTTTCTCAAAATACACAAGATAAATTATACTGTCACCTTGTCACTGAACATCCTTTTGCTACTCCACAGCCTTACTCCATTCACCCAAAAGTGTGACGTGTCTCAGTGCACATGGCCACTTGGGTTGATTGCTCTCTACACTGTCTCATAAACATTCTGGGTGGACGTTCTCGGGCAGCTCTCTTCCATGACATCCCATTCTTCAGCTTTCTAACTATATAAACGCAACTATTCCTGGAAGGAGTGGGTGAGAGCATGCCTCCTCTTTGAAACATCCTCTATTAACTCTAGATAGCAAAGACAATGGGTCCTTTCCACCCCCTGGGACTTGAACTATTTGTACTGTGGCAGGCACCCACAAAACATTAGCTCTATGCAGAAACAGACAAGGGCATCAACTCACCTGAGCACAGTCTGCAGAAAAGCAAAGTTACCTATTTCTGGGTTCAGGGCAATGCCAGAACTAGACTCCTGCTACCAGCATCCCTTGAGAACTTGGTTTCAAAAAATTCCAGGATACTCGACAACTTCACTAGGGATGCTCTCTAGTCCTCCTTGCAACTATTTTGGGAATCCAGATGTTGAAACAGCAAGCCTGTCACCTGGAATTTAATTTTGTGTTTTTAATGGCTATAGCTAGATATTGAACTCACTTTCCCCTTCAGTGGAACATGAAAACACGGGGGACCCAAGATCTGCAGCAGTGGTTTTCAACTCTGGCTGCCTATTAGAATTGCCTGGGGAAATTATAGAAATTACTGATGCCTGTTTGGTCACCCCATCAGGAGGGTGGCCTGGTCATGGAAACTCCCAGTTTATCTGACTGTGCCCTGTGGGTTGAGGGGCCCCTGCTCTGTAACCCTATAGAACTGTGGGACTCAGGGACAGTTTGACCTGTCTGGGGGTCCAATGTGGGCAGCAGCTCTGTGCACATGGGTCCCATTCTCCTTATACAAGAGGGAACATGGCTTCTTTCCCTTAGAATGGCTCCGAGAACACCAGCTGAAAGAGTGGAACCAGATCTCCAGAGCCTCCTTCCTAGTGTGGCCATTCCTTGCTTTCCTGTCTCTGATTTCACAACTGGAGTACACACTCTACACCAGTGCGTCTCAAATGTTAATGTGCACACAAATAACCTGGAGATGTTGTTAAAATGCAGATTCTGATTCAGCAGGTCTGGGATGGGGTCCAAGATTCTGCATCTCTAACACGCTCCCAGGCATGCTGATGCTGCTGGTCTGCAGGTCACCTTTGAGGATCGTGGGTCTACGCAGCAGAAAGGCCTCTTTCCTCTCTGTTTTCCAGATATGACTCCTCCTTTCTCCATGGCTCAGCAAGAGCACCACTTCCTCAGCAAAGCTCTCGCACTTATCCTGCTTGTTTCTCCTGTAACAAACACCTAGGACAGGGATCTCAAACTTAAGCACGCATCAGTATCACCTGGAAGGCTTGTGAAACTACAGCTCACTGGATCTCACTCCAGGTTTCTGATTCCGTAGGTCTTGGGTGGCGGGGAGGGAGTGCCAAGAATCTGCGCAGTTCTAGCAAGTTCCCAGGTGATGCTGATGCTGCTGATCCAGGGACCACACTTGAAGAACCGCTATCCTCTGACAACGATTCTTCAACTTGAATGCACATAAAAATATCTCAGATGCTTTTAAAATCTTGATGTCTAGGTCATATCCTAGATGAGTTTACACCAGAATATCTGGGCAGGATCTAGGCAACTCTGCTACAGACTGTTCTAGGTAAAGTTCCTGACTTCTGGGGCTCAGAGGCTAAAATAACAATTAATTATAGTCAATTGTGTTTCCCGGTTGTCTTGGTATATACCTGCCTCCCCAATAGACATCCCTGTCCTTGAGGACAGGGACCACTGTTTCCTCTCTGGTGTCCCCTTACCATCCCCTGCCCAGAGCAGCTCTCATTAAATGCTTGCTCCCTCCTGCTTGAGGGTAGTGAGGCAGTGAGTGTCTGCCTTCTGATGGAAGCAGACACTAACACCTATGAAACAGTCTTGTGAAAAACTCAGACAGGAATCACATAAGCCTGGTCCCAACTATCACATGTTAAACACCACCATAGGGACGCAATAAACAAAATCCAGAACATGAAAGACCATATAGGACAAATGATGCAGCTTCTTTAGCAATAACAACAACAGCAAGGGAAAAATAAAGGTGGAGGAACCTGTAGATCAAAATTGATTTAAGAGACATAGCTCCCAAATGCAATGTGTGGACCAATTATATTAAAAAATATGAGACAATCTGATCAAGATGGACACTGCCTGGATAATTCAATGAAAATAAGGAATTACTGTCATTTTCTTAAAAGGTGACAGTGGTATTGTGGTTGTGTTAAAAAGAAAGAGGCCTTGGGGCCGGCCCAGTTGCACAGTGGTTAAGTTTGCGCACTCCACTTCAGCAGCCCGGGGTTCACAGGTTCGGATCCTGGGTCCACACCTACACACTGCTCATCAAGCCATGCTGTGGCAGCAACCCACAGAGGAAGACTGGCACAGATGTTAGCTCAGGGCCAATCTTCCTCACCAAAAAAAAAAAAAAAAGACGCCTTTACCCAAATGAATTGAAAACAGAGTCTTGAAGATGTATTTGTACATCCATGTACACAGCAGTATTACTCACAGTAGCTAAAATGTAGAAGCAACTCAAGTGTCCACCAATGGATGAATGGATAACCAAAATGTGGTATATACACTCAATGGAATATTATTCAGCCATGAAAAGAAAGGAAATTCTAACATATCCTACAATATGGACGAACCTTGAGGACATTATGCAAAGTGAAATAAGCCAGTCATGAAAAGACAAATACTGTATGATTCCACTTATGTGAGGCATTTAGAGAAGTCAAATTCATAAAAACAGAAAGCAGAATGGTGGTTCCCAGGGGCTGGGGGGAGGAGGGAATGGGGAGTTATTGTTTAATGGGTACTGAGTTTCAGTTTTATAAGATGAAAGAGCTATGGAGATGGATGGTGGTGATAGTTGCACAACATTATGAATGTATTTAATACCACTAAACTATACACTTAAAAAGAGTTAAGATGGTACTTTACCACAATAAAAAAAATTGGGAAAGAAAGAAAGGTTTTATCTTTTAGAGACACGTACTGAAACATTTACAGATGGAATGATATGGTGTCTAGGATTTGTGTCAGCATGGCCCTGTGTGTGTGTCTGGGGTAGTGAGTGGGGGATAGAGACACAAGATTGGCCAGGAGTTAGCTGGTAACCACTGAAGCTGGGTGATAGGTATGTGGGGGTTCATTCTACTACATACTACTTTCGCATAGATTTGAATTTTCCATAATAAAACGTTTAGCCACTTTTCAGGATGAATAAAGGAATGGGCTCTTTAAATAGCTCTCTGACTAAAGCCAGGCTTAAAAACTCTTGGGAGCCTAATAAAACGGCTAATGTGTAATCCCAAGCAACTCATTGCAAAGTGACCTTTACACCACGGTTGGCTTCAAAAAGTGGGGAATTAGAGTTGGAGACACAGACCAAGTGGAAAGAAAATCTCCAGCTGGAAAAGGATTCTCAGGGATTTTGTCCAGGGGCAGGCAGCAGGTGCCCCTCTCCCAGCTGGGATGGAGCTGAACAGAACCTCAAAGAGTCACATGTCACACAAAGCAGTTCGCTGTCACGCAAAGGGTGTCTAGACCTGAGTCCTTCTCTGTGACTAGTAACTCGGTCACAGATACCATTAGAGGAAGTCGCTGTTCAGTTAATATCAAGAGCAGTAGAAAGCAGATGCGGCAAGCTACCAGGCACAGCCCAGGCTTTCCAACGCTCAACCCACAGGATGTGAGAAGAAGGGGGAGGGCCTCCTTTTAGCATCTGGAAAGGGCTGAAAACCAAGAGACCTGAATTCTAGGTCCATTCTCAGATGGAGACCTAAATTACACTCCCACTGACCCTGCCCTGGCTAGCAGGTGTATCAGCAGCTCTCAACCTTCGCTGCATTAGGATCATTGGGCGCTTTTTACACATTTCAACGTCCAGCTGAACCTCAGACTAATGACATCAGAATCGCAGGGGCCCAAGAGTCAGACATCAGTACTTTTTCAAAGGAAGACGTAAGTCTTTGAGAAGACAAAACAACTAACGGGCCACTGTGTGTGGTTAGATAAGAGTAACATCTGGAGACTAAAGATGAACACTGCAATTGGAGTGAAGGTTCTTTCTTTCTGTACCTATTTTGCATATCAATACTATTAAATTGTGTCCTGGTTAATTTGTTTGCAAAAATTCCCCTTAGAACATCCTAATTTTAAAGATTTAAAA
This sequence comes from Ceratotherium simum simum, assembly GCF_057802395.1. Taxonomy (NCBI): domain Eukaryota; kingdom Metazoa; phylum Chordata; class Mammalia; order Perissodactyla; family Rhinocerotidae; genus Ceratotherium; species Ceratotherium simum. The sequence continues at coordinate 12,499,717 of NC_141910.1, read as the reverse complement.
AAATGTAATCTCTTATAGAATGCAACTTTTAATGTTGGGGTTACGTTGCCTCTAAACATTTGTTTTAAGATTTATATTCGAGGGCCGGCCCTGTGGCTTGGTGGTTAAGTGCGCGCGCTGCGATGCTGGTGGCCCGGGTTCGGATCCCGGGTGTGCATCGAGGCACCACTTCTCCGTCCATCCTGAGGCCGAGTCCCACATACAGCAACTAGAAGGATGTGCAGCTATGACATACAACTATCTACTGGGGCTTTGGGGGGAAAAAATAAAATAAATAAAATCTTTAAAAAAAAAAAAAAAGATTTATATTCGAGTGAATTATTTTCTTAGATGAAGTTAAGTTTATTCACCTGAAAGTTGTGGAATACACACCCTATCTAATGGCCTCGCTGACTTCATTCTGTAACTCTTCCATCCCCACCCCATCACCCATCATCCAAAGACTTGATTTCCATGTTTTAGTTACAAAGCATCGAGACACAGGGTTTTTGCTTTCTGGCTAAGGCCTGCTGGTAATAAATTTTGTGACACTAACAGATTCATTTCTTAAAAGTAATGTGAATGTGAGTTTTTCCCTAATATCCAGCAAAGCTATTTAACTTCACATTGAGGCATGTCAGTGCCCTGAATTTTCCAGCAGAAGCCAAAGGCCAGGGTTAATTTTCTTATGGGCCAATGAAGAATTTTCCCAGAGATGTCTGAGGACCCATCTCGCTAGTTTCAGTCTTTGACAGAGGCACCAAGAAGTGATTTGTGGGAAGAAAGTTTTTCAAAAGGGGAACTCCTAAGCAAATTCTAGTCCATTCCTACAATACTTGACAAACTCTTACTACATAATAACAAGCACATGCATTAAAATACGCATGTGAAACAATGCAAAATGTTTCTACAACTGATTAAAACTACAGATATGATGTGTATGTTCACAAACCGAACTTGACAGTGAATTTGAAAGATTACTAATTATAAAAGACTGAGTGGACAGGCATGGGTCAAGGGTCAACATGCATATACAGAAGTTTAGAAGGTACCAGCAGGAGCCGATAAGCACCAGAACACCAAGCTTGATAGTGAATTTGAAAAATTACAAATTATAAAAGACTGAATGGACAGGCATGGGTCAAGGGTCAACACACATATACAGAAGTTTAGAAGGTACCAGCAGGAGCTGATGAGCACCAGAAAGGCCTCACAATGTTTTTGGGGTATCTACTCCACACTAGATTCAGAAAGTTGTCTTTTTATAGTCGCAGAGATGATTAGGTCCAGGGATACTGACTAACGCTAACCAAGTTCACAAGGGCTGATGGATAAACCCAAAGGCCAATTATTTAATTTACAATGAGATTTACAACAGTTATGGGGGTTAGTTACTCTCATCTTCTAGCCCTTGCATCCTCTCCTTTTAGGCAGAGGTACAGAGAAAGCCAAATTATCATCAGGAAGGTATAGAATCAGAATGAGGCACATTAGCTAAATGATTCAAATGTTTAATAGAACCAGGATAAGATGTCTAGAATCTTCCATCTCTGCAGATGAGATTTGCCTGGGACTGGGACCAGACAGGTGGGGACCTCTGGCCTAGACTGTTCTGGAATGAACCCCACACCCTTCCATGTCTTCCCCTTTTGCTGGCCTAGGAGTCTCCTCTCAGGGCCTTCAGTTAGGCAGTGAATTTGGGCCTTACTGGAGAACCACCTCTTCCCAGAAAGTGCTCCAGTGGTGCAGCGGCTGGAATGCGGCAGAGCTGTGGCATTCCAGGAGCTGTGGTGAATGGAATGGGGGTGGGGGGCTCTGTGCCCAAGCTCATGCTTTTGCTGAAGGGTCCATCCCCCTGCACAGCATGTTTTCATTCTAGGGGAAGGGGGAGCTCACAGCTAAGAGAATGCCATCAGACAAAGCTACTGGCAAATTCCTAACTGGCTCCTTCCGGGAAGGGCTTCTGGAGCCAAACCTCTCTGAGAGCCACTGGTCTGTGTGTCCGGGAGGCATTTGTAATTACCCCATGGGACTGTCATTTAGAGACTTGTCAGTCTCCCTCAGAGTCCGCTGGCTCCTTCTCCTCACTGCTTCTCAGGAGAGGCCCTCTCCTCCTAGTAGATGCTCTCTTTTCCACCTCCGCTAGTCAGGGCCCAGTTCAAAAGCCACCTCCTCCATGACAAAGCCTCCCCAGGGGCCCGGCTTGAAGAGACCTCTCCTTCCTCTGACTCCCACACACTTTGTGTCATTTATCACATAGCACTTATTATAATAAGGACAGCGGCTAAAGCTTACTGGGCGCTTCCCCTGTGCCAGGCACCATGCTAAGCACTTTACATGTGTTGTCTCATTTAATCCTTGAATCGACCCACAGGAAGGTCTGTTACTATTCTCATCGCACAGGTGAGCAGACGAGACTCTTACAGGATGAGGCACCTGCCCAAGGTCATGCAGCTTATCAGACAGGGTTTGAGGGCAAGTCTTTTGACTCTCAGGCCGTGTTTCCACCACTTCACACGTACTGCCCTGGGTTTTAGTTATCTGTGTATATGGGCAAACGCCTGCCTTTTACACCAGCTCAGGGGTCGAAAAACCATACCCTGTGGGCTAAAAGTGCTCCACAGCCTGTTTTCGTATGGTCAGCTAGCTAAGAATGGCTTTTACATTTTTAAAGTGTTGTAAAAAAGAAGGAGAAGGAGTAGAAAAAGAGCAAGAAGAGATCATATATGGGCAAGAAGTCGCCTAAAATATTTACTATCTGGCCCTTAGAAAAAGACTGTTGAGGGGCCAGCCCGGTGGCATAGCAGTTAAGTTGGCGTGTTCCACTTTGGCAGCCCGAGATTCATGGGTTTGGATCCTGGGCGCGGACCTACTCACCGCTCATCAAGCCATGCTGAGGTGGTGTCCTGCATAGAAGAGCTACCACTCTACAACTATGATACACAACTATGTACTGGGGCTTTGGGGAGAAAAAAGAAAAAAAAGGAAGATTGGCAACAGATGTTAGCACAGGGCCAATCTTCCTCAAAAAAAAAAAAAGAAAGAAAGCAAGAAAAAGAAAAAAGATTGTTAACACCTGCGCTAGATCATAAGCATTTTAAAGCAGATTCCTATCTTACTCATTTAAATTCTCCAATGGGACCCAACACAAAATCTCTTAAAATGCTTTTAGAATGAAAGAAGAAAGGTGTAGATAAGACACTTTCCACAGTTCTCCTAGACCCACAGGGCAGAGCTTCCTCTTCTCCACTGCCCTAGGGATTGACATAGTGCTATAGTGACATCAGTCCACATCCACGTACAAAGATAGGATGTGATGTCTGAGGTGCTTGTCCAAGAGGGGAATGGGTTTGCAAAACTCTGCCATCTGTACTATCATGGAAGGCTTGAAGAATTCTGAAAGTTCTGGTTGGCATAAAGAGTACAACAGCGGCCAAAGACTAGATTACACAAAGTGCATATCTCCACTACTACATATGCGGAAAAGACATATCTGGCGTGTCCGCTCTGCCTCCATCCATGAGGATGTGCTCCCCAGGCCATGGCCACCTCTCGCCATAGCTTCCTGTAACTCTGATCTGGGTTACAGTGAAGACAACCAAAGCTGGGCAAGTCAGATTCTCTTTGAAGAATTAGGAATTGGGTCTGAGGAACAGCCATGCACTCTGAGATGGTCCCTTGAGTAGAGGAGATGTAAACACGGAGGCTGAGGAATGGCCAGGGGTGGGGACAAGCGGAGGAAGCGGCTGCTGAAGAGGCAAGACAATCCCAGAGAAAGGGGGGACCAGAAGCAGAGAAAGAGGACAGCCCAGTTTCCCAGGTCCAGCCCCTGACAGATCTGACCGTCCCTGGGTACCATGAGGTCACCCCATATCCTGCTGATGCTCCCTATCCTTTTGTATAAGTTAGCTTGAGTGGGTTTCTGCTACTTGTAGTCTAAAATGTCCTGACAATGACAGTGGCATTTCTCTCTCCCTTGAGCATCATACACAGGCCTGGACAGCTCACTTGAGCTTAGGCTGCGGTTGTCGGAGCTGGACATATGGTATGGGGGACTCTTGACTTAGCACAAAGAGCTCCTGCCAGAGGATTTTCAGGCAGGACCATTCTTTTAGGATCTCCAGAGTCTGACAGTTCTGATCCTAACAAGACGGAAGACATCACCACCAAAATCAACGCGTGGACCTTGTTTTGATTCTAAGTTAGCGCAAACCAACAGTAAAAAAAGATGTTTTTGAGACAATTAGGGCAATTTGAATCTAGACTGGATATCTCATCATACTGAGCAATTATTCTGAATTTTCTTAGGAGATATAATGGCATTGTGGTTGTGTTTACAAAAGAAATCTAATTTCATAAAGATCTGTACTAAAATGTTTACAACATTTTGGATTTTCTTTAAAATATTCCAGCAAAAACAAACATACAGCAAAACAAAATCCATAAAGGCAAACAGAAACAAGTGGTGGAGATAGATATTAATCATTGATGAAGTTGGGTGATGGATAATGGGGGTTCAATATACTATTTTCTCTACAGTTTGTGTTTGAAATTTTCCATAATAAAAAGTTAAAATATATATACATTTAGATATGTAAATATCTATAGATATAGATGTATAAATATATATAAATCAACTGAGGTCTTGGCATGCAAGGTGGTCTGACAGGAAGGTTCCTCCCCTTTTGACAACTGCACCTGTGGGACCTATCCAAGGATGTCCTTGTTTGGGGGGAGGTGGTCCCTCCTGCTGACCAGCCTCTAGGGGCTCTGAGGGGCTGCTAGCCAGTCAAGTCCCATCGGGAAGAGTCCTGCCTTCTCTCCTCGCTTAACTAGCCTTCCTGTCACACTCACTGGCCAGCTAATCCTCTCTTACCATCCTGAGTCCACCACGTGGTCCACCTAGGTTCTAATTCGTATAGAATCACTTTTTCCCACTTGCCCAACATAAGTGTCAAGTATCAGGATTTGACTAGTGGAGGGAGAGGGAAGGACCATGTTAGATATTGGATACGACACTAGCTTGATAATGACAAATAGTATGATTATTCAGACTAGTATATAAAAATCAAGTCAAAGTTGAACAACCTTAAATACCTTCATCTGACCACCAGTCTCCAAGCGTGGCTCCACAGCAATAAAGCAGGACGGCCATGGGGCCTGGAGCTGCTCACCTGCCTCAGGACCACCTGGCAATCTGCAACTCCTCCAGTCGGCTCTTCCGCTCTCCTCTCCTCAAACAAGAGATCAGTCTGGAAATCACCAGCCCAGAACTCTCTCAACTCCTGCTAGAAGCCCCCAAACCTCGCTGCAGCCACCCTGCCCTCTGCTCCTTCCGGCCTGTCACAGGGGAGAGGTGTGGGCCTTCCCGGCTTGGGGGAGCCCCCTACTTGCACCCAGGGCCCCGCATCCTCCATGCAGCAGCCCCTCTCTGCTTCTTGCATCTGTAAACCACTCTCTTTCATTTGGGCCTTTTCCATCAGCATTCAATATGCTCAGATCTCTCTCATTCTGAAAAACAAAAAACAAAAGCCTCCCTTGACTGCCTTGTTGCCCCTGAAAGACTTCTCTAACTCCTGCCCTCCAAGACAAGCATCTTGGAAGAACTGTTCAACTGAACCCACCTCTGTTCTTCTGACTCTCTTCTCCACCCACTGCCCCTGTCCCTCCCCCGAGACTGCTCGGCTCGCTCCATCCTGTGGGTACTCTTCAGTTCTTCCCCCTCTCCCTCCATGTTAATGTCTCTCTGCCCCCGGTTTCCAGGATGCAGCACTCTTCTCTTCCCCGCCTACCTCTCTGGTGGCTCCTTCTCAGTGTCCATTATGGGTTCCGCCTCCTCTGCCCATCCCTTAAATGTTAGTGTTCCTGGAGGCTCTGTCCTGGGCACTCTCCTCACTTCACAGATCTCGGGGGCAACGTTATCCTTTTCAATGGGTTTGCTTTCCATCTAAATGCTGATGGCTCACAAATCGATGCTTCTCTACTGAACTCCAGACCTCTATGTCTACGTGATGACCTGCTGGACATCTCCACTTGGAGTTTCCTCAAACATCACGTGTCCAGAATGGATCTCATCATCAACCACCTCCAAAACAAAACAAAACAAATCCAACATAACAGACCCTTACTACTTACTCCTCTCGTGTTTCCTAAATTGATACCACGAGTTCCCACTTGCTCAAGCTGGAAACCTGGGCATCTCCTTGACTATCCTTCTCCCCCACATGCCATCTGCCATCAAGTCTTGCCAATTTTACCTGTTAAAATATGTCTCAAACCCAGTAAAAAGATCAGTGATTGCCAGGGATTAGAGAGAAAGAAGGGCGGGGGGGATGAGTAGATGAAGCACAGAGGGTTTTTAGGGCAGTGAAACTACTCTGTACGATACTACAATGTGGATACATGTCATTATACATTTGTCCAAACCCCTAGAATGTACAACTCCAAGAGTGAACCCTAATATAAACTATGTGGAGTTTGGATGATAATGATGCGTCAATGCAGGTTCATCAATTGTAACAAATGTACCACTCTCTTGGGGGATGTTGACAGTGAGGGAGGTTATACATGTGTGGGGACAATGGGTATATGGGAAATCTCTGTACTTTCTGCTCAATTTTGCTGTGAATATAAAACTGCTCTAAAAATAGTCTATTTAAAAGGAATTATACACACAGAGAGCGAGAGCATATAATTATATGTTACATATATATGTAGTATATAATTGTATGTTATATATGTAACATATAAATATTACACTCTCAAATTACATATATAAAATAAATTACATGATCAAAAAAATATGTCTCAAATCCACCCCTTCTCTCTATCTTGGTTCAGGGTCTCATCATTTCTTGCCTGGACCAGCCTCCTAACTGGCTGAGTCCTGCCTCCTTTTATCCATTCTCCACACTGAAGCCAGAGCGATCTCTCTCAAACAGACGATCCTGTCCCTCTCCCACCCAAAACCCCTCAGTGGTCCTCCGAAGCTCTCAGCATTAAGTTCAAACTCCACCACATGGCCTGCATAGGACCGCACAATCGCCCCTGGAAACTTCTGGCAGTCTAGCCACAGAGTTCTCCCTGTTTCTCTGTGTGTCTGTTTTCCCTGTTCCAGGGGCCTCTTCCCCCAGCTAACCCTGACCCATCCTTCAGGTCTCTCTGTGAACATCTCTTCCTCCTGGACACCTTCCTTGATTCCTGCTGTCTGGTTAGGTGCCCCTACGCTGTGTTTTCATAGCATCCTCATCATCAACACCTGGTTATTTGCCTCTGTGCCCCATTAGACTGAGAGCCCAAGTGAGTAGGGACGGTATCTGCCATGTTCACGTTTGTATCTTCAGCACCTGGCTCAGGGCTTATAGATAGTAAGCACTGAGTAAATACTGGTTAAATGAATGAATGAGCTTTGCTGACTTCTGCACTAGGAGCACTCAGCTTCCTACTCTGCTTCATACATAGTGGGCAGCTCTGGCCCCACAAGGTGACCCTAGGTGAATGGAGAGACCAGAGGGCTAGGGGTACATTCTGCCCCAGACTAAGAGGAAATGATGTGAGGAGGGCATTCCACAACATCTTAAGCTGGAGCAGTTTCAGGGTCGAGATGAAGTTCCGGGGTTCTCCTCCATCACGTATAGAGTGAGAAAGCATTCCCGCCTACGTGCAGAGAAACATTCAGGGCTTTTGAAAATGGACTGATCTGGTTTGACCCAACTAAGCTGACCCACTTCCCCTGCCCCTCTTTCTGCTCTTTCCTGGTCATCTCAGGAATGTTCTCAGAGCATATGTGCCTCATAAGAACCTTCTGGCAAGTTCACGCTTTTGGTCTGCTCCAGTTGAGATCGGAGGCAGCCTGGATTTGGAATCTGCTTTCAGAGCTCTTGGAAGGCTCTGAGCTCCGGCTACTTCTGAGTAACCCCAAAGGGCCCGCCACACTTGGGCGGGTTCCAGCTCAGGTCATTCCCCTTCCCTCCCTCCCTTGCAGCCAGATCAACCCGGGCTTGAGAGGGGATGGAATTCTGGGTAAATTGTTTGCTCACAGTGAGGGGGTCCCCACCCATGCCCCACCTCACCCAGCCTTCCCTTCAGGCAAGGTCACTGTCAGCAAATAGTCAGCTGCATTTCCCTCGCGGGAATGCTAAAGAGACAGAGTTAACAAAAATCTATCTTATTAACAGCCTGACCTACCAGCATTGATCACATTAGAAATGACGCCTGCATACACAGTCCCCATTAAGCACACAGGGGCAAGGCTCAGCAGAGCTCAAAAAGCCATTTAAATCCATCCAGGGGTGACTACTTCTCGAAGGCCCAAAACATCCCCCAACTAATAACCCCCGACAAAGCACCGCCGGGGAAAATTCCTTGCGGATTTGAGATTTTCACTCTGTTAATCTTCTAACTCAACAAAGCAAACACTCTTACAGCAAATTAAATACTTTTATTAAAGGGCACCCTTCCCCATTCTCTTTGATGTGAGTTATAGACCCACAACCCTCCCAGGGCCTGAGAGTCTGTGTGAGGAGTCGTCCCCCCTCCCTATCATTTCCCCTGTTACTCCAAGGAGGTCCAGAACCCACTAGGATTTGCTGATTCTTGATACTTCCCAGACCTCCTGAGCGGACCCCACAGCCTGTCGGCTGAGGGAAATACTCCCCATTCTTTTGTGGGGGTGACAGACCCCAAACAGGCCTGGCCCCAAGCACCTCTACTATTGCGCTTTGCTTGGAGGAGGCTGCAGCAACCATCCAGGCCAAGGTGGACTTGTTGACCAATGGCCAAACCCTTCCTCTGACCTCTCCAGAGGCCTGCTGGTCATACCTTCAACAGGGAGCTGGAAACCAGATGGGGTTAGCAGGAGAAATTAAAGGCGGGTGGGGCAGAAGAAAGGGAATGGAGGTAGGGAGGCCCTCAGCTCCTCTTCCCCAACTGCTTCCTGCCCCCGAGTTGTCCCTCAAGCTGCTCTTCCCTGAGATCTGCCTGGAAAGGGGTTCAGTCATTTTAATTTCTTCTAGACACCACTTCCCTTCACTCCGGTTACACTGAGGCCTTTTCAGGGTCTCCTCAGACGCTGTCCTCAGATAACCTGCCTTGTGCGGAAACCCACCAGCTTGCAGATGGTAGCCCCCACACCCCTTTATATTTCAGGAGGAGCCTCCTTCTAGAAACATCATCAGCTATAGTTTATCAGTTTCATTGCAGGGTCTGTAGTGTGGAAGGCTCTGTGGAACACACTCAGAGAGACTAGAAACTGGGTATTTTGTCTATGGCGACAGACAATCAGGTCTCTGAGGCCCCGGAGACCTTCTCAGCAAGGGTTCCGTGGCTATGTGTGTGATAGGTCTCTTGGAGGGTCTGGTCCTGGCAATTATTGCCAGGGGTTCTGGATATAGACCTTGCTCAGGGTGGGGAGAAGGTATTCTCTCTCTGTTGGGACTCGGAGAAGGCTCTTCTTAACTTGACTTCTCTCTATTTGCCCAGCTTGGGCAGGAAAAGCACTTGCCCAGGGCAGACACTAGCCCCTCAGAGGCACTAAGCCACAATAGCCCAGACTGGGCCCTGGTCATTTGAAATGTCCTCCCCTGCTTGTCAGCCCTGGATAGATGTCCTGGGCTCTGTGGCTGTCCCCGTTTACCTCCCACCCCAGTGGAATTGCCTCCAGACTTATGTCCTTCCCTGGAAATCAAAACAGAGTCCCTGAAAGTTGGAGGAACGGGAGAGAGGTGGCTGAGAAAATGGGAAAGCATGACAAAGTGCATAAGCCGTCAAGCTGGGGAGTCAGACAGGCCTGGGCTAGAATCCAAACTCCAGACCTGCATGCTCTGACGCTTGGCAAGCTGTTTGCCCCTGGAAACCTCAGTATCCTCATCTAAAATGGGATAATAATTGTTCCCGCCTCCTCAGGGTCGATGTGCAGCTTGAATGAGACAAGCCTGTGAATTGTTGAGTGCATAGTGAGGGCTCACTGATGGGCTGACAGGAAGAGGCTCAACAGCTTCCAGACAGGGAGTGGGCTTAGGGGCAAGGCCAGGAATTCATTCCTTCCCGGAGGCCCGCAGGGATTTGCTAGTCCACCCGATGGCCTTTCTTCCAGGAGAGATCAGGTTGGGAAGCTTGGAGATGTGGAAACCTGCCCCTCCTCACTCTGCAGAGCCACTATCCAGGTGAATGAGGTTGCTGGGTAAGGGAGGAGCCAGGCTGCGGTCACCGGCAGCTGCCAGGCTCTGGGCGTCACGGTGGCCCCCAGGCCGAGCCAGTCCTGGGCACGGGGCAGTTAGTTCATGCATTCTCAACTGGAGCAATATTGGTTCTTGGGGGAGCAAACAATTTTAAATATTACAGTGGTTTGTGGCATTCCAAAGCTCAACCCTACCTGACAAAATCTTATTCATTAGCATTTAATTTCTCTTATTAGAAATACATTAAATTAAATTCTAATTTAATAAAGTTAATTTAAATTAAAATTTTCTTTGGGAGGAGCCAATACAAAAAAAGGTTGAGAAACATTGGTATAGTCTGTCTTCCAGAGTCTCTCAACCTCCTTCCCAGGGTCTCGCCTCCTCCCGCCTCCTTCCTGCTGCCTCCTACTATTTCCTTCCTTCTCCTTGGGCTCTTGGCAGCATTTGGCACTGCTGACCAGGCCAGTTCAGTTCAGAGGGCGCTCTGTCCCAGGCACTGGGGTATGGCCAGCACTACTCCTTACCCTGATCCTCCCTCATGTCCTGTGACTTCAGCACGTGGTAACCCTCCAGCCTTCTGGCTCTTCTCTTCCTTCTACTGCCCCTATATACCCAGCTCTCTGTGCTCCCCACACGCTCCTCCGTAGCTCCACTCTGCTTATCCTGCCCCAAACTCGGCCAAGTCTCTTTTCATCAGCAACCCAGTGGATCACTCCATCTGGACTTTTCCTGGCACACATTCTCCTTCCTCCAGGAAGCCTTCCCTGTCTACCCCAGCCCGCTTGGTGCTTTCCCTTCTCCTACAGCATTTAGTTTGAACCATTTGACATGAAAGAATATGTGCCCTTGTATTATTCTCTCATGGTCTCAGGGTTTTAATTTCTTTGAAGATAAAGACAAAGCCATAAGTTTCTCTTTGCTCCTTAGTGTCCAAACCAGTTCTGGACACCAAGGAAGGCAGATGGGAAGGTCTTCAGGGGCCAGGAAGAGCCCTGGCAGAATTCAAGGTGCGAGGTACCACTGGTCGATAATCCTTCCCACCAGGAGGGTCAGCTCAGCCTGGGCCCCGGGCAGACCAGAGTGGGAAGCCCCCTCTACCTCCCTCCTGGGGTTTTGCCTCACCTGGCTGATTCCTTCCACTCCATCTGGTCTCCGTCGTGTTGCAGGGTGTCCATCTCTGTGAAGAGGGTAGGGTTGGGAGCCTCATCTTCCTCCCCCAGGATGTCCTGGAGCTGCTCAGCAGCTGGAGATCCTGCAAAAGGAGGGCAGCAGGGTCTGCTGAGTGCCCCGTGGGAGGCAGAGGGTTGCAAGGCCAATTGAAACAGAGCAGGAGCCAAGTGCAAGGGAAAAGTATTTCCTAATTCAGTAAAACTAAGCCTAGCTTCTCTGCAAAGCTAGACTCAAGCCTCTGTGGGTTGGATGTGGTTGAGATATTCTCTGAGATAAAAGAGACGAAAGGATTGTGTCAGCATTCAGACTCCAGGGTCTTGTAGCTGACAATGAAGAAGGATGGAAAATGGCCAAAGCTAGGGCAGCAGCAAAGATGGGGAATAGAATAGAAAAGTGAAGTGAGAAAAACTCTGACCCAACTTCAGCAGAGCAACCCAGAAGGATCCGTTTTCCCACTGGGCCCCAAACCAGTCAGCTCCCCACGTTAGCCTTGAAGGGGCAGTCAGCCATGTGAAGGACATGCTTGTGCCATTGTGCCACATGGGCCCACTTTCTTCTTGGGCAAGGTGACAGCCTGTTCCTGAGCTCCTAGTCTGCTTTCCAACTGCCCACTGGACATCGCCTCCTAGGTGTCTCTCACGCATCTCAAAAGCCAGCATTCTGACTCAGAATATGTATCCTTCCTCAAACATGCTTCTCCTTCCTTCTTTCCTTCCTTCCTTCCTTCCTTCCTTCCTTCCTTCCTTCCTTCCTTCCTTCCTCCCTTCCTTCCTTCCTTCCTTTTCTTTCACTTGATATTTAATGAATGCCTACTATGTGCCAGGCATTGTTCTGGGTGTTAGAAAAAAAAGCTGTGAAGAAGGCCCATATGTCCTTGCTCTCTTGAACATCTGTTCTAGTGGCAGAGATGGACAACAAACAAGTAAACAAATCCATAAATGATCATTTCAGGTAGCGATAAGTGTTCTGAAAAGAAAATAATAAAGTGACCGGGGAACTACATTGGACAGCATGGTCAAGAAAGGCCTCTCTGGGACCAGCCCGGTGGCATAGTGGTTAAGTTCAGCGTGCTGCGCTTCAGTGGCCTGGGTTTGCAGGTTTGGATCCCAGGTGTAGACCTACACCACTCATGAAGCCATGCTGTGGCGGCAACCCACACACAAAAAAAATGGAGGAAGATGGGCACAGATGTTAGCTCAGGGCCACTCTTCCTCAAGCAAAAAGAGGAGGATTGGCAACAGCTGTTAGCTCAGGGCCATTCTTCGTCACCAAAAAAAAAAAAAAAAAAAGGCGTCTCTGAGGAGGGTGTATTTGAATTGTGACTGGAGAGATGAGAATGAGCCCCTTCTGCACTTCTGAAAGAAGAGTGCTCCAAGTGTTCCAGAGACCCTGAGGTGGGAATGTGCTGGTCCGTGTGTCTAGAGCATGGTGACCAAGAGAGAGAGGTATGACATGATGTCAGATGCCTTGGTTAAAGGCATAACTGGCCACCTAACTGCACAGGCTAGACATCCTGGAGTCAGCCTCACCTCACCTCTTTCTCTTGCCTCCACTCTCACATTGAAAGTTTTTAAGAATACGTTCCCTCCTCACCAATCCCATTGCCCCTGCCCTGGTTCAGTCTCTCACTGACTGTCTCCTGGGCTTCATCAAGTCTTCCTCTTCCTCCAAGCCTCTCTATCCCCTCAGTTTATCAACCCCTTTGGCCCTCATTTATTTCTCCATGGACTCCCAATGGTCAATAGTTTAAACTACTCTTTCATTACACTCTCCACTCTCTTACTTCATGACTTCCCAATAAAACTGGCCAGCCAATGCCCAAATGAGAATTCATTGGCCCAGTCTTCATCTCTGCAGGTGTGTCTTGGGGGTACAGGGAAAGGCAGGGTGGTACGAGTGGTATGGTGGAGGCAGGGTGCACAAGGGGCTTCCATCCAGCTAGACAGGGGTATGAATCTCAGAGTTGCCACTTACTCATGAGTGAATTCAGTCTGAGTAAACAGGGCTGTCGGGAGAAATAAATCAGATAAGGAGAATAAGACACATGACACAGGGCCTGGAATGTGATGGGTGCTAATCCCCTTCACCACCAACCCCAGCACCCAGGCCCAAGATCCCCGCAGGGGAAAACCACCTACCTGTGCAAATGGAGGGTTTCCACTCTCAGCACACCTCAGAAGTGCAGCCGCCTTCCACTCATCCTTGTCAGCACCCTTTCCCACGTCCCTCAATGCCATTCCCAACATTTGCTCCTCCTTTCAAGCCTCTTGATCCATCTCCTACCCCACTTCACCAAGAAAATAAAGGCCTCCAGGCATGAAATCCATCCTCCTCCTCCCTTCTAGTCCTTCTATGTCCTTACCACTGTTGGAGTCCATCTTTGAACAAAGGAGTCCTTCCTTCAGCCTAATCTCTGGCCCCATCCATTCCCTTCTGCTGGATCCTTATTTCATCAACTAGCCTTTCCTTACCTGGGTCTTCAACTTCTCTCTCTGCACCCTCTTTCTCTCATCCTATAAACAGCTCTTCCTACCCTAAAACACCCTCCCCTGATCCTGCCTGCCTTCCAAGCTGTCCTGCTCATTTTTCCCTTTCTTTTCCCCCAATCTCTTGGAGTGGTCTACACTCACTTCCACTTCCTTCTTACCCAGTCCCTTCCCAACCTGCTGCAACTGGTTCAGCCCCATTACACTAAGGCAGAGATTTCAAACTGGCAGCTCAAAGAAGTGTTTAATTCAGCCCTCACAGAGTAAAAAATTTTTGAAATAGTTGCTAACATAAAGAATTGTGAGAGTTCATATAGAAATCCAGATTTCTGACTTCTCTTGAAAATTCAGATACTCTGATGACTGTGCCCACATTCCTGCTTGGCAACAATCAATCAGAGCTGAGTGACCGCTGCCTTCTTTAGGTGGGCATATGCATTTTAGTTTGCCACAGTCCCCACTACTCCCTACTACTACTCTGCTAATCTCATTTACGCTATGCACCTGAGTTTATAACCCCACCCTCAGCTCTCTCTTATTATCTTATTTTCAAACCAATAAGTTAATAAAATCAATCAAACCAACAGCACTGTGAAGCTATGGTCTGTTTTATCTCTCTGGGACATCAGTGGTGCTGACTGCTCCCTCTGTACTGAAACGCGACTCTTAGCTCTCATAATACAGCACTTTCTTGATATATTTTCTTATCTCTTTGAGGACTCCTTCTCAATATCCTTCCCTGGCCCTTCTTGCCTGTCTCACTTAAATCTCGATCTTCCCCAGGATTCCTCCTTGGCCTTCTTCTCTCCTATCTTTCTACACTCTTCCTGGGCCATCTTGTTCTTTAGGACGTCACCCTATAGACAAGGTCACCCATGTCTCCACGCCCTGCCTGTATTGAGCATTTCCAGCTGCCAACTGGACTGCTCCATCTGGGAGTTCTGCAGCCTTCTTGAGTCAACATCAACCTATTCAAAACACTCAGCATCCCTTATTCCAACACCCCAACCCTGCCATCCTCTGTTTGATTAACAGCACCCCTAGGTACCTAGCCATCCAGACAATAAATTTTGGACTCACTCCTGAAGCCTCCTTCTCTCTCACCATCCTTGGACACTAACTTCTTCCACTTGCTTCCCAAATATTTTTAGCTCTCTCCCTTTTTTCCATCCATTCCCACCATCTTGGTTCAGGTTCTCATTATCTCCTGTTCCTATCACTGCAATAGCCACCCGCCGCTCCCACTGTCTTTGGTGGCCCCATCCATCCCCATTCCCCATGTAGCGGCAGAGTTTGCTTTTATTTATTTATTTATTTTTATAATTTTATTTATTTATTTTTCCCCCAAAGCCCCAGTAGATAGTTGTATGTCATAGTTGCACATCCTTCTAGTTGCTGTATGTGGGACACAGCCTCAGCATGGCCAGAGAAGCGGTGCATCGGTGCGCACCCGGGATCCGAAACCGGGCCGCCAGCAGCGGAGCGCGTGCACTTAACCGCTAAGCCACGGGGCCGGCCCAGAGTTTGCTTTTAAAACATCTCAAACATATTCGTGTGGCAGACTCCTGGGAGTCATGGTGCTCTCTGGGCAGCACCATAAAATATTGTGCATATGAGTTAGAAATAATTTTACTAGCAGAAAAGGCAATTAATTTATCTATATATAGCTTAATGGGCCTCATTTATTCAAATGGATTTTATTTGACTTTTTCTATTACTTTAAACTTATATCTTTTTCATTGGCTTGTTGATTGATGACATTTGCTAGCAGATATCAAGGTTCAAGGAAATTTTAAGGAAGAAAAACTAACAATTGAATAAATAACCTCATTTTTTCTTTAAATTGGGAGAAGACTATGACTGCTTGATTCTGAGAGGGCACACCAACTCTCTATGGGATCAGAGTTCAAGAACTACTCTCTTAAAATGTAGATTTGATCCTGTTACTCTCTCAGGTGAAAAACCTTCAATGGCTCTCTATTACCTAAAGCCTAGGGTCAACGACATGGCTCAAAATCTCCCTGTGATCTGGCCCTAATCTGCCTTTCTAGGTTCCGTCATGTCCCTCACCCAGATGCCCTGGACCCAGCTACCCTCTACTCCAGCCAGCCTCAACCCCAGACACTTTGATCCCAGACACCCTGGACCCCAGTCACCCTTGCCCCCAGATACCCCAGGCCCCAGTCACCCTTGACACCAGACACCCTGGACCCCAAACACCCTTGACTTCAGACACCCTGGACCCTAGCCATCCTTGACCCCAGACACCTTGGGCCCCAGCCACCCTCAACCCCCGATACCCCAGACACCCCAGACCCCAGCCATCCTTGATCCCAGACACCCCAGACTCCAGCCACTCTTGACCCCAGACACCCCAGACCCCAGCCATCCTTGATCCCAGACACCCTGGACCCCAGCCACCCTTGACCTCACATGCCCTGGACCCAGCCACATCAGACCGCACACAGCTCTCTGAAGAGGAGGGCACATCACTCCTTGGACCTTTATGCCTGCTGTTCCCTAAGTCTAGAGTCCCCTTCCCCCTTCAGGGTCAGATAAGAAGGCAAATAAATGGAACAATCATGGCGAGATGAGACAGGGCAGAGAGCAGGATGCCTGAACCAGCCCTGTCTGAGGCATTACCTGCTCCCTGGAATAGCTGAGCGCTGAGGTCTCAGGCTGTTGGCACTGCCTCTGGCCCCAGGCTGTTTCTGCTGCTGCCACCCTGGCTGCTGCCTCCACACGTCCTCTTCCCCACCGGCCACAACAAACTCACTTTTGTTTCCAGTTAAGCACCAGGGGAGGAGCGGGGAGAGGAGAAGAGGGAGAGGGAGAGGGAGAGGGAGAGAGGGAGAGACAGGGAGGGAGAGAGAGAGAAAAGGAATGTGTGCAAGACTGTGGAGGTGGAGAGAGAGGGCTGTGTGAGAGAGATTGTGTGTGTGCAAGAGAGAAAAACTACATCGAGTGAATTAAAGATACTGTGAGTATGAGAGAACTGTGGGAGGAGAGAGAGGGAGAGAGAGAGAAAGCGGGGTAGGGGAGAGAGGGGGAGAGGGAGAGGGAGTCCTCAGGTGCACTGGAGAGAGACGGGCTGAGTGGCTGTGGCAGAACCTCAAGCAGGCAGCCGGGTCTCCACAGCAGCCAGGGTGGGGGCAGGTATACGGGGCCTGTGAGAGGACTGGCAGAACTGCCCCTTCCTCCCTCCCCCATGAGACTTCCCACCATGCCTGGGGGCTCGAGAGGAGCCCAGGCACCCGTCCTCAGGCCCCTTTATAAAGGGAGAGGTAGGATTTGCCCTGAGACTCCCCGGGGGCCTCCTTAAGAGCCACGGCAGCAGGTGAGGGGCTGGAGAGTGGTCTGGCAAGGTCGAGCTCTCAGCTGCACAACCCAGGTGGAGGTGGGGTTGTAGGGGAGGGTTAATGTGGGGTCTCACATTTCACAGCAACCACGCTTGGACAACAATGTTCCATGTAGCTGGTTTCTCTCCTTCCTCAACTTTAAACCCAAACTCCCCATCCTCTCCTTTTCATCTACTTCTGAGACAAAGTGCTGTCATCGCTCAGTGGGTGTTTTCTGAGAGCCCATGGACAGCGGGAACTGGTCACTTCAGGGTGTGTGGGGAACCTCACTGGGGAATTGTTTCGCTCTGCTGAGAAACTCCTAATCTCCTGGGTTCGGTTCAACAAGTGCTTACTGAGTACTCCGAATGTGCCAAGGTTGATTAGAGGTCACAGAGCGGCTGCTGCTTCAGGGAGCTCTGAACCCTGAATTCGCTAAGACTTAGAGCTGGGAGCTTACGGAGTCCAAACTCTGCATTTCACTGATGAGAAAACTGAGACCCAGTTTACAGCAGAGAAGGCCCCCCAGGCCCCAGCTTAGGGAAGCCTGGAGGACAGCGAAGTCTGCCGACATCCTCCACCCCACATTGCCCTGTTGCCTGGCTCCACTTACCATGTTTTCATCCCTGAGGCTCAAGGATCAAGAACACCCACTTTAAAGCTGAGACAACAGAAGCAGAGGGTCAAGGGCGTGTATTTAGGTGCTGGGCTCCAAGCAAACACCACCATCCAGGAGTTCCTGCCTTGGTGGGCTCCTCAGCAGGGCAGGACAGTGAGGAAGTGGGCCCCTTTCAGGGTCCCAAGCTCTATAGCTCGCACCACACTGTGGCTGAAGTTGGCCCATCTCCTCCTGAGCACCCCAGGCAGCCACTGCATGCCACACTGAGTCAGGGGCTGTGGGTGACCTTGAAACCCCAGAGAAACACCCAAAGAGAGATCACCAAAGATGCTGGAAGATTCTCTCTCCTTATGTGGTGCTTTAAGAGCCCAGACTTGGGTTCAATTCCTGACCTTGCTAATTACTAGCAGTAGGATCTAGGGTAGGCACTACCTCTCTGTGCCTTAGTTTTCCCATCTGTAAAGTGAGAAGAATCACACCTACTTCGCTAGATTGTGGTGCCATTAAGTGAGATAATATACGTGATGTGGTTGGCACAGTGCTTGGCACACACCACTCACCTAATAAACGATATCACTGTCGTTGCTGTGGCCAACATGTCTGACACCTTCCTCCCTCATTACCAGTGACCAGCCCGGCCCTTTAAACATCCCAAGGGCTCAATTCTTTCAGCTTCTAATGCCCATGCTACTTCCACGCTAACCCCCTAGCCCTCCACCCACAGGCCCCTCCCCTCTCTCTGCCCACAGGAGGCTTAGCACACCATATGCCAGGCTCCTGGATCTGGGTGGCTCTAATGCACTGCGGGGCCTACATGCATGCAGCATGTCAGAAGTTAACCCATGTAATGAGAAACACCACTGGTAATAATAGCCCCTCTGGTCGACAGTGAGAGTCACACAGCGACGGCCCAAGTGTAGGAATGGACTCCACCAGCAGTGGCTGGGAGAAACATAACCTCAGCAAGAACAAGCTTCAGGAAGCGTGGTGAAAGAAGCAAACAGAATTGGGCTTTTACTGGGTGGGGACTGGCTAGTCATTGGATGAGCAAAGCACAAAATGATCTAGTGGGCTAATAACAGGCAAGCCGTCAACACCTAGTAAGAGCCAGGAGGCATTTAGGACCATCAGGAGTCAGCATGAGGACTTGGTCCTGGGGGTCTCTGCTCTAGGCCAGTCCTTTCAGAGGCTCCCTCTTTCTTAGGCTCCACACGAATCGCTAGACATTCTGCTTTGTGAGGTCAGGGTCTGTCTAGCTCACATCAGGCTGCTGGCCCCCGACACAGGGCTCACACAGCATGGGACCTCAATCAGTATTTGCTGGGTGAATGAATTTTACTGATTAACACTCATGAGCATATCAGCTGGGATTAGGCTCAGCAAGAAAGGAGCCAAGAACAAGGAAATGGAGCTGGAGGTGAAGCTGCGGGGGGACTTTGGGTGGCTCATGAGCCACTGAGCATTGGAGAGTGGGGGACGAACCTGAGGGCTCCAAAATCATGCCTGCAATTGTGTGAGGTGGGTCTTGAGAGAGGACCTGAAGGCCTCGAGTCCTAGTTTCATGGACAGTAAAGCTCTTTGTCTGGAAAGCTGTCCATAAACACCAAATGTGCTCGCTGAGAGAGGAAGAGGAGAGAATCTGCCTGTTTATAGTGTTTATGGGAATCCCTCCTGTCGTAGGCAGCTTTGGAGATGTAAGCCCAGCCCACAGCCCCCAAAAGGATGATGCCCCTCTGGCAGCTGTGTTTGCGGAATGTGTGAGCTGTGCCCCCTGGCCACAGTTAACTGGACCAGAAACAATTAATTAGACACCTGACCTAAGCCTGGAAATTTAGATTGGGTCTCTGAGATAGCTGGCCTTTCTTGATGGTTTCTGGAAGACAGAATATACACACTGGACGCCGAGGACACCGAAAGGCAGAAAGGGCTGCAGAGAGAGAGGAGTGAAGCAGACTGACAGGAGAAGCAGGGGGAAGAGGCCACGCAGTGCCAGAGAGGGGACTGAGCGGGTGCTGCGTCCACCCGCTAAGCTTGGCTGTTTGTTCTGCTTTGGGACTGTGAGAAACTCCCTTGGTCTTGTAATATAAACTCACACACACACACACCCCCTCTGTCTCTCTCTCTCCTCGCCCAAGTCAGCTCAAATAGGTTTCTGATACTTGTCATAAAATTACTTCCTTCATCATGAGTTCCCCTTATATGAAATTCTAGAGTATGGAGATTTTCTTCTGCGTACCTTCTTAAAAACTGCAAATGTAAGAGTTATAAAAGAATGTGAGTCGCTATAGTAAGAAGAGTTAGAATAAGAAGGAAACAGCAAGACTATGCGCCCACCAGGGAGGGACTTAAAGCCAGAGTGACACAAGGCTGGAGGCCTCTGGGAACTCACAGAAATTTAGGCAAAGGCATGGACCTCCCCCAGGATGTGGGCGAGGAGGCTGGAGTCCATATTAGCTAACTCTCAAGGAATAAGGTAAATCCGACTAACGCACAGGTTATAAAAACTTTATATTTATTAGGACTTTCATTGGTTCACTTGCAGACTCTCAACCCCAATTTCCCCTTAGGGTCTTAAGGTCACCAAACCAGGATTCTCTTCTTTTTTTTTTAAAGATTTTATTTATTTATTTTTTTCCCCCCAAAGCCCCAGTAGATAGCTGTATGTCATAGCTGCACATCCTTCTAGTTGCTGTACGTGGGACGTGGCCTCAGCATGGCCGGAGAAGCGGTGCGTCAGTGCGTGCCCGGGATCCGAACCCGGGCCGCCAGCAGCAGAGCGTGCGCACTTAACCACTAAGCCACGGGGCCGGCCCCAGGATTCTCTTCTAATAGGCTCTTTTGTTTGTGTTTGTGTTTGTTTTTAGAACAGCCCTCAGGGCTGGGGAGGGAATGCTGTGTATGTCATAATTCCAGGAGATCCAGGATTTAAGGTGTCAAAGAGCAAGAAGAGAAAAGAGTAAATACAGGCTTCCTCTGGGAAATTTTAATTTGCCTTCCTGCCTGCCCATCCCCTCCCCGAAGGGGGCATAAAAGGTCTAGAATGATCCTCATTCTTTCCTCTTTTCCTTCTTTCTTCCTCCTCTCTCTCTTCTTGTATCCCTCCAAGATACAAGGAAATTAGGAAAGTAAACAACGGTGAAGAAGCCATACCATTTTAAAGCTTCAAACTCTAAAAGAAACCCAATTGTGTTTGCTCCTATGTTGGAAACACAGCCTGTCTCAGGAACTCCTTTGTAGAGGAGATGCTTTAGAGATAAATGTGCCTTCTGTTCCAACCCTGGCTCCTTCCTCATCAGAAACAGGGAGAGAAAGACCACATGAAATATGTCCCTGGGCCTAAGGCCTTGGAACCACACGAGACTCAAATGTCTGGCTAGAAAAACAGCCTTTCTCCCCTTTACTGTTCATCTTGGGGTGGTTTTGATCTTTCAGTGACCCTAGAGTTGTTCAATACCTGGCAAGTGGAAGGAGGCCTTAATTTTTCACACCCCTTCCACCAGAAGGATCTCATAAGCCCTTGGTACCAATGAGGGCAGCAAAACCAAACCAATACCCACTTGTAGAGGAAAAAGATTTGGGCTTCTTGCTCTTAAATTGGGTTAATGGATATCAATTGAACTAAGATATGTTAAGTGCCTACCATGCACCGTGCACCAAGTGAAGTATTTTATGTCTGTTTGTATAGCATTTAGCAACTCACAACAACTTAGCATGACCAACAATCCTGGTTTGCTTGGGACTGACCTGGTTTTAGCACTGAAAGCCCCTTATCTCTTGTCCTAGGAAACTACTCAGTCCTGGGAAAACTGAAACAGTTGATCACCCTACAACGATCTTTCACTCTACAAATGAAGATGCTGAGACTCCAGGGTCTATGCACCCAGGTTGGGCTTGGCCAATCTTGTTTCTCTTGGATCTTAGCTCCAGTTCTTATTACCAGCCGAGAAAAGTGGAAATGCAACCATATTTCCAAAGCTACTTCTAATCCACTTGCTCCTAATGGCCTCTCAAGAGGTTCTCAGAGCCAGAAAATGCATTCTTTCCAGGTAAGCAGCATGTCTCTTACTGAATCCGACCACATGATTCTATTCCTCATAAATGCTCTGCTTGCGTCAAAATTGATTGGCTGCTAAGAATTGATTTCCTAACATTATTTTCCCATTGGGGGAAGGGATGGTAAGGAGAGAGAGAATAAACAAACCAACTGCTCTGGCATATTATTCCCTACCTACCTATCCCTTTCACCATAAGGCAATTTGGCTGCTTGGAAGGATGTAATTCTCAGCCCGGGTTCAATGTGGTGATTGAACAATGATGTCTTAGAAAGGGCATCAGTGTGGTGTAAGGGGCGTGCACAGCCTTTGGAGTCAACAGAGCTGTTTTCAAATCCCAGCTTCACTGATTATAGCTACATCACACTACATCTCTTTGAACCTTGATTCCCCAATCTGAAGATGGGGATAGTAATATCTCCCTTTTATTAATACTATTCCTTTAGTTAACAAAATTATAATGAACTACTATTTCACAGGTACAAAGCTCCTTCACATACATTGTCTTGCTGGATCTTTGCCATTATTCCATGAAGCAGGAACTGAAGGGGTCTCCTGTCAATCCTTCCTCTGCATAGCCTGCCTTACACTCAGGCCCAGCCACATCTAGCCTCCCTAACCCGGCCCAGGCCCCCCACATTCTGTATGATCCCCCTCCTCTGTAGTGGGGTTTCCCACTGGGGCTATGTGGCCAGGCCAGCTGGACCCCCTGCCTGGGCTGTCTGGATGGATTCACAGAATAGGCAGGACACTCAGAGAGGGAAAACACATGTGGTCAGGTGCCCTACAGCAAAGAAAAGGGGGAGATTCAGACAATTATCTAGATGCTGCAGGTAAAATGATTCTGCCCTGTTTTGTTTTCCCCTCTGCAGGTGATTGTCACTGACCCTGTGATGCAGTGGAGTACAGTTTATACTTGCAACACACATCCATTTGGCCTGGAAGAAGTGAATGATTGAGGGATGAACCTCTACCACCCGTGGAGAATGGCAGGAACAAGCTAGCCCCACAGGCCACAGAAAAATCACTGTGGCTGTTGACTTGCTAGCAAGCTTTGTGACTCCCTTAAGCCAGTGCGTCTGGAACTGGGGTCTGGAATGCATTCTTAGGAATAGGTGAGATCTACTTGAATTTAATTTTGTGTTTTCATTTTGATGATAATCTTAAAAAGATTTCTTTTATCAGGTATAAGGGAAAAATTTTGCTGTTCTTATAATTTGAAATTGAAAGAGTTTTTTTTGGAATAAAACTTTAGTTAATTAAGATAGTGTTTCTCAAACTAGGATTTATGGCCCCCTGGGGCTCTGCAAACGTACAAATGCATTTTCATGGGTCCACAAGAATTTGTTTTCCCTTTAAAAGGGATTCTTACTTTACTCTAGCTTGAAAGACACAGCTGGAAATTTCCTGTCCTTCTAGGCTCTCCCATTCTCTCTTCCCTGTTCCACAGTCAAGCCAGGGACAAGCCAGTAACACACATGGTATGGGAACGGCAGACTGTGAAGGGAATGTACCAGATGTACAAATGTATCAAAAGATTCTACATTCTCTCCCCCTTGGTTTCCAGTTAAAACCAATGTCCCTTTAACTGAAGCAGAAACCACCAAAACATCGTAAAATCCACCATTCATGACTACTTCTGTGACGCACCAGGTGGCATCAATAAATACAGCTTATTGGGCCTCCTCCAAACCCTTTGAGTAGAGAGCACCAATTCTAAACCACTTGCTTCTTTTCTGGCTCAGGAGGGACCCAGCAGGCTTGACTTTCAAAGGGTAACTTCATCCCTGAATGCGGGAGAGGTGGGGGGTGTGGGGTGACCGGAAATGCCCCAGAGAGTGAATGGGAGGCATCCAGATCCACGATGGGGAGCAGGAGGTCTTCCCACCAGGCTCACCTCTGGGTCCTCGATGTTCCTACGCCTCAGCATGCATATGTGCACATGCATATGCATGCATGTGTGTGTGTGTGTGTGTGTGCACATGCATATTTAAATCAGTGCTCATCTCTTACACTGGACACCTCCACAGGACTCCCCATTAACCCATCTCCCACATAGACACATTTACTCTGGGAAAGCCACAGGCCTTGGTAGACTTGGTGCCAATCACAGCAGTTGTTCAGGGTGGCTGCAGGGTTGAGGGTGGCTTAGATGGCCTTTGGGAGCATGTATGTCAGGCATCCTCCTACAGGGACACTAAAACACTGTTCCTGCCTCTGACATTCCTTTGAAGGTTTAGATGGTAAAATAACTAATTTTGCCTTGTGCAAGACAGTGGATATATATAAAAGAAACCAATCAAATACTATTTATTAGGCAGATCTGGGATATGCTGGGGGTGAAATCATGTCCCTAGAAACAGCCAAGTCTCAAAAGAATGAACTGTCACAGTTGTGCTCTAAGGATTCCTGTCTTTTCACTCCTCTTAAGACTGATACTTTTCTTTCCACAGGAAGGAACAAAAGACTGATTTTTTAATCAGCCCAGAGCAGATTTCTGCAACAGCAGAGGAAAGCCTCAGGGCTTTATTGACTTGGGAGACAGCTTCCCACGGGTCTGTGAGCTCCCATGTGGGGCACCCAGGGGATTCTGTACTGTTCCTTCCAGCTCAGGTGAGGAGAGAGTGTGGAGGTAATATAGTAAGGAATTCCATTTTCTGAGCACAATGCCTCATGCCAGACAGCCATGTTCATTATCGGTTCTTAGGGCAACGGCCGTGTGGCCCCTAAGAATTTGGAAATGAGGGAAATAATTCTGAGAATTGAACCATGAAATCAACAGGGAACGGATCAGAGCAGGGGTCTTGAAGTCACCAGAGAGAGACAGGGGCTCAGCCTGAGTAAAGGTGGCCCCGAGCAGGGAGGCTGGTCCCCAAAGGCAGGAGAGCAGAGGGGGCCTGGGAGGTCTGAGCCGTGTGGGGCGTTACTCATGTTTCTCCAGAGAATCCCCCCCTGCCGCGCCCCATCTGGACCCACCAGCAGATGGCTCCCCAGAATGCACCCCTCAAGAACTCACGGGTCCTGCCGACATGATTCATGCTGCTGTCTCGGCTGTTCCCCTTGCTTCCCGCACTGGTCAGTTCCTGCTGTGGTTTGTCCAGCTGCAGGCCCCAGCGGACCTTTTGCAGGCCTGAAAGGTGTCCCTTCTGGTCTCTTTTCCTCTGAGGGTAACTGGGGACTGAAAGCCCAATGTGGATGGAGCGGCAGTCTGTGGGCACAGCACAAAAGAGAGGGGAGCCAGAGTTACTGAAAATTGGCATTTCTCCTTAATATCATCCAGTTACCAAGAGCTGGGGCCACCGAAGCAGAGCAGAAAACATGGAATCCCTGGACAAGGCCACTGCCCCGAGGCTTGAGTTTGACAGAATTCCATTTCTGAACCACTCAACAGTTGCTGGAAGGGATGTCCTCGGTGCTATAGTTAGAATTCTGTTAGAATGAGCAGAACTCCCATCTCCCCATTCTTGCTTGCCCAGAGCAGCAATGACCACATATGGCTTTTCACACATGGTCCAGGAGAGAGGCCTCAGTTGGCCACAGATTTAGTCTAAAATGCCCAAGCCCCCTCTTTGGTTGTTATGAGAAAGCCATATGCATTTCCATTGAGGGCCATTTTTACTAACAACCAAGGATGACATGAACTACTTATCAGAAAAGTGAGTTATTAAGGGTTTCTCAAAGCTAGTTTTGTAAACTGGAATTTTCAAGAACTGGAGTTACCAAGAACCTTAATTCAGAATTCCACTAAGAAGCCTGACTGCTACCTAAAGCCTCGACTAGGTCTGTGCACAAGGCAGCTGGCATTCCCTTAGCTCTCAGGAAGGACATTCTGCTACCAGTTTCTCAGCACTGTTGTCTTGAGTTGGTCAACAATTTTTAAAACAACTAATAGATTTTTTTTAGTGCAGTTTTAGATTTACAGAATAATTGAGCTGATAGTACTTAGAGTTCCAGGTACCTACTGCCACCCTACCCCACATCCACAAACAGTTTCTCTATTTTTGTTTTTATTTAGATATAATTGACACGTAACATCATATTAGTTTAAAGTGTACAACATAGTGATTTGATATATGTATATATTGTGAAAACATTACCACAATAAGTTAACATCCATCACATCACATAGTTATAATTTTTTTTCTTGTGATGAGAACTTTTAAAATCTACTCTCTTAGCAACTTTCAAATATATAATACAGATTGTTAACTATAGTCGCCATGCTGTGCATTACATCCTCAGGACTTATTTATCTTATCACTGGAAGTTTGTACCTTCGATGACCTCTACCCATTTTCCCACACCCCACAGCCCCCACCTCTGGCAACCACTAATCTGTTCTCTGTTTCTATAAGTTTGTTTTTTTAGAGTCTACATGTAAATAAGATCATACAGTATTTGCCTTTCTCTGTCTGACTTTTTTCACTTAGCATAATGCCCTCAGGATCCATCTATGTTGTTGCAAATAGCAGGATTTCCTCCTTTTTCATGGCTGACTAATATTCCATTGTATACATATACATACCACATTTTCTTTATCTATGCATCCATTGATGGACACTTAGGCTGGTTCCATGTCTTGGTTATTATAAATAATGCTGGAATGAACATGGGGGTGCAGAAATCTTTTTGAGTTAATGTTTTCATTTTCTTTGGATAAATGCCCAGAAGTGAATTGCTGGATCCTATGGTAGTTCTATTTTTAATTTTTTGAGGAACCTCCATACTGTTTTCCATAGTGGCTGCACCGATTTGCATTCCCACCAACAGTGCACAAGTGTTCCCCTTTCTCCACATCCTCGCCAATACTTCTTATTTCTTGTCTTTTTGATAATAGCCATTCTAACAGGTGTGAAGTGATAGCTCATTGTGGTTTTGATTTGCATTTCCCTGATGATTAGTGGTGTTGAGCATCTTTTCATGTACATGTTGGCCATCTGTTATGTCTTCTTTGGAAAAATGTCTATTCAGTTCCTCCGCCATTTTTTAATCAGATTTTTGGGGTTTTTTCCTCTTAAGTCATATGAGTTCTTTATATATTTTGAATATTAACCCCTTATCAGATATGTTATTTGCAAATATTTTCTCCGATTCCATAGGTTGCCTTTTTACTTTATTGATGGTTTCCTTTGCTGTGCAGAAGATCTTGGGTTTGATGTAGTCCCACTTGTTGACTTTTGCTTTTGTTGCCTTTGCTTTTAGTGTCAAATCCCCAAAAATCATTGCCAAGACTGATGTCAAGGACCTTACCACCTATGTTTTCTTCTAGTTTTATGGTTTCAGGTCTTATGTTCAAGATCATTTTGTCCATTTTGAGTTGATTTTTGTTTATGGTGTAAGATAGTGGTCCCGTTTTATTCTTTTGCATGTGGCTGTCCAGTTTTCCCATCACAATTTATTGAAAAAACAGTCCTTTCCCTATTGTATATTCTTGGCTCCTTTGTCATAAATTAATTGACCATATATGTGTGGGTGTATTTCTGGGCTCACTATTCTGTTCCATTGATCTATGTGTCTGTTTTTATGCCTATACCACACTGTCTTGATTACTATAGCTTGTAATACAATTTGAAATCAGGAAGCATGATGCCTCCAGCTTTGTTCTTCTTTCTCAAGGTTACTTTGGCTATTTGGGGTCTTTCATGGTTTCATACAAATTTTAGGATTATTTGTTCTATTTCTGTGAAAAATGCCACTGAAATTTTGATAGGGATTGCATTGAATCTGAAGATTGCTTTGGGTAGTATGGACACTTTTACAATATTAATTCTTCCAATCCATGAGCATGGAATATCTTTCTATTAATTTGTGTCTTCTTCAATTTCTTTCATCAATGTCTTATAGTTTTCAGTGTATAGGTCTTTCACCTCCTTGGTTAAATTTATGTATTCCTAGGTGTTTTATTCTTTTTTTTTTTTTTTTTTTTTTTTTTTTTTTTTAAAGATTTTATTTATTTTATTTTTTCCCCCCAAAGCCCCAGTCGATAGTTGTGTGTCGTAGCTGCACATCCTTCTAGTTGCTGTATGTGGGACTCGGCCTCAGGATGAACGGAGAAGTGGTGCCTCAATGCGCACCCAGGATCCGAACCCGGGCCGCCAGCATCGCAGCGCGCGCACTTAACCACCAAGCCACAGGGCCGGCCCGGTGTTTTATTCTTTTTGCTGCAATTGTAAATGGGATTATTTTCTTAATTTCTCTTTCTGATAGTTTGTTATTAGTGTATAGAAATGCAACTGATTTTTGTATATTGATTTTGTATCCTGCAGCTTTACTGAATTTTTTTATTAGTTCTAACAGTTTTTTGTGGAGCCTTTAGGGTTCTCTATATATAATAGCGTGTCATCTGCAAATAGAGACAGGTTTACTTCTTCCTTTCCAATTTGGATGCCTTTTATTTCTTTTTCTTGACTAATTGCTCTGGCTAGGACTTCCAGTACTTTGTTGAATAAAAGCAGCAAAAGTGGGCATCCTTTTCTTGTTCCTGATCTCAGAGGAAAAGCTTTCAGCTTTTCCCCATTGAGTGTGATGTTAGCTGTGGGCTTGTCATACACGGCCTTTGTTATGTTGAGGTGCGTTCCCTTTATACCTGGTTTGTTGAGAGTTTTGATCGTGAATGGATGCTGGATTTCGTCAAATGGGTTTTCTGCATCTATTGAGATAATCACATGATTTTTATCCTTTTAATGAGATATATCACATTGATTGACTTGCTGATGTTGAACCACGCTTGCATCCCTGAAATAAATCCTACTTGATCATAGTGTATGATCCTTTTAATGTAATGTTGCATTTGGTTTCCTAAAAAATTTTTTTTAAGATTTTTGCTCATCAGGCATATCGGCCTGTAATTTTCTTTTCTTGGAGTGCCCTGATCTGGTTTTAGTATCAGGGTAATGCTGGTCTAGTAAATGAGTTTGGAAGTGTTCCCTTTTCTTCTATTTTTTCAAAGAGTTTGAGAAGCATTGGTATTAATTCTTGTTTAAATGTTTGGTAGAATTCGCCAGTGAAGTCATCTGGTCCTGGACTGTTGTTTGTTGGGAGCTTTTGTTTTGTTTTGTTTTGCTGGGAAAGATTCACCTGGAGCTAACGCTTCCTATCTCTCTTTTTTTTTTCCTCCCTGAAGCCCCAGTACATAGCCGTATATTCTAGTTGCAAGTCCTTCTAGTTCTTCTATGTGAGCCGCTGCCACAGCATGGCTACTGACAGATGAGTGGTGTGTGGCTCCGCGCCCAGGAACTGAACCCGGGCCACCAAAGTGGAGTGTGCCAAACTTGAACCACTAGGCCATTAGGACTGGCTCTGGGAGGTTTCTGATTACTGACTCAATCTCCTTGCTAGTAATTGATCTGTTCGGATTTTCTGTTTCTTCATGAATCAGAAGAAATTGGTCAGTTATATGTTTCTAGGAATTTATCCATTTCTTCTAGGTTTTCCAATTTGTTGGTATATAATTGTTTATAATAATCTCTTATGATACTTTGTGTTTGTGTGGTATCGATTGTAATGTCTCCTCTTTCATTTCTAATTTTATTTATTTAAGTCTTCTCTCTTTATTTCTTGGTTAGTCTAGCTAAAGCTTTGTCTATTTTGTTTATCTTTTCTATTGTCTTTTTCATTTCTATTTCATTTATTTCTGCTCTGATCTTTGTTATTTCCTTTTTTCTACTAACTTTGAGCTTAGTTTGTTCTTTTTCTAGTTCCTTGAGGTGTAAAGATAGGCTATTTATTTGAGCTCTTTCTTTTTTCTTAATGTAGGCATTTATTGCTATGAATAGTAGCCCCTATTTCTTTTTCTCCCTACAGCCCCAGTACATAGTTGCATATTCTAGTTGTAAGAACTTCTAGTTCTTCTATGTGAGCCACTGCTACAGCATGGCTACTGACAGATGAGTGGTGTGGTTCCACGCCCAGGAACCAAACCTGGGCCACCGAAGTGGAGTGTGCTGAACTTTAACCACTAGGCCATCAGGGCTGGCTCATTCCCTATTATTAATAATTTGCATTAGTGTGGTACATTTGTTACAATTAGTGACCAATATTGATACATTATTATTAACTATAGTCTATAGTTTACATTAAGATTCACTCAGTGTTGTATAGTTCTACGGACTTTGACAAATGCTTAATGACATGCATCTACCACTACTGTATCATACAGAATAGTTTTACCACCTTAAAAATTCCCTATGCTTCACCTATTCATCCATCCCCTCCCTCCTGTAGAACCTCTTTTTACTGTCTATAATTTTGCCTTTTCCAAAATGTCATATAATTAGAATCATACAGTATGTAGATTTTTCACACTGGCTCTTTCAATTAGCAATATGTATTTAAATTTTCTCCATATCTTTCGTGGCTTGATAGCTCATTTTGTTTTTATGTCCGAATAATATTCCATTGTATGGATGTATCATGGTTTGTTTATCTGTTCCTCTGTTGAAGGACATCTTGGCTGCTTCCAGTTTTGGATGATTATTAATAGAGCAGCTACAAACATTCATGTACACTTTTCTGTGTGGACATAATTTTCAACTCAATTGGGTAAATACTTAGGAGCATTATTGCTGAATTGTATGGTAAGACTATGTTTAGCTTTGTAAGAATCTGCCAAACTGTCTTCCAAAGTGGTTATACCATTTTCATTCCCACCAGCAGTGCATGCATATTCCTGTTGTGTTGCATCCTCATCAGCATTTGGTATTGTCAGTTTTTTGGATTTTAGCCATTGTAATGGGTGTGTAGTTGATCTCACTGTTATTTTAATTTACAATTCCTTAATGAGATATTATGTCAAGCATATTTTCATATGCTTATTTACCATCTGTATATCTTCTTTGGTGAGGTGTCTGTCAGATCTTTTACCCATGTTTTAATTGGATTGTTTATTGCTGAGTCTTGAGTTCTTTGTATATTTTGGGATACATCCTTTATCAGATATATCTTTTGGAAATATTTTCTTCTAGTCTGTGGCTTGCCTTTTCTTTGTCTTAACAGTGTCTTTCACAGAGCAGAAGTTTTTAATTTTAATAGAATGCAACTTATCAATTATTTATTTCATGGGTCATGACTTTGATGTATCTCAAAACTCATTGCCAAACCTAAGGTCATCTAGATTTTCTCCTATTTTATCCTCTAGAAGTTTTATAGTTTTGCATTTTACATTTAGGTTTAAGATCTATTTTGAGTTAATTTTTGTAAAATGTGTAAGGGCTGTGTCTAGATTCTTCTTTTTATTTATTTATTTTTTTGCATATGAATATTTATTTGTTCCAGCAAGACTTGTTGAAAAGACTGTCTTTCCTCCATTAAATTGCCTTTGCTTCTTTGTCAAAGATCAACTGGCTATATTTGTATGGTTTCTTTTCTGGGCTCTCTATTTTGTTCCATTGATCAACTTGTCTATTCTTTTGCCAATATCATGCTCTCTTGATTATTGTAGGTTTATAGCAAGTCTTGAAGTGGAGTAGTGTTAGTCCTCCAATTTGTTCTTCTTCAGTATTGTGCTGCCTATTCTCAGTCTTCTGTTTTTCTATATAAATTTTAAAATCAATTTATCAGTAACCAAAAAAAAAAAATAACTTGCAGGGATCTTGATTGAGATTGTGTTGAATCCTTAGATCAAGTTGGGGAGAACTGACATCTTAACAATATTCAATCTTCCAATCCATGAACATAGAATATCTCTCTATTTACTTAGATCTTTGATTTCTTTCATCAGTCTTATGGTTTTTCTTATAAAGATCCTGTATATATTTTGTTAGATTTATGCCTAAGTATTTTTTGTGCTCATACAAATGGCAATATGTTTTTAGTTTCAAATTCCAGTTGCTAGTACATAGGAAAGCAATTAACTTTTGTATATTAATCTTGTGTGCTGAAACCTTACTATAATTGCTTATCAGTTCCAGGAGTTTTTGTTGTTGTTGTTGATTCTTTGGGGTTTTCTACACAGATGATCATGTCATCTGCAAACAAAGATAGTTTTATTTCTTCCTTCCCAATCTACATAGCTTTTATTTCCTTTTCTTGTCTTATTGCATCAGCTAGGATTTCCAATATAATATTGAAAGGAACAGTGAGAGGGGACATCCTTGCCTTGTTCCTGATCTTACTGGGAAAGCTTCTAGTTTCCCACCATTAAGTATAATGTTAGCTGTGATTTTTTTTATAGATGTTCTTTATCAAGTGGAGGAAGTTTACTCTCTATTCCTAGTTTACAGAGAGTTTATTATGAATGGGTGTGGATTTTGCCAAATGCTTTTCCAGCATCTATTGATATGATCATGTGATTTTTCTTTTTTAGCCTGTTGATGTGATGGGTTACATTAATCAATTTTCACACAGTGACCCAGCCTTGAATACCTGGAACAAATTTCATTTGGTTATGGTGTATAATTCTTTTTTCAGGTTGTTCAGCTTTTTCATTGTTGTGAGGGTGGGAGTGATGACTTTGAAGCTCTCTACATGTCAAAGTGGAAACTGGAAGTCTTGGTTGTCATTTTTAATTGTTACAACTCTTTCTTTTATAAATTTCTGTTAGTTTAGTTTCTGGGTGGACTTCTTTTGGTTAATTCTACAATGCATAGTGATGACTACTGACCCCAACAGTATCTTTGATTTATAATTTTTTGATATCAAGTCTCTAACTTGAATCATCCACCTGCTGAATACTAAATGCTATTCCTCTTTTGGACCTTTACACTTTGTTTTCTTTTCTTTTTTTCTCCTTTCTGAAGAGAAATGAGAATGAGTGGAGTAAATGAGTGGGAAGATCTTTTGTTCTGCTTAAATGGACTTTAAAACTGTTTAAGAACCACTGGTTTAGAATAAATTTGAGTCTGGAATTCCAGGGTGATATTTTCCCAAGGGCAGGCTGCCCAACAAATTTTGATAATTTTAACTTTTTTTTTTTTGGTGAGGAAGATTGTCCCTGAGCTAACATTTGTGCCAATCTTCCTCTATTTTGTATGTGGGTTGCCTCCACAGCATGGCTTGGTGAGTGGTGTAGGTCCACGCCTAGGATCCGAACCCGTGAACCCAGGGCCACCAGAGTGGAGCACACGAGCTTAACCACTACACCACTGGGCCAGCCCCATTTATTACTATTTTTTTAAGCCCAAGAATGGCAACTGAAAGCTGAAAGACTGTGGCAGAATGGGAAGTTAGACTTTGTGTTCTTACACCAAGATCTACATTTACTTGATTTTTTTTCCCTGGAGAGGAAGGGCTGACTCTTGGCTCAAATTACTGACATGCAGATATTAGATGCCTGGGCATTCATTGACTGTGGATATCACACAGAAACCATATCAAGCTGAACCTTGGAGAAGGATGTCCAAGCCTCTTAGAGATATGTTGAGTGTCTGTGTGAGTCATTCCTAGGCACTGGAGAGTCAGATTACTGGGACATTAGTGTCCAAATCTCTTTAGAGCCCCAGCTCACCCCTACTCACCCTACTGCTTGCTCTTCTGGACCCCCAGTCTCTCTTGGGTATAACAAGGAATGTGAGGTGGAGATTTTTATGAAGCACAGCCTCGCTTCCCAGTGGACCAGTATCAGAATGACTGGTGCTCCTCCTTCCTTCTCACTTCTTCCTCCAACATGTTGTGACTTCCCCTGCTCTACTACATCTCTTAAGCAAGCTGTAATTCGAGGTAAGTCATGGACACCAACATTTAGAGGTAAGAAGTTCTACTCTGAGGGATTAGCATACTTGGGTCTTTCAATGAGGAGTTCCTATTCTCTACCAGGAATGGAAATGGGAAGCAGCTGACACGTCAGAAAGTCCTCCAAGAGTCAGCAGCCCTGGGTGCTCCCCGGCTAGTTCTTCACTTGCTCTATGGCCATGCACATCTGCCTCTCTGGGACTCAGTGTCCTCATCTGTAATGTGGAAATTAAAATCCTTTCTCTGGTTTTTGAGAAGACAGAATGGGATGGTGTATGGGAACATGATTATGAAAATTGTAAAGGGCTATACACATGAAGAATATCCTTATTAAAGAAGTCAGAGAAGATGGCTGTCAGGGAAATATTTTACTGTCTGCCCTGGATCTAACTTGTCCCATTTTTTTCCAGGCTTCCATCATAATCATCAGTGTTGCTATGTATCTGGTGAACTGTGGGGAATGACTAGCCCTCCCCCAACCTCCCTTCTTAGCTCTGCAGGACCTCTCCTCTCACCATGAACATCTTACAGTTTGGATCAGGACAATTGAAGTTCTCCTAGGAACTCCTCACTGCATTTCTCTCCATCAACAGGCTGGGAGTGTCTCTACACATTCCGCAGCTCAGTGAGCATCCAGCAGGGCGGCGAGATTAGTATCTCCCTCCAAGTGGGGCTGGGGTACTGGCAGGGCAGAAGCCTGTCTGGTTGCCTCTTCATAAGCCCTGTGGCTGCTCCTCTGTAGAGTTTAGGATACTTAGGGCCTCTGAGTCAGCAATTCTGGAGCAATAGATACCTCTACTCAACACCCTCTTGCAGTGGTTTTAACTGAGCTGCCATTTTTAGAATCTATAAAATGCTGATGTTTGGCATTTAGTATGGTTTGTAGATCTTGTAAAATTAGATGAGCTTAATTTTGTGTTGGGGAAGCCATGCCCTAATCCATATAAGTAAAGTGCCAGTTTCATGTCTCCAGCCTGACCACGTGGTCCCTTTAAGACACAGTGAAGACTGGTCGCACTGATCTAGAGCAGACACTGAGTGAGTCAGGGAAAGGGACCAGCTCTCCAGATTCCCCAGCTGGAAAGGGACATAAGGATATTCAAGGAATTCTCAAGTTCTCAAGGTGACCTTACCTTCCTGATCCTGACATCTCCTCCTGTAGTTAGCGGGATCCAGTGTCCCTACTCCAGCCCTCTCCTCCTCCATTTTCATGACTATAAAGTAAAAGATGAACACAGCCTCAAAATGTATACGACACAAAAAGGTAGGATTTCAAAGAGAAAGGGTCAAATCCACACCCATAGTGGGAGACCTTAATGCAGATAAAAAAAATTAAGGCAAAAGAACGTACAAACAAATTGAAGAGGCTCAAATATATACACTTATGTGTGCATATATATATATATATATATCCCTGACTAATAGAGAACACACCTCTTTTTCAAGTACAAATGGAACATTTCAAAGAGAGTACATATTCTAGGTCACAGAAAAGCCCTAGTGAATTTCAAAGCATTTGTATCATACTTCTATAGTAAATATATATTTATTTATATATTTGGAAAGTAAAAATAATTTCTAATCATGGATTTAACAGGAAACCACATGGAAATGATTAAATATTTAGAAATCAACAATTACAACTACTACATATTGAAACTTGTGGGACGCAACACACTTAGAGGGAACTGGAAGGAAAGAAGGAGGGAGGGAGAGAGGAAAGAAGGAGGAAAATAAATGTGATGAGCATTCAACTAAAGAACCTAGAAAAAGAACAAGAGAGAAAATCCAAAGAAAGTAGAAGGATATAAATATAAAAGATAACAGCAAAAAATAATGAAATAGGGGCTGGCCCAGTGGCATAGTGGTTAAGTTCTTGTGCTCCGCTTCAGCGGCCCAGGGTTCACAGGTTCAGATCCCAGGCACAGACCCATGCACCACGTATCGAGCCATGCTGTGGTGGCGTCCCATATAAAGTAGAGGAAGATGGGCATGGATGTTAGCCCAGGGCCAATCTTCCTCAGCAAAAAGAGGAGGATTGGCTACAGATGTTAGCTCAGGGCTAATCTTCCTCATCAAAAAAAAAAAAAAAGAAAGAAAGAAATGGAAAACAATCAAGCATCGAGATGGTTAATAAACCCAAAAGGCACGTATTTGAAAAGATTATTAAAATAGGCAAAAGATACAAGACTAACCAAGAAGAAAAGAGAATATTCATAAGTAAACAACATGAATGAAAAAGGGACATAACTAAAAATACAGTAGAGAATTTAAAAATTTTAAGCAAATGCCATGGAAAACTTTATGCCAATACATTATGACTTAGATAATAATAATAGCTACCGTTGCAATGTGCCAGGTGCTATTTTAAATGCTCTGCATGTGTGACTGAATTGAATCTGCTCAACACCCTATGAGATAAGTAACATTATTATTGTCATTTTACAGATGAGAAAACTGAGGCACCAAGAGCTTAACTGACTGCCCAAATGAGGAACAGAGATTCAAACCCAGACAGTCTGTTTCTTTTTTTTTTTTTTTTAAAGATTTTATTTATTTATTTTTCCCCCTTAAAGCCCCAGTAGATAGTTGTACATCATAGCTGCACATCCTTCTAGTTGCTGTATGTGGGACGCGGCCTCAGCATGGCCGGAGAAGTGGTGCGTCGGTGCGCGCCCGGGATCCGAACCTGGGCCGCCAGCAGCAGAGCGTGAGCACTTAACCAGTAAGCCATGGGGCCGGCCCCAGACAGTCTGTTTCTAGAACTATAACTCTTGGCCATAAGGCTAATACATGGATACTTTATTAGAAAAATAATAAAAATGATGAAAATTGATGTTCAAAGAACTAGAAAACCTGAATTAACTAACAACCACTAATTGAAATGGTTATGGGAAAGGCATCCCAATCAGTCAGATATTGATAATTATTGAAGCTGGTTTATAGGTTCAAAAGGATCATAGTATTATTTTTTCTATTTTTGTTATGTTTGAAAATTTTCTATAATGAAAAGAAAAATAAAAAACCAGGAGCAGATAGTTTTTTAAGAATGTCTTATCTGGACCTTCAAAGATTAGATAGTCTCTAACATACAAAGTGGTTCTCAAAAGTAGAAAAAGAGGAAATTGGAGCCAGTAGGTACTTCTGAAGACCAGGATACAGCGTAGGGCTGAAAACAGGTGAGTTGGTTGAATATCTCCCTAAGGAGTCCATTAAACCACCAGATCTCTCTTCTAGGCTCCAGTCTCCTAGAATGTGCTCCCAACCCCAGAAGATGGAGGGGTCAACCCAGAGGCCCCTGGATAGCTGAAGGCAAGAAGGAGTCATTTCACTGGGGCACGGGGAGGGGAAGCAGATTTAAGTAAACGCAGTTACTCAGCCCTCTGCCTGCTCAGCTCCTAGAACGCTAACAAATCTTATGCACTCCAAGCAGGAGACTGCAGGACTTACAGATTCTGACATTTTGGGGACCTCTAACAAAATGGCAAGGGCTCCACCCAACTGCCCACTGTGAGTCTATCATTCAACTAGTCCAGCCTGTCAAACAGCTGTTTGGCAGCTCCATCTCAAATATAATGGCCAGCCAGGAATCTCCAGGATGAGAGAGACCAAAACAAACAGGAAAAGAGGAAGTCCAAGGAAACAGGAGCAATGTAGACAGTCAAAGAGCATTAAAAAACTACGCAATTAACATCTTCAAGTAGAAAAGGAAAGATACTGTATTCACGACAAAAAAAAAAAAAAAGCAGAATGTTATAAACATGGAACGAACTTTTAAAGAATAAGAAAGAATTCTTGGAAATTAAAGCTTTGTTAGAAGAAAATTTTCAATAAAAGAGTTGGAACATGAAGTTGAAAACAATATGTCAGATAATAGAGCACAAAGAACTTTTTTAAAGAGTAGGAAAAAGACAAGGAAATCAAAAGATCAATCCAGGGGGTCCAACATCAAATAACAGGAGATCCGGGAAGAGAGATCAGGAAAAACGGTAGAGAGGAAATTGTCAAGGAAATGACACAAGAACACTGCCCAGAACTGAAGGATTTGAATCTCCTGATTGAAAGGGCCTGCTGAGATCTCAGAAATACGAATTTTTAAAAAAGAATCCACTCCAAGTCACATTATCATGAAGGGTTAGAATATTACGTATAAAGACAAGACTTTAAAAGCTTCCAGAATAAGAAAATAAGTCACCTGCAAAGAATCATACATGAGAACTTCTGTCAGATTTCTGAATAGCCACCATGGAAGCTACAAAACAATGGAGTCACGCCTCCAAAAGTGAGAAAAAAATTAATTCCAACCTAGAATTCCAGTCCTAACCAAGCTGTCAGTCAAATGTGAGGGTAAAATAAGGGCATTTTCAGACATGAAATGTCTCAAAAATTCACCTCCTGTGCACCTTTTCTCAGGAAGTGATTGAAGAAAGAACTCCAGCAAGATGAAGGAGCATCTCAGAAAGAAATATGGCATCTGGGAAATGGCATTTACCATAAAAGATTGGCACAAGGAGGCCCTAGGAGCAGCAGCCCAGAGAGCAACAGGTGCATCTTAGAGCAGGCTCTGGACAGGATATCTCCAAGAAAAAACTTGACCTCATCAATTATCTGGATGTGTTTGACTATTGTGAGAGGATACCAAGATTCTATCAAGAATAAAGAGTCTGAAGAAAGGAAAAGTAATCCTGGTAAACTACATAACTCAAATGTGAACGATATTTATATAGTCACAATAAATGAAAATGAATGCTAATTTTACCAAAAATTGTGGTATAAGCAGGGTTGGTATTCCACCAACATGCACTGGTATGGCTGCTGTTTGTGGTTGGTGTCCATTCTCAGTAGTCAGGTATCCATTCTGATTGGTCTGTGTCAACGCCATACTGGTTGTTAAATATTTTGAATATCCCCTCTGGATGTAACTATTTGGAGAGAACGGGGAGATATATGGGAGGAGTGTGTAAGACATCTGTGGAGGACACTGCTAGCTACCTGCCTGATGTCCATCCCCTTTCTGCTCTGATTTTGTTTAGGGCAGCAATGTGGCCAACTAAAAATAATCACTTTCCCCAGATGCCCTTCAGCAATCTCTGGCTAAAGAGATATAGGAGAAAAAACCTGGTAAGAGATTCCCTTCCTGGATAAAGCCTCTGCAGAAGAAAGCCCCTTCATTTTCCCTTCTTCTTCCTTCCTGGATAGGGTTGCCAGATTTAGCAAATAAAATTCTGTTTTCCCAGGTAAATTTGAATTTCATATACACAACAAAGAATTTTTAGTATAAGTGTGTCCCATGCAATATTTGGGACATACTTATACTTAAAAAGTATTCATTGTCTATCTAAAACTCAAATTTTACTGGGAAAACTGTATTTTATCTGGCAACACTCTCTCTGGAGCTTGCATATGATGCCAGGAAGTGCAGCAGGCTTCTGGTCATCATGGGAATGAAGGCCACATGCTAACTTTGGATACAAGGGGAAGAAGGAGCCTGCGTCCTTAATGTCTTCACTGAGCCACACTACCAGCGCTGGACAGCCCACACCTGGGCTTCTCGTTATGGGAAATAATTAAACCACTTATTTGTTTAAACTACTATAGTTAACTTTTCTGTTACTCAAAACCAGACTTGAGTCATATGACAAAAGACTTTGGGAAAGTAAGTATGGTATTTACTGGGCAAATAAGATTGGATTCTGTTAGTAAGGAAAATAGAGAGAAAAAGCATCGAGCAGTCATCTAGCAGTGTCTGCTACACTTTGTAGCATCCATTCCCTCTTCTTCTTGCCTATTTATATAAGGCCATTTTGTTCATGTGGAGACAGGAGGCCCTTGATTGCTGTAGACCCCTTCCCCAACCCCAAGCGTGAATTGTGATCTGTCTAAACCCTTCATGGTAATCTTATGGCCCTTGGCCAGTAACTGATCCTAGGAGTAGTCATGAGACCCTATCAAGCCAATGAGATTTAAATGGAAGCCCACTGGGTAGGGCTTCCAGGAAAGCTTTTATTTTCCTAATAAAAAGTGACAGACACAGCTGGGATGCACATTTTGTACTTTACTCTCCCCCCTTTCCTGTATAGATCTTGGACATGAGGCTTCTAGATGAAGCAGCCATCTTGCAACAATGATGTGACAAGTATGAAAACCAAAGGCACAGGCTAAGAACAAAAGTAGAAGACTAGAACTAACGTGGGTTCCTGATAACATCACTGAGCCCCAGACTGCTTATCTCTGTGCTTCCTGTTATGTGGGGGGGAAAAATCTACTTGATAGTAAACTGCTAGTCAAGTTTTATGTTACTTTTAGCTGAAGGCCTTCCTAACTGCTACATAACGGAATACTATAGGGAGTTCAAATGAATGAACTAGATCTCTATGTACCAATGTATATAAATCTCAAAAACATAATCAGTAAAAAAAGCAAGTTGTAAAAAGATACAAATAAAATGATATTATTTATATAAAACTTTAATACACAGAAAACACTACCAATATTGTTTATTGCTACATTTATAAGTAATAGAAGCATAAAATCATGCAGGAGAATGAGACCTCTGGGGAGAGGTAACATTTAATTGTGATGTTCTAGCTGTATCTTTGATATTTTGGATAAATATAGATATGAAGCAAATATGATAAAATATTAACATCTGTTAGTTCTGGACAGTGATATATGAATGTCTGTCATTCTACAAGTTTGAAATATTTTATTATTAAAAATTAAAAATTATTTTAAGAAATAAGAGAACTAATGACATAACACTGACATAGAAGTCTCTGATAAAATGGGCCTAGTATTCTTCACAAAGAATGATTGGAGGGAAAAATCCTCACACTTCGATATGTGATTATGAAATTTTAGAACACTAAATGTGAAGAAAAGAAAGATCCTAAAACCGTCTAGAGTGAAAGAAACAGGAACAGGTCACCTATAAATGAATAAAAATCAGATTATCAGAAGACTTCTCATCAGCAACTTGGATAACAGAAATGATGAGGCAACACCTGTGCAATTCTGAGGGAGAATGATTTCCAGCCTCACATTCTGTACCCAACCAAACTACCAATCAAGAGCAAGGGTAGAAGACAGATTTGGACATGCAAGAAATCATTTTACTTTTCTCTCATAACTTCCTAGGAGGTTATTTAAGTATGTTATCACCATGAACCAAGAAGAGGAAGACAATGGGATCCAGGAGAGAGCAGAGCCAACCAGAATAACAAAGGGAGGTCTCTACATGACAGCTGTGCTATGGCCCTGGGGAGCAATCAGCCTCAAAAGAGCTAAAAATGAGGTTTCAGAAGGAGCCACCCAAGGAAAAGATGAAATGCAAGAGTTCTGATACACTCCTTGAGAATTTGGAATAACTTAAGAGAGTGACCAAGACAGAAACTGCAAAGAAAAAGAAAGGCAATTAGAAACGCCAGTGAAAAATTAAAACTGCAAGAAATAAAATGTGATCATGTTACATAATCAGAAGAGTATAAAGACTGATTTTGTGTGTGTGTGTGAGGAAGACTAGCCCTGAGCTAACATCCATGCCAATCCTCCTCTTTTTGCTGAGGAAGATTGGCCCTGGGCTAACATCCATGCCCATCTTCCTCTACTTTATATGGGACGCTGCCAAGCATGGCTTGACAAGCGGTGCGTTGGTGCATGCGCAGGACCGAACTTGGGAACCCCGGGCCGAACCCAGGCCGCCAAGCGAAGCTTGCGCTTAACTGCTGCACCACCGGATCGGCCCCCTATAAACAATGATTTTTGAATTAACTCGAAACAGTGATGATATGTCTTCATTGGGAAGATGAAGAAGAGGCAATGGGTAAGGTGTAAGATAGTTAAATATTCACCTGTAGGTGGCTAATTTCTAACTCTGATAAGTAGAAGGAGATACATATATATATAATAATAATTATTATTAGAGGGGTGTAGGTAACCAACAGAAAAAGCTAAAAGAATTCCAACTGGTTGTCTTTGGGAAGTGGAACTGTCAGGTGTGTGGAAAGGATGGAGTTTTCAGTTGCTTTTTGGTATAAGCTCTTACATGTGTTACTTGATTTTTAAATTATAGTCATATATTATTTTTATTTTAAACATTTTAAGGCAAATAATTTAATATGACATGTGCTCCCACTTGACGTGATAATTGTATCCCTTGAAAATCCATGGTTAAGTCTGTTTATTCAAAGTGTGGGGCCGCCCTGTGGCGTAGCGGTTAAGTGCACGCGCACTCCATTGCTGGTGGCCTGGGTTCAGATCCCGGGCACGCACTGACGCACCGCTTGTCAGGCCATGCTGTGGCAGTGTCCCACATAAAGTGGAGGAAGATGGGCACCGATGTTAGCTCAGGGCCAGTCTTCCTCAGCAAAAAGAGGAGGATTGGCATGGATGTTAGCTCAGGGCTGATCTTCCTCACACACACACAAAAAAAGTGAAATCATGTTTAAAATATTCGGGACAACTACAAAACAAAGAACATTTAAGACAGTGGTTCTCAAACTTAAGCACACATCAGAGTGACCTGGAGGGCTTGTTAAAACCGAGTATTGCTGGGCTCCGCCCCAGACTTTCTAATTTCATAGAGCTGAGTGGAGCCTGAGAGTTTTCATTTCCAACAAATTTCCAGTTGATGCTGCCATTGCTGATCCAGGGACCACACTTTGAGAACCACTATTTTAAGGAAATAAATACATTTTCTATTAAATTGAATCGCCACACACAGAATTTGCTTCATGTGAGCTTCACAAACCTAACATCACATCTTTTCATTCAAACTGGGTATTGTGAACTGGTAAGCTTAGCAAGAACACACTGGTAGCTTGAACAGGCTAGTGATTTTTTGAGAGCTGATATCTTCCTCCTCTGGTATGGCCATGGTGAGGAGTACAGAGAAGCTGAGTAACAGATTCTCTTACCAATAGAGAACCGCCTCCAAATGGGTTAGGTGGGACTGACTCCACCTCTCCCCAACCGCACATGGGAAAGGCCATGTGACCCCATCTGGCCAATCAAACACTCCCCATTCCCCCACCACAGAGATTGGTTCAGGGATGATCCCACGCCCAAAGCTGGGCCAATCAGAATTCTTCCCAGGATATTTCCACTTGATCCATCCAAAAACACTGCCTCCCTCTGGCTCTGACTCGGGCTCTCGCTCTGGTTGTGAAGCTGATAAGCTCGGGAGCTACTATCTTGCCTGCCACTTGGAGAGAAGTATTGGAGGAAAGTAGAGAAACAGAGTACTGATAACACTAATCCCTTGAATCAGTGAATTCTGAACTGGCCTTCTCAGTTGTGTTGAGCTGATAATTCACTTTCTTTTTTCTCATGTTTGAGTTAGGTTTCTGACACTTGTAGTTGACAGTTCTTGACTAATACAAATGAAATGGAGTTTTCGGCATGTTTTAAAAATGAGTTCTATCGTATTTGAAATACTATGGATTTTCAGATTGGAAACCAAACAAAAGTGAATAAAAAATGATGATACAGATGCAAAAAGAGATGAAAACTCCACTAAACCTTAGAATGACGGAGCTGTAATGTGGCTCATATTCAGGGAGATGTACACCTCCTGGTTCTGCACTAGTTGAGACCATTCTTTCCTCATCTCCTCTGTGCTGAGTCCCACCTCCTCACAAACAGAGAGAAGCTCCCTTCCAGGAGTGTGCAGAAATAGAAGCACCCAGGCTGCCCCAGATCATACTC
The DNA here is from genome assembly GCF_057802395.1 of Ceratotherium simum simum. Taxonomy (NCBI): domain Eukaryota; kingdom Metazoa; phylum Chordata; class Mammalia; order Perissodactyla; family Rhinocerotidae; genus Ceratotherium; species Ceratotherium simum. The sequence continues at coordinate 12,456,523 of NC_141910.1, read as the reverse complement.
AAAGGAAGCCATCCATTTGAAGTAGAACGTTGGCCATATGGAAAGCATTTAGATTAATTATTGCTTTGATCGGCAGCTGCAGGGCCCATCATAAAAATTCCCAGTCACGACCTAACCCATGAAACAGAATTTCTGTCTCTAGCATTTCACATAATGTATAGTGATTGAATGTCAGGTATTTTGCTTTCATAATCTCATTTAATCTTGACTAAAATTCAGTGCATAATTTTTACCTCCATTTTACAGATAAGGAAATGGAGATTCAGGGAATTACGTAATTTTTCCTGTGTCAAGGAGCCAGGCATGGCAAAGCCAAGACTAGAATTGAATTATCTCTGATTCCCAGACCCAAGGAAGGAAGGAAGGGAGACAGGAGGGGAGGCAGCAAAGGAAGAAGGAGGAAGAAGAGGAAAGAAAGATCTGAAGATGTGGGAGATAGAGGGAGTCTGGTGTGGGTTTCCAAGTTCCAGGCCCTTCCTGAGGTCTAGCCGAATTCCATCCACAAGACCTCCCAATGGCCTGATAATGAACTCTTTTCTCTTCAGCTAGTTTCAGTTGGTTTGAGTTACTTGCATCCAAAGAGTATTAGCCAGTACAACCATCCACTACAATATGTTGCCAAAGGAACAGTGTTAATAACACACCAGCCTCTGGCGTGTAGCAAATGACAAAACTTGTATTGGCAGTTTTTCCTCCACCAGCTGCTCCACTGCCCAACCAGCTCACCATCATTGTCCCATCCATCTTTAGACCCCTTAAGGGCCCCATTCCACTTTACTGCCCCTGCTACCAGCCTGGAATCACATTTGAGATCCCTGAGAATCCAAACCCTACTGACAAAATTAATGCCCTAAGCCTGCAAGGCTAAGGACCAGATAGGCGTACCAGGGAACAGTCACTCAGGGCCCCTGCCCAAGCAGCCTTCATATCCACTGCAGCAAGGAGCTAGTGACACAGCCAGCCTTATGAATGGACAGCACATTTGACCAACAAAACCCTGGTGATTAAATCACCTGCCATTTAAGCCTCCCACCCCATCCACAGGGGTACATCAATTCAGTCAACAAATCCACTTTGTTCCAGATATTTGCACTAGACACTGGAAACAAACAGAACAAGATAGTTTAATTATTAGGGAAGAAGGGAAAAATATGGCAATAAATCTTCAAAAATAGACTTCCATGTCTCTGGAAGAAAACTAACTAGAAAAAAGTTTGTGCCACATTCATCGGTCAGCCTTTGGGGAGCTTTTCCTCCCACTCCATCTTTTAAGCCATTTGACATTATTGAATGGGACCAGCCCAACATGGTATCCAGTGAACCCCTCTCATAGCCCAAAGTATTTCAGAAAAAGACCTCCCCAGGGGCTCATCTGGGATTATTTTGTGAACTGAATTGACAAGAATGACATGGGGTCATACTGGGCTTTAAGAGAAAGGCCACGGGTCCAGTTGATGGTTTATCCATTGCCTCTGGGCCCTGCAGACCCCACCCACGCATGCCCCAGGAGAAAAAAACCAAACAAACAAACAAACAAAATATCCTAAGCAAACTACCAGTAACAAAGCCAGGTACCACATCCAAAGGAAAGTGTAATGAAAGCAGGCCAGCCATTATTCAGTTTCTATCCCAAAATGTTACATGAACAGATGTAATCTATTTTCCCACAGTTTTGTGGGGAAGAGGTAAGTCTCAGGGTTTTTGCTTACTTCATAAATATTTCAGCCAGTCTTGTAATTTGGCAAAGACAATAGAAATTTATGTGCCTAGAAGAAAAAGATTCTCAGTTCCATCAGATGAGAACAAAAAAGAACTAACTCACCAGGATGTCCAAGAGAATGAGTCTCTTGTCATTTCTGATAATTTGGTGTGAGGTTTTGTGCCCCAAACCAGTGAACTCAAGGCACCAGCGAGGCTAAAACAGTATAATTTTTTAAGGAAAGGCAAATGTTCAACGCTCATTTGCAAGATTTATCCAGCTTTCAGAGTATTCTCCATCTCAGTGTGTGAGAATCTTCCTCTTAAATACTCTGTGCTCATCCTGTAAAGCACATTTTCCCTTATCTGCATAGCTTTGTCTACCATCTCTGAAGCTCCAAGCTGCAAACTTACCTTCACGCTCTTAGCACTGGAAACCACGATCCGAATCTCAGGAAGGCCAGTCACTCGCTCTGTGGCTGTTGGGTGGCAAGAAGGACACCCTGTGATTTCCAGGCTGAACAGTATTTGGGGCATTGGAGATTGACTAGTGGGGCTCATTGGCAGCCAGCCCTGTGACCAGGGTGGGGGAAGGGACACTCCTGCAGGATGAGGGACCGATGCCTGGTTGGCTGACAGACCAGGGTAGTGCAGGGTCTGAACAGGGCTAGCCACAATCATAGGCAGACGTCTTTGCTCTAAATTTCTTGGATTTTAGCTTGCTGATCTTTTTATGGCAGTGATATGTTTCAGCCTGGGATTTTGAAATGCTAGTTTATCTCTTGGCAAGGTTTCTATCCCAGATCCTTTTTGGATTCTGTCTTGGAGGGATGTTAGAGCTGGAGGTCTAAAAGACCTTAGAGATGATCCTGCCCCATCGCAAGGTTACCTATTTTACAAACAGGTGGCAGCACCTCCAGGAGCCTGCAAAGGCCTGAGTCTGGTGTTATATACTGGGTTGACTCTGGCTGGCTGGCAAAATTATAGCTCATTTGAATATCTTTAGGTTATTAGAGCTTTGAGGACTGCTGAGATGCCAATAATGGATCTTATCATATAGCAAGTACCTAAATCTGCAGCTGTCAGATTAGGGCATGGCTTAGGAATTGTGGCAGTTTGTACTTGTTGTCAACATATGTATAAACATATGTACTTATGTTTATGTATCTTTATCACAATCTTCATCAAATACTCCAAGATGATCTTTTGGGGGGGACCAGGGACATCATAAGCTGGAGAGATCTTTGATCTCAAAGATCTTGAAGACTTCTTGAGACCAGAGCCATGTGAGTAGCCTTCTAGTTCATGTCTGCCTCTCCACCCAGGTGGTCTCTGCCGGCTGCCTGCTAACAAAAGGGAGGAGGTAGTAATGAGATGGAGGAAAAGGTAGAGGTGAAAGTGTAGGTGGAACGGTAGAAGTGGCGATATGGTAGTTGGGCATAAATGGAGGTGGTGAAGGTATAGATGGAAGTGATGAGGTGTAGATGGAGGTGGTGGAGGTATAGATGGAGGTGGTGGAGGTGTCAACAGAAGTGGTAGAGGTGTAGATGAAGGTGGTGGTGGTGTAGATGGAGGTGATGATGTGTAGATAGAGGTGATGAGGTGTAGACGGAAGGCATGGAGGTGTAGATGGAGGTGATGAGGTGTAGATGGATGTGGTGGTGGTGTAGACGGAGGTGGTGGAGGTGTAGACAGAGGTTGTGGAGGTGTAGATGAAGCTGGTGGTGGTTTATATGGAGGTGATGAGGTATAGATGGAGGTGATGAGGTGTAGACAGAGGTGAGAGAGGTGTAGAGGCAGGTGGTGGAGATGTAGATGGAGATGATGAGGTGTAGATGGAGGTGGTGGAGGTGTAGACGGAGGTGGTGGAGGTGTAGACAGAGGTGGTGGAGGTGATAAGGTGTAGATGGAGGTGATGAGGTGTAGATGGAGGTGATGAGGTGTAGACAGAGGTGGTGGAGGCGTAGATGGAGGTGGTGGAGGCAGTGGTGGTAATGCAGGAAGGGGTGAGAAGACCTGAATGATGGAGTAGGAGATTCTTGTTGCTGACTTTAGGCTGATGACCCTGGATGAACCTGATCTGCTGTGATTACAAGTGTGAAATGGTAAAGCTTTGACATTAGGAGTCTGGAGAACCTTATTTTGTCCCCAGAGCTGTGTGACCTTGAGATAATCACTTCACCTCTCTGGGCTTCAGTCTTCTTGGAGCAGAGTTTGCACTTAATAAATGGTGTCTTGTTCTCGGGAACTGATCTGTCTCCCTCCAAGCACTTGACCCTTGTCTACAAAGTAGGAGCTTCTGTCGTTTCGGAAGTCTTGAGAAGAGTACTGTCCACTCACCTCTCTACCTCCTCACTCCCTCCTACCTAGTGGATGATGAGTGGCTCTTGTGTTTGGTAAATTTGGGAGAAAAAAATGGGCATGTGCCATGACTTAGATCCTTTTGAGAACTGCCTGCCCCAGGGAAGGCCCGAGCTGCCCTCCTCCCCTCCTCTCTGCACAGTAAACTTCCCTGAGAAAGTGCTTGCCCTGCAGGTAGGGGGTCTTCCAGTGCTGGGTAGATAAGTTTGATTCTGGCGGAAAGAACTGGGAAGCCTAATTGTGGTTGTACATTCTAAAACAAATTCTCCAATCAGCTTTATCTGTTACAAGGTTATTTTAATTTCTAGCCATTTGACTCCTGTATTTTATTTCTCATTTGATTCCGAGTAAAGAGGGATTCCAAGCAGAGAGGGAAAGATTGTGAACAAGCATCGTCCTCGAATTGCGGTGCTGATGAATTAACGGAAGAGCCTGCATGGAGTTGAGTGCACTAAATGGTCTCTAAGTTTCCTTCAAGCTCTAACATCCTGTGATTCTATGAGTCTGCGTCTCTGGAGCAGAACAAACAAATATTCATGGAGCTGGGCTGAAAGTTGAGACTCTTAGGGGTCAGCTTCCTAATCTCTGACTCTCTTCCTGCTTTTCAACCCGATGAAGATTTCTAGTCTTCAAATATCTTTCTCTTCTCCCCCTCCACCAGCCCCTCATGGCTTCATTTACTCCTCACTCTGGTCTGGACCCCATGATGAATCCCTTCACTCCTCCCTCATTGATACCCATAAGCTCTTGTTCCTGCCCTGCCAATCTCTTGGTCTAAATCAGCCCATCCATTAACGTTCTCCTCCCGCACTAAGCTCTCTTTCACCTCTGGAGAAAGCCTTTCTTCAGGGGATGAGAAAAAAGACAACACATCGAGTGGCAGAGGGGTGTGTGTGTGTTTATGTGTGATTGAAAGACAGAATGGGGAGGGGGAGAGAGACCTAGCCCCATGATGTCTATGGCCAACTCCATCCCTGCATTTCCTCACAGTTTAGTTTTGTGAGCCAAAAACTGTTGAAGGAAGATCTGGCCACCTCTTCTCTCTCCACTCCCTTCCCTCTGGCCTTTTTCCACCTTGCTGCCAAGGAGACTGGTTCACCCAGCTGGCTTTAAGCACTGGGATAAATGCTTGGGGGCTTTCAATTCTTCCTCAACAGCAGACTGGTATCAGCTGAGATCCACACACTGGCTTAGGGGAAAGGGAAAAGATTGGACCCAGTGGTTCTCAGTCAGAGGTGTGTTCCCCCCAGGGACATTTGGCACTATCTGGAGACATTTTTGGGAGGAGAGTACTACTGGCCTCTAGTGAGTAGAGGCTAGGGAGGGTTGGTAACACCCTACGATGCGCGAGACACCCCCCACAACAAAGAATCAGCTGGCCCCAACCGGCAACAGTGCCGAGCTCAAGAAATCCTGGATAGACCGTTCAGCCCCTCTGGTTCTAGGCTCTAGGCTGCCTCTAACCCAAGAGAAGAGAGCACTCCACATGGGCCCCTCAATCATGGGCTCTACAAAGAGGGAGGAGGGGCAAAGACTCAGGAGTTTGCAGCCTTGGACCTCTGTGTCTCCATCTCCTTTAGAGACCTGGCGGACAGGGATGGCTACTCACAGGGAGAGATTCCCTTCCATCTCCTGGCCAAATGCCATCTGAATCCCACCTGGGTTTAACATACGGCCAGGTTCAGGCAGGTTTGACACAGGGCCCTGGCATGAGGGACAAAGTTCCATGAAGACAGAATGAGCTTCCTACCTGGAGAGGCCTGCCAAGTTCAGCCCCTTGTGTTGGTGGGAATGAGGATTCATTTGGGGGCCCCAGCAGGCTTATCTAGAACTTTTATCCACAAGAAATTCCCCATGAGCTGGGCAAGACTCACTCCAGTATGCATAATTTTTGGCTCTCAGATTGTTTGTGCTAAGTTTTGGCGGGTGGTACAAGACTAGCTGCCCCAGATTCTTGTCGACTTTAGCTGCCCTTGAACTGTAGCCAGGGTTGAGGAGGGAACATGCTGTGATGGTGTCAAGACCATACAGGAGGACAAAAAAAGATGAGTGAGATCTTAAAGGGAAGCTGAGAAACCCAAAGAGGCCAGGCCCACGTTATGCAGTGGATGGCTCCTCTCCCTTCCCCATCTCCATCTACCGCCTGATCACTGCTGTGGCCTGTGGCCAGCAACAGCGTAGACCTCGGCTCATTCTGTACTAGCCACACTGCACATCTCACATTTCCTCTAATACCTCAAGCTCATTCCCACCTCAGGACCTTTGCACTTACTGTTTCCCCAACCTTCAGCATGACTTGCTCCCTCATGTATTCAGCTTTCTGGTCAAATGTCATCTACCCAAGAAGGCCATGCCAGACCAGCCCATCTAAAATGTTCCTTTCTAGTCCTTAACTCTGCCTTAATTGTCTGTATGGCATTTCTATCCAAAACCATATTGTGTGTGTGTTTTTTAATTCATTTATTGTCTGTTCCTCTATTATGGCAGAGACTTTGTCTTACTGTTGTATCCTTGATACCTAAAACAGAGGCTTGTAAATGGTTGGGTTCAAATCCTGGCTTCACTAACTGTGGGATCTTGGGCAAGTTACCTATCTTTTTTTTTTTTTTTTGCTTCAATTTCCTCAGCTGAAAAATGGGAATAATAATCTACCTCAAGGGTTGTTATGAGAACTGACTGAACGAAAATATATAAAATTTTAGGTCAATGTCTGACCCACAGGAAATAATCAGTGTTAACTAGTAATATCATTATAATTATTACACTCCCAGGAAGCTCATGACACGTCTGTTCTGAGGAGGTAGGGAGTGGTATTCCTTGCTGTTAGCAGGAATGGAGCAGTCATTGTACTTCTCCAGGAACCAAGATCCCTTTGCAGGCCCTGAACCATGGTCCTTTTCTCTCCCCAGCACCTGCTCTCTGCTGGGGCTGACCTGAGGCCCCAGGTGGAGGCTAGCAAAAGCTGACTGTTAGGGACTACAGATGATCTATTTCACAGAGAAAAATGAGGCTTTACTGGATGGCAGTCCCTTTACTTAAGTGAGCCAGACTCCCAAGGCAGCGAGCTTGGCCCTTGACAAAGCAGCCACTGGGGCCATTGTCTAGCAAATGTGATTGGGAATCATTGAGGCCGCAGAGGAACTGCCGGTACCTGGGAATTCATCCCTCAGACAGGCTCTGGGAGGGACCCAGAGAAAGCCCATACCTTCCCTCCCCCAGGCTACACTTCCTGAGCCAGGGGACAGTGCTCTGGCGCCTCGGCCAGCCTGAGCAAGCCTGGAAAGCCACTGGTCACCTCGTTTCCTGTCAGAGTGTATGTCTCTGTGTGGGTCAAGTAATCTTCATATTGTCAGCCTAAAATGAGAGGGTATGGAAAGCCACTCCTCTGGGGGCATCTAGTGGGTGATTCATTAACAAGAACCTGGGGACAGTGACACTCTCTGATTAAAAGATATAATGGGGAAAAAGATTTCATTTTCAATAGTGACAAAACTTCTAAAACATCTAGAAATAAACTTGTCTAGAAATGCACGTCTTATATGAAAATGTATGACAACATTTTGCTAAGAAACATAAAAGAAGGTGCCATATTCCTGGATGGGAAAACTGAATAGGGCAAATATGTTAAATATTCAGAAACTTATATACAATTTAAATACAATTCCAACAGCATTTTGGATGAGAATGACCAAAAAATCATGACTAAAATATTAACTTAGAATTTATTGACCTTTTACTATGTGCCAGGATCTGGGCTGAGAGCTTCACACACGTGACCTCAGTTAATCCTCACAGTGACCCCATGAGGCCGTTAGTATTTACGAAGGTCAGGACTGGGCAAGGGATGAGCAGATCACGTGACTTTGGGCAAGTTACTTATAATCCTGAAACTCAGTTTCCTCATCTACAAAATGGGAATAATTGTACCTATCTCACAGGTTTGTGGTCAGGATTAAGTGAGCGAATATACATTAAACATTTAGAATAGTGCTTGGCAAGTGCCAGCACTCAATTAACATGAACTACCATTATCCTCCTTTACAGAGGAGGAGCCTGGAGCTCTGAGAGGATACAGTAACTTACCCAAGTTCACACAGCTGGCGAATGGCTGACCTGGCCTGGGGGGTGGGGGTAGTGGGTCTTTCCTAAAAGACATAGAAAATGATGAAATCATAATAGTTAAAAAAACAGGAAGCACACCTTATATAACACATTTATATATACCTTGCAAAATAATGTTCTGAAAAATTAGCCAATGCCTCCTCCAGCCTATTTTCTTTACCTCCTTTCCCTTCCCCCATTCAAATAGCCAGACCATTCCATGTTTTGCCTCAGGGAGGGTATGTGAAAGCAGAATATAGATGAAAGGAACCTCTTCCTTTAGGGGAATAGAAAAGACTCTTGGCCTAGACGTAGACTCAAGCATGGGAGAGGACGGTAGTGAGAAAGATCAAGGCTGTCCCCAACCCCTCATCCAAGGTGGCATGAAGACATGGAGAGAGACTCTGAGCTCCACAATGACCTGCAGGTACCAAGGAACAAGGAATACATGGGACAAGGACAGATGACATCAAGTGTAGGTCCCTAAGAACCCTGCTCCCCACCCAACTCTAGCCCCAAAATGGAAACCATGAAGGAAATTCAGAACCGACATAGATTAAGTGTCAGCACCTTTTTAAAATGGGGGCTCAAAATACAGATGGAGAGTTTTAGAAAATAAACTAATGTTTCTTACACACTTGAGTATAGGGGCTAAAACTGGTATTCCAAAGGATAGACTTTTTAAGAAAATAGTGTTGGAGAAATGCGCTGTTAAAAAAAATCTCATTTAGATGAGAAGCTCGGGCGGTAGACAATGGCAGCAATTTAATCATTTGTTGGACTCAGTGCATTTATCTCTGCCCTGAAATTAAATGATTGCTCCTTAAGACTAGGGTTGAACTTGCATCCCAATTTGCCTTGGACAGTCCCCATCTGCCCTGTTGTCTCAGCCTCATTATTAGTAGCGCCCCTTTCATTCTCAAAGGGTTCCAGTTTGGGCAATAAGGTATGTGGTTACCCTGCTTATGATTTAAGAATGAGACTAATCCCACGGGTGGGCCAACTCTGAGCAATATTTATATAACTTAAAAATGCACATACCTTTGGGTGGCAGCAATTCTTCGTATGGAAGGTTGTCTTAGAGATATACTCCCACCTGTGGGCAAAGACATATGCATGGTTTAGGGCAGTTACTCACATTCCTGCACTTATGTCACAGGGTGATCAATTAAACGATATAATACCTGGAAAAGATGTTAAAGAGGGCCTGGAAGGTGGTAAATGCTCAGTAAATGCTGGCTGTTATTGTTCATGGCAGCAAAACAATGGAAACAACCCAAGTGTCCATCAATAAGAGACTGATAGAAAAAAGTTTTTTCTGTACATTGGAAAGCCATGAAGCTCTTAAATAGAATGAGAATGCTCTTTAAACTGTGCTATGGAATGATCTGTTAGAAATATTGTTAAATGGGAAAAAAGCAAAGTATAAAAGAATGCTTATGGTTCGCCACCATTTGTACGTGGGGTGTGCATTTGGATGCACAGTCTCTCCAGGGAAGAAGACACAAGAAACTGGTTACAATAATTATTCCTGGGAGGGGAACAGAGAGGCAGGGACTCGGGCCAATGTGTAACCTCTTGTACCTTTTATATTGTCCACCATAGGGATGTACTCTCTATTAAAAAACAAATAAATTCCACTTCTGGGTATATATCCAAAAGAATTGAAAGCCAGGACTCAAACAGGTACTTGTATGCCCATGTTCATAGTAGCATGTCTCACAATAGCCAAAAGGTGGAGACAACCCAAATGTTCATGGATTAATGAATGGATAAACAAAATGTGGCATATCCATACAATGGAATATTATTCAGCCCTAAAAAGGAAGGAAATTCTGATACATGCTACAATGTGGATAAACCTTGAGGACATTATGCTCAGTGAAATAAGCCAGTCACAAAAAGACAAATAGTATATGATTCCACTTATACGAAGTACCTAGAATAGCCAAATTCATAGAGACAGAAACTAGAATAGTGGTTATCTGGGGCTAGGAGGAAGGAGGAACAGGGAGTTAGTGTTCAATGGGTACAGAGTTTCAGCTGGGGTTGATGAAAAAGTTCTGGAGATGGAAGGTGGTAATGGTTGTAACAACAATGTGAACATACTTAATGCCATTGAATTGTATACTCAAACATGGTTAAAATGGTAAATTTTATGTTATGTTATTTTATCACAAAAAACAATTAAATAATTTTAATAATAAAAATAGTTCTTTTTTACTTTGATTGGAGTTATATTAAATCAATTATAAGGAGCCCTATTCTATGAGCCACAACAAAGAAGAGCCCTATCCAAAAAAGGACTCTTGGTCTCCAAATCCTGGCATTTTCCATACCAGGTGAACCTGCTCTGCTGATTGACTTTTGGGGGATTTGTGGCACAGAGCAGAGATAAAAGGCTGAACCAGGATCAGGGGATGAGGGCAGCTTCATCCAAGACAGTAAAGTAAAAGGAAGGGAAGGGATGATGGGTGGGGGCAGAAGCAGAGGAAATTTCCACATGACCACATAGACTCTCCAGGAGGAAGGAGGTGAGAGGTGGGAGTGTGGGGGGGGGGACTTGACTGGGGGTAGAAAGGTTGGCCTTCGAGGGGAATAACAGAGGGGTCAGACCAGGGATGTGTAAAAGAATCACCACATCCACCGAGGAGCCTGGTAAGGTGGAGATCACAGACGTGTAGAGAGAATTTTCCTACTCCTCTTACCTCTTCTCCTTCCCTAGGCAACAACCCTGAAGGGGCTGCAGATGCCAATAGCTAAATAAGTAAGGAAGAGTAGAAACCAGCACTCCCCATCCAGACCACCAACCACCACAGGCTTCTCTTCAGCAGCACCAAGCTGGGATGGGAAGAGGACTCAATTTTACATCGAGATTGAAGTTTGGATTATTACTGGGAAGGACATTATAATTATTGAAATGAGACTGAGACCAAGGGTGACCAGAACAGTCATGTGCCCTGTCTAAATTTCATCCAGGGGCAGAGCAAGATCTAGTCCTACAGAATAAATTTAAAAGAACATTAACAGGCAAAAATCAAGTTGCTTTCTGATTTTACCCCGAGTCATACTTGTTCAATGGAATAGTTACACAATATTATCTTCAGTTGTTAATTAAAATGTGCATATATCTTGCATCTCCCATTAGATTGGAAGCTCTCTGAGGCAAGAGCCCATGTGCTATTTATCCTCATATTGCCCCCACAGCCTAGCAAAGGGTCTTGCACGTCCCAGTAGGCACTGAAATGGCTGCCGACTGAACTGCTGACCAAGAGGGATTACCCAACATGAGGCAGCACCGGGCCATTACTGTGCTTACACAATGCCCAGCACAGAGCAGGTGAGTAACAAGACCTGGTTGAGCTGAATTCGAAGTCTGATATAAAATAACATTGCAGGTTGCCCAGACTTCAGGTAAAGGAGGGAGAGATGAAGTAGGTGTAGATGGTCATTTTCTGTTTCTCCATTAGGGCTACTTTTGTTCTGGATTAAGGAGAAGAAGGCTTGGGCCGGCCCCGTGGCTTAGCAGATAAGTGCACGCACTCCACTGCTGGCGGCCCGGGGTTTGGATCCCGGGCGCACACCCATGCACCGCTTGTCCGGCCATGCTGAGGCCGTGTCCCACATACAGCAACTAGAAGGATGTGCAGCTATGACATACAACTATCTACTTGGGCTTTGGGGGAAAAAATAAAATAAATTAAAAAAAAAATTTTTTTTTTAAAAAAAGAAGAAGGCTAAGACACAAGAGGAGGGTGTGGTCAGACCCAGCTTACAACCTATACTACCAGACGTGAGCATTGCAGTGCCTTACTAGGCCTCAAACCAAGCTGTATCCATTTTTGAGTAAGAGAATCTTAAAGGGCTCCTGTCCTCAAGATTACATAAAAATCATCCCAGTTATGTACTTCTGAGATAATATATTAGTAGAAGAAGCACAGAGCCCAACTCTTTAGATAGGGAAACAGATCTCAAGTAGCTCAAGAAGCAAACTTTTCTACAGATGAAGGTTGAGAAAAGGAAACCCAAGACCAGTTGATTCTGGTTTGGGGAATGGTAACATTGGAGAACACATTCCACCATCTGTTTCTCATGACAACATCACAGAAGTATCTCCTTTGTTGGCAGGGGCACCATCCCTGTTCACAGAGCAGGGAAGTAAAATGAGCATCTCCATTATTAAGTCTAAGTGCTTGATTACTGCTTCTCTGGAAGATGAACTTGATTGGCAGGCATTCAGTCAAACAACAAGCCACTTACTGAGTGCCTGCATTGGATGGGGAACGATGGCTCTCCTTAATCTGGTCCACCCAAAATAAGTTAGGGGGTGGGGAGGAGAAAGAGCATAGTTGGTAGGTTTTCAGGGTCCTCCTGAGAACATCCCTTTAGCTCATGAGCTAGCTTACAGCTCAGTTCCAAATCCCAGGATGCCTGCTTGGAGAGAAGGTAAAACATACTTTCTCAGGGACAGAGGCCCATAAAGCTAAGGGCTCTGGATTTCTAAGTCAGACTTTCATCAAAGGCTGGTGACTCTTTCTTTGGAAAGCCAACTGATCTCCAGGGGTCCTGATACACAAGAACTACACAGCCTGTTACATCTAGAGAGAGAGATGTGCACTAGCTCCCTGGCTTCTCATGCATCTCCTCCATCTCATTCCCTAAAAAACCCAAGAAGCAGATCCTTGGTAAGAAGATGCCTCCTTAGGGTTGGAAAGCTTAGTTGAAGTGGGGATTTTTATACAAGTATCATGTTTCCTGGACGCTTAGGAACCTCCAATAAGATGCCGTAAATAACCCTTATTGAATTGGAAGAAGCGTGAAGTAGGCACAGGACCAACCACTGTGACTTCCATGGCTGAAGAGCATGGATTGAAGAGGGGTAGTTAGACCTTTGTGCAGAGACTATAACTAGGTATAGATCTCAGCCCCTGGCTGTAGAGGTCTGACAGTGCACAGATGCGCACGTGCATACATGCTCCCCTCTCTGAAGGTGGGGACAGGGGAGCGCAGAATAGCAACACTACTACAGGACCACCTGGCCATTATCTCACTTGTCCTTTACTGTGTTGGAATAGTTACAGATTCACTTAAACAATCACATTGTCCGTTATCTTTGCTCTCTAAGTTGCACAGGCCTTTAGCAAAAAGCAATAAAATTCTCACCTGACCCTCACTGGCTGGCGATTCCTGCCTTTACTACTTGGTTGATTCACTTACATCCCCAAACCAGCACCTACAACCCAGCTGTAACTCTATATTTCAAGTCCACTCTACTCACCCCCAGCGCAGTGGCCGTTGCTCCTGGGCCCTTGAATCCAATCCCTTTAGGGCGGCCCTTGCTGTTGGAATCCACCCACCTCTCCTTTTTTCTACCTCTGTTAACATAGCCCCTCCTCTATTGCCTCACCAACCAACTATTTTAGAACCAAAAAGTCTTTGTCTATTCATAGACACTGTAAAAGTAACATTCGTTTTATGTTTTTTAATCTCTTGTCTGTGTCTTCCATGATTCTCAATGGCTTATCTAATCAGCATGCCCTCGGGAGGTTCATCACTTGCCCGTTTAGCTTGTCCAAGCACAAGGAAGCCAGCTGAGGCATTTACCCAGGGAGAGTCAGCTCCTTAAAAATAGACAATCCTCGGGAAAGATGTCAGACCTTTTGCCTCTTCTCTCCATAGGCCTGAGATTAAGGAGAACGTTCCACATCCCACAGCCACTCCAGCTCTGCAAACCCTAATTCCTGACTCTTCAGAGGAGGATACAGACAAGGAAAACAAAGAAGGCATTTGAACACACCAACTGCAAGAAAACGTGGCGTACTTTGTGATTTTTCTAAGTTTTATGTTGATTTTTGCCCTCATTTTATTAATTCCTTTTTTGTAAGTAGAAAAGATGTGATGAGGGAGCAATAAGTGGAAAACAGGAAGTTTGGAGGGAGGTGAGAAGGGAGAGACAGTGAGGGGAAAAGAAAAGCAGTACCACTGTGGGGAGGTGGGCACACAGTGTGGGGGGCGGGGAAGAGGAGCATGCTGGGAAGTCTCTGGCAGTCAAGGCATCTCTAGGCACTAGCTATTGGGCTTGGTACCTACACACACCTTTCCTCCTTTAACTCTCTCAGCAGTCTTGGGAGGAGAGCATTGTCATTCCCAGCCTTGCAGATATGGAAACTGAGGCTCAGAGAATATAATACTTGCCATGGACTCAGAGACATAGGGGGAAGAGCAGGGGTTGGAAGTTCCATTAAAAAATGAACTCCACCCCTCTTCTTCCACAGGCCCTTCTGTGGATTCTCTGTCTCCAGATCCATATTTCAGGGTTTACCTTCCCTTTCAGTTAGGAAATTTATCTTCTGCTTTAAAGTTCTCACTTTATTCCTAGATCAGGTGGAGTTTTCCCTCAGTGGGAAAGCCACACCCTTGGACCTAGGGCCTGCCTACAGCCGACAAGAGGAAAGATGTGTTTCAGAGGCCATGACTGAACCATCACATTAACCCTACATCCTATTTCTCTTAATAACCCATGGAATCAAAGACTGGCAACTCTAGGGTGACCAACTTATCCAGGTTTGCCTGAGACTTCCCTGGTGTAGAAATTAATAAAAGAAACCTTAATTAAATGAGAGTCCAGAAGCCCTGTAAGGGGAGCTCTCATGCCTTATCATATATCCTCAATTACACCAAACATGAAGAGACTAACCCTTGCATCTTGGACAGGAAGTAAAACTACTCTACTACTGAAGGAAGATTTCTCTCCCCACTTGGCAACAGCCCAGCCAACGAGAAATGCTGCAGCTCAGCCAATGAGAAGCCATTGCACCGCTGAACCTTACTTTCTCCCAAAGGACTTTCCTTTAGAACAGACTCTTCCTACCTCAATTTTTCTCTATAAAAGCAGCTCCCCTCCTTTGTTTTCTGGATTTGCCTAGAGTTCGTCATAGCATGCACATCCTGAATTACAATTCTTTTGGCTATTTCCAAATAAACTCATTTTGAGGATAAAATAACAGACAAATTTGCTTTTTAAGTTGACGCTGGTTTTAGCACTGAAAGTCACCCCACCCAGGAAACCCCTCCTGTCAGATCAGAACAGCCTAGGCCACAGGACACAGTCTTGGGCCTCAGGGAGTTTCCAGCTGGTTGGGGATTAGGCAAATTCACAGCAGAAGAGTATGATGCCCCAAAAAGAAGCACAAAGGGAGGGAGGGGTTCAGTAAAAGAAAAACTACATGTGTTTGGAGAACTAATTCATTCCACAAATGGTCATTGCTTGCCTTCTAAAGGCCAGGCCCTAGCCGATGTGAAAGAAACACTTCCTGGAGAAAATGGCCTTCAGAAGGACAGAGAAGGGATAGGGTAGGGGTAGGATTTGGAACAGCAGAACTGCCAAGGGGATATTTGAGGCAGAGGGAAGGAGCCATAAAAATAAAGACCTGAGAGGTGGAAGAATATGGCATATCCCAGGAAGTAGGGGGCAGTTTCCCTGGTACGGGGCAGGTGTGGGGAGAAAAAGGTTAGGGCCTGGTAGATAGGCTGGACCATTATAGAGGATGCATAAACATCAGCAAATGGGTCTGAACTCAAAGGAATGTGGAATGGGACTTTGTACAAGAATGGAATAATTGGCTTCAGAGTAGATTGTAGCACAGGTGGAAAGACCAGTTGGGATGTTACTGCCAAACATTTAAGTGAAACCTTTTGGATTCTACCCACCCAGGTTTTGTTTAAATAATTTGGACATTTAGTTCAGATAGTTTTTAGTTGATTTTTCATTTTGCTTTTCACTTCATACAGGAATTTGAGGGTGAGCTTCACCCTGGGTTGGTGAGGGGATGGGAAGGTATGGGACAGAGAGCTTTCTCTCCAGGATGCACAAAGGAAACAGGTTTGCAGGCTGAGGATCCTTCCTGGTGGAGGAAGTAGGGAGGGAACTGCCCTTGCAGCAAAGTGCTTTCCTCTTTATGTCCAGTGTCCACTGCGAGTTGGCTGGAGCACTGTTTGTTCCTCTGTCTGGCCCTAAAGCCACCTTAGCTGTCAACCAAAGCACGTTCTTATCTACTTTTGGTTTTTGGCTTAAAACAACAAACATTTATTATTTCAAAGTTTCTCTTGGTCCAGAGTTCTTGTTTACTTTGAGATCCTTTCTGCCTTGCTGTAGAGGGACAGCCATTCACCTCCTGTGTGTGAGCAAAGGGACAGGTAGGGTGGAGTAGTGGGGCGCACAGCCTGAAGTCCCCCATTACCACTGACTGCCACAATGCCTGCTATCTCAGAGCCTCAGGGTTTCCCACTCTACTTCCTTCTTGGGTAACTCCCTCTCTTCTCTGTGTTGGGAAGCAGGTTCCTCAGCAAATATGATGTAAGTGTAGCTAATTGGTGGAACCCAATTTATATCTAGAATTCTAGCAGCAAGGGATACTGGGAAGTAAAGTTTTTGGGTTTCCAATCTCTCCAATTAGGAGGGTGAAAAGGAGACTAAGAGAGCCAATCTAAGCATCTACCAGGGTTTGTAAGATTTTACCTGTTGGTAAAGCTATATTTGATTTTCCAACTGACTATAGTGTCTTTGTTCCATAAAACAGAACCCAAGGTGGGGAGGGTGGTAAGAGGCATCCCTTCCCCTATGGTGCCCAAGCCTGGGCCACTCAGCCATGGCTAGGATGCCGGCTCTGTTAGGAAGAACATGGCAGTCCCACATGAACCATGTGACTGGAGTGGGGCTGGAGGACTTTCCCACAGAAGGAAGAGGGGCTGGATGTCAGGTCCCAAGGAATCTACTTCCCAAAGTACATCCTTCCCTGTTTTCTAGCACTGCTGTGTAATTTTTCCCTTTTCTTTCTTTCATTTATTAAAAAATGTAACTTCAGTTTGATTTAGGGAGGAAAGAGTATTAAATATAAGAGTTCAGTTCACCATTGTGAACTAGAGTTTTTGATTTCTATTAAGGTTGAATTTTTTTTCACTTGGTATTGAACAATTGTACTTTTTGTGAATTGCTATTCATATCCATGTTTATATTAGTGTGTTTCCCTTTTTCTTATTTATTTATGAGTTCTTTATCATATATTGTAAACAATTTTCTGTGTTTGTCATTTGTCATTCAATCTTGTTTATGGTCTTTTTTCTTCTTTTCCTTACAGAAGGGTTTAGTGTGTGTGTGTGTGTGTGAGAGAGAGAGAGAGAGAGAGAGAGAGAATTTTAATGAAGTCAAATTTATTCATATTTTCCTTTAAGTTTTCTAGTTTTGTTGTCAATCTTAGAAATGCTTTAACTATCCCCAAGTTTATGTACCCCTATATTTTCTTCTAGTTCTTTTCTGTTTTTATATTTAAATATTCAATCCATCTGGACTTTAATTTGGTGTATGGTATAAGGATTTATCTTGATTATTTTTCCCAAGTATTACATCACCATTTGTCAAATTATGTACCCTCCATCTTCTGGTTTGAAATGCTACCTTTATCACACTGAACATTTCTGCATGCTGAGTCTGCGCTCAGCCAACCATCCTGACAGCACGTCCTACACTCGGTCTCCTTCTGCTGCCACTTACTCCCCACTCAAACCACTGTGTTCTGATTTCTGCCCCTACCGTCTCACAAACATTTCTCTGGCAAAGCTCATCATCAGATTCCTAATCGCCAAAGTCTGTGGATGCTTTTCAGGTCTTTTCTTGATGGACCTCTCAATTACATTTGACATTGTTGACAATTCTTTCCTCTTGAAATCCCTTCTTTTGGGGGTGGTTTTCTTTGCCTGTTTCTTTTGTTTTGGTATATTGTGGGACTTCTGGGTCATTGGATTTGTGCGTCTTCATCTTCGCTAAATAATGCCACACTGTTTTCTAGAGGGGTTGTAGTACTTCACACCCCCAGCAGTGTGAGATAGTCTAACTGCATTATTTAAGGACAAGATTGGTAGATCTAGGATGCTCTGGGTCTCTGCCCCCTGGCATTTGCTCAGTTCTCCTTTTGCACCTTCTCCCCACAAACCTTCTCCTCTCTCCTGTGAGCTTGAGTCCTGCTGCTGACCTGAGCCAACTCCACCAGCATCACCATTCTCCCCACAACACAAAACAATTGAGAGCTTTAAAGACTCACCTTTCTAAAACCTCCTTTTTGCATTTTGTTCCATGTTCCAAAATCACCAGCGGCTTTCCAGGGCAGTCAAATTAAGTCTGAACTCCTTGGATTGGCACCCAAGGCCTTCCCTTGCCTGGCTTCCTCATTCCTCCCAAGCCTTATCTCCCCTTACTCCCTAAGGGGGCACACTTGAATCCAGCCAAGGGACCCATCCTGCTGGTAAGGGTGCAAACCGGTACAGCCACTCTGCAGAAACAATGTGGCAATATTTAATAAAGATGAAAATACACATACCAAACGACCAAGCAATTTCACTTTTGTACACGTGTACCAGGGCACATGAACAAGGATGTTTATATAGCATGGTTTGAAGGTGCTAAAACTTGGAAGCAACCCAAATGTCCATCAAGGGTAGAATAAGTTGTTCCAGTCTCTGCACCCCCCCCCACTGACCCCAGGTCAGTGCGCATGTTACTTTTTCAGACAACATATCTTCATTTAAAACAGGAGCTCAACTACCTTCCAAAATAAAGAGTTGGGAATTTTTTCCACTGAAAAATGAATTTCCAATATCATTGTGTTAATATTTAGGAAAACTCTAACAAGTTGTGGTCGTGTTTTACCATTCTGTTCATCTAAGTGCTCCTTTTCTTTATTTAATTCACTTTTTAAAGATTTATATACAGTAAAATCCATTCTCTTTTGGTGTTCAGTTCTATGAGTGTTAACAAATGCATAGAGCCTATCCTTCATTTTTTTTCTTCTTTACAAAGGAGTATCAGGATGGGTTTAAAGTGATTTATCTCAGATTTTGTTCACTGGGGCTTTGGATAACAAAGTTTGATTTCACAACTTGATAGGCAAACTTGTGTTTACTCCATGAGTTCACGAAAGTTCAGTTCCACCTATTGGTCCTTGTTCAATTGTTTGAGTAGGTCCTGATTGCCTGCCAGGATGGCCAGTCCTGGGCTGACCCTTTCCACTAAGATCAGAAGGGTCTCTTCTGACTTTTATTCTCTTTGGAAACCTGATAAGCGTTTGGTGCCGCTGAAGGGCCTAGCCAAGGATCTTTCTAAATCAGGTGCCCTTGACTACCAAGTATGTAGGCAACCTGAAACTCCAGAGGAGGGTTTGCCATATCTTAGCTACCTTGTCTTCTAGAAAGTGTCAAGATTTGATGGCCTAAGCATTAGGGGAAATGAATACTTCTCTTCACTTCTCTGAGAGAGGCAGGGAACACTGTACCACTAGTAATGATACAGCTTTCAAAGTACATTAAATCAGCTGACTATTTAACCATAAGTCCACTATTCCATTTGCTCTGACATTACCCCCCCCAAAAAATAAAATTTTTCATGGATATAAAATAAAAACCTAGAAATACTTGCATGCCATCCCTTTAAGAGACCAACCACTACCTCACCCAATATTTCACCCCTCCCCACCCGAGTTGTTTTGACCTTTCTACTTCAGTGGGTAACTTCACAAAAATGGGATGCTAGGCCTCACCAAGATGGCGACCCTGATGGCCAGCCTCTCTGGGGTGAGTAGGAATTAGCATCTCCTACAAGTTCCCAGGTGATGCTGATGCTGTTGGTCAGGGGACCACACTTTGAGAATCACTATTCTAAATCTAACTAACAATTTATAGGAAATGCAGAAGGGAGAGGAACCTATTAACACCATGAGGATGCATTAAAAAAAAAAACCCAGATTCTGAGATATAGTTCCTTCAGCAAATAAATTATAAGGAAAAAGCAAGCAAGAAAGAACCTACAGATTAAAGAAGACTTAATAGGCAGGGAGAAAAGGGCCAAGATAGTAGCCCAGTCAGAGTACAAGCCATATCCTGAACATGAAGCTGAATGTCAACATCTACTAGATTCTGCCTGGGGGTCTTCAATACGGCTACAGTCTGGAATTCGGCCCCGCCTTCTTGGACTGGTCACACCCAAAGCACTTTAAAAGGGAAGACTGCCTCTATCAACTCGAGTATATAGTATCAGGGGAGCTCTGTGCTCAGGCACCAGTAGAACAATATCCTGGTATTGCTGAGTAGACAGTGACAGATTCCAGCTTCTACTTTGTAATCTGGTCCCAGGATGACCCTGGGCATAGTGCTTTCATTGGTATTTGCTTCACAGATCAGGGTGATGCCTTTGACTTTAACACCCCTTTTCAAAATCACTTCAAGTGGGTAAAGCAGGTACCTGAGATGTCCAAAGAACCCCAGGAAATGGACACTCATCCCAAGTTGGAGCTGGGCTTCAAGGAAAGACAGATCATCAAGTTGAGTAATGGGAACGTTATAACCAAGAGATGACGTATTTTGAAGCCCAGGACTGCAAGGGACTGGAGGCCTAAGTTTATTCTCAACCCCACCTGAAGGCAATGTCCCTATTCCCCCTCCATCCTCCGAGGTCACCATCAGCAATCATGTCACCCCACCACCCATTCCAAATCTAACCATGGAGGCAATGTCACACATTTCCTTTTAGGGTGGGATTCTCCTGCTCATGTCATGACACCAGCTCCAGTCTCTGAGCAATGACTTGGGGAAACTCTGGCACTGCATCCAGCTCTGTTCCTAACCTGGCACCACAGCCATCCAACTGAGTCCAGGTCTGAATACCATTGGCAGGTCATCAAGGACAGACCTGAAGAATAAAAATGACCTTGAGCAAGCAGTGAATACAATAAAATATAGAAAAAAGAAACCCTGTAGAAGAGAATCCAAACATTATAAACTTAGACAAGGTAAAAGAACACTCTAGTGAACAAAAATTGGCAGAGAATCTTCAGAAAAAACAAAAAAACCTGCTAACTTCCTCATCTTTCAGAGTACAGAGCCAGCTGAAATTGTCTAGAATTGAAACATCCTTAAAATGATGCCCAGCTCAAAAAAAAAAATATGACCTTGAGAAGATAGGGAAGAAAACCCCACCTTTGAGGAACAAAATGAAGAAATTGGAGGTATATAAGGTAGACTTGGTAAAACAAAGAGATTTTTCTCTAAAGAATTACAATGTATGGTGTATGGGTTTAGGGATGATCAGAATCCTTACACTGAGCCAGTGGATATTCTTAAAGACTGCCATAGAGTTCATCCCTGAAATGACTCAAAAATTGGAAGACAAAGTCGAGTTCAAGTTGAAGATATCATCTTCTTGATTTGAAAGGACCATGGAAGTTTGCTAGGGTTAAAGTCTTGTTTACTATGAGTGATACAAGTGAAGAATTGAAACAAGCTAGAAAAGCACTTGATGAAGCCTATTATGGATCTTGACGCCTTTTGTAATTTCTGACACCTTTTTGTAATTATCTTCTGGGGAGACCATATATAGTAACTGAATATTGTTTACAGTAAGGTCCTGATATCTAACCATGTAAGTGAAAGATGGAGAAACACAAAATTTTCCTGTCTTTGATTTTAGAGTGCTATTTGAGATCTTACTTGCCTGCCTTTATATTACCATACTTGAATTACTTACTGGATTTTAATGACCACAGAAAAGTTCAAGTATCTTGCAAACCACACAGTTCCTTCTGACTTTTGACATCTAAATGATGAAGCAGTACTTGTTTTAGGTGTCTTTGTGCACCTATTAGGTGTACGCTATCCTATAGCTGTTTAATATGTAAAATCTAAATGTCACCTTTGACCCCATGACAGCTAAAACGTGTTTCATGTATTCTCAAGTTTCTAGACAGCAGTAATCTAACAGATTATTAAGGATAGTTAATTGGTTTGTGTTTCTCTTAAGTAGAAGATGATATAGGAATATAGTCTTTTGTAAACATGTTTCTGTCTTACAAGATAATTTGTTCTAATATTTTTTTCTTCAGATAGTGATTTTTTGGAGAAACTAAATTCCATGGGAATGCTTCAGTGTTGGAAAGCTTTTTTGATTTAAAAGCTTTGGGGCTTATACATATTATTCGTCAGGTTGTAAGATAACGCATTTTTCCAGATCATATTTAAGCTTCTAAAATAAATGCTTTCAGTAGTAGCTGGAATGGCATGGCTTTAAAAGCTGATGGCAGAATAAGTATTTGGGGTAGTTTTATTAACATATTTGTTAGAACTTGTTCATTTTGGAAATGTGTACTTGACTAAGATCAAATATGGCTGTGGAAACCACGTCCTCAAATTCCTATAGTTCAGGATATACAGATTTTGCATGTATTTAACTATATCGTATTAAATTATTATTGCACTTAGCTTAAAATAAAGATGGAGATTCATGTAAAGGGATCAATGAATGTTACTACTTGTGAAACTGAACGTTTTGTGTGCCACTTATAAACATTACCTATAAATCAGTACTTGGGAAAATTCTACATTCTTAACCTATTAATATCAGGAATAAAGTATGAAAAATTAAACAAAAAAAAATGACCTTGGGGGCACAAATCTTTGAGAAGTTGGAAACCCCTTCCCTCCCCCAAAAGTAAAACTGCTGGACAATCTTTTTCTTAGCTTCTCCACTGCCTGCAAACTGCTTTATGTCATTCCCCTTTGTTGTTACTTGCAGTGCAGCCAAGAGAGGATCTGCCATCTGCTGCTCATTAACCAGGCAGGAATAGTGGGTCTTACCATACTTGTGGCTGACTGTGAAGGGCTCAGCAGACCAGGGGGAAATGACCTCTAATGTCTGTAAAATTCTTCTTCACCTTTTAAATTCCTCAACTTATTTCAGGGTCATCCTATGATCCTGATGTGCCTCTTCGTCAAGTCCTATTCAGCAATTTCAAGGGGACAAAAAAACCTTGCCATTTCCTTCTCCAGTAAGCCAATTCTCTGAAAATGGGTACACTTGCCTCAGTGATTATAAATCCAGAATTTGGACAGCGATAGGGATGGAGAAAGTCGTCTTTCCTGGTCACTGTTCTATACCCTTCTTCACCGCATTAAGGGCTGACCGTGGCTCCATCACCCACTCGTGCATTGACAAGTCTCTTCCTATAAGATGGTTGTGTCAGTGGCACGTCTACTATTCTCTTCTGTTGGTTGAAAAGTGCAACATCTTTGCCCAGTGGGTGTGGTGGAATGAAGCAAGTTCAAGGGGCTGTTTTAAGTTATATTCTAGTGAAGCATTTATTTTCTTGTAGCTCCATCCAGTTGCCGCATTTGAAGCAAAACTTTACTTGGTATTGTCCTATTATTTAATCTAAAGTCAAAGGGTTTTGAATTTTTAACCTGATCTGTGGAGGACAGAGGTTGAAAGCTATTAACTCTTGTTCAACAGCCATGTTGCCTTGCTGCCTGGGTGTCTGTCTGGCCCCTTTCCATAAACATTTTTTCTTCAATCCTTATAGCTCTTCAGTAGAAATCTGTTCTATCTATCATCATTTGTAAAGTCGGAGAGTCACAACTTCAGCAATTTGACAGGTTTGCCAAAGAGAAGGCTTTGGTACCCATCACCTAGAGTATCTCAAAAGCAGGTTCCTCTCCCATCACTTTCCTTTCCCTTTGCCCAGCCTTTCCATATACAATGCTGTGAGGAGAGTGCTCCTTTTCAGGCAGATGGGCACTATCTAGTTGGTTCATTAATGGGCAATTCGAGGCAGAAATAAGAGGATATAATCTCTTTTCTTAACACCAATTTGGATGCTGTTATGGATTGAATGTTTGTGTCCCTCAAAATTCATATGTTGAAATCTAATCCCCAACGTGATGGTATTTGAAGGCAGGACCTGTGGCAGGTGATTAGGTCATGTGTGTGGAACCCTCATGAATGGGATTAGTGCCCTTATAAGAGGCCAGAGGGCTGGCTTACTCTCCTTCTGCCATGTGAGGAGGATAAGAGAAGTCAGCTGCCTGCAACTAGAAGAGCACTCTCCCAGAACCTGACCATGCTGGCACCTGGTCTCAGACTTCCAGCTTCCAGAACTGCAAGAAATAAATTTTTGTTAAGCCACCCAGTTTACGGTATTTTGTTATAGCAGCCTTAGCTAGGACAGATGCTTACACTCTGAATGAAGGAAATCCTTATACTTACTTTCAAAATATATTCTCTCCTTGACTTCCGTCTTTTATCCCTCTCTAATTTTGGGTCCATTTTTTTTCATTGTACTCCCCCTCCGGCAGCTCTATTCTTGCAGAGCCATGGCAGGACATCTTTAAATTAATGTTCTAAATAGAAAACACTAAAACGAAAAATCTCTTCAATCACTAGTGACTAAGTACTGGGAACTGATGTGCTCAATCTTCTTCCATGTTGTGCTCTTTGTATTCTCAGATGATAATATATTATTTGAATTGCTGACACATTAAAAATGAAGTTTAAGATATATGCATACAAAGCATATGTTGTATTGGTGTAATAATGGTAATTTAGAATATGGTACTCAAGAGACAACTACTTGTATGTAGTGTATTATCCTTCTCTTGAACCTTACCCAAATCCACATACTGTAAAACAAAACAAAACATTTAAGGAACAACGGAACACTGGATATTTGACAAATTATTTTTTTAGGTATATTAGTGGTATTGTAGTTTTCTTAAGAGTGCTATCTTTTAGGGATATTAAAATACTTTTGGATGAAATAAGATGATGTCTGGGATTTGCTTCAAAATAATCTGGGAAAGGAGAGTGAAGACGGGACATAGATGAAACAAGGTCAGGAAAGGATAAATATGGGCACGTGGAGATTCACTACACTCTACTCTCTTGTGTGTTAAAATTTCCCATAATAAAAAGTAACAAAACAAAACATGGGGTGATAGACATATATTTACTCTGACACCAATTATGTGAGTAAGACAAATCCACGTCTCATCCCCGACCTCCCCAGCATTCTGGGGAGGAATGGAGACCAAACGTCCCAGGCCGCCCCTCTAAGCCCTTCAGCAGTAGCGGCCATCTGTCCCTGGGAGCAGCAGTGCCTGTTTAAGCTGGCACATGTGGTGGAGACGCTGGAAGGCTGGGTGAATGGACATGCTTCTCAATATACTTAGAGAAGAGGGCTACACAGAGCATAACACCCACAGGAGGCAGGAGGGGCCGCCTGCCCTCAGATCCCATGTTCTCCAGATGCCCTGGGCCTACCTGACAGGGATCAAGGTATTCAGTGCTATGAAGCCTCCCCAGTTGGGCACCTGGAGCTGTGGAGCACACGTGCTCCTGGTTCACTTTCAGGCCCAAGGCTGGGTAGGGCGGAATTGGCTCTGGGGCCTTGCACACTTCCTAGGATTCGCCAGCAGAGACTCAGGTCTCCGTATTGCCCCCACTCCTGCTCCCCACCGTGCAGTAGCATAGAAAATGAGAATCAAGCAGGTAAATTCAAATTGGGGTTGGGGGGAGTGCCACAAACCTTTGACTCTCCCTCAGGCTTGGCCTCCTAAGAGGAAGAAGAAACAGTGCCTGGATGGTAGAAAAAAGATGGGGACCACCATGGAAACAAGCCGAAAGCTGGGGCACCGAGGACTGCCTATCCTTTGGGACCCAAAGTATGGTTATTTGCATCATAAGTCTATGTCTTGGGAGTGTGGCTGCTTGTATTTCATTACCTTTTGATTTGTTCAATATCAGCCTCTCTCAGGTATCCTTTTTTGAGTTCTTGTGTCAAGCATGCTATCTCATTGAACCTTCCCCTGAAGATTACCTGAGGAAGGAATACCACCTAAGGAAGGTGCTATTAGCCTCATATTACATATACAGAAACTGAGGTCAAGAGGTTAAGCAACTTCCCTGAGTTCAAACAGCTTATATCCCAAGAGGTGGGATATAAGCCTTATTCTTACTTCACAAAGCTGTCTCCACGTTGGGGAAAGTGATGTTGACCTTGGGAATCTGCCCAAGAACTCCAAAAAGAGAGGGGTCCCTAGGGGCAAAATTGAGACTGTTCATACCCCACCCCTCCCAACCACCAGCCAGTCTGCTTGGTTCTCATGTTACAACCGGCAGTTCTGGGTTTGGATGGATCAAAGGAGGCTGTTTCCATGCTGTGCTGCATCCTTGGTACAAAGTGCTTCACAAGCCCCCTTTATCCCCATCATCACATGCCAGTTTCCAGAAACCTCTTAGGCCCCATGAGCAGCTCCCATTACCATCTACAGGCAATGATGCTTGTGTCAGCTGTCTGCCATCCTCTGGCTACCCAACTTCCACAAATGAACATCAGGACACAGTAGTGCACAAATGCTGCTCTCTCCCCTTTCTCGCCACTGCGACCCAATTTCTGCTCCCTCTATCCCACCTAGACTGCTCTGGTCAGCTCACTAGCCCTTTCCCACTTGCTTACAGTAACACATTGCACATGAATTTGAGGGACGCATGAATTTCTGGTCAGTACAGCGAGGAGCCCTCAAATATGGCACAGCCAAAGCCTCCTTAGCATCCCTTCTCCTCCACTCCTGCTCTGAGCCAAATGGTCCAAGGCCCACTCTCAACACCACACAGAAAGCACTGAAGCAGAAGCTGCTTTAATCAAGGGGTGAAGTCCTCATCAGGCGGACCTCACTCGACCTTTGGTGGTGGGGTCTCAGCCTACCCCCCACATGCCCTGAGGCCCCTCGGGAAGGAGGGAACAGCCAAATAGCAAATTCTGGCAGAGGCCAGGGAGTGGAAATAGGGAACCCAAGTCAAGGGGCAGGGCACTGACAGGTGGGAGTGAAGCTGAACAGGGCAGAAACAGCTTTACACACACGGTTCTACCTAGGGGCTGGCTGAGGTGGCTGTGCATCGGGCAGTGGGTAGAAGGGGACAGCGGGGGAAGGAGCTCTTAGGAGATGAGGCGACCGTGAAGCTGGTTCAGCTGCTCCTGGGTCAGCACCAGCCGGTGTCGCTGTCCAAGGCCAGCCGCACACGAGAAGGTCACTTTGCCCATGTAGACAGTGTCATCTTGTTGCTCCTCCTTGGCCTGGGAGTTGGCAAGGAGAAGAGACCCCCAGGTCAGGGGCTCACTGAGCTGTGTGCCACTGGAGGGGCCCTGAGCCCCGAGACCAAAGTAGCCCCTGGGAGCCAGGTTTTTGAGCTCCTAGGCTATGGTGATCACATTTTCCAAATCAGAATTGGGGTACATAGCCTGACAAGGGAGTTTTGAGCCCCTCCTGGTGTGAAAAGTCATAGAAGATGTTTAACTGCTAAAATATTGGAATTTCTGGAAGCACTGCAAGCACTCTTCAGTTACTTGCAAGTAAGACTCGGGAAGATAATTCAGGATATGTAGTTGTTGAATCTGAGACCCTAGAGGCCTCTTCAAATTCTGGAGGAGAGGGGAAAGACCCACCTGAGCCCTCCATCCTGCCCATCCTCCTCCCCACGCTCCCCCTTACCCTGAGGAAGGCCGACGAAGGGAAAGTGGCAAAGTCAGTGGGGACCATGGCTCCAGGGCGCTGAGATACAGTCTCCTTGAGGACTTCATCCTATTGTAGGAGAAGGGGAACAAAGGTTCATTTAGGGGACCTCCACAGACTAGCCCAGTATCTCCCTGGTTTCAGAGGGACACTAACACCAGGGGAGCAGGGACCCAGTCCTCTCTATCACCTTACTTTTGCTCTCACCTCCAACCCCATCCCCACCCAACATCCTTACTTTATAATACTTACCCTTTAAGGCCCAACTCAGATTCTATGGCCTCTGGGAAGCCATCCCCAACCATTCTAACCCCCAGTGATCTCAGCTCTGAAAGAAGCTGCAGCTGAACTGCACACTCAAAAGATAATCCCAGCTCAACCCATTTTGTTAATGAGAATCTACCTTCTGTTTGCACCAAGACACTGAGCTCCCAAGACAGGAACCCTGCCTTCCCTTCCACCTCCCCTGCAATGTGCCATCTAGCACAGGGCTGGGCCCAGAGGAACTCTGGGAGTGCCTGTGGAAATGAATATGCTAAGGGCTCCACTAGGGAAAGCTCTGAAGCGAGCCCTGTTGGGTGAGGAAGGGTGGGGTCTGAGCTGACCTTGAGCTTCTCGATGGTGTCACTTAGGGACTTGAGCTGAGCCACTTGCTCCAGGAGCTGGGCCGACGGGCTCTTGGCAGCTGTGGGGATAGAAGGCTAGTGAGGCCCACCAAGGCCCAGGCAGACAGCTGTACTGGATTAAGGGTCAACAGTGCAGATCCTGGATCCTCTCATGGAACAGGCACATAAAAGAGTGGGTGACTTGGGGGCTGGCCCGGTGGCATAGCGTTAAGTGACCGCACTCCGCTTCGGTGGCCCGAGGGTTCACAGGTTCGGATCCCAGGCGCGCACTGACACACCGCTTGTCAAGCCATGCTGTGGCAGCGTCCCATGTAAAGCAGAGGAAGATGGGCATGGATGTTAGCCCAGGGCCAACCTTCCTCGGCAAAAAGATTGGCATTGGATGTTAGCTCAGGGCTGATCTTTCCCACAGAAAAAAAAAAAAAAAAGAGTGGGTGACTCAAGTAAACTGAACACTGAGGCCAAAGAGCACTGCTGGGAAGAGCCTCTACAATGTGGGAATGTGGGAACTGCCTGGACAGGGGCTACATCCCAGGGGTAAGAGGAGGGGGTGTGCTATTCATCTCAGCGGTTGGCAGGTCCATACCAGGGTTGGTGCGAGTGATGTCTACCACGTGAGTGTGCGTGCTCAGCTGATTCAATGTCTCCAGCAGCTGGTTGGTCTTACGATACAGTGCTCCAGCTGCTAGCTCACTGCCAAGGCCCTCATGGGGTGGGAGGGAGAGCTTTGCCACATGCAGAGGAGGCAGGGCTGCTAAGGATGCTTTCATCTGGGCTCCCTGTGGGGAGGAAAAAAGGGGTGGGGGTGGTAAGAGATGACAGAAGGCCTCTGCTGTCTATCATCAATGTGGGAGGTACGCTCCACCTCCAGCCCAGTCCTCCCTGTGACTCTCTCACCTTGAGGATGCTGTTCTCATGCTGGAGCTGGGAGATGTGCAGCCTCATGGCAGAGATCTGCTGAAGCAGCAGTGGTGAGTCCTTCACCAGCCCAGGACCTGGCACAGACCCCGGAGCCTGCCCAGGGGCACCTCCTGTGGGTACCACAACAAATGTCATCAACCCCAGGTGGAGAGGGTTGAAGATGGGCTCCATCCCTGCTCATCTCCTTTCCTTAGCCCCTCCCACCTCCTGATCTGGTTACTCCCAAGGTGGAAGTTTCACCCTGTTCCCCCAGCCCCAATTTCCATCATCCCTGGCAACCCCCAACCAGGGTGAGTCTCTACCTCGCTGCTGTTCTTCTGTGCTCGGGATAGCCCGTGGGGGAGCAGGAAAAGAGGAGAGGAGAATTAGATGACTTAGGGATTAGGGAGACACACCACAGGAATCCTAGACACGACCTCCAGGAAAACCCTTATGCTGATCACCACACCTTCTCTAACAAGAGCCTTCTACCTTTAGAGAAAGAACAAATATGTGTGAAAGATAAGAAAAGGGAGTGAGGCCACCAGACAGGGTGTGAGAAAGAGCTGCAGTGGGACCCGTGCTTTGAAGGAAGCCCTTGGGGCCCAAGGCCATTCCTGCCTCCCTGCCTCATGCTCCACCTCCAAGAAGGGCAGAAGGAACGCTCCCAAGACCCCGATATGTCTACACCCTTAGTGCTCACCAGCAGCAAAGCTTAAGTTGAGGATGCAGGTATATTCCCGTGACCCTCAGGGTTCCCCATTGCTCTGAGGTAAAAGACCCCTTTTTTGGTGAGAAGTTTCATAAATTCAGAAGCAGTATTTGTTTAAAAAGCCTGTGCTACAACAACACAACGTGGTAATTCTGGACACTCCTTCCCCAAGGAACAGGAGCCATCTGTACCACAGGAGTCTCAAGTCAAGAAGGTACTTGGTCTACTCCCAAGATCGAGAGGCACCAGTGACAGGGGCTTTTATGAAGATAAGACCCTAGGTGAGGCCAGCTGACAGGACAGTACAGCAGGGGAGGTCTAGAGGTCTTGAAGGCTTATTTCCAGGGCAAGGAGTTTGTCTTCTGGAGGTGAGAAGGGTGAGTAAGAAACTGAAAAACTATTGGACAGATGAGAACTAAGATGGCAGTGGCCACTTCCTTGGTCAGGAAACTAGAGACCGGTCCTGGAAGCCAGAAGAACTCTGGATAAGGAGCCCTGACCCTGACCACACTAAGAGGCCAGGCAAAGGTCAGAACACAAGCCCCAAGTGAAACTGGGAGAATTCAGCAATGGAAGAGACAACCACACCACAGGGTGAAGCCATGTGAACTCGATGGGGAAAACACAGTGCGCAAGCAGAAGAGCAATCAAGAGCAAGCAGGAGGCACAGCTGGATACTGCAGCACAGTTAGCCCAGTCTGCAGCAGGCTGATGACTCTCTGGGATATAGGGCTGGGTCAGAAAGGCCAGAGTGCAGACCCAGAAGAGACATCTACTAGAGTCCAATTGTCGTAATTCTGAGCTTCACTGACAACTTAGTAACGCCCCCTCAGTCAGTGGGACTCTGTACATATCTTCGAGAAAAGTAAAAATTTGATGAAAGCTGCCACAGAGTGCAATTGGGCAAGCACACTCCTGGCTGAACATCCAGGGATAAGAGGAGGGCAGAAGTCAAACTGAGGCCAAGGACAGGAGGAAAAGCATTCAGTCTCCTCTGGGCCAGTGCTGCCTGTGCCACTGCACTCACCACCAGCAATGCCAGAGACCAGGGTAGCAATACCCGAGGGAGGGGGCCCCCGGAGCCCCTCGATCGTGCGCTTGGACTGGCTGTTCAGCCGCTGCTTTAGCTCTGCCTTCTCTGCCTCTAGCTGGTCGATGTCAGCCTGGAGTGCATCCATCGTCTCCTCAAACTCTCTGTGAAAGAGAATTTGGGCTTGGGCAGTGTCCCTTCCCCACGGCCCGCCGCCCCCAGTCCTGACAGGTCTTTGGAGTAGCCCTGCTGGTGAGCCAGGGGCAGCACAGGGTGATACAATGGGGCTGGCAGTCCGGGAGGAAAATGGTGTCTGTTCCCCCGGGGAGTCTCACTAGGAGAAAGCCCGGGTAGGGAATGGGTTAGGAGGCAGAGAGCCACTGGCAGAAGGGAGGGCTGCAGTAAGCAGGGGCCCGGGGAAGGTGCCTGACTTCTCCTTCTTCCGCAGCAGCGCCTGGGTCTCCTCCAGCCGAGTCTGGACTTTCTCAGTGCGCTCATCTGCATCCTTGGCAGCACTGTCCAGCTTCTTCTCCAGGAGGCTGAGCCGCACGTTGGCCTCACTCAGCTCCTCCCCCTGGATGAGGGCAGAGAGCTTCTAGTTCCCCTACATCCTCCCATGGCCCCCCAGGAACCTGGGATAGCCCAAGAGATAGCAAGCTCCCTAAGGGCCCATAAGAGCTCCCAATGATCACAGGCACCACTTCTCCCCTCAACCCCCAACCTGTCTCAGTCCAGATTCCCAACACTCACTGTTGCCCTGTGCCCCACCATACTTCCTAGCCCCCACAAGCCTACCCCACCCTCACCTTGATCTTGAGTGACTTCTTCAACTCCTTGATAACCGTCTCTCGGTCTTCAAGCTTCAAGCCCAGGCCCTCAGCATCTGTGATCTCCGCACGAAGGGCTGCAGCCCGCAGCTCAACTGGGGGAGGCTAAGGGTCGGGGTGGGAGCAGAGAGCAGGGTGGGGAGAGGAGGGCACCAATGTGCTCCTTTCAGAAAGATCCAGTCATAGGGAAAATCTGCTTGCCTTCTAAGCAGAGTGGGGCTCTTCAGATTTCTTCCTCCTGCCTCCCAGCCCTCCCACAACTAGCAGCAGCTCTGCAGGTCTTGCTCCTCCAAGCCCCTGGAGCCCCTTCAAGGAGCTCCCCACTCACCTTGCTGGGGGGCCTCTCTGCATCATACTCTCCCTCCTGCATGGCTGTGGCCAACTTGTTCATGGTACTGATGAGGATGCTGCACGACTGACGCAGACACTCGTAGGGGCTGCTAGAGGGGGTCCCGTAGATCTGCAGGAGCCAAGGGCAGCAATGAAAACCCCACATTGGCCACCTGACACCCCAACACCTTCTGCCCAGCCATCCAGGCCCACCTGCTCGCTTGCTTTGAAAGCCAGCTCCTCCAGGGCAGCCACAGGCAGTCCCTCATTCTCCGCCAAGGGGGCAATGAGCTGGGCAGCAGCAGCTGCCACTTCCTGCAGCACAGCCACCACCCACGTCAAGTGTTTCCTGCAGTCTAGGAGTGTGTTGGATACCTGCACAACAGGCCAGAGTCAGGAGCCCACCCTGGGTCTAGCATCGCAGCTCCCAACTACCTCAAAACTGTTCTTGTCCCCTGACCAGATCCAGATCTTGACATGCTGGGCCCCTCCAGGTTCTACTCGGCTTCCTTCCCTTCCCCCCTCAACAGCCCTAAACCTGTGGTCCAAAGGCCAGTGCAGCTGGGATCCCAGGAGCGTCTGTCCCTGGCATTCGCCTTCGGATCTTCTTGCAGAACTGGCGGATGTCACTGCATGATGTTTCCAGGTCCCGGAGCAGGAGGGCAATATCTGAAGCCTCCTGCCCACCCTACTCAGGGAATAGGAAATGAATGAGGAGCCAAGTGAGTATTAGGGCTGGAGGTGAGGAGGTGGGGACTAAGAAGGAAGAGGAGCTCAAACAGATCTAGTCGTGCTCTCACCTGCAAGAAGGCACGCAGCCTCGCCACCTCCACGCTCATGCAGTCCAGGGCACTCTGGGTGAACTGTGAGGACAGAAGCCTGTGGTTGTCAGCCCCCAACAGAAGCCCTTCTGCTCCATCATCATCTCTAAGAAGTCTCTACCCTAGGCTGACCCCCATAGGAGTGGGTTCTCTGGCTTCCCTGATCTGGCCTTAATGACCCTGTTCCAGTCTTGTGGAACACCCCTTCAGGGTCAGATCTCTTGATCTGATGTCCTCCATTTCTGATTTCTATAGGAGGCTCAATCAGTGGCCCACATACTTCACCTTAATGTGGTCGGCCAACTGCATGGTACTGTCCTCAGGCTGTTCTGCGAGGTGGATGCTGTACAGATGCTGAGAAGAGATGACAAAGAAATAGATAGCCTTTAGACCTTGGAAGGATGGAGAATTCTTCCCAAACTGCAATCTGAGCCTCTGTCATCCTGGGACGCCAGAGGTACACGAGAATCTGAAACCCTCAAGGAGCTATATCCTAAGGCAAATTCATCTAAGAGCAAGCCAAGCCTCAAGCAGCCAGCCTGGGTGAAACCAACAGCCCCCAGCAGGAGAAACCTCCCTCCCGCCCTCACCAAGCCCAAATTCTTGCCCCAGACCTGGTAGTACTTGATGGCCTTGGTGAGAGGCTCTACATTAACAGTCTCATCCAGCTGATCCTTGTGCAGCAGCTCAATCAGGAAATCCAAGGAGCGCTCGTGGGCACTCATCTCAGGGTAGAGGCTGCCCACCTTCTTATACACATCCACATTGCACTGAGAGAGGGCACTAGAGACCAGAGAAGGGCCCTATGAGGCCAGGGCCTGCCAGGCAATCTCAGTTCCAGCCAATCTCGGCCCCATGGCCCTGGAGTGAGGGCTCAGGGGTCACTTACTGTTCATAGCGGTGGAGTGTGGCCTGCAGCAGACTCAGCGAGTACACCAGCCCAGCAGCAAAGCTGAGCTGTTCCCCAGCAGCTCCTCGAAGCCCGGGCCGCTCTGAACAATTCTCACTTAGTTCAAACTTCTCCTGGGCCTGCTTCCGGATCAGCTCTGCCTGTCGGAAGAAGCACCAGGGACTTGGGGCTCAGAGCAGAGGACAGAGAACACAGATTCAGGAATACAGGACACAGAGCTGAGCAACTACAGGGCGGGGAAGGGCTGGGGGTGGGGTGTGGTATGGACACACATAGGGGAGAAAGCAGTAATAGCTCTTAGACGGGTAGGGAGGTGGGCAGTGAGTCTCGCACAGGAAAGGGTAATGATGTGATTACTGGCAGCTGTGAGGATTTGGCATATGGGGATGAAAGGGTAGTGGGACCAGTGGCACCAAGCTCTTTCTTGCCTTAAAGCTGCTGCTACCTTTTAATCTAGAATTCTATCCTGTTATCCCCCTACTAGCTCCTAGTCATCTTCTAAGTCTCAGCTCAAATGTTATTCCTTCAGTGACACACTCTATCTAAATCAGATCCCCAACTGTGCTCTCTCAAAGCAGCTACCTCCCCTTCATAACACACCATCTGTACTATACATCCACCTGTGACTTGGCTGACTGTACTCCTCCACTACACCATACACTCTTTCTGAGCAGGGACACTGACTACTATCCTCGCTAAGCATCCTCAATGCCTGGTTCACAGTAAGTTCAATAGATTCCTGTGGAACATGTGATTGACTGGCCATACCTTGCAAATGAGACGAGGCATGAGCAGCAGCACCAGGACGCAGTCATGGTCCCCACCTGGCCGAAGGAAGCTGTCAGGCATGAAGGCCGTCAGCAGAGACATGTGCCGGTTGGCCTGGGCCACCTCCATCTGCCTCAATTCCATCTCAATGGCCTGTGAGGTAGACACGGAGGCAGGCTCTCAGCCAGACTGGAGAGAGTCTCAGAACCACCGTGTCTTGCTCCACCAGGTTCCCTGCTTCCAGGACAAGCCCAGGCCAGGAGTCTTCCAAACCAGCATGCAAAGCACCCCCTCCCCCAGGAACCTGAAGCCCAGAACCTCATACCGGTCATCCCACAGCCACTCCCAACCTGGGTTCCCCAACACTTCCTCCTCTCTGACCCACCCACTTCCCTGACCTTGGCATGAGCCTTAGTCTCAGCAAACTTGATTTTGAAGTCAAAAGTCTCTGGGGGTGGCTGCTGCTGCCTCTCCACGGACGCTTCCTGCTGGTTTGTCAGTTCCCGATTCACATCCTGGGAGCAGAGATGGACAATGAGGCACAGCTCGTCATGAGGGAACCCTGGGGTGATCATGGGCAGAGACCAGGGGGTGCACAGACACCTGTAGGTGAGCCGTCAGCTGGCGGTACTTCTTGATGGTTTGCTGGTAGTCTGCAACTGTCTCCTGGGCTGCCTCCACACGCTTCTGGGCCTCCCGTACCCGGGCACCTGCCATGTCCAGCTGCTCCCGCAGCTCCAGTTCTGTCTCACGTGCATTCTCCTGCAGCTCATCATTCATCTCATTCATTGCTTCCTGGGAGGCCACAGGTAGTTGGGACAAAGGAAAGGCAAGGTCAGGGTAGCAGGCCAGGGTGGGTCCACTCACTACACACCCTGCTCAAAGCTCAGGGGTCATGTGTCAGTCCCTCTCTCAGCAAGTCCCTTCTAAATACCCTCCCGTCAGGCTCAGAATTCAGGGGTTTGATCTTCTCTTACCAAGTCTCCCACAGTCTCTCTTAACTCCCGCACTTTCTCTTCCAGATTCAGGTTCCGGTCTGTCAGCATCTCCACCATCTCCTCAGCACCCAGAGCAGCATCCACCTGTATTAGAGGGAGGGAGCAGGGCTGCTGAAAGGTGCCTCGAAAGAGGAGGCACCAACAGGAGAGTGGGGGTGGACACTCCGGGTGAGGGGCTGGGCTCCCCAGACCTGCTCCTTGAGCTCATCAATGGTGCTCTCTGCCTGGCTCAGCTCCTCTTGCAGACGCTCCCGCTGTTGCCTCACAACTTCCAGCTCTTGGTTCTTCTTTTCCATGAGCTTCTGGAGTTTCACATGCTCCTGCTTCTCTGAGGAAGAAAGATCCCGCATCCTGTGGAGAAGCAAGGAGAGAGAAGGGGGACAGCCTGTGTCAGAGTCACTGGGCGGTGGGCGCTCTGACACATTTGGAGACAGGAGAGTAAGCTCTAGAGCCAAGCAGTGAGGGCACCCTACCTCACCAGGGCGTCCTTCAAGCGGGCATTCTGCTCCTCAAGCTGCTTGAGCTGATAACTGGACGCAGCCCCATCTGAGCCTGGGGAAGACCATTAACACTTTCAGACATGGTTCCAACCCCACCATTTGGCCCCCAGCAACTCCTCGCCCCTTACCCTTCTCTTCAATCTCAGCCTTGAGGATCTCCAAGTCAGTGGTGAGCTCGTCCACACGCTCCTTCAGCGCCTCCACCTCCTGCTGCAGGGACTCGGCCCGCTCTTCGGCCATCTCCTTGTCCAGAGTGGCCATCTCAATGGCATCAGCAGTGTCAGCCATCTCCTCCATGTAGCGTTCCTTTGCCTCCAGTGCCTCCTTGGCTTCCTGAGGAGGAGTGGAGGTTGGTGGGGGTAGAGGCACAGAGATGCCTCACGCGCCCTTCCTCATAGGATGTTCCAGGCTCCAGCTCCAGTCTGGTTTCCAGCACACTTCCTTGGGCCCCATGCCTCCCCAGCCACCCCCTTCATCCCAAGTCCCACCTTCCGCGCCTCCTTGAGGCGCCGCTGCAAGTCTGCCTGCTGCTCCTGCATTTTGCTCTTCCATTCCTGCACCTGCTCCAGCTGGATCTTGTGTTTCTCCAGCTCTTTTAGCTTTGCCTTGTCTTCTGCCCGTTTCAGCCGGAGGGTCTCCAGTTTCTCCTCCAGGTCCCGCACCTGGGCCCTCAGCCCCTCCTCCTCCTGCAACGGAGAGAGAGCCCTTGGTCTGTGCACAGCCTCCCCCTCCTCCCCACCAAGGCTGAGCTGGAGCAGAAAGGACAGAAATGTGTGCAAACATCATTCCAGTCCTAGGGTCAAAAGCAAGTGGCATACAAACATCTGCAAGGAATATATATGGCGAAAGTGTGGGCAGAAGGACAAGGCACTTTAGTCAGTGGCAGGATGCCCATATGCTATGTCCCCACCCTTCTGGTCCAAGTTCTGGGTCTCCCCCAGCCCTGGGAAATTTCCAAGACCTACCAGGGGTCACAGGCCCCTTTGTGTCTTGGTTCTTCTTCACTCCAACCCCAGTCCTTACCTTGGAAGGGGAAAGAAGTGGTGGGGCTGCTCCAGGAGAGGTGAGGGCCGGAGTGGGGATGATGGGTGCTGCCAGTGGAGTCTGAGCTGGGGTGCTGGGCTCACTGCTACTCAGCTCACCTGCTGACGCTGAGCCAGAAGGGCCCAGGGAGCTACTGGCCCCGGCCACCCCAGTACTGGCTGGGCGGGTGGGCTATTCAGGGAGGGCAGGGGCAGACCAGAAAAAGAGTAGGGGACGGGGTGGTGAAAGAGAGAGAGAATATGGCAAGGGAAGGAGACAGAGAAGGAAAAAGACAGAAAGAGTACCAAAACACAATGAGAACAGAGAAAGAGAGGGAAGAGGAGAGGGAAAATGACACAGAGTCAGAGATAGTGACAAAGGACAGAGGGAGCAGGAGGGCAGGGTGGGAGGGGGAGGAAGACATAAGGTTACAAGGCTCCTCCCTTGGCACTGACCCCACATTCCTCCCAGTTCTGGCACTACCCCCTTAGAGCAGAATCCCTTACTCCCCAGACCTCCCCCCTGTGACCCACTTGTCATCATTCTAGCAATTTCTTAATACTCCCAGTCCTATCAAAGCTCTAAGCCTGTGTCCTCCTCCCCCAGGGGGAAAAAGTGCCTCAATGTCATTCCCAGAGAAAAAGAACAAATTGGAGTTTGTTCTCTAACTTTCATGTTGCCAGAGAAGGCTGGGCTAAAAGTGGGGGTACCAGGCTGCATACCCCTGCTAAGCCCTCCTCACTCTTTGAGAATCAAGTTGATTCCCCCTCCCTTGGTCCACTTCAGGGGACCCTGCAGGTAAAAGGGCCAAAGTGCAAGTTGTACTCAACTTGAAACAAGGTCAGTACAGCCAACCCTCCTGTTTTCTCCCTCCCCCAAGACAAAGGAGCTCTACCCAGGCAACACTACCCAGGACCCTGTGGGGCTGGGGCCGAGAGGCTGCCCTGAAGCCCCAGGCCCTGGTGCAGACAGGCCTGCCCAGTGCTCTCCCTTGCAGTGCTGAGCCCTGAAGCTCTCCTGGTGGGCTGACACCCAGAGACCACGTGCTGTCCACAGATACCCCCACCCAAAGCCCTTCACAGACACACACGTTCCTTATCCTCTGACATACACACTGCCAAGTTCTTCTTCATCCTCCACCCCCACCCCACGCCATCAAAACTGCCCTTCTCCAAGGAAGCCTGTCTTGATTAACCACAACCATTCTCATTTCTCGTTTGCACCCAAGCTACTGGCTCAGACACCCTTCTAAGAGCCGGAAGTCATTTTCCCAGGAGGGGCCTGTCACTACCTTCAGTCCCCACACTCCCCTGAAAAAGAGAACCCCAAACGCACCATCACCAACTTTTAGTTGCTCGTACATATGCCCACATACATGCAGATGCCTGAAATGTGTGTGTACACTCAGCAGTGGCTTGTACAGAGGCCTGCTTTTTCTCACCTTGGGTCGCCGAGTTGTGGTCTGGACAGGCAACAGGAGCCAGAGGAGAAGTAGTCAGGAAAGGAAAGATAATGGTAGAAAGACAGACAGCAAAAGGGACAGCAATGAGAGCAAAAGAAGTAACAGGAATGGGGCGGTTAGCCACCCCCACCCCACCCCATCCCCTTCTCCCTCCAGTGAATCGCCTTGGTCCTATTCCAGGAACTCAGAACTCCGGTTTCCCACTGGTTCCTTTTCCCATTTTTGCCTAACCCTCGCAGACCTCACCCCTTCAGACACCCTGGAAATCCCAGAAGTCCCTGTCTCCTAGACCAAAGGCAGCAGCTGGTGGAGAGGGTCTCCAGAGACCAGTCCTTCTGCTTCTCGCACTCCAGCCCAGAGCCAGAGGCCCCGCCCATGTACCACTCCCAAGGATTTTCCCAGGTCAGCCCCTTCCTTCAATTGCTCGACTCCACAGCAGACTCCTTAGAAATACCATGTGACAAGAGTGATGACATGAGCCCAGAGTAAGTGATATGAACCCAGCAGAGGGAGATCAGGCCTCCAGGGCAGAACAATGCTGCTGTCTTCCCTACCCCCCCTTCCCCAGGACCAGATTCTGCAGCAGTCCCCATCCCTAGGGCAGAGGGCTCAGGTGTCAGGACCATGAATATTGCATTAGCCAGAAGCCCAGAGCTCAGCCAAGTAACCCCACCCAGCTGCAAGAAAGGAGGTGGGGGTGGGCAGCAGCACAGAGAAACTACTGCCCTAAACCAAATCCAGAAACCCCTCAGGTTACTGCAAAGTGGTAAATAGATGATTAACTCCAACTCCCAAACAGTTCTTGCTACCCAGTGTCTCACAGCTCCAGCGAAGACAAGATTTGGCTTAGACTCTTCTTCCAGGAGACACTGAGCTCAAGGAGACCAACCCCTACGCCTCCTACCCTGGGCTAAGCCTCTATAGCCAAAACTATTCCAGGGTCCCCATTTCACCCTGGGAAAGCCCCTTGATACAAACCCTGGTAGGGGAGGGATGCTGGGAGTACAACTGAGAGTCATGCTAGTAAGGTCGGGTGAGGCAGGCCTGCTAGAGGCACAAAG
The DNA here is from genome assembly GCF_057802395.1 of Ceratotherium simum simum. Classification (NCBI taxonomy): domain Eukaryota; kingdom Metazoa; phylum Chordata; class Mammalia; order Perissodactyla; family Rhinocerotidae; genus Ceratotherium; species Ceratotherium simum. The sequence goes on along the minus strand of NC_141910.1, from coordinate 12,417,012 downwards.
ACCCCTGGACCCACTTCCGTAGATTCTCTCACAGGAAACTCCCCTAGAGCCGGTTTGCAGCAAAAGCTGCCTGAAGCCCAAGCCTGTGAGGCCACTGGGTACAAGGCCCGGAACAGACTCAGAGCCAAAAGCAGGCAGGCCAGGGAGCAAATGCCCAGGGCGTGGGGCATGGCAGTGACACACAACTCTCCCTGTCCCCCACCTTCATTCCCACCCTCCTCCCCCAACCAGGTAGACAGATGAAGTCAATCAGCCCCCACCCCCACCCCAGCAGCCTGCTGCCACCATCGCCCTGGCAACCCAGCAGCAGGACCAGAGCAAGCAAGAGTACCTTTCGGGCTGTCGGTGCCTGTCTCATCATTGCAGAAAACCAAAGAAAGCCAGGAGAGGAAAGAGAAGGAGGGACAGAGGAGGATGGACAAACACACAGAGGAAGGACAGACGAAGGGAGGGAGGGAAAGAGACGGAACAGAGGGAAAGGCGGCGGAGACAGGAGATTAGTGCATCAAATCCCAACAATGCAGCCTTCGCTTCCCGGCCTGGCAGCTTCCCAGCGCGCAATGGCTGCAGCTCAGATGCAGAAGCCCCCGCAGGTGGGCAGAGGGACGGCCAGGCTCCCTCCGGTAGGCAACCGGAGAGGCGCCTGGCCCAGTTCACCAGCTGAGGCTGATGGCAGCCTCAGTGGCCGCAGCACCAGCTCCACCTGACGTCATGCACCCACCCTCCTCTGCTCCACAGGGGTGGAGCCACTGCTCCTTGGTCACCTAGCAACGGCCAGGCTCTGCTGGCTCCTCCTCTTCCTCATGACTGCACAAAGTCCAGCGCAGAGGCGCCCTTCTTCTTCCTCTAAAGAACAGGTTCTGGCTCCTTCCTCCCCTTCCCTCCTCCCTACCCCCAAGAGTTTGCTCCAAAAAACTGGACTAGGGGCCATCCCAGAAATGGTACCCTCTGGGGCCAGGGCATCACTGGCCAGGGACATGGGACCTCACGGCCCCATCAGCCTCTCCCATACACCCCTCTGCCCACAACCCCATCAACTCTGCTTCTGTCTCTTACACTGACCACGCCCTTATGGTGGCTCATCAGGCCCAGACAACCAGAGCACCCCTCCTGCGACAGCATCATCTCTGAGGGGCACACAGGGAGACTAAGAAACCCTAGGAACATTCAGCTGCAGCTCTTATGACGGTATTTGGGTCTCTTCCCAACCCTCCCCTGGTTGTAGGCAGATTAAAGCCTGTTTCTAAAGGGCTTCCAGAAAGGACTGGGCACCTTGCAGAGACATTTGGGTTCTCTTCTGCCCTCCCCCTCAAAGTATGTTCTTTTGTTCTGGATCTAGCTCCCTGTTCTCCATGGGGTGAGAGCAAACACCCTGGGCTAACTGATCTGCTGCGAGAGAACCACTGGAGAGAAGACCTGGGGGGACTTTACTTCACTGACACTTTGCACCATGAGCAAAGAAAGCATTGTATCCCAGCCTGGGCAGCCTAGGCTGGGCTCTGCCAAATTTCCCCAGGCAGCTGCCAAAACCCCAGGATTTGGGCATGGCTCAGGCCCCACCCAGCATCAGGTCAGGCTGTGGCCAGAACTCCTCCATAGATATCAGACTGCATGTCCATGCTCTTCTCTATTCAGGGGCCTTATGTGCGATGGGAGCGAGCCCCAACAAGAAGACAGTAATCAAGGGAAGAAGCCAAGTTACTATGACTTTGTAATGGACCCAGCATCCTTTAGAGCATTATTTTCCTTCTTACCTCCCCATTCCCACCAAAGCCAGGACCCCAAAGCAGGTACCAGCACGTGGTCTCTTCCACAGCAAGACTCCAAAGTGAAGACCATCACCAACCAGGTGTCGCAAGGGAGATGTTTTCCTCTCCCCTCCCACCGCCCCCATCCAGTAGCTCTCCATGCAAGGTCAGAAGGGCCTGAGACAGGCTGGCAACAAGGAAATCACAGAATCGTACATACAGCATAGTACATACAGGTCAGATAGGCACATGCAGGTCAGAGACAGCTTGGGCACAGGCCCAAGGCAGGGCTGGTGTGAGGAAGTGGTCATGGCAGTGACTTAAAAGAGTTTAAAAGAGTCTGGGAGTGGCACAGTTGAGCCCCACTCCAATGATGGCTGATGGAAGGCTGCAGGGGGGTGGGAGGTGAGCCTCAGGCACAACACCAGAGGAAGGAAGAGGCAGGGAAAGATAGCGCAGAATGAAGGTGGGCATTCACGGCAGTGCCCACCCAGAGGCAGGCACACAGACTCTCAGGCTTTCCAACTCGAGACTGTTCTTACTGTGCTCTGTGCCCTGACCTCCCACCTCCTTGCCCAACCACCTCCCTTGGTACTTTCCCCATCCCCAATCCCCCAGTCTCTCCTCCCAGTGCCCCCAAGCTTAGGCTAAGTGAGAAGCCACTGTAACCCAGTAAACGTTCTATTTCATGCTGCTGCTATTTACAGTCATACTTGGAGTCACTGACTAGAAGTCCTGAGGTGGGGGGTGAGGGGTGAGGATCACCTCTAATGAGCCCTCCCTGGGCCTGGACACCAAGCCTGATGTCGTTGCACCCCTCAAAGGAACTCTGAAAGCCAAAACTGCCATTTCCTCTGGCCATCCCAGCCCCAAGGTCACACACACATGCATGCAGCAGCCCAAGGACATGCAGGACAGCTGGGGAGGGGGCTCATGGCCCTCACCCACCCAGGCACAAACAGTAAACACACCACCTTCTTAGGCTTCAGTCCCCGCTGCATGAGGAGTAGGAAAGGGCAGTTAGAGAACAAACGCCACACTGTGCTAGCTGGCCAGACATCCTGGGTGTAGGTATTAAGACCAACTCAGGCACATACAGGTAAAATGGGGAGTCAGGTCACTGTCAAGCCCTGGGTCAAGCCCTGGGTAAGTGAGATGAAGGGTCCCTCAAGGATCAGTTTCCAGGATGTCCACACACTGGCCCAGAGAAGCTGGCGAGTCTGGAGCCCCACCCCACACACCCTGTGCGGAGCAGCAGAGGGGAGCTAGGACAAGCCATCTGCAGACAGCCTAAAACAGGTGGCAGAGGGCCCGGCTCCTCACCATTCACTTGTGAACAGTAGAGCTCCTTCTTCCTCCACTCCTACCTTACCCCTACCCTCACGTCCTATAGAGCTTGGCAGCCTTGGGTACCAAACGATAGGAAGATGGCCACAACACTACTAGGGTCAGACCTGTCCTTCCTATCACTCCTAGCCTCAGACCCATTTGACCCTGAACTTCTGAAGCCTAAAGTTTTTCCCTGCTACCACATTTACTCTACCCCTAAAACAGCAACTCATATTCAGAAAACTTCCTTCTCAGGGAGGTTGGAGACTGGTAGGCTAACACAGTTTACTCATCTACTACTTCTACCTGCCTGGCATTGGGTCTCCCTCCTCTCTTTCTCCTTCCCCTCCTTCTCTCTATTACTCCCCACTCCCACCCCCAACCACTCACCAGTTTGCTGGTCTTTGCAGTTGAGTCGGTTCCATCTGTAGAAAGCAAACAGAAACAAAGTGTGTATTTGTATAAAGAGGTAGGGGCAGAGAACAACATGGCAGGGTAGGGGAGATATAACAAGGGAATATGGTGGTGATGGAAAATCTCAGGATCCACTGTGGCCCCATGTCCTGGGGACTCCTGGATGTGGGAAAGAAACTTAAGTGGGTGGTTGTTACCTCTTTTGAGGACCTTTGAGGCAGAAGAATCAGGTGTCTCTGGGGAAGTAGTATCTGCTCCATCTTCAAATACCTGGATCTGAGGCCAAAGAATAGAAGCAATATAGCCAGATCAAAGATGGCTATAATATGGGCCCCTCCCTAGGCCCCAAGCAAGCCTGGGGTACCGGGCAGCTTCCCTAAGGATGGATCTCCAATCTTCCCTCCCAGGCTACCTCCTACTCTCCCAACCAGAGACTTATGCTCATGCCCAAGAAGAGGGAGCACGAACATGTCAGCTGCACATGCAACAGAGCATGTGCACATGTACGTGTGTGCACATGCACGCACACACATACACACACACACAGAAGCAGGGTGTGAGTACCTGGGACTGGCGCACAAAGATGCCATGCCCTTCATCACAAGTGAAGTACTTTCTGCCTTGGACAGTTCCATCGTTCTTGCCCTTTGCTTCATCCAGGATCACGCCTACCCATTTGCCAGTGGCAAAGAGTGTGGCTCCAACATAGGCCACAGTGCCTCGGTGCCCTTTTCCAATCACCTCCACACGGGACCCCACTCGCAGAGGCCGAGCGCTTGCCTCTGCATTCATTCTGCTGCCACTGGGCGTCTGAAAAAAAGACACATGCAAACATACACAGTTAAAGGCCGAGCATGTCATCCTAATGCATAAAAAAGGCCCTAGTCAGGATCCTGGACTGAAAAAGGACCAGAAGTCACTTCTCTGAACCCCATTTGCAGGGTGAAGTGGGCCCCAAAATTCCCTTCTGAAAAATGTCAGTGACGTGTCCTTCTAAGACTTCTCCCAACTCCTCTGGAATCTGCCAGAATTTTTCAGAGTTTATATTTAAATTTTATAACAAATCAGAATTTGCTGATAGATCTGTGAATGTCACCACATGGCTGCTTTCTCAGGAGCACTGGCCCCCAAAGAGAGGAATGAAGCTCATGCAAATAACTCATTTTACACCAGGCTCCCACAACCCAATGCCCTGACTCAGGAGCCTGAGCTGAGAAGACAGGCAACTCAGTGTGTGAACTCATAGAATCTCATCCCCCTCCCCACTGTCACCTATCTTCCCTATGGTTCAAACAGCTCTCTTAGGCCTCTCCCATTCAGATGCACACAATTGTGCCTCCTTCCAGCGCTCAAGTCACCACCACTCCCTCCTGACCTGAACCCCCCACCCCCATCCACACACCCACCATGACAATCCTGGATGCCTCATTGCAGCCCATTCAACCATTTAACTCCCTTCTTCCTGGCCTGAGCCCTGTTCTATCAACTCTCTACCCCCAAGCTCTAGAGATTCTTCCCCCACACTATGTTGCTATAAAAAGAAAAGCAAATGCCAGGTAAATCAGGTAACTTAGACCTGTCCAGCACTCCCCCAGACTCTGCCCAGTGGTCCAAATGATGGCTTATCAGCCCATGGATGGACAAGGCAAAGGAAGAGACTAAACACTGTCCTTGGGCAGCTCTCAGCTTCTGACACACCCGTGATGACAGGACACAACATGAAATTAGGTCCATAATAGACCCATGGTTTAGAAGAAAATCACACCTAAGCCATTTTTAGCAATAGCAGCTTCATGAACCAGGGGCCTTGCAGCAAACAGATGAATAAGGCACGAAGTGACACCATGGTCCTTAAGACTCCACAGGGCTCCCTTCTGATGCCCCCACTTGGCTTCACAAGGGAGCCCCACCAGAGCCTGCACTCCCTAACTCCCTTCCCCAAAGATCTCATCCAGGAAGGTGAGGATATAGCCCCCAGGGGCTCCGGGACTCCAAGTCATACCTGGGATATGCAGGGTGGCTCTCATGGATCTGACAATAGAAAGAACTAACAGTGATATCAGGGCTGGCCCCAAACTCGGAGACTCCCCCTAAGCTCCCAACCCTAATAAGCCTCTCAGAACTAGGTAGACATAACAGTGGGTACAGATTCAATCTCAGCCAGAACAGAAAGAAAGCAAGTGACAAACAACAAAGCAGCTCTAAAGAAAGGCTTCACTGTAAGGCCATTCCAACCCACCGACCCCATTCGGAGTCCCCAAGACCATCTGGCCCCCCTCAGGAACCTCTGGCCTGAGCTCCAATTAGAGTCAAAGGTGGGGCCTCAACAGGCCCCAGTGACAGGCCCAACTCTGGGAGGGAAAGCCTGTCCAGCCTAACACCATCAGGGCTGCAAGTGGCCCCATCCCAGCTCCAGCCAGTCTCCCCAGCCCCCACAGCAATGTCTACAGGCACCCAGGCCTTCTTCAGCAGCCCTCCCAGGACCATCCCAGATTGGGGCCACTTACCCGGCTGTACACGTGCCTCTTGCTCTGGGCCATGTTGCTCACCTGCCTCTACCCCCTCCCCAGCTGGCCAAAGACAGAGAGAAAAGGCAGAAACCTAGGCAGGAGGGTCAGGGCTCCAGGCCTTCATGGACAGACACAGAAGCCGTCAAGTGCGGCCCTCTCCAGTCCACGGACTTCACTCGGTAGCCTACAGGGGTAGGGGTGGCGGCAGAGACGGGGGCTGATGAGCATGTCCCCACTGCTGCCCCAGGATTCCTGAACCCAGAGACACCGAATCCTGCTTGCCAGCTGATGAGTCTCACTCTGCGCTAGTGCTGCTCTAGACTTGTCAGGAACTGTGCTAGCCTCTGGGTCCTAGTGCCCCCCTTCTTCACCTGGGCCAGACAAGAGGGGCAGGGACTAAGGGGCTAGGCTCAGGCACAGACCCTCACCACTCATCACTAGAATACACCGTCCTAGGGCTGGAAGCATAGCCCTGACAGGTCCTCCTAGTCTGCACCCCCTCACCATCACTGCCGCCCTCCCCCCAGGGACGTGAGGCCTCAGCAGGCCCACAAGCATCAAGTGCCACTTTGAGACCCTCAGCTGCCTAGGGCCTCCACACAGCCAAAATAAGGGTCTCTCACCTCCTCTTCTGGTGCTCTTCTCTCTCTCCCCTTTCTAAACTCTGGACTGGGGTCCAAACTCATGTGATTGGGGTTTGGATTTCAATTTTACACTGGGCCAGAGGAGCCAGGCCCTGCCTAATACACAGCAAAGGAAGGGCAGTAGTGGAGGCAACTTCACACACAGCAAAGCAAGTCAAGTACCCCAGTTGCCCCCATGCTGGCAAAGGGTGCCACAGTCACTCTTCTTCCCCTCTGGTTGTTATGAAGGGCCAGGCTCTGAACCCTGAGAGTATCAGGTTCAACCGGATTATTAAGGGCAGCGGTCAAACGCAGCGAGCCCCACTTGCCCTTGTAGCACAATGCCCAGTCCACCTCAGCCACTTGCCCCTTGTACTCTTGGCCTTGCCTCCTAGGCATCTCCTTAACAGAAAGGATAAGATGGTTTATTTTCTATAGTTCACAAAATTTATATAATAACCATGTAATACTTTTATAATGAAAAATGTTTAACAAAATTATGCATTCTAGTGAAAGGTCTCCAGAGGGCTATGTAATGATACCACTTCATTCAGTTACCCTCTAACATGGGCTAGGAACCAAAAGACTGCGGTCCCTGCCCCTAAGTAGCCAACAAGGTTGCCTGACCTACAGCTCTGCTGGGTGTGGATGGATCTAGATCCCCTGGGCCTAGGGATACCTATCTTGTCTGCACTGGGCTTCACTGGCCAAACAGGGTCTTCCTCCATCCATCCACTTTCTAAGGCAGGCCAGATAGTCTAATAGTAGAATGATAACCAACAGCCAGATCTATGGCCCCAAAACACCTCTCCACATCTTTAATCCTGGCCAGACCCCCTAGGAAACCATTTCTCTCCTCCCCTGTGAAATCTCCATGCTGCCCCTTCCCTTCCCTATGCACCATTACACAAGTGGGCAGGGCCATGCAGGTCCTTGCAACCTGGACTTCACATGTTCAGAACACTTCACAGTCTACAGAGTAGCTTAAAAAACATAATTTTATAGTACTATGGTTAAGAGTTCCAGTTCTAGACTCAGGTTGCTTTTGTTTAATTCCTGGCTTCACTGCTTGGTAGCTACATAAATTTGGTCTAGTTACTTAACTCTGTGCCTCAATTTCGTCACCTGTCAATTGGGAACAATCAAAGAACATATCTCAGAGAGCTGTTGTGAAGGTTAGCCAAGAAAATCCATGTAAAACATTTAGGACATTGCCTGCTGGTTGGTAAGTACTCAACAGAAGTTAGCTAATAACAATGTTGCTATCATCATATTCAGACATCTCAACAACCCCATAGAAGGGCAGGCCAGGGACAATGCTGACGAGGAAACTGAGGTTTAGAGAACTGCGCAACTTCCCTGAAGTTACACAGAAGGAAAGGAGTGGAGCCAAAACTGGAACCAAAGCCTGAACCGAAACCCTCTCACTTTCTACTATCCTCACTGTTACCACACGTACCTCTAAGCTTCCAGGGCCATGCCCATCCTCTAGACCACACTGCCTCAGATCTAAGAACAACCTCACAACTCACTAGCCACAAGGTATATACAGTCACCTAACTTCCTGGAGGCGATTTCTTCTCCTACAAAATGGGAATAATATCTGCATATCTACAGTAATGTTAGGAGGCTGGAATAAAATAAAGCACGTAAAAGTGCAGAACCTACAGAAGTGCAAAGAATTAACTGACATGATAACAGACAATATATAAGTCTTAAAATAAAAGATCTAGACAATAAACATTATAAGGAATTATAGACAGGAGAAAGGTGAGCTAGAAAGAAAAGAGGTACCTGACTATGCCTTAAATTATGGGTTGTTTTTTGGATACATGGAGAGCAAAGGCCTACAAACACTACAAGTTGTGAAGACAGCATGAGTAGAGACAGAAATAATTTTGCTTGACTAGGGAATATTAAAGAAGACCAGCTTGGCTGAAGCGAAGAAGTCTAGATGAGTTCTTCTATTAAACTATATGTCTTTTAAAGCAGAGCCCACAACTTTTCCTCTTTATGATCCCATCACCCTTAGCTCAAGGAGTCAAATATTTATTAAATAAATAACCACATTGAGATGAACTAGAAGGTAAGTATGGATAGTCAGGAATGTAATCCATTCCACGCCCACCCCCACCCCAATGATACGAAATACTGCTAAAATGTCTAGGAAAACGGGAAGAGAGGAGGAAAAAGTCTCTGTGTCTGATAAATAGTTAGCAACGGTCTTGGAGAATGTTTCAGAAAATGATAGGAAAACAGGTAGATTGTTGGGAATTAAAGAGGAAAGGCCTCTTTGGCACCCAGCCACACCATTTCTACCTTGCTTTTACTGGTACCCAGCATCCTTTGAGCCCTTGACCTCCTCTTGTCTCGTCTCACCTAACCTTGATCCTGGGCTAACCCAACTGTTTGCTTTCCCTGATCCCACTCATAGAGGAGCTGATTTGAAACCCAGGCAGTCTGACAGTAGGGTCCACACACTTGAACTGAACTGCATTAGGCACTAGGTATACAGTAGTATGGTTGCAAAGAGATAAAATGAAACACAATGGTAATCAGCAAGATCCAGATTTTAAGACTAGGGTAAAGTCGTACATCTCTGAAAGCACTAGTAGGGAAGGGTAAGTGTGGACCTAAGTCCCTCAGGAGTCAGGAAAGGAAAGAGTCTGCTCACCGAGTGGGGAATGGAGGCTGGGGGACTGGAAGCTTGGAAGGCTGGATTCGAGAGATGCACAGGAACCCGGAAAGAAGACACATACAGAGCCTTCTGTTCCTAGGTCCTACTCCTGTATCTGCCTTACAGATCTCATACAGATAGGGCCTAGCCCCCAAATGGACTTTCTTTACCTCTCTGGCTCCTCATTACCCTCAGAAATGTCTACAGCCCACTCCCAATCTGAATGCAGCTCTACCCCTCCCACAGTATTCCCCTCCCCCAGGAATACCCAGTGACTGCCAGGCCCACCTCCAAAGGGCCCAGACCTCCAACAGCCAGGAAGGAAAGCTACACAATATGCTTCATTTATCCTCAGTAAAGGAACTTTTGCAGGAAGGCAACAGGCACTTGAGCGCAACCCTGTACTTAAGAACTACAACCCTCCCAGTACCAGCAAGAGTCCTGCTAAACAGACTGTTCAAAGTTCCTGCTCACGCCTCCCCTTGAATCAAACAGCAAGTTCCTGGCACTAGGACCCTGCAGACAGGGAACACTGAGCCTGCGCTCTAAAGAAAGAGCTGCACCATTTCACAACTTCAGCAAAAGCCAAAGCAGCCAACAAAGCCACAGCCCCCTCGGCTGTGCTGGGCTCTGCCTTTTGGGCAGCTCACTGGCCACTCCCCAGCAGCAGAGCATTTCGTCCTTTCTCTTTTTAAATCCACGTCATCATCTGATCATAATGGAAATCAATCTCCTCAAGTCTCCACGCAAAGGCGTATCCATGGCAACCTCAAGAGGAAGGACACAGAAATGATGCTCCAGTGGCTGCAGCAGGAAAAGGTAAGTCCATTTGTCTTCCATCCATGCCATCCCACCACTCTTCCCTTTCATTCAAGTCAGGTGTGTGCCTTACCTGCAAATTCTATCTATCACACCAATGAGGAAAACACAAAAGGTGAGTGTTAATAATCTATGCTACTATGTAAGGTTTTAGGTCTACCTAGTCCCATAACTGGCAGAAAAAATTCTCTTTTTCTGGCTGACAGTGACAAGATCTGTTTTCTTATTCACCATCTCAGGCGACACAGCCTGCAGTACCTGACAAATCACTATCAGTCACTTGTCTTTCTAGTCAGGATGCTGGGAAATCACTCAAGGATTTCAGAGTTGCCTACGTAGTTGTAAAAAGCCAGCAGCAACAGTGACCCCACCGCCCTGCTCACCCAAGCCCACCACGATCATGCCCACAGGCTGGCCTGGTAAGACTCCCCCTTTCGCAGCACTAGACTCCAGCCTCTAGAGGTCCAGAAACTGGGAGTTGGGATTAAATTTCTGCCTTTCTCTGATGCCTCAGAGGAAGGAATGCCATTTCTGCAGAGATAAGAGATTCATCAACCATAAGTACTACTAAGCCTAAGTAATCCTCCATACCTCAGTTTCCTCTTCTGTAAAATAGGGATAATAACAGTTACTTTCCACAAGCTTGTTGTAAAAATCACATAAGAATGCCTGAAAAGCACTTAGAAGAGGGCCTGGTACGAAGCACTCTATAAACGTCAGCCATCATTACTACAAGGAAGAGAAGGAGAGGCCTACAGTGCAGGATTTAAGTTCAGAAGGTACCCAAACACTCTTGGGGCGGATCTCAAGCCTGCCCTCTTTCCCTTTCCTCTGGACAGTCATTTCAAGCTTCCCTACGGGTTTCAAGGCCCTATTCCTGTTGGAGCCCACACCAGCGCGCCCTCACCCCTCGGCAAGTACCCTTGCTGAGAAAGAAAACTGAGCCTATTAGATGAGAATTCCTTTGCAAATTTAGATATATCTGCAACCATTGTCGCCACTTTCTTCCTACATTCTTTCCTTCCTTCTGTCATTCCTCCTCAAAGGAAATAACGTCCCTTTCTTTTCAGGGCCAACTCCTCCCCTCTCCTCTGAGGACCTGATTTAGCAATCATCTTTCTTCTCTTGTGCCTTCAATTGCACCCTCTCTACTGGCTCTCATGCATCATCAGAGAACTCATACTCAAGACTTCTATTCTAGGAAAGACTGTCTCCAGTCTCTGCTACCTCCTCCACAAGCTGCCACCATCTCTCTTCCGTCCCTGCCAAACTATTCATCTCATCGTGAGTACACCCTCTCTATCCTCACTTCCCACCCCCTCCTCAACTCACCTGGCTCTCGTCCCTACCACTCCACTGAAGCTGCTCACCCTAAAAAAGTAAAAGAGCCCTGGTGACCACAACCTCCTGACTGTCCAATCTCAAGGTGCAGTTTCCAAGCTCATCCTACTTGACCTCCATGTAGCAACTGAGGCTGCTGATCCTCTTCCTGCAACTTTTTCCTCTCCTAGCTTCCTGGACAACATTCTTTCTCACCTTGCACACCAGTCCTTCTCCTCTCCTGTGACATCTTCAGCCTTATATAAGTGTGGCGGGGCTCATCCACTCCAACAGCGTCAACTACCACTTATGCCTACCACCCTTAGGCTCAGACTCTCTTCTGAACCTAGACCCACACTTCCACCTGTCTTCTAAGTGCCACAGACCACCCCCCAAGTTCAATATGACCCAAAACACACTTGATATCTTCCCCCCGAAAAATGTTCCTCTTCTATATTCCCTCTTTACTACTGGCACCACCATCCACCCAAAATAGAACACTGAGTCATCCCCAACAACTCCCTCTCTTTTGTTTTCAACAACTAATTAGTCATGACGTCAGGTTAACTCTGTCTCTACAGTCTCTCTCAGATCCATCCCCTCCTTTCCATGTCCACTGACCTAATCCCTAGTTCAGCATTAAACCCTGTCCAGGTTATTACAAGAGTCTCCTGATCCAGATTCTCCTCTTTCGGTCTATTTCCACAATTAGCTTCCCAAAATACAATCACATCACTTCCCTGCCTACAAACCTCCAGTGGCTTCCCTGCCCACAAAATTGAATCTTCTTAGCACAGCACTACAGGCCATTAAAAACCTGGCCTTGTTATGAATCTAGTCTCATCAACCACCTCTCCTTTGATCTCAAAGTTCTCTTATATTTCAGCCACTTGGATCTATTTACCTTTCTCCTTATGCCTCCGCAAATGTTGCAAATGTCACCAGAGCCATTCTCTCTCTTCATCTTCAAGGCTCAGCTCAATTACCACCTCTTTCCTGAAGATTCCCCTGACATCTCCATGTACAGCTAGTCATTCCCTTCTCCGCCCTCACATAGCACTTCGGACATATCTGTATTACAATATCACATTTTATTTAAAATATCGTCTCCCTTATCCCATGATGAACTCCTCCAGGGCAGAGAGTTTTTATCCATCTCAGTACCCTAAGCACTGCACACAGACACTCTATGTTGAACAGAAGCCTGTACCAACACCAGGCTCTAGGGATATAAGCTGGCTCTGACGGCTTTCCCAGAGAGTAGCTCCACGTTCAAAGACCACCCCCATGGGGGACATTAACAGTCAAGCACACATACACCCCAGCAGATGCAGCTCATTCCTCTCTAGAGGCGCCTAAGAAACTAAAAGTGCAGGCACAGCCCCAGGTCCTGTGGAATTTGGTAGTGACATTAAATCTCAATCTCATATGCTTCAGGGTACAAGGACCACAGGGAGACCTCTAGGGGAAGTGCAGATCTTCTGGGAAAACAGCTATAGTGAGGCTTTGGTTCCTGACAAGGGTCCAGTCTCTGCTTCAGTGAAGCCCTCAGGAGATATGTAGGAGCTTGGGGAGGTCAGACTGGACAGCCAATTAGTCCATCAGCCAAGTGCAACTGGAACTAGCCTGAACTTCAAAAGAAAAATGATATAAAGCCAAATTCAGGTCTCCAGGATGGCGAGGACCCTAAGATAGTGAATCAGTCAATTGCTCGGCACTTACCTCCTCAGGGGACACTGAGGACTCAGTTCTCATTTCCCTTGCTATGGGACAGATAACTCAAATCCCCACAGCATCACCCAGTAGCTAGAGAAAGGCCAAGCAACCTGGGAATCCTTTACTACAATCCCTCCTGACCCAAAACTCCAGGCCACCACGAGTGACGACAGAGCTGGCAGAGTAAAACCCAGAGTGGCAGGTGTCAATGGTATTGTGATTCTCTCAATTATTTTCATCCCTCCCTAATAACTTCCCCTCTGTAATCTCATGTTCAGTCATGCCCAACTTGTCAATTCTTCCTTAGCATTGCCTCCTGCATCCTTCCTTTCTCCTCCATCACCACTGTCATCACTTTGGTCTGCCATTTATCAGCTTTGAGAATTAAGGCAAATCATTTACCCTCTTTGGTGCCTTTTCTATTAATTAGGGTAACAGATGCTCTACCCACCTCACAGGATCATTAAATCAAATGAGATCAAGCCTGTGAAAGGTTCTGCAATCTGTAAAATGTTATACGTAAATATAAGATATTACTAATATCATCAACCTAAGCCCTCTTTACTGATAATGTGAAGCATATCTGGCTTCTTGCCTCTCTCCTTCCCCCATTCCAACCACATTATACACCACAGTAAGACAACTAGATGCTCTTAACATCGCTTTGCCCAGATATTCACCTGCCCACAATCGTTCACTGACATACCATTTCATACTTTAATCAAAGAATCCTGGATCTGACATACGCAGTGTCATCTCTGCACCACTGTCAGCTGTTCAGGATGCTTTCCTTAGTCTTGCAAGCCCCACCCATGCTGCAAAGTCCAGCTAAAGCCCCACTACACTCCACGCAGAAGGACTAAATTTAAAAGAGAGGGATCTGCAACAATATCACAAAGAAGTTACGAACAATTCAGTTTGAAGAAAACCTGGTATGAACAGCTGTCATCTAATACTTTAAGTCATCTTTTACAAGAGGGATTACACTTTTTTTCCTGTTTGATTCTAAACAATAACCTAGACCAACAGGATAGAAGTTGCAGAGATGTATTTTAGCACATGAAAAACTTCCTTATTGAGCTATCCCATGATGAAATGGGATGCTTTATATGTAGTTAATTCCCCATTATTAGAAACGTTCATGCTCAAGTTGGCCATTGAGCAAGGATATTTTAGATGAAATTCAACTACCACCAAGGGTAACTGGACTAGAATCATAGCATTTTAGATCTGAAAGGAACCTCAGAGATCTTCTAGTCCAGCCTCCCATTTTATAGACCTGGACAGGTGAAGTGATCATTCATGGCAGCACAGTCTGTTCTGGGAGCAGGGAGCAGGACATGGTCTCTAACATTCAATCCAGTGATCTACACCCTTGCTACTCAAAGTGTGGTCCATGGACCAGGAGCATCAGCATCACCTGGGAACTTGTTAGAAATGTAGAACCAACCAGAATCTGTATTTTAACAAGACTACCAGGTGTACACACCACTAAAGTTCGAAAAGCACTGACCTACACTGCCTCTTCCAACCCTTGAGTTTCTAATTCTGGAACTGCACTTCCCAAACTGTTTCAGATGTTAAGCAGAGGCAGCACTCAAGAAAAACAGTATTTCCCATTCAAATTTGGGAAACTCTCCATACCATACTTCCATAGAGAGAGTCATGGTAAATATTATTAGCATACTGAAGGCTCTGAAATACTCTGTAGCAGAGAAAACTTTAACCATGAAGTTTCTAAACATATTTGAGCACAAAATGCCTTAAAGAATAAAAGTTATCATTATCTCTTTTAACATCCCCGTGGCTCAGGCTTTGGCAGTACACCTGGTAAAGAATGTCAATCTCGACCTCATAGCTTCTTGACGCTCAATACCTTAAGCATACTGCATCAGGAAGTGGTCAATATGGGCTGCTCTCCTCACTGCCATAAACGAGGCTAAGTTTTTAAATCACTGCCTTATTAAAGCATCGGAGTCCCTCATCTATGTGATTTAGCTGTGGTTCTGCCTAAAGACAAGAGAGATGCGCAAGATGACTTCTCAAAGGTCATCCTACCAGTTAAGGCAGACCCCAGGAGCGGGAGACACAGACACACCTAACGCATATCCAGGCCCCCGTGCTTGAGTCCTCTTCCCCCCCCCCCCCCCATTTGACACAACTTCTCAACCATGTGCCCAGAGAAAACCTGTGGCTCAGAATGGGTTTAGGGGTGCCTCCGAGGCTCCCAGGAAAGGAGGGGACCCTTGCAGTTCCGGAGGAATTCGGAGGGTAATCACTCTGCCCCCGGGACAACACCGCCAGGCTGAGAGCTCAGGTGGGTCGGGCGACCGAGCCCCAGGCGAGCGCCCACCCCCGCCGCGGCCCACCCTGCCGGCCCCCGCCCCGCGCACCGGGCTCCACGCCGCGCCCCCGGCCAGCGCCGAGCCCCCGGCCACCGCCGGGAACCGCGCGAACACGCGGCGGGGGCAGCGGAGGAGACGGTTGGCAGGGTCGCCGCCTCCGTACCTGTCCTGTCAGGGGCTCCGCGCCCGCATCCGGCCCCACAGGCGACCGCCGCCCTAGACCCTGCCGGTCCCGCCCAGCCTGCCCCGCCCGCGTGAGCTGGCCGACGCGCCGCCCGACCCCCTAGGCCCACACCAGACCCGAGGCCCAGGGGCGCTCTGGGTCCAGACAAAACGCTACCCTTCCCGGAAGACCCGCCCGAGTTAAAATCTGCGCGCTGAGCGCGGCCGAGGAGACGTCAATCAGGCACGAAGCTGGACACCTGGAGCGAAGCAGACGCGTGCGCACTGTGCCTGGGATGCCGATTAGGACCACAGTTGAGCCGCGCGGCGTGGCTAGCGCCCTCTGCCGGCGGAGGGGAGACAGCGCAGCCCTGAGCAAATGGGTACCCCAGAGAATCGCTAAGCTTTTGAGTGCTAAACTGCTAATTAAAACAATAGTGTTAAATCATATCTCGTCAGTTAGCTTGAGGAAAAAATTAAATTTTGCCGCTACTCAGTGTTATCCACCTGAGGATACAGGCATTCTCAAGCCCTTATGATGGGAATGTAAAATAACTCAAATTTACGTAATGGCATTTTGGCGGTTTTTTTAATTTAAAAAGAGAAAACATTAAAAAGTACAAGCTCCTTGACCCAATGCACCCACTTCTAATAATATAGCCAAAGAAATAATAGAATAGGTATTCAAACATATTTGTACAAGGATGCTGGGAGAGCCGGGATTTGATAGACAATGGGTTCCAATTCTAACTGCAATATACTAGCTGTGTGAGATCTTGGGTTGGTTACTTAACGTCTCCCTGCCTCTGTATCCTCATTTGTAAAATGAGAATGTTAATGATAGTATCTATATTATGGGACTGTTAGGAAGATTAAGCAAATTAGTGTCAAGAGCCTAAAATATAACTGACGTAATGTTTATCTGAATTAATCTCAGATTGAAAACAACTTGAAAAATCTGTAAAATTGGTGGTGGGGTGGAGATGGGGGGTAAATGGTAAAAAGGATGAATTGGGCAACCTCTCCATTACTGGCCCTTTTTTTCCCCATTTCATCTTCTAAATATTTCTGATTATTATTCTGAACAGATAATGCACTGCATGATTCAAAAATCAAAACAATATAAAAAGTATGCACTGAGAGGGGCCACCCGGTGACATAGCGGTTAAGTGCGCGCACTCCACTGCTGGCAGCGAGGGTTGAATCCTGGGCGCTCACAGATGCACTGCTTGTCAGGCCATGCTGTGGCGGCGTCCCACATAAAGTGGAGGAAGATGGGCACGGATGTTAGCTCTGGGCCAGTCTTCGTCAGCAAAAAATAAGAGGAGGATTGGCATGGATGTTAGGTCAGGGCTGATCTTCCTCACCAAAAAAAAAGCATGCACTGAGAAACCTCCCTTCGACCCTTGTTCCTCTCGACTCCTTCCCCCTTGCCCACTACAGGTAACCCTTGTTATTAGCTTCTTGCTTATCCTCTCAATGTTTCATGCAAATGCAAGCAAATATGAATAGTCTTACTCCTCCTGTTTCTTATGCAAAAGATAGTATACTATATACACTTGCACCTTAATTTCTTCACTTAACAATGTATCTTGGAGATATTTCTAAATCAGTAAATAGAGATCTTCCTCATTTATTTTTTTCAGCTGCATAGCACTCTATTGCGTAGATATACATAATTTATTAGCCAGCCTCTTCTAGTGGGATACTTTGTTTCCAGTCTTTTGCTATTGCAAACAATACTGCAGTGAATCACCTTGTACATATGACATTCCATATGTGAGCAGGTATATCTGTAGGATATGTCTGGGTCAAATAATAAATACATCTATAATTTTAGTAGAAATTGCCTCCATGGCCTTCAATTAAAGAGAAATGGTATAAAAAATAAATTTAAAGGTTTTAAAAGGCACTGTATACACGTTTTTATTGTGGTAAAATACGTATAACATAAAATTTGCCATTTTTACCAATTTTAAGTGTACAGTTTAGTGGCACTAAGTACATTTACATTATTATGCAACCATCACCACTATCCATCTCCAGAACTGTCTCATCTTTCCATACTGAAACTCTGTACCCATTAAACACTGATTCTCTTTTGTCCCCTCACCCCAGCCCCTGGTGCCAAGCATTCTACTTTCTTTTTTTTTTTTTTCCCATCAAATCTATGTTTTTATTTGCTCACATTGCCACCTGGTACTTGATTATATACATTTTTACTTTTATAGATGTGCAATAATATTTTATTTTATTTTTTTTTTAATTTTTTGTTTATTGCAGTAACATTGGTTTATAACATTGTAAAAATTTCAGGTGTACATCATTGTACTTCTATTTCTGCATAGATTACATCATGTTCACCACCAAAATACTAATTACAACCCATCACCACACACATGTACCGAATTATCCCTTTCACCCTCCTCCCTCCTCCCTTCCCCTCTGGTAACCACCAATCCAATCTCTGTGCCTATGTGTTTGTTTATTGTTGTTATTATCTACTACTTAATGAAGGAAATCATACAGTATTTGACCTTCTCCCTCTGACTTATTTCACTTTGCATTATACCCTCAATGTCCACCCATGATGTCACAAATGGCTGGATTTCATCATTTCTTATGGCTGAGTAGTATTCCATTGTGTACATATACCACAGCTTCTTTATCCATTCGTCCCTTGATGGGCACTTAGGTTGCTTCCAAGTCTTGGCTATTGTGAATAACGCTGCAATGAACACATGGGTGCACGTACCTTTACAAATTGGTGTTTTCAAGTTCTTTGGGTAAATACCCAGCAGTGGGATGGCTGGATCATATGGTAGTTCTATCCTTGATTTTTTGAGGAATCTCCATACTGTTTTCCATAGTGGCTGCACCAGTTTGCACTCCCACCAGCAGTGTATGAGAGTTCCCTTCTCTCCACATCCTCTCCAACACATGTTGTTTCCTGTCTTGTTAATTATAGCCATTCTGACGGGCGTCAGGTGATATCTCATTGTAGTTTTGATTTGCATTTCCCTGGTAGTTAATGATTTTGAACATCTTTTCATGTGTCTGTTGGCCATCTGTATATCTTCTTTGGAGAAATGTCTGTTCAGGTCTTTTGCCCATTTTTTAATTGGGTTGGTAGTTTTTTTGTTGGTAAGATGCATGAGTTCTTTATATATTTTGGAGATTAAGCCCTTATCAGAAGTATGGTTTGCAAATATCTTCTCCCAATTGTTAGGTTGTCTTTTCGTTTTGTTGATGGTTTCCTTTGCTGTACAGAAGCTTTTTAGTTTGATGTAGTCCCATTTGTTTATTTTTTCTATTGTTTGTCTTGCCCGGTCAGACGTGGTGTTTGAGAAGATGTTGCTAAGACTGATGTCGAAGAGTGTACTGCCTATGTTTTCTTCTAGAAGTTTCACAGTTTCAGGTCTTACATTCAAGTCTTTAATCCATTTGGAGTTAATTTTTGTATATGGTGTAAGGTAAGGGTCTACTTTCATTTTTTTGCATATGGCTATCCAGTTTTCCCAACACCATTTGTTGAAGAGACTTTCTTTTCCCCATTGTATGTGCTTGGCTCCTTTGTCAAAGATTAGCTGTCCATAGATGTGTGGGTTTATTTCTGGGCTTTCGATTCTATTCCATCGATCTGTGTGTCTGTTTTTGTGCCAGTACCATGCTGTTTTGGTTACTATAGCTTTGTAGTATATTTTGAAATCAGGGAGTGTGATACCTCCAGCTTTGTTCTTTTTTCTCAGGATTCCTTTAGCTATTCGGGGTATTTTGTTGTTCCATATAAATTTTAGGATTCTTTGTTCTATTTCTGTGAAAAATGTTGTTGGAACTTTGATAGGGATTGCATTGAATCTATAGATGGCTTTAGGAAGTATGGACATCTTAACTATGTTAATTCTTCCAATCCAAGAGCACGGAATATCTTTCCATTTCTTTGTGTCTTCTTCAATTTCTTTCAGAAATGTTTTATAGTTTTCGTGTACAGATCTTTCACCTCTTTGGTTAAGTTTATTCCTAGGTATTTTATTCTTTTTGTTGCAATTGTAAATGGGATGGTATTCTTAATTTCTCTTTCTGCTACTTCGTTGTTAGTGTACAGAAATGCAACTGATTTTTGTATGTTGATTTTGTATCCTGCAACTTTACCATACTCGTTTATTACTTCTAAAAGTTTTCTGGTGGATTCTTTGGGGTTTTCTATATATAAAATCATGTCATCTGCAAATAGTGACAGTTTCACTTCTTCCTTTCCAATTTGGATCCCTTTTATTTCTTTCTCTTGCCTGATTGCTCTGGCTAGGACTTCCAGTACTATGTTAAATAGGAGTGGTGAGAGTGGGCATCCTTGTCTGGTTCCTCTTCTTAGAGGGATGGCTTTCAGTTTTTCACCATTGAGGATGATATTAGCTGTGGGTTTCTCACATATGGTCTTTATTATGTTGAGGTACTTTCCTTCTATACCCATTTTATTCAGAGTTTTTATCATAAATGGATGCTGTATCTTGTCAAATGCTTTCTCTGCATCTATTGAGATGATCATGTGATTTTTATTCTTCATTTTATTAATGTGGTGTATTACGTTGATTGATTTGCGAATGTTAAACCATCCCTGCATCCCTGGAATAAATCCCACTTGATCATGGTGTACAATCTTTTTAACGTATTGTTGTGTGCGATTTGCTAGTATTTTATTGAGGATTTTTGCATCAATGTTCATCAGTGATATTGGCCTGTAATTTTCTTTTTTTGTGTTGTCCTTGTCTGGTTTTGGTATCAGGGTAATGTCAGCTTCGTAGAATGAGTTAGGGAGCTTCCCCCCCTTCTCAATTTTTTGGAAGAGTTTGAGAAGGATAGGTATTAAGTCTTCTTTGAATGTTTGGTAGAATTCACCAGGGAAGCCGTCTGGTCCTGGACTTTTATTTTTGGGGAGGTTTGTGATTACTGTTTCGATCTCCTTACTGGTGATTGCTCTATTCAAATTCTCTACTTCTTCTTGATCCAGTTTTGGAAGGTTGTATGATTCTAAGAATTTATCCATTTCTTCCAGATTGTCGAATTGGTTGGCATATAGCTTTTCATAGTATTCTCTTATAATCTTTTGTATTTCTGAGGTGTCTGTTGTAACCTCTCCTCTTTCATTTCTGATTTTACTTATTTGTGCCATCTCTCTTTTTTTCTTGGTGAGTCTAGCTAAAGGTTTCTCAATTTTGTTGATCTTTTCAAAGAACCAGCTCTTGGTTTTATTTTTTTCTATTGTTTTTTTGGTCTCTTTTTCATTTATTTCTGCTCTGATTTTTATTATTTCCCTTCTTCTACTGATTTTGGGCTTTGTTTGTTCTTCTTTTTCCAGTTCCTTCAGGTGCATTGTTAGATTGTTTATTTGAGATTTTTCTTGTTTGTTGAGATAGGCCTGTATCACTACAAACTTCCCTCTTAGAACTGCTTTTGCTGTATCCCATAAATTCTGGCATGTCGTATTTTCATTTTCATTTGTCTCCAGGTATTTTTTGATTTCTTCTTTGATTTCTTCGTTAACCCAGTCGTTGTTCAGTAGCATTTTGTTTAATCTCCACTTATTTGTGGCTTTTCTGATTTCCTTCCTATAGTTGATTTCTAGTTTCATACCGTTGTGGTCAGAAAAGATGCTTGGTATTATTTCAATCTTCTTAAATTTATGGAGACTTGTTTTGTGGCCTAATATGTGATCAATCCTGGAGAACGTTCCATGTGCCTTTGAAAAGAACGTGTATTCTTCGGTTTTTGGATGGAATGCTCTGTATATATCTACTAGGTCCATCTGTTGTAGTGTGTCGTTTAAGGCCAATGTTTCCTTATTGATCTTCTGTTTGGATGATCTATCCGTTGGTGTAAGTGGAGTGTTAAAGTCCCCTACTATTATTGTGTTACTGTCTATTTCTGTTTTTATGTCTGTTAATAATTGCTTTATATATTTAGGTGCACCTACATTGGGTGCGTAGATATTTACAAGTGTTATATCCTCTTGTTGGATTCTTCCCTTGATCATTATGTAATGCCCTTCTTTGTCTCTTTTTACAGTTTTTGTTTTAAAGTCTATTTTGTCTGATATGAGTACTGCTACCCCAGCTTTCTTTTCATTGCCATTTGCGTGGAGTATCTTTTTCCATCCCTTCACTTTCAGTTTGTGAGTGTCTTTAGGTCTGAAGTGTGTCTCTTGTATGCAGCATATATATGGGTCTTGTTTTTTATCCAGTCAGCCACCCTATGCCTTTTAATTGGAGCATTTAGTCCATTGACGTTTAAAGTAGCTATTGATAAGTATGTACTTACTGCCATTTTTTAATTTTTTTTTCTCAGTGTTTTAGTAGTCCTTCTCTGTTCCTTTCTTCTTCTATACAGAATTGATGGTCACTTTAGTTTGACCTCTGTCTGAAAGCTGTACTCTTTAACTCCCCTCCTCCCTCATGTTTTTGATATCATATCTAACCTCTTTGTTGTGCATTTGTATCCATTATGTTCTAATCATGGAAATAGATAATTTTTCCTATTTGTGGTCTTTTCTTTTCCCCTGAAATCAGTCCCTTTAACATTTCTTGTAGCACTGGTTTCTTGGTGACAAACTCCTTTAATTTTTGCTTATCTGGGAAAATTTTGATCTCTCCTTCCATTTTGAATGATAACCTTGCTGGGTAGAGTATTCTTGGCTGTAAGTTTTTTCCTTTTAGCACTTTAAATATACTGTGCCATTCTCTTCTAGCCTGTAAGGTTTCTGCAGAGAAGTCAGCTGATAGCCTTATGGGGTTTCCTTTGTAAGTAACTTGACATTCTCTTGCGGCTTTTAGGATTCTCTCTTTATCTTTAATTCTGGACATTTTGATTATGCTGTGTCTTGGTGTGGGCCTCTTTGGGTTTATCTTGTTTGGGGCTCTCTGTGCTTCCTGTACCTGGATGTCTGTTCCCTTCCTTAGGTTAGGGAAGTTTTCATCTATTATTTCTTGAAATAGATTCTCTGACCCCTTGTCTCGCTCTTCTCCTTCCGGGACACCTATAACACGGATGTTAGTGCACTTGATGTTGTCCCAGAGGTCCCTTAGACTGTCCTCAGTCTTTTTAATTCTTTTCTCTTTTACCTGTTCACCTCGGGTAATTTCTTCTAGTCTTTCGTCCAGCTCACAGATCCATTCTTCTGTATCCTCTACTCTGCTTTTGAGTCCCTCTAATGAATTTTTCATTTCCAGTATTGTATTCTTCATTTCTAATTGGTTCTTTTTTATATCTTCCATTTCTTTGTTGACATTCTCACTGGGTTCATCCATTCTTCTCCCCAGATCAGTGAGCATCGTTAACACTCTTAGTTTGAACTCTCTGTCGGGTAGGTTGCTCATTTCTGTTTCACTTAGTTCCTTTTCTGGGGTTTTGTCCTGTTCCCTTACTTGGAATGTATTCTTTTGCCTCTTCATTTTGCCTCTTTCCCTGTGCTTGTGTCTATGTATTAGGTAGGTCAGCTACGTCTCCTGCTCTTGGATAGGTGACTTTATGTAACTGATGGCTTAGGAGGCTTCCAGTGTGCTTCCCTCAGTTCTCAAAGTTCCAGGGGTGACCCCTATGTGGGCTACGTGTATCCTTCTGTTGTGGCCTGTTTGCTCTCCCTGTAGGCGCCCAGGGAGGCCGAGTTATGCTCCTGGCCAGCTGTTGTAATGCTCAGCTGCTTGTAGTTGTTGTGGGCCCTTCAGTCTCTTTATCAGGTGTGGGGATCCCCAGCACAGTTGGCTGCAAGTTCTAATACCACATTTGTGTTGCAGTATTTCTTTTAAGTGAGTAGGCCCCCACCGTGGCAGGTTGTTAGGCTCAGGGCCTTACAATTGCTGTAAGCCTCTAGCCTATTAGGTCTCTTGTCAGCTCTCTGAGGATTGCAGCTGGGTGGGG
Source organism: Ceratotherium simum simum (assembly GCF_057802395.1). Taxonomy (NCBI): domain Eukaryota; kingdom Metazoa; phylum Chordata; class Mammalia; order Perissodactyla; family Rhinocerotidae; genus Ceratotherium; species Ceratotherium simum. The sequence goes on along the minus strand of NC_141910.1, from coordinate 12,393,438 downwards.
CTGGCCTCAGGCACAGGAGCACCCAATTGTTTCAGGTTTTGGAAGGTGGAGCAAACCTCCTATGTGGGTCTTTGAGAAGTACAAGTCTTCTGCGCCTGAGAAGCCCTGCCACCCACAGGTCCACACACACAGTCAACACAGTCCTGCCCCGTGTGAGTGCCCCGACCTCCCCAAGCGGACCCAGTCTCTCCACGGCGGGAGCCCCACACACTCTGCCACCACCCCACACTCTCCACCCGCTCCTTGTGCCCACCCTGCCCTGCTCAAGTCGGCTCAGTTGCCAGGCTGCAGAGAATCCAGTCACCAATCTATGCAGGCCCACAAGTTGCCTGAGGGCTTGTTGTTGGGTGGGGCCAGTCTCTAGGGTGGGCTGCCTGCCCTGGCTGAGCTGGATTAAATCGGTGCTCTAGCGGGTGGGGCATACCCTGGGCTAGCAGGCCTCAGGGAGAACTCCAATGGTGTCTGTGTCAGCACGCCCACACCAGGCCACAACAATGGCCGCTGCCAATGTCCCAGTCCCTGGAGAGGTCTCACCCATCACCGAGATGCACTCAGGGCCTATTAGGTGAGTCTCTTGTCACCAAAGCACTGTACACCTTTCTTTCTGGTGATTTTAGGGTGCTTCCTGAAATGGGTGAGTTTGCGCGTGGGCCCTTTAAGAGCCAGTTTTAGTTTCTTTGTGAACCGGGTTTTCTGGGGGTGCTCCCCAGTGTTTTAGTAGCAGGCACAGTCAGATATTATGCCGCTGGTGTCGATTGTGCTGGGTCCACAAAATGCCCACAGCGGGGGCGCTCCCCGGCTCAGGGCCCCGCGTCTCCAGGGAGGCTGCGTACCTGTGAGCTGCTCCCAGTGGCCGTGACGCTGGCGGCTTGTGAAGGCGGCGTTTTCCTCTCCAGAAGGGAGTCTCTGCCTCTTCCACCTCAGTTAGGATTGTCCGTTGTTGCAGGAGTTCCTCTCATCCAGTTTTCAGTTCTGTCTCAGGGGTAATTTTTCCACGAGTAGTTGTAAATTGGCTGTGTCCACGGGAGGAGGTGAGTTCCGAGTCTGCCTACGCTGCCATCTTGACTCCTCTCTCTCGCATTCTACTTTCTGTCTCTGTGAATTTGACTGTTCTGAATACCTCATATAAGTAGAATCATACAATATTTGTCCTTTTGTGTCTGGCTTATGTCTTCAAGGTTCATTCATGTTGTAGCATGTGTCAGCATTTTCTCTTTTGAAGGCTGAATAACACTCCATTGTATGCATATACCACATTTTGTTTATCCATTCACCCGTTGATGAACATTTGGGTTGTTTCCACCTTTTGGCATTTGAATATGCACATATTTTTAAACATAAGTATATCTCCCAGTCATCCCATCCCCAAGATCTCTACCCAAAGCAACTCTTGATGCAGTTGGACTACTGGAAGCAGTCTCTGAAAACTCAAGCAGTTTAGATGCAAACAGCAGCTTCCAAGACACACTGTTCTGAACCTTATTTTTATCTCCACTGGACAATATATCTTGGAGGTTGTCCATATAGTACATATCGATCTGCCTTGAAAATTTTTTTAAGTGTATATTTTTTATTTGAGCTGGAGCCATCCTTCTGAGTGGCTTAACAACATTTAACAGATGTGCTGAGTTTTCATGTGAAGCTGCCAGGCCTCCAGTGGAATGGGGGTGGGGATACAGGAAAGACCCAAATGCTTCTTAGCACCATGAAAGGGGGTCACACTGAGTCTAAAGGGCAGGACGTGTTAATAGGAGAAACACTGTTTCTTTTACATTGGATTAGCCTGAGTGGTCTTCAAGGAAAATTAATATTGTCTTTCCCCATGTGTTTTCTCATAGGTGCCAGCCTGAGGCTCCCTGTGATGGAGAACCTGAACGAGACCTCTAGGATCCCAAAACTCTGATTTGCATGACTGGAGTCCATCTTCCCAATCTGTGATGCTGAGCAGAGAAGAACATCTGTGCTCATCTGGGTGGAATCCCAGGCATTCCAGATCATGGGAAGGAACCAAGAGGGAAAAACCTCCTCTTGAGAAAAGGAATGCAGTTTCACAGAAGGAGGGGGTGGTTTTCAGGCTGAGAGACTTAGAGAGGGGACTGGATAAAGGCAGAAAGCAAATCAAAGGTGACAAAGCCAGGTATGGGGGAGGACAGATGTGGGAGAGAGAAGCATCTGGATTAGCTATAGCAGCACCGTCCAACAGAAATAACATGTAAGTTTTGAAATTGTCTTGAACTGAAATGTAGGCTAATAAATTTTAAAGAGTTTTTTTTTGTGGAAAAATTATTAAAATTAAATTTTATATAACCCAGCCACACATATAATCTTAAACTCTCTAGTAGCTATAATTTTAAAAAGTAAAAAGGAACAAATGAAATTAAGGTTAACAAGATACCAAAAATATTATCATTTCAACATGTAATAAATATAAAAATATTACAGAGATATTTTACATTCTTTTTTTGTACTAAGTCTTTGAAATCCAATGTGCATTTTGCATTTCCAGCACATCTCTATTCAGATGGTAAATTTTCATTGGAAATACTTGATCTGGTTTAAATTTCATACAATTTACAGTTGAAGAAATAGATTCATATATGCAACTTGTTTCAAACATATTAGAAGTTTCCCAATAACTAGATTGAATATACATTTTTAAACTTAAATTTAACTTATTAAGATTAAATAAAATTTATAATTCAGTTCCTCAGTCACATTAGCCACATTTCAAGTACTCAATAGCCACTTGTGGCCAGCGGCTTTCAGATTGGACAGTTTGGAGATAGAACTTCAACCCTTCTTCCCCTTGTTTTGTTATACTTTTATGAGAGGGTCTGGCCTTTTAGGAAAGAACCTAGTATATATTTATCACTGCCTGGCTTATTACCACACAGAGGCAGAGTGTAAGAGACAAGGTGGCCCATGGAGAACCAGACTTGCTCCTCCCCATTTCTTTCTGAAGCAGAGGTGGGGACAGCGTGAGGAGGGTCCCTCAGGGGACCTTGAAGACTGTGTAATAAGAAGAATCTACAAAATAGGATAAGCCAGAACAACCACAAAAAGTCACTCTTACAGTGGAGACTTAGAACCATGGAAGTTCTATTGTAGAAATCACGGGGAAAACCATATTTACAAGTGGAGGCTTTTTGTTAAAACAGATACAGACTCTTTAAGGAATACAAGATCTCATTAGATTCTCTAAAGTCAGAAATACAAAGATGCCCAATATTCTGATTCTAACCAATATTGTATTTTAGGCCATAGCTATTACAATAAGGTAATAAAAAGAGATAAAAGACGTAAAAATTAGAAAGGAGGAAATTAAACTGTCATTTTTCCCAGATGATATGATGACATATATAAAAAATGCCAAAAAAATCTGAAAATTATTAGAATTGATAAAAAAATATTTAGCAAGGTGGCTAGATATAAAATCAATATAAAAAATCAATTACGTTTCTATAACCAACAATGAAAAGTTAAATAATATAATATTTTAAATGAAACTGATGCACCTAGTAATAAACTTAACAAAATATGTGCACATTCCAAAATTATAAAATCATATTTGAAGACATTAAAGAGCCTAAATAAATGGGAGATATAGCACATTCATGAACAGGAAGATTTAATGTCATAAGGAAGTTAGTTATCCCATATTAATCTATATATTTGAAATAATCCCAATCAATATCCTATCAGGATATTCTAGGAGCTTGACAACAAATTAATAAATTTGTAGAGAAAAGCAAAGGCCAAGAAACTCCTGAAGAAAAAGAACACAGTTGGGGGGGTGTGTGGTAGTGTTTATTTTATAGTAATTAAGGCAATATGGTATTGATGTAGGGATCGAAAAATAGACCGTTAGAACAGAAAAGAGACTAAAATAAACACACATACACATGAAAATTTGATATATGACAAAATTTGTGTTATTGATTAGTGGGGGGAAGACACACTATTCAACAAATGGTGCTGGGACAATTGGTTATCCAAATGCAAAAGAAGGAAAGAAAGAAGGAAGGGAGGGAAGAAGAAATTAGATGCTTCCATTTCTGGCAATACAGAGGACTAAATATCACAGAAACTCCACCTGATATGGTGCAACTAAAAATGCTGGATGCAACATTTAACACACACACACACACACACACACACACACACACACACATCTATTTGTATTTCCTGAATGAACTGGTGGGAAAGTAAGGGAATTCCTCAGAAGCCAGAGATGATATGAAATTATGAATCCCAAGGCATTGATGATCATTGGAGCCAGTGTTTGCCAAACCAACCCCTGGTGGCCTGGAACCTGTATTTAAAGGGCCATGAGTAGGGACAGAAGACAAAATCTGGGGTTAAGTAGAGACCTTTGGAACGGAAAACTATCCCTTTGACACATAAAGCCAGGATAGTCAAAGAGTAACACCACTAGAGAGTGAACTTAAAAAAAGTGCCTCACAGAGGGCGATAGTATAGATAAAAGCCTATCTCATCCTTGGTTCTGAATGTAGTGGGAAAAATCCTCTCTGGTAATTCAAAATAATAAGCTGGTACTCACACAAGTTTGGGGCCAGAATGTATACCACATGAGTGGCAAAAAAAAAAAAAAAAAAACAAACCCAAGACAAAAATGTAATTTAAAGTGCTCCCTTGGGCCAGCCCCGTGGCTTAGCAGTTAAGTGCGTGTGCTCTGATGCTGGCGGCCCAGGGTTCGGATCCCGGGCGCGCACTGACGCACTGCCTCTCCGGCCATGCTCAGGCCGCATCCCACATACAGCAACTAGAAGGATGTGCAGCTATGACATACAACTATCTACTGGGGCTTTGGGGGAAAAATAAATAAATAAAAATTATAAAGTGCTCCCAAGTTGGTATAGTACTACCGGGAACCTGGCTGAACTAAATGTAAACCCTCTCTGAGGGAATGTACTTTAATTTCAGGCCTTAAATAATTCCTACAGCTATAGTTCCAAGAACCAGAAGCATACAATCAAAGTCACTAAACATACAAAGAAACAAGCTGCCATAAACTATTCACGCCTGCAAGGATTACAGATATTGGAATTTTGAGTTACAGTATATAAAATGAATATGTTTTTAAAAACATGGAGGATTTAAAATATAAGGAAGGGGCAAGAGATTATAAAAATTGACTAGGTAGATTGGCAAAACAACCAATTATAAAATATAGTAATAAAAATATAATAATTGTAATATAAAATTGTAATATAAATTGTAAAATAATTGTAATAGAAAGTTATTGTATGGAATAAACAAAAGACTAGTCATAGCTGAAGAGAGTTAGTAAATTGGAAAACAGATCTAAAAATAATGAACCAAATGTAGCTTTAACATATAAAAAGAAGTAAAACGTAGAAGAGAAGAAACATGAAAGATAAAGTGAGAAGGTCCAACCTTTATCTAATTGCAATTCCATAAAGAGAGATGAAAGATATTGGAGGAGAGGCTGTATTTAAAGAGAAATGCAGGATAAATATATATCCTCAGATTCAGGAAATCCAAGGGATTCCCACCAGAATAAACAAAAAGAAAGGCACATCTGGATTAATAATGATGAAACTGTAGAAAAACATGACAAAGATAAAATCTTAAAAGGAGCAAGAGAGAAAAATCAGATTCCCCACAAAGTCACTGTTAGACTAACATCTGATTTCTCAATAGCAACAATGAAAGCCAGAAGACAAAGAAATATTATCTTTAAGAAGATAAGAGAAAATAACTGTCAACCTATAATTCCTTAGCCAGCAAAATGATCCCTCAAAAATGAAGGTGAAATAAAGAAATTTTCAAACAAATAAAACTGAGGAAGTTTACTATCATTAGATCCCATATTAGTTTTATGCATAAGAAATTACTAAGAACTCAGTGGCTTAAAAGAACACATTTATTATCTTACAGGTTCTGTGAGTCAGGAGTCTGGGTACACGTTAGCTGGGTCCTCTGCTCAGGGTCTCACCAGGCTGAAATCAAGTTGTCATCCAGAACTGCAATCTCATCTGGGCTCCAGGTCCTTCTTCAAAGCTCACTGGTTATTGGCAGAATTCAGTTCCTTGGGACTGTAGAACTGAAGCCTCAACTCCTAGAGGCCATGTGGCCCTCTCCACAATGTGGCAGTTTGCTTCTTCATGGTAAACAGGAGGATCTCTCTGACTTCTGGGAAGGTTTGAACTCTTCTAAAGGGCTCGCCTGGTTAGATCAGTTCCACTCAAAATAATCTCCCCTTTGATTAACTCAAAGTCAACTGATCGCAGACTTTAATTAAATCAGCAAAATCCGTTTTGCCAGGTACCTTGGGGCCATCCTAATATTCTGTCTACCACAAATCCTTATTAAAGGAACTTCTAAAGGATGCACTTCAGATAGAAGGAAAATAATCCCAGATGGAAGATCTGAGACACAAGAAAGAAGAGCAAGCACAGAGAATATTAAACATATGGGTAAATCTACATAAATATCAACTATTTAAAATAATATCAATATATCTGATTTGTGAGATTAATGAAATAATATAATTAAAATATTGAGTTATAAAAGCATGTAAGTACAAAGGGAATGATTAATGTTAAAGAATTCTAAGATCTATGTATTGCTCGAAAGAAGAATAAAGATATCAATTAAATGTACTGTTAAGTTAAATATGCAGGTTAGAATTTTTAGACTAACCCACTATAGAATGGAAATAGATTATATACTTTCAAAACGAGAGAGGAAGTTTAAAAATGGAAAAAAATCCCACTTCACTCCAAGATACTGCCAACCAATCTTCTTTCCTTCCCTCTCTGCTTCACTCCGGGTCAGACTTAAATCACAGTCTGGTGGATCTCCCAGCTTCTCACAGCCATTTCCCTTAACAAATTTCTTGTACATTTAAATCCTAACTTGGTATCTGCTTCTCAGATGACGTCCCTGGACTAACACAAATCCCCAACTCATCTTATCAAATGAATATATCCATGACAGCAAAACCAGAAAACAGCAATAGAAGTTAGGAAAAGAATATGCCCATCTCATTTATGAACACAGTTAAAAAGTTCTAAACAAAAACATGAGTATGCTAGGGGCCGGCCTGGTGGTGCAAGCGGTTAAGTGCGCGTGCTCCGCTGTGGCAGCCCAGGGTTCGCGGGTTCGGATCCCGGGCGCGCACCGACGCACTGCTTGGCAAGCCATGCTGTGTTGGCGTCCCATATAAAGTGGAGGAGGATGGGCACGGATGTTAGCCCAGGGCCAGTCTTCCTCAGCAAAAAAAGAGGAGGATTGGCAGATGTTAGCACAGGGCTGATCTCCTCACAAAAAAAAAACCATGAGTATGCTAAATTTAGCAGTGTATACAAAAATAACACTATGACCAAGTTGGGTTTATTCCAGAAATGCAAAGTTGGTTTAATATTAGAAAATCAATTAAGGTTTTCTAGAAAAAGAAATAAAAGTTATAATAATTGAAAGAGAAGACATAAAACTCTTATTATTCCTAGATGATGTGACTTTCTATGTAGAAAAACCAAAAGGATCTACAGATAACTTAATAAAGTTGTTTGACATATGACCAATATACAAATTTTAAAATACCATTTACAATGGCAAAAAAATAAGGAACCTGAAATTAAATATAGTAAAACTTGTGTAAGATCTTTGTGTATAAAATTCTTCAAATTTTTGTAAAGATATTAAGAAGATTTAAATAGATATAAGAGTATATCTTGTCCATGGTCAGGAAAACTCAATATCATAAAAATGTCAATCCTCCCAGTGGGTGTAGTGCAATTTCAACAGGATTTGTGTGTGTGTGAAATTTGAAGAGCTGATTCCAAAATTTATGTAGATGAAGAAAGACCCCAGAAAAAAAGCAATGGGCTCTGACTCCCAGAATTCACTGGTGTTATTGCATGACGCATCACAGGAGCAGCTGGTTGATGGAATGGTGAAATGATTATCTGCAGGCTCAGTTACAGTATCAGCTGGGAGACAACACCCTGTGAAGCTGGCATGCTGTCCTACAAGATACGGCATATGCCTTAATGCAGAGGACACTGTGTGGTGCTGTCTCCCCCAAAGACAGGAAGCACACATCTAGGAATCAAGAGGAACAGACAGAAGTTTCTCCTCCTATAATACCCACCGGAAGGAGTTTTACTCCCCGTCACCACAATGTGGGACACAGTAGGTTTAGAGATCCTAGCGCCCAAGGGATGAACACTTCCATCAGAGAAGTGGCAGTAAAGTAGAGGCTGAAGCAGTCCCCTGGCCAGTCTGCGCTCTCATGTCACTGAGTCAACAGGAAGAGGAAGAGGTCTTTATACTGGACTAAGTGATTGATCCTTGAGCCAGCAAACAAAAGGCATAATCAGATTAAGGGTTAGGAGTCAGGGGGAGGGTGGCAAGTTAGGGCAAGGGTCACAGAGGATCAGTCCACCTTGTCTAGGTTTGTTAGTTGGACTGTGGCATTCCAGAGGCTCTGGGCCACATGAGGATCCTGAGCAGCTTTAGGGGGAGGACTTATCACACAAGAACTGCTAAAATATTTTCCAGAAATGCCATCCAGCTCCTTTGCCAAGCTCAGGTAGAGGACTGGGATTGCACCTTGTTTGAGATCCTGTGGAGACATGGCAGGGAAGGGGAGAAGGTCACGCCAGGTAGGCTTTAGTCTGCTAAGGACACATGAGAAGCAGAGCCCTGCCCCACCCTCCTCAGGTCTAGCCAGCTCCTCCTCTACCCACCTTAATGAAGAAGCTGACGAGCCAGAAAAGGAAGCGGTAAAACCAAGATAAGTGCTTCATGATCTCTGTGTATACAACACCTGGGTCCACAGAGTTCACAGTCACACCTGAGAGGGTGAGACACAAGTATAGTGCAAAGTGAAGTGAGAGGGGGATATTAGGAAGAAAGAGTTAAGTGTGGGCCTACGATGTGCAATGACGGGAGGATCCTACCGGGTCTGTTGGGTAGAGGTGACCAGAGACGTGGGAGTGCTGCCAGGGAAGCCAGTGCTCCATAACCGACATGAATGGTGGTGTCCCAGCCAGTACGCAGACATCGGTATTTGAAAGTGTTGGGTGAACTTTAGGAGGAACGTGATGGATGGTGTTGATATTGGAAAATGCTAGAAGGAGAGGGATATTGTGGGTGATAAGAGAGTTGGAAAAGGTTGAAAAGTAGATGTGAAGATGGGGTTGAGAGAAATATAGGGTGCACAGATGATAAATGGAGGAGATTAACAGCTGGCTTGGGGGATACTGGGAGTATTTTACGGCCAAGACATGTTGGGAGGAGATGTGAGGGGTTGGGAGCGGAGGAGTAGGGGGTGTCAGAAGCAGTTACCTGTCCCTTGAAGTCTCCGAGCAAGCTCCCCAGTGAATGAGGTCAAAAGCAGTTTGCTGCAGTAATAGTTCTGGTTGAAGGTCAAAGGTCTACCAGCCCCTGTCAGATGTCCCTCATCAATGTACCCACGTGCTTGCTGGAAGGAAGACACATTCACCACCCGGGCTGACCCTGCCCGTTGGAGGGCCCCTGTGTGGAGAGAGGACCACAATCCTTCAACCCAAGTCCTGGGGTAAACTCCCATGCCCACTGCCCAACCTGCTTCTCCAGGAGAGCAGGGCCCATCCAGGGCTTTCAGGAGAGGGTCAGTGGGCCCCCCAGCCAGGCACAGGGGGTAGGCACAAGAGAGCTTAATGTGAACAGAGATTTTGTTTTCATTAGCTGCTTTCCTAATGCTCTTCCTCCTCTTTTATTTCAGCGTGTGGAGTTTTACCTTGCTTTTCTTCTCCTCGCCAGTTGGAGCGAATTTAATTGATCCTTGTTTGTGTTTTACCTGACTGATGGCAAAGAAGGGAAGGAGAGGCTGGAGACATGGTGAAAGCATTCATTCATTCACTTTTTCAACCCACAAATATTCATTAGGCCCCTGGATTATGGCAGACATCAAGATAGGTGCTAAGGACATAAGGATGGTAGGTTTGCGGGCAAAGAAATGTGTGTAGAGATACTTGGGAAAGTGTTTAAAAAAAAAAAACAACTATCTTCCAAAGGAACAAAAATAAAATTACAATCAATAGAACAAGTTAAATCTTAAAAAAAAAATAGAGTACCTAACTATATGAAAAAAAGTCTGGATTATATGAAGCATGAAAAGTAGTAGTTGTCATATATGAATTTACAGTGTTGTTTTCAAAATGCTAAAACTATTCTGAGCCCTACATTTAAGTTAAGAATCACAAAGGAAAAAACTGAGCAGGTAGTATTTAGCCAAAATTTGCTGGAGATAAAATTATTCTTAAGGGGGACAAAGGACCCCAAACTTGGAGACATAGAATAATTTAAGAAAATTATTCTTAAAGGGGACAACGGACCCCAAACTTGGAGACATAGTGGTGTAAAGACCAAAGGGGCTCAGAGCCTAGCTGGAGACTGATCCTCACAGAGCAGTGTCAGTGCGGGAACAGAGATGTGTACAAGGGGCTAAGGAAGCCCCATAAAGGGGGGGGCACCTGGGGGAGGCAGAGGTGTCAGGGCAGGAGCCACAGCACAGGAGATATCTGTGCTGAGTCTTGGCAGATGAAGTAAAGTTAGCCAGGCTAAGGGGGTGGGAAAGAATATTCCAGATAGAGGGAACCACATGTGCAAAAGCACACCCAGAGGTAAAAAACAGAGCATGGTCGAAGAGCTACAGATTGTTGGCTAGAGAAGAGGGTGTGGGTTAGGGAAGGGCCAAGGGTGAGGCTCTCAGTCAGCAGGGGGTCTAGTAAGTGGAGAGAAGGGACTCAGTTTATCCTGTAAAGGGTAGAGCACCTTCAAAGGATTCTAAGCAAGAAAGTAATAAGGTTGGGCCCGGCCCGGTGGCGCAAGCGGCTAAGTGTGCCTGCTCTGCTGTGGTAGCCCAGGGTTCGCCGGTTCGGATCCCGGCGCGCACTGACGCACCGCTTGTCCAGCCATGCTGTGGCGGTGTCCCATATAGAGTGGAGGAAGATGGGCACAGATGTTAGCCCAGGGCCAGTCTTCCTTAGCAAAAAAAGAGGAGGCTTGGCATCGGATGTTAGCTCACGGCTGGTCTTCCTCACAAAAAAAAAAAAAAGAAAAAAAAAAGTAATAAGGTAAAAAGTAATTTCTAGAAATGGCAGAAGGGAGAATAGATGAGGGAAACAGGAGAGAAGACAGTTTAAGAAACTATTACTAAGCAAGGTACAGACAGGGTGTTGCAGCCTGTTACAATTTTGGGGAAGGGGAACAAGCATTCAGACTTGCCAATGCAGTTTTGCCTGCTCTTTGTTCACTTTCCATTTGAGGCTAACGTAATCTGCCACTAAAGATTACACGAGACCCTAGCAACATAGTTGCCTCCCAGGAGGGGAATAAATGGCTGGTTTTCAAGGAGAGGAGACTTTTTTTTTACCCTATACCCTTTTGTATACTTTCAGTTTTGTACTTTGGATGTACTACCCGACCAAAAAAAATTGATTTTCTTTTAAAGAGGCTATTACACAACCCAGGAGAAAATGTTAGGAAGAAGGTGCCTGCCATCCGCTCCGCCCCCCCCACCCCCCACCACAGCCCAGGAGGAACTCAAACCTCCTTCATCAGAAAAGATTACAAAATCAGAAAGCCAAAGGACTTGGATCTCAGGCAGTGGTGTGTTCATCCACATCTCTGGTGGATCCTGAACTCTTTGAGAGCAGGAAGTCAGTCTTCTTGTTCTCTGTGTTTCTAGTGGCCTAGTCCACCCTTGAGAAGTATCTGTTGAGATGAGTGACTCTACTGATCTGGCTAGAACTCGGAGCTAGGGGAAGGAGAGGTGGGATCTTATATCCCCTTGCTGGTTGTATTCTGAGATGACTGATTCCATTACCAGCCTCCTATTCCTGACTTGTGCCGGATGGGTTCCCCTGCTGTGTGCAGCAAGGGCGGACTGGATCATCGCTCAGCAGCAGCTGGGTGCCAAAGGGAAGGAGGTGGCCATGGGAGACAGTAAGCCATGAAAATGTCAGGGGTATGGAGAAGCAGGGGCAGCAGAGAAGGCAGACACCCATCCTTCCTTACCTTGGAGCAGATTTGTGAGCAGAAAGGGCCCGATATAGTTGGTGGCAAAGGTGAGATCAAGGCCCTCTGGGGTAAGTGTCATGGGGAATCCTGGGAGGAGATAAGAACACAGGTGGTGGGTGATGGAGGGACTACCCGATAGGAAACAAGGTCTGGGGGATATACTGGGGTTCAGTAAAAATGCCACAGGAGCATGTATGTGCAAAGATGGGGGCAATGAAGTTTGAGGCTGTAACTGAAGGTAGGCTTTTTACGGTAGTGTATGAATTAGAGTGTTTCAGCAGGATGCACAGGTTAGGCTTTGGAGATGCCTGTTTTGGGGTCCCTGAGCTAGAAAGGAGGCTACTGAAATGTGTTTGGGGGAAGAAAGTTAAGGCACCTACCACAGACTGCAGCATTGTTAACCAGCAGATGTATCTCAGGATACTCCTGCAGAAGCCAACGGGCAAAGCTCCGGATGGACGCCATGGAGCTCAGGTCCACCTCACCAAGAAGGAGGTGGTGGCACTTTAAAGCTGCTTGGATCTCGGCCAGGGCTTGCTGTCCACGCTCGAAGCTACGGCAGGCAAGGATCACCTGGGCCCCTCGGCGGGCCAGCTCCTGGGACACAACCTTCCCAATGCCTGTGGGAGGGCAGCTTCAGAGCAGGCTAGTCTGGGGAGTGACCGGAGGGCAATGGGGCAAGGGGAGGGACAAGGGTGCTGACAGTGGGTGCTAGTCCTCTTCCCTGCCCTCCCTGTTGGGGCTGTTGGGGGCTGAGGTCCCTAGTGAGGTGACAAGGTGGGAGGAGCACTCACCACTGTTGGCCCCAGTCACCACTGCCGTCTTCCCAGTCAGATCGGTGGAGCAGTGCTGGAGGTCCCAAAGGTAAGACTTATGCCAGAGCCGCACACATAGTCTAAGCAGGAAGACCAGAACGAGGAGGACAGAGCCAGGGCCCCAGACCAGGGTGCTGAGTAGAGACCACATCGACATAGCGGAGACTGCTGGCTGTGAGGGTGGAGGGGGCTAGTCAAAGCTGTGTGGGGATTAGCAGTGAGGCTGGTGTGGAGCCTAAGACACAGAATTTAAGGGAGCAAATACTCTTGGATTTGTTCAAGCACGCTGTTTGAGCCTGAGAGTGAGTTCCTCCTTAAATTGCGTGCCCAAGCCACTTGATTGCCTCACCCCAGTCAAAGGTCCAAATCAAATATCAAGAGTCAGGGCTTCCCCAGCCCTGCAGGGCTCTAATTCTCTATTTGCACTTTAAGGTTAATTGACAGAGTTCCAGTGACTGGAGAAGCAAGAACTCAAACTCTTCATGTCTTGAGTCAGTCTGCGCTTAAGCAGGGCCATCCCCTTCCTCCTCCTCTCCAGCTGAGGCAGCTGCCACTTTCAGCCCTGCTGTCTGCTCCTCTGCCGGGAGGGGCGTGGTTCTCCAGAACGCCTCTGCTGGGGAGCAGCCTCTGTCCTAACGAGGGTCTCCTAGGGGTGGTAATGGGGTTGTTCCCTGGAGCCAGTGTTCCATATTCTTCTAGGCCTGCAGGACAACCGCTCCTCTCCAGTTCAGTGAGAGTATACACCCTTGGAAGAAGCTGACAGAGATATCAGGACAATTGGTTAAGCAGCTCAGGTGTTTATTTCTGGCAAGCAGACAGAAGGAAGGTAGGATTCCCACCGCCAGAGGTTCAGGACCCAGTATGGGGCAGGTACTTGGAGGAGAGTGACCACACTTTGGGGGTTGAGTTCTTTATTAGCTGTGCCACCGTCACCTGTGGCTTCGGGGCACCTGTCTGGATGGGGTCCTGCTCAATGGGTGGAGAGGCTGGGCCTTCTTTGTCCTCCTGCTGGGATGCTGCAGAGCTGAGCAGCACCTGGGTAGTTGGGTTCCACATGCTCACACCAGGAGCCAGCTTCATTGCTTCCGGCAGCAACATGGGTTTCCACATCACCTGGGACGTGGCCTCGAGGACTCGGGGCTCAGGATGAGGCCACCTGTGAGGATCCTGGCCCTCCTGGTCCCCAGGATTCAGGCCCTGTGGAGGTACGCAGGTGCGGCCGGCCCATAGGTCGCCCAGCAACTCGGCGTCTCCATCCCAGCCCCTGGGCCACTTGGCACCCGGCCACAGTTTGGGGCTGGGGGTGCGGGCCACGTCAGGGAGCACCGGGTGCGTGGCGAGAAAGCGGAGCCCGGGTCTGGGAAAGGGCAGGTTTGATCCGAAGCCTGGCGACGGTAGGCCCAAGCTTAAAGTGGGTAATTGGAGGGCGGGGCAGGGGCCTAAGGCACGGAAAGGAACGCCAGGCAGGAAAGGGAAGAAAACTTCGGGGGAGACGTGGACGCCGGGGCCGGGGGCTAGGGGTCCGGCCGTGGCCTCGGTCTTCTTGCCCCGCGGGCGTCCGCGGTAGGCTTCCAGTGGACGCGCCTCGGAGTCTGGAAGTAGAACTTCGGCCAGCGGGCGCACCCAGTGGCGCGGCAGCCGCGCGGGGTCCAGGCGCGCCACCGCCACCTTGCGGCCCACCCTGTAGTGAGGCATGCTCAGCCCAGCGTCCGGGCATTGCGGCTGCTGCGGCTGGAACGATGCGGAGGGCCTGACTGTGGTGGAGTCGCCCGCAGAGGGGCTGGCCACTGACACACCCGAGGCGACGCGGGCTATCTTCTCCTTCTTGAGCTCCGGCCGGTCCCCAGCAGCGTGCAGCTGGGGCGTGCAATAGTAGAGGTCCTCGAGCGAGAACTGGGAGCTGAGGGGCTGCGCCCTCTCGGCGGAGGCCTGGGGGCTGGCTACGCGGGAGCACTCCAGAGAATAGGGAGGAGTGCGGATGCACACCATCTCCACCGACGGCTGGAGGCTCCCGTTCAAGGACCCGGCCGAGGACAGGTGGCTTCTAGCCTGGCCGTCCAGTCCCTCTAAAGGACGCCCGGGCCCTCTTTCTTGAAACAGCTCCAGAGTGGGTGGGGCGCCAGGGATGACTCTCAGCTCGGGAGAACGCTCCCAAGATTCCATCTGCTCCTGTGCTCCTGTATCCATCCACGGTCTTCCTAAAGGGATCTGGTCCACGATCCCTTGGTCCTGGAGAAATGCACCCGGGGTGGGAGGTAGTGAGACATGAGAAAAGGGAGAGAGGAACTACGGGTGGAAGAGTCCAGAGAGGCCCTGAGGAGAATGAAGACGCGGCGGGGGGAGTTCGAAGGGAGCTACGGGCTGGGCTTACTTCGCCTTGGAAAGTCTCCTCCAGCCCCACCGAGGAGGGCGCGCGCAGCACAGGCACAGATCCCTGAGCCCAGGCGTCCGTTGTGCATGCCGAGGGCTCCTCGTCCTCGCCCCACGTGGGGTCCTCGGCCACTGCAGATTCTCCCTCGTCCCGGGCCAGGAAGCGCCACTCAATGATCTGCAGCATGGCCTCCCGGGCCTGGCTGATGGTGAATGGAATGCACTACGGGGGCAAGAGAGGGTCTTAGCCCGGCAGGAAGGAGTTGGAGAGGGGGAAGATGGGTCTGGAGGACCGAGATCCAGGCCCACCTGCTGGGTCAGGTAGACTTTGAAAGCAGAGCCCATGACTCGCGCAAGCAGATCGGCCAAGATGTCCCCCACGATGTCTTCGCCTTCCTCGAGTGCCGTGAGAGCCATCCACTCGGCCTCGGTGAGCCGCCCAGGCACGACTTCCACCTGCGGCACCAGCACCGTAGGCGGCCGCACCTTTTCTGCCTTGGATCGGGTCATCCCGCGGTCTCGGACCTGCCTCTCCTGCCTCTGTGGGAAAGAAACAGGGCAATCAGGGCAGGACACCGGAAGTGGAACCGAGAAGCAGCTCTAGACTTGGAGGAAGCTTTCTCAAGTTGTCCAGTAGGAAGGAAAAGCCTTTTGAAAGGGACAGTTTACTAAGAGCCTACTATGTGACAGATGCTTTTTAGGTGACTGACTTAGCTAATTTAACTTTCATAACAGCTCACTAAGCCCATTTTACAGACAAAGAAACAAACTTGACACAAGTTAACCATCACTTGCGTGGGATCACACAGTATACTCAGGCTATATACAGCTCTAACTCCACAGTCCTTGCTATTTGCACTAATTGAAAGCGTCCCAAATTCTTGAGAGTTCATCCTGAGAAAGATGAGTCAATAAATGGTACTGGAATTACTGGTGCTGTTTAGAGTCTCCACCCATCCCCCAAATCAACTTAGATCCTCATTTCACAATATTCATCTAAATAAATTCCAGATGGATTAAAGGATAAACACACACAAATAAAACAAAAATATAAACAAAAAATATAATGTAGGAAAAATAGGTTAAATTGTCATATAATCTCTGGATGAGCAAGAACTGCCTAAACATAAAAGTAATGTGAAAAATAATAAATAGGTAGATAGGTGTATAGATATAGGTCGTTTCCTTCACTTATTTTTTAAAAGTTCCTCATTACAAGCTGATATTAGTAGTTAGGATTTACTGGCACTTAAAGTATATCAGTCACATACATTTACTCAATTCCTACATTTTTTAGACTATGTAACATTTTTATCCCCATTTTACAGAATTTGCCCAGGATCATATGGCAAGGAAGTACTAGTGGAGTCATAATGCATATTCAGGTCTGACTACAGAGCCTGACTTTATCCTGCTGCCCCAAAAATATTTGCAACAAATATAAAAAAGAATAAATATCCTCCAATATATTAAAAACTCATACAAAATAAGAAAAATCATAAGACAAGGATAATAAGCAAGACATAACATTTCACACAAGTGGAACTACAGATGACTCATAAACATTTGAAAAGATGTCCAACCTTCAAAAACATCAATTTCAGTTTTACAAATATACCCAAAGGCATACTCTGAAATGAAAATAAAAATATATTCTCCAACATATTCCTTGTGGTGTCATTTATAATAGCAGAATATTGAAAACATGTTTAACAAAAAGAGAATATACGGCTAATTGTGCACTATCTATATGATGGAATGTTATGCAATGAGTAAAGGTAATCTTTAGGAAGAATTTGCAATCGCATAGGAAAACACTTATGATGTAACGTTAAATGAAAGAAACAGGATACAAAATTACATATCAAGTATGATCTCAGATATGTAAACCAGTATGTGTTGAAGGAAAACACCAAAATTGTAACAGTGGGTATGTTTCTTTCCTATGCTCTTCTCTATTTTGTAAGTTCTCTACAATGAGTTTGTATCCTTTTA
Source organism: Ceratotherium simum simum (assembly GCF_057802395.1). Classification (NCBI taxonomy): domain Eukaryota; kingdom Metazoa; phylum Chordata; class Mammalia; order Perissodactyla; family Rhinocerotidae; genus Ceratotherium; species Ceratotherium simum. The sequence continues at coordinate 12,376,201 of NC_141910.1, read as the reverse complement.
TACTCAAGAAAAACCCACTTAAAAAGACTAGTCCCAAAAATTCATTTTAGGAACATAGGAATTTACTAGCAGATTCTTGGGAGCCTCTTCACTTCCCCATAACAGTCTCCCTGAACCTGACTCCTTCCAAAATTTACCTCCAAACATAATCTTCCCAAACCTTTGCCTCCCCACCCCCAACCTTATTGCCTCATACTTGATGTTCCCCAAAATTCATTCTCCACCAAATCTGGTGTTTCCTAAACCTCACACTGAATTTAAGATGCCTTAAGCCGTATTTCGCCTCTCTGGCAAGCCCAAGGAATGGCCAACAGCCCAGTCCAGGCTTGGCCAGCGCAGAGCAGGTAAGGCTAGGAGAGGAGAGTCAGTTCCTTAGACTTCACCTCCCAGCCTCTCATGTGACACCCGTGATAGTGACCGTACCTAGACGTGGCCTGGCCAGAGGGGCCAGAGACATTGTTGCACAAAAGCTCTTCAATCTGTTTTATTTAAAATTTTTTTTGGCTTTTAAACAATTTGACTTTCAAGTGCAGCCTCAGAGTTGTTTAATCCATTTCTTCCTCCTGAAATTCTCGAAATGGATAATTTAGCAACATCTCTCCCCAATGCCTGACCAATTCTGGTTTATCTATTTAAACGGGTACCTCAACGAAAGAGACCTATTACATACATTAGCTGTTTCCAAAGTCACTTTTTGTTGGGCTCTGCACTACCCATTTGACCCTTTCCCTCAGGTCCCGAGTGTGACAAAGCGTGGGAGTGGGCGTGGTGCAGGTGTAGGTTTTTTGCTCAAGTACCGATGTGGCTTCCTTGGTCATCTTGAACGGCCCGGTGGTGGGCCGGCGTCGGGAGGCGCGGAGGTGGCCCACGGTTCCCGACGCCGACCTCAACGGCGGATCCCGGCTGGCGCACCCCTAGTTGATCTGAAGCTCACCGAGCCTTCGTGCGCCATCGCCGCAGCTGTCGCTCCAACCCCGGGGTTTCAGCAGCTTCACCCTGCCTCCCTGCGGCCGCCGCTGCCGCGTAAAGATCGCCGAGCAACCCCGCGGTGCGCAGGGCGGCTCGCCACGTCCACAGTTGCCCCAGCAACCGCGCAGCTCGCTGCACGATCGGGTTACTCGCCCCGCCCAACGGCCGTACGTACGTGCGTCGTCTCTATGGTGGCGGCGGATTCCGCGGGACCCGAGGACCCTGGAGTCAGGCAAGCAGACCTGGGGCTGCTGGTGTGACCTCTGACCCGGGCCGGGGTCTTCGGGGAGCCGAACCGAGGGAGGAAAGGTCTGGGGACTACCGTGCCTCATCCCGCCTTGGCTCGGGCGCTTGGGGCCAATGGGTCCTCTGCCATCACCATTCCTCCTCTGGGATTCCCCTATCTCCCCATGACTCAGCCCTGGGGCTCCCCTCTCCTGCTCCAAGAGACCCTCCCCGTGCATGTGACCCTCTCATCACAGTCCTCAGGGCCCCCCATCACATCATGACCGAGTCTCAGGAGTCTTCCCTAGTGCTTCATGACAGCACCCCCCACCCCCCGCAGGAACTCCGCTGTCTTCTGTTTCCCGCGCGCCTCGTGATTCGGCAGTCTCTCCCCTAGGATGTTCCGCCGGGAGAGCTCCATCCCCCTTCGATGCTCGGCTGCCGCCCTGTGCAACAACCTCAGTGTGCTGCCACTACCTGTCCGCAACCTCACACATTTTGGGGTAGTCCATGGACCCAGCGCCCAGCTTCTCAGCGCTGCTCCTGAGGGTGTGCCCTTGGCCCAGCGCCAGCTCCACGCTAAGGGGGGAGCTGGAGTGAGCCCTCCACTTATCACCCAGGTGAGGCACGGAGTTGGGACGGTGTTGCTGAACCCAGTCTAACCCTGTCCTCTCCAAACCCCAAGGAACAGGACTTCTCTAGCTCTCTGAATTTCCACTGAGTCCTTATGTCCCTTGCTCTGACCACTTCTCCCTACTCCCATCCACCTCCCTGCAGGTGCACTGGTGTGTCCTCCCCTTCAGAGTATTGCTGGTGCTCACCTCACATCGAGGAATACAGGTAAGAAGAGGACCTTCCTGGCATCACCCAGTAGAGTCTTCTCAACTCCTCTCCAAGGCCCCTTGCTGCTTCCCCAACTGCTTCTAAACACTTCCAAACTTTTCACATGCTTAGCACACTCATCCTTATTTCTCATCTTTATTCCTTCCATCATTTCCAATTCCCAAGTACCATCTCCAATATCTCCCCCTTTACTAGCTGTATGACCTTGGGCAATTTAGTTAACTTCTCAGAGCCTCAGTGTCCTCCTCTGTAAAATGGGGATAAAAGTAGTGCCTACCTCCCAGAGTTGTTTTGAGGATTAAATGGGCTAAAGCTAACCTGAGTATGTGAAGTACTCAGCACAGAGCTCAGCAAAAGTCAGCTGGGCTGTGACCCCGTCCTTGCCCCTGTCTTCCAGATGTATGAATCTGATGGCTCTGTCATGGTCTATTGGCATGCGCTGGGCTCTGGAGATGCCTCTCCAGGTACCTGCAAGACTGAGTGGGGTAGGAGTAGAGAGTGTTTGCTGGGGCGGGGGGTGGGGGGGAGGGCACTATTTCTAATAGTTTTCCCTTTTCATACTCAGTACAGGCTGTGTTTGCCCGAGGAATTGCTGCCAGTGGCCACTTCATCTGTGTGGGTGAGGGGGCCAAGAGCAGGGCATTGGGGGTGCTGCGGTACAGGGGTGTGGGCTTTGGCCAGAAGATGCTGAAGGTTTGAGGACATTGTGGAGGGTTAGAGGGAAGGATGGGAGTGAGGTGGGGTTTCAGAGACTCCAAAAAGCCATAGAGGGTTTCAGAGGGGCAGGATGGAATAGAATATGGGAAGTGAATGGAAAGGCAGGGCTGTTGGAGCTGTGAGGGGTGAGTTTTTTATAAGGTTTCTGGGATGGAGGAAGTGCTGAGTCTGGTGGCTGGAGACTTGGGAGGATCAGGAAGCCATCAGTGGGGCACTGGTTCTGCAGGAACGTGGTCTGGCCGCGTACTTGTGTTTGACATCCCAGCCAAGGGTCCCAACGTCGTACTGAGCGAAGAGCTGGCTGGTCACCAGACACCAGTCACAGACATTGCCACGGAGCTTGCCCAGGGACAGGTGAGTGGATTCCCCCTACCTGTTCCAGTGAGCCTGGGAGCCTTCCCCACCTTGGGAGGCAGGGGACCTGGGTTCAAGTCTTGGCTCGACCACTAAGCAGCTGGATGACTTTGGGCAAACTGCTGCACTTTGCTAGGCTTTAGCAACCTCAGGTCCAGTGATGAAGCCAGACATTCTCTATATTTACATGGCATTTAATAGTTCACTGACACTTTTCAATACTGGTGTGAATTGAGGAGTTGGAACAGATGGTTTCTAAGATGCTTTCCAGCTCTGACATGTGCAGCTTCCTTCTCTGGACTTGGGCAAGTCCTCCCCATTCAGGCCCACCTGCAGTGTCTCCCACTCAGGGAAGCCTTCCCCCTATTCCAGCTCCCACTGATCTCCCCTAGCTGAACCCTGAATTGGTACTGCCCTCAAAGACAACTCTTGTCTCCCCTATTGGATTGCAAACCTCTTGAGAAGAAGGTATGTATCTTCTAATTCATATCCTCCACTGCACCTGGCACCAAGCTGGGCCCATGGCCTATGTTGGCTGCCTGGGGTTGGGGGTTTCAGGAGGCCCAGAGTCTAGTCAGGACTGTGACTGGCTCACTGCAAGGCCGCCAGAAGATCATAACAGTATGGCCTTCATTCTATCATCCATGCAGTGAGGACAATTAGATAGCCCCTCCTAACACATGGTGTGGGGTGGGGGTTGGGGGGAGACTCTATAAGGAATGTAAGGAAAGCATTTTAAGCACTGTATGCTTCCCGAGGGAACCCTGGATCCAGCTGGTGAGGGCTCCACATCTTGCCCTTTCCCTGGAGGCAGAGATGCAAACACTGTCTCCCTTCCCCTCCTGCCCTGTACAGACAGTCCCTGACTTATGCTTCGACTTACAATTTTTTGATTTTACGATTTTGTGAAAGCCATAGGCATTCAGTAGAAACCATACTTTAAATTTTGAATTTTGATACGCGGTGATACGCAGTACAATACTCGCTCTTGATGCTAGGCAGCGGGCAGTGAGCTGCAGCTCCCAGTTGGCCACGCGATCACGAGGGTAAACAACCCATACACTTACAACCATCTGGTATCCATACGACCATTCTGGTTTTCACTTTCAGCACAGTATTCAATAAATTACATGATATATTCAACACTTGATTATAAAATAGGCTTTATGTTAGATGATTTTGCCCAATGGTAGGCTAATGTAAGTGTTCTGAGCACGTTTGAAGTAGGCTAGGCTAAGCTATGATATTCGGTAGGTTAGGTGTATTAAATGCATTTTGAATTAATGATATTTTCACTTTACGATGGGTTTATCAGGACGTAACCCTATCGTGAGTTGAGGAAGATCTGTGCACAGGACCCAGCAGGGGAGAGGGGGAAGGGCTGATCTTGCCTTTCCCCTCAGGACTGCATGGCTGACGTGGTGACGGCAGATGACTCAGGCTTGCTGTGTGTCTGGCGGTCAGGGCCTGAATTCAAATTATTGACCCAAATTCCAGGATTCGGGTAGGTGAGGCAGAAGGAGGCTGAGGCCTTCCTGAGGTAGCTTCAGGGTGGGGAGTGGCCTTGGGTCTGGGGAAATCACAGTGGGGTATCGCCCTTGCAGGGTCCCGTGCCCTTCCGTGCAGCTGTGGCAGGGGACTGTGGCAGCAGGCTATGGGAACGGGCAAGTGCGTCTGTATGAGGCCAGTACGGGAATTCTACATGTCCAGATCAACGCCCACGCCCGGGCCCTCTGTGCCCTCGACCTGGCTCCTGAGGTGGGCAAGGTCAGTGTCCTCCTCCATCCCTCCGTAGCCTTGTTCCTGGTGCTGGGACGTTGAGAGGAACTCCACAGTCTTGTCTCTGTCACTCAGTGTAGCCCCTGGACCCGTGTAGTGTAGCCTCTGAGGTCAGTGTAGCCTCTGGCCTATACCTGTCCCCCCACGTTCCAACTCCCACTTGTCCTCCCTGCCTTTTTGCTGTAGCTACTCTCTGCAGCTGAGGACACCTTTGTACACATCTGGAAGCTGAGCAGAAGCCCCGAGAGTGGCTCCATTGAGGTGTGTGGTGAGATGAGTGGAATGGGGAGCCCAAGCATGGGGCAGCAGGCCCTGAGCAGCCCTCTTCTCTCCCAGGTGGAACACTGTCACGGTGAGTGTGTACCCGACACCCAGGTGTGTGGTGCCCGATTCTGTGATCCCTCAGGCAGCTCCTTTGCTGTGACTGGCTATGACCTCGCTGAGATCCTGAGATTCAGCAGCGTGTGAGAGAAAAGCAGCCCTCCTTTCCCCCTGTAGTATTTATAAAGTACCCCCTCCACCCAGCCCTTGTCTGATTACTCGGTATCACAGTTATACTTCACAATGGTGAGCTAAGCTCCAGGGATGAGGGGATGGGGCAAGTCCAGACCAAGCAGAGAGGCAACCTATCCTCAAGAACCAGGTGAGGGCTGCTGTTAAATAACTTTAATGGTTGATGTGGGAGTCAAAGGGAAGTGCATTCCCTCCCGGGGCTCTTCAGTGCCATCCTCAAAGCTGGTTAGTGCAGGGAGGGAGGGCAGGGTTGGTTCCAGTTTTCTCCCAGGAAAGGTTGAGGGGTTCCCAGCCAGCCCCGGGAATGAGTCCCTCAGCACCATGGCAACCACAGCTTAAGAGGAGCTTCTGTTCCCTCTCTCTAGCCTACCCCCAGTCCAGCAGAGGAGGGGGAGGCCAAGCTGGCCAACCTGGACAGCGCCATATCCAGAGCCCAGTTGCACACAGGTCCTCTCTTCTGGTCAGATCCTGTGGCCAGCACTTTTCTCTCTCACACTGGTGACTGGAGCCAAGTGTGGGGTGGGCCTTTGCTGCAGAGTCCTCTGGACCGTGGGGATCGCTGCTGGGGAAGAGGGGCCACCGAGCAGGAAGCCCCAAGGGAGTGGTCTGGGGGGACAGCATCCAGGGAGAACGTTCGCGGTCGCCCCCAGGGCAGGGGGTGGGTCCGGGCTGGGGCTGGGGCCACTGAAGCAGGCGAGCAGGGACTAGGCAGGGCAGGCTGCTCTGTAAACATTGCTAGCCAGGGTGGGGGCATCTCCAGCCTCGCGCCCTCCCGCTGGGCCAGGATGTCTGTGACCGCTGCGATGTCATCCAGCGGCTCAATAGCTGTGGCACCAGGAAAGGGTTGAGGGGAGGGGGCTAGTCAGAGCTTAGGCCCCAGGCCTACCCAGCCCTGACCGTCACCTGTCACTGTAATAGGAAGAAAGCAAAGCCCGGATCTCGGCCGAGATTGCGTTATCCTGCAGGAGCAGCCCCTCACCTGGGCCCCCTGGAGCCGTGGCCTCTGATAAGACTATGGGATATGGGGTGCAGGATGAACAGGGATGAGGGTTTCACAAAAGTGTGAATAAATCAAGAAAGAGGAGAATGAAAGCAGTGCCAGGCAAGTGAAGGGTCAGGAAGAGACAGGAATCCGCATGCAGAAAGGGAAACAGAAAAGAAAAAATTAGGAAAGAAATCCAAGAAATGAATCTGGTTCTTTGGGGTTTCATTTTCAACTTTAGTGGAGGTGGTTCTAAGAGTGGAGAAGAGAAAGGAATACAACAGGACTGAGGGGGACTCGGGTCTCCAGAGCTCTGCCTTCACCCAGTGTGCTCTCTCTCTGTTTCCATTATCTGGGTTCCCTTAGAACCCCCACCCTGCTTCCCCTCAGGCTCCCAGAGGGCACTTTCACTCACCCATCTCATGGTACAAGGACCCCTGCTTGGTCAGGACTTGGGGTGGTTTCCGGGGAGCGGGGGTTTCGATTTTCATGATTTCATCACAGCACTGCTTCCATTGGCCTGAAGGGGGAGCATTGATTGGGGGTGGGAGGGGAGGACTGTGAGAGGGCCAGGCTACCCTCTCCCCTGCTACATTCCCTTCTACACATTCTTGAAATAGAGGCCTTTGGTAAAAATAACAAACCCCAATCCCTCCCTTCAGTCCAGACCCCTGCTCTTACTCATGTCAAAGAAAAGCTGCCACAGAGCCTCCATCCAGCTCTGCAGGGCTCCCCGACTCTCTGTCTGAAGGGTGTGCGTCACCTCGTCCTCCCCATACTGGTTACTGATGCTCAGGGTGAAGGGCCGGCCTGCGGCCTGGTCTAGCTCCCCTGCCCGGACTCGAGTCTCCTGCAGGAGAGAGAAGCGGTCTGCTTCCACCTTGGTCACAGAAGTCAGCAGTGACATCAGGCAGGCTTGGTCACCCCTGCCTTAGGAGGAACAGCTGGTGGGGCTTTCGCCAAGCCCTCTCATTTGCCTCCTACTGACCAGAGTGGGCAGGAGTGGCAGGAAAGGACTGGGGATGAGACAGATGGTCCTTGGGGAAAGAGGAGCAGATGGAGACAAGGAAAGGGACTGAGCGAGGTGGGGAAGGCATGGTGGTGGGCAGGAACGCTAAGGCCTAAGGTCCCTCAGCACTTCCATAAAAGCTGGCAGGAGAGCCAGCAAAAGGGCTAGGGAGCAAAGCGGGGTCATGGACTTGGGTTGGGAGAGAAAACTGGGAAAGAGTGAAGTAGATGCAGATTGGAATCTGAGGGGAAAGATGGAAGGAGGATGAACAATCCTAGATTGGCTGTAGAGCCCTCTCTGAGACTTGGCAGGGGCTGAGGTTGGTGAGTAGAAGGGACAATCTTTTTCCATTGATGCTGGTGGGGGAGAATATGGTCCCCTCTGGATTCCTGGCCCTGAAGCTGGGTGTGGTGTTGTTAGAAGCAGGAGGCTAGCTTTGATCCCGCTGAGGTCTGCACCCACCCTCCTGGGGCCTGAAAGAGAGGCTCCTGGGCACTGGCACCTGGTGGCTTCACCACCAGGGGACCCATCACCTTGTTGATTGCAACAGTAAACAGCGGCTCTTCCCCAGTGTCTGCGTCTTCGGGGTGCCGGTAACAGAAGAGGTTTGTGCCTTTCAGGACTCCATGCACTCGCGCCCAGTCCAGCCGCTCCCCAGCTTGCTGCATAAATGACTCCAGGTTTCCTGGGGGAATCACACCCCCAAACACCCTTCTTCCCAGCCCCCATCAAGAATCTGCTCCTTTCTACCCGCCCTCTGATCCTCCTCTCATCTTGCCATAACCCTCCTTCCTCCACCCAGATCTTGATTTTTCAATAGTCCTTCGATTCCTAGGTGATGCAGCTCTCCTCTGCCTTCTCCCTGTTCCCTTCCACTCCTCAGGGCCCCCTCACCTGCACCCTGAGGGTACCACTGGCAGTAGGCTGAGTCATGCAGAGAGGCTGAGCCACCAGGCGGCAACACACGCTACCATAAAGGGGCAGCCAGGCAGGGTTCTCCTCTGGGGTGGAGGAAGTGCAGGGTGAGGGTGGAGAATGTGAAAAGGACCATCCAGTGGCCCCCTCTTCTCACCATCCAGTGACCTCCATGCACACACATACTCACCATGGCTGGCGAAGGTGAGGTCATGTGTGCGGAACCCATCTTGCACTGCTGCCAGGGTGAGGGTGGTGTGAGCCAAGAGGTGGTAACGAGGACCACTGCAGGACAGACAGAGCTGTGGGCCTCAGCCGACTGAGGGGCAGGTTAGAGGGCAGGGGCTGCAAGGACTGAGCAGGTCTGTTCCATTGTTCAGGCTGCCCCCCAGAAAACTAGCTTGCCTCCCCCACAGGGACAGGAACAAACATTTACTGAGCTCCTGCTGAATGCTGGGTCCTTTGCTTTAAAGATGTTACCCCAACAGCCCTGTGAGGCTGGTGGCATTCTTTAGTTATAGATGAAGCAGCTTGAGGTGTAGAGAGGTTAAGAAATTTGCCCATAATTTATAGCTGGTAGGTGGTGAAGCTGAAATTTGAACCCATGTCTGTCTCTAAAAATCAGCATTCTGTTCAGTACCCCAGAGATTCTCAAACTGCTCCTCAGAGGCTCAGTGTTCCACTGGGTGCCTTCTGGCACCTGCAGGCAACACTGCAGGGCCCAGGCTACCGTGCTCCAACCAGGGCGCTCTGTTCTAGCTACGTAAGCTGTGTTTGCTGCTGCAAAAAGGTGAAAACCCTGGAATCGAGCTCTCCCTGCATTCCTCTTGGTCCTGGCAGCAGTGCAAAATAGGTTCTGCATGCTCAGCACAGCTCAGGGTCACGCGTGGTCAGGATACAGGCAGCTGAGGGCAGTGGGGGAATACAGGGCCTTACCCCACAGCCGGGGTGGGGAGCAGGATGGGACTGCTTCCCGAACCCCCAGCACTCTCCAGTGATGCCCGGACACGCCTCCCTGAGGAACGGCCCAGGGAGCTGCTGAGTTTGGTGGCAAGTCTCTTGGGGGCACCAGCCAGGGCCCCCTCCTCTTCCATGCAGGCCCCATACAGCTCCAGCCGCAGTTCAAAGTCTGGCCCTGCCTCAGAGCTATAAGAACGTGGGAGGAAGAGAGGAGGATGGTCCTGGGGAAGTCCAGGAAGGCATGGGGGTAGGAGGGGTGGAGTGAGGTGGAGGATGGATGTGCAAGTGCAGAACAGCTCCATGGGAAGGCCCATCTCCCTCTCCTCCTCTCCTCCCTCTCCTCCCCCTCCCTTGTAGCTACCTCATCTGAGCATTGAAGCAGAGTAGAGAAAGGAGGGAACCACAGGGATGAGGTACTCACAAGAGCACATTGTTCTGAAAGGAGATGTCCGTGAGGGTCCTGTCCACCAGGATCATCTCTGTGTCCTGAATGTGTTCCCCTAGCTGCAGCAGCAGGAACACGGCCCAGCGGTGCAAGTCTGGGAACAAAGAGGGCAAACTGATCAAGACTGCCCCACAAGAGCCTCCAACCTCAGAGTCACTCCCCTGAATTTGTCCCAGCATGTGTGGAACTCACCGCCTTTGTTCTTGAAATATTCTGTGTCCTTCCACATGAGTGGAATCCGGAGGTCTAAGGGGCAGAGGGGTAGGAACAGATGTTGAGATGGGGCAGGAGGTCTTGTGGTTGGGCAAGGAGTGCCAGCAGCTGGGGTAGCTGTGCTTCTTACCAGAGATGCAGACGCGGCCACGGCAGGGGGAGCGCTCAGCGGGTGGCCCGCTGTCAGAAGGCCTGTGGGCAAATCACATTGTCCTAGCCTGGCCTCAAGACTCTACTCCCCTCCAGCTCCAGTTCCCAGGGGCTCTAGGACTCCCCTGGCCCAGGGCCCAGCCCCCAGGTCCCTAGCCAGACTGACATGGCAGGGCTTCATAGGTGAGCTCTGGAGGGCTCCTGGCGACCTCTCCTTGTGTTAGCCTTCATGGCTGAGCTGGGATGGGCACCATACCAGTGAGGGGCCGGGACCTTCTCCCCACTCAGCCTTGTGGGATCAAGCAGACTACTTTGCCAGAAGCCAATTCTCCAAATGATAAATTTACCAAAACTGGCCAATTCTCAGAATGATCAATTTGCCAAATATTTTCTCTAATATTTTAGTTTTACCACAGCATCACCTCAACCATTTCACTGTAGATTTGTCAGATCAGCAGAGTTTAATGTCCTTGTAGCCTGTGTTTCACATCTCGAAGCTGAGCCCTTTTAGAATGCACAATCTAATTTATGTGAAGGGGTAGGCTTTCCCTTAAATGTTTTTTATTATTCATTTCCCAGTCCCTGCCGCTGATGGTGAACCCCAGGTGCAATGAACTATTGTCAGCCTGTAGTAAATTGGCCATTCAGCAAATTGGCCATTTGGTGAACTGGCTTTCCACAAACCAGTCAGCCAGCGTCATCAGATCACAGGTGGGGCTCAGCAAAGTAGCAGTTTTACATAACTACCCCTCAGACTGCCAGCCTTGCACCAGATACACTGGCGTTCCTGAGTCCGGCCCTAGCTACTCACTAGTGCACCTCTGGGTAGCACACTGCTGGTAAAACACCGAGGTGCCTTCCAGGCCCCTGACAAGGCTTCATGGGGACAGCACCTTCAGGGTGGTTCACACTCCATATAGAAATACACGCCGCACCACTACCCCTCATGAGGCCTCGCCTCCCCTTGCTCACCGCCGGCCTGTCTTCCCCAGCACCTGCGCCTCCTTGCGCCGCTGCAGCTCGCCCATGTAGTTGAGGATGCGGCTGTTGCACACCAGCAGGCTCTTGGTGGCCTCCAGAGCCTGCTCACGCTGGGAGCAGGCCGCCAGCAGCTTGCAGGCCCCTTCCCTCATCCGAATCTCATGGTCTAGTTTTCTCTGCAACTCTGTGTCCTAGCCCGAGTGGGGAGAAGGATGAGAAGGGAATGTCAGTCAGGGGACAGGTGGAAGCACTCTCCAGTCCCCAAGTGGGCTGTGGCCCAGGAGAAACTGATACGAAACTTATGTTTCAGGCAACTTAAGAGCAAGGGTTGAGTCTCAACCTCAGTTGCCCAAGAATAACCAGAGAAGATTTGTAAAAATACAGATGCCCTCGTGCATTTGATGGGGGAGTTTAAATTCTTTCAGCCTCTTTTGAGTGCCATTTAGAAAAATCTATGAAAACTACAAATTCACATATCCTTTGATCCAGCTATCCAATATCTAGGAGTTTCTCCTACAGATATAGTTAAAAATATGGGCAAATATACAAAAATATTCATAGCAGCATTATTTTAAACACCAAGATTAAAAGTCAATAGGGCATTGGTTAAATAAGCTACAGCACATCTATAGCATGGCATATGGAATATTACAGACATTAAAGAGTGAGGTGGACATGTGTGCAGATATGAAACAATCTTCAAAATATATGAAGTGAGAAAAGAAAGTAGAACAGTATTATAGCATGCTTTCATTTGTGCGTGATACAGTCATGTGCCACATAACACCATTTCAGTCAGTGACGGACCACATATACGACGGTGGTCCCATAAGACTGGTACCATATAGCCTAAGTGTGTAGGAGGATATGCCATCTAGGTTTGTGTAAGTACACTCTGTGATGTTTGCACAATGATGAAATCGCCCAACAATGCACTTCTCAGGACGTATCTCCATCATTAAGCGATGTAAGATACCCATATACATAGGTAGGCATAAAATAGTGGTGATTGCGGGACTGGGAGCCAGGAACAGAAAACAGATTTAAGATACTTTATATATATGCTACTCTACTACTGTACTATTGGAAATTGTGTTACCTTTTAAAAAAATTAAATCTTCTAAGTTAACAAAAAATTACCAGGCCCCACCTCAGACTTGCAGAATAAGAATCTCCTAAGAGTGAGGCATGTTCATTTTTTTGAAAATTCCCCAAATGATTCTGAGGTGCAGCCAGGGCTGAGAACCACCAACTAAAGGGAATGGCCACAGATAGTAAAGGCCATCCTGGGTTACCCCAAAGACTCAAGTGATAAGGGGGGACATCTAGTTGGCAAGGGATCAGTGGAGAAAGAGCATACCACCTATAGAGTTCACCCATGCTGCACAGAACCTCATACACACCCCAAATTAGGGGATCTGCCACCTGCTGGCCTTCTGAGCTTGGGAGGTGAGGATAGAGGCAAGGAGTGGGGATGGGAAGGCAGGTGAGGCAGGAGGTCAGGAGTGAGGGGCTGAGCAGGCTTTGTATAAGGGCCAGAGAGGGGGCACTGGGAGAGGCACCAGGATGCTCAGAACATTCGCTCAGATTGGAGCTCTGGAGGTCTTGGCACAGAGCAGAGGGTGAGAGCACCAGTTTGACATAAAACAGTCTGAGTCACAGCCCTGCCAGTCTTGAGAAGCTGGGAAGAAACTTATTTTAAAAGCACTGGGCAACTTACTGAACCTCCCTAAGCCTCTGTTTCTCCCTCTGTAAAATGAGGATGGAAACAGTCCCCACATCCTACAGTTGTGACGATTTAGTGAGACTGGAGTATAAAGCACTTAGCACAATGCCTCCCACTTGGTGTACATGAATGGTGAGGATGCTTATTGTAATGATGCTACTTGGGCAGCAGTAGCATTCACCCAACAAACACTGGAGCATCCTTGTGCTGTCCAAGGCTCCACATTTAAAATCCAGCCGAGAGGTGAGAGATGCAGACGTTAACGGCTGCTGCATAAGTGCCATGTCATGGCATAAACACACTCGCAAGAAACAGACCCTGTTTGCTTCTGGCTGAGGTGATGGGGAAGGCTTCAGAGAGGAGGTGGAAGACTAACCCCATTACAGTGTACAGATCAGTTCAGGAGGCAAGCCAAGTGGAGCCACCAGGTCGGAAGAGGGAGGTGAATATGACCACCCATAACCTGTCTTCTCCCTCATGCCACCTCTCTTCCACACTCTGTGCCCTTGCTTCTGTCCCTGGTGGCTCCAGCCTTCAAGTCTCCAAGATCTGAATACCCTAAATTCCTGCTTCCAAAAGTCTTGTCCAGCTTCCCTGCAGATTCTTCCTTCACAATCTATTTCCTGGGCTAGGCTAGGCTCTCATCACCCCTTATCCCAGCACTATCAACCTGTCTCCCTTCCTGACCCTTCAGAAATAGGCCAACCCAGTCCCAACGCACCCCTCCACCAGGAAGCCCTCCCAGACTACACAGCTCCCCCCACCCCCGCTATGTCTGCCTGCACTGGGTCCCACCTCTGCAACACTTCCCTGTGTGCCAATCCCCCATCCCATTCTGCATCTAGCTTCTACCGCAAACACCCCCAAACGGGTGAAAGCAGGGGGGTAGAAGACAAGAGAGGCGTCCTCAAGCCCCCTCCTGGCTAGCCTCTTGGTCCTGTGTCTAGCACTCACGGATCCTTCCCAAGCCCTGTCCATTGCCCGGCGTGCGGCGCCGATGCAGGCAGCGCGCGAGGTCCGGGGAGCCGGAGGGGCCGGTGCCCGCACAGCCTCCCCTACCCCCGCCGTCGGCGCTCGGGGCGCCGATGACATCAGCTCCCAACTGCCGCGAGAGCCGAGGAAGGGCTCCGGGGCGCCGGCGGTCCCTCCGTGCGCCTGGCAGGGCTAGGCTCTGGGCTCCGGTGGCGCTACCACGGTGCCCCAGTGGCGGCCAGACAGTGCCTCCGGGAGTGCCCGCATCGCCCAGGAAAGGGCTCCTGGCCTCAGCGCAGCGCTCGAGCTGCAGGAGGTCGGGAGGCCCCCCGCATTGCGGTTGCCCTCCAAGGTGACCCCTTGCCCAGAAGCGTGAGGAGGAAGACAGTGTATAAATTGGAATAACTGGAGCCACAGAGAAGTCGCTGGGCCCAGCCTGGACGAGGCGGACTGGTGTCACAGACACCCCGCTACCCCCTCCACTGCCCTCTGGCACCACATCCCCTCTCCCACGTCTCCACAGCAGAGAGTGCCCTAGAAATCCCGGCTCCCACCCTTTGGGCAGGGCATCTCAGAAATCCTGACGCGGGTCTGGATCCCCGTGCTTTGCCCCCATCTCCCCACACAGGGATAGCTTCTTGTCACCCCCTTCCCACCCACACACCCCATCAAGCAGGCAGCATTTTCACCAGGCTCCTGGGAAAGAGCCCAGAGTTGGCTGTCAGGCGGACCTGGGTCAGGGCCCAAGGGGCTGAAGGAGGATGAGTCACACAGAGGCCCCAGCACACATTAGGCCCTCTGTGGACATCCTTTCCTGTCCCTCCCACTCCCTTCTGTCCCTGACTTCCTTCTCTGCTTCTCATCACCTTCTACTCCCTTAAGAATCTCTACAGGGCTAAGTTCAAATCCTGGCTTAGGAACTTGACTAGCTGTGAGAACTTAACCTCTGGAGCCTCAGTTTGTAAACCGGGGAGTACAGCACCTCCTTCACAGCACTGATTGAGGATTAAATGGGAAACTCTAACCTCTTCTTGGGCCCAGCACATATTTAAAAACTCCCTTTCTCTCACTCCCACCTCCCCTTTACTTGTAGCTTAAGTTGCCTCCTCCAGAAAGTCTTCTTAGATTTACTCTTCCAGACTACCTCTCACGCTAAATCCCTGAAACATCAATGGGTCTCTCTTTCGAGGAGGAGGGTGGGGGAACTGCTGAGCTTCCTGGAGAAAGAACACAGCACCCTCAGCCCACGGCTGAAGGAGAGGTGACCAAAGTGAAATCTCAGCCCCCTCCTCTGCCCCAGAACACGGGCAGAGCTTCTATGAAGAAGAATGACGTGGAGGGATGCCGAAGTTAAATGCTTAAATACCTAGACCAGCTCTGTCCAATAAAATCTGTGATGACGGAAATGTTCAGTAGCCATCAAGCACTTGAAATGTAGCTAAAGCAACTAAGAAACTAAATTTTTAATTTTATTTCACTTTAATTAATAAATTAAATTTCAATAGCCACATGTAACTAGTAACATGGGCAGTGCAGAGGACTAGGGATGGCACATCAGTTTTACCTCATGTGCAACACAGGACAATAGGTAGTGTCAGAATCCCAGCAGGCTCACTGGGCACCATTTCTGCACATTAGAAAAAGATGACCCTCTCCAGGCAAACAAATTAGATAAAAGTGCCCCCTCCTCATGCAGCCCGAAACCAGGCCAGGACTCCTCCCTCTGCTTTGTGGTGCTCTTGTGAAGGACACAACCTGCGCAATTTATCACAAGGTTGTGCTGAGAAAGATCCTGAGGCCACGGCCGGGCGGGTTGGTAAAGAGTGCCGTGACTGTCTAGTAATGTCTACTATGATCCAGGGAGTGGGGGCGGGGCCTGCTGGGGTGGGCGTAACACATGTGCAAGAAATAGCCTTTCCTGGTCTAGACTCTTTACTGTCCTGCATCTGACCTCCCTCAGAAGCAACCGCCTGCCTGGTCCAAGCAGTCACTTCCACCGCCTCTTCCGTCTTCCTCATCTCAGTAAATGGCCACACTGCCCAGTTGCTCAGCCACATGCCTGGGACTCACCCTGGAGTCCACTCTTTGCCTCAGCCCTCACATCCAATCCATCAGCAAGCCCTGTCACATCTTCCACCATCGTTTGAAACCCACCCCCTTCTCCCTGTGTCCACCACGAGCACTTTAATCCACGCCATCAGGTTCACTCCCGTAGGGCTGTAACAACCTCCTATCTGGTGGTCTTCTGCTACCTCTCTTGCCAACCCTCCTCTCTCCCACCCCCCACCCCGGCCTAGCCTGTTCTCCACAGCAGCCATCATTTTAAAACATTAGATGCGTCATCTCCCTGCCTAAAACCCTTCCTTGGGCCAACATCACACTTAGAGTAAAATCTAAGTGCCTTGTCATGGCCTTCAAGGCCCTGCATAACCTGGCCCCTGCCCATGAGCTCAAAGCCAGCTACTGTGTTCCAGCCACACTAGAACTGGAACTCATCCAGGTAAGGACCTTTGCCCTTGCTATGCCCTCTGTCTGGAAAGCCCTTCCTTCAATCTTCATATATCTTCATATCCCTGTGGTCTCAGCTCAACCAACCCCTCACAGAGGTCTTCCCTGACCTCCACATCTAATGCTGCCTCCCCGACCTGATGCTTATTACACGCCCCTGTCATTTCACTGTGAGATCATTTATGTGCCCGCATGTTTATCATCTGTTCCCCCAGTAGAATGGACCTTTCCTATCTTGTTCACTGAGGTATTCCATGCTCTAGAAAGGAGCTTGGCATATAGCAGGTGCTCGATAAATGTATTTAAGAATAATAAACTAATAAACAGCTCCCTGCCATCTCCAGGGCCAGCAGAATCCTTACATCCTGCTCCAGAGTCCCATTCCCCTTCTCTCGTAAGGCCACATCCTTCCTGCAAACCTCTCTCACACTGAACTCCTCTCTTCTTCCTATACCTAAAAGGAGCCCTTGGCCCCAGAACACACATCCACACCCACCCACAGAGCCTCCAGAAATAGGTGTGAAGGCCCTGTTGCCAACATAACGCTCTGATTGGCAGAACTGAGCCTGGGTCCACACGCAGCACCCAAAGTAGGGCATACAGAACCACCTGCCCCTCTCCCCACTTTGAGCGGGCCCCGCCCTCCCCCCTCAGCCCCAGCAGGAATAGGCAGGGCAGAGACTGGGGCTGGGATGCATGTGGAGGAGGTGTACTCCAGGGGTGGGGACTTTACCTCCAGGCTGAGCGCCATCTGCCGAATGTAGAGCATATTCAGGTCCTCCAGGATGTGCAATCTGTCCTGCATCTCTGTGCCCCCCAGTGCCCCTTCCCTTGTTGACCCCTCCAGAGGGGTGGGGCGGGCAGGCACCACGCTGCCCCCACAGTTCCTCCTCCCGCTGCTCCCCTGGTCTCGAAAGAAGTGGGCAGCTCTTGGGCAGAGGGCAGAGACTGCCCCTGTCCTTCTGCACTCCTGTTAGACCCTTCTGGCTGCTGTGACAAACTTTTCTTGCCTACCGCTGTTCCAGGGCCCTGGTGGGAGCCAGGCATGGGAGCAAAGGAAAGCGAGGTGAGGATGAGCAGGGTCCCAGGAGGGGCGGCCAGCTGCAGAGGGGGCTCTGGGCACGAAGTGTCCAGTCTTGCTTTGGTGGCAGCTGTTCCCCCAGCTGTGGAAGAAAAAGGCCCTTTCATTGCAACTCTGGCCCCTCCCCAGCCCCCGCCCACATCCCTGCCCTGGTAGACAGAGAATCTGTGTGCCGGCAGGGCGTGAGGGGCAGGCACAGCTGGAAGGGGCAGGAAGGGGCCGCTGCATGCAGGTTCTACAGAGTCGTGGGGTTTGTCAGGCGGTTGGAGCTTTCTGAGTGGGGTTCTGGCTTAGTTTGAGGAAGAAGAGGGATGGAGGTGAGGACTTGAGGGGAGAGTGAGAACAGGGAGTGGGACAAAGCAGTAAATGCAGCCCAACCCCCAGGGTCACCTCATCCAACTTGGGGCCCCCATCCAGCCTGCCCCACCCTGGGCTCACAGTTACCTCGCTTTTCCAGCAGAAGGGAGGAGAAGGAGGGAGAAAGGCAGGGGAGTGCCTGTCTGCTGCTGCCCCGGCTCCCCTCTGCGGGCCCCTTCCCTTCCAGACAGGAAACCAGCCCCGATTCCCAGCCAGCTGCAGCTTTGCACCCCCACCCCCCACCCCAGGCCCACGGAGTCACACTCCCCTCGGCAGCCGGCTGGGCCCTGCTCCGCCCCGGCCCCTCCTTGGGGCTGGCCCCCAAAGGCTGGGCTTATCCCGGGGGCGGCCCCAGCTCACAGGCCCCTCCTCTTGGTCCCCGGGCTCGCCCCTCACTGCCCCCACGCTGGCCCCACGCGGAGTTGCTTGTGCGGGACCCGACAAAGGCCCTCTCGCCCAGGTCCACTAGCTTCTGAGTCACAGAAGGCCCGGGATACCGGGATACGGGTGTGAAAGGGCCTTTGTTCTGGGCAGGCTGGGGGGAAAGGGCAGAAGCCAGGCCTGGAATCCAGGCAGCGAGGGAGAGGGGGGCGGGAGGAGGGCCCCCTCACTTAACCCTTTCCAGGCTCAGCAGGGAAGGAGAGCTGACCTTGGGGACAGCCTCTTTACTGTTGCTACTCGCCTACTCAGTCCTAGCTCAGCCCCACACCCTTCAGCCCCTGCCGAGGGAGTTACAGGTAGGGTCAGACCTGGGCAACGACCGCGGGAGAGCGGTGGGCCGCGGAGGAAACTGTCAGATTAGAGGCTGGACTCCACTTAGGCCCTAGGAAAGGAGGCTGAAAGTTTGGGTGTGGGAAATAACCCCAAATCGTTAAAAGGGAATCCCCCTCACCCCCCACTCTCCTAGCCCTTCAGGGGCACAGAGGAGCTGTTGGGGAGGGCTTCGGCGAAGGGGGCAGACCTCGCCTAGAAGTGGAGACTGATGATGGAGGCTGTCCCCGGCGGTTGAGACAGGTTGTGGGATGGGGCTGGCGGCCGCGGAAGGAGCGGGCGCCCAGGCCAAGAGTCTGAGCTGTTGGGGACCGCCCAGCTGCCCACCGCCCTCTGTCCCGGGATGCCCGGGAGGGGCCAGGGGCCAGGCACATTTTGGGAATCCAGCCTGGAGCCCCTTAAATTGAAGCCAACCCGGAGTTTTTCCAGGCAGAGGCAAATCATCCCAACGGGGTCAGGGAGTGTCGGATGGCGCGGGTCCGAGTAACGTGCAGACGGTCCGCGCCTTTCTTGTTAAGTCAACAACAACCGGCTGGCGGCCGGGCCGCGGCGTCTCCGCCCCTCGGCGTGCGCACGGGCGGGGGCGGGCGGCCGAGGCGGCCGGGCTGCGGGAGCCGGCGAAGGGCGAGGCGGGGGCGCGGGACTCTCACCTCGGGCGGGTCGCTGAAGAGGCTGAGTCGGAAGCGGCCGCGTTTGAACTCCATCTCCAGGGCGGAGCCCCTGGCCACGGTGACCCGGCTCCGGTGGTTACGGGAGAACATGCTGGCGGCTCGGCGGCTTTGCCCGCTCTGCGCGCTCCCCGCGCCGCCCGGCTCTGCCTTGTCTCGTCCGCTTCTGTCCCTCGACGCCCGCCCCCCAGTCCGGCCGGGAATCTCCCGCTGCCGGGTTCCCAAACCCCGCCCCCGGAGGCGACACCTGGGCCGGGCAGGGCGCGGCACCCTCCCCCTCCACCCCCGTCAAAGGCCCGGCCGGCCGTGCCAGTCCCGGGGAGCCCAGCAGGCCAGGCCCGCCAGCCGGTCAGCCAGGGCACCCTGCACCTCCGAGCACTGCGGGGGCGCTTCATCCCTTCCGGCCTGGGTCGCGGGCGCCTCACCTGGGCAAGGGGCGGACCCAGCGAAGCCCCGCCCCACCAGCCTCCCCCACCTGGCAAGCCCAACTCCCTGCGCCTGGAAAATCCCGTGGCCACATGGATCGCCGCCTGGCACACTGCGGCTCTCGCCGGGCCCTGGGACCGCGCCCAGTCTCACCCCCGAGCGGCTTCCGAAGCCACCATTTCAACTTCCTAGAGTCCCAAATGTCTCTTCTTCGTCCTCCTCCCCGCCTTAGGCTCTCCTTCGCGGCTACCCGCCCATGCCTACTGGCCACAATTCATGAGGCAGTGCTTAAGCGTGGCTTGGAACCCTGTTCTGTCACTTACCAACCGTGGACCCTTGGCCTAGTCATTGAACATTCTGAGCCTGAGTGTTCTCCTTTGTTCAGTGGGGATACAGTAATTATCTCCACCTCTCAGGTTGCTATGTCGATTACATATGATAATGAGTGTAAAATGCCCAGCATAGTGCCTGGCACAAGACAAGTGCCTCATAAGTGGAGCTATGAGGAAAAAGGAGCAGGTGCAGCATCTTTGTGCCCTTGGATGGGACACGAGCGACCTCAGCTTTCTGGACCCAGACCTTAAGTGCCTTAAGAGGGTGAGGATATTGCTGACCTCAATATTGGCTCTCTCTCAGCTGCTTTGGTGCATGCCTGAGACAGAAAAAGGGGGCCTGCCTCACGGGGGGAGAGCCTAATGGGAGAGAAGGAAATGGCAGAGGATTAGTTTGCTGACTACACATGAGAGTCTCCTGGGGACTTCAGAACTCACTGGGGAGAACTTGAGAGAGAGTGGGGCTCCTTCATAGCGGATGGGCTGGAGCCAGAGAAATACCAGCCTTCAGCTTTAGAGAGCCCAGGTTACAATTGCTCTGATGTGGCAAATTACTCAATATTCTTTTAGAAAACCTGACTAAGTTACCTCAGCAAAATAGGATATTTATTTGCTTAAGGAACTAAAATGTCCAGGCTTTAGATGTGGCTTGACCCAGGCATTCAGTGTCACAAGGATCCTGTCTCTTCCCATCATCCGGCTCTACTTTCCTCCATGTTGGCTTCACTTTCCACAGCATAATAAGATTGTTGCCAAAAATTCTGAGTCTATATCTTTTCAGGCTTAAATTCAGTGGAAAAGAGAGCATCTGTTTCCTGAAGCTCCTACACATGTCTAGGATTGACTATGGGCCATTTGGGATCACTTTTCCATTCCAAACCAATCACTGTAGCCAGAGGAGTGGCCAGACCTGAACCAATCATGGTGACTAAGGAGGATTCTGTGTGCTAGTCAGCCAGGCCTGGGTCACTTGCCCACTGCTGGAGACCAACTGGAACTCAGTGGGCTGGGAGAGAGAGAAGGGGAGGGAGATGTGGTTTCCCAAAGACTGTTCCAGGTACTACCACCGGCAGGTAAGGGAATGGGTGCTGGACAGGAAAAACAACACACATCCTCCACGTACAAAGATTTACATGGAGAAGGGTTCTCTTGGTCAGCAGGAAAAGCAGATCCAAAGATTTTATAAACTCTGTGGCCTCTGAGATAAACCTCAAAGGATGAGTGAGGGCAAAAAAAGGAAAAAACATTGTTTCGTAATCTCTTCAAATATCCATGGTCACTCCTCTAAACAGTAAGCTCCCCAGGGAGGGACAGTCTCTCTTGTCCACTGCTTTGTGCCTAGTGCCTGGTGCACAGGAAGGGCTCAGTACACATCAGTTGAAGTGAATGAACACAGGAGATGCCTAAAGGAAGCGTGCAGATTGGAGCGTGCTAGATCGGGATGAGCCGGGCCATTGTATTAAAGTGGTTCATTTCAAACGTTTGTTTTTTAGCAACAGAACGCCTTTTTCCCCAAATGAAATCTTACCTGGAATATGTGAAATAGAATCAGAGCTGCTGTGATGGAAGCAGGGGCTGGAGCCTCACACCTTGTCCTCTCTGCAGGTCCCCCCTCTACCCGTCCCGTGGAACACAGAAAACCCCTGACAAGAGGTGGAGGAATGGAAGACATTTGGAAAGGAAGTAGAGCTCAAATCCTGCCTGAGAATTTGTCCTCAGTGTGACTGGAGATTTTGGAAAAGGAGTGACACAGCTAGAGTTATATTTTAGAGATTACAATCTGGCAGCCTTTTGTATAAATCAGTTGCAGGAGGTTGTGACGGGGGTCAGGGAAGCCAGTTGACACTGTTCTCAACTGAGGGTAGAGAAACAAGGGCCAACATTCCTGTGGACTTATTTATTAATTAATTTTTTATTTGTTTATTTTTTTTTGGTGAGAAAGATTCGCTCTGAGCTAACATCTGTGCCAGTCTTCCTCTGTTTTGTATGTGGGTTGCTACCACAGCATGGCTTGACAAGTGGTGTAGGTCCGCGCCTGGGATCTGAACCCACGAACCTGGGCCACTGAAACAGAGTGCACCAAACTTAACCACTACACCACAGGGCTGGCCCCAAGGACTTATTTATTTTTAAAATTAAATTCTTATTTGAAAACACATATACAGTTTAAAAAAAACTCCTAATTCTACCATTTAAAAAATACTATAGGGCCGGCCCTGTGGCTTAGCTGTTAAGTGCGTGCACTTTGCTACTGGCGGCCCGGGTTCAGATCCCGGGCGCGCACCAACGCACCGCTTGTCCGGCCATGCTGAGGTCTGGTCCCACATACAGCAACTAGCATAATGTGCCACTATGACATACAACTATCTACTGGGGCTTTGGGGGAAAAAAAGGAGGAGGATTGGCAATAGATGTTAGCTCAAAGCCGGTCTTCCTCAGCAAAAAGAGGTGGATTAGCATGGATGTTAGCCCAGGGCTAATCTTCCTCACACACACACACACAAAATACTATAATGTGAAAAATAAATGAATGAAAGCATGCCTTTCCCACCATCAGAGAAAAACACTGAGACAGTTTGGTGCCATGGTGTGCTGTAGCCTCACCCTGGCTCATGAGAGACAATTGCTGATTTTCCAGAATTGTGCATTCCATTTGTTAAACACAGCTTCAATTAAAAATTAAATTATAAAAATTTACAACTAAATATATTAAAGCAAAGGTGATAGATACTCAAAACTCATCACTTCCTAATTATTTTACTGCCCATTTCTATTACCTCTTGACATCATTTACATCAGTAGTATCTGTATGGGGGCAATGCTATGTATGTAATGATGTGCTACTGCACGTCTCTTCCCAACCCTCTGTTCACTGAAGTCATGTTTGAAATTGGCCGTGGTGGGAGTATTTACACAGCAGAAATAGGTAACACTATAAATCAGGGCTGTTTTTTTCTGGGGTAGCTTTTGTTAAACATTTACCAGCATGCCACTGGTTTGGTGCATAATCTTTGGAACTTTTTCCTTTGCTTAAGTCTGTATCTCTGTTTCTCTAACTATAAAGTAGATATTTGGGGACGGTGTTTTTGGTCACCCAGTGTTAAGATCATCCTCCTATTTCTGCACAGTCCCCTACTGTGGACAATATTGGTAGGCTGAGGCTCTACCTTCTTTATGGCAGTTGGAGAAAGACATTCCTCCTCCCTCCCGCTTCTTCACAGCCCAGGGGTAGGCACTTGGCCTAAGCCAACCAATTGGAATGCTCCCAACTGGACTTTGCATCTCGAGGGAGTGAAAATAAGACCCAGAGAGGGTTCGTGATATAATCACTGCACCTGCAGCCCATGAGGAATGGGTGGCCATGCCAGCAGGGAAATCCTCATCAGTAGGTTCCTCTGGCATGACTTTGGTGAGGCCTCAGCATAACCTCCGTCCTATGTTCCTGCTGCCTGGCCTCCCTTGGTTCCCACCCCTTATGCAAGGAAAGTACAAGATGAGCCAGAAATATTTTATAGTGCTAGGAAGTAAAAAAAATGCTCAAAGAATGATGGAGACATGTCAAAAGGACACAAAAGCCATCTTAAAGGAATGCCCACTGACCAAATTTGGGACATATTTGAGCATCACAATAAGTAATGATAGTAATGGATTACAAACCCATTTACTGAAATAGGAATCCATACTGATGTAAATAAATACATATATAAGTGAATATAAGGAGAAGAGAAAGCTCTTCCTCACAGTAGAATGCCAACTAATACATGTAGAGGGAATAATGGAAGTAGAAAGACTACCGTTTGGCAATTATTGTAAGTTGATTCATATATTAATTTATACATCAATGGATACTTAGCCTGGTGGGTGGAGGTTTGATGGGGAACAGGATATTAGAGTAGTTGCAGAGTATTTCCCCAGAAAATACTCATTAATTACAAAGGTGAAATGGTGACTTTGCTGTGGAGAAAATTGGCAGACACCACCTTGACCAGGTGAGCAAGGTTAGCATCTTGGGTGGTGGGATAGCCTGACACCACGTGCCTCCTCGTGATACACTGAGGAGAACCCAGAATAATCTTTTTTGTGTAGTACTCCTGCCAAGAATTTATGAGTCTAGACATGAGGAAACACCAAACGAATCCAGGTTGAGGGAAGTCCTACAGAATCAAAGGTCTGTACTCTTTAAAACTGTCAAGGTCATGAAAGATAGGGAAAGAGTGAGGAAATGTTCCAGATTAAAGCAGATCAAAGAGACGTGATAAGTGAAGGCAAATGCATGATCCTGGATTCGGATCCTGGGCCAGAAAGGAAAAGGAGACATTGGACAGTTGGTGACATTTGAATGGGGTCTGTAGATTGGACAGTAGTGTGGTATCATTGTTAATTTCCTGATTGGGAGGGTTGCACAAAGGTTATAGAACAGTGTACTTGTTTTCAGGAACTACACAGTGAAATATTTAGGGGTGAAATGGCATCATGTCTCCCACTTGCTCTCAGATTGATCAGAAAAGGAATAATGGGGGCCGGCCCAGTGGCGTAGCGGTTAAGTGTGCGTGCTCCGCTGTGTTGGCCCGGGGTTCGGATCCCGGGTGTGCACCGATGCACCGCTTGTCAGGCCATGCTGCAGCGGCGTCCCGTATAAAGTGGAGGAAGATGGGCACGGATGTTAGCCCAGGGCCAGTCTTCCTCAGCAAAAAGAGGAGGATTGGCAGATGTTAGCTCAAGGCTGATCTTCCTCACACACACACACACAAGAAGGAATAATGATAATTGGGTGGGGGAAAATGGTAAATGTTAATTGCAGAATCTGATTTAAGGAGATGAGAGAGTTCTTTGTACTCTTCTTGCAACTTTTCTGTAAGTTTGAAATTATTTCAAAATAAATTATATTTTAAAAATGAGGCTTAGAACTCTTTCAGAAGGACAAAGTTCTTCCTTTCAGCCTACAAACATGCTCAAATCTCTCCCACTCTAAACAAAGCAAAACTAAAAACCAAACAAAATAATGAAGCCAGTGGCTGTGTACTGTCGCCATTTCCTCCCTGCTGGGCATCAGGATGTTGAGGAAACAACACTGGGCCCATGTCAGGAAGCCTCTGTTTGAGGCTGTCTCTGCCACTGCCTAACTATGTGACTCTGCCGAAATGATTTAATATCTCTGAGCCTCAGTTTCCTCATGAGGAAATAATGGCATCTCCCTTATGAGCTGCCATGAGAATCAAGGGAGAGAAGGGATATGAAAGCAGGTTATAAACTCGAACGTGTTCAACAAATACTAACTGCAGGTGATTCCTCATTTTAACTTCTGGTGATACAGGACTATTGCCTTCATACCCTGCTGGAGTGCATCCTCTTCTTGGAGCTCAGCCTGCCCTTTGAAGGACTGTACACAGCTGATCACAGCCTTTTTCTGCTGACACTCTCTGCCCTTGGGTGCCTTTCTTGCCTCTCTTGACCTCCTCTTCTCAACCTTGCCTGGCCCCTCTGCCTGCCTGCCCAGGACAGGGCCCCACTCAAATCTGTTCTTGGTCCTTTCCTCTTCATCTACTCTCTCATTCTGAAATCTATTTCATCATCTATCTCATCTATTTCCATCCCTTCGGACCTCCATTATTATGCTGATGACACCTCCACTCACACCTTCTGCCTTGGCTTCTCCTCTCAGTATTCCATCTCCGTCAGACTATTCCCACGGGCACTTCAAATTCACCTTGGGCAACACTAGATGATTCTCTTCTTACTTGCTTCTTTTCCTATGCTCTCCTTTTTTATTTAAAACACCACGTTGCCTCTAAATACTTGGGCTAGAAATGTAGAAGTCATGTATTCTTGTTGTTAGCTTATTGAACACCTACTATGTGCAGATACCACCCTAGGAACTTTGCATTCTTGATTTGCTTTATTCCTTGAAAGAGCCCTATGAAGTAGGTCCTATTTCATTATGTCTTACAAAGCTGGAATCTGAGGTTCAGAGAGCTTAAATAACTTTGAGTCCAAGGCTACACAGCTAATAAATGGTGGAACTGGGATTTGATGATAGGCTTATTTGACTCCAAAGTCCGTTCTCTTGATCTTAATCACTATACTACATTGACTTCCTCCTGAATTCCCATACATAATCGCTCATGGTTCCTTTTAACTTTATCACTGAAATGTCTCTTGAATCAGTTCTTTCCTTTCTTTGTTCCCTGCTGCTAACTTGTTCAGACACACATCTCACACATATTTAAATTTATGTATATCAGTGGTGCCTTTTTCCAGTTATGAATGTGATATAGACTGGCTGTAAGAAAATTAATTACAGATCCAGATAGTGAAAGTTCCCCAACCCCAACTTCTAAAGATAACCACCATTAACGGTATAGTATACATTCCTCAGTTTTTTTTTCTATGTATTTAGTAGCATATTATGCCTTTTTTAAACAAGATCACATCATCCTGAAACTAGCTTTCTTTATTTCATATATCAACACACACAGATGTACTTTGTTCTTTGTTCTTTTTAATTAGGTAAAACAGGCACATGTTTTATACAAAGTTTAGTAGGCACAAAAGGGTATATTACGAAAAATGTCTCCCTTCACCCTTGTTCCCCAGCCACCCATCGGAATTGCTGTCACCAGTTTCTTGAGTAGCCTTCGGGGCCTCATTTTTTTAAATCACAGCATAGCTTCCCATTGTACGGATGTACCAAATCCACGTACCAAATTATTTTAGTGTTTCATTAGAGGGACACTTAGATTGTTTCCAATGCTATTACCCACTAAATTCCATGTCAATCTTATAACTTACTTATTACTCTTAACTTTCGTTAGCAGCATGGAGTTCCAGATTGGATAGATGCACCATAATTAATTTATCCATTTCTCTACTGACGAGAATTTAAGCTTAAGTACCGTTTGCCCTGCTCCTAGGGCACTTGTGCTGTTAAGCACTTCTGCCCATTTGCTGGCAATATAGTTCCTTGTGTACTCCTCCACCGAACTCGGAGCTCCTCAAAGGCAGGGGAAAGTGTTCATACTCATCTTTGTATCCTCACAGCCTAGCCCCGAATTTGGTCCAGAGTATACGCTCACCACGCTTGAGTGTAATAATAATTGAGTCGCCCGCGCTGAGTCCTGGCATTGAGCGCGGGAAGGCGGAGCGAGGTGGAGCGCCGTGCCCCTTTGAGCTGTCCCAGCCTCAGAGGGGCCGGAACTCTTGCTGGAAGGATCGTCGTTTCTCAGGGAGGATTTTAGCCGCAAAGCGTGCCCCGCACAAGCATGGCCGCTCCGCACCGGAAGTAGGCGGTTATTTCGCTGGAGTCAGTTCTTCCGCGGGGCGGAAAAGGCATGTCTGCATGTGTCCCGACCATTTCCAGCCCCCTTTCCTGGCAGGACCCCATGAGTAAGCTGTGGCGGCGCGGGAGCACCTCTGGGGCTATGGAGGCCCCTGAGCCGGGTAAGCGCAGATCGATAAAGCAACTGGGGCCTTAGCAGAAAAGAAGTCCCTTTCTTGCTCCTTGGAGCTTCCAGGGTCCTCTGCCACAGGTGGGAAGGAGAAAGGCGGGGCTGTTGTTATGGTAACAGCGAGTACCGCGGGAGGACGGGGACCCTCAAGGGTATTGAGTTCTTCGGGGCTGTCCCTGCGCTGCTCCTGCCGTACACCATCGATAGGCTCTCCCCCCGCAGGGGAAGCGCTGGAGTTGAGTCTGGCGGGTGCCCACGGCCATGGAGTGCACAAGAAAAAGCACAAGAAGCACAAGAAGAAGCACAAGAAGAAACACCATCAGGAAGAGGAGGCTGGGTCCACGCAGCCGTCTCCTGCCAAGCCCCAGCTCAAACTCAAAATCAAGCTGGGCGGGCAGGTCCTGGGCACCAAGAGGTGAGGCCAAGAGGGCCAGGGTTTTACTTGGGGAACTTTAGGAGCAGGCAGAGATAGAAGGAGAAGATGGCTGGGCTTTTCAGAAGACAGAGAATGGACACTGACATCAGGGCCCACGTTAAGGCAGTAAGAACCCAAGAGGGTGTTAAGGAAGACTGGATGTAGCTACTGAACATCAGACAGTTGCTCAGCTTACAGAGTGGTTGCTTCTCTGCAGTGTTCCTACCTTCACTGTGATCCCTGAGGGTCCTCGCTCACCCTCTCCCCTTATGGTTGTGGACAATGAAGAGGAACCTATGGAAGGAGTCCCTCTTGAGCAGTACCGTGCCTGGCTG
Organism: Ceratotherium simum simum; assembly: GCF_057802395.1. Lineage (NCBI taxonomy): Eukaryota > Metazoa > Chordata > Mammalia > Perissodactyla > Rhinocerotidae > Ceratotherium > Ceratotherium simum. The sequence goes on along the minus strand of NC_141910.1, from coordinate 12,348,110 downwards.
GGTGAGAAGGATCTGGAGGTGGGGAAACTGGGTTTCTTATTATACCTGCTTAAGGGAAGAGGGTTGGTTCTGAGAGTGAGAATTTTGAGTGTCCCAGTATTAACTTGGCCAAATTAGGATTCTTCATCTGAACAATTCTACTTTTAGCTTTCCAACTTTCCTTTCCAGATGAAGACAGTAATCTGTCCCCCTCCCCACTTCGGGACCTGTCTGGGAGCTTAGGGGGTCAGGAGGAGGAGGAGGAACAGAGGTGGCTGGATGCCCTGGAGAAGGGGGAGCTGGATGACAATGGAGATCTCAAGAAGGAGATTAATGAACGGCTGCTTACTGCTCGACAGGTAAGTCAGTTCATTGTTTATTCACTTGTCAAATATATATTGAGGACTTTCCATGTCCCAAGAACTTTGCTAGGCAGTAGGGATATCAGTGGTGGAGAAAAATCAGACAAGGTTTCTGTACTCATGGAGCTGGTATCTTGTGTGTGTGTTTGTGTGTGTGTTGGAGGGGTAAATAAGTAAATAATTTTTAAAAGCTGTGAGGTTTATAACAAAAATAGGGTGATGAAATAGAAAGTGGTAGAAAAGAGACAACATTAGATAGGGTAGTTAGGGAAGACCTCTCTGAAGAGATAACATTTCTAACCAGAGGAGCTTTTCAGGCAGAGAAACCAGCAGGTGCAAAGACCTTGACAGTGGAACATGCTTAGTAGTGGTCCTGGAGAAGAATAAGTATGACTAAGCCACGGAAGGGTTGTATGCAGAGAAGTGATATATTTGATTTATATTTCAATAGATTACTTTGGCTGCTTAGTGGGGATAAGGGATAGAAGCAAGAGCAGCTAGGAAGCTGTTGAAGTAGTCAGATGAGAGATGGTGGTGGCTTGAACCAAGGTGAAGTTGTGGAGATGGAGTAGATCAGATGGATTCTGGATATATTTTGGAAATAGACACTTGGTGTGGGGGGCGAGGGGGAGGGGAGGAGGAATCAAGGGTAACCTTGAGTTTTTGGCTTGAGCCGTTATCCAATTGATGCTATTTATTGAGATAAAAAGCAAACAACAAAAAAGCCTGCAGAGAGGTGGTACAGAGAGTTTTGGTACACAGGGCAGGCAGGTAACATTACTAATGCTTTTCCCCTTGAAAGTCAAGGATAGATCCTTTTCAGCTTTAGAAAGCTGAAAGTCTGGAGACCTGGGGGGAGGCAGTATTAAGGGCTCCTGGAGAGGGTGTTCGTTCCACCCCTTCTCTCAAGGCCTGTGCTCAAGACCCTCCTCTTCCCCTCTCGCGTTTGAGGGGATCTCGCCTCTCCATTTTCTGACACCACCCCGTATGTCTCTCCCCAGCGAGCTCTGCTCCAGAAGGCGCGGAGTCAGCCTTCCCCGATGCTGCCGCTGCCTGTGGGTGGTGGCTGCCCGGCTCCTGCCCTCACCGAGGAGATGCTGCTGAAGCGCGAGGAGCGGGCGCGGAAGAGGCGGCTGCAGGCGGCGCGGCGGGCAGAGGAGCACAAGAACCAGACTATCGAGCGCCTCACCAAGACTGCGGCGCCCAGCGGGCGGGGAGGCCGAGGGGCCGCGCGGGGCGAGCGGCGGGGAGGGCGGGCCGCGGCCCCGGCCCCCATGGTGCGCTACAGCAGCGGGGCACAGGGTTCCACCCTTTCCTTCCCACCTGGCGTCCCCACCCCCGCGCCAGTGTCTCAGAGGCCATCCCCATCTGGCCCTCCTCCTCGATGCTCTGTCCCCGGCTGCCCCCACCCGCGCCGCTACGCTTGCTCCCGCACGGGCCAGGCGCTCTGCAGCCTTCAGTGCTACCGCATCAACCTGCAGATACGGCTGGGGGGGCCCAAGGGCCCCGGATCCCCCCTTTTGGCTACTTAAAGCCCTTACTTAACCCGGACTCTGCGCCCTCTCCCTTGCCCCCTGTTTTCAGTGATTTCCCCACCTATTAAATTTCATCTGTTGCCTCAACTTGTACAGAATTGGGGGAATGGGGTATGGGCAGGCCAATTCCCCGTACACACATCTTGCCCCCACTGGAGCCTGCGTCTACGCTCGAGAAATGTCCACCAGGCCGCAGGAAGACAGTCGCTCTGCGACCAGACTCGGGTAGACTTTTGGGGTCCCGCCCCTTCCAGCTGGATTACCTGGCGTGGTCGGGCATTTGACGTCATCCCGAAAATAGGGCTCAAGCCAATCAGGGGGAAGTTTGCTCTTCTGGACGGCTGTTCATTGGTTGATAACGCAAAGCCTGTTCTGTTGTCCATATTGGCTGTTGTCGCTGTCAGTCAGGGCCATGGGTCGAACCTTACCCCACTCTTTGTCTGTGCGAGCTCTTGTTGTCTGGGAGAGTGGCGAAGGCGCTGAAGTAGATTGGTGACAGGGAGAAACCTCTGGTCCTCTCCTATTGGCCCGTCCTGCGGAGGGCGATGCTGATTGGTAGGACGGAGCAACCTGGGTCCTAGTTGGCAGAGCTCTCCCCATATGGCAGCTCCGGCCGCGGAGTGATGGTGGCGGCAGCGGTGATGGGCCGAGCAGGGGCCATGGCGGTGGCGGCAGAGGTGGCAGAGGTGGCAGGGGCGGGGCAGCTGGCGGTAGAGAAGGCTGTGGTCTTCGGGGGGCTGTAGGTGGAGGCATGGCTCGGGCCAGCAGCGGGAACAGCAGCGAGGAGGCGTGGGGGGCACTTCGGATGCCACAACAGCAGGTATCCCAACAGCTCCAAAAGCCTATCACGACAGCCATTTATTTCTTTCCCCTTTCCTTGTCCCGTCCTTTTGGGGGCTGGGGGAGGAACTCACAGAGCCAAAGGTACTGTGAAGTTCCTAAATATGTCCCTTCCACTCTTTGTCTAAACTTTGTAATGTAGATGCAGTTGACTTTGCCTGCAGCTTCATAGACCCCATCCCATGGCTGCGGTGGAAGCTTGCAGTGGCCCTCCAGTGACCAGAGGCATAGTGAGGCCCCAGGGAGGCTCCCTCTGTCTTGTAACAGTTATTTGTGATGTTTTTATGTATGCCTATTGTCACAACAGAGTCCGGCAACATCTTCTCTTGAGGGAGCAATTTGGAGAAGAGCTGGAACCCAGACTTGTGCCCTGGATGCCATCCTTTATCCTCCACAGCAATCCCATCTGGTTGGGATCAGTGCTCTGGGTCTCACATTGCCCTCCTCTACCCTGGGAAGCCTGAGACTTGGTGGTGGGGAGTGGCAGACCATAGGGAATGATGAAAGCATCTTAGTTTTGGAAATTACCTTAAACCCCTTACCCGCTGAGACTTTGAGATAGCTCAGACTGTCTTCTGGCTTCTGCCAAAACACTCCCTTAACAGAAAACACCCTGGGGAGCCAGTCTTTAGTGTGAGAGAAGTCTCCTGTATGGAGAGCTGAAAACTGCCTCTTTATATGTCTACACGTTGCATCTTATTCTCTAGACTGATTCTTGCTATTCCAAGTCCTCTTCCATGTTGACAGCCCTTCAAATATTTGAACACTCCTCTCAGCGTGACTGTTCTCCCTCACCATAGATCTGAGATAAACTTGGTTCACACAGTGGGATTGTGTATGTGCATGCAGAGGGTCTGGGTGGACAGTGCCTTGGGGCTGGAATCTCCCTTGGTTCTAAGTGCCTCCTTGCTCCCAGCTTCGAGAGCTGTGCCCAGGAGTGAACAACCAGCCTTACCTCTGTGAGAGTGGTCACTGCTGCGGGGAGACTGGCTGCTGCACCTACTATTATGAGCTCTGGTGTGAGTCTCCAAGGCGGCTCTTCCCGGGTCCTTTTGCCCACCCTCCCCTGGACCTCAGAATTTCAGCCTTCAAGGACCCTGCTTTGCATGGGAGGTATCTAAGACTCTCCCTCCTCACCCCTGCAGGGTTCTGGCTGCTCTGGACCGTCCTCATCCTCTTTAGCTGCTGTTGCGCCTTCCGCCATCGACGAGCTAAACTCCGGCTGCAGCAACAGCAGCGGCAGCGTGAGATCAACTTGTTGGCCTACCACGGGGCATGCCATGGGGCTGGCCCTGCCCCTACCGGTTCACTGCTTGACCTTCGTGAGTGACTTGAGGCTCTGGGCTCGCTACCAGTGGCCCCTCCCAAGCCAGGACCCTGAATCATCCCCACATTCCCTTTTCAGACATTTCAAAGCACACTTTTCCCTAATAGGAAAAAGACTACTACCCCACCCCTGGTTGCCTTCAGCCAACCATGCCATTCTCTCCTGCAGGCCTCTTCACCGCCTTCAAACCCCCAGCCTATGAGGATGTGGTTCACCGCCCGGGCACACCGCCGCCTCCTTACACTGCAGCCTCAGGCTGCCCCTTGACTGCTTCCAGTGAGTGCACCTGCTGCTCCTCTGCTTCCAGCTGCCCTGTCCACTGCGAGGGAACAAATTTGGAAGGTGTTTCCTCCCACCAGAGTGCCCCCCATCATCAGGAGAGTGAGCCTGGGGCAGGTGTGAGCCCTGCCCCTGCACCCCCCTCTTGCCGCTATCGCCGCCTGACTGGTGACTCGGGTATCGAGCTCTGCCCTTGTCCTGACTCCAGCGAGGGCGAGCCAGTCAAGGAGGCTAGGGCCAGCACCACCCTGCCACATCTGGACGACCACTCCTCTTGTGCGCTGCCTCTGGATCTCGTATCCCAGGCCTCTCTTGTGGGGCTGGCTTCTGGTGAAGGGGACATCCCATAAGCAGTTTTGAGAGGGTGGGTGGGTTACTTGCCCACCAGTCCTGGTCCCAACTTCTCGAGTTCTCCTTGGCCTCCCCCTATCCTCCTAGAAGCTGCCTGAAAGGGCTGGAGTCCTGAGGAGAGGGGCAGTGTTTGGGGGACTGTGCTAGCTCCACCCCCCAAGACATACATAGGAGCCTTTGATCTCATTAAAGAGATGTGAACCAGCTGCTTGTGGATTTGGGTGGACTAGTGCTCAACTCACTGCATTGCACTTGACCTGACTGGATTTGGAGGGGACAGGTAATGGCCACTTTTCCCACCTTCTCTGAAGGACAGCAGGCAGCCTTAAGGCCTGGACTGAGCTAAGACCTCTTGGTGAGGCAGAGCTGGCAAAAGCAATAGAGTTTGATATGGTTTTCCAATTTATTTAGAAAAATAGACTCTGAATTCACTTTCATCCCAGGGCTATGTGGGATGACAGTAAGGAGACGCCTGAGATGAGCTGAAGAGGGTTTGAAGCACTGGTATCTGAAGGCTGGGGACAGAAGCTAGAGACTGTGTCCCTCTAGTGCAGTGGCACAAGGGCCCGGCTCCCTTCCCATCCTAGCCCTTCAGTAGTCTTCAGCCATGACCAGTAGGACAAGGGTGGTCCAGCCGTGGAAAGGGCGGCAGCCCATGCCTCGCCCATCCCGGTCACTGTACTGCTCCCACAGGAAACCCGTGGCCTGGTACTGCCGCCTCACATTGCTCACCACATTGGCACGGAGCTCACTGTGGAGCTTGGCAGCCCGGGCCTGGTGGGGACCCTTTAGATGTCCATAGTGGTGGAGAGCCCCCAAGGCCAGGTAGTTGACATTGAGCCACACAGCACCCCGCCAGTAGGGGGGATCATGCTCTGAATTGCGCTGGCCATAAAAGGGGCTGGAGGCTGCAAGGGAGCGCAAGCCAAAAGGGCTCCAGAGATGGCGGCTGTCACCTAGAACGTCCAGCAGGGGCCCAAGGCGGGATGAGTTGGGGTCCAGCAGCCGCAGCAGCAAAGGAAAAAGACTGACATAGCCCAAGGCATCCACATATTGTAAGTGAGGGTGGGGCCGGCCCACCACTCGCACCAGCCCCTGAGGGGGCCGAGGCTTCAGTTGCACTGCTTTTGTGTGGTTCCCGAAGTCTGCAAAGACTCCTAACTCTGGGGCCCAGTGCAGCTCATCCAGGCTCTCCTCTGCCTCCAGTGAGGCAGCCAAAGGGCCCAGTTCTGCCACTGCCTCAGCCTCTCCCAGCTGCTCTGCCAGCCGCATCAGCACACGGGCACCCAGTGCCACCCAGCACCGCAGGTCCAGGTGCCGCTCAGTGGCTGAAGGGTGTGAAGCCCGGGGATAGTCATCCAGCCCTGAAGGCAGCGTCTTGGGGTTCAATAGGGTTGGCAAGGCTGGGTCCCGGCCCCGCCAGCGATAAGATAGTGGCACTGGCCCTGCCTGGCTCTGATGGAGCCAGGAGAACCAGGCATGCAGGCGGGGAAAGGCCCTGCGGAGGAAGGCAAAGTCGGCAGGGTCACCACTCTCTAGCATGTGGGCTACAGGCAAAAGCAGAGTTGGGGGGTTGGCGTGGGCTGCCCGTTGCACCAGGAATTCTGGGGGCACCCGGGCTCGGGCCTCATCCCCCAGCACCTGCTCCCGCCCAATCCAGCCATCAGCATTGAGCAGCCCCAGCCAGTGGCCTAGGGCCTCCCGAGTGAGGCGGGGATCCCACCGCTGGACCACCAGCTGGTGAAAGCCCTCATCCCAAAGGAAGCCTCGTGGGAAGAATGACCGAGAGGGCACCGCTGTGAAAAGAGGGACAGGTGGAAAGAGGGCTGGGTCCACCTTCTGCTCAGACCCCTCAACCCCCATATCTGGCAACACCAGACCCTGTCCGTAAAAATAGCCAATCCCACCAAGGAGGCCGCTGAGGGCAGCCTGACCCAAAGCCTGCTCCTTAGGGCTCAGGCCCTTCTCCTTCAGCCGGAAGGTCCTCTCAAAGCGCTCTCTAAAGGCTTCAGCATGGCTCTCCAGGGCCTGCGTCAGCCGGCTGCCTGCCAGCTGCTCCACGGCTTGGCTTCCTCCTGCCCGGGCACTGCCTGATTCAAACACCAACTCCATGGAAAAGGGGACTTTCAGTGTCACCTGTTGTATCAAGAATTGCCCTTGTGCCTGTCCTTGCCCATTTGGGCCTCTGTCCTCCCACTTCAGAGATCCTGGCAAGCCAAGGTAGCGTTCAGGTGAGGTCCCTGGGGGCCGATGCTGAAACCAACTATTTAGGCGACTCTTCACCATCTCTGTCAGCAAGGGAAGTCCTGGGTTGGAGGTCCAGAAGACGTTGTAGCTTGAAAGGAAGAAGATAAATAGGAAATATTATTTAGGAGGAAGTGGTGGGGATTATAAAGTGATCAGGAGTCAAGAAGGAAGGGTCTTGGCAATGCAGGGGACATGGAGCCGAGTGAGAAGAGAAAGAACTGGTGGGAAGAGGGTCAAGTTGGGGAGATAGAAATCAGGCTAAATCAGCATACATACCACCCTTACCACCAGCCCACACTCTCTTCCCCGAGTTACCTGCCATACTTGTGGGCAGTATCCCCTGGACTGGTTGGTGCCAGAAGTGTAAAGCGGAAGTCACCAAGTTCACTGGTGTGCCCACTGATGAACTTCAACTGCCCCTTGGCCCCAACCTCTGGCACTAGGACTTCCTTGCCATTTGTCACCACATAGAAGAACAGGGACACCAAAGGGAGAGCAGAGATACCTGAGGCCTGGGTGACCAAGGAGGACAGAAAAACCCAGCATTAGATTGGCAGTCTCTCTTGAGAATCAGCTTTAGTGAGGGCAAGGGACACCAGGCAGAAGCAACATGGTAAACAACATACGTCTGGGAGTGTTGAGGGTCACTGAGGGTAAGCACCCAGTGGGATGAGATAAAGAGACTTGCACAGGGTTCTCTGGGGAATAAGAGAGTACTTTTGTGCCATGTACTATGCTGAGAACTCTACATATTATTTCCTTTAATTCTTACAATCCTGTGAGTTAGGTGCTATTTTTATCTCCATTTTACAGACAAGAAAACCAAAGCTTAGAGATAGTAAATAGAGATGTTCATACAGAAAGGTGTTTAAGGCAGGCAGCCAGATTCAGACCAAGTAGTCAGATTCAGAGCCCTTGCTGTTAACCCCCTCTTCATACTGCATTTGCTGGCAGCAAAGGAAGGGTGGAGGGAGTCTGGGCTGGGGGAAGGGTGTCCTGAGGCCCTGACCTGAGGCTCTACAGTCACTCTCCAGCTCCAGTCCCCTCCGTGCTGACCCCCAGGCCTCTTGACGAACTCAGTGGTGAGCCTTAAGGCCCCATCCTGGATGTGTTGCCGCCCGAAGGAGACACCGTCGTGGAACTCCCAGCCATAGGGACCCACGCCGTCCCCCTGCTCACACGTGTGCCTGAGCTTAGGGGTCCCTGGGGTGGCGCCTTGCTGTGCCCACATCAATCCTGGGGGTAGAATGGCCACATAAGTCAGAGAGCAGGGAACCTGTCCCTCTGGATCTCCGAGAACTCCAGGGTCATCCCTCTTCATAACTCTCCTGATCCACTCCTCCCCACCCTTGCTCTGGCGTGAAGCTGGGGCGCCCAGATTAAGAGTCCGCCTGCCCGCCCGCCCCGGGGCCCGGTTACCAGTGAGCAGGGGCTGCTGGCTGCGGGTCTTCATGCCGAAGTACACGTGAGGGCGGTAGGTGCCCCAGAAGAGGTCCGGGGCCACAGCGGGGCTGGAAGAGTCGGGAGGCAGCGCCGGGGGCGCGGAGTGCAGCGTGACGGCCCGCCGTGCACGGTGCCACGCTAGCAGCCAGCTTCCCGACAGGCCCAGGGCCAGAGACAGGACCACGACGGCCAGAGCCGCTCCCCCGGCCGCGCCCCGGGCCCCGCCGCCCCGGCCGTCCCGTCGCGCAGGGCCGCCCCGAGCCGCCCTCTCAGCTGTCCGCGCTCCGTCTGCCGGTGCTCCGCGGCGCCGCCGCTCGCCCCGAGCCATCCTGGCCCAGAGGTCGGTGTCGCGGGGGCTCGGAGAGGCGGCAACGGAGCCCGAGTCCTGCCTCGCCTCCCCGGCTCGCGCACAGCGCTCGGGCGACCACCGATCCGTCAGCCGCACCTGCCGGCACGCGCCTCCCGCTCCTCCTCCTCCTCCCGCCGGAAGTCCCGCCCCACACCGCCACGTCAGGTCAAGTCCCAGAGCCCGGAACCGCCGTCGCGGCATAGGGCTCATCACCCGGTCAGCCTCCTGGGCCGTGTCCACTGGGTCAGTATTTATTCGGCGTCCTTACGGAATTCACAAGCTAGAAGAAAAAAACAATCCCACATTGGGCTGTTTTTTGTTGTTGTTGTTTCTCAATAACGACTATATATTAAGAACCTGAGACGTTATTCCGAGTATTGTACATTTAACCGCCCCCCACCTCACCCCAATCAGGTGGCTGAAAGCTGTGGCCTAGAAAGTTCAAGCAACTTGGCCCTGGCTACAGAGCTGGGAAATGTCTAGCTTGGAACCCAGGTGTACCTGAATCAGACTGGATCATTTTGCCCACACCCATGCCTTCTTTCCTAGTGAAGTAGAGAGTGCAGGAGTGGACCCAAGAGGAAGCTTGAGATCTGTTCCAACATATATATATATATTTGTGTGTCTGTGTGTGTGTGTGAAGAAGATCAGCCCTGAGCCAACATCTGCCAATCCTCCTCTTTTTCTTTTTTTGCCGAGGAAGACTGGCCCTGGGCCAACATCCATGCCCATCCTCCTCCACCATTATATGGGACACCGCCACAGCATGGCTTGACAAGTGGTGTGTCAGTGCGCACCCGGGATCCGAACAGGGGAACCCTGGGCCGCTGCAGCAAAGCGGGCACTTAACCGCTTGCGACACCAGGCTGGCCGCCCAACATGTTGTCTTTAAGCAACCCTGTGACTTTAGACAAGTCATATCTACACTCAGTCTAGGATTCCTTATCTAGATGAACCCTAAAAGGACCATAATGGTGGTACATGCACTTAAGAAAATGCTTTTTTTTTCTTTTCTACAACTCAGGAAGCAAAGGAGCTTAGGGTAAGGATCACTTATGTCCATGTCAGGGAAAGCTGTAGGAAGGAGGTAGCATCTGCACCTCAGATTGACCTAGAAGAGTCAATATTATATTTGATGGTGCTTCAGAAATGCAGCTTAGATTCATAGTTACTTATTTCTCATTAATAGCTCAGCATAAAAGTTATTTTCATAAAGTACAAATCCCTATCATCCTTTAAAAAACTCTACTCCACAACTTTATGTTGGTTTAGCTACTAACACACCTCCCATCCAAGTGCATTATATAAAACTAATACTTGATGCTGCATGCCCACTTCCTATTTCACTATAATCTGATTTCTAGCCCCACTCTCCACTGGTAGACTTTTTGCTCATTCAACAATCATCTGCTGACCAAACCCAATGGTCAGTCTTTTCTTTATCTTTCTTGCTACTATTGCACCTGGTCCATATCTCTCTTGTAGCACTAATTACATACCTGAGTTTCATTATTCATCTTTGTAATCCAGTACTAAATCACAGGCACAAGGTAGATGCTAAATATTTGTAAATTCAACAAATGTTTATTGCACATTCTGTATCAGGCACTATGCAAGGTGCTGGGAACACAGAGAAAACAGCCCCAACCTCAAGTTCACGATCTAGAAGCAAAGTGCCAGCACTCAATCCATGTTTACTGCAATGTTTGAACCATCCCCATTTTTACAGATGAGAAGAGTGGGTAAGTCCGGCCAAGGATAATAGCCAGTTAGCCACAGAGATGGGGGACTCAAATCTAGGTTGTCAGTATCCTTTTGACTATGGCATAGGCCTCTTAGATAATAACACCTATTACACTTCCAGTAATGTTCTAGGTACTTTACAGATATCAATTCATTTAATCCTCTCAACACTCCTGTGAGGCAGATACTATTATTCCCATTTTACAAATGAGGAAACAGTTACTGAGAGACTAAGTAATCTGTCCAAAGATACACAGGTACTTAAGGGCAAAGCTGGGATTTCAACCTCAGGCATTCTGACTCTTTACTCCACTATACTGCCTCCCGGTAGTTTTCTTTTTTTAAAGGGGGAGGGGAAAAAAACCAGCCCTTTGAAGATAGCACCATTTTAAGCAGAGAAGCAGTACAGTAATGTGTTGGAGAGTCATGGAAAATGTATTTGGCAAAGTACACAGCAGCCAGTGTCCAGAGATCCTTGATTGCCTAGCTGAACATTTGAAGTTCTTCTCTAAACCAGTGGCTATAAACCATTTTTTCCTACAACCATGCTAAGAAATAATTCTATATTGCAACCAAGTATATGCAGAGACACACACACACACTCTTTACATAATATCTATATCTATCTACCTATCTATATATTCATGATTATATGTTTAAAACTTAAGTTTCTTAAAAGACTTCTACCCATTCTGTGTGCCATGCACTCTGATACTTTTTATTCTATTTTGTTTTTTAAAGGTTGATTTAACCCCCTAAATTGATTTCATGATCCACACTAATGAGTGGTAACCTAGTATGAAAAACACTTTAGGCACTGTTCTCTGAAACAAGTAGTAGTAGTAGTAAGACATAAAACCAGTGATGTGCTTTGGAAAGATAAAATAGAGCAGCAGCAAAAATTAGAAAAAAGGATACTGGGTGGAAGAATGCAACAATGACACAGGAGAGTGACTGGGAATGGACAGACCATTTCAGGAGCTTTTGTTTAAGACAGAGTATTCTGAACTTACTGACTAGATATGCAGGGAAAGGGAGAGGGCAGAACCAGAGATAATGCTGCAGTTTCCAGCCCAGGGGGCTGAGCAGATGAAATGCCTTTAAAAGGAATGGGGAAGTCCTGGGGAGAGGCTAGTATATGTATATGTGAGATTATCAGTTCTTTTTCGGACAAAGAATGTTGGTGGGATTTGGAGGATATTGGTAGTAAGTAACCTGACTATAGCACAGAAGTTGAGATTAAAGCCAAACAGAAATGCAGGGTTTAACCGGAGAGGGTAGCTCAAGTTATGATAGAAGATGAGATGCCCCAAAAATAAAGAGAGAAGAAAAAGAAGGATGAGAGTAGTACATCCTTATGGTTAAGAAAAAAAGGACCCAAGAGGAAGAGAAGTTCCACAAGGGAGTGAATCGAGAGCGGCAGAGGCTACTGAGATGAAAAGATGAGGACTGAGAAAACAGTACTGGACTTGGCTAGTAAGTGTAAGAGGTTCCTTGAGTGAATGGTGGGAGAAGCCAAATTCAAAAGGGGTTGAGTGATGATAAGAAAGTGAAATAAATTCAAGTTTATCCCGACCCCTTCCCTATCTTGTCTTGTCTCAGACACTTTGGTTGGACTTGTAGTCACAAGGCTCTTTTTTTTTGGCGCTCCGTGGCTCTCCAGGTAGTGATTTGAGTGATTAAATCAAGCTCTTCTTAGATAAGTGTCCTAGTAGTCCCAGGCTAAAATCTGCCTGTTGGTCTCTCCCGCGCTGTCAGCGCCCGGTCCCAGCGCCTGGCTTGTCCCCGCTACCCGCCGCGCCTCTGGCCTGGATGTGGGAGGCAAAGGCAGTGAGCATTTCCCGGGCGGTGAGGTGAGCGGCGCGCATCACCAGGCGATGCCCGTCTCCTGGGGAGAAAATAAACGCGTCAGCCCCAGGGGGGCCGGCGGGGCTGGGGCTGAGGGCGCGCGGGCCGCCGGCCGCCCCTCCCGCCCGACTCCCCACCCGAGCCCACCGAACAGCACTTCCACGCAGGGCTCGGAGCCGTCGTGCCGCACGTCCGCAATCACCGAGCAGTTGAGGTTGGTGGAGCGCACCTTCTCACTGCTCACCGCCTGGAGGAAGGTCCTGCGGCGAGAAGACGGCATGAGCGCCAGGCCGAGGGGGCTAGACCCCGTGGGAGGAAGGCGCCCCTCTTCCCGTCCCCACGCCCTCTCCCTCGTACCTCGTCGCCTCTACGTTCTTCTCGAAGGGGCAGAACTGAACGCGAACCTGCTTGACAGACCGGAGCCCGAGCCGAGCCAAGGCCGCCGCCATAGTGACTTCCGCCCCGGAAGGACTCACGCGGGCGGAAGTGTCGTCTGGGTGAGAGGCTGTGAATAGCCGCGCCGCCGCAGCAGCAGAGGCCTCTGCTGTCAGCCGCCCGCCGCCCGCCGCCCCCAGCTCCCCAGCCCGACAGGAGGACGAAGGTCAGGAAGCAGAGAGGTGGAGGTGGTTTCGGCACAGGATATGGAGGGTCCCAGAGTAAGCGGTCAATAAATACTACCTATCTTGTACCACGGTGAAGACAATAAATTCATAGTGCAAAAGCCGTTTGCACTTGGCTCTGATAATACGTCCGTCTTCTGCAGCCTTTCCCCTTGCGGACCCTGCTGTGCCAGATCTGGGTTAACGCCGTCTTAAGTGCTGGTCCCTTCCAAGGAGAGGGCACTACCACAGCAGGGATTATACACCTACCAGGGGGTAAACCCCACTAAGGTAACTGAAGATTAAACATGGTGGACTCTGAATAACCAAAGCTTACTCGTGAAGGTCCTACAGCCCAATATTCTTAAATGACTGAAAATAGTAATGGGGAGAGGAGTACAGGGTAATATAGCTCTTGGGACTGATCAAGGTGTAGAAATGCCTATTCCATCTCTGTGGTTCCTGAGGAATTAATTTTGTGTTTAGCCTGGCTCCTGGGACTTAAGAGGAAGTGGCATCTAGTCTCTCTGCTTTCTATTGCTTTTTCTCTTTCCCATTCCTCTGGGATCCAACCCTATAGCCCTTCTCCCAGCGGCTGGCCCTCCTTCCAGCATCTAGCCCTGAGATGCCTTCACTGGTGGGGAACCAGGCCTGAGCCTCCCAAGGAGGCTGACCTCCAGGTTCCAAGCTGCGGTTTTGCCCCTGACTCTGACTTCCAGGCACTGGAGTGATCTTGGACCCTTAGCTTGTAAGTCCAGGCTCTATGGAGCTTGTGGTTCTCAGGTGTGCTTTCTTCCAAGCTCCCAATTGTAAGCTTTTTAAATATGCAGTTCTCAATGCCTGGGCTTTTCTAGCCAGAGATGGGGAGCTCTGACTTTCTGGCATCTGATCAGGCTCCTTAGGATTCAGAACTGGTCCCCAGGCAGGAAAGAAAAGGCAAGTGCCAACGAGGGTGCTGGTGCTGCCTCAGGGCAAGCCAGGCCTGCTGATTTCCCACCAGGTAAGCCTCAGGGCTGGGTCCCCCTCCCCACAGTGTGCTTAGCAGCTGAGCTGTCTGGGTTGGGGGTGCTCCAGGCTGAAGAGGGGGCTCCAAGCTCTCCAGGCTGTTGAGGCTGCTGCTGGGCAATTCCATGGTCTGGACCTCATTACATGCACCTGTTAAGGCAGGAGTGGAAGGCAGGTGTCTGGAGGGGTGGGGGGGGGATGCTGAAGCCAGATCAGTGATGAGGATGGGAGATGGGGCACATAAAGTAGTGAGCCAGGGGCAAAAGAGCCTAGAGTTGGGAAGGGAGAGGGACTCACAGCAACAGGGAGGCCACCTGTGGCCTCGAGTCTTGGGCAGGGGCTGCTGCAAGAGGCATAGCAGGGCCCCGTCCAGCTGCTGGAAGATGCTGAGCATGAGCAGAGTCTGGCGAAGTTCCGGGGCCAGGCCCCACTGCTCCTCCTCCAGCAACTCCCGGACCACTCCAAAGTCTTGTCTGAGCTGCAGCGTCCCCTGCAGGCTGAAGGCCAAGGTACAATGTGGCCGCCCGACCCTCCTGCCTCTACAGACTGCTCTGCCCCACCTATCCCCACCCTTTCTCCCCCTGCCACTGCGTCGTTTTCTCCCCACCTGAACCGGATCCCATGGGTGAGGATGTGGTCAAGCCAGGCACCCAGGATGGCAGTCAGCACCTGGCCGAGGGCAGGGGCCTGGGCTTGGGGTGGCAATCCTTGCAATCCTTGCAACACAGGCTCCAGTACAGTACGGACCACCAACCAAGCATACTCACTAGGAGTGCTGGGTAGTTCTGGAGTGAGAGAAGAGAAAGGACAGAATATGAGGCTATGGAGATCCACTGAGTCCCTAATGGGGTGTCTGGGGGCAGAGCATAGGATTTTGGGGTGGGGGCACACAGAAGATGAGGACAAGGATGGAGACAGGAGTGGAGCCAGGATTTGGAGGGGTTGGGATACTATTATGCCCTGGGAACTGTGGAAGGGGATATCGGATGAGGAGTTACCAGGACGGAGACGATGCCGCCAGTACCGACCCCGTGGCATGTAGAGTTCAAAGCCCTGTGTGGCTTGTTTATGACATTCTTGAAAAAAGAGACTTAGTGACTCTTGAGGCAGGAGCTGTGGGGATAGGAAGAAAGTAAAAGGGGGCTTATCTGTTAGGGACTTGTTGAGTTATGATGCTCTTCTAAATCTGAGGTGTTTAACCTGGCATCTATAAAGCCCCAGAATGGAATTGTACGCATAATTATGTGGACTTGGGCATTTTCTGAGGAGAGATGCCATGGCTTTTATTGGGTTTTCCAAAAGGTCTGGACCCAGAAAAGATTATGGACAACTGCCCTAGGATTATCCTGCTCTCCTCAGCTTGGTTCAGAGGATGGAAATCCTCCAGATTACTTTTATTCTATAGGAATGTTAATAGGAAAAAAAGAGGGAGACACCCTCACCACCACCAATGTTCAAAAGCAAATGCTAGAGAGAGGTGTCTGCATGATCTGTGGACAGACAGAGGCTGAAGAAAGAAAGGGGAATTGTATGATCTTCTGTCTGTCATCTGTGAAAGGAAGGCAGGAACTGTGTGTAGACTAGGAGCAACGACTATAACTTTCTGAGATCCAGGAACCTTTGGAACATCTCTACACTGAATATTCTTTACAGCTTACTTCCATTTCTCCACAACAATGTAACCCATAAAGCAAGAAAAGGCCCATGTGCCAGTTTGGTTTCTTTGGTTTGATAGGTTTTATTTTTGCAGGGGGAAAAGACAGCAAAAAAGAAGGGTCTCTACTCCACAGCCCATCTTGGAGGAGAAGAACTCCAAGAAATGGGGTATGTGGTGGCAGGTCTGTAACAAAGAGGTGACTGGATGCCTGTCAGCCTGAAGAGAGAAAGGGGCGTGGGGGGGCCAGACATGGAGGGTAGAGCCTCTGTGGCTCCTGATACATATCCTGATAACAGCTTATCTAAATCCAAACTCTTTCTCTCTTCTCCCAAAAACCAGAACCCCCTTCTTCCTTATTTATGTTAAGGAAGTTACCCTTTTGTCAACTGACATTTGTTAGGGACTTCTACATTCAACACCCTGAAGAAATACAAGTTCACACTATGAGATTGTCCTTCTCTATGAGGCGTCACAGTCCAGGTGGGGAGAAAACTCACAACGTCTGATTCTTCTGTTTCATCCCAGTGCTGTATGTGGTGGAATGCCCAGAGCGGATGCCTGGCAGTGCAATCACCAGGCAGAGGAGCAAGGCACGTAGGGTGCTTTGCACACTGTTTGGTTCACATGGTGAGCGCACTGTCCGTGTCCCTTTTGCTCTGTTCTCACTACAACTACCAAGAGCTGGACCCTTCTCATACTATGTGCCCCCACCTCCCTTCTATCCTGATCACTATAGCTGGACCAGACTCTATCACTGTCTTCACTGTTCCCCTCCTGCTCTTACAGTGGCTCCCCATCACTCTTGAGATAAAGCCCCAAATCTGTGGGCTGGTGTTCAGTGCCCTTCACAATTTGATGCCAATTTGCTTACTCCTTCACAATCCCCCACCCCGGATGCACGTGCACACGCACACACACACACAGAGCTTCTGCTTTGGTCAGGCCATCTCCTCACTACTCCCCCAAGGAACTATGAACTGCCCACCTCCAGTAACCCCTGCCGCTCCTCTAAGGCTGTCCAGCCACCAGCTTGAGCCCTAGGCCCTGTATGGAGCTTCTGTCACCACATGCCCACCATGGCCTCCTCAGGGCTCCCATGACCACCACTGTCCACGCTACTCATGAGGAGCCTGTTTCGGGCATGTTGAGTTGACAGAGGCAGCAGTAAATTGAGGTGGAAATGCCCAACAGGCAGGTGCAGACGGTGGATTAAGGCTAAACTGTGGGAGTCCACAGCACCAAGGCACTGTGGGTAAGCAGGAATGCAGAGAGAAACGGAGCAGAGGGACAAGGACTGAACTCTACAGCCATGCCCCTATTCAGGGCAAAGAGGAGAAGTTTGGGCAGGAAGAGAAAACAAAAGACAGACATTTTTCCATAGTAGGTATAGATAATATGCAAAATGGGGAAAAATTAAAATAGAAGTATAATAGTTTTATTCATAATTTAGAAGAAAATAAGAAAACAGAAGAAACAGCCAAGAATGGATGAAGGTTACCACTGTGGAACAGGAATCAGAGTGGGGGCAATTAAAGTACTATTTCTTCATTAGAAGCCTTCTAAAATAATATTCTATTTCACTTTTAAACTATGGACATGTATTACTTTAATAAAAATACAAATTACATCTTTAGAAGAAAAGAGGAGAAACATTGTATCAAAAACTAGTAAGTGAAAGGAAAGATTCAATCATTTATCTTGCTTTTTTCCTACAAAATATACCTCATAGTAATCAAATAATGAGGGCAAGTTTGGCTCCATAGGAGTAATCTAACTAATCAATGAGGAAGGAATGATAGAATTGGAATACCACTACTTTGCACCCTCTAATGAAATAATGGATCTAGGCAGTGATCCCCAGTGGCGGTTAATATCACAGAATGAGAGCCTGACATGGGGGGTGGGGTATAGATGAAACAAAATTGACCATGACTCGATAATTGATAAGGCCTCGGTGGTAGGAATATGGGAGTCCATTATACTCTTCTGTCTACTTTTGTATATGTTTGAAATTTTCCATAATAAAAAGCTAAATAAAGAACAAAAAATGAACAGAGCAAGAAAAGATGAATTTAGCAGAGACTCCAAGGAGAATCTAAGTCACTGAGATGTTCTACCTCCACCACCACCACCCCACCAACCCCAAACTGGGCACAGAACCAGGTCTTAAACTGCCATTGTCTGGGCCTCTGCTCTCCTCACCTGAATCTGTGCAGTCAGCTTCCGGATCTCCAGGCCCAGCTGCTGCTCCACTTCCAGGGCCAAGCTTTCCTCTGAGGCCAGGCGAGACAGAGCTCCTGCCTCATGCAATAGAGGCTTTGGCAGAAACAAGGAGTGAGGTCTGAGCCCAGCCCAGGCTGCTCCCCTCCCCACTCCCTAGCTACTCACAGGTAAGTCCTTCTGGATCAGGGGCAGGAAGGAACCTGGGGCCCACGCTGCCAGATGCTGCTGAGCTCTCCCCCAAAACCAGAGCAAGGTGGTCTGCAGGGTACAGAGCCCCAGGGCAAGGGGTGCAGGACCTGGGCAGGGGGAGGGACAAGTATCTGAGGGATCAGGGAGCACCTTTGGGAGGAGGCAGGCTTCAAAACAGAGTGAAGGAATAAAGTGGATATCCTCAACTGTTCTCCTGTTCCCCCATCCCCAGCCCCTTGTCTCACCTGGAGGCTGATAGAGGAGCAGCCTTGACTTGGGTTCTCGAAGGGCATCCAAGAGAGGAGGGAAGAGCTGTTGCAAAAGTTCAGTGGTATGAGAGGATGAGGGAAGGCTGCTCTGATCTCCACCAGCAGATCCCAAGGCCTGGCAGAAGCCTGAGGATGAGAGGGTATGGTTTGATGGGGAAGGGGCAACCTGGGGCTTATGTCACTCCCTATGCCCCTTCCTTCTCACCTTGGTCCCAGCTCCAGATAAGAGACTGATGCAATAGGTTGTGACACAAAGAAGCCAGCTCCTTCTCACACTCCTGAGGCAGGGATGCTAGAGGGAGAAATGACGCTAGAGCCTCAGAACTAGGCCTCTCTTTTCCACAATCACTGCCCACTCGATGGGGGAAGAGGGGAGGCTTCTGCCAAGACTCAAGACCGGGGTGGAAGGCAAGACTTTGCCTTGTAAGCTCAGAAGCTACAGCCTGAACCCCAAATGGGAAGGGGGGTGTTCATTCTAAAGGACCTGCTTATAGTCAGGTTGGCAGGTGAGTGAGGTGACTAGGGAGAAGGAAGAGGCCCCAGTCTTCCCAAACACCCACCCAAGCCCATCACTCACCCTGACCCAGTGCCTGACTCAGCTGTTCTGCCGCTCCCCTGGGGTCCCTCCAGGGTCCTAGACTTAGGTCCAGACTCTGAGCACAGGCTGCCCACAGCAGGGTCCAGTACTGGCTCCACAGGGCTCCAGCCCCTCCAAGCCCCAGTCCGCTGCTGGCTGAACCCGCCACGCCTCCCATCAGGCCCAGGAGCCCTGGCAGCAGCTCTCGCTCCTCATGGCACCGCCTGCGGAGCTGGTCTCGCAAGCCCGATCCCCTGAGCGCCTCATCCAGCCGACCTGCTACCTGGCAACCCCGCTCCCCCGTCAGGAGGCGGAGCACACGGGCCGGGGGGAAAGGGCGCGCTGCCCCTGGAAGGTGGCTCACGGCTTTTCCCTGCAGCTGGTGGTAGGCGGGAAGCGCCAGCAGCAGGTCGGCGAGCTGGGACGACAAGCCCGGGCCGGCGGGCGCCCGGCCCAGAGCGCGAAGCTGCATCTCGATGGCAGCATCTAGGCTCTGGGCGGCTAGTCCGGCAGGGCGCGCCACGAGTAGCGGCTCAGGAGTCTCCCGAAGGCCGGTTCGCAGAACGGCCCCTCGGGAAGGGTGCGGCAGCAGGTCGCGGCACAGCTGAGGCAAGGGACCGGGGCCGGGGGATGGCGCGCCGGGACTCGGGATCCTCAGGAGGCGCACGGCGGCCTGTAGGTGGCGGGCGTAGTCCCGGGCCTGGAGGAGCTGCTCCCGCTCGCGGTGCAGCCGCAGCAACACGGCCCGGAGACGCTGCAGCACGGCAGGAATCGGGCCTCCAGCGGCGGGCTCCCGCCTCCAGTCCGCAGCGCCAGCCTCATGGTTCTCTCCCGCCTCCGCCGGCGCCGCCCACCACGGCTGCCCTCCTGGGGCTCCGCCGGGCCGCGGGTCCAGGCAGGGGATGCTCCCGGCAACCGGCAACCCCCGGCAGCCCTGAACGTCCCGGCCGAGAGCGCCCGCCAGCCTTCTCTCCCGCGGCTCTTCCCCAGCGCCCTCGGGGCGCGCCCACAACGGCGGCACCGTAGCAAGCGGAGGCAGAAGGCCACCAGAACGAGACGCCTGAGCCATGGGCGGCGTGTCCCGAGCGAACCTAACGATTCCCACTTCCCCGCACCGCCCAACGCCCGCGGTAGCCGGGACTCCGCCCCATCCCAAGAGCCGTCATTTCTTGCCCCGGAGCCGCCGGGACCGTCATGGACTCTCTCGCGCTCCGTCGTCCGAGGCTTCTGCCCCTAACAAAGATGGCTGCCCACTCTGCCTTACCCCGCCCTTCAGCAGGTGTCAAATACGAGACTCTTTCACTTTCGAGTCACTGTTGACGGGAGATGGCGCCGATTCCGAAGACTGTGGGGCGGATCAAGCTAGGTGAGCTGGTGTGACAAGACGAGACGGGCTCCAGGAGGGCAGGGCCAGCCTCACTTGGGTCTGTCTGTGTTCAGTAGGATTTTGTGC
The DNA here is from genome assembly GCF_057802395.1 of Ceratotherium simum simum. Classification (NCBI taxonomy): domain Eukaryota; kingdom Metazoa; phylum Chordata; class Mammalia; order Perissodactyla; family Rhinocerotidae; genus Ceratotherium; species Ceratotherium simum. Next base: position 12,327,835 of record NC_141910.1, on the reverse strand, counting down.
TTCACGCGGTGGGCGGAGGGCTCCGGCCCATCCATTCTCAGCCCCCGTTACGCGCCGTCGCCTTCCTTTCCTCTAGATTGCCCTCTGCGGCCTGGCTGCCCGCTGGGGGTCGCTGCTGTCCCCAAACTCTGCAAGGAATTCGGTCCTGAGGACTACGGCGAAGAGGTAAAAGGAACTTCTAGCTCCCCCTCTATCTGTTTGTCTCGGTCTGGCGTCTTTTCAACCAGTTGTGCTGAGCCCCTCCGCGGTCGGGCGCCGCGCGGGGCTCCAGGGGCTCTGGAGAGGCGTAGCCTTGGGCCCTGCCCTCGAGGAGCGTACGGCCAGTGGGGGGGATGCCGGGGACCGGGTCGATGCTGCCATGACAAGTGCTTGAAGTGGGCAGGGTTGGCAGACGAGGGTCTCTGAGTTGAGGATTGGGGAGTGGGTAGGAGTTTCTTGGGGAAAGATATTATGAACAGAGGGAACAGTGTGAGCAAAGACACTAAGGCAAGGAAAAGTTGAGAACTTCATTGAAATGAGACCTGAGTGGAGGGTTTGTTGGAACCTTAAGAGATGAGGTTGGGAAAGAAGGCAGCAAGTGGCTTGAAAGGCCGTGTCTAGCACAGGGGTTTGGATGTCCTCAAGTAGGTGATAGGGTTATTGAAGGAGAGACAGGACCAGATTTGGGAGCACTGAGAAGCTATACTTCCATTTGCTTCCTGGTTATCTTTAAAATCTCGTACTCAAGTCTAGAATTTCATTCATCATCTTTGCAAATTGATTGCTTTTCTTCTAATCTTAGTTTTGGTTAATAACACAAATTTCTATCCAGTTGCTTAATCCATAAATCTGAGAATAATTCTATATAATCCTCCCTTTCCTTTACCCATTTAGTAAGTCACTAAAATCTACTTCTGAATTGTCTCTTGAATCAAACCCATCATTTCCATTCCTGCTCCCTTTGCCGTGGCCTTAGTTCAAGAACTCATTCTCTCTGGCCTGAACAGTTGTAATGGCCTTCTAACTAAACATTCCATGCCTAGACTCATGTCCTTTCCCAGTACTATTTCATTTGAACCTTTCACTCCCCTGATCAGGTCCACTCCCATCACTGACAGGACAAGGTCCAAACTCACTGAGTCACACAGGATTCTTCAGATACAGCTCCTGGCTGCATCTCTGATAGACTAGCCTCCTCAGCAATCTCTCTGCCTTTGCTCATTCAGCACACACTCACTGAGGAGCAACTATGTACCAGGCACTGTTTTAGGCACTGGGAAGACAGTAAACCAAACCGACAAAAATCTGTGTATTCAGTGAATTAGAAGTAGTTAGTAGGGGACAGCCAGTCTATAAGTAAACAATATAGTATGTCAAATATGAGAAGTACAAAGAAAAATAAAGCAAGAAGGAGGATAGGGAGCACTGAGTGGAGTTTAGAGGTTTCTCGTTTTAAAAGAAGTGGTCAGAGAAGGCCTCTCTGAGAAGGTCTAAGCAGAGATCTGAAAGGGACGAACGAGTGAGCCATTCACTGGGGAAAGAGCATTCCAGGCAGAGGAAATAAGTACAAAAGCCTTGAGAGGGGAGCACACTTCAAAGGAGACCCCTGTAGCGAGAGGAGGGTGACAAGAGGGTAGGAGATGATTTATGAAGGTATTGGGGGGCCAGATCATGTGTGGCCATGTAGTGAATTAAGAGAATAGCATAGACTGTGTTTGGAGGAGAGGTGGAAGGTCAAGGAAGTCTTTTTTTTTTTAAGATGGCTAGACTGGGCTGAGGAGGGAGAGAGCAGTTGAAGATATAGGAAAGACACTATATATTTGAGTGGCACATTCTAGGGAGGCTGCCTAAAATGGGCCCAGAGCATGTGTTATTTATGCGTAAGTTCCAGATAGGAAGTTGAAATAAACCCACGAGGAAATTGAATTTGAGAATAAGACTTGAGGAAAGTGCCCAGCAGTGTAACTGAAGATGCCATTGAGTCAGGACTATTTCCTGAGGGGAGCTCTGGATCTAACATTGTTTAGAAAGTTGACTATCCTTCAGTGATCTGAAGCCCTACCTACGCATGATTTTAGCACTCTGACACTTCATGTGGCTTCTAAGTTTCTCAGTCAATGGGCCACTACCTAGTCAGGGGTCTGCCCTGTTTAGGCCTGATTAGGCCACATAGGGACATGATGATCCCTGTCCTCTGAAGCTTACACTAACTGAGGAAACAATTCTTATCAGAATCACAGAATGCACAGGCCCAGCCTGGAAGAGTCTTGCACCGTTTTGTGAATGAGGAAGCTGAGGTCCAGAGAGGTTAAATGACTTGTCCAAAATCAAACAGCCAGGGAGTGGCAGAGCCAGAACTAAGACGTAAGCAGCTCTACCCCAGCAAAGTGTTCTCTCCAGTTCCAAGCTACCTCACCAGTTAAGAGAGCAATAAAAAGCAATGAATAATAAGGTTCTAAATTGTATAACACAGACTATATGAGTGCAGCTTGGTTGAGTGAGGGCAGGGACAACTGGAGATGAAAGGCTCTGGGATTTATACAATGTTACTGTAAAAAACAAAAAATTAAAAAAAAAAAAAAGAAAGGCTCTGGGAAAGCTTTGAGTGGAGATGGAATGTGAACTGGACCTTGAAGAAGAGACAAGATGCGGTGAGAAAGAAGCTCAGAGCCAGGAGGGATTTGAGGACAGCTGGGAGAAGACCCCAAGGCTGGAAGGAGCCTGGTGGCAGAGGGAGGACGGCAGCTAAGCAGGGGAGGATTGCAAGGGAAGATTGTAAAGGTCAGCCAGGGTGCTTTTTGGAAAGCTCCAAATCTCAGGCTGAGGAGCTAGTTTCAGTCCTGCCTGTGGCCCTGGCAGTGGGGGATTACTGGAAGTTTTTGAGTAGGGGAGTAATTGCTGAGAGCTTGGTTTTGGGAAGAAACAGACAAAGCGTAGGGGAGAAGCCAGCCAGGTCCTGCCACCTTCACTTAGGCATGAGGTAATTCCAGGGTGGGTTATGTGGGTCTGTTCATATTCAAGGCTATGACAGGGGGGAAGAGCAGGTAAGAAGGCTCCATTTCAGGGGCCTCAGTGTGGCTGACCTAGTGGCAGGTCCAGGGGAGGAGATCCTGGGTGGTGGAGAAGGCTGGGCTGAGCGCCACACTCAACCCTTGGGAAGGCAGGAGAATAGTGAAGGGAGGTGATACACCATGAAGGCTGGAAGCAGCGTGTTTTGAGGTGCTGAGCGGGGAGAGGTTGGCCAGTGAGGGTCTTCGGGCTGGGTGGCTGGTTTGTGGTTGCCATGGTGGAGGGGTCAACCCAGCCAAGGCTCTTGCTGTCTCCCAAAGCTCCCCCCAACACCAGCCTCCCCTCTCCTCCCCCTCCCAGGACATAGAGGATTTTCTTCGACGGCTTGTGGAGAGTGATCCCCAGGGCCTGCACCAGATCCGTGTGGATGGGAGCAGCGGGCGGCTGCAGCTGTGGCACCATGGTGGGGAGTGCAGGGGCTGGGCCCAGGGATCGAGGCTGGTACCCTGGGGAGGGCTGGCCCTCAGATGCTGCTTTTTCTCATGTTCTTCTTTCTTTCCCTTCTCTTTCTTCCTCCTGACAGATTACCTCCTGAACCGTTTCCATGACGAGGAGAAAACGACTGGACAGAGTGATGACAGGGGCAAGGGGGCTGAGGGAGTGGGCACTTACTGTGGTCTCCAAAAGTCCTTCCTCTACCCTCCCCAAGGGTCTAAGCCCTGCCCTCAAAGCCCCTCTGCCTCGGCATCCTTCCCCAGTGGTTCAGACAGCCTATTCCAGGTGGCCATGCCCCAGAAGCTCCTGCTGACTGAAGAGGTGAGACTGTCACAAGGGGCTTCACCTTCACCTAGGGTTCTTCCAACCCCATATGCCCATATCTCTGTTCTCCCCTGATCTGGACCTTTCAAGATCCTTCCATACTGCTTGCCTCCCTTTCACCTTCTCTCTCATTCCCTCTCTCTTTTCCTGTCACCTGCCCTTCCTCCTCCAGGAAGCCAACCGCCTGGCTGAGGAGCTGGTGGCTGAGGAGGAGCGCATGAAACAGAAAGCAGAGAAGAAACGACTCAAGAAGAAGGTAGCTGGAGGGTGAAGGAGTGGGAGCCCAGAGGGATTTGGGGGAGGGAAAGAGGGAAGCTTTGTGGGAACAGGAGAGAACTCAAAGGGGCCTGTAGTGGATCCTCTTGCCGGTGGGGCCCAAGGACTCAGGGCCTGGAGGGTCTCCTGGAGGCCTCATGGTGCAGTAGTTCTGGAGTCACTCTATACTGCCTGGGTTGGAATCTGCCTCCTTCTTACTTTGAGACCTCTGTGTGGTGACTCTCTTGTCTGCTTTTTCACCTGTAAAATGAGGATAATAACAAAACCTACCTCATAGAGTTGCAAGAATAAAATCAGATAGTATATGTAAAACTCTCAGTCCAGTACGTGACATATAGTATATAATGTACACATGAAGAATTGGTTTCAAGATACAAATTGTGTGTGTGTATGTATTTAAGTATAGTGCTCCAAATATGTCCTCCTCCTCATTATTATTGCAGCGTCAAAAGGATCGAAAGCGACAGGAGCGCTTGGAGCAGGCTGGCGGGGAGACCAAGGTGAGTGTCTACAGGCAGGTCCTAAGAGCACCAAGTGCCAGGAAGGTGGGGCTGAGAAGGCAGGCGGCTCAAGGTGATCCCAACTCTGTATCTGTCCACCTTCCCTCCAGGCCAAGATAACCTCAGATGGGGATGGGAGCCCCCCATCCAGCCCTGGGAACCCAGCTCCAGGACAGTGTGGTGAGGAAGAGGTGAGAGCCCCTTCCTTCCCTTCTTGGTCTCTGCCCATCCTCCCCTCCTCCTACTCCATACTTCATCCCCACCCCCTCCCTAACTGTGCTTTCTGCTCACAGGACTCACTGGATCTATCTAGCACTTTTGTGTCTCTGGCTTTGCGCAAGGTTGGGGATTGGCCCCCCAGTGCCCGCAAAGAGAAGGGACTGAGCCAGGAGCCCCAAGGCAAAAGCCTGGGCCCCCAGGAGAAGATGGGCCAAGAGGAAGGGAGCCTTCCAGGAGAAGAGAGCCCCAGGGAGAGTCCTAAAGCAGAGGTGAGATGGGCAGAAGAACCTCGACTGGAACCAGTGGAAGGGGTGCCAGAGGGCTCTGGGAAGTCACATGATCTAAGGGTTGAGGGCAGTGACCAGTAGAAGGAGTTCTCTGGCCCCAAGATTAAGAGACCTGGAGTCAAGCTCCGTCACTGTTACTCTGACCCTGGATAGTTTCCTCTGCAGGAAGGCAGGGCTGATACCTTTTGCAGAGCTGTCATGAGAATTACATGAGTTGGGTGACGCTAATTGCAACGTTAACTGCTTGAACAAAGGAAAAGGATTTGGGGAGGCTGAGGTCTTGAGTCCTGCTTGACTTTGCTCCCCATCCCTAGGCATCTCCGGGACTGCTGGCAGCTGCCTTACAACAAAGCCAGGATCTGGCAGGTGAGAGTCTCTCTCTCCCTCCTCACCCCACCCTCCCTGGGGTAGCCCCATCTGAATCTTCCCACCCTCTCTCCTCCCCAGAGTTGGGTACCAGCTTTGCCCAAAAAGGTTTCTACCGCAAGGCCGTGGTCCTCTTCACCCAGGCCTTGAAGCTCAACCCCCGGGACCACCGGTAGGTGGGGGCTTGGTTGCTTGCTGGGTAAGTCAGGGTGCTGAGGACCCAGACTTTTGGTCACCTTATCTTTATCAGGTTATTTGGAAATCGCTCCTTCTGCCATGAGCGGCTGGGTCAGCCGGCGTGGGCCCTGGCCGATGCTCAGGTGGCCCTCACTCTACAGCCTGGCTGGCCCCGGGGCCTCTTCCGCCTGGGCAAGGCCTTGATGGGACTGCAGGTAATGGGTCTGAGATTGGAAGCAGAGGAGGACTTTGGGTGGGATGGGATGGGGATTGGGTCTACATTGATGTTTGCTAGTATATTAAGCTCCTAGTACCACAATGTCACAATGTTAGTGGTCCTAGGAGCTGGAGCCAGTTTGGGAAAGGGGGTAGTTTTAAGTTCCTTGACCCTGCTGACACCTAAACTTTCCTCTTTCCCTGTGGGACCACAGCGTTTCGAGGAGGCAGCTGCTGTGTTCCAGGAGACTCTGAGAGGCGGGTCCCAACCTGATGCAGCCCGGGAGCTCTACTCTTGCCTTCTGCAACTCTCTCTGGTAAGGGAACCAGGCCTACTCTCATGCTGAGGGGACAGCAGGGAGAATTGGCTGGGATTGCAACACCAAGCAATGCTACCTTCTGCCTCAGGCGGGTAAGGGTGGGCAGGAATGGGTGGGATGAAGGACATGGGCTGGGCTGCTGGGAAAAAGTATCAGGTGCCCCCTTCTCCCTTCTCAGCAGGATCAGCGAAGAGGAATCTGTGCACCACCTCTGTCCACTGGGTTCCCCCAGCCATTTCTCCACGCTGAGCTCAGTCGCCCTCGAAGCACTGCTCCAAGGGCCCCTGGCCTTCTGTCTCCACCCCTGCATTATCCCCCATGTCACCCGAGCCATTCCAACTGGCCCCTTCCCCAGACTCAGAGTGGAAGACCCCCTCCTCACCAGCTCCAGGACCCCTCAAAGGACTGGGGCATCCTGGGACGTGGGCCCCAGCATCTACCTCAGGCCAGATGAAGGAGGACTTGACCCTCACAGGACAAGGCCATGTGTGCACAGGGATGAGAGACACTATCTGGTGGCAGTTCACCACGTGTTTTGAGACCTTGTACTCTAATACCATAGTTAAGGACACCCCTGGCAGTCTTTCCTCTTGCCATGGAGACTTTCTGATGAGAGAAAGAAGCCATGCATCCACTGAAACAGCCTTTCTTTGGTTCTCAAGCAGATGGCTTCTTTTGGGGACAGTAAGGAAAAATAAAAAAAGGCTCAAGAAAGGATCTGTACAAAAGTTCGGGTTTTCAGACTATAACAGGCCCAGCAGAGGGGGCATTTGGGGCTTGCTCTGCTTGTTGGCCCTGGGGGACTCATTGGCCAGCCAGAGGTCTGTGCTCAGGAATGGGGTCACAGTGATGAGTGAGGCCCGAGTCCCGCCCCTCAGCTGGATGGATGCTCACCTCTTCCTAATCCTAGTTCCTGCCCTGTTTTCTCTAGCCCCAGCTCCTCCTGCCCTGTTTCCTGTCCACATTTCTATGCACATTCTGACCTCTCCTTTGCCCAGTAGTTGATGCTCACCTCCTCCCACTGCTAGAAAATTCACCAAGGCTTTTGCATTTAGGAAGTCCCTTACCACCCACTGCCTGGAGCTGGCAGAGCCCATACATCTCCACACTCCCTCACTGCTGGTCTCCTGCTGATAGGGCCTCAGCAGGTGCCCAGGCTGCTGCCACCTTGGCTATGCTCTTTCTCTGCTCCAGCACTGAGCATTGTAACTAGCCTTTCCCCATGGGAATGTACTCAGTTTTTCCACCAAGGGTCCCTGCCCCCAAAGAAGGCTATATACTTCCTGTGTAAGAATCATCATCACCTTTTGGTTTCTCCTCTAAGATCCTGGCAGCTGCCCCTGGCTGGTTCCTCCCTAGCCCTGCCTGGGACTCTCAGCTCATTTAAATGTGGATCTGCAGGGGACTTTTAGGCCTCCCAGAATGCCTTTCCCAGAGGAACCATTCATCACAATGAATGATTCTTGCTGCCCTTTGGGTCTTGCTCAACACCATTCACACCTGGAGACAGGAGGTACTGAAACACCTCCTTTATGTAGGGCTTTCCCACCTCCTTTTATTGTTTATAGTTACAGGCTTCGTAGATACTCATCTCAGGATGAAGTCTGCCATTACTAGTTGGGTCACTTTGGGCACGTCTCTCAACGTCTGTGCCTCAGTTCCCTCATCTATAAAATGGGCAATCCCTACCTCACAGGGCTGTTGTGAGGACGGAAAGAGCAAGTGTGAGAAAATACTCACCAAGTGCCTGGTACAGAGTGGGTGTTAAATAAACCGAATTTTATCTGCAACTGTCCTACAAGTTCATGAATCCCACAGTGGGAAGAGAGGTGTATGAGTGAATTGCTGCTTATTTCACAAAATAAAGAGTTCCTGGGACTGTGGTTCTCAAAGTGTGGTCCCTGGACCAGCAGCATCAGCCTCACCTGGGAACTTGTTACAAATGCAGATTCCCAGGCCCCACCCTAGACCTTCTAAGTCAGAAACTGCAGGAGTGGGACCCAGCTGTTTGTGTTTCAGTAAGCCCTCCAGGTGATCCTGATGCACCCTAACATTGAGAAGCGGTGCCCTAGGACCTAGCAGAGGAGACGCCCATCCAGAGGCCATTTTGGTGGTACAGGTTTGAGTTTTGTTTATCCAAGGCTTGATTACAAGAGGTGGCAGCACTGGGCTAGAATTTAGGAAGCTTCAAGTGGAGGGGGTTTGTGGCTCAGAGCCCGCTGACTGGACCCTGCCTTTCTAACTAGAATTATTTGCCCTGGGAGTTCTTTGCTTATGCCTGGTTGGGGAGTGGAGTTCAGGAGAGGTGGTTAAGGGATGATTATATTACAGTGACTCCATAAAAGGCCTGCCCATCTGACCTTCTTGTTCTGGGCCAAGAGGGTTACTTCTCTGCTTTGGGGACTCCATTAGGGCTCCTGGCCCCTCAGAGAATGGACACCCACCACTACTGTGTAGTATCTTTGCTTTCAGGCTGAGCTGGCTCCTTGCTCTTCCAGCCTCTCGAAGAAATGTCCCCTCCCCAGTACTTCTTAGCCTATCCTGGATTTGAATCTTCTCCAAGAGCCACAGGACTCCTGACACCTGGACCACCCCCTCCCCCGCTTTGCCCCACACTCACACTGCTAACTGGTACGGTTCTGACCCAGCAGCCTGAGTTCTGAGTCCCCAGAGCTGGAAGCAGAGTGATTCCCCATCCTGGTTTTCCTGGGACTGAGGGATTTCCTACATCTGAGGGTGTAGGACTTTCAGTGCTAAAACTGGGAAAGTCCTGGAAAAGCAGGAATGAGTTTGTCACCCTAATCTAAAGGTTCCGGAGAGGCAGCCTTTACAAGGGGGTGAAGGGAATAGAGAAAGGGCCCTGAATAGGAGCCAGGGGAGATGTGTGTGTGTTGTGTATGTGTATTGAAGGGGCAACACAGGTGCACAGAACACTTTTTGTACATAATGGCTGACAGATTCTTAGCTCTACACTAATAGTCATTGTCTGTTTCTGTGCATGATGCCATTTTTATTCTGGTTGCCTAGGTTTGTGAGGTCATCACTGACTCACGCAATCTTTGGTCACTGGGGGAATCACACTGATTACTCTTTGGGACAACCTCCCTCCCCCCTCCATGTCTGGCCCTGAATTCTCTCAGCTTTTACCTTCTGTAGTAGCCGGAGATACACCTTCTTCAGGTCCCTGCCAGTCTCTGCTCTTTGGAGCAGATTAGCCTGCTCCAAACAGTGCTCTCATGCCTCTCCTGGAAATCCTCCAAGGACCAGGGTCTGTCCTGTACAATGCCTAAATTCCTGCCTTTAGTCCTTTTTCCTCTCTTTTCTCTGTAAACTCTTTTCTTCTTTCCATTAGGCCCAGTCACAGTTACAGAGACAGAACCTGTAATGGCCAAAAGCATCAGCTCTTGAGTCAGACAAGCAAGGAGGTTACTCCTAGCCCCTCTTACAAGCTTGATAACATGACCAAGTTTCCTTGGGCTTCTGTGATTCAGTCTCCTTATCCTCAAAATGAAATTAAAGTCTCATTATCTCATGGGGATATTGTGAAGATTAATCCATGCAAAGCACTAGGAACTGTGCTCAATAACTGGTAGCTATTACCTGAAAATGCCAGGTTCCCTTCTGCCTTCCGGCCTTGTTCACCCTCCCTGAAATATCCTCTCCTGGGACCTCCACCTGCATCTGAGGCCCTAGCTGACCCCCCTTGAACCCTGGATGGATTATTTCCAGAGCATCATTGTGGCTTCTGGGCAGAAGCATGGGAAGGTCTGAGGAGGGAGGAAGGACTGAATGGGGGTAGGGCAGGAAAGAGGCCTAAGTATGGTCTCCTGAAGATAGGCTGGGATGGCCTGGCTTGGGGGAAGGCCTGTAGCTACTGAGTGTTCCTCTTCCCTCCCCATCACACTACAGAAGGGTGATTAATCACCAGCAGAATCAATCTCAGAAATGTCCACTGGTGGGGGTAGGCTGGGATCTCCACCTCAGGTGGCCGCTACTCCCAGCTCCGCCTCAGCGGGCGGGCTGGCCTCCTCAACCCTCCCGCCACCGCCACCAACCTGGTGGAAATTTTTCGCCCCCAAATGCAGGGCAGAGGTCCCGGAAGTAGAGGTGTGTCCCCTCACCGTGCATGCATCACTTTGCCTGTGTCTCAGGTAGGGTTCTTTCAGCAGGGGCAGGACCCCATTAACAAATGACCTCAGAATGGGGAAAGAGGAAAGAGGTGACCACAACATGGTCACTCTGGGGCGGGCATAGAGGTTAGGAGTAAGGTCTCCGAGGCAGCGGCGGATCAAAGGCCCAGTGGAGTCCTGCGACCAAAGGCAGCCAGTAGGGGAGGGGTGGCCGGCAGCTACAGAGTCCCACCCCCTTCCCTTCAGCCCGGAGTCTCTCGGAGCAGAGGGCTGACAAGCACCGGTGGCAAAGGCTGGCTGGATACCAAGGTCCAAATCCTCACCCAGGGCTTCTTCCTTTGTAAAATGGACATATTATATCACGTACCTTACAGAGTTGCTATGAGAGCTAAGGGAAACCTTGAGTTTAAAGGCTCGGCACAGCACCAAGCGCGGAATCTGCAGAGTAACCTGCAGAGTTTGCTCTTATTGCTCCGGGCGCCGGGACTGAGGCGTTGTGCGGCGGAGTCTCGGCTTTATTCTCAACAACGGGGAAAGGTGGGCGTCTGGTCTGTGAGCCCAAGAGGCCAGAATCGACACCCTCCCTCCACCCAGTAACCCAGACAGGGCGCGGAGCGCCGAGGCGAGTAATCCAGGGTCCAGAGCCCTGGAGACGGCTTTGCCTTCAATCGTCCACCTGTATCTCCTCGTCTGACAGGTGGGGTCCGGAGTCGGGCCGGCCGAGGCCTGGGGCGCCATGAGGCAGCGCGAGGCGGCACTGGATTTCGGGGGACAGCGCGTGCAGCGAGGCCACGTCGGCGCGCATCTCCTCCACGTCCCGCTTGAGCTTGGCACGCCGGTTCTGGAACCACGTGACGACCTGCGCGTTGGCCAAGCCCAGCCTCGCTGCCAACCCGTCGCGCTCGGACGGCGCCAGGTACTTCTGGAAGACGAAGCGCCGCTCCAGCTCCAGCACCTGCTGCGCCGTAAAGGCCGTGCGTGACTTTCGCCGTCTGCGGCCGGCGGGGCCAGGGCCCAGCGCGCCCGGGGCGGCCCAGCCTGCGGGGATAGGCGCGGGTCAGTTTCCAGCCTGCGGGAATCAGACTTGGCCCCGGAGGAAAAGCTGGGGGTCCGGTCAGGCCAGGGTAGGGGTGAGGGGAGCGAGAAGGCGGATGGGAGCCAGAACCATGGTCCCTTACTGAACTGCGCGGGGGTCAGGCCGAGGTGAGGGTAGGGGCACAAAGTGGAACCGGCCACTGGGGTACAGGGGGCAGCAGGCTGAGGGCATCTTGCGGGGACAGAGGCTTGGGAGGAGGATGGAACAAGCCAGAGGAGACCTGGTGCAGGGATAGGCCGTCTGGGGCGGGGCCTGGAGGCCTTCCGGAGCCCCTGATTGAGCGGGCTTGACGGTTGGTGCCGGCACCAGAGGCGGGGGCCGACCCTGGTCAGAGTAGAGGCAGCCAACCCGGCAGGGTGAGTGTAACAGGGCCCAGATCGTGTCCTTCTTTAGATACGTGGGTCCTGTCGGGCCCTCGCGGCTTACTCTTTTTTAGTGTCACGGGCGCCCTCACCTCGAGCCCAAAAGGGAGATAATGGGGTTTCAAAGGGCAAGGAAAGGCAGAGTCCGGAGTCCCGCGGCCCTTACCGCTCCAAGGACCTTGTGCTCCTTGCCGCCCTCTAGAGAAGAGAGCGGCTTGGAGCGGAGCTAGGTCGCCCGGAGAGGCCCGAGCCTCGCCTCCCGGCACTTTCTGCGCCGCCCTTGCCCTAGCTCACTCGTTTACAGCCTTCGGCTCAGGCCTTTTGTCTCCATCTCTCGGCCTTTCTCTGTTGCGATTGCCCCGCCTACAGCGAACGGACCAAGGGGTCGCTCAGTTCTCGACAGACCAGCCCTTCTCCTTGGCGCAGGCGGCCTCCAGGAGCGGCCGCGGAGCCTGGGAACTAACAGGAGGAGAGGAGCGGGAGATGCAAGTCCCGGCACGGCACGTGGGCTGAGGGCAGGGGCAGATTAGGGTGGCGGCCAGGGTGAACGAAGGTTCGAGACCGGGAACCTACAGGGGAGAGATGGGGAGAAGGCCAAGTCACAGTGCGCGACCTTGCCGGCGCTATACCTTCAGAGGACTGCAGAGCGTGCCCGTCAAGTCCGCGGAAAGTTTTACTAGTCAGCTCCTCCAGCGCGCACAGCGGCGACGTGGGACCTGGGCTCGACTCTGGAAGCTGTGACGCAGAGGGTCCTCGGGGGACCACGCGTGGGCCTAGTATGTCCGCGATGCTGAAGGGTGTCGGAGGTGTCCGGGGCTCGGATCCCGAGCTCATGGCCGGCCGGGCAGTGGCGGTCCCGCTGCCCGCTGTGCTCGGCTCCGCAGCTGCCTGGGCCCCAGCGCGCGGCTCCCGTTCTGGGCCCCCCGCCTCGGACCCGCCCCCGCGCTGGGCTCGAGCCCCGTGTGCCCCTCCTCCTGCGCCCCCAACCCCCACCCCGGGACCGCGATGGGTCTGGAGCTGGTAGATGTCCCGGGAGCGGTATTTCCACTGGGTGGGGAGGCGCGCAGAGAAATCGGCAGAACAACCCGCCAGACCCGGCCGCGGGGCTGCTCTGCACTGCCAGGCGGGGCCCGGTACACACTCGGGCTAGACCCTTCCTGGGCGGCCCCCAGATTCTGTGTGCCACGGACTCCCCGCCTAGCCTCCGCTCTGGCTCATAAATTCGTCGGCAATAAAATTGCTTTCCCTGGCCCCAACGGCTGGGGATTTGCAAAATTCCGAGGAGGGAGATCAGAGCAGACTGTGCCCGATCCCACCTAGGAAGGACCTCGGTCTCCTGACCTGGCCCTTTCGCCCCCGCCCTCCCCCCCCCACAGAACGCTATTAAAGAGGTCCTGGCGGCTGGAAGTTATTAGCGCGGCGCGGGGGTCTGCGGGGACTCGAGGCTTGGAAGGACCTGGTTGGGCATAACAACTGCAACCGGGAATAATGGGGATGCGATGGGGAAGCAAGCACAGGTTGAGTGAACTCAGGCTGGCTCTCTGGTTGGACCCAAGGCTGTTCCACCATGTCTCAGAGGCCTTGAGGAAGTCAAAACACACGGAGAAGCCGCTGGAGACCTACCTGGGCCTCAGGAGAGAGGACATAGCAAACCCAGAGCTGGTGCTACTGCCCAGGAGGGGTCTTTGCCAGTGAAAACTGGCCTCCACCGATGGCCTTCTGGTTACTCTATCCAATCAATCGATTGATCTGTCTTTGCCTCCTTATTAAGCAAAGGTGTTCCAGTAGGGGTTCCCTGGCCTGGGGAGGCCCAGAAACCACCAAGCAGAAGCAGTGGTGCGAGGGGCCACTGGTCACTGCCCAGGAGCATCGGGGTCACTCCCTATAGAAGAGTGACTTGAAGGGCAGATTTCATGGACCCAACCAGATCCTGGGACAGAAACCTCTGTCAACCCAGGGACAAACTCTAAGGCCTGGGATAGTCATTCCTATTTTAGCTATATCCTGTCTGTCATTCTCTCTTCTCTCCCACACCTATTGTAGTTCTGCGCTCACACCCAGATTAGCACCCCACAGCCTTCCTTTGTAGGAAAAATGCAGCTCTGGGAGAGTGCTGCTCTGCCCGTGGAGGCCCAACAAGGCAAGGGTTTTGGTTGCATATCACATGCGAAATAGCTGGGATTCACAGCCCAGAGGCAGAGGAGCCCCACCACTCCTGAGGAACTGATCACTCCTAAGGAACTCGCTGCTATGGGTTTCTTTTAGTTGTTTCAAACAATGCTATGAAGAAGCGGATCGGTCCCTCCTAGACTCTCCATTATGTCACCTTCTCTGCACCTCCCACCATTTGTGCAGCAATCCTCTGTGCCCACCTGTCTATTCCCTGGGGCAAGTGGAGCCTGCAGCTGGGGTGCCCCAAACAGGGCTTAGGAGATTTGAGACAGCTGGGCCAAAGACTCCTTGACAAGGACAGGAAGGCACTTGGATAATGAGGGTCAGGGAACCTCATGTGGCCTGAGGCACTGACCTGGACCACTCAACAAAGGCAGAGAAACACAGGGTCTTCTTGGTAAAGGGTTCCCTCCAGTGACATGCCCCCCCATCTGCCAGACACACCCAGACACTCACATAGTGCCCTCATGGCAGCCTGAGCAACACACTCAGCCCAGTGGGCCACTGCTGGGTCAGAGAACAGAGCCAGGCCACAGGGGAAAGCAGAGATACCTCAGGACCTTGTTAATTGGTTATTAATGGTGGGGGGTGGGGGAGGGCCAGGAGAGATCCTCCTGGCTGAAGGCCTCAGCCCACTGAAGCGTCCTGATGGTTTCACTTAATCTGCAATTAAAGAGGGTCCCAGGAGGCTGCAGGAACTGCCTAGCTCATGTCCCAGGCCTGTCACCAAACAGACACTACGACCTTCCCTCATGCATCCTCTATATAGCTTTTATGTCATCTCTTCCTCTGCTCTCAATTACTAGTGTGTATCTTGGGGAGTGTGGGGCTCTCCTGAAGGGGCTTTGCCTTCTTCCCCTTCCATCTCTCCCGCCTACCTTCTCCCCCCTGAAACCAAGCTCAGGTAATGGGGTTGGACAATGGGGTTGAGCGATCCCCAGATGTGAGTTTGGGGAAGGAGAGGGAGGAGGCTGCTGACAGCAGAGCCTGACTAAGGTCATCCCAGCGGCCAGGGACTTGTCCAGACGATCATGGGGCCACAGGAGGAGACTTTTCCAAGCGAAGCCTCTGGAACCTGAGCTGGGGAGAAACCCAATCCGCAGAGGGGGATAGGAGGAGGGTGAGTGATTAATGAGGGAGATTAAGAGATTAAACCTGGATTCTGGGCTTCAGGGGGCGCTCAGCTGTCTCATATGTTTCCCCCCACTCCAGCTTGGGAGTGCCAATGCTCTCCAGTACCCGGTCATTGCTCACCTCTTCTGACCATACCTCCCACCCCATGGTCCAACCCTCCCTGTTGTAGGCTCTTCCCAGAGCAATCCACAGACGTGAGCCTTCACCCTCCAATGTTTTTCCTCTCCCACCATTATCAGGCAGTCCTTGTCTCCCACCTCCTCTGATTTCTCTCATTGTCCTTTAAGACATTTCGGAGTCCTCTTCTCCCTCCCCTTGTAGAGATCCCCACATTCTGACTTTCACTCCCTGGGGGAAAGCACTTGGATTCCCACTTAAGGATGCTCTCTCACACCTCCCCTCATCACCCCCTTCAGATTTCCCTTTCCTCATCCCTCCACCTTACCTCTCACCTTATTCCTTTTCTTCATCACCCCCACCTTACTTCTCATTCCCTGACACCGACATCTCATGATGCCTTGCCCACCTCAGCCTCTCATCCAGAGGGTTCCTCTACCCAGGCCCGCCCCAGATCGACCCCCTCTTCTTTGGACGGAGTGTATGGGGGGGGGGATTGGGGATTCTCAGAATAACCCCCTTGGGGCTGTGGATGGCAGAGGACAGTCTCAGAGCCCTGCTTGCCCTCCTCCTCCCCACCCTTAGGGAAAATCCGTTAACCAGAGTGACAGGGAAGTGGGAGTTTAGGGAGGAAACTCTAGGCAGAGGAGCATGGGGCAGGGTGTCCGTCCATCTCGCACACTTCTGGGATATTTTTCTTTCAGAAAACGTTACTGCAAAGCGAACCGATTCAGACACTTAAATTTTAGTTTCCTTACTTCTAGGGCCTCGGGTCTGCGAGTTCTTTCCTGCCCTTTACCTGGCTCACAAAGAGCTCTGCGCAACGGCTGCCATCCTGGGGGTGTGCGGGCTGGGATGAGGGACCGGTGGGATACTCAGACACCCCTCTACACAAACACACACACCCCAGAATCACTGTTCCAAGGAAGTCCCTCTTCCCTATCTCCTCCTCCCGCACCCGCTCCCCACAAGCCCTGGGAGAGACTGGCCAGACTGAGCGGGGCCGGTCCTCCTCTGTGCCAAAGGCGGGGGCAAATCTTGGCGCCTCCTCCCCTGGCTGAGTGTGGACCGCAGAAACAGCTAGGTGAGAAACGGCACACAAGGGCAAGGGCGGGCTTATCCCTGCAGGTGAGGATGATGCCTCCACCCGGTAGCGCCGCGAGGTCAAGGGCGCCCCGGGGAGTGCCGGCTGTGCGCTGGGACGGCCCTGCGGCCGCCTGTCTTTGAACGCGGCGCGCGCGTTCTGGGTCGCGGAGCCTAAGAGAGGCAAGGGCTTGATTTACTCGCCCTGGCGCAGATCGAGACCAAAGTGACCTCGGGGTACAGGGTTTGCGTGGGGCAGGTCAAGGAGCCGGGTAATGGACCCATAGATGGAGGGAGAGCGGCGCGGAGCTCGCAGCTGGCCTGTATCAGCCACCTCCCGAGACGAGACGCGCCGCAGCCGCCGCCGCCGCTGCCGCCACAGCCGCTGACAGACAAAAAGAAGGCTCCGCTGAGCTGAGGACGAGGCGGGGCAGCCGCTCCACCCCAGATCCAGGCCTGCGGGCCTTCCGCTGCTTCTTGGCCACAAGCCACGCGTCGTCAAAGGCCTCATCCCGAGGCTTGGTCCTCAGATCTCTTGGGACCTTGGGCAGCCTTATCTTCTGACTGGGCCTACCTGCTGCCAAGCCCCAACCAGACTACTCCTCAACTCTTGCAGCTGCTTGGGCCCAGAAAAGTCCCCAGGGGCATGTCTACTCTCCTTCCCCCTAGCCCACACCTCTCCCTCAGGAGTCACTCCCCAGAAATGCCCTTTCACACACAAACGCCTTAAGAACACCCTGAGTGTGGTGTGCTTGAGTGTGCCAGCGAGGCCCCAGAGCATAAATTCAGGGAAAAGAGTGTGTGGAACCCTGGGATAGATAAAATTAATCAAAAACCCGAGTTATATGCTGGTGTAGAGGCAGGCCCACAGGTGATCGAAGCAGCCCTGATTCTGGCTGAAGGAGGGTGTCCTGGAGGAGGTGACACTTAGGTCTTCACAGACTGCTGAGTATGGGGGGAGGGGGACAGGCATTCCAGGCATGAGGCCCTAAACATGGGAAGCTTTAGGAATCTTGGAGATCGTGTCAGGAAGGAATTGTGCCAGGCCAGTGGCTCTGCGGTGTCCCCGCTGCCTGCCCAGCACACCCAACAGCTCTTCTTCTCCACCCGTGCCTTTCTCTTGTCCTAAAAGCTTCATCCATGGGGAGGGAAGCCCAGGCTGACTGTGCACCCATTGTGAGCTCAGGTTTCCGCCCCTCGAGTCCCCGGCTCTCTTAGCCAGTTCAGACCTCCTTCACTAGATGCCCCCCTCCAAGTCATCTTCACCCATGGAAGCTTGGTGCCTTTAGCCCTCACCAGCTATACACTACAACCCCACTGAATTTGTGGAGTCACACTTCGGCCAGCATGAGATTTAGGCTTTAAACTCTGGTAACAAATGTTCTGGCAAAATTTATGCTGCCTGCTCTATCCCTCTTGTCCCAGATTCAGCAGCAGCCCATTCACATCCTTCAGAAACTCTTTGCTTTGGCCTCCAGCCTCCCTCTGTTACTATCCTAGTTGGGCAAGTTTCTGGCTACCCCACAGAGAAGCCCGTGTACAGGGACACTGGCTGGGTTTATTTCCAGAGCTCGGTGCTCAATGTTGGGCTCGAACAGACAGGGAATGTTGGCTGAATTACGGAGTTCTGGTCTTGCTGCTTCTGCTGGTTCCTTGAAGCTGCCTTTGCTCTCCTGGGCACCAGCTCCCTCTCCTCCTCAACCACCCTCTCCCCACCCTGGCCTCACCTAGCCCAGGTACCTGAAGTCTCGCTGAGTCTTGTCTGGATAGCCAGGTCTCCAACTCTGCCTATCCCGTGTGCTCCTGTGCCCCCCCCCCCCCAATTTTCTTTAAGACTCCTCCCATAGCGCAATTCTTTCAATTTTTCTTTAATCTATCACTCTTCTTCAGTCCTGCGGTGGCCACTGTCCAACCCTAGCCCTACTCTCACCACTCTTGAATTAGGGCACCTCCACTCAGGACTGCGTCATATGCTGCCACATTCAAGGACAGTGAGAGCTCCCCTCCAGAAAGCCTTCCCTTCACCAAAAAGAGCTGGTGCGGGCGGCCTGGTTGCACTTAGCTCACCTTCTGAGTTTTACATGTGTAGGGTCCTCTAGCCCTCTCCTCTGGCAATTCGCTGGGGGACCACGGACATAGAAAAGCCCTCCTTCTTGATGAATCTCAGAGGATTTCTGAGGGAAGCAGGACACAGGACAAAGCATGAGTGTGTGGTAGGACAAGAAGGAGGAAGAGAGATGCTTTTTTAAAGTTTTTATTTCAAAAAATAAAGCCGCAGTTAATTTCACATAAATATCTGGGGAGGGAAGGGGAGAGGGATGGGGTGGGGGCTTGGCCCCTACCTCCTCTTCTCTTTCACACTGTATTGTAAAAGCAAAGGGGATGGCTAAGGAGAGAACGGGAGAAGAAGCAGTCAGCGGGAGCATTCTTACCCAAAAGGCCCCCCCAGCCCACCCCTGCCCTGAGGACCGCCTCGGCCCTGGCTCACCTTGCCGAACCAGCGGGAGAGCCATATCTGCTTCATGGTCATGTGATCAGGGAGAACTTCATTGTCAAAAAGGAGCTGCACCTAGGAGATGGGGCACAAGTTTTAGGAACTCTCCTATTGCACACATCAAGAACTACCCTGGTCCACCCTAGACTTTGTCCCTCTCTTTGTAGCCCCCTCCCCCTCAAAAAAAAGAAACTTACTGTGGGAGTACTCACATGCTGGGGATTTAGCATCAAGCGGTGACACAGGACCCTTCGGAGATGGCGAACCTCAGCTCTAACAGAACATCGGACATATTTGTTCTGGGGGTGGAGAGGGAAGAGAAGGTGTGTGAGGGAAGGGCCACAGGGAGGTGAGTCTCCTTAGAGAGGCCCTCCCCTCAGCCCCTCTCACCTGCAGGACACTTTTATTCTTGTCTTTGCCAGAACTGGGGGGAAACAGACACCGGTTAGGGAGCCTTATCTTTCCCACTGTCCCCCACCCAGAGCCATGATATACTCTTTTCAAGGGAACAGACACTCCATCACTTCTTCCCAGCTCTGGGTCATTGACTCTGTCACTTCAGACAGCCCACAACTTGCCCCTCACCTCAGCCGCTCCAGACACAGGCTCAGCTGCTCATCATAGCGATAGTAGTGGGCTTTAGAGTGGTCGAAGCTGCTAAAGGGGAGGCCGAGGTTGCTCAGGGCTGGCTCTGAGAAAACAGAGTAGTGAGAAGGGTGGGACAGATTTGATACTCCTCTTCCCCCGGAGAGCAAAACTGGGCAGGAGGAATGCTCTGGGAGCTTTACTTTACCCTCCTGCTGCCAAGGAACATACCTTCCCCACTGGGCTGGGTGACCCGGTCCAAGCCTCGGGACTGGTAGAATTCTCTAATTCGTTTCTCTTCACCTAGAAGGGAGTAGAGTACAAGAAGTAAAGTATTAATCCTCCTTCACTCTTTGTCCTTCTGGCTGTCAACCTCTTTACCTACATGATTCCCACCAAAGCCCTTGTCACCTCAAGCTGCCTGCCACCCAGCATCAGTCCTCTAGAGGCCCCTCAGAGTCAGGTTGGTCACTCACTGTCTTGCAAGCCAGGCACTAGCTTGTACACAATGTCCTGCATGACCCGGTCCAGTTTGAGGTTGAGCAGTGGCTGTGTCTCGTGGATCTTGATGTTGCACATGGGGCAGTACTTGCTGGTTTGGAGGTACTTCACAATACAACTCTTGCAGACTGCAGGAAGAGAAGAGAGACTCTCAGGCCCTCTGGGAATCGGGTTCAGGGACCGAGTGGGGTGTCGTGGTGATTGGGGCAGGCAGCCCAGAGGCTGGCAGCCAGCTTGGTGGGGACTAGGGCCTGGAAGAACCAGCCAGGGTCCAGGGCACTCACAAGTATGAAGACACTCTGTGATGGTGGTGGCATCCACGAAGTAGCCTGCGCACAGACAGCAGACGATGTGCTCATTCAGATCTTTGATCTTTACTCGGACCTCTTCCTGCGGACACACCCTCCGTCACGGATCACTCTCCACCCCCAACCCCAACCCCAACCCCAACCCGTGCGCCTTCCCAGCTTGGAAATCGCCTCTTTCATCAGACCCCACGGCCAAGCCTCGCACCCTGCGCGGTCTGCCCGGGATTAACTCCCGGGGGTTGACACTCCCCCTCCGCCCAGCAGAGGGCTCCGCGCACAGCGGGGGCTCCCTTCACGTGGACTCGCTCGACCTTCCTTTCCCAGGGGAGACTACACGACGTGGGCGGCACAATGCGCAGGCGTCCTAGCCCAGAGTTTGGCAACCCGACCGCAATCGCGCAGGCGCATTGGGCCCCCTGTCTCTGCGCAGGCGCACTGGGCGCCCGGCCAGCCACCGCCCGTCCTCTAGCCGGCCCCAGTTCGCACCGCCAGCCGACCACAGCAGTAACCCTGCCGCCTCTGCACCTCGTTCCGTAGCGGGTCCATCTTGTACACTGACTGGAGCTGGTTCCGAAGCCTCATCGCGATCGCAATCTGGCCCCCCTGAGGAGACGCCATCTTAAAGGCTGATCCCGGCCTGCCACTTCCGGTGCCGCCTGCGGGGCGGGACTTGTCGCCCAGCAACGAGGGCTTAGGTCTTTTCGGATTCGCTGGCCTTCTGTAAGGCCCCGCCCATGTCCCTTTCTCCCCGTGTGCTCACCTGAGCCCCACTGGCCCCTCCCCCTCCTCAATCCGTAATTAGGGAGTGGGGGGGCGTGGGGAGGGGCGCTATCTCTTTGACTTCCCGTAGTAATAGTCATAATAGTCCCTACCCGACCTCGGGACTAACTTTTGGAGCCTGCGAAAGACTGCCCGCTTCTACCCCAAAAGGCCCGGGGTCTCCGCCCGCCGCCGCTCAGGGTCGTCGATCTCCTGTGACGACGACCCCGCTAAAGAAGCTGCTCTGGGGCCCTGTCCTCGTAATGTCTCCTTCGTCGGCTGACGCGTCTGCGTTACGGAGCTTCATCCGGATGGCGGGCCTTCTCCCGGCTCCACAGCGGGAGTTTCTCGGGGCTTTGCGGAGTCTCGGAGAGGATGGCGGGGAGGGAGGGACCCCCAGGGACTTGGTAGTGATCTTATCCTCCCCCCCCATCCTCCCCCTGCCGCCGGGGATGGGGGGGCAGGCCCTGGTTAATGATGATGATTCAATCATCGGCGCCTGCGGAGGCCTGGGACAGACTAATGCAGAGCAGATGCCGAAGGAGGAGGGGAGGACGGCTAGGACACTACCGCACACAGACACGCTGAGGTAGCGAGCGCCTGCAGTAGCATAGGCCCAGCCCCGAACTTGGAGAGGACACAGGGGCCCTAGGTCTAGTACACCGCAGTCCCTAGGTACTTAGAGTGGAATTAAAAAACAAGGATAAGTTTACTGTGAAGTATTAACATCAAGTGCAATTGGAGACGAGAAGGGAGAGATCCCAGTGGAGACCCTGAAAAGCTTTTTGGAGGAAGTGGGACTTTGTGTGGGCACAATTTAGGGATTGGGGGGCGGGGGTAAGAAATGTGGTGGAAATAGAAAAGAAAGGCAGAGTGGAGGGGAATGGCCGAGGAGGGACAGGAAGGAGGCCAAGGTGCGGATTTGAGAGTAGTGATAGAAGCAGCAGGGCTTTATGGAGTTGGGACTTGAGCCTGAGGGCAATAGGGAGCTAGCAGACTTTTTTGAAGGGAGAGAGTTACCCTGTGAAAGAAACATTTTTGTTCTTTTATCTTCAGAGTGAATTGGAGTAGATAAACAGCAAGAGGTTATGAGACTAGTGAATTTTTAATCAACTGCTTCTCACTACAGCCACTGCTTTCCTCTCTGGTCCAAGATGCCAGCATCTCTCCTCTGGGTAATTGCAGTGGCTTCTTGCCTGCTTTCCATGCTTTCACCTTTGCTTGTTTTGAGCCTAGTCCCAACATAGCCTATTCTCAACAAAACGTGAATGAAAAAGGATACAAGGAAAGTTTTTTGAGTTAATGGATAAGTTTATTATCTTGATTGTGGGATTTCATGTGTCTATACATATGTCAAAACTTATAAAATTATACACTTTAAATATATGCAGTTTATTGTATGTCACTTTCACCTTAAGAAGGCTGTTAAAATAAAATTAAAAGATTAAGTGTCTTACTTTTCTGTTTAAAACCTTCCAATAACTTCCCTTTTCAATTAGAATAAAAGCCAAAGTCCTTACAATGGTCTTCAAGGCCTTGCATGGTCTCTCACAGTCATTCAGTCTCCCCAGTTACATGGGATCCCTCATTGTTTGGTCCACAGATACACCAGGATATACTCTCAACGTGTCCCTAACTTGAAATGTTCAGATATCCAAATGGATCCTTTCTTCCTTCAGGTCTTTACTCCATGAGGCCTTCTGTGATCACTCTAGGTAAAAATCATACCCCCCACCATCCTTTCACTTCTTCTCCTCCTTTGCTTTATTTTTCTTCTTAGCATTTAATATATATTTTTCTTGCTTTTCACCTGCTTCTTCCACTAGAATGAAAGCTTCTTAGTGGCCAGAATTTTTTTTTCTGTTGTGTCTACAGCTATATCTCCAGTGCCAGGTGCATAATACGTGTTCAATCAACATTTTCTGGATGAACAAATGAATGAATGAATGTAAGTGGTGGTGATGACAGCCTAAATTAGGGTTTTGTCAGTGGAAATGGAAAGGAAGAGCTGTATATGAAACATTTCAAAGGAAAGCATGATAGGAGGAAGTGAATGAGGAGCTTGGGAGGGGAGCATGTCCTCCAGCCTGTTGGACTTAAGGTGGCTGCAGCAAAGGCAGGGGGAGCTGCCCAGAAGGCTAGAACAGAGGGGCTGGAGCACAAGTGTCACAACTAGGGAAGGAGGCCTCAGAGTTTTCTGGTTAGATGTAATAGATGGGACTATTGGAATGGATGAAACCTGAGCAGATGTAGAGAGAGATAAAGCTGAAGTCTGAGCTCTGAAGAATGCTCAGTCTGGGGCCGGCTCGGGTGGTGCAGTGGTTAAGTTCGCACACTCCACTTTGGCAGCCCATGGTTCACAGGTTCGGATCCCAGGCACTGACCAATGCACTGCTTGTCAAGCCATGCTGTGGCGTCCCATATAGTGGAAGATAGGCACAGATATTATCCCAGGTCCAATCTTCCTCAGCAAAAAGAGGAGGATTGGCAACGGATGTTAGGTCAGGGCTAATCTTCCTCACACACACAAAAAAGAATACTCAGTCTTCAGTGGAAGAAGCAAAGTCAGTGGAGGAAAAACATAAGCAGTGACTACAAAAGTCCAAGATGTAGAATAAGACAATATTACAGAAACCAAAAAAAAGAACATTTTAAGAAATAGTTGGTGATCAACAAAGTAAAACATGTCACAGAAGTCCTGGATAATGGACACTGGAAGTCTCTCAGAAAGGGTCAGTGTAGTGTAGTGAAATCAGACTGCAGTGGGTTAAAAGAATAAATGATGAGGAAATGGAGGCAGTGGGTGTGGGCAGTACAAGAGAAAAGAAAAACATAATTTTTCTTGAAGAATCAGGCAAAGATTTTGTCCAGACAGTAGAGACCTTAGACAGTTGGGGGTTGGAAGGACTAAGTTGATGAGAGAAATGATGATACAGGAGTGGGGACTACCTTGAGGGAAGGACACTGCACCAACAGCAGGAAGGAAGGGAAGGTACAAGAGCACAGGCTGAGAATATGACTCTTCCTGTAAAGCTGCAGGCTTGAAGGCCTGAAAACATGAAGGGTTGAGGGGCCACATGCACGTAGGATATGGTGAGATGGGGGAGGTGGGGTGCTGACCCCAGGGCCTCCATCTTAGACATAAACCAGCAGGAACCACCCTTTTCTGAGAATTGGGATCAGAAAGGTAGAGGCAAGCAGAGAAATTCCTAGGACTGTGGCTGACAAAACTGGATACTCTTTGTTCTTGAAGTGGGGCACTGAAATCTTTTATTTTTTTTTAACTCCCCAGAAGATTTGTAGGTACTAGTGGGTTTGTGAGCATCCTCCTCAAAGGGTCAGTTGGTCAGTCTCTGCATGGCAGCGCCATCTGTGCTGACCTCAAAAAGGCAGGATGAAAAGTAAGCACGAAGACGGGTCTGCATGCTGCTGCTTTTTTCTCCTTCGTTGATTCACTCATTAATTCATTCCAGAAGGATTTATTCAGCTTGGTTAGCAACACACTAGTGCACACCCTCTCCTCAGAGGCCCACCCCCTAGAGTGGGGAAAGGGACTGGCAAACTCCTAACCTGCAGGCTAGTCCCCTTCAGAGGCTTTATTTACTTTGCTGTCTCTCTAGGCTCTCTGTTCTTGTCCAGGCGATCCAGCCCATGCCCTCTCTGAAGGTTTTGCCTGAGCAGCAGAGGCTTCATGCTCCCCAGTAGCCCCACCTCTCTACTGCTGAGAAAGGGTGCTTGGGCTTCTGTGAAGGGCTAGGGGAGGTGATAATGTCTGTCTTCTTCACCAAGATAAAAACATAGCTGCCAAATTGGCAGGAGCCCCCCCATCCCCCTCTTTCAGAAGGGGCTGTTGGCAGGATGGGGGAAGGGCTGGAGAAATTGGATGATGGAGGTGGACAGGGTTGGGGGAGGATGTCACATGTTATTAATGCCCACTGCCTCCCTCGCCCATGGTTCACCCCCTTCAGACTGAGGCTTCTGAGAACACTGAGGGGCTGGTGGCTTTGACTGGGGAGAAAGCCCACTCTCTTTTCTCTTATCTTCCTGCCCAGATGCCCAAATATCATTCCTGGTTCCCTGGAGAGAAAAGACCTCTCACCCTGCCCCAGGCACCAGGCTGCCAGCCCATCTGCTGGGAAGAACAGAGGGGCAGAGTCTTTCCCAGGAGATCCTGGAAAATCAACTGGAAGACCCGTGCTCCCAGGGAGACCCATCTACTAGACTTACAAGGCGTTTCGGCTCACAAGGGTAACCGGCAGCCTGGAGCTGAGCTCCGGAGTGGGCTGGGGTGAGGGGCTAGGGCTGGCACAGCGGGGCGGGGTCCTTTGGCCACCACGTGTCTGAGGCAGGCCGAGCTGCTCATCGGTGCCCACCCGCCGCTGGGTGGTAGGAACATCCTCCTCCTTGCACCCAGTCTCACCGGCTCGGAGGCGCCAGGGCCCCCCCGGGCTGGGGCGGGCCGGGGAAGGTAATGTAATTCCGACCCAGCTAACCCGATTATGGCGGCCTGCACCGGGCCGGGCGGCGGCGGGGGCGGGTCTAAGGCGCAGGGGCCCGCCCGGCCGGGGGTCCCATTCCGGGGAAGGACGCAGAGTTCACACACTTCCAGATTCTGGGTCGGCAGCCAGAGGTCACAAGGTCACCGAGCCGGCTTTGGTCTTTCCCCACCTCACTTCTCTGACACGCTCCAGGCACAGTTTCTGGGGCTTGGGTGGGGTGAGGCGTCTATGGGAAATGAGGCGGCTGAGATCCTCCGAAGGCTTCAGTGAGGTCCCACGAGTCGCCTGTGGCGATTTCGTCCTCCTGCCTTTGATGGGGGGGGGGTGTGTGTGAGAACAGACTTCCTAGGCGCAGAGTGAAGGGGCAGAATCCCGCGTTGGTGGTCCCCTGTCGGGGGCAGAACGCCAGCCCCAAGCTCCCATCGGCCTGGGTTGGCCCGGGTTGAGCCACGGGTCCGCTTTACACCGATTTCAGAAAAATCGAAATTCTAAGAAACACAGGGCACCGATTACTGGCGCTACTGGAAGGAGCTAGGGGCCCTATAGGAGAGGCCGGGGGGTGCACCAGGATCACGGGCCCAGAGTGGTTGTTCCCCGCCCTAGCCCACCGGACGCTCCCTGCCACCCCCTTCCCACACCTGTCCTCTTCCCGGGCCTTCAGTCCGCCGGCGCGCCGTTCCCCAACCGCTTCCCCTCGCAGCCAGGAAGCCACAACGAGATTTGGTCTTCGAGGGCACTTAGGCGGGGGCCACAACGAATCCGAGAGTCGGCAGACAGGACCCATCGGGAGGCGAAGAGTGGGGGCTGTGGGAGGAGGCACCTGCGAGGAAGCCGGTGGGGCCGAGGAAGCCCAAAGGCGGAGGCTGGCGAGGATGGAGTTGCCTTGCTTATCTCGGCTGACTCAGCACGCAGTGGCCTGGGCTCTGGCCCCTCCCGTGCCAAGCCTGATTCCTAACACCCTCGCCACCTCCCCCCCAACCCCCACCATCCCCCCTGGCCAGTCTTCCCCGCGCTTGGCGCAAACAGGCGTCTCTTCCCCTTTAACGGGCCCGGCCCCGCCCCTGCCCTACCCCCAGCCCCCACTGCCCACCGAGGCTGATCTGTCAGTCACTGCCCTAGCCGGAGCCGGCCAACCCTCTCCACCCGGGACTCGGGCAGAGGCCCAGGCAGCCCAGCGTCCATCTGCGCTTCAGAGCCAGCAAGGGCGCTCCTGGGGCCCCGGCCGGTCGCGCTCCCCCGGGATGCAAGTCCCTGTACCGACGCGCGGCAGAGGCCGGCACGAGCGCGGCTACTCCCGGTGCACAGGGATGAAGCCGTCCCGGGGGCCCCGATGCACCGCCGTGGCCAGCCCCGCGGGCCCCTGAGGCCGCCGCCCCGAGCGCTCCGCTGCTGGGCTCCCAGAGCTGCCTGGGGCGCCCTCCCCAACAGCCGAACCTCCTGCGGTCCTCCCTGACCCGGACCCATGGAGCCGGCAGTGCTGGCCTCGCACAACCTCCCGCACCACGAGCCAATCAGCTTCGGCATCGATCAGATCCTGAGCTGCCCGGAACCCCTCGGGAGCGGCCTAGGCCCGGGTCGCCCCGGCCAGGGCCATGGGGAGAGTGCGGCGTTCTCGGGTGGATTTCACGGAGCCTCAAGCTACAGCCCCGCGGGCTCGCTGGCCCCGCTCCCCGGCAGCTCCGGCGTGGGCCCGGGCGGCGTGATCCGCGTGCCGGCGCACCGCCCGCTGCCAGTGCCGCCGCCCGCGGGAGGCGCGCCTGCGGTGCCTGGACCCTCGGGCTTGGGCGGCGCCGGGGGCCTAGCGGGACTCACCTTCCCTTGGATGGACAGCGGCCGCCGCTTTGCCAAGGACCGGCTCACGGGTGAGGTTACCCGACCCCTCCAGCATCATGCCGCACACTGACCCGGTTTCCTCATCTTTGATCCTTCTGCTCCAACTCAAGGTCCCCTTTCATACCCCCCATCATCCCAGGGGATCCTCCCCTAACTTGTCTCTCTTGGTCCCGCTGCTGAGAGGCGATGGGGAGGGAGCTGCCGTCGATGCCCGCGTCCTCCTCTGCAGTCCACTGTCCACAACGCGGGGAGGGCCAGGTGAAGTTACAGGGACGTCTCTCCCTCACTCAGGGGGAGGGCCGTGTCTTCCGGGGCCCTTTCTCGTCTAGAGGCCTCTACTGATGCGGGGCCGAGCTGGGGGCACCGGTAAGGACCGGGCGCCGGCGCTCCGCGGCCTGGGCAGCCGAGCTCTCTTCTCAGTGTCACCACGGGCCGCCCCCTAAACCCTGCCTTGCTCTTTCTTCCTCCCTGTAGCCGCGCTCTCGCCCTTCTCCGGGACGCGCCGCATAGGCCACCCCTACCAAAACCGGACCCCGCCGAAGCGGAAGAAGCCGCGCACGTCCTTCTCCCGCTCGCAGGTGCTGGAGCTGGAGCGGCGCTTCCTGCGCCAGAAGTACCTGGCCTCGGCCGAGAGGGCGGCGCTCGCCAAGGCCCTGCGCATGACAGACGCTCAGGTCAAGACCTGGTTCCAGAACCGGCGCACCAAGTGGCGGTGAGGCGCGGGGCGGGCGAGGGGCCGCGGGCGGAGTCAGGTGGCGGTGAGGCGCGGGGCGGTCGAGGGCAGCCTCGCTGACCCCGCATCCCTGCCCGCCCAGGCGCCAGACGGCGGAGGAGCGCGAGGCGGAGCGGCACCGCGCTGGCCGGCTGCTCCTGCACCTGCAGCAGGACGCGCTCCCGCGGCCGCTGCGGCCGCCGCTGCCCCCGGACCCGCTCTGCCTGCACAACTCGTCGCTCTTCGCGCTGCAGAACCTGCAGCCCTGGGCCGAGGACAACAAGGTGGCTTCCGTGTCCGGGCTCGCCTCGGTGGTGTGAGCGACGCCTGCCCGACCAGCCGAGGGCTCTTTTCCGAACCGAGGCGCCGCGTGAGCGCCCGGCTGCCCAAGCCGTGGTCCCGTGGCAGCGGAGCGTGTGAGAAGGAGCCGGCCCTCAGGCTACCGTCGAGGGCTCCTCCGCCACCTTGGGATCCCAGGCCAGCATTGCGCAGTTGCCCAGCGCGCTTAGATGCAGCCTTTCCCGCCATTTTTCACTTAGACTGTTGCACCGCGGCTGGAACCTGGGGCGCCAAGAGGGCGGGACCTATACTATGGCAGCCAATGAGGTGCGGGGAGGGGGCGGGCTGGCCAATGGGAGCTGCTCTCCTGAGGGACTCCGGATTCGTCGGTGGTTGGGTCGGAGCTGGGGTTCGGGGGGGCTGGAGCAGGTTAAAAGCGGTGCTGGCAGATGGGGCTGCAGCAGCCCGTGCTGGCTGGGTCTGCACCAAAGGTGTGGAGGAAGGAAGGTATCAGCGACAGCGGAGTAATGGAGAAGGTGCTGGAGAGCGAGGGTCTAACTGACTGTGACAGGAACCAGAGGGTTATCCACCCTGGGCATCTCATCCTTCAACTGTAAAATAATCGCTAAGGATTCCTTCCTGACTTTGAGCGTCATGTTATCCGTGTGTGTTCAACCTGCTGACTGCGTCCTACCACTTGAGGCTCACAACGTGCCTGGGTGGCAGGCGAGACGCATGTCTATATGCCGGATGAAAGAGAAAATCCAGGAACACTAATCTGGCTGTGGTGTCCCACGGGGACGGAGAGGGGAGAGTGGGAAGCAGTGGGCAAAGTTAATGGGCCCAGTGGAGTTAGGGTGAGCAGAATTTGGCAAATAATTAGGAAGTGACAGACCGAAGAAGAATCAAAGATAATCCCAAGGTTGGAAATGTAGAGGATCAGGAAATCAATGGTGTGGTGGATGATGAAGGACAATTGAGAAGATAGGAACAAGATTAACTCTGCAGGAAAAACTAAATGCTAGACCTAGAGAGAATAAATTCTGGAAAAGTGCCTTTGTGGGAGGTCATTGGCATCTACATAGAGGTGAAGATAGATGGAATGATGAGAACAGAATCCTCCAGGGAGGAAACTGAGGAGAAAAGCAGAATTCTAAGGATTAAATCTTTCCACCAAATTCTACAAAGACATTTACAATGTGCAAGATGATGGAGGATAGCAAAGTTAATAGTCCAAGGGGAGAAAAGGGAAAGGTGTCCCCAACTGAAAAGAAAGGAAAGCATGGTGTCCCTGAAGTTGTTAGAAAGACTTTAGCTTGTGGGTGGGCCAGGGGCTGCTGGGAAGCTTGTTGATGGGAAATTGAGAGTTTGGGGATGGTTGCAATAGCCTTGAGGTTTAAGAAGGAGCAGGATTTAAGTTGTATGAGGACGAAAGGGAAGATTTTGTCTGATTCCTATAGCACCCTCATTATTCTTCCCCTGGAGGCAGGAGCAGTGTGATAGAAGGAAGTGAATTTTATGCAGGGTCAGAGGCCAGTTGTAGCCAAACTACTCGTGTTCTGTGTTAGTGACAGCTAGGTTGGTCATAGCATAAAGGCTTGACCAGGGGTAGGAACCAGGCAAGAGGGTATCTCTGGAGGAGTTGGCCCTGAGTCTTTGATATTGTCATCTCTAACTCATGGATGTTGTATGTGCTGTTGCAGAACCAAACTCAAATTTGGCACCATAGAAAAAGAACTTTTATAGACCAAAGGGGAGCACAAGGATGGGTTTGGCATAACTTAGGGGTATGTCAGTGCCTCTCCAATAAATAGAAAAAAGCCAAAGAAAGGGTCCTACCCTATGTGGACTATGGCTTACCCGATTCCTTCCACTCCCAGCCCATCATTTCTTGAGACTCAGATTCCAGGATTTACATCTGACCCTAAACTTTGGGCTTCTAAATCTGGCTGGCTGTCTTGGCTAGCCTGGGGGAGGATCTAATGTGATGAGATGGGCTCAGCTCCATTCCTTAGGCAGGTCACTGCAGGACACAGGCATCTCCAAGCTCTTGGGTGGAGGAGGATTCACTCCCTGTTGAAGAATCTGCCATTTCTTCCCTCAGCTGGTTCAGGAGGTCTCTGCTTTCACTTGGGGGCAAGTTACTCAGGAAGTATGGAGGGGCCAATTCCACCAGCCTGACAGAAAGAGTCATAATTAGATGATTTCTGTATCCTCTCTTACAAGGCAGCTTCTTAAACTTCTCACTACCCCTTCCACAAACCCTGTCTCCTCAAATCATATGTTACTACAAATCACTATGATCCTTTCCTCTTCTTAGGGTTCTCTAACTCCCCAGCCATAATTTTGGCCCCAGGAAGAGGCATGGGCAGTGTAGGAGGGGTGTCAGGGAACTCACATCTGTGGCTGAATCTCAGAAACAATGGAAAGGCAGTTGTCTTTGGAAATGGAGAAACTGTGGTAAAGCACCCATGGTGGGGGTCTGGCTGGAGCCCGGCGGCTTCGGTAGCAGCAATATGGGGAGAGCTGGGCCACATGTTTATGGGTTAGGAGCAGGTAATTTCCAGTCCCATCTGTGTCTCGGGCCACCTCATTGAAAGGCAAAGATATTAAAGGAATAAGTGAGAGAGAAGAACCAGACAGTAGAAGAAAAGAAAAGGGGGCTGAGAAAGAATTAGTAAGGGTGGTGAGAGTATTAAAAGTAAGGCGTCATCTCTAGGTGTTATAGTCCCTCCCACACCATATGGCATTTTCCACAGCCGCTTGTGCTGTAAAGCCTCAAAGGAAAAGTTTCTCCTGATCCTCAAGAATCCTTTGAATGGACAACTGGACCCCAGTTTCAGAGGTGGCATACCAATCTTTGGTCCTTCTGCCTTCTGCTCCATTTATGACCCTCACCCCAACTCTCCCCTAACCTTAAGGAAGTATCCTGACACCAGTGCTTTCTGAAGGTCTCTGCGATTCTGCTCAGAGCCAAACGCTGGTTGGGACAAGGGAAGTTCAATTTGTTGCATGAGTTCTAGGAGTTCTCCTCGAAGTTTACGGGCTTGGCACAATGCTGCCCAGTTTAGACCCCGAGCCTGGCACCAAGCCTTGTCTGCTCCACCTAGGAGAGGAAAGGAGAAGAAACTTCAGCTACAACTGAAGTCCTTGAGATCACCTAAAGAACTCAATCCTTGGCCAAAGGCCTCCTCTTCCTGGGCATAGAAGTCTGTCAGCTGGTTGCACACCACTTCCCTGCTTGAGAAAACTTGGGATTCTATAAGAGGATGCAGGGTGGGCCACTCACTCTGTATAAAGGCTTCATACACCTGGATCAGAGAGCTGTGATCACCATCTGCGTGTTCCAGGGCCCGACGCAAGGCAGCTTCTTCTGCACAGAGTGGAGGATGGGTAAACCCAGGGGCAGCTGGAGGCAGAAAAGAGGAAGGTTGTTTCGGGGAAGGAGAAAGGAGAGCAGTACAGGTGGAACTGTAAAGGTAGAAGTGTCACTTTGGGAGCTTTATTCAAAAGACACTGATAACTTCTAGGTGCTATGCACTTTAAAAGACATTGGAGATAAATAAATGAAAGACAGTCTGTGCCCTCAAGGAGCTTAGAGTCTGGTGGGAGAGACCAACGAGTAAGCAAACTTGATGAGCACAATCGGTGTGTGGGCCAACAGTTGAAGTTTGAGTAGGAATTAGCTCGGTGGAGAAGGGGCAGAGAGAGTATTCTAGACTGTGGGAACAGCAAGGTACAGAAGTTAGTAGCCTGGCATGTTTGGAGAACTGCAAGAAGCTGGTAGGGGTGGAGGGAATGGCACGTGTGGCAGAGTGGCAGGAGATAAAGCTGGAGAGGTAGGTATGGGCGAGGTCGTGAGAGGCTGGATGTGCTGTGCAAATGAGCTTACATTCTGTCTGGAAGGTAAAGAACAGCTGTTGAAGAGGAGTTTTTCAGTAAGAGAGTCCATGTGTTGGAAGAAGTTCACAGGAGTAGTTAGGAAGCTACTGAAGGAATCCAGCTGAGCAGTGATGAGGATCTAACATTGGCAATGACAGTGAGTATGGCGAAGAGCAGATGAATTAAAAAAAAAACATTTAGGAGATAAAAATGAAAGAGCCTGGAGAAAGATTAGTCTAGAATGATGGTTGTGGAGCCGCAGAGATGATGGTATGATTTTGTGGTGGTGGTGGTGGTGGTGAGGGAGTAGTTTAAGAAAGTGCTTGAGTCCAGTTCTGGGCTGAGGTACTGTGGACTATTCTGGTAGAAATGTCTGTCAAAAGTCGAATATATAAATCTAAGATTCAGAAGAATAGTATTGGCAGAGAGATACAAGTTTTGGAAATTTTAAGTGTAAAGGTGGCACTTCAGAGCATGGGTGTGGATGAACTTGCTCAGAGATTTTAGGGAATGAGAAGACAAAAGGGGCAAGGATAGAACCCTAAAGTCCAACTTGCAGTGGGTGAGCAGAGGACAAAGAGCCCAAGGAAGAGATTAAGGGAATGGCCACAGAGGTAGGATGGAAACCATGAGGAGCGGGTCACAGAGGCTTAGAGAGGGGGCAGTTTCAAGGTGGGAGTGGTCGCCATTCTCAAATGTCAAAAGAAGGCCATGAAGGGGCCGGCCCGGTAGCGCAAGTGGTTAAGTGCGCGTACTCTGCTGCGGCGGCCCGGGGTTTGCTGGTTCGGATCCTGGGTGCGCACAGACGCACTGCTTGGCAAGCCAGGCTATGCGCACCGACGCACTGCTTGGCAAGCCAGGCTATGGCGGCGTCCCATATAAAGTGGAGGAAGATGGGCACGGATGTTAGCCCAGGACCAGTCTTCCTCAGCAAAAAGAGAGGAGGATTGGCGGATGTTAGCACAGGGCTGATCTCTTTACAAAAAAAAAAAAAAAAAAAAAGAAGGTCATGAATAAGGGCTCACAAGTGTTCACTGGATTAGGTCTCTGGGAGGTCACTGGTGAGCTGAAGGCCATTTCAGTGTTGTGTTGGGCCTGAAGCTGGAATGCAGTGGCAAGGAATACACCAGATAGAACAGGATCGAGGTTATTCTGTAGAGCTGAAGGAGAGTACAGGGTCGAGGAAGAGGAAGAGGGGTGTGGAGTTTTAGTAATAACAGGATAGGAGAGATTTAAGCACGTTGAGGGGCAAGAACTAGCAGAGGGAAAAGAGAGAGGAGGGAAAAGAGAGATGAGAGGGTTAAGTGATCAAGTCTGGTTCTTTAGGCACTGTGAGGGGTGGAGGCTGGAGCATAGGGCAAGGGTCAGCCTTAAGAACAAAACACCCAAGGGGAGGACTGAAGTGGCCGTGAAAGCCAGAGAGAAAGGTGATTTATACCCGTGAGCATGGCGGCGAGGGTGAGCATCTCGTCCACACAGTCAAACTCGCACGAGGCCAGCAGGGCTTTGGCCAGCTCAGGGCTCAGGGGGAACTCTGACAGGATGACTCCCAGGTCTGACAGGTCCCCATCATCATCCAGGGCTGCCAGATAGTCTAGGTCTTCCAGGGCCTGCATCAGTGCTTCTGGAGCTGGTGAGGAAACAGGGCTGACACGGCAGGGGTCTCAGAGCCTGGCGGTCAGACAGCAGGACTTGGGCAGGAGGGGTGCTCACCAGGCCGGTCCAGGAAGTGACACTCCCCTGGCGCTGCAATCTGTCTCCTCTTTAGTAGTAATAGCAGGGGGCTCAGATTCTCCTCACACACCCTGGGTTGAGGCAGTAGGGGAGCCTCTAGCTCTAGGAAAGACTTAGGATACAGGCAGAGGCAGGACCCTGAGGGGAGAAAGACCTGGGAAAGAAGACCACTGTAGATTTCTCAGGGCTTGTGGGTTAGTGCCTCTGTCGTGTTTGATCTCAGGCAGGGCAAAGGCTCTTACCTGGTGTGGCCCCTCTTGCCCGCAGTCGTCTTGCCTCTGCCTGACACCTGCTGATTGGCCTCAACACTTGGGATTCTGCTCGGATCTGAGGATTGTAAACCTGTCACCGCCCCCCAACCAAAGTCAAGACAAATCAGAGCGGGCCATTTCCATCTTTAGCCCCCATGTCCCCTCATCTCTCTCACTCACACTTTGAAGCTCCAGTCCTGAGTCAATGACATGTCGGATGGAAGGGAGGGAGAAGGAGAAGTCCGCCAGCCAGTGAGTGACCACGACCTTTCGGGCACCTGAATCAATGTCCTTGTACACAGCCTGAACGCCTTGACCATGGCCTGGGTGAAGGGGCAGCACCCATGGTGGAGGCCCTTGGAGAGCCAAGGGCCCCTCCTCCCTGGACAAGGATTCACAGCACAGGGAAATTTCCTGAGGAGAGGGGTGGGGAATTAGGGCAGTTCTCACCTTTTTGGGTCACAGACCCCTTTGAAAAATTGATGAAAGCTATGGCCTTTCACTCTGAAAAAATGCACACACTCATAATGGTGGGGGTGTTATAATTTCAGGAATTCACTGAACCACAAATCTCTGTATTAGATGGAATTGAAAAGAGGGTGGTAGACCTCTTTACTCTGAAATCCTTGAGTTTTTACTCAGGACCCCAACAGAGAGTAAACACTATAACTCCAACGTTCTTAATAAGCACTGCTCCCGTCCCCCAGGCCAAGCAGCTGGTACACGAGTACCTCCTTTTGCAGCCCCCCCCTTTTTTTTGTGAGGAAGATTAGCCTAACATCCAATGCCAGTCCTCCTCTTTTTGCTGAGGAAGATTGGCCCTCGGCTAACATCCGTGCCCATCTTCCTCTACTTTATATGGGACGCTGCTGCAGCACGGCTTGACAAGTGGTGCATCGGTGCGCACCCGGGATCCGAATGTGCGACCCGTGGGCCACCGAAGTGGAGCTCGTGAACTTAACCGCTATGCCACGGGGCCGGCCCCAGCAGCCCATTTTTTTACCTCCTCACTGGGCAGGTACACAAGCACATCTCCTGGAGCCTCCTGCTGACACAATTCAAGCACAGCTTGGCAGGCAGCTTCTACTCGGTCAGTGGGGACAGAGTCCCTGTAGACAGGAGTGGGACACTCGCCAGGCCCTCTGGGTACATGTACAGTAGGAGTATTGCCCCAGAAGGCTTGGAGCTTAGGTTCAAGGGCTGGGTCAGTAACCACAACCACTCTGGGGTCCCCTGGAAGGTTTCCCAGCTTGGCATCTCGCAGCAGCCCCTGGAGCAAATCTGAGGCCACTGACCGCTCCTGAGCCTCATCCAGCACCAGCACATCCCAGGCTCCAGTGCCCCGGGTCGAGGCCACCTCCTGCAGAAGCAGCCTGTCCCAGCAAAACCTGTTGACATTGGCAGTGGGCAGAGGAGTCAGTGTGGACGCTGACCAGCCCCAGAAGTCCGGGGAAACTTCTCCCCAAGGGGCCTAGATTTTGATAGTGAAGGGCAGAAAAAGACCTTGTGACTTCCTGAGCCTGTGGACCCATTACTGTGACCCCTAACCCCCAAAACAAAGATGACACTTTGTTCTCAAGCTGTACTCCAGCTAGGAAAGCGAGACTTTCATGATGAGGGTGAGGCTGAATGTCTGAGTCCCTGGTTGGGGTTAAAGGGCTTAATTCAGCAGTTGCATCATGCATGATTTAAAGGGTGAGCTGGGCTGAGGGAGGGCATGGTGAGATGTGAGAGAACTGGGCTTGTTTCTACCGGGTGAGGGCAATTAGATTTGGGTCAGGCCTGCAAGAGGCCCCACCTGAGCAGGGTGTCGGGCCCAGTGCAGTCCTCCTGGGGGATGCTGTATCCAACCTCATGACCCAGGGTCAGGTCCATCTCATCAGCAACCCGCAGGGCCAGGCTCACGGCTGCCAGAGGGTAGGGCTGAGTGACAGTTACCCGGCCCTTCTGGAACCCCCTGGCCAGTGCAAACTCTGCACACCACTGAGGGATCTGGGGTGGGGGTAGTGAAGGACAACCAGTCAGTGAGATGCAGGACTTCAGTTAGAAATGCTGGGGGAGCTATGGCCAGTTTACTCTCTCTTTATTTAGGGAGTCCCCTGGTCCTCTACCAGCCACCCTGGGCCAGCCTAAGCAGTCTCCCTTTGCCCACCTCCTCTATGATCCCTTGTAGCCCAATCCCTCCTTGTCCAGGGAAGGGCCAGTTCCCTAGCCCCTCCCTTTGTCCACTCCCAGAATCTCCCCTGACCTGGGTGCTCTTGCCAGAGCCAGGCTCTCCAGACACCAGCACCACTCCACTGGGGCTACTGTCCAATTGCTCCAAGAAGATAAAGCGAGCAGCCCAGATGGGCAAGGCTCGGCGCTGCTCAAGCAGCTCGTAGTAGCGGGAAGAGAAGGGGAGCCCATCAAAGGGGTTCACAGCCAGTTCAGACTCCCCAGGGCTTGGGCCAGACTCTTCTGCCAGCCCAAGAAGCTGAGAGGCCATGGTGGCTGACTGGCAGGACCTACAGAAGGCAGGGCAGTCATTAAGGCCTCATATTTGGTGGCTAACACATCCTCCCACCTCAGCCCTGATCCCTAACCTGTACCCTCATGTGATAATGTACTGGAGTCCATCTTTCCCAACATTTCTTGCCTGCCAGGAAATAGTGGAGATTTGAGTCTCCAAGTAAGGGACTATCAAAAGTGAACTATTACCCTGTAGTCAGATAGTAAAAATCCTGTGACTACCACAGGGGTCCTCAAGGGCAGCAGGAATTATATGAGACCTGGTACCCTGTGGGGAGGTCCCCAGGGGAAAAGGCTAAAGAATAAGAGGAGGAGGGGGGCAGGAACCAGGGAACAGGGCCACAAGGACCCTGGATTCAAACCTGCTTGCAGCTCTGAGACGTGTCAGGATGGCAGCCAGTTCTAGACCCACCCAGCCAGTTACCACCAACCCTGACCCGCATGAAGTACAAAGGTAAATTCTGGCTCCACCCTGGGGCTTGGCTCAAACCCTGAACCCTAAAGACTGGTTTTGGGGTGGGGCCATTTGCTCCACCTTATTTAACCTAGTCAGGAGCCTATGGAAAAAGGCTCCAACCACCACACTGAGCATGTGTGAACTTTACAGACACCTGTGCACTGTGCTCGTTAGTGAAAAGCATCCTGGGACTTGCAGTTTTGCAGCTGTTTCTTCACAAATCAGGGCTCAACACCCAAGCTAGGGTCCAGTTGTTCCTGAGTCTTCAGTTCAGTTACAGTTCCTTAATATCACTCATCTCTTGACATGAGGAGGTGATTTCAGACAGTTCCATTCAGACCACCCCCCCACAAACTCATCCCCACCAACCAATGGAAAAGGAACTTGCTCAGGGGGATTTTGACACCCAGAGAGGCAACAGAGACCTTGAGTGAAAACCCTGAATTTAATGTGATACTGGGGGAGCCCCATCCCTCCCTTTTTACCACCCACTCATCCGGCCTGTCGTGAGTTGGGTAAGGGCTGCCCCCAGTCTCCGTCCTGCGGCTCTGGGTGCCATCTTGTGCTCAGTCAGCCTCCTGGGCCTGTCTCTCTGTGAATCGCCTACAGGACATAAGAAGACATTGTGTGGACTTTGCCATATTGGCCCCATAATTAGCTCCCTTCTCCGACCTGCCCCTTACTACCCATTGTCCTCTAAGCCCCTCACCTTCTCGCGTATTCATATAGTGCCTGCTTGCGCTCCTGTAGGCTCTCCTGCCGGGCCCAGGAGGACTTGGCAAATGTTAGGGCTGTGGGCTGAGGGGTCACCAGGCCAGAGCTGGGGAACTGAGGTGATCACAATGTCAGAGGGCTTGCGAAGTCATCATCATTAAACACGCATCGAATGCCTACTTTACAAGAGAGGCACTGTGCTAGGGTCTCAGGATCGAAAAAGAGACATCAGGGCTAGGGAGTATTTAGACTGTTCCATCCCACCCCAAGTCTTGGACCTGACCATTTTCTGGGTCTCACCTTGGGGGCTGAGGCTGTGGGAAGCGACTGGGTCTCTTCAGCAATGTCTTCAGGCATGAAAGCTACAGCTCCCTCAAGCAAATTAGTGATAGTCAAGTCTACACAGCCAGTCCTGGCTGGGGAGAAGGGAAGAGAGGAGAGGGGAGTCTGTTTCTCTGCTCACCTTCTCCCCTCACCACCCACTGTTCCTTTCTGTGCCTGTCTTCTTGTGTGAGGCTACCCTTTCCCATACCCAGGTCTCTCTGGATGACACCCAGTGGTACATGGGGTAAAACCTCCTTGACTCTCTGAGCCAGAGCTGCCAGCTGCACATCAGGAGAAGGGCCAGGGGAGGGAGGGAAAGAAGGCTGGGCTGCAAAAAAGAAATCCGAAATATGGTGAGTGGAGAACTAGGAGGAAGGAGAGGCTGACTAGCACAGGAATAGGGGGAAATCACAGTAAGCTAAAAAAACCCAAAAAGCTTTGTGTACAGAGACCACCCACCTGACTGGGGGCGCAATCTGGGGTGTCTTTGTCGCTTCATATGCTCTGCTTTGTCTGCTGGAGTGAGTCGTGTCCCTGTCTGGCCCAATTCTTTGGCCACCAGCTAGGGAGAATTGGAAGGTTGGAAGTGTCAAGGTTTCAAGCCTTCCTCCCTCACCACCTAAGGAAAGACCCCACCTCCACCCCGCCTGTGTATCCTACCACCTGTTGTACACGGAGGGCAAACTCCTCATTCCCCTCCCCCAGCTGGCGATGAACAGGACGGAGCCATCTGCAAAAAACAATCCAGGAACATCTTGGGGGCACCCGGGGTAGAGGCTGTCACCTTCTCCTCACTTTGATACTTTTCATGGAAAAGTGGTGGTGCGAGTGGGGAGATAGTCAATACTTTGTATTGCTTCTATGGCGCAACTTGATATTAAAAGATCTGCAAATGGATGGGGCAGAGGCAACTACTTCCTTGACCTTGAGGTGAGTGTCTCCCAGCCACCATAAAGTGAGGACAGTTAATACCTTACTTGATACACCGTGAAAGGGACGAAAAGCGACCACAGCAATTCTGAGACCCAGGAAGCATCTGACACCGTCTGAGGGGAGGGCATGAAGTGAGGTCTTCATAAAGCCAGGGCCAGGAGTGGGAAACTTCCGCTCCAAGACCCAGAGATTCCCTGTCCAACACGCACTCACCACAGAGACTAGGGGTCTCTGGACTCGCAGGGTAAGAGGTTGTACCACATCCTGGATAGAAAATGGCCAGGAACTAGAAGAGAGAAGAGAGGGTAAGATGGCATTCCAGCCACTCCAGGCAGCAGTTCATACCTGACTTAAAACAGGAACTGTCAAACTGTACAAATAGATAAATGGAGAATAAAGAATTTCCGAGTAAAGAACTAAAACAAGACAGGAAGGAAATGAACTAGGAATGGAGTGGGTAGGGCTGAAGAAGGTTGTTAAAACCCAAGGGCCCCCAAGCCTGACCACCCACCACCCAGCTGGACACCGCTACCTATGCTCACCCACCTGAAGCGCAGAAGCCCCTCCCGGCCATTGGTAGCCTCTTCCTCGGGGAACAGCAGCAGAGGGGTGGGGGGAAGCCTCGTGGAAGCACAGAATCTCTTGAGTGACTCCACCAACTCCCCCTGCCCATCCACCTCCATGAACCCCCGAGACCAGCACACAAAGCTGGGGGGACTATTGAGTAGAGGCTGGGAACGGGAGAAGAGAGAGCAAAGAGAAAAGAATGTTGGGAAGTGAGAAAAACTGACATATGAGGTAGAGAAGCGGGATTAGGAGTAAGGCTCAGTAGCTTGTGGTCCCCAAGGAAAACCCGGGCGGGCAGAGGGGCAAAGAGGAGCCAAGAGCTGGGCCCCAGAGAACCGCCCCGTGGCGCTCTCGGCTTCGCCCCCCACTCACGGTGCTACAGCTGGTGAGCAGATTGACTATATTGTGATCGAAAGGTGTCACGTGGTTGGAAATGAGGACCCTGACGCGGTGATCCCGGAGTCCAGAGTCCTCCTGCCGGGCCACAAGCCCCAGCACCGCACACATGGTCCGCACCACGAACCTAGGGACACAGGCAGTGGTGACTGCACAGCCTCGGGCCGGACCCAGCCCTGACCCTCCCCGAGCGCCTGGGTCGGCACCTGCGAAGGACGCTCTCTGGTAGTGCGCAGCTGACCAGGAAGACGTGGATGCCAAGAAAGAGGCGCAGGACGAGGAGGCAGAACCCGACAGGAGCGTAGAGCAGCAGCGCGAGGAGCAGGAAGCCGTCACCCGGGAGCCTAGGGGCGAGAAGCGGGGTGACTGGCCGCCGAAGGCCGAGTGGACGCGGGAGCCGGCCACTTCCCGCCGGGACTCTTACCGGTGCGAGTCGAAGAGCCGCTCCGGCCCCGGCGCCGGGGGAGGTTCCATCGCTAATACTTTAGGGGTGTCGGGCCCCTTCCGCCGCCGCCGCCATCTTCACGCCCCGCCGCAGGGGCTCCTGGGAAGGCGGAGTCTTAGGGCATCGTCCCAGGGTGCCCGGACCCGAAATCCTCAGGCGCCCCGGAAGGGCTAGCGGTCCCAGCATGCCTCGCGGGCCCTCGGGCCACCTCAGAACTTGAGTCCTGCGGGGACTACAATTCCCGACAGTCGCGGGGCGGGGGCGGAGCCGGCCTCCTGGAATCCTGGGTCCCGGCGTGCACTTCTGGAGGACTTCAGGTACCGGCGTGCCCCGCGTCCCGCTGTCCGCCAGCTCGGGTCCAGGGCGCCGCCTCCGTGTAGGGCGGGCGAGGAGGCAGCTGAGGCGGAGCTGATGGCTGCACTGAGGGCGGGGCAGGGTGCAGGCTGGAGCCTACGGGGATGGCGGGCTTTGGGGGGGGTTCGCTGGGGGAAGGGACCCCCGTTGACCCCTGACCTCCGGGCCCTGCTGACGTCAGGTACTCCTGACCCTCGGGCCCGAGTGACTTATGGGACCCCCAGTCTCCGGGCCCGGTTGTCTGTGGGGGTCCCTGAACAACGGACATGTCTGACATCGGGGACTTCAGATTCCCGAGCACAGCTGACTGCGGGAACCCCAGACCCCCGGACGCGGGAGGACTCAGGGACCCCTGGAACCCGTCTGCGCGTGTGGCTGGCGGTGGCGCTGGGCGCCGGGGGGGCAGTGCTGTTGTTGTTGTGGCGCGGGGGTCGGGGTCCTCCGGCCGTCCTCGCCTCGGTCCTCGGCTCGCCGCCCACCTCTCCCCGGAGCCAGTACAACTTCATCGCAGACGTGGTGGAGAAGACGGCACCTGCCGTGGTTTATATCGAGATCTTGGGCCGGTAATGGGGGGGGTAGACCAGGAGGCATGGAAGCCGCGGGCTAGAGGGCGGGGGGAGCAGGAGAGGTCCGAGCCCCCTCACATCCGTGCTTTCCCCGCATCCCAGGCACCCTTTCTCTGGCCGCGAAGTCCCTATCTCGAATGGCTCCGGATTCGTGGTGGCTGCCGACGGGCTCATCGTTACCAACGCCCATGTGGTGGCTGATCGGCGCCGAGTCCGTGTGAGGCTGCCTAGCGGCGACACGTATGAGGCAGTGGTCACAGCTGTGGATCCCGTCGCAGACATTGCCACGCTGAGGATTCAGACTAAGGTGGGCGTCCGGCCAGGCCGGGTCTGTTTGGGGCTGTGAATTTGCTCGTATCTCCAGATGACAGCTCTCTTGTACCCACTCTCCCTTAGGAGCCTCTCCCTACACTGCCCCTGGGACGCTCAGCTGATGTCCGGCAAGGGGAGTTTGTTGTTGCCATGGGAAGTCCCTTTGCACTGCAGAACACAATCACATCTGGCATCGTCAGCTCTGCTCAGCGTCCAGCCAGAGACCTGGGCCTCCCCCAAACCAATGTGGAATACATCCAGACTGATGCTGCCATTGATGTGCGTCCTGATGTGACAGAAATGACAAACTAGGTTGGGGGAGAGGAGAGATACTGTGTGGTGTAGGCACCAACTGTGTTTGATGGTGGATAAGGCTATACACAGAGGTTGGGCTGCAAAAAAATGTGGCCACTCATTTATGGGCTGGGAAAGGAGAGAATTTGGAGAAAGTGCGGACATCCTGATTATGCCCCCAGGCATAGAGTCCCTGGATCTCTTCCATATTTTCTTCTTGTCCTGCAGTTTGGGAACTCTGGAGGTCCCCTGGTTAACCT
Source organism: Ceratotherium simum simum (assembly GCF_057802395.1). Classification (NCBI taxonomy): domain Eukaryota; kingdom Metazoa; phylum Chordata; class Mammalia; order Perissodactyla; family Rhinocerotidae; genus Ceratotherium; species Ceratotherium simum. The sequence continues at coordinate 12,285,606 of NC_141910.1, read as the reverse complement.
GGTGAGTGGGATATCCTTCTTTCCAAGAATCCCTGCCCCAGGTCAGTGTGGAATGGTAGGTTTTCCCTAATTCAATGATGTTTGGTCAAGTTTCTGAGCAGTCTCTTATAGGCTTTCTCCCAGAATCCAACCTGATCTCCCCAATTCCCCAACACTCCCAGCTACGCTTGTTAAGGTACCCCCATCTCCTACTGTTTGTTGGGGTTAGGGAATAGTGGGCTCTGTCCCTGCAGGATGGGGAAGTGATTGGGGTGAATACCATGAAGGTCACAGCTGGGATCTCCTTTGCCATCCCTTCTGATCGCCTTCGAGAGTTTCTGCATCGTGGAGAAAAGAAGAGTGAGTCTGGCTTAGGGGGGAAGGGGCATTCATTGGGCCTTACTGGAGAAGGGTTTATTGGGAGGATGGGGAAGGGAAGGAAGGATATAGCTGGGTGGGGCTCATTTGTCCCTCTATCACAGATTCTCATCTTGGAATCAGTGGGTCCCAGCGCCGCTACATTGGGGTGATGATGCTGACCCTGACTCCCAGGTATGAGCTTTAGGGGTAGTGACATGTAGGACCACCAGTATACTCGGTGGTAGGCAGCTGGCATTTCTGTTGAGCTTTGTTTTATTCTATCAATTTTATCTTTATCTAAGATGAGTTGCCTCACATGTGGAGCTATCAGAAGAGCTGTCCTCTCTCATCATCTTGACTTTCTCATCCCACTCCATTTTGCACACCTGCCACCAGATTTATTTTATCTCATTACTGCTTTGACCTTCAATCCATTAACCTGGTGTTTAGGGGCCATTTTCCATTTGTCTCTAATTCAACCTTCCTACGTGAATATACTCTGTTCCAGCCAACCTGATTTCCTACTCCCATGTTTTTATTTATGTTGTTCTTGTTTTTATAGTTAAATGTCAGACCCATCTTTCTAGGCTCAGCTTAAGTTCTACTCCCTCCTTAAAGCTTCTCTTAGGATTCTAGACTGACCTTAGTGCTATTGATTTAACACTGTGTCATTTGGAATTAATTATGTTTTATATACATGTCCTGTTTCCTAACTGCCAGAAGCAGAAAGTGAATTGCCTTTGTATCTGGAGTACCCAGTGCATGCCCTGTCCATACAGCTGTCAGTGTGTTGATGAGAGATTTGAGGTGAATCCAAGATGGGGAGAGTGCCTTGGTGTGGTTAACCAGGTGATCTATGTCCCTTCAGCATCCTTGCTGAGCTACAGCTTCGAGAACCAAGCTTTCCTGATGTTCAGCATGGTGTGCTCATCCATAAAGTCATCCTGGACTCCCCTGCACACCGGTGAGGGAGAGACTGCAGTGGGAGGTGCGGATGGGTGAGGTGTGCATGTGCCTTTGAACTGGGCTGGCTACTCCCTCCTTTCTCTCTTTGTCCGTCTTTCACCATAGGGCTGGTCTACGGCCAGGTGATGTGATCTTGGCTATTGGGGAGCAGCTGGTACAAAATGCTGAAGATATTTATGAAGCTGTTCGAACCCAATCCCAGCTGGCAGTGCGGATCCGGCGGGGACCGGAAACACTGACCTTATATGTGACCCCTGAAGTCACAGAATGAATGGATCAGCAAGAGTATGAGGCTCCTGTGCTGATTTCCACCTTGCTTTCCTGGCCTAGGCTCTGAGGGCACCTGGACAGAGGAGGAAATGAACCAATGGGGGGCAGGTCCCTCCAAACACCAGCATCAATCCCTGGGCTCTGAGGAATCACAAAAACACTTTTTATATAAAATAAAATTATACCTAGCAACATGTTATAGTAAAAAATGAGGGGGGGGGTGTGCTGCTGGTCTTTTCCCCCACAAAAAGGCTAGAGGTAAAGCTGTATCCCCGTGAACTGAGGGGAGATACTGGAGCTGACTGTCCTGAGCTCCCTATTTGAGAAAACGTGCCACTGCTGTCATCCTGGGTGGTTAATCAGGTGCTGCTCTTTGTGGTGTGCTCAGCTCGGTGCTGGGCCTGGGAGCAAAGATTCCCCATGCTTGGCCACAGATCCAGACAGCTGGTCTAGGAAGGAGGGCGATAACTTCTGCTTGACAGTTCCACATCCATAACGCACACTGGATGAGTGTGTGGGCCTGGTGACATCAGGGGTTCCTTGGTAAGCTCCTGAGGTAATGGCAGCCTCAGACCCCTGCCATTAGGGGCCAGTGGTGGTTTGCAGAGGAGGGTGGTGGCACCTTAGATGATCTGGTTGCTGGTCTGGCCAGGGTAGCGCTCAAACTTCCTGTTGGCCTCTTCACTCAAGGCATCACCTGCCAAGGTGAATGGGCAGTTTGGGAAGGAAAACAGACCCATTGTGGGGAAGGGTGGGTAGAAGGGGAGAGGCTGGGAGATCCAGAGGTGGGTGGGAAAACACAGACACCACATAGGGAGAAGTGAATGAAGGCCTTTCCCTCCCATCCCCCAGTCTTTCTGGGCTGCTCTTCCCACCAAATACCAATGTGGCAGTTGTGCACCCAGATGCGATGTCCATCATATTTGCAGTTACATTTCATTGCATTGTTGGTGAAGTCACTCTCTGCTACTTCAAAATTGGGGTTGATGACCACCTGTGAGTGGGAGAAAGGCAACTTAACCTGCTGCAGTCCTCAAATGCAAAGGTCTCTTTAATAAACACTCCTCCCACTTGCCAGCTGGAAATCTCAGACCCCAGGCACCTGGAGAATGTAGTTTCCTGGCTTCACGTCTGTGATGTCAATCCATTGACAGTCGATGTCATGCCGGTAGAGATCCCAGCAACCCACGGTGATGCCCTGCTCTCCAAAGTTGGCACACTCGTACCTCTTGGAGACATCTGAAGGGATTGGCATATGTCAGTGTGAGGCAAGGCTGTGGGATGGAAATACTGTAGTCTATTCTGGGCTCCAACTCACCCTCCTGACACTCTGTGTCTTCTAGACAGAAACTAGCTTTGTGGCCCTCAGCCACCTTGGTGCCATTGGGGGTCAGGATATCGTAGTGAGTGAAGATGTCCATACTGTGGTAATGCCTGTGGGGACAAGGGACAAGGGGACCCGTTTCCTTTCTTGCCCCCGGCAGGCTTGCCCCATCCTTGGTGACCTTCCCCTTCTACTTGACCCTCTCACCCATGACACTCATGCCACACCCAGGAGTGGCGCCCAGCTTTGGGCCTGAAGTCAGCTCGTCCCAGGTTGTGGATCTGGGAGGAGAATCGGAGCAGACGCCGGTGACCATAAGGCCAATTGGCTGAGCGGGCCGAGCGGGCTAGGCAGTTCTCTTCTGCAGCACAGTACAACATGTGCAGGGGCCGGTCCTCAATGTAGGCGGTCTCCTGCACAAGTGCTGAGTGCAGCAGCAGATCTGATGCAGCTGCACCGAGGAAGGAAGGAAAGGGTTAGAAGTCACTGCTGAGGGGTGAGGACAGATGGGGTGCTTCTATTCCCAATAGAGTGTGTGAGGCTGGTTTTTCACAAGGAAGGAGTACCCCTTCAGCTTACAGCCCTCTTTCCCTTCAAAGGGGTGCCCTGGCTTGCGTCAGCCTACCCTTCACTCACTCTCAGAACAGATGACTCCAGCAGTGAAGTGGGTTCCTGTCCTCTTGCAGGCAATGTGGGTGCTGTGATGAGCACACTGGTCTAGGGACAGCTCAGTCCCTGTGCAGCGCACTCCACTCATCACCACTTCTGTTACATTCCCTGAGTCCCAGTACCAGGTCTCCTGGGGACATATGTAGGTGTTTCTGTGAGGCCCCACCATCCTGCCTCCTGGGTCAAGGGACTCATTTCTACAGTCCTTATCCCAACCCAGGCTTTGGAAGCAACATCATTGCTTCCCTTCTTCCCACTCACCTGCAGGCCATGGTTGGCATAGCCCAGTCCGAGTTGCCTACAGGCCACCATGGCCTCCAGCGTCCCCCAGTCATCCCCACAGATGAGGCCCCAGCGAAGGGGCCCAGGTCCTCCTATTTGCACCTCGACTCGCCCCTCATGTTGGCTGCGGCCCCCACTGAGTCGGATCTGTAGTGACACAGAATGGAAGCACTGGGGAACCTTTTGGGGAGGGGTAGTGGGAGGCATTGTAGCAGGCATGTGGCTGAAGGGTGATTCAGAGGTACATAAAGGGCTAGCAAGCGGTGGCATTAGGCAGGAGCTGCAGGATGGCAGGGGGCTGGAGCAGTGGGCTGGGGGGCCATCAGACTGCAGATCATGACCAGGACTGGATAGGATGCGAGATACTTGAACCAAGGTGGGAAGTAAACTGACCTTGGTCTCTACCCCAGTGTAGGGCAGGTTGCATCGGACTCCAGCATCCCGGCTATGGGAACAGTCCTCAGCAGTGATGTTCTTGTGGGGGCACTTCCAGAGGGAAGGTTCCTGTCCAGAGCATTGAACTTCACTCAAGTGGATGGCACCCATGCCTAGGGTCAGAGGTCAAAGATCAGGAGGTTGTAACTGTACCTTCATTGTCTGCCCAGGGGTCTCCTTCTTCCCAAGGAATGTAACCCCCAGGAATGTGTACCTCCTCCTTCCCTCTCCCTCCCACCTCCATCCCCCTCACCCTGCCCCATGCGGGCACCACTCAGAGCCTCTCGAGCACTTCCGAAGCCCAGCTCCCGACACACCACGCTGGCTGCAAGCAGGTCCCACTTGCGGTCACAGACTGTGCCCCACGTGCCAGCCTTCAGGACTTCCACCCGGCCCTCTCCAGGGTGGGCCCCGCCCTTTAGACGCACAAGGGCCTAGAGGACAGAGACATTGGGCATGTCACAGCAGTAAATGGAAGCATCAGCACAGAGAGAGCTAAGTAGAACTGGGAGATGAATGAGATTCTGGTGGAGGGAGGGGGTGGTCTCAGGTCTGTGGCCCACCCCCTGGAAGGGGTTCCTCTCTGTCCTCGTAGGTCAGGGCTGTGCTTAGTCAACGGGGTGGCCAGGCTAGGGGGTTCTCCACCTGGGGTGGGGAAGGTCATAGTCACTGTCTCACACACCTCCCCCTGAGGCTTCGGTTGTCGTTGCTTCTTCTGGCCACTGGACGCTGCGTAGAGAGGGCCTGGCACACAGCTCACCACCGCAGGGGCCCCCCCAGGGCACCTGGCAGTATCATTGGCACGATAGAACTCCAAGGAGCAGAGGGAGAGGTGCGCCTCTGTGCCCACACACGCCACCCCATGCAGACCAAAGGAGTGTTGCTGCCGCTGGGCCAGCAGCCTGGGGGGACAGGAGTGGGGTGCAGTAGGGTAAAACAATGCTCCTGCCTCTTTGCCCACAACCCTCCTCCCACTCCACGCCTCCACCATCCCCCAACCTTTCATGACCACTTTATCCCTTCTTCTTCCCCTCTGCTATGTTTGTCTCCAAAGAGACAAAGGGAATAGTGAGTTTCCAGGCTGAAAGAGCTTCGGTTCCCCAGACAGGAGGGTCCTTGGGGACCTTCTGCAGCAGAAGAACCCTATAGGAAGGACGGCTAGTCTTGACCTGCCTGATGGAAACCTTGTTCCAAGTGGTTTCAGGCTGCTGGTCCTAATGGAGGCAGAGGCTGAGGCTGCTGTGCAAAGAGAATGGGAGGCCAGAACTGCCCAGCTGGAAGAGATGGGCAGGAGGGAGTGGCTGACATAAACAGGAAGCCTCAATAGCCAGAGTGAGCAGATCTTTCTATTATGCTGACACTAAAATAACTGAATGAGTCAGGTTGCAAAGGAGTGAGTAAGCCTTGGGTCTAAAAGACTTCTCAGAGGCCAGAGGGGCTTCCAGGTCAGAGGCTCTGCAGGCCAGAATATGTGGGGTAGTTATGGGAAGAACAGACCAGACGGTGGACAAAGGAAAGACTGGGGCTGGCATATGTAGGAATGAACAAGTATAAATGCAAGACGGACAAAAGTTAGAGAAACCACACGACCAGAGAAGGAGAGTGAATATGAACAACATAGTGGTAAAGAAGTCTTCAGACCTGAGCGGAGCTGTGAGTCTTTAACAAGGTAGTCCATGCTTCTGCAATTTAAACGTAACAGAAAGAATGTTCCATAGCCACCAGAGCAGGAAAATGCGACTAAACTAGAGATGTTAAAACTTGGAAACCAGCTTGGAAGCTGCAGAGAGATGCTTGAGAGAACGTGGAGACTTGTTTATCGACACCAATGGAATGAGAGATTGCAGTGAGGCATGTGACAAGAGAAGTACATTCTTCCCAGAACAGCTGGTTTGAGCCCAGAGAGAAAGGAACCAGATGAGGCCTAGTATTGGTGGAGTGGGCCTGTGAGGCTGGTTTGGCAGTGAATTATTGTGGTAATGTGCCCCATCACTTGATGTCAGATGAAGGAAGAAATACGACGACCTGAAGCCATTGGCTAGGAAGACACTGAGAGGAGGAAACGTTTATAAACACAACAGACAAAGGAAGCCTGGAGACTTTACAGAATACCTTTGGAAGCTCAGGATAAGTGGATTCTGAAGCTCAAAGAGATCAGATAGTCTCCCAAAGTCCTGTTTGGCTGAAAATGAAAGTCAAAGAGGCTATCACAGGAAAAAGACATCTCTATTCTAAACTCCCTCCTCCCCTTTCCCCACAACTAACGAAATAAAAATGGCAGCGTGCACTTTAATGTGGGGGTCAGGGAAGGCTAGAGTATGGCCTTGTTGGGCAAAGATGACCCTAAACTAGAAGGCACTACAAGAATACCCCCAAATTCTGAGCTCCTTTGGAGCCACCAGAGGGAGGAACTGGGGAATGAGGGATACTGGGGGATGGCTGGGTGATTCTGGAACATGCTGAAGAGAGGAGGGGACAATAGAAAGGGATGAATTCTCAGCACCTCAGCCACTGCTGAAGAAGTTAGAGAGACTTTTCATGTGCAAATGGCCTTGGCCTTTGAAAGCCTAGTGAGATGACATCACTGGGGTTGGAAGTTTTCCACTCGGGTTCTGAAGGAACCTAGGGGAAAGTTAGGGAACAGGGAGCCTAATTGTGTCAACTTGGCCAGAGAGGCAGGGACTGTCAATCTGACTCCATCCCTGGTGAAGATTCCAGAGGGACTCTGAGTCTCACCTCCAAGCTAGTAGCACTTATTTTTAAAAATTAATCAAATAAAGGTAGGATGGGAACACTGATCCCTTAGGGAAACAATTTCGTGGGGGAGAGGCAGGCGTGGGGTCTGAAGGACAAAAGTGCCAGAGTATCTACTAGAATCCACTGGGAATGATAAATCAGCCTGTAGAACAAGGGTAGGCAGGGGCTGAACATCCACTGAGAGTTCCAGAAATCCTGTGACGGCATATTTCTGGAGATCAACATAAGGGCGAGCCCTACTTTACGTTTCAGTGACTCATCTGGAAGGTGGTTTGTAACAGCTGCAGCTGCTCCCCCACCTCTTGGTGGAGGCCTCTCTTGGGCCCCTTCCTGACCACAGCTCAAGTCCCCGACTCGTCCCTCGGTGGTCCCTCTCCTCTCCACTCAGCCTGAACATTATTTACCTCTTGACTGGCCCCCTGCCCACTCGGGGTTTGGGTTTGGCTTTAAGCTTGGTGATTGGTCTGCAAAAAGGAGAAAGAAGTTAGTGGAGGCAGTGGTTAGGGACTTCTGGGAAAGGTAGAGGGTCACTTTTTTCTGTTTCTGGGAAGGACCCTGTATGCAGAGTTCAGGAAGGGGTGAGGTGAAGGTGGCCAGATTTTCCACATACACTGACTGCTACACACCAGGGAACTGTGCTTCAGGAGCTCCTGCTGCTCTCTGGATTCAGCAACAGTGATGAGAAATCTGGTTATGTCAGGCCAGGCGGGAGATAAGAGGAGATAAGAGGAGAGTAAACGGAGGAGAGAGAATGGGAATGTGAGTGAATTAAGGGAGGTGAATTGTGGCAGGAGGGGAGGAGGCATGCAGGTGGCTGAGGCTGGAGTCCAGGCTATTTGGGGGAGGTATAAGGATGAGGAGGCTTCTCCTCAGCCATTCCTACGTTATTTCCTCCTGTGCTGCTGAAGACTGAAGCTTGCCCATCCCCATGCCTGTCTCCCCTCCCCTCCCCCCTGGAATGGCCATTTTCCAGTCACGTCCCTGATTCATCAGCTTGGGTTCTGGGATGGACATGGATAGGCTGCCTTCCATCCATCCACCTCCTGGGGCCACAGGGGCGAGCAGGAGGTCCCGGGGCTCTCGCCCCATTACCTTCCAAGGGGCTTGGAGCGTCGGGCCGAGGCTTTGGCCGCTCGCTTCCTCAACTTTCTGTGAGGATAAGACAATGGCAGAGTCAGGATCAGTCTAGAACCAAGGGGGAAAGGCTGGTGCAGTTGGGACCAGGGGCAAGATTTCTTTTCCAACAGTTAGAAGGGTTCCTGATGGCAGGATGTTATAACATCAGATACTCCCAAGGCTCTACCCTTCACAGCTGTTTGGCCTCATAAGCACATGACCAGATGGGTGAGCTGCAGTGAAGTACATGGACTCAGGACTGAGAGAGACCCTATACCAGGACCTACAGAAATTAGGCTAAGGCAGGTGGGGAACAGGGACTCTTGGGTCGTTACCAGGGCTGATCTAAACCCGAGGGGAGGGCTAAGGGGAAAGGTGTAAGTAGAAGGGTGTTAGGATTGTTAGAACTGCCAGACTGGGCAGGTAAGGGGAGAGAACTGGCCTGGTCATGCCTAGGGAGGCTGACTGTGTCTTTTTTTCTTGGATGCTCTCTGGCTTCTGGCATTTCCAGGCCTGAGGCCAGTGGACCAGGACCAAGGACCAAAGCTGGATATCCAAGGACGTTAACTTAGTTTGACTGAGGAGCATGAGGCCAGGCTGCTTAGGATGACAGCACCCTTCCTGTCCAAGTTAAATCCCATATGTCTTAGTCATTCACAAACTGAGCTCATCTCCCAAACTTCCACGGAAATAATTTCTAAACCCTTATTTCTTTTTAATTGGCCTAAATATTTGACCTATTTTATTCTTCAAGAGGTTGCCTTGAGTCTAATGTCTGGAACCTAGGTCAGTTTCTCCTCTCATTCTCCCTTTGCTTTTAAAGACTTTATTTTGCCCCCTCTTTGTCCTGCCCAATTATGTATAGATGAATGCAGGCATTGTCTGCCTGTTCTTATAAGTTTATGATCCTTGTTGTCATTTTAGTTATCCTTCCTTCACACATGTTCCTGTTCTGCTGTTTCTCTGGAGGAGTCATGTTTGGACGTAGTATACTGTGTGCAGATGCACTAGGATCTTAATCTATAGATTTTAAGCAGAGCTGAGGCTACTTGGTATTTCCTGCCCTGGCTTCTTTCTGAGGATGTACTTAGTTGGTCTTTTTGCCAAAACATCCAATATGTCCAACATTCCTAGCAAAGATTCTACAATAACTCTCAGGTCCCTTTGCTGAGATATTACTAAGGGTTTAGAACCTTTCATCATATAAGTATAGTGTGAAATTTTTTCTCCAAATGTCTTTTTCTCAAACATGTCTAAAATGAAATATACTTGGCATTTTCTTTCACCAGTAACCCAGAGAGATCATCTTGATCTCCAGAGTAGTACTCAGAAAAATGTTGTATTATCTAGAAATTTATAACTGTCTCTTCTCTAAGTTATTTAAGGACTTTATAAGGTTTTTATATCATATTATATATTATACGACATATAATTACATATATTATAAGGTATAATATAGGTTATATTAAGGACCTGGTATTTATCTAGGACCAGTACTGATATTTGTCTTGATTTATATTTCTCCATTCACAAATGTGCTTGTTTTCCCCTATCATTGGTTCCTTCAACCGTCAAATATAAAAACCTACCTACATCTGCACATCCTCTTCTCATTCCAACTCTCTCTTCTCTGAGGCCACTTCCCTTAAATGTTTCTGAATTCCATCCTTCATGCTCCTTTCTCTCCTTCTCAACTGAGAAGTTGCACACAACTTCTTCTTCTCAATTAAATCCTTTTATTTATTTATTTATTTTCCCCCCAAAGCCCCAGTAGATAGTTGTACGTCATAGCTGCACATCCTTCTAGTTGCTGTATGTGGGACGCCGCCTCAGCATGGCCGGAGAAGCGGTGCGTCGGTGCGAGCCCGGGATCCGAACCCGGGCCGCCAGCAGCGGAGCGCGTGCACTTAACCGCTAAGCCACGGGGCCGGCCCTCAATTGAACCCTTTTAAACATGTTCAAATCTCTCCTACACACACACACACACACACACACACACACACACACACCTTCCACCCCACATCTCTTCTCCTTTTCACAGAAAAATTTTTCAAGAGTTGTCAACACCCACTATCCCTATATCCTCTCTTCCCACTCATGCCTTAACCCAGTCATTTCTGGTTTCCCCAGCCATCACATGGCAATAATAAATCCAGTAGACATTTTCCAGTCTCCATATTTTGACCTCTTGGTAGCATCAGACACTGCTGCTCTCTCTCTCTCCCTCCTTGGCTTTCATAACACTACCAGCCTGGTTTGGTTCCTAATTCCGGTTGCTTTTTCTTGGTCTTCTTTGCAGGGTCCTCCTCTACCTAGTCATTTAAATTTCTGGAGCTCCATCTAAGGCATTCTTCTCTTCTTACTCCACATTCTCTCTTTATTTGGTTTCATTCACATCTAACCTTGTATATTCCATTGCCTTCTTGCTGTTTCTACTTAGATATCTTAAAGTTATCTAAAATGAAATGTACGTCCAAAAACTAAACTCACAATTTTTTCAGCAAAATCCACTCCAGAAACCTAGGAGTCAACCTTGACACTTCTTTCTTCTTTGGCTCCCAAAGTCAATCCATAACCAAGTCCTGTCAGTGTTACTTCCTAAATATCTCTCCAATCCATCCACTCTTGCTCTTCTTCAAAACATTCTCAGAAATGCAGTCAAAGTGATCTTCTGGAGCCACAGACCTGATCATGTCCTCTCACAGCTCTACTCATTGAAACACTTCATTACTGAAGTAATGGTTCCCATTACTTTTCTCATAAAGACCCAAATCCTTAACATAGCCTATAAGCTCTTCTATGATCTGGTGCCTAATCACCTCTCTCATCACCTCTGTATTCTCAGCACCTTGCACAGTGCTTGACAAATAGTAGGAGTTCAATAAATATCTGTCGAACTGAATTGAACTAGAAGAGTGACTTCTTAAACAGCACTTAAGCCCTTAGAACCTCAATTTCTTTGCCTGCCAAGGGGAAGTAAAGAAAATGGTTCAATTATCTGTACATTCTTTTCCTCTTCTAAAATGCTACAACTTTCACATGTTCTAGGGCAGAACTACTAGATCAAGGTTAAAAATGATAAATACATTGCATTCTGATTTTCTCATTCCCTAAATCTTACTGACTTCCTCTAAAAGCTAGCAGATGCATCTTCTTTCTCTATGGAAGGTAGAGTTGTTTGTAACTATCTTGCCTATCCTTTATAATTGTATTACCTATGTATTACTTATATGTATTACCTATAATTGTATTACCTGTGTATTACCTATCCTCCCTCTGTCTGACTTGACCTGTAAAAGAAGATCTATATCATATCCCCATCACAGAATCTCCCAGAACTCCTGTAATCTCTTTTCCTACTAAGAATGACCTCTGTACTTAGTATAGCTCCTTCTCCAGCCTTCATATCGCAGACTCAGTGAGAGATTTCAATATGTACACAAATATTCCTGATCTCTGAAAATTACTTCAGGCTGTGCATACCTAGGGACAATTCCTGGGTCTCAAACTTCCCAAGGATGGCTGATTTCTAAAGGTAGTCCGTATTAACTTAAAGCCCAGAGATGCCTGATGGCACCATCCTTCCCTCGAGTAGCTTCAGAATCATTTTAGGTATCTCTTCTCTTACTTTCTATCCTCTATCAGTCATCTTACATCTTATTCATTCCCCTCCCTCTTTGGTGTCACCCTCCTAATCAGCTTCATTTTTATAACAAACTCCTAACTAGTCTTACTGCATCTAGAACCTCCCCTTCCAATTCACTACTATTAGGCAAACTTTAAAAAACACTGGCCTTATTTTATCACTGTCTCCTACAAATACTTTTATTTTTAATTTTTCCATAAGATAAAGGTCAAACTCTCCAACCTGGCATTAAGAGTGTTTCATTTTCTGGCCTTGCTTTATCCATTCAGATCTTTCTTTCCTTCTATTTCTCAGTATAAACCTTCTACTCTAGTCAACTGTCTTTCAAAATATATCCTATTCATTATCACCTCTGTTGGGGTCAACAGTGACTTCCACGTTGCTAACTCCGGTGTTCGTTTCTCCATCCTCCTGTCTTTAGACCCGTCAGCAGCACTGACTCAGTCAATCATTCTCTCTCCTCGAAGCGCTTTACTTGGCTTCCAGGCCACACTCACCCGGTTTTCTTTCTATCTCACCTCTCTGTTTGCATTTTGCCTTATCTTCCTGACTTTGTGACATTTAAGCTGCCTAGGATTCAGTCCTTGGACTTCTTTTTCTCATATTTACACTCACTCCTTTGGTGATGCTGTCCAGTTTCAGGACTTAAGAACTTTTATTCAACTGAACTCGAGAGTCATATACCCAATTGCCCACTCAACCGCACCATTTCAATGTCTTAAAGAACCTCAAATTTAACAGGTCTAATATATACTGCCCCCTCCAACCCCACACAAAACATGCTCCACCCACTGTCTTCCTTATCAAATGAGGCCAACTCCATACTTAGCTCAGGCCAAAACCTTGGAATGATCCTTAATTCCTCTCCTTCTCACACAGCACATTGACTCCATCGGCAAATCCTGTGGCTCTACCTTTAATTATACACAGAATTTAATCATTTTTCACCACTTTCACTGGTCACCATCACCTCTCATTTCCTTTACTTGGCTTTCAGGAGACAATAACCTGTTAACTAGTCTCCCCACCTCCTTGATTCTACTGCATCCCTTACAGTCTATTCTTAACAAAGCAGCCAAAATAATACTTAAAAAATGGAAGTCAGATGTCACACTTCTGCTCCAAACCTTAACGCACAGAGTAAAAGCCAAAGTCTCCCAAACAGCCCTGCATGATCTGCTCCCAATTCTTCACTATCTCTTCCTACATCACACGTCCTATCATTTTCTCCCTTGTTCACTCAGCTCCAGCCCCAATGGTCTCCTGGAGCATGACAAAAATGCCCTCTCCCCTCCCCTGACACACACACCACACACACACACACACACACACTCTCTCTCTCTCTCTCCAGGATCTTTTCATTTATGATCCTTCTTCCTGGAAATGCTTTTCTAGATTTCTGCATAGATTGTGCCCTCACCTCCTTTAAATCTTTCCTCAAATGATGCCTTCTCAAAGAGATTGCATATTTCAAACTGCAATCCCACTCCCACTTCCTAACCCTTTCCCTGCTTTATTTTTATCTATTACACTCTTTACCATCCTTACATTTTGTAGTTTTACTTACTTAGTTTCTAATTCTTCCCTAGTCCATGAGATCAGGGATTTTGTCTGTTTTGTTCACTCTTTAATCTCCAGTGTCTACAACAGTCCCTAACACACAGTAGGCACTTAATGAATAAATACTGAATGAATAAATCTCTACACCTATTTTCTTCACTTGAAATGCCTGCTATTTAAATCATATTAATCTTTCAGATCCTGGTGTTTGGATTAGTAAAGATAAAGAACAAGCACAGGGAAAGAAATAAGCCCCAAGATAGGTAACAGTAAAGGAGTACAGCACATAGATGTTTTAAAACAGTTTGAGTCTCTAGACCAAAAAAAGTATATTCCTTGGGACTGAAAGAACTTTCAGATGTGTCTCAGAGCCAAGGCAAGGAAAATTTGAGCAAGTATAGAAAAGACTGGAGATTGGATAATGTACTGACTTTCAAAAAGAAAGAAAAGGATTCTTCAATCTACAGATAATATTCTATAAGTTATTAAATAGAAAGTTTGTGAACATTGAGGAAAAAATATGTTGATTCTTAGAAACCTAAAGGATTTCAGTAAAAACTAGCTCAAACCACCATGATTTCCTTTTTGGATAAGATTACTAAATTGGAAGACAGCAGAATGGCTGTGAACACAGTATATCTGGATTTTAGCAGACTAACAAAATCTTCCATGATTTCATTATAGATAAGATGGTGCAATGTGGGCTACATTATTGTAGTGTTTAGTTTGTTCCCAATTGGTTGAAAAAAACATTTCACAACTAATGATGTAAATCTGCAGGAAAGTTTTGTAAGGAGAGTTAGACTTTGGTTTTTAACATTTCAACGATTTTAACAGTCACTCTGATGAAGCCAGAAGGCATAGCTATAATGTCTATCTACCAGAGGAGGCTGTGAGGGATGATAAATGGAAAATAATGTCAAGATCAAGATAATCTCATGGATCATAATGGCTTTTTAGTGGTTTTTAAACGATGTATCAAACTAATTGGGTAAACTCAACATAGATTTGGGTTCAAACAGGCTGCTCCATCAATACTGAGGATAAAGGGAGACCTGAATTGGTTTTAGGTGATTACAGCTTCAATATGAGCAGTGGGATGCAGCCTCAACAGAAGGCAACGCAAAATCTAGGCACGCTTTAATCAAAGTTTGCCCAGTGGAAGGTCACCTAGATGTCAAGAGGTCTTTCTGCAAAACTGGTCTAAGGAAGAGCCTGCAAAATAGATTAGAGACTGTAAAGATTTCTGAATTTCTCAAAATGACCAAATTACATGCTCCAGGGAAGCGAGAAGCTGTGGGCACAGAGCCGTTCACCAGTGATTCGTTACTCTGGAAGCCAGCGTGCACCAGGGCTCCAGAACAGATGGCGAGGGCCGGGTGCCTCGGCCAAAGGATATCCCAGAACACGGGTCTGGAAGTTCTGGGGGCTCGCACGCTCACAGACACGCCTCGTGGGCAGCCTGGACCGAGGGCAGGGCCCGGCCTCTCCCGGCGCCCCCCGACCCTCAGGGATTGGCCCTCTGGCGGGGACACGCCGCCCCGCGGGCGCCCCGGGCCTGTCACCGTCCTCAGACTCCGGGCGCCCAGCCCCGCGCTGGACGCACCCAGGCGCGGTCTCCGCAGGGCGCGGCAGCGCACTCCCAGCATCCGACCCGCGGGCTCCAGGCGGAGCCGGAGGCTAACCTTACCCGTCACCGCCCGCGGGACCGCCGGGCGCTGGGCGTGGCCTCGCGAGACCGGCGCGCGGCCGGGGCGCGGAGACTCTGCCTGCCGACCTATGGCGTCACGGGCACCGGTCCGCGACCCGCCGCCGCTCGCCCCGCCCCGGCTCCAGACACGGGCGAGCAGAAGCCTCACTGACCCGCCTTGGGGGCCCTTCATGGTCCCACAAGATGTCGCACCTCTCCAGTTTCGCAGGGGCCTCCGTATTTTCCCCCTATTCCAGAGGCCCGCGTTCCCCAGCGCCCAGACCCTCTCAGAGGTCTCTCAACACCATTCCTTCATGAGCACCCCTCAGCCCCAGGCCGCTCCACCCAGCGCCCACATCCCTTCACCTGTAGAAGGCCGTGTTGACCCTCTTTTCGCTAGGGAAGCCTAGCATCCCGCAGACCACGTGGCTGTTGTGGGCGCTCCAGCCTTTTTCACACACTTGCGACCAGCCGTCAGGAAGCTTGACCTCGACCAGTCCCTCAGTCACGGGCAGGGACCGCCTGCCCCGCCCAACGGCTGCTCGAAGTCGCACCTCCTCCACCTGTAGGTTATGCTCTACCTGGGGATGGGACCGCAAGCAGAGGAAGGAATTCCAGTAGCACCTCTCATATGTCTTGCCACCCTTAAGGACCCCAGATGGAGTGTGCTTGCTGTAAACCCAATGGGGAGATGGGGCTGAGACAGGGCTGAGAGGCCCGCCTGCCCTCTGTGGTGTATTGACTGCGGTGTGGGGGTGTATTGAGTCTCCTGCAACCATGAGAGAGGAAGGACATGCTGTGCTCTGAGAAATGATTAAGGGTGCTGAGGAAGAAGCACCTAACTCTGCCTGGAGCATGAGGGAGTACTTCACAGAGGAAGTGGCATTGAAGGAGAGAAAGTAAGAAAGGAGATGTTCCAGGACAGCATAAGCATCTGAGGCGAGGGAGAGCGCAGGATGCCCTGGGCACCAGGGATGAGTTGGAGAGGCTTGTGCCAGATTTAGTAACTTGAATGCTAATGCTAAAAAAAACCCGGACTTTACAGTGTCTGGGACCTCTATCATTCGTCCTGTCTCCCCACCCCGCCAACCCTCCTACCAATCTAATTATCCCATGGAGCATATGAGATCCCCTACAATCTAGTATCTCCTCTAACCACATATAACCCCCTACCGCCTTCTCTGTCTGGCCATCCTGGGTGGTGTGTGTGTGCGTGTGTATTTTGTGAACTGCAGACCTCGATGACATTGAAATCTGAGAAGCCGGGGAGGCGCTGGTCCTTGCAGATGACCCCAGCATCCTCATCGTGGGTACAGTCACTGTTCCCCCAGCCCCGGGAGGCACATTCAGTCACACTCTTTTCAGTCCCACTGCAGCTCAGGTTGTCCAGCCAGATGCGGCCTGTGGAGGGGGAGATGAGGAGATAGAGAGGCTTGGGGAGGTAGGATGGGAGGAGTGATGGGGATGCTGGGGAGAGTGAGCATGGAGGCCTCACACCTGGCCATGATGATCCCATTTTTCTGGTAAGATAATGGGTGGGGACGAGACAGGGGACCCTGGAAGGGAATAGGAAAGGGAGCATAGAATTGATGGAGGGTTGGTGGTGGTCTGGGGATACTCAAGAATGTGGTAGCATGAACAGAAATCAAGGGTCAACACTAAAGTTCTGATGAGTGCTTACCCATTCAATGATAGCTACAATTAATCAAGTACCTATGTGTGTTAGGCACTCTGCTGTAGTATGTACATACATGATAATTCTTAGAACAGAGCTGCCGGGATGTATTATCACCATTTTATATAAAATTGGGGTTCAGAAAAATTAAGTAGCTTGCCTGAGACCTCACAGCCAATACATGGGGGCTTAGGAGTTTGAGCCATTTGTGAGACTTGGAAATCTAAGATCCTTTCACCTCAGCCTCACATTCTCCCATGTGCCCACCCTATCTGTGCTGCCACATTACCCCTTGTTCTTCTCCTGCCTGGACCAAACTGAAATGAACAGCACTGACTTCCTCTCAGAATTGGGTGGACCCTCAAATGTTGTCTGTCCCAGACAATGTGCAGGGACCCCTCATGCATATCCTGGTAGGACTGACCCAGCTTCTGCTGGGTCACCTACCTCTCGCCTCCCTAGGCCACTGGAACCATCACAAAGTCCTTGTGACTCTTTATGACTTTCTCCCACCAGGTCTAATTCAGTCCTTTGATGCCATCCAGAAAAATCCCTCAGCCAAAGGACTGTCCTCATATTTGAGGACAACCATCATGTAATTGCTATCCAAAGCTTTTTCTTTTAATGCCAAACATCCTTGTTTCTTCAGCTATTCTCCCTTGAAACTTGGCTTCTGATCTTTCACCTCTGGGCAGCTCTCCTCTGAAAGTATTTCCATTTTCTACTCTCTCTCTTAAAATGTGGGCTCTACAAGTGACACTTTATTCCAGAAGTGGTCTAGCCAGTGGGAATTGAGAATCAGCTGCAGACTGCACCAGCTTCTGTCCATCAATCCCATTGTGGGCTCATACAGTGCAAGCACCCCCAGGTCTCAGTTTGACTTGCTCCTAAGTCCCTACTACCCACATTCATGCTCGTTCTAGAGTTTATACTTGGCCTTAGTCAGTTCCAGCTTGTTGGTTTCAGCTGTGGCCTATACTCCGATTTTGTCAGCTGCAGTATCTGTGATCCCTTCTGGCTTTGGGACATCCAGACATCATTTACCTGCTCTCAGCTTCCCATGAAACCCACCAGCTATACTTTAATCATACAGGGCTCCCCTGTATCAGGGCTGTCCTTGCACGTGGCTTTGTAGAATCATACTTTTGCAGCAGAAAGGAACTTAGAGATGATCTAGTCATTTTGCACACGGGGCATCTGAGGCTCAGAAAAGGCATTGGCCAGCCTAAGGTCACACGGCTCTGAGATGTGACTATGTTGGTTGGTTTGTCACCCTTGGGTTTACTTGACATTGGCTGTTCTTGGTGTCCTGTGTACCTGTGGCCGTGCCATCCTGGTGTTCCCTCTTCCTGCACTTAGGCACCTAGGCAATATCTAGGCTATTCCTGGAGCATTGCTCACCTGTTCCAGGGCCATATTTGGCACTGTGGGTCCAGCCTGTGGCCTCTGTGAAGCCCAGCTCTCGGCAGAGGACGTGGGCAGCCTGCAGCGTGAAGTCGTCATCGCAGATGGTGCCCCATTCCCCAGCTCGCTGTATCTCCACGCGGCCCTCGAAGGGCTTCCTGGGGAAGCCGGCCAGCCGGAAGCGCAGCCCCTGGCTTTCGGCCCTCTTCTCAGGGGCCATGGATGGGGATGGAGATCCCAGGCACGAGCTGCACAGCAGGCACAGCAACAGCCCCCACGGGCTCCACTGCCAGACACTGACAGGTTGCATGGCAGGGAAGGCCTGGGTGCCCCAGAGAGAGAGAAGGAAAGAGAAACTGAGATTGAGCCAGGCCCAGGTCCAAGAGAGAGGTCATGAGAGGAACAGAGACACTGAGGAAGACCAGAGACAGAAAGACAGTGCAAGAGAGAGAGGGACCCAGGGACTAAGAGAGACAGTGAGAGAGAAACATACACTAAATAGGTCTGAAACACTGAGTCAAAGAGGCGCAGACTGAGACCCAGATTGGGGAAGAGGGAGAGAGAGAGAGACAGAGACATAGAGAGAGAGGCTCTCCCTCCCTTTGGTAAAGAGTAAAACTCTCACTATTAGTTTTTATGCCTTCCAATGTCCTTCCCTAGTTCTGCCATCATCGCCTCCATTACCCCCACTCACTGATCTAAGAGACCCAGAGATCAAAAGACAGTGATTAGAGACCAAGAGTCAAAGAATGGTCAAGATAAAGAGATATGGAACAAGAGAAACACAGAGAGGAAGACCCAGACAGATAGGAGGTGAGAGGAAGGGAAACTGTGGGACTGAAAGGGGACCAAAGAGAAAGAGACAGCAGAGAGAAAGACACTGTTGAAGATGGATAAAAGGTGATTGGGAGAAAGCCGGGCACACAGGATTGGGGAGAAAAGGAGAGAGGCAGGCAACAGGTGAGGAGGACAGGGATTGACAGGAGCCAAGGAGCAGAAGTGGGAGGGACCCAGATGACCCCATGCAGCTAGTCAGACAGAGGACAGCTACTGATTGTGGAGAAAGGCAGGCAAGGGGGTCTTAGGAAACCCTTGGATCTCTGGCCCCCTGAATGGGAGCCAAGCCCAGAGTCCTATCTGGGCAGATTCCAAGGCAGAGAGGGCAGAGATCAGAATACATGCAGAACCCGCTGCACACTCTACCCAGCACACAGGCTCTCACATGCCCTGGAGGGTCAAGGGGCCCAGGAGGGCCAGGCCTCAAGCTTGGCGGGGAGTGGGGGGTTGTCCAAGTCTCCTGCCAACACTGCCATCGCTGTCACTGGGCAACCGGAGGCCAGGGCGCCAATCGGCTCCTCAGCCAAGGCCTTCCCTCTGTCTGGGGCTGAGAACAGCCTCTCTACAGCAAGCCCCCCCACCCCCTACATGCTTCCCCCAACTCAGACAAACAACCCAACAGGACAGCTTTGTTCTGGGGACACTGTGGCTGGGGGGCCCAGGGGTAGGGCCTCACAAGAGGAGCCCCCAGCCTTAGGGTCCTCCCAGCTGCCCTATTTGGAACACTCTGCAGTCTCCCCCCCCACCCCCCCAAATATCTGCTTCCTCTCTCCACTCTTCTTGTGTCTCGTTCTTCTTTGACAATAATAAAACCCTCAGTTGGTTGGCTTCCCCTCGACTCCATCCTACATCACCCTTTTCCCCTGGTCCCTGCACCATCCTCTCCATCCGCAACTCCCCTTCCTCCTGCCGGCAGCGCGACTCCCCCTACCTTTGGCTGAGCGGGGGCCCTAGGGGCTGGGAGAAGAATGCTGGTCCTGGAGATCAGTCCTAGGACTTTCAAAAAAAAAAGTGCTCGGCCAGGGGAGACTGGACCCCCCCTCTCTCCTCCCTCTCCTTTAGTCCCTCCCACGTCCCCTTGAGCCCTCCCACATTCCGCCTTCTCCCTCGATTGCTCCCTGGCCAGTTCCCTCCTCTTTTCCTCTTAGTCCTCCCCTCCCCCGTGACGCTAGCCGCTGCCGCTCCACCTCCCCCCGCCCCGACCTTCCCGGAGTGCTCAATGAAGCTTTCTTTTCCCGCAGGTTGGAGGCCCGGCAGCTGCGGTCAGGAAGCTGGACACGCAAGAGGCCACCGGGCCGCGGACCGGCCCGGACGGCGGCCCCTGCGGCGGCTGGAGGCCGCGACTCGGCTCCGGGCTCCGGGAAGCCTTCCAGTCCCCAGCCCCTAGCCCTTGCTCCATGTCCCTGGGTCCGCGGAGTGTAAACAGCCCAACTCCGGCCAGGCTGGGGGCGGGTCCGGTCAGGGGAACTGAGGCCATGAGGGCCCACGTGGCCCCTCCAGTGCCCCAGGGTGACCGTCACCATTTTCGAGGTGATGTCACGGCCTTCACTCTGATGTCACGTTGAGCATATGACATCGCACGCAGCCCCCAAGCCCAGGCGCCAGAGCCTTCTGGCCAAAACCGCGAGGTTTCTCTTGGTGGAGCCACTTGCGCGCGTCCTAGAGCTAAGGGCAGGGACCTGGAGGTGGACCCCCTCCCCTTCCTTCTTGCTCTTCTCCTTCCTGATCCTTCAAGGTCCGCAGGGGCCGGGGGAGGGGCGGCAACGCCTCCGGTGGGCCCGCCCCGCCCCGCCCCGCCCGCAGCCCCGGGGCCAGGAAGTGCGAAAGGAACCGCCGCGGGCGATGGACGGGGCCGTGATGGAAGGGACGCTCTTTTTGCAGAGTCAGCGTTTCGGTACCAAGGTAGTCAGGGGCAAGGGTTGCCGACCCCCCTCAGAGCTAGGGGTGGGCGATAGAGCCCAGAAAGAGGGAGGAGGCGGGCAGCGGGTTGGAGCGCGGCGCCCGGAGCTGGAGAGCCCTATGACGTTCCCGCGAGGTTGCTCTGCACACTCCGGGGAAGCGCCCGCCGGGCTCTGGGTACGCCCTCTCTGGTCGTGGGGAGACGGAGCGGCTTCCTCCTTGGGCGAGTTCGCCTCCCATCGGGAAGCCTCAGACCCAAAATCGGCCACCGCCGGTCTCTCTTTCCCCGTCGGGCCCCGGGCTGCCGGTGCTCGCCTGCCCCCTCCGCAGCGTCTCTCGCTCTCTCTCCGCAGAGGTGGAGGAAGACCTGGGCCGTGCTCTACCCAGCCAGCCCCCACGGCGTAGCGCGGCTCGAGTTCTTTGACCACAAGGGGTCGAGCTCTGGAGGGGGCCGAGGGGGCTCGCGCCGCCTGGACTGCAAGGTGATCCGTCTGGCGGAGTGTGTGAGCGTAGCCCCCGTGGCCGTGGAAAGCCCCCCTGAGCCTGGCGCCACTGCCTTCCGCCTGGACACCGCGCAGCGCTCCCACCTGCTGGCGGCCGACGCGCCGTCCAGCGCCGCCTGGGTGCAAACCTTGTGCCGCAACGCCTTTCCGGTGAGGGGGCCGGGACTGCCGGCGAGGGGCTCCTGCGAGCCGCACCGGGCCTAGAGGCGTTGCGGGGGTGGGGGCAGTTACTGCGGCGGAGGAACTGGGTTGGCTCAGATCCTGGGAGCCGCGTTGAGGGAATTACAGGGTCTTTGATACTCTCTTTCTCTTTACCCCAGAAAGGCAGCTGGGCTCTGGCGCCTGCTGAGAACCCACCCAAGCTTTCTGCCCTGGAGATGCTGGAGAACTCCCTGTATAGCCCCACCTGGGAAGGTAGACGCCTGAGAAGCCCGGGCAGGGATGGGGTGGAAAGGAAGGGTGCCCTTGGGAAGGGGATGATTAGAGGGTCCAGGGACCCCTGGGGAAGTAGGAAGCTCCTGAGAGCTGGCTTCCAAGTGGGTGCTTGGACAATCTGCCCCACCCCCTAGTCCCGGCCAGGTGCCCGTCTAACTGTGTATTCCTTCCAGGATCCCAGTTCTGGGTAACCGTGCAGAGGACTGAAGCCGCTGAGCGCTGCGGCCTGCACGGCTCCTATGTGCTGAGGGTGGAGGCTGAGAGGCTCACTCTCCTGACCGCGGGGGCCCAGAGGCAGATACTAGAGCCACTCCTTTTCTGGCCTTACACTCTGTTGCGTCGCTATGGCAGGGACAAGGTGCGGGGGCTGTCAGGGAGGGCTGGCTTCCTAGGTCTGGGCAGCTGTGGGGGAGGTGGGGCAGGACAGGAAGGTGGAAAGCTCTGCCCTCTGGATAACCCTTCTTTGCCTAGCCCATGACCCCACCCTCTTCTCCAGGTAGTCTTTTCTTTGCAGATCCCCTAAGTAGTACGGCCCTGTGACTCACCTCCTCTCATGGCTCCTGGTAATGTGTTTCTCTCCACATTCTCTTCAGGTCATGTTCTCTTTTGAGGCTGGCCGCCGCTGCCCCTCCGGCCCTGGAACCTTCACCTTCCAGACGGCACAGGGAAATGACATCTTTCAGGCAGTTGAGACTGCTATCCACCGGCAGAAGGCCCAAGGAAAGGCTGGTCAGGGGCAGGATGTTCTCAGAGCTGATTCCCATGAAGGAGAAGTGGCAGAGGGGAAGTTGACCTCCCCCCCTCAGGAGGTCCTGGGCAGCCCTCCAGCACTGTATGCTGAGCCCTTAGACTCCCTTCGTGTTCCTCCAGGCCCTTCCCAGGATTCCCTATACTCAGACCCCCTGGACAGCACCCCTGCTCAGACAAGGGAGGGGGCACAGTTAAAGAAACCTCTCTATTGGGACTTGTATGAGCATGCACACCAGCAGTTGCTGAAGGCCAAGCTGAAGGACCCCAAAGAAGACCCCATCTATGATGAACCTGAGGGCCTGGCCCCAGCTGCTCTCCGGAGCCTTTATGATCTGCCTCAAGAGCCCAAGGATGCATGGTGGTGCCAGGCCCGGGTGAAGGAGGAGGGCTACGAGCTCCCCTACAACCCTGCCACTGATGACTATGCTGTGCCACCCCCTCGGAGCACAAAGCCCCTCCCAGCTCCCAAGCCCCAGGGCCTGGCCTTCCCTGAAGCTGGAGCTGCAGCTGGCAGTGGCAGCAAAGGCCACAGCTCAGATGGTGCCCTGTACAGCCAGGTCCAGAAGAGCGGGGCCTCAGGGAGCTGGGACTGTGGGCTTTCTAGAGCAGGGACTGACGGGACTGGGGTCAAGCCAGAGGGCTCCACGTGAGAAGTAGGGCAAGGCTGGGGTTACTGATAGGAGGACCATGGGGAGGTGGCAGTGGGGAATCAAAGAAACCTGTTAGAACCAGCGGGAACCAGAGGGCTGGAGGGGCCTGTGTGAGACCAGGGGGCCAGAGGGATCAGGGATGGATGATCAATCCCAAGAAGTCCTGGAAGTGGGACAGATGGCAGGGGCTGCGGGATGGGACCTGGGGAGGCCAGCACCCCTAAGTCATCCCCCCCAAAGGAATGGACAGCTGCCGGACCAGGTCTGTGGAAAGGGGTACTTGGTCAGAGTAGGTGCAGTCTGAGAGACCTGTATGGAGGCTATACGGAGATGCTGGACTGTGCCTGGATCCTTACCCCTGCATTGTTCTTTGCCGGAAATATATATTTTTAAAAGTCTTATTCTCATTAAAGTCAGTTTGGGTTTAAGAGGTCTATGTGTGTGAATAGTCACAGAGAGGACACAGTAGCATGGTGTGCTAGGTGGGTGTGGAGGGGATCAGGAGGAGAACCAGGAATGTGTTAGGGGCCAAGGAAGGAGGAAAGGGCTCCCAGGAGGGGAGCCAAGCAGTGTGGTGGTTTAGAGCCTGAGTGGTCTAGGCAAGCTCACCTGGGCTTGACCCTGTCTTGGTGACCCTGGGTGAGTTGTGTAACATCTGCAGCCCTCAGTTTCCCCTGCTGCCCCTCTGTAAAACAGGAAAACTTAATAACAGTCTACCTCACAGGATTGTTTGTATGAAAGGAGTTAAATTTCGCAAGTACTTAGTGCAATTTGAAGCACAGAGTAAGCATTTTATAAATGGTAGTTATTATTCTGTGGATGGAGAGGGCAGGACGGTGTGGGGAGAGGGGAATAGGAAGGGAATAGGTCTTTTTCACACCATCCTTTCCCTGTTCTCGGCTATATGTCACCCCCCCCACACACACACATTTTGCATGTAGGTACCAAGCACCAACCACTTTTCTGTTTGGAGGCTGAAGGGAACTACAGTGTGGTGGGTGTAGTGGAAGGGGCACAGGCTTTGGAATGAGGCTTGGATTTCAATCCTACTTGTTTTTCATGAGCTCTGGAAACCTTATCCTTGTCTCCTGAGCCCCGGTTTCCTGAAGGTGACCTTGCCTCATCCAGCTGCCTACACAGAGCCACCAGGAGAAATTCGGGGGTAGGAATGCTCCTAACAATGATGGAGGCTTACTGGGTGTTTAATTTTCATCTGTGTTAACAGTATCAAATGATCCAAAAGAAAACGAAGTCCTTGCTTGGAGAACGAAGAGGTTTAGGAGTGTCTCTTCCGGGCCTGAGGATTGGGGTGGTGGTAGCACTGAGCCCAGAGGAGGGGAAGGCCCTGTTTCCCAGTCACCCAGAGCTCACAGAGGCTCAGCTGGCTAGAAGGCAAGAGTCTGTCCACAGAAAGCCATTGTGTGAAGCCTTAGCATGGTGGAGTAGGGCCAGGCTCGGGCTCTGGTGACTTAGGGCGCTGAGGGATACTCCTCCTCCGCTTCCTCTTCCATGAAAGGCTGGAAGAAGCCTTCTGAGGGAGCTTTGCAGGCTGCTGGCATCTTGAGGGCTCTGCTGGGGGCTGGAGTCATAGGCAGGGGGGCCACTGTGGCTCGAATTCGGTTCGTCTGCAACTGCCCACCCTGCAAAGCAAGCAAGTAGAGCCTTCTCTGAAGACCAGACAGTTCCTGATCTCCTATCTCGTTCCCTGCTGGGCCTCATGTCCTAACTCCTTCAGGTGTCCCATCCCTGGAGTGCCAGCCTCAAGGCCCAGGGCAGTGGGGTCCCCTGGGCTCCAGCCTCCACAGCGCCTGTCTCCTGGCCGAGTGTTCTTCCTCTGTTAGCTTGCCCACCGGCTGACTGGTGGTGGACTCTGCTCGCACGCATCTGGTTACTGCTCCCACCGCTAGACTGACTGTAATTTGGAAACATCTTTCTCTTGTAACTTTGGCTAAGGCAAAGCAGGAATTTTCTAAAGGCTCTGCTACTGGGAAACTAGGAGAATATTAATAAGGGCAAAAGGAAGCTCAAATATTATAGATTATGGATTTCATAAAAATAACTCTCCACCCTCAATTACTCTTCTCTCTTCAACCCTGTCACGAGAGCCCTGTCTCTAAGCTGCTAACCTTGGTCAGCCTCCCTCGCCTTATCTGTAAATGAGCATAACACTTACCTTGCAGGGATGCTGTGAGGATTAAATGAGAGAAATATGTGTGAAAGCACTTGTCACAAAACCTGGCAAATGACTGGTGCACAGTACATGCTAATTTCCCGTCCCTTGGGCATTTCTTTTCCCAGGTTCTCTTCAGCCTTTTCTGTAACCAAGGGCTGTGGTTGTAGTTCCAGTGCAGCCAGTTTGCTTAGTGGGACAATGGTCTGTTAAATGACTAATGAGTTACCATAAACACTACAGTTAAGATACCTAAACATTATCCTATGTAAATGCCCAAGGAGAAAAGCCCCCCTACCGGGAAGGGGTTATCATTTCCTTTGTCTAGGGCAAAGGGCCGCTCTTTTTCTCCCTCCCCTGTTGGCCAGGGTCTCCCCTCCACCAGGGGAGATTCAGGGAGGAGGGCTACTCCCTTGGATGTGGGGAGTTGGGGACAGGGGAGGAGGGCTCTCTTGGATTCTGGGCATAAAGGGGAGGGAGGGAAGTATGGAGGTGAGCTGTACCTTTCTCAGGGCCCGGCTCTCCCAGCTCGAGTGGAGTTGGCCTTGAGGCTTGGCAGAGGTGCTGCTCAGGTATGAGTACAGGTGGCTACAAACCTGCAAGGGGTTGTAAGTGGGCTCCAGCTCCAGGCAGTCCAGTGTGCTCTGAGGAAGAGAGGAGGAGCTTCACCCAGGGAACTTGTGGTCACAGAACATAAGATGTCAGGCAGAGACCTTTGAGTGTGAAAGGCTAGAGGAGGTGTGAGGCCCCAGGACTTCAGTGAAGGCTGTGAAACAGATGTGTGTCCCACTGGGTGTTCTGGCCTCCAGGTCTGAGTGCTTGTGAGGTAAGTATCAAGCAAGAGTACAAGAAATAGGAGCAAGCCTGAGTGGTTAGGGGCACCAAACACTCTGGCCCTGAGAAGTGTGTCACGGGATTCTGAGAGGGGCCGGAGTGCATGAGGGTTACAAGGGATCCAGTGTGTGAGGCTGTAGGGAGGGTGCTCCCAGTCTGCAAGGCGAGTACACTGAGTTCTCGGCCTGTGAGGTGAGCATAACCAGAGGACACACGAGCACAGCATTCCTGAGCAGTCAGGTTTTCCGGCCACAACATCCTGTGCCAGGAACCACTGGCTCCAAAGTGAGACGCCGATCGAGCCATGGCCACTCGTGCCCACCTCTCTCCGCATCCCCATGGCCGCCAAGCTGAGAGCACAATCCCAGGCTCTGTCCTCTCTGCACGTAGGCCGGCGATCCAGCAGTGATGTGGTTCCAGTTCTCCCCTCCCAGAGCCCCCTCCCGCCCTTAGCCTATGGGGGCTGGCAGAGGAAATCCAGGATCCAGATCCAAGGAAGAGAGGAGGAGAAAGTGGCCTTCCCAGCTGTTCCGTCCTTTGCACCGGAGTCTCATTTTGAAGCCCTTCCTATTCTGGGAGCCTACATTGGCTACCTTTTCCTCTTCTCCTCAACAAACAGAAATAGATGCATGTAGCCACAGGTACACGCACACGCACACACATAAGGCAGAGAAAGAGAACACACCATCACGTGGATGCTTGCTTCCTTCCTTCCGCCTGGCCTCAGTTCCCACCCTTGCTTTCTCCTCTGCCCCACTTACCACACCCTTGAAACCACTCTCCTTCCACTCCCCTGTCGTTTCCCTCACAGGCTCACTCCTCTCCCTCATCCCTTACCCGAACTCCATTGTCTTCTCTCCCCTCTGTCTGTTGCATGAGATCTAGGCTCCACTTGCCTCCACAATCTTCAGGCTGTCCTCAGGCGGGTCCTCAGGCAGCAGGGGGAAGGGACTGGGCAGCATCAGTTCCCGCGTGGCCACTGCCTTCACCAGCAGGGTCGGGGAGCGTGATGGCAGGATCACATAGAAGGTGCTGGTGGGCTCTCTCAGGCTGTGTCCTCCGCTCAGGGGCTCCCCTTTGGCTAACAGCAGCCATTCTCTTTTCTGAAACAAGGACGTACATAAACGCTGGTGCATCTTCAGTCTTTGGCACGTCTTGAAGATCAATCCCAGTTGAGGCTTCCCCAAGTTCCTCGGGGATGTCAGGGAGGGCTGAGCCATTTTACCCTGGCCCTGGGAGGGAGGGACTTCCTGCCTGAATCACCAGTGCCCCGAGGTACTGCTCTTCCTCCTTGGTTGGGATGTACACAAAAGGGTTAACAATGCAGAGACAAGTTAAGAGATGCTTTTAACTTGAAGGAGGTGTTCACCCCAGAGGGGGCTGATGTATTATTACTTAATGGTAAATGTAGAGTTTTAAGAATTATAATTCTTAAAAACAGAGTCTGGAAACAGAGACTTGTGTGGGGTGTTGTGAAAATTCAGGTCCTATTTTGAGGGTGATAAAGTCTGGTTGTGCTGCATGACTGGGGTTAGAGTGGACTGACTGGGGAACATCCCTGGAATGCCCAAAGAGGCTTTATGAAGAAGGTGGTCAACGTCTCCTGCCAAGTGAGAGGAGAAGGAGCCATGAGGGAGAGGAGAGCTTTGTACAATGAGGAGGAGGGTGGGGGACAGAGCCCTTGACATCATCTCAGCCTGTCACAGGACAAAGAAGGGTCAGAATTCTGGGGCAGTGACTCTTTGAGTGAAGGGTACTGCAGAACAGTGGGATGACACTTTCCCATGTGCCATGGAGATTACAGAGGTTAGCACATGGGTAAGCAGAAGAGAAAGCAGGCATCAGCAGATTTTTTAGGTGCACATTTTTAAACCAGGCATGGAAATGAGGCAATTTTCTGTGGTAGTTTTTCAAGGAAAACCACAAAACTCCAGGAAATATGGAGTCAGAACTGTTACAACCATCTGTAAATTGTGTCTTCTTGCTTGAGGTGATCATTAATTATACCTGCTACAAACATAACAGTCTCCTTGCTAAATGAGATGAAAGAAAGCACACTAGCTCTACCCACTGTAACTTATATGAAAAGTTGGGAGAAATAATATGAGGAAAGGCAAAAAGGAGAAAAAAAAGATCTTAAAGGGATAGAGGAATATCAGTGTCTTGTGGAAGCCAAGTGGAAAGTGACACAGTGAAGCAGAAAAAACCTGCTAGCATTAAAGTTATACCCCAGAGGGAATGTGCTGGGGTGGGGGGGAGAAGGTTCTGGACACTTGAAAGCACTGTCATCATTCTGTGCAGCCCAGAACTCTGAGGAGTTCTGGTAGGCTGAGCAGGTGGTAGGTACCTTCAGAAGTTCATGTTTTCTCAACATTTTGCTTATATCTGGACATGTGCTGTCTTCCTGAAGAACAGATCCAAAATGTGATGGAAAGTCTACCTGATGCTTCTCAAATCCATCAAGTTGGACATAGATGATATAGAAACCATGGTGTATGTATGTGTAGGGGGAATTTGCCCCTGCTCTGAGGACATGGCCCCTTTAAAGACTAGGAGGGGTAAGTAGGAAGTTGTAGGGCACTCCGTTTCAGTTGGTTCAGGTAACTTCTGATTTGGCTCAGGCTTTGGATTATTACTATTATTTTAAGCTTCTACTTTTACACAGGTTCATGCATTTGTTTGTGAATTAGTTTATTTATTTAAGAATTTATTGAGTGCCTATTATGTCCCTAGCACTAGGCATGGGTATATAGAAATTCATTAGACATGTTCCTTGCCTTCTTACAGCTTATAATATAGTAAAGGGAAGGCTCGTAAACTAATGTTTGGCCAAGACTTAGGATGACCAACTGTTCTGGTTTGCCCATTTTTAGCACAGAAAGTCTTGCATCCTAGAAAACCCCTCAGTCCTGGGCAAACCAAGGTGGTTGGTCACCCTTCCAAGACTCCACGGAGAACAGAGTATCTTACCACTGTGGCAAGTCACTGGGGGCCAAAACTATGGCAATATGACATTTCTTGCACCTCAGTGTTACAGAACAAATTCACATCTGGTACATCATGGGATTACTAAGAAACTTTGAATGTCGCACACAGAAAAATTATGATCTGCAGAATTTGAGTCTATTGATTTTGAGACAATAGCTAAGATTCTGTTAGAGAACTGATACGCAGAAATGAGTGAGGTCTCTCAGAAGTAACTCCTGATGTGGGGACTATCAGAAGACTGGGAATAGACTGAGTGAAAGGATTTACCAGATGCTTTAAAACTTCTGGGCTGATTTACAGGGAGATTAGCAGAAGGCTCTGGAAGGAAGAGAGGCAAATATACCCTTATTAGAGTTTGATAAAGATATTAATTTATCTGCAATTCCCAGGAGCATTCTGAGAAAGTGAGAGGTCGGGAAGTTGAACTTTAAGGGCCTTATTTTGGATTCGGAATTTCTAACCTCTTCCTGGACAGTGGTTAATGGCACCAGAGACTTGAAGTCCGGGACCCAAGCTTGAACATGTTACTCAAGTCATGGGTTGACTTGTTGGTACAGGCAATTGTACCCGTGATGGAAATCATTAATTGCTATCGCAGGTTTCTGAGGCTGAGAAAAGGCAGTGGTGAGAGGATGTTTCAGAAGACTAGCCTTTGGGGGTCCTCAAATCAGACAATGCTTAATGACTATAGATGACTGCTGAGTACTTTAGAATATGCTTTTGCTATTTCTAAAGAAAAGATCATTAGTTACTGGAAGGCAGAGAAAAGGTATCTGTATTTATGTTGTGGAAGGTGCCAGGGAGCTTAGATTTTAGGAGGGAGGGACTGATTCTGTTTAGAACAAATGTGGACAGGGTCAGAGTTGAATGGCATGCCATACTCCAAGCTCAGTTGAATTAAATTCATCCTCCCCGATCCCAGCCCTTAGTAACTTCTAATTACTAAGGCTGTGAAGGAAGATGTGGCAGCCACTGTTGGTTGACTGGCTACTGCTCCCCTCCCTTCTCTCTTCTCCCTTCTCTCTACCCATTTTTGAGCCTTTCAGTGATTGGTCTGGGGTGATATGTGACCTAGATTTAAATAATGAGACATAAGTGGAAGTTGCTGGGTGGGGCTTCCGGAAAATCTTCATAATATGCTGGCAGGCTTTTTGCCTCTGCACCCTACCCCTGCTTTTTTCCTAAGATAGGACTGGGTCTTAAGGTCCAACAGCCATCTTGTGACCAGGAGGCAACAGGCATAAGGATCAAATACACCCAGTATGGATGCTGCAGTGGGAAAATAGAAAGAGCCTGGGTTCTGATGGTATCCTTGATCAAGTGCATCAGCCTCAGAATAGTCTGTCCCCTAATACTTCTTGTTACATGAGAAAAATAAACTCTTAATTACTCACGTTAGAGGTAGATTGGTTTTCTGTTAGTTGCAGCCAAATGGATCCTCTACAGATAGCAAAGGGAAGGAAGAGGATGTGGTTACTCACTTCTAGGTACATGAGGAGACATGAGTAGACTGGACAATTTTAATGGCACCAGCATAGGCCTTGCCAGAAGGGCAGATGGGAATTTATTATAGCAGGTAAAAGCTCTAATCTCACCACACCAGCACGCCCTTGGGCTGCTATCAATACGACGTCCTGGGATCAAACTCAAGGGGTCAAACTATTTTTTTTGTGTGTGTGTGTGAGGAAGATCAGCCCTGAGCTAACGTCCATGCCAATCCTACTATTTTTTTTTTTTTTTGGCTGAGGAAGACTGGCCCTGGGCTAACATCCATGCCCATCTTCCTCCGCTTTATGTGGGACGCCGCCACAGCATGGCCTGACAAGCGGTGCATCAGTGTGCTTCCGGGATCTGAACCCGGACCGCCAGCAGCGGAGCGCGTGCACTTAACCGCTATGCCATGGGGCCAGCCCAAGGGGTCAAACTATTAAAGAAGCATTGACCAACTCCTGAATGGGACTGTTTCAGATGCAGCCACTGAGAGGAGGGAAGAGCAAGAGCACTCATTTTGCTTTGCTCGTGCGAAGAGACACATTTCATTGTCATAAGGCATCCAGGAAGAGAAATTACAGCTAGTTATGGAAAAGCTATGCATTCTTGGGGATTTTTGGAAACAGGAACGGCATCAGGAAGAAATTAGGTTAATTTGGCAATTTGTGCTCATTCTCTTACTCTAGAAGGCAGGACCCAGGAGGGGAAGAAAAAGAGGCTGCAGTGTCCACTACTCCACTACTCTCACACTGGCTCCCACAGAGGAGACCAGGGGAAGATGGTAAAAGAGATTTCAAACCCTAAAACAGTAGATTATACATTCTTCTCAAGTGAACATGGAACATTGTCTAGGATAGGTCATATGATAGGCCATAAAACAAGCTACAATAAATTTCAAAAGATTGAAATCATCCAAAGTATCTTCTCTGACCATAGTGGAATAAAATTAGAAATCAATAATGAAAAGAAATTTGGGAAATTCACAATGTAAAAATTAAACAACATATTCCTAAGTAATCAGTGGATCAAAGAAGAAATCACAATAGAAAATAATTTGGGATGAGTGAAAATAAAAACACAACATACCAAAATTTATGAAATATAGCTAAAGCAGTGCTTAGAAGGAACTTTATAGCTGAAAACTCCTCTATTAAAAAAGAAGATCTCAAATCAATAACATAACCTTACACCTTAATAAACTAGAAAAAGAAGACCAAACTAAACCTAAAGCAAGCAGAAGGAAGGAAATAAAACATATTAGAGTAGAAAGAAGTGAAATAGAGAATAAAAAAATAATAGAGGAAATCAGTGGAACCAAAAGTTGGTTCTTTGAAAAGATCCACAAAATTGGCAAACTTTTAGCTAGACTGATCAAGGAAAAAAAGAGAGAATATCCAAGTTACTAAAATCAGAAATAAAAGAGGGGGCATCACTACTGACCTTACAGAAATTAAAAAGGTTATAAAGGAATATTGTAAACAATTTTATGCCGACAAGTTATATAACCTAGATGAAATGGGCATATTCCTAGAAAGACCCAAACTACTGAGACTGACTCAAGAAGAAATAGAAAATCTGAATGAATCTATGTTGCAGGTCCTCAAGACCACTCCCAGGTTGGGTGATTCACTAAGAGGACTAAGAAGATTCAGCTTATAGTCATACTCATGGATATTATTTATTAAGCAAAATGATACAAAGCAAAATCAGCAAAAAGAAAAGGCTCATGGGGTAAAGTCCAGAGGAAACTGGGTGCAAACTTCAAGGGTCTTCTACCTATGGAGTCACACAGAATGTACTTAACTCCTCCAGCATTGAATTGTGACAACATGGGTAAAATGTTGTCTACCAGAAGAAGTCACTGGAGCCTCAGTGCCCAACATTTTTATTGGGGGCTGGTCACACAGGCACTCTGTACCTAGCATGTACCAAAATTCTAGACTCCTAGAAGAAAAGCAGATGTTCAGCATAAAGCATATTTTTTTGCACAAACAGTTTAGGCACAGTGAGCAACTCTTGTTATCTAGGGAATGGTGGGAACACTCTTGAAATCCACTTTCCCAGATGCCAGCCAAGGGTCAACCTTGTAAACAAGACTTTCTAAGGACAGGAGTTTCAGGCCCGCTGTATTAACTTTTCTGCACAACCTACAACAAGTAAAGATAGAATTAGTAATCAGAAAACTTCTCACAAAGAAAAGCCAAGGCCCGAATGGCTTCACTGGTGAATTCTACCAAACATTTAAAGAAGAAACATTAATTCTTCACAAATTCTTCCAAAAAAATATAAGATGAAGCAACACTTTCCAACTCATTCTATGAGGCCAGTATTACCCTGATACTAAAACTAGACAAAGACATCACAAGAAAAGAAAATTATAGACTAACATCCCTTATGAATATAGATGCAAAAATCCTCAACAAAATACTAGCTAACAAAATCCAGCAACATATAAAAAGGATTATACACCACAGCCAAGTGGGATTTACCCTAGGAATGCAAGGTTGGTTTAATATCCAAAAATCAAACAATGTAACACACCTTGTTACTAGAATAAAGGACAAAAACTACATAATAGATGCAGTAAAACCATTTGACAAAATCCAAAACCCTTTCAGGAACAAACTAGGAATAGAATGGAAATTGCTCAACCTGACAAAGGCCTCTACAAAAAACTCACAGCTAACATCATAGGTAGTGATGAAAGACTAGATGTTTTGCCCCTAAGGTCAGGAACAAGACAAAGATGTCTGCTCTTGCCACTTCTATTCCACAATGTACTGGAGGTGTATTGAAGACCAGAGGGCCATTTTCCACATTTTCTGGACTGTTAGCCCCCTAGGATTCTGAGTATGACCTCAGGGAGGGGGAGAGGCACTCATAAAAATATTGTGTCAACATCCTAGCATTTGGAGACTAATTTTCTAAATTTGATTTAGAAAAATACAATAACGTGACACTTGTCACATCAGAATGCTAAGGTGCAAATTCATACTGCTTATCAGTGCTGTGAAAGTCAAGATAGATATAGCAACAGGTACACGGGTGAGGAAGGGGCAAAAATGATGAGTGAGGGCAGGCTGTGGTGGGCGGCACAGGAATAGCTTCATGGTGAAAGAATTTAAGCAGAATCTGGAAAAAAATGAGTAGATACTTGCTAGGTGGACAGAGGCAAGGGAAAGGGAGCAGCATGAAAAAAGGTGTGGAGGTGTTGAAACTGTTTAGCACGTTTGGAGAACATTTAGTAATTTATTAGCATGGCTAGAGTAAGGGATGGAAGAAGCATGGTGAAAGATGAAGGAAGAGAAATAGACAGGGCTGGGTCACAAGAAGCCCACTGATCCCATGCTAGCCTGCTGTACTAGCGTCTGTTTCCCTTGCAGGCTCTACACTCTAACTTCATTCTGATCTCTTTTGTTTTTTTAAAAATGGTTTCTGACCTGCCATCACCCCACTCTCGGCTTGGATTCTTGCTCTTGACTATTCGCCTAATATAACCAAGGACTTTCCATTTCTCCACCCATTTACAGCCCAACCAGGTCATCGCCTGTGTACTCAGACTCCTGCTGGACACATCCTGGCTTGAATTCTATCACTTCTGTGGCCAATTAAGGCAGACATGGCCCGTAAAGCTCTGGAATGTGTCTCCAGAGACTCTGACATTTTAAGTGGGAAATTGAAAGACCTAGGTGGTATTTTCATTTCTTTTTCTAGTTCACACAGACATGACTTTGTAGGAGAAATGAGGATGTGGGTAGTGAGTCATTAGCTACATAACTGGGACTACACAGTAGGGTTTGGTAATTGAAATATTTTCCTGGCGATGGGTAGATTCATCTCATAAATACTTGGAAAGAATTAATTTTATTTATTATATATATATTTATTCCCTACCACATTCCATAAAGCAGTTATGCCAGTTTAGAAAAATGCAACAACACAAAAAGATAAACGATTAAGGGGATTGGGCAAATGAAAAATAAGGGTAGGGCAATAATAGAGCCAAGATTAAATAAACTCATAGAAATGCAAACCACCCATTTTTGCTAGAAGGGAGCCCACAGCATTTCCTGATAGAAAGTCTTGGAGAAGCTATCTTGTTGATCCTTATTGAGTAGTGAATATATTTCAGAGAACTCCTGCAATCCATATGATAATGAATTTCATATAGCTATAGAGTGGTTAAAGAATTTGGGTCCTGGAGCCAACCTTTCTGAGTTCAATCCTGGCTCAACCATTTACTAGCTGTGCAATCTTGGGAAAGTACTTAACCTCTGTGGGCCTCAATTTCTTCATTTGTAAAATAGGGACAACAATTCCTACCTCATAGCACGGTTGTAGAGATAATACATTTAATATTTGTGTTTAGAACTGTTTTAGGCACACAGTAAGCACCATGAAGTGTTAAATTTTTTAAATAAAAATATATTTAATAATTAGATAATGTTTATTAATTTTTGTTAAATTAAAAACAATTCAGTGATTCTTAGATATAGATCTATAAAAGCTCCAAAGAATGAAGTCAAAACACGTGGCTCTCTTGTAGTCTGGATTGATCAAAGAGTGAAATTTATGGGAAGGGATGGATGGCACATATCTTCTAGGAAACTCTGGGAAATGGGTTTATCAGGAGCCTTGTCTATCTAACGAAGTGATATTCTTCTGAGGAAAACGAAGTAAAATACTCGGATAAAACAAAATAACAGACAGAAAGAAACAACATTAAATTGTTAAATAAAAAAATCAGGAAATGGAATAACACTTAAGGCTGCAGTTGACTAAGGTTTAGAGTATGTGTAAAATGTAGTTTGAAAAGTTATACAACATTTATAGTTGATGAGGCCTGGTGGGCCGGCACCAATGACTGGAATTAATGGCACCAATGACTGCCACAGACTATGGCAGTGTGGACTTTGTTCAGAAGAACTGCTCTGAAAGAAGGGGCAGAGGAAGAGACAGCATTGAATGAAGTCAGCTATGCTTATACTTGTAAGGAAACTCAAGAACCTGAATGGTTGGCTCCACCATGAGAACATGGTGGAGCCAGCCAATTGGCTGAGGGTAAACCAGAATATGTATTATAGGCTGTCTAGCCAGATAAAGGATGCAAAGGGGGAATAAATGAACATTTACTAAGCTTATACTTCTGTATCTGAGTGGGTTGGAGTGGCCAGAGTCAGACTGGTTCTCCTGCCTAGAACAACTAGAAAAGCTGGATAATATAGAGAAACCATTTGCCTGAAGGCAGTGAGGAGGTGCTGAGACAACGAAAAGGAGAGGTAGCTAAGTCTCTGGAAAGGGAAGAATCCAGAGAGGTGAGGGAATTATTGCAAACACTTTTACCCTGAGGGTGTATGTTGATTCTGAGTTGGAGGGAGAGGGGGTGGGAGCTGAGAGTCTATGATTTGCACCTGCTGAGGAATTTGCCAGGGAACAGGAAACCAGCAGATCTTTTGGTGGAGACTTGGCAGGGGTGGGGTGGGTGCTCAAGCCCGTTTTTCACTCAGCACATTTACCAAATACTGGGGCTGCATGGAGCAGGGGGCAAAAACAAGGAGAAAGCCTCTAGAAGTAGAGCATTTTAGCAGACTTGGGATAGAGCGATTAGAGTTGGGATTGTCCAAGAGGAGGGATGCACATAATACACTAGGTTTTCAGTGGGAAATCCTGGAGGGCTAAGAGCAAACCAGGGGTGGATTGAGCCTTAGCAGGACTGCAGCCCAGCCTTGACTCAGCATAGCTCCTGAATGGAATAGGATGATCTGCCACCACTCTATCTACTTAGTGCAGGGCAGGATGAACCCTCTCTAGAGGAAGCCAACACCAACTGGAACCTCAACAATTTATTTAGACACAATCAGCATCTTTCATTAAAATGTTATCAGGTGCACCAAAAGACAGGACCACATGTCTGAAAACCAAAAGAAAAAAGAGACAATAGAAACAAAGCCACCGGTGATCCAGGTATTGGGATTAGCAGATAAAAACCTTAAAATAACTATGATTAGTATGTTCAAGAAAATAGGTGAAAATACAGAGAATTTCTCCAGTGAATTAGAATCTATAAAAAAACAAATGAATGGAAATTGTAGAACTACTAACCAACCACTATGTGCGAATCATATGCCAGACATATGCAACATGCTTTACACATGCAATATTATTTAATCATCTTGAAAAACATATGAGGTATATTTTATTGTCTCTATTTTACATGAGACAGGGACAAGAGTTACGAATGTGTGTCTGTCATGAACCTTCTCCCCCACTCCACTTCTACTCATAAAAGGAGAAGCCTTGTGGGTTCTATTGCTGGATATTTTAAATAGATAGAGAGAGATAGCACCTGAGAGGGAGGGGACTATGTCAGAGAAGCTAAGTCAACCTACAGAATATATATGTAGCTGAGAGAGGGAGGAAGAAGATAGAGGAACTGGGACTGGGGATGGAGACAGAGTTTTAGTTTGCGTGTGTGTGTGTGTGTGTGTGTGTGTGTGTGTGTTTGTATGTGTGTGTGAAAGACTCTTGGAACAGCTCCAGGTTAGATATAACTGAGGAATGGATGAAGAAAATTTGAGAAATGTCACTGTGGGTAATGAACTATTTCTTCTCTGGTGTTCTTTGAAAGCACAAATAAAGTAATTTTAAAATTACTTTTTGGCCTCTGGATAGTGCTTCTTTATATACCATTTATGCAGAGACTAAACCCTATGGGGCCACTAGATTTGTTAGGGTTACAAATAGATGAATACATTGATGCTTAGAGAGAATAAGTATGTTGCCTAAGGTCATACAGTTGGGAAATAATGAAGCTGTCAGAAACCTAGGGCCATCTGATTCCAAAACCCATGCTTTCAATGGACAATACAAATTACATTTTACCACAACAGATTAGAAAATTGCCTTGCCTTGCCTCCCAAAATAGAGAGGTAACAAAGGGAGAATTTCTACTCTGAACCTAAATTTGACTAAAGCTGAGGAATTAGTTGGTAAAATGGAGAAGTGCTAGAAATGCCAGAAGAAGGCAACCATGTTATCCTGGAGTCTGGGGAGTCAAATTTATCTCATAGACTTTAACCCAAATCATAAGATCATATATGTAAAAAACTAATTGAAATATGCTTTTCTCTAAAATTAAATAGAGCACACAAAGGTGTAATGATAAATACAGGAATCCAGCAAGGCCTCATTGCGGAAGCGTCATTTGAGCCGAGTCTTTCAGGGTGAGGTAGGATTTGAACATAGGGGGATAGAAGAAGGGACAATATGAACAAAGCCTCAAAGGTGGGGCAATTTAAAGTTTGTATATTAATTTGGTTGAAGTGTATGGTACATGAAGGGGAATAATGGGAGACAAGGCTGGAGTTTGAATACTTGGCTAAGGAATATGGACTTTAAAGTGTAACCACTAGAAAGCCACAAAATATCTTTAAGCTGTAGAGTGGCAGGATCAGTGCTGTTTCAAGAAGATTAATCTGGTGGCAGTATGTAACACGAATTGGGAAGGGGAAATCCTAAAGGCATTGAGACAGTTAAGAAATTATTGCAATATTAAAGGAAAGAGGTAAAAAGGGCCTGAGCTAGGACAGTGATAATAGGAATGGAGAGGAGAAGATACATGCAATAGATGCTGTGGGGACAGAAATGCAAGGCTTAAGTCACTGGGTACTGGCACCATGGAAAAACATGTGATAGTCAGGGGAACACTTCAAGAAGATTAATCTGGTCTAATGAGCAAGGCAAATTAGAAGCGAGAGAGATTGGAGGTAGGAAAGCCAGTTAGGAGTTTACTGAAGAAGTCTTGGTGAGAACAGGCGGTGGGAACGGGAAGGAAAGAACAGTTACATCTCATGCTTGGAGAAGAAAAATGATCTGACTTGTGATGAAGTGGGTGAAAAGGGTGAAAAGGCTGGAAGCGACTGAGGTTTCAAGCCTCGGTGAGTAGACAAGGGTGGTGCTGCTATTAACAGAAAGACAGAAGTCAGAATGAGAAGTTAGAGGGAGGGGAAACACCACAATGAGAAAGAGAGGGCAAGAGAGGTACACAGGAGCTGACAAGATCAGATTTTAAAAGAACATATGAAAAAGGTACAAAAGAAATACAAAACCAAGGATGGAGTTCAAGAAGTGCTGAAAACTTGTAAAAATAGGGTCAGGAAGGTTAAAACTTAAATAATCTTGTCACATAGTAGATACTCCAAAAATATGTGTTGTTGAATGAATGAACTGAGGCTTGTGCAATTCTTCCCTCTACAACACACTGCCCTTCAGGCTTTTTGCTGCTTGGAGAACATATCATGTGAAAAGCAAGAAGGAGGAGCCATTCAAACACTATTTTCCCTCTCTCTTTTCCCGAAAAGGAGAGTGGTCTTTCATTGGGATGAGGTGGAACAACCACAGAGTGGAGAGAATGGTAGCACAAGATGGGTGAGGAGCTGTTACAAGTACCTAGTCACTGTTAAGTGAATTCAAGTTGAGTGAAGTACACAAGCAAGAGTGTTAAGTGAAAGGAGAATTAGTCTCAGTGTTGGAGTCTGTATTTATCTGGCTACATCTGGAGAAGGGAATTTAGCAAAGAAGTTAAAAACATGGGCTTTGTAGTCAACAGAAGTTGGTTTAAATTCTGACTTGGCCACTTCGGTAGCTGTGTGACCTCTGGTAAGTTACTTGATCTCTTTAGACGTCAGTCTTCTCTATCTGTAAAAATAGAGACAACAATCCCTATCTCACAGATTTATTGAGGATTAAATGAGGTAAAGAATGTGAAATACTTGATTAAGTGACTAGTACTTAGTAAATGCTCAAAAAATGAGTATCTATTAGTATGGGTCATCCATATACTTGTGAGTCTCTGTGAGAGAGGAGTGATAAAGAGGTCTCTTTGCCCTTCTGTTCCTGGCACATAGTGCTCAATTAATATTTGGTGAATAAATAAATAAATATAGATTCTCAAACCCCGAGTTCAGAGGTAGGGAGATTCTAATCTTATGTATGTAATCCAGGATGGAAGAAAATACTCTTTCTCAACCTTATTTTTAACGGCTTCAAAATATTTCACGGTTAGGCTGAATTACAGTTCTTGTAACCTTTCCCCTACTTTGATTTAACTATTCCTCTATTTAGGACATTTAGGTTGTTTCCAATTTTGTTTACCATTGTAAATAACACTGAGATGAACATGCTGGTACCCATATCTTTGCTTCCTTTTCTGATTGTTTTCTTGGGCTACATTCCCAGCAATGGAATTAAAGTATTGAAGGGTATCACTTTCTAGAATGTTTACACTCCCTCTAGCAGTGTATTACAATGGCAATGTCTGTTTAAAATATCACGTACTATAAGAACGTTTTGAAGCCACTTGAGAGAAATTCCTCCCGAGTGATGTAGCATTTCTGAGATTCTGAGGAATTGGGTGGAGTAAATAGTAAATTGGGCTGCTGGGCTTTAATGGACAGAACGTGTCTGTTGTCTCTGCTCTGCAAAGACAGGAGATGGGTGTTCTTCAGATAGGAAACAGGAACTCAGTGGGTGGACCTAAAAGGGAGTGTGGGCTTTGAAACAGGAAAAAAGTCTGCTTCTGATAGTGAAAGAGACACACTGCTGTGCTGTCTGATCACCCATACCCTACTAGGTCAAACTGCTATTCATTATCCACTTAGCAGTGATACCCGTCCATGGACTATATTTGCAGTTGTTTTATTTTGCTTTCTAAATATATTACTGTTTCATGTATGTGCTCTTTTAGTTTTTCCATTTCAGGAAATGGCATCCACTTGTTTAAATCAGAAACTAGGCAGTTATTTGATACTTTCCCCTTCTTCACTTCCTATGTCCAATCCTTCATCAAGTTCTGACTCTCTCTCTAAAGTATTTCTCTAATGGGTTTACCTTTCTCATTTTGACTTCCAAAATTCTAGTCCAAGCCACCATCATCTCTTGCCTAGACTACTGCAGTGCCCTCCTACCTCATTTTCTTGTTTCCATTCTTGCTTCTGCCAGTTCGTTTCCAAATTTTGGTGCAAGTAATCTTTTAAAAACTTAAATAGATGATGTCATTTCTCATGATTTCTTTCCGTACTTAAAATAAAGTCCACGGTCCTTACTTTGGCCTATAAAGCTTTGCATGATTTGACCCCTCCTCACTTCTCCAACCCCACCTTCTGGCTCTCTCTCCCTTGCTCTCTTTGTTTCAGTCACAATGGCCTTTCTGTTCTGGATTCTTCTCTCATCTCCTTCCAGCCTTAGGGTCTTTGCACTTCCCCTGAACCTGGAATGCTCTTCCTGCCTTGCTTCACCTGTCCAGTTCCCGTTCATCTGGCAGGTCTCAGTTTAAATGTCACTTTCACAGACAGGCTCTCTTATAGCAGCCTCTTCTTTTCCTTCATAAACTTCTCAAATTAAGAATATATATATTTAATTCTGTCTCTTCCATTAGAGAGTAAGTTTCTTGAGGCCACAGATAGTGTCTTTTACGTTAACACTAAATATCTAGGGCTTAGCACAATGTCTGGCACAGACTAGGCACCCTTCATTTAAATGAACCATAATGTCTAGCATAGTTTTAGGAAGAAAATAGGTTTAAAATATAGTGCTTATGGGAAATTCCCAGTTACCATTTAAATGTACAAAATCGGGGATTTTCAAATTTAGTGTCGTATAACTGAATTCAAGAATTATTCTCTATAACACAAAACCAACAAAGGCAAGTCATATTTAGTCCACATTCAGAGTATTTCCAGTTTTTTCCTGTCCTCTTGAGGATTGGGACAGGTTTGGGATCAGGGCAGGATTAAGTCAGCTGCTTTTCTGTGGTTGGTACTTAACACTCTTCCTCTTCCTCACCTGGGGACATGTGTACTCACCAGCAGGCTGTGACACAAAGCATGGAAATGCTGCTGATTTGTCTCCAGCTCATCCCAGTCCAGCTGCCAACAGCTTGTGGGTCTGAGGATGAATGGGAGTCCATACGTCAGTGACTCGCAGACCCCACTGGATTTTAGAGCCCTGGGAAGAGACAATGGCAGTGAAAGTCTTCTTAGTGATATCCAGACTCTCAACCCAGATCCACTTAAATTCAGCTTAAGTCTAAGACACTATTGTGAAATCCTTTAAGTTAGGGCCTGTGAATTATTCATCCTAGTATGGCCAGTACCCAGCAAGGTCTCTGGCACACAGCACATTCTCAAAGACTGTTAATCAATGAATGAAGCAGCCATCATGAGGACTCAAGACTCTAATGGATATTTCTTGTCCTGAGCTCATTCCATTCCAAGTGGCTTCCCTGGGGACACTTCATAATACCCCTGCTACAGCAACCATATAACACAATATTATGCTAACCATCTGCATCCCAGTCCTGGCTCTTTTGTGGTGAGGCATGGACAGAGGATGCATCTAAGAAGAGCATGCATTTAACAAGGTTCCCAGCAGCATCCATAGTCACAAAGCCATGGACAAGCTTACTCATATATCTGTGCATGGCACTGTGATAGTAACCAGGAAGCAGTAAAAGTGACCTTTGCCATAATTGCTAATTCTACCTTAGACTTGGCTCTCCTAGAAGCAGGAATTCTAGTACTTAGAGAAATGGGAGGGCAGGGATAGATCCTATGTACCACTTGCTCCTTGAAGGTCAGATCTCTGTCCCAATGCTTAAACACAATAGGTATTCAGTAAACATTTACTGAATGGATAAACACCTTTCTGTTGATCTTGTTTTTCTCTGCATTCAGAGACTTTCTGGATTTCCAATCCTCATCCAGACCTCAGAATGTCTTACTGAGGCACATCTTCCACCATCTGCTCATTCATCTCCACATGAGCAGCCTGACCTTGCTCTTTCATGCCCATATCTGAAGTTGCTGCTTTGGAACTGACTCC
This sequence comes from Ceratotherium simum simum, assembly GCF_057802395.1. NCBI lineage: Eukaryota > Metazoa > Chordata > Mammalia > Perissodactyla > Rhinocerotidae > Ceratotherium > Ceratotherium simum. The sequence goes on along the minus strand of NC_141910.1, from coordinate 12,243,036 downwards.
CGCCTGCCTGACACCTGGGGAGGCCCTCTATCTCTGGACTTTCTAGCCATGGAACCAGTAACAAATAAGCACTGGCATGGATTGCAGAGGTTCCCTTGGACCATACTTGATCACCCGGAGTTTGTAACGAGAGGCTGATGACTGAGAAGCCATTTGGTAGAGTGTGCTGAAGTCTCCTTTGGGGTCATCCACTCTCAAGGAGCCATCAGCTGTGCCAGGGAGCAGGGATGGGCTGAGAAGTCGCTCTTGGAGATCACATTTCAGGCACACTACAATAAAAATGGCATTGGGGGACAGATTGTTTGTCAAAAGTCACCTCAGGATATATGATTAAGAGACAACATCTGCCACCCATTCCACCTCCACCAGGCAAGTAAGGGTTGGGAGGAGGCAGAGGAGTGGAAAGAGGAAAGTAGGATTGGTTTGGGAAGGCAGAGCAGGTCTGGAACCTACAGAATTGCTCTACACAATAGGTAACTTCTTTTTTGGGTCTGACAGGATTTTTACTTGTTTTACTTCTGGGATGGCTGAGCAATTGCCTCATAGTGAGAGATCTGGCTTGTGACCCAGTCTAGGAGGAACATGTGTCCTTGGTGGAGGAGGCAGCTAACACTACAATATGCACAGGCCCTTTGCTAATCACAGAAGGAAATCTTGCCTCTGCTGCTTCCCTGTGGCTAAGCTTTGGCAAGACTACAGTGCAGAAGGAAGAGTAGGAAAGCAGAAGTCAGGCAGTCAGCTGACAGCTACTGTTTTTCTGTGGGGTCTTCTAAGGACATTTGGCGGTGGGGGGGGATAAGTTCCTGAAATAGTTATTTTTTAATTCTCCAAAGAAACCAAAGTATAGAACCTTTTGGGCCTTGGGGCACCACCGTGGCACCAGAGAACAGTTCTGAGGGGGCTTCAACTAGGTATGCATTATTCATCAAGGTACTATACTCTTCTGTGTTAAGCTTCTGCTCCAGCAGGTATGTTCACATGCCACAGTGTACAATGTTCTGGTGCACTAGGCTTGAGTCCTTGATATTACAGAGGTTTTCAATAAAATGTATGCAGGGTTTGAACACTGTTACCAAACTTATGTATATGTGAATGTTCAGTACTTGTGAGAAGGCTAGCAGTTGATGTTAGTGATTTGTGAAATGACTGTGCTAACTATAACATGAGGTAAAAACAAAAGTAGAAATAATGTAGAGGAAAAAAAAAAGGATGGCAGAATAGATGTCAGATCCAGCTGGCCCTCCTGGGCCCATCAATCAGACCTAGACATTAATTCTGGGTGAGATGGCTGTTGGCCTGGTGTGTCCCAGCGCCCAGGAAGTCAGTAGGAGGGACTTTGCCTAAGACTCCAGCTTCCCTTCATTCCTTCGAAGCCTGACTTCTCCATTGTGGGGTCCCTGGGCTTTAGAACTGGACAGCTGTGTTCATCTGGCTGAGGCTCTTAAATCTGGTTGCAATAAGAATCAATTAGGGAACTTGAAAAGATACCGATATCTGGGCCCTACCTCAAACTAATGAAATTGGGATCTTGGGGGAAAAAGCCCAGATATTGGCATTTAAAAAAATTCCTCGTGTAATTCTTATTGCAGCCAGGGCTGATAACTATGGGAATAGTTGTCTCAGCAGAGAGTTCCAAAGCTGGGAAAGCTGTTTTAGCAGGGCTCGAGCCTAGAACAAGGTATCCTTTTCACCTCCCAGAACCTAGGTGCAGAGGTGGTAGATGCCAACCCAAGAAATGAGAAAAGACACTTATCTGAAGCTGACTGTGCCCTCTGTCCACTAGGAGGCCTCTGAGGGAAGCATCTAGAGAGGAGGTGAAGGGCCCTAGGCAGCTACAGAAGCAGGTGGTGTAGTTAGAAGAACCTTATAAGGAGGAGTCAGAGTGAACATCTGAGGAGCAGTCCTCAGAAGATTCTACAGTAGGAGAGCTCAGGGGTTTCGTTTGTTTTGTTTCATTTTTTGTAGTGAGCCACATTTCCAGAAATCCACATGTGCGGCAATGCATCAGCTTTTTAAACAATGGATAACTGCAGTATGGTCTTTATTGTGGTTGTATAAACTCTCAGGTGGGTCATACTTACCCCAGAGGGGCCTGCTTTCCCCAGACCTCATTCTAACTGTGTCTGAGCATCTGGATTCCAGTGAAGTCCTCCCCAGCAGAAGAGCTGAGGAGTCTAGATCTAAGTTCCTCCATGCACCCTGAAGACCTGTGGACTTCTGAAAAATTGTTACAGGTAGAGCGAAACATTACGGCTCTGACCTTGGTGCTGAAAGCCATGGAAAGAGGGAGGGCAAAGCAGAGAAATTCTTGACAGTACCATGGGCAAGTGCTGTGCAATAGTGGAAGAAAGGCTGGTTGCAAGTTCCTGGCTTTTGAGCCCCCCAGCCTTCCTAATAAGAGAAGTGAATCTCTATCCTCTTTGTTCAGAATTACCCAGCATGAGGCAGGTTGTGTAGTAGGTAAGGGTTCTGAAAGCAGATAGATCTGGGTTTGATGAATGTCTTCTGAGCTGAGAGTAGTCAAATGTACAAAATATGGATTTCTAATCCTAAGGGTTAAGAGCAGGCTCTGGAGTTGTCTGGCTTCAAATTCTGGTTCTGCTATTAATTTTCTTTCAGCCCTGGGAAAATGTTTAATTTCTCTAAGTCTCAGTTTTCTCATCTGTAAAACAGGGACCATATTGTATTTAATTGATTCTAAGACACATTTTTTTTTCACGTACTAATATCTCTAGATGTGTCTTACAATTGCCATTGGCCAGGCAGATACTCTTAAACTTTACTTACTATTCTAACCTAAAACAACTCTCTCAGTAAGGATAAAATAATATTTCTAAGTGATAAGAAAGCATTGTGTCATATTTAACTGGCAGTGTTTTTCTTTCTTAGTGGTACATAAGATAATGGTGTATCTTATAATTGATAGCATCTTAGAGCCAGTGACATATGGTAACATTACCTGTCTCATGATATTGTGTGAAGATGAAATGGGATAATGCAAGGAAAAGAGTTAACATAATGCTTAGGGGAAAATAGAAAAGAAATGAATTCCAGAGGGTCGGACAGGGAGCCATTGGTATTATCAGCCTTGGACAAAAGGGGTGGAAAGGATGTCCTGGAAAGAAGATTTTACACACAAAGGAAAGACAGATTAAAATCAAAGTAAGTTGTCAAAGGCATCCCAGGCCTTAGGTTGAAATAGGGGGTGTGTGTAGGGGATGGATAAAGACCTGAATATCCCCAGAAATAAAGGACCAAGATGTGTCTTCCCCTTTGGGGTTGGGAGTCTGTACCCATTTCTCTCATTGAACTCCCATCCCTAAAGTGGAAGACACACCCTTGTCCTTTCCCTTTGGAGCCGGGCCGTAAGGAGTCAGTTTTTCCAAGCTCAGTGTGGCTGACTATACTGATGGGCCCATTTGCAAGCCCTGCTACCCTGGGTCCTGAGCCAACCTTCAGAGACGATGGAGACTAGAAATGGCCTTATCCCTACTATCTAGTGGGACCTAGAATGAAGTACAGTAGTCCCCTCTTATTCGTGGTTTTGCTTTCTACAGTTTCAGTTACCCCTGGTCAACCTTGGTCTGAAAATATCAAATGAAAAATTCCAGGGGGCCAGTGCCGTGGCTTAGCGGTTAAGTGCGTATGCTCCCCTACTGGCGGCCTGGGTTCAGACCCCCGGCATGCACTGCCGTACCACTTGTCCGGCCAAGCTGAGGCAGTGTCCCACATACAGCAACTAGAAGGATGTGCAACTATGACATACAACTATCTACTGGGGCTTTGGGGAGAAAAAGGGAAAAAAAGGAGAAGGATTGGCAATAGATGTTAGCTCAGGGCCAGTCTTCCTCAGCAAAAAGAGGAGGATTGGCATGGATGTTAGCTCAGGGCTGATCTTCCTCAAAAAAAAAAAAGTTCCAGAAGCAAACAATTCATAAGTTTTAAACTGCCCACCATTTTGAGTAGTGTGATCAAATCTCTCTCCACCCTGCTCCATCCTGCCCGGGATGTGAATCATCCCTTTGTCCAGTATACCCACACTGTATATGCTACCCACCCTTTAGTCTCTTAGTAGCTGTCTCAGTTATCTGATTGACTACTGTGGTATCACAGTGCTTGTGTTCAAGTAACTCTTATTTTACTTAACAGCCCCAAAGCACAAGAGCAGTGATGCTGGCAATTCGGATATGTCAGAGAAAAGTTATTGTTGTTAATCTCTTACTGTGCTAATTTATAAATTAAGCTTTATCATAGGTATGTACGTATACGAAAAAACATAGTATATATAAAGTTTGGTACTATCTTTGGTTTCAGGCATCCATTTGGGGTCTTGGAACATATTCCCCGTGGATAAGGGGGGACTACTGTATCACTGCCAGCCAGAACAACCTCTAGGACCTTGTTGGCATGCCCAGAACTCTGGATTGATCTCTCGGTCTTCATAATTTCCAGAATATGCTTTGTGAACGTGGTCTTGGGCCACTAGTTGTCCCCTCTGGGGCCTGCCTCTGGAGTTGCTTTAGTTCCCTGCAATATGGTGTCTCCTTACCAGAAGACCTCTATTTAATTTTGATGTAGTCTTGGTTCTTTTCCTCTACTCACAGGCCCTGTTGACACTGATGGGGTACCGGCATGCCTCAAATTATAATGTCAATAATATCTACCACATTAAAAATGAAAAACTTGAGAAAAATATATGATTCATTATGCTCTTATGTAGTATAGCTGTTGCCCTATAATTGAGATGCCTAAATCTTTGCCCCTAAACTAACTGTCCTTTGCTGTCTGGGCTTAATTATGTTCAGTTTTCTAACTGTGGTCACTTTTTTAGAAATTCTTTTCTCACTCTTCATGCTTACACTGGACAGCTTGTATTCTGATGCCTTACCAATCTAGAGTTCTAATCCTAGACTAGGCTAATCATGGCCCAAATAATATGTCTTTTGGGGGGGGTGTACTTGGATTATCTCTGGCTCTGGAAATGTTGCTGAAAGCCCGTGAAGGAAGAAGAAGATGGATATATTCTTGGTCTGTTCCACTATTATGTAGCCAGGCTTTGAAGAAAATCTCCATGCTGACAATATCATTGTCTATAGTCTGAAGGTCAATGTCAGTTCCCAGGATAGAACTCTCTGCAGAAGAAAGGGAAATAGTGTTAAACTATTTAGTTCTTTAACTGTAAATTTTGAAAAATATAAAATTTTAAATGCACCCATTTTTTGACATCAATTCTACCTGTAGATATCTAGCCTAGAGACATTCTTGCATAGTACACAAAGAGACATATGTGAAGATGTTTAGTATAGCATTGTTGTAATAACACATAATCAAAACCCCAGAGAGGAAGCAATTCAAATGCTCATCAATGGGGAATGTTTAAATAAATTATGGCATACTCAAACTATGGAGTATTATGCAGCGGTTAACAAACAAAGTAAAGCTAAATGTACTGACACGGAAAGCCAGGAGATAGTAAGTGAATAAAGAAAGTTGTAGAACAGATGTATAGTATGAGTCCATTTATACGAAAATAAAACTATTGGCCTAAGTACATACATACGTATGTAAATGCATTTCACAAAGGTCAGGAAGTCTACCACCAAGCTGTGAACAGTGGACAGGAGTGGAAATGGGGTGGAGTTCTGAAATACATTCCCTTTTTATTATTCACACTTTTATACTGTTTGGATTTTATTGTAATCATGTATTACTTGTATTTAAAAAACATTCTAGAATACAAAAACAGCAAAAAAATAATACAGCAGTGCAAGTTAAATACTTAGTTAACAAGGGGGACTTCAGCTTTATGTTGTTTCACAGCGAAAATATATTCAATTATTACTTCTGTTATAAAAAATAAATTTTAAAAAGACTAAAAGCAAAAAAAACGATGAACTCCTGGGCTCCACCTTCTGACACATATCATACAAGTTTGTCATTGGCATGCTGTATCTCACAAGTGTGATTAGCAGCCAAGAAGACAAGGATGGGCTGGTGGAATGTGATTTGATTCCAACTCCGAATGAATGGAGCTGGGTAGGTGGGGTAATGAGGCTTTGCGGGTCTACATCCTGCTTCAGGCAACACTAGCTCAAGAATTGGGGTCTGGGTCTGCAGGTAAAGCTGGTCAATAAGAGCCAAATATAAGGTGGTAGAGGAAGCACAGAGAGGGGAAATGAGGCATGAGCTGGAATCCCGACTTTTTTCCCCTAGCCATGAGGGATTCTCTGAAATACTTTTACAAAGGGCCTCAGAAAAGCCAGTTGCTCCAATGAATTAACTTCTGTGTATGACTCATGAACTCCAGGGAGAAGGCTGGTTTATTTCTAGAACGACATTCCTGAGGACAAGTCTGCAGAGGTAGCAGACTCTCCACAGGGAACAAAGGGCTTCAGTCCAACGTGTTGGTACCCACACAGGGGAGGTGTGGTGAGATTTGGATGACTTCACGTCATATTTAACGACTTATTCTGTGCCTGAAAAGGAGCACCAAATGCATTTCTCTTTGACCAGTATGTTTAAAATTCTACTGTCTTCCGTGAATAGTTATGAGGATTCATTAGTTAATTAGTTATTTCATTCATTCCATCAGGCAGTAATATTTATTATGTGCTACATAGACGATGACATACCATACAGGTACAAAGACATATGATGATACTCTTTGCCCTTAAGGAGTTTATAAAGCAACATTCTTCTTCTTTTTTTCCGAAAAGAAAATTTATTGCAGTTATAAAAAGAACATTACGGGCCCAGTTCATGGTCTAGTGGTTAAGGGGCTTCGGCAGCCTGGGTTCACAGGTTCCGATCCCAGGTGTGGACCTACACTACTCGTCCGCCATGCTGTGGTGGTGGCCCACATACAAAATAGAGGAGGACCGGCACAGATGTTAGCTCTGGGCTAATCTTCTTCAAGCAAAAAAAAAAAAAAAAAAAAAAAGAAAAAAAAAAAGAGGAAGATTGGCAACAGATGTTAGCTCAGGGTGAATCTTCCTCAGAAAAAAAATAAAAATAAAAAGAACATTATTCTTGACAACTCCGCCTTACACTCTCATCTGCCCCATAATGTTTTAGGGTACTACAATGACAAACATGAAGTCATTGTCAAAGAAACGTTCCTCATAAGCAAAGGGAAACATTCTTTTCAATAGTGTGAATCTTATTTTGTCACAGGCAAAACAAGAGGTAATTTAATTTTTCTGAGCCAGGCCTTCAACTTAAATAACAAGTACGGAAATGACTGAACAGCTTCTCTTCAGGGAGGCAAAACAGTTATTAAAGCATAAGGAGGCAGAACTAAAGAAATGGAATTAAGCAAAGGATCTCGGAAAGTAGAGAGGATAATATTGTTTAGAGTTCAAACAACAGAATTTTTTTTTTTATCTTTTTTTTTTGTGAGGAAGATCAGCCCTGAGCTAACATCCATGCTAATCCTCCTCTTTTTGCTGAGGAAGACCGGCTCTGAGCTAACATCTATTGCCAATCCTCCTCCTTTTTTTCCCCAAAGCCCCAGTAGATAGTTGTATGTCATAGTTGCACATCCTTCTAGTTGCTGCATGTGGGACGTGGCCTCAGCATGGCTGGAGGAGCCGTGTGTCGGTGCGCGCCCAGATCCGAACCCGGACTGTCAGTAGTGGAGCGCGCGCACTTAACCGCTAAGCCACGGGGCCGGCCCTAAACAACAGAATTTTGAAGAAAAGAAAAAAGTATTTCTTTTTTTCTCCCCAAGAAAAGGGCAGAAGATTAGAAACTTCTCCCATGGGCAGTATATGGGGACAATAGCCAAGTTATCTCCCATCAAGAACCTGGACATAAGAAAAATAAGGATTTTTTCAGATAGTTACACTATAAAATCAACACAGAGTGGTGAGGTCGATGAAAAATAGTTACGTTAAGAAGGGTGAATGGCTTCCTGACCAGAGCGAGATTTAGCTGGAGCCTGTGGATGGTACTGGCTTATCCAAAGAATGAATGTGTCCATTAGAAGGGGAGAGGGTGGCCAGAAATGGAGGACAGAGAAGGGCAGCAATAGGGGCACCCCCTGGCAGTGCCCATCTGAGCATGGCTCAGAGGAGAGGGCCTGCTGGCTCAGTGATGTGTGCCAATGGCAGGATGTGTTTGTCAAGTCTCTGCTCTTCTTGGTGATTATGGTAGTTATCGTTCTCCCTCTAAAATATTCTGGCTTATACTTTGGTCTTGAGCTTGATAGGGTGAGTCTATCTCTGAGAGGGTGCTGACAAAATCCACTTTCTGATCCTGCAAAGCTGAAGAAGCAAGCCTGAAACACGGCACCTCCATGCAGGAAAATGCCAGTCTTCCCTGCAGATACCTCATCAACGTTCCTGAAGTTCTTTCCAACCTCTTAACCTACAGGTTCTTGGGAGAGCCACAGAGCAGAGCTTCTTCCTTTGAGAAAGTTCTCACGTAGTCTCCATAGAGACGCTGTGCTTCAGGTTTGAGTCCTCAATTTTGCAGGCTCAGAAAGAGTGAGCAGCCTCTCAGGAAGAATCAGATTATCCAAGCTAAAGACTAATATGTAAAACCAGAACACTCTAGAGGGAGAATTTCTTTTCCATTTTCTCTGTCACTGGTCCAGGCATTCATTTCCTTGTGCCTGGATCATGGCAGTAGCCTCTTAGCTGTCCCATCAAACTCTGTTCCTTCCCCTCCAGTACTTCTTACATACTACCACCAGTTAATTTTTCTAAAACATGGCTTCATCAGATCCCTCCTTTGCTAAAGAGCACATACTGCCTTCCTGCTGTCATCTTCTTTATTCCCCTCACTCACCCTGTACCACTGAGTACTACTCATTATTCCTCAAATACTCCACCCTTCCCTTCTCCTGTGATGGCTCCTAAGATTCCTCCCCATCTCTACCTGTTGCGATCCCATAGTCCCATCCCCCATCCCCTAGCTCAGTAGCCTGCATAGAGCTGAAGCTTAGCAAAGGCCTGCTGAGTTAAACAATTGTTCCCTCCTCCTCAGCTCTCATTAGCTTTTCCTGTAACTCTTCTGCTTCATCTAAGTTAGTCTCTTTGCCACATGACTTCCTTCCTTCCTTAGTGCTTTTATTACTCTGTCAATCCCTGGCCTGCCCCTCCCCCAGAATTTAGCTCAGAACTGACTTTGCCCAGGAAGTTATGCTTAATTATATCCTCCCTTATTTGGCTTTAATCAGCACCCCTGGGGTATCTGTGGGCTCCATTTGGGCAATACTAATTACAATTGTTAATTTGTTTCTTCTGAAAGGTGTTCTTCTCTTCTATGAGTTTATGAAAGGTGGTGGGATGTAGTGAGTGGAAAGATCGGAGTTTGAATCATGACTTGAAAGTTTTCAGCTGGGTGACTTTGGGCTGAGTGGGGACAGTACAACCTATTTCATAGTTATAGTGAGGAGTAAGAAATGATATGATTATCTATGAATGACATGCACTAAGTCCAACAGATGGCATTTTCTTTTTTTTTTTGGTGAGGAACATTAGCCCTGATCTAATCTGTTGCTGATCCTCTTCTTTTTTTTGTGTGTGTGTGTGAGGAAGATTGGCCCTGGGCTAACATCCCATGCCCATCTTCCTCTACTTTATATGTGGGACACCTGCCACAGCATGGCTTGATAAGCCGTGGGTAGGTCCGCACCCAGGATCCAAACCTGTGAACCCCGGGCCGACGAAGTGGAGCACCTGAACTTAACCACTATGCCACCAGGCCAGCCCCCAACAAATGGTATTTTCTTCCTTTTCTCTCATCAACAAAATGATTTGCTCTTAGAGGACAAGAATGTGCTCTCCTGTTTTTAACCTTTTTTTCCCATCACTTACCTGGGAGAATGCTTTCTCCCCACTATCAACATAGACATAGCTAAGAACACCAACACCTCGTACTGTGTTCCTCACAAACACAACTAAAGGTGCTAAACCTGGGTGATGAGGAGGGGACTTCTCACTTCTCCGATGTTCAAGAGCAGCTTCACACTGACTGGCGAGCACGGCACTGGTTACTGGACACTGAATGAGATGGGTTCCGTTAAGAGTACGAAATAGAAAGGGTACTGGAGGGAGGGTGCGGCTCAGAGCTGGGGGTTTTGACATGGGAGGAAGGCCTGGTTCGCTGCAGCCTAGGCTGCAGTCAGCATTCACATTCAGTTTTTGGACTTACCCTGCCCCCCTGTGGCCACAAGCAGTGACATCCTTCACTGAATTCTTTTTAAGCTTTTCTGGAAGGGCCACAATAATGGGAAAAACTAAGAAAGCCAAGTGATTGAAAATAAGGTAATGCCTAAAGCAGTCCTTCTCAGACGTCAATCCTAAAGCAGGGTTACAAAGTGGAAATGAGTTTAAAACGGGAGAATTTAACACTTTAACACACATACATACACATATGATGGCTGTATTTCTCTCTTGACTTAGAATGTCTAAAGTAGAGGCCCAGGAAAATGGTGCTCCTGCCCAGTCCTGCACATCCTCCCCAGTCCCACAAAGTCCTTGACCTATAGGCCAGACCTGTTCTTTTCCGAATGACCCTCATATGGCCTGTCCTTGGGCATCACGGATGGGCTTCAGGGGTTCTGGGGACCCCCTGAAATTGTATACAATTTCATCTGTATGTGTGTAGGTGTATTCCAGGCAGGTGGAGGAGCTGGACAGGCCCTTAGCTTATCTGACTCTCAAAAGAGCGCTGTGACCCCACAAAGGTCAGGAACCACTATAGAAACCACAGAATTGTAGTAGGCTCAGTTTACAATCAGTGCTGTCTACTATCTGAATACAGGAGTAGCTACAGAATGTTAACAAATAGGGTAAGTAATCAGAGTGCACAAAGTTTGCTCAGGAACAACTATGCAGAGTCATTCAACTACTGTCTTTAAATCAACAACGACATGAGGATAATCTCACAACGTTGGGGGCAGTCCAGCTTGTCTTTCTGGGCTCATTTGCCTCATTTGTGAGGTGATGCTTGGACCCTGGGGACAAGGAGAAGCCCTTTGAAAGGAGGTGGCTGGGATAGTGGTGGTTATGGCAGTGTGGGATCTGCAGAGGAGTGAGTGCAGGACTGACTTGGTGGTAGCCATCTTGCTGGGGCCCAATCTACAAGAGAGGTTAAAGCATCACTAGAACTGTAATGAGGTAGAGAAAATTTATTTCCCAGAAGTCTTCTCAGGAAGAGTACTGTTGTCATTCATTCATTCATTCACTTATTCATTCATTCATTCTTTCGATTTGTCATTCAAATAATTATTTATTTAGTGCCTTCCATGAGCCAGGCACTGATTGGTGTCAACAATGAAAGGGACAAATTCTTTGCTTTCGTTGCTTACATTCTAGTGGGAGAACAGACAATATACAAACAATTAATACAGAAAACAATTACAGATAATGATAGATACTGTGAAGAAAAATAAAGCAGGATAAGGGTGGGTGTGTGTGTGTGTGTGTGTGTGTGTGTGAACTTTCAGCTTGGCTGGCTAGAGAGGTATTCTTTAAGAAGGTGATAGTTGAGGAGAGACTTGAATGAAGTGAAGGAGTGAGTCATGAAAACTTTTGTGGGAAGATTGTTTCTTACAGAGGGATCAGGAAGTTCAAAGATATTTTTTTTTTTTTTTTTTTGGTGAGGAAGATCAGCCCTGAGCTAACATCCATGCTAATCTTCCTCTTTTTTGCTGAGCAAGACCGGCTCTGAGCTAACATCTATTGCCAATCCTCCTCCTTTTTTTTTCCCCCAAAGCCCCAGTAGATAGTTGTATGTCATAGCTGCACATCCTTCTAGTTGCTGTATGTGGGACGCGGCCTCAGCATGGCCGGAGAAGTGGTGCATTGGTGCGCGCCCGGGGTCCGAACCTAGGCTGCCAGTAGCGGAGTGCGCGCACTTAACCGCTAAGCCACGGGGCCGGCCCCTCAAAGATCTTGAAGTGGGAATAAGCTTGGTATGTTGGAGGAATGGCAAGAAGGCTGAAGAAGAATAAGGGAAGAAGTGAGGACTAGCTGATAAGCTGCTGGGTGAAGGGTGAGAACCCCAAAGGAACACACTCCTGTAACAACAGGTAGTCACTACTCTTGCTTCTAAGAAGGGTGGGTTCCATTACTGCAAGGTTTAGGTTCTGCTTAGGGAGGTGTACAAGATGGGGGAACAGCAGAGCCAGCACTCCTTTCCTTTCTCTTTCTCTTTGCAGCTCTTGGCTCCTAAACAATAGTTGAATTTGTATTTTAAAAATACTTGTTTGCTGGTGTGCCAAACTCTTAGCTTGTGTGGGATGCCCACATGTCTCAGCTCAGCCCTCCCACACATGCTCTCCTGTTCTGTGGTGGTAGTGGGCAGTGGTGGAAGGAAAGAAGAGGAATCTGGGAGTCCCACGAGCAGAGTTCCCGCAGAGACCCTGCAGCTTGTAGTGTACATGCCTCTTTCTCAGCCCTAGTCAGCTACCCAAGGAGTTCTATGGTAGACGGTCAAGCTGGTGCAGCCTAAGGTGGGCTAAAAAAAGTCTCCACTGTTAACCAAAAAATGAAATACTAGTGATTCACAACGGATGCTTTACATCATTAGTGACAAACTAGGGAACGATAGGCCCCTCTAGCTCTGGGACAGGTCCTAACCTAATTTCAAATGTAATATTTCAGACCTTAGTAAGCAGATGAATTAGGAAAGAAAATATTTCCAGAGTAATTACTTTGGCTGGGAGAGTAATATTTTTAGAATCTCTTTTTCTCAAGCCTGTGTGTTTCTAAGGGGGCAGAAGCCTGTGACTGGAGGTGGGGACTGCCCTATGGGAGAAGCTGCACTGCGTCCCTACACTTCTGGAACCATGGGAGCAATCCTGGGTGACAGAAGCTGACAGTATTCCCTGCCAGCCGATCCTGCTTTGAGTTGCATGACTTGCCTTGTCCTGGGCCAGCCCGAGCAGAAAGCAGATCTTGCAGATGCAGGAAAGGAGGGTCTTGGTTAGGGAAGGGTGTGTGTATGCCTGTGGGCACGAGATTAGCACCTTATCCACCTCTGAAACCTTGTGCACTAGCACAGTGTCTGGCATACGACAGGAAATCAGTAAATGCTGCACTGCACAGAAAAAACTAATTCTAGCCAGCCTGCTGCTTACTTTGTCTGTGACCTTAGACTAGTCACTTCATCTCTCTAAGCTCAATTTCTCCATCTGCAAAATGGGAATGACAATAATACCTAGACTTAGGGTTCATTTGAGTATAAAATGATGAGACTTGAAAGGACTTTGTAGTCTTTAAAGCATCATGCAACTACAAGGGATGGCAGACTAGAAAGCTGCCTCCCCACTGTCTACATCGTGAACACTTTAGTCACTAAAAGCCAGTGCCACTTCTTTCTTTCTTTTTTTGGTGACATTTTTCTCTTCAATAAAGTATATGATCCAAGTTGTAAGACAATATATTTTTTCTGTGGATCTCAATAGCTCTATTTTCATTTTATTGGAAAAAAAATGCAACTCACGTGCAAAAGAGGTTGATCGCTACCGATTGAGCTATACCAAAGTCTAAAGCATAGTTTGACTTGGGATGCACTAAATTAGAAGGTATTTAAAAAGTATTCTTTTTCTGCACAAACTAATTTACATATTCTGTAAACAAAAAAGCATTTAATGTAAATTTGAAAAGCTGATTAGGAAAAAGTATTTTTACAGGCAGGGGAGGGGAGCAGAGAAATGAGTTATTTAGGAGGTTTGAGTGAAGAGGAAGTGGGGCTAGGAAGGCAATAAATCTATTGGTATGGCCCTGAGAACTAGACCAAGGAGCTTTGCCTCCTTAATGCCCAAGGGAACTGAGTGAAAGATCTACTCTGAGGTGAAAACAAAAGGAGGAGGAACCAAGAAAGAATATGACTTACTGGGGAGCTAGGTAGAGTAAGGAAAAGTTTAAGAAAGCTACTGGAATGAAAGAAAGTCCTAAAACATGTCCTAAATAACAAAAAAAATCTAGATAGACTGTGTAACAACTTTGTGATTCTGTATATGTGTTTGCATTTCTATATTGTTGGAGGTGTATCTTCAGGGTATTGGATTCCTAGAAATGGGAATGGTGAGTCAAAAGTAAACACGTATAGAGCCAGCCCTAATGGCCTAGTGGTTAAAGTTTGGTGCACTCCACTTTGGCTGCCTGGGTTCGGTTCCTGGGTCTACTACGTCTGTCAGTAGCCAAGCTGCGGCAGCGGCTCACATAGAAGAACTAGAAGACCTCACAACTAAAATATACAACTATGTACTGGGGCTTTGGGGAGAAAAAAAAAAGAGAGGAAGATTGGCAACAGATGTTAGCTCAGAGTGAATCTTTCCCAGCAAAAAAAAAAAAGAAAAGTAAACGTGTATGTAGTCTAATTTGATATTGCCAAATTCCCCTCCCAAAGAGTTGGACCATTGTGCATTCTACCAGAAACGTGTGGAAGTGTAGCCTCACCAACAGAATGTGTTGTCATACTTTTTCACTTTTGCATATCTAACAGGTGAGAAGTGGTATGTTGGTGTAGTCTTAATTTTTATTTCTCTAATTATGAATAAAGTTGATCACATTTTCATATGTTTAAGGAATATTTAAAATATTTCTTGAATTATCTGTTCATGTCTTTTGTTCATTTTTTTATAGGGTTTTGGTCTTTTTTTCCCTCAAATTTTAAGTGTTCTTTATATGTTAGAAATATTAGCCTTGGAGGAAGGTGGGCACAGATGTTAGCTCAGGGCCAGTCTTCCTCAGCAAAAAAAAGGGGGAGGATTGGCAGATGTTAGCACAGGGCTGATCTCCTCACATAAAAAAAAAAAGAGAGAAATATTAGCCGTTTTTTCTCCCCTGAGATAAAAATTGCAAATACTTTTTCCCACTTTTTCAGTTGTGTTTTGACTTTGTTTATGGTGCTTTTTTGCCATGCTTAAGATTTTTATTTTTATGTAGTTAATTAAATCAATCAATATTTTCTTTATTGTATGTGGATTTTGAGTCATAGGTAGAAAACCTTTCCCTATGCTGAGATTATAAAGAATTCGTCAATGTTTTGTTTTACTACTTTTTAAATATCATTCTTTACATTTAGGTTCTGGTCCATTTGGAATATTTTCTAGATGGTTACCTAGTTGTCCCAGCACCTTTTTCAACAAGTCCATCTTTGCCCTAGTGATTTGAGATGCCACCTTTATCCAATGCTAAATTTGTATCTGTACTTGTTTCTATTCTGGCCCCTATCAATCTTTGTACTGTGCTAACTAGTACTCTAGTGCTAGGCATATGATGGGGCTGATTTAAGATAGAGAAGTGGCCAGGTTGTCCCAAGGTTGGGTGGGAGCAACACAAGTCATTTGTCAAGTAAAGCAGGGGTGTGTGTGTCTCTGAGTGTTAGAGGATGAGGGGAAGAGAAGAGGAGGAGAGAAGAGTTGGGATTTAATCAGAAGAACTTCCTTTAAATCATATCTCCTAAAGACAGAGAGAGAAATGATGGAGAGCTTGAGCTTATTGACCTGAATAGAAGATAGAAGAGGAGGTAAAAAGAGAGAACCAAACTGATCAAGAGTGAATAAGGGTCTTCCAGTCTGGTTAAGTTCCAGTATCTAACAAATAAATCTTTCTGTAAATGACGGCTACAAACTCTGGATAATATATTTAAAAAACCAACTACCAGAGGCCTCTGGAGACTGAACACAGGTAGATGGAGAGGAGTTGAAACTTGGAGTAAGTGACCAGCAAGGAATGAGTGCCTCATTTTTTTGCACCTTTGCCCTGACTGAGGGTGGCCTCAGTCACAGCAGAAAGGCCTCTGTCTTTCACTGGCATTACCAGGGGAAGGAGCCTGGGGCAACCAGAGCCTCCAGAGAGTGAGGAAGAAATCCAGGAAAGGAGAGAGCCAGAGCCAGAGACCCTAAATTATGTATTTAAACTCAGTCCAGGCACCTAGCTGACCCTAGGTAGGACAAACTGAAAGCAACCCATAGTTTAGGCTTAAAGAGCAGAACTGAGATTTGGGTGAGGGGTCCACTGCAGGCCATAACAGGTTGCAGTTTGAGTCTAACAAAGTTAACTGTCTGCCAAAACAAACACTTTTCAGAGTAATATAATAGAATCCAGAGTCTCTGTAACATAACATTCACAAAATACAATTCAAATATTTTTGGCATACAAAGAGTCAGAAAATGTGACCCACTCAAAGGAAAATACAATCAATAGAGGCAAACCTCAAGATGACAAAGATGTTAGATTTATCAGACAAGGACTTTAAAGCAGCATAATTATAATTATGCTCAATGAGGAATGGAAAATATGTTCATAATGAATGAAAAGATAGGAAATATCAACAGAGAAATAGAAGATATAAAAAAGAACCAAATGGAAATGTTAGAACTGAAAAATATAATATCTGAACAAAAAAATTCACCACATGGGCTTAATAGCAGAATGGAGATGAGAGATGAGAGTCACTGAATTTAAGATAGATCAATAGAGATCATCTAATCTGAAGAAGAGAAAGAAAAAAATTTGGACAAAACAAAACAAACACACAAACAAAAAACCACAGAGCCTTAGGGAACTGTGGAACAATTTGACAAGATTTACCATGGGATATATAACGTAATCCCTAGAGAAGCCACTGAAAAGTAATATGAGGAAATATAGCTAAATGACAATAGATAAATTAAAATAGAATAATAAAAATATTTAATAATCTAAAAGAAAGTGGGAGAGCAGGGAAAAGATGAACAGAAACCAGAGAGGACAAACAAAAAATAAAATGGTAGACCTAAATTCAACCATATCAATACTTATAGTAAATGTTAATGGACTATACACTCCAAATAAAAGGCAGAGATTAGAAGAATGGATAAAAAGCAAGACCCAAATATATACTGTCTATAAGAGGTACACTTTAAGTATAAAGACACAAATGGGTTGAAAGTAAATGGATGGGAAAAGATGAACCATAAACACAGTAAGACCCAAGAGAAATAAAAACATATGTCCACACAAACATTTGTGTAAGGATATTTGTAGCAGCTTTAGTCACAACAGTCAAAAACAGGAAACAAACAACCAAAATGTCCACTAACGGTTGAATGGTTAAACAAAATGTAGCATATTCATACAATATAATACTACTCGGCAGTAAAAAGAAACTAACTTCTGATATAAACAGCATGGATGAGTCTCAAAATCTGATTGAAAAAAGTCAGACATAAAAGAAGTGTATACTGTATGATTCCATTTATATAAAATGCAAACTAATCTGCAAACAAAAAACAGGTCAGTAGTATATGCTGGGGACCAAGAGAGGGATGGAGTGTAAAGGGCAAAAGGAATCTTGTGCAGATGATGGAAATATTCTGTATCTTGATTGTGGTGATGATTTGTGGGCACATACAACTGTCCAAACTGTTTGAATGGTACACTTTGAATGGATGTAACTTACAGTATATAGATTATTCCTCAATAAAGTTGGTGAAGAAAATTTTTAAAAAATCCCAATTTTCAAATAACTTTAGATTTTCTGTTGAACTCTAAAAAAAATTCTTGAACTCAATTTTTAAAAAGAGAAGAGTTGCCATTTTTCTGAAACCATGGCTTCCATTAATGAAATAAAGAAATGTCTCTATTAAAAATCTTTAGGTAATAAATATAACAGTGGTTCTAATTTAGTCTTAACACCACAGGGAAATAACTTTAATGCAGTTATCAAAGATAAACTCAATGAACAGCTGCTTTTCTGGTCTATTTTCTAAGACACTGAAAGGGGAAAAATCAACATGTTGAATCTGACAATTGCACTGAAGCCTGAAGCATAGAGGAGGGGTTTTTTTGTTTCTGGACTCCTTTAGGAAGCAATGAATCTTTATCTTCTATGTTTGAGTTGTTAACATTTGGTGTTTCCTGAGAACCCATATGGATAAAATACCTTTCCAAAAGAGCTTAACATCGATCCCTGGCCAAGTCTAGGAGGAAATATTAAACAGATGGTTTGTGAGCACTTAGAAAGGGAACCTGATATCCTTGTGTATGAGGCTGAGACATGTAGGCTAGTTGACAGCATCATTAGGATGATTTGTAACCAGCTGAATGACTTACATAGCCAACTCGTGCAGACTGCTGTCAACCTGGACAGGTGCCCTCTGGATGCCAAAGTGCATTGATCACAGTGAACATTTTAGTTTTGGCATATTTATTACTTAGCCATTCTTTAGAAAGCTATTATAAAATTTTTATTATGTGCAAATGAATACATGCAACACATGTAAGCTATGAAGCATAATAGCACAATGAATACTCATGAATCCTTTATTCAACTTCAGATGTAGAACATCATAAATACTATCAATACTACTGAGATATCTGTATGCTTTTCCCTGATCTTCTCCAAGGGAAACCGTGCCAAACTGAATTCTTTTTTTTATCATTCCATTCCTTTTAAAAGTAGTTTTATTATTTTAAGCACTTTATTATTTTAGTTTTGCTTGAGCTTTATAAAGAGGTATCATATTGTATATATCTTTGGTTATCTGCTTTTTTCTCAATATTGAGAAGATTCATCCACATTGTTCTATGTAGCTGTGGTTCATTCACTTTCATAACTGTATGATATTCCACTTTGTGAATATACCTTATAATATTTATTCATGCCTCATTCAGTGGACATTTGAATGGTTTCTAATTTTTGGCTTTTTGAATAATGTCAACATTCACATTATTCTACATGTCTTTAGGTGCACATTTGTAAAAGTTTTTATGAAGACCTTCTCCTAGGAATGGAATTGCTGGATTACAGGGTATTGTGAATGTTACCCTACAACAAAATGACAAGTTGCATACCAATTTACATTCTTTCTATCAGTGTATAAGAGTTTCTATTGTCAACATTATAGTGAGACAATTTTTTGCAAACCAATGGGCACAAAATGGTATGTCATTGTTTTAATTTGTATTTCCCCAATTACTAATGAGGGTGAGAATTTTTGTTATGTTTGTTTGCCACCGAGATTTCTTCCTCTGTGAAATGCCTATTCACATCTTTTGCTCATTTCAAAACTGGCCTGTCTTTTTTTTAAAAACTGAGTTTCAGGCATTCTTTATTCTGGATACCAACTTTTCATTGGTCATATGAGTTTGAAATATAATTATGATTTGTCTTATCACTTTCTTCATGGTGTCTTTTAATGAATAGAAATTCTTAGTTTTGAAGTAGTCATACTTATCAATCTTTTATTTTATGGTTAGTGAAATTTGTGTCTCATTTAGGAAAACTTTCCTCCTCCTCTTTACCTCTGGTCATAAAATTTTTCTCCTATATTTTCTTATAAAAACTTTAAAGTTTTACCTGTCATATTTAAGTCTTTAATCCATCTAAAATATTATTATAAATGGTGTATGATAGGAATCAAGTTTCATTTTTCCTCACATGGGAAAAATATATAGTTTCAGTATGATTTAATGACTAGATCCATCATTTTCCCACTGCTCTGCCATGTCAGTTCAGCCACATATCAACTTTCAATATAATGTGGCTGTCTGTTGCTCTCTAATTTGTTTTAGACCAGATAATTTGTCTATTCCTGTGTCAATACAATACTATCTTAATTAGAATAGTCTTATAATCATCTTATTATCTGCTAAGGCAAAACTTTAGCTTTAATATATATTAAGAATACATAGAATATAAAGAATATATATATAAATAATATAAAGAAGGCACATATAGCCTCTAATATATATATTAGGATCAGCTTGTCAAGTTCATCAAAAAGCTCTGATAGGATTTTGATTGTAATTGCATTGATAGATCAATTTGGGGACAACTGAATCCTTAGGATATCGAATATTTCTATCCATTAACATGCTCCACTTAATGATATCTTCCTTAAGGTGCATCAATAAAGTTTTAAACATTTCTCAATAAATATTCTATGCATCTTTTGTTAAGATTTATTTCTAAATGCTTTACTTTTTTATTATTGTAAAAAGGATTTCTTTAAAACTGAATTTTCTAAGAGTTTGTTTCTAATTATAGAAATGCTATTGATTTTTGTATATTGATCTTATATCCAGCCCCTTTGTTAAACTCTTATTAACTGGAATAATTTTTCCATAGACTCTTTTTGGTTATTGATGTAGCCAATCAAATAAGTTTAAAAAATGATAGTTTTATTTCTTTCTTTCCAATCTTCATACGCTTTACTTTTTTTCTTATCTTACCAGATTAGGACAACCATGTTGAATCAAAGTAGTGATGGGGCATCCATGTCTTATTCCTGAATTTTGAAGGCAGCCTTTCTAACATTTCCACAGTAAGAATTGTATTTATTGTAGATTTTTGGTAGATACACTTTGCCAAGTTAAGGGAGTTATTTTATGTTCCTAGTTTACTAAGATTTTTCTCTTAAATAACGAGTGGATGTTAATTTTATCATGTTTTCCTGTATCTGTATCTATTAAGATAACATGATTTAGAGCCAGGCCTGGTGGCCTAGTTGTTAAGCTTCGGCACTCTTACTGCTGCAGCCTGGGTTCGTTTCCCGGTCGTGGAACCAGATGGCTCACATACAGAATTAAAACTAAACAACTAGGATATACAACCGTGCACTGAAGCTTAAAAAAAAAAAGGGATAACATAATTTTACCTTTTAATCTGTTGATGTGGTAGATTATATTTATACATTTCTAATGCTAAATCACCTTGCATTTCTGGGATAAATCCAACTTGGTCAGTACTGTATTCTCTTTTTAAATAAGACTGGATTATTTAAGATTGTTTTATCTATTTTCATGAGTGGATTGGCCTGCAATTTTCTTTTCTTACATTATCCTTGTCTGGTTTTCTACTATGTCTTGGGGGGTGGTTTTCTTTACCTCTGGAAGAGTTTGTATAAGATTAGAGTGATTTGTTCCTTGAAAGTTTGATAGAATTTGACTGTAAAACCATTTAGGACTGGTATATTATGAAAACCATTCAGATTTTTTATTTGTGAGTCAAATTTGGTATCTTTTTAGAAATGTGTCTATTTTTGTCTGTTTGAATTCATAGTTCTATCTGCAGTTATGTTCCCTTTTCCCAACCCTAAGATAGTTTCTTGTGCCTTCTTTCTTTTTTTCCCTTCATTGGTCTCACCAGAGGATTCTCTGTTTGACAGTTTTTACAAAGAACCAACTTTTGAATTGCTGATTATCTGTATTGCTCTTTTCAATGGAGGCAGTATAAAGAACGGTCAAGCATGTGAGCTTTGGAGCCAGACTGCTTAAATTTGAATCCCTGTTCTAGTTCTTTACTGAGAAACCTTGAAAGTTAATTTGGACAAGAAACTATGCCTTAGTTTCTGCATCTAGATACATGAAGATTAGATAAGATAATATGTGGAAACTATTTAGAATAGTAAGTATTTGGACAGTAAGTGTTCATAAAATATTGCTGTTATTATGATCTACAAAAAAATAGTAGAGTATGTTAAGAGACTGTGGCTTTTAGTTTACATATCTTTACATTGAGGCTCAGAACTTATTTAAAAATGAAAAAAGCCACCAGCATTATTCCCTCCATTGATGGGTTAACTTTGGTTGCTGGAATTGGCTGGTTCTCCTAGATCCTAAATTTACGATCAAGATCCAGCATTAGGGCTACGCTCTAAGGTGTAGGGTTGGCTTATATGTAAAGAGGGCATATAAACAGAAAGAAAGCATCCAGCTTCCCCTGTGAGAGGTATACCTTTTCATATCTCTATTTCATAGACCAACACTTCCTAGTCCTCTTTTAAGAGCAAAAGAAGAACGAAATGGATAAAAAACAGAAAAGAGAGGCTACAAAAACTATGGAAAAGGGTTTATAATATTATGTTACATGAAAACAAAAAATCACATAGATGAATTATAACTATGTAAACTAAACATAATTTTGGACTCAGAGGCAATGTGCAAAAATCAGTGTGATGAGGTAGTGGGATTATGAATGATTATAAATTTAAAAAATATTTTATGGTAATATCTTCTTTTCAATAAAAAAATCATTACAGCCTGAAATTTTCTCAGTAAAAATGCATATATAAAAATGTACTACTACTACTATTAATATCAACAGATAACATTTATTTACTGTTCACATGTGTCAGGCACTGTTCTAAGTGCTTTATATGCAAGTTGTATTTAATCCTCATAAAAGCCCTATGAGGTAGCTACTATTATTAGCCCTAGTTTATGAATCAGAAAATTGTGGAATAAAGAGTTTAAGTAACTTGTTCAAGGTCACACAGTTCTTCAGTAAAATGTAAAAATCCAATTGGATGCTTAAATAAATGGTGATGAATTTATATACTAGAATAGCTTACTATTATAATATATAATATTATAATATATAATACTTATATAATAGAATAGCTATTAAAAGGAATGGATTAGGGGGGCCTGCCCCGTGGCATAGCGGTTAAGTGCACGCGCTCTGCTGCTGGCAACCTGGGTTCGGATCCCGGGCGCGCACCGATGCACCACTTGTCAGTCCATCTTGTGGCAGTGTCCCTCCCATATAAAGTGGAGGAAGATGGGCACGGATGTTAGCCCAGGGCCAGTCCTTCTCAGCAAAAAAAGAGGAGGATTGGCATGGATGTTAGTTTAGGGCTTATCTTCCTCACAAAAAACCAAAAAACCAAAAGACAAAACAAAAAAAGGAATGAGTTAGATCTCTATGTGCCAATATGGAAAAAATTATTGGATA
Source organism: Ceratotherium simum simum (assembly GCF_057802395.1). Taxonomy (NCBI): domain Eukaryota; kingdom Metazoa; phylum Chordata; class Mammalia; order Perissodactyla; family Rhinocerotidae; genus Ceratotherium; species Ceratotherium simum. The sequence continues at coordinate 12,220,356 of NC_141910.1, read as the reverse complement.
AATGTCTAAATGAAAAAAAATAAAAATGCAGAGCAGTGGGTATTGTATAGTTCCATTTTTGTAAAAGTAGATAATATCAATAACAATAATAATGTTATATCTATGTTCATGTCCATATACGTGTAAGGAAAGCAATTCAGTAGAATGTGTCTACACTGCTGATGGTGGTTATCTCTAGAGGGTAGAATTTTGGGTCATTTTGAACTGTCTATATCATGCTTCTGTAATGTTTAAATTTGTTTAAACATTTGGCAGACAACAGCTGCCAAAAAGAGAGGTAGGCAGAATCTTTCAGCTAATTTTAAAATAAAGAAAAAATGAAGAAGTTAGACCAAGCAGGAACAGAAAAAAGGAAGTACCATTTATACAACTGAAAGAAAACATATAATAGGCTATACAGGCTGAAAATTTATAGAAAACCTTAATTGATATGAATGTAATTTAAAGTTAATCTTTTCATTTTAGATCTTGTTAAAGAACTTTCAAAAATGTGAGTCTACTTTCTTAATTTCTAAGTTCCTTTTTTTCTTCAACAATTCTGGATCTTGCAGTCTCCAAGTTATCTTTGTAATGATTAGTTCTCACTGTGCAGGGCTGCACTCAAGAAGGCAGAATTTAGACCAATCAAAGGACATATTCTCATAGTTACTTTTTAAACTGATCTGCAATATCAACATTTCCTTGTAACCTGCTTCTTTCTTCGAAAAGTAGAGTATAGACATTTTTATTTAATTGATGATCATGGTTACCAGAGTTAATAAAGTTATAAACAGAGTCAAGAAGTGTTTGAATCAATTCATGATATTCATGGGCCACGAAAGGAAGCTACGGGTATTTGGGATATGTCCTCAACTACTTGAGTTGATGTCAGGGTGGGTGACAACCACCTCTCCCAGATCATTTGGTTTTTTTTTCCAATCACTCATTTATTTATTCAAGAAACATTTATTGAGAATCTACTACGTGCCGGGCAGAATGATATCTGTTGGTGATACAAAGAAGTACAAGACATAGTCTTATACTCACCTAATTTGCAGTCCACTTGGGACCTGGCTATTAAAAACAAAGCTCAGAAATATTAAACCATTCATATAAAAATTTTTCAAAAATATTAATAATAAGAATAGCTAATTTTTACTGGGCATTTATTATGTACTAAGTGATTAACATACATGAGCTCATTTAATCCCCACAATTATTGCATGGGGCAAGAATTAATAACTAAGGCTCAGACAGGCTAAGTACCTTGCCCAAAGGTACTTTTGCATAGCTAGTAAGTGATAGAACTGGGATTTAGACTCAGGCAACCTAATTCTGAAGCACTCATCCTTCTGAGAATGAGAGAAGTTGCTGTCGTTAATCTCTTGATAAAGACACCAAGATGAAACAAAACATTAATGGAATAAAGAAATTAATTATGAGGAAAGTACAGACAAAGAGAAGATTTCAAGCTCTGAACCATACATACACTTAACCGACAAAGAGTAATTACAAGCAATTTATGGGGTGATGCATTCTTTATAAGCAAATAGGAAGTTACTGGAAGAATCATCAGCAGTGGCACAGGTAGAAAAGCTCTTCTGTACAGCTCTAGCCACTAACTATTCTAAATAAAGGCATCAGGTGGCCTCAGAGTACTCAGAGCTCTGCGCCATTAGAGATACAGTAAGTTCTTTCTGTGTACAGTCTCTGAAGGGAGAAAAGGACATAGTCCATGTCCAATCTGTCCATGGCCAAAGAGAAAGAAAAAGAGCTTCTCTCTCACAGATTCAGTTTGAGAATCCACTGGGAAGGACTCCGACTGGTGGCCTGGGGAACTAGGATTGCCTCACCTGGGTCATGGCCTACTCTGTGACCAGGAAGGTGGAGGTGTTACTAGAGAAAGGGGACGCAGGAGATGCTGGGCAGACCAAGAACAGCCTCCGTGGGTATCACTGTCATCAATTCATTCAACAAATATCTACTGATAATCTAGGATATGCTACACACTGGGACACAGAAATAAGTAAGACAAATTCCTAATCCTAAGGCACTTACAGTTTAATGCAGAAAGAAAAGATATCAAGTAGTTTAGAATTTAGGCAAGAAGACAAAATTATCACACAATAAAGCAATGGTGAACAATTCTACATGATATATAATTAAGTGCTGAATTGTGTGGTGCAGACCACAAGTGACGTAGTGGTTCTAAGGAGAGGAAAATCAATACAGTAGTCACAAACCTGAATTATGCCTTAAAGGATGGGGAGGATTTGGCTGGCAGAGGATAGGGGAAGGAATTCAGAGGAAAGAAGAGGGAATTCAGAGGAAAAGACCAGTACCAGTGAAGGGATGGAGATAGAAAGGACAGTCAGTGAGGAGACTGGCTTGAGGAAAGCACAGTGTGTGCAGTGGGTGAAAGCTCATAAACTATACAGCTAAGGCTGGTTACCCTCCATCCCTGACCAGAACAACGTCAGTGGCCTCATGATGCTGGAAGCATCCACATGTGTCAGAATTTGATGTGAAACATACCCTTAGTTACCAACACTCTGACCTGATTAGAGGGTGAAGGGAAGAGTGAGGTTGTCCACATGAGACCAGGAAGAAATCAGTGGTGTCAGGACAGTGGGCACCTCCCCATGTGCGTAACGTTGGAGAAGGCCAATATAGCCAGAAAGGACTGCTGGAGAGTGAACCATAACTTGAGTGTTGGATAAATTAAAGCTGGTTTAAAACCTCTTAAACGTTATGATTTGGAAATCTCTACTTGACTTCTTGATTTAAATCTTTCCATAGAAAAGGGGGCGAAGTCAAGATGGCAGCATAGGCAGACTCTGAACTCACCTCCTCCCGTGGACACAGCCAATTTACAACTACTCGTGGAAAAATTACCCCTGAGACAGAACTGAAAACTGGATAAGAGGAACTCCTGCAACAAAGGCCAATCCTATTGGAGGTGGAAGAGGCAGAAACTCCCTTCTGGAGAGAAAAAATGCCGCCTTCACAAGCCGCAGCACCTCGCCTCACGGCCGCCCTGGAGCAGCCCACAGGTACGCAGCCCTCCCTGGAAGCAAGGGGCCCCGAGCCGGGGAGCGCCCCCGCTGTGGGCATTTTGTGGACCCAGCACAATCGAGACGAGTGGCATAATATCTGACTTTGCCTGCTACTAAAACATTGGGGAGTACCCCCAGAAAAGCTGGTTCACAAAGAAATTAAAACCGGCTCTTAAAGGGCCCATGTGCAAACTCACCCATTTCAGAAAGCAACCTAAAATCACCAGAAAGAAAGGTGCACAGTGCTTTGGTGTAAAGAGACCCACCTAATAGGCCCTGAGTGCATCTCGATGAGAGGTGAGACCTCTCCAGGGACTGGGACATTGGCGGCGGCCATTCTTGTGGCCTGGTGTGGGTGTGCTGACACAGACGCCATTGGAGTTCTCCCTGAGGCCTGCTAGCCCAGGGTATGCCCCACCCACTAGAGCACCGATTTAATCCAGCTCAGCCAGGGCAGGCAGCCCACCCTAGAGACTGGCCCCACCCAACAACAAGCCCTCAGGCAACTTGTGGGCCTGCATAGATTGGTGACTGGATTCTCTGCAGCCTGGCAACTGAGCCCACTTCAGTGGGGCAAGGCGTGCACAAGGAGCGGGTGGAGAGTGTGGGGCAGTGGTGGAGTGTGTGGGGCTCCTGCCATGGAGAGACTGGGTCCACTTCGGGAGGTCGGGGTGCACACACGGGGCAGGACTGTGTTGACTGTGTGTGTGGACCTGTGGACAGCAGGGCTTGTCAGCTGCAGAAGATTTGTGCTTCTCAAAGACCCACATAGGGGGTTTGCCCCACCTTCCAAAGCCTGAAACAATTGGGTGCCCCCGTGCCTGAGGCCAGCCCCACCCAGCTGCAATCCTCAGAGAGCTGACAAGAGACCCAAAGGCTGTAGGCTTATAGCAATTGTAAGACCCTGAGCCTAACAACCTGCCACACTGGGGGCCTCCTCACTTAGAAGAAATACTGCAACACAAATGTGGTATTAGAACTTGCAGCCAACTGTGTTGGGGCTCCCCACACCTGATAAAGAGACTGAAGGGCCCACAACAACAAGCAGCTGAGCATTACAACAGCTGGCCAGGAGCATAACTCGGCCTCCCTGGGCGCCTACAGGGAGAGCAAACAGGCCACAACAGGACACACGTAGCCCACATAGGGGTCACCCCCGGAACATTGAGAACTGAGGGAAGCACATGGCAGGCCTCCTAAGGCATCACTTGTATAAGGTCACCTATCCAAGAGCAGGAGACGTAGCTGACCTACCTAATACGTAGACACAAGCACAGGGAAAGAGGCAAAATGAGGAGGCAAAGGAATACATTCCAAGTAAGGGAACAGGACAAAACCCCAGAAAAGGAACTAAGTGAAACAGAAATGAGCAACCTACCCGACAGAGAGTTCAAACTAAGAGTGTTAAGGATGCTCACTGATCTGGGGAGAAGAATAGATGAACTCAGGGAGAATGTCAACAAAGAAATGGAAGATATAAAAAAGAACCAATCAGAGATGAAGAATACAATACTGGAAATGAAAAATTCACTAGAGGGACTCAAAAGCAGAGTAGAGGATACAGAAGAACGGATCTGTGAGCTGGATGAAAGACTAGAAGAAATTACCCAAGCTGAACAGGTAAAAGAGAAAAGAATTAAAAAGAATGAGGACAGTCTAAGGGACCTCTGGGACAACATCAAGCACGCTAACATCCGTGTTATAGGTGTCCTGGAAGGAGAAGAGCGAGACAAAGGGGCAGAGAATCTATTTCAAGAAATAATAGATGAAAACTTCCCTAACCTAAGGGAGGAAAAAGACATCCAGGTACAGGAAGCACAGAGAGCCCCAAACAAGATAAACCCAAAGAGGCCCACACCAAGACACATCATAATCAAAATGTCTAGAATTAAACATAAAGAGAGATTCCTAAAAGCTGCAAGAGACAGTCAAGTCACATACAAAGGAAATCCCATAAGGCTATCAGCTGACTTCTCAGCAGAAACCTTACAGGCTAGAAGAGAGTGGCACGATATATTTAAAGTGTTAAAAGGATAAAACTTACAGCCAAGAATACTCTACTCAGCAAGGTTATCATTCAAAATGGAAGGAGAGATCAAAAATTTCCCAGACAAGTAAAAATTAAAGAAGTTTGTCACCAAGAAACCAGTGCTACAAGAAATGTTAAAGGGACTGATTTAAGGGGAAAAGAGAAGACAACAAATAGGAAAAATTATCTATTTCCATGATAAGAGGGTAATGGATACAAATGCACAAAAAAGAGGTTAGATATGATATCAAAAATATAAAAGGAGGGAGGAGAGGAATTTAAGAGTAGAGCTTTCAGACAGAGGTCAAACTAAAGAGACCATCAATTCTGTATAGAAGAAGAAAGGAATAGAGAAGGACTACTAAAACACTGAGAAAAAAAAAGTTAAAAATGGCAGTAAGTACATACTTATCAATAGCTACTTTAAACGTCAATGGACTAAATGCTCCAATTAAAAGGCATAGGGTGGCTAATTGGATAAAAAAACAAGACTCATATATATGCTGCATACGAGAGACACACTTCAGACCTAAAGACACTCACAAACTGAAAGTGAAGGGATGGAAAAAGATACTCCACGCAAATGGCAATGAAAACAAAGCTGGGGTAGCAGTACTCATATCAGACAAAATAGACTTTAAAACAAAAACTGTAAAAAGAGACAAAGAAGGGCATTACATAATGACCAAGGGAACAATCCAACAAGAGGATATAACACTTGTAAATATCTATGCACCCAATGTAGGTGCACCTAAATATATAAAGCAATTATTAACAGACATAAAAACAGAAATAGACAGTAACACAATAATAGTAGGGGACTTTAACACTCCACTTACACCAACAGATAGATCATCCAAACAGAAGATCAATAAGGAAACACTGGCCTTAAATGACACACTAGAACAGATGGACCTAGTGGATATATACAGAGCATTCCATCCAAAAACCGAAGAATACACGTTCTTTTTCAAATGCACATGGAACGTTCTCCAGGATTGATCACATATTAGGCCACAAAATAAGTCTCCATAAATTTAAGAAGATTGAAATAATACCAAGCATCTTTGGTGATCACAACGGTATGAAACTAGAAATCAACTATAGGAAGGAAATCAGAAAAGCCACAAATACTGGAGATTAAACAAAATGCTCCTGACAACGACTGGGTCAACGAAGAAATCAAAGAAGAAATAAAAACTACCTGGAGGCAAATGAAAATGAAAATACGACATGCCAGAATTTATGGGATACAGCAAAAGCAGTTCGAAGAGGGAAGTTTATAGCAATACAGGCCTATCTCAACAAACAAGAAAAATCTCAAATAAACAATCTAACAATGCACCTGAAGGAACTGGAAAAAGAAGAACAAACAAAGCCCCAAATCAGTAGAAGAAGGGAAATAATAAAAATCAGAGCAGAAATAAATGAAATAGAGACCAAAAAAAAATAGAAAAAATTAATAAAACCAAGAGCTGGTTCTTTGAAAAGATAAACAAAATTGACAAACCTTTAGCTAGACTCACCAAGAAAAAAAGAGAGAAGGCACAAATAAGTAAAATCAGAAATGAAAGAGGAGAGGTTACAACAGACACCTCAGAAATACAAAAGATTATAAGAGAATACTATGAAAAGCTATATGCCAACCAATTTGACAGTCTGGAAGAAATGGATAAATTCTTAGAATCATACAACCTTCCAAAACTGGATCAAGAAGAAGTAGAGAATTTGAATAGACCAATCACCAGTAAGGAGATCGAAACAGTAATCAAAAACCTCCCCAAAATAAAAGTCTGGGACCAGACGGCTTCCCTGGTGAATTCTACCAAACATTCAAAGAAGACTTAATGCCTATCCTTCTCAAACTCTTCCAAAAAATTGAGGACTGGGGGAAGCTCCCTAACTCATTCTACGAAGCCGACATTACCCTGATACCAAAACCAGACAAGGACAACACAAAAAAAGAAAATTACAGGCCAATATCACTGATGAACATCGATGCAAAAATCCTCAACAAAATACTAGCAAATCGCATACAACAATACGTTAAAAAGATTATGCACCATGATCAAGTGGGATTTATTCCAGGTATGCAGGGATGGTTCAACATTCGCAAATCAATCAACATAATACACCACATTAATAAAATGAAGAATAAAAATCACATGATCATCTCAGTAGATGCAGAGAAAGCATTTGACAAGATACAGCATCCATTTATGATAAAAACTCTGAATAAAATGGGTATAGAAGGAAAGTACCTCAACATAATAAAGGCCATATATGAGAAACCCACAGCTAATATCATCCTCAATGGTGAAAAACTGAAAGCTATCCCTCTAAGAACAGGAACCGGACAAGGATGCCCACTGTCACCACTCCTATTTAACACAGTACTGGAAGTCCTAGCCAGAGCAATCAGGCAAGGGAAAGAAATAAAAGGGATCCAAATTGGAAAGGAAGAAGTGAAACTGTCACTATTTGCAGATGACATGATTTTATATATAGAAAACCCTAAAGAATCCACCAGAAAACTTTTAGAAGTAATAAACGAATATGGTAAAGTTGCAGGATACAAAATCAACATACAAAAATCAGTTGCATTTCTATACACTAACAACGAAGTAGCAGAAAGAGAAATTAAGAATACCATCCCATTTACAATTGCAACAAAAAGAATAAAATACCTAGGAATAAACTTAACCAAAGAGGTGAAAGAGCTGTACACGGAAAACTATAAAACATTGCTGAAAGAAATTGAAGAAGACACAAAGAAATGGAAAGATATTCCGTGCTCTTGGATTGGAAGAATTAACATAGTTAAGATGTCCATACTTCCTAAAGCAATCTATAGATTCAATGCAATCCCTATCAAAATTTCAACAACATTTTTCACAGAAATAGAACAAAGAATCCTAAAATTTATATGGAACAACAAAATACCCCGAATAGCTAAAGGAATCCTGAGAAAAAAGAACAAAGCTGGAGGTATCACACTCCCTGATTTCAAAATATACTACAAAGCTATAGTAACCAAAACAGCATGGTACTGGCACAAAAACAGACACACAGATCGATGGAATAGAATCGAAAGCCCAGAAATAAACCCACACATCTATGGACAGCTAATCTTCGACAAAAGAGCCAAGAACATACAACGGAGAAAAGAAAGTCTCTTCAACAAATGGTGTTGGGAAAACTGGATAGTCACGTGCAAAAAAATGAAAGTAGACCCTTACCTTACACCATACACAAAAATTAAGTCAAAATAGGTTAAAGACTTGAATGTAAGTCCTGAAACTATGAAATTTCTAGAAGAAAACATAGGCAGTATGCTCTTCGACATCGGTCTTAGCAACATATTTTCAAGCACCATGTCTGACCAGGCAAGAGAAACAATAGAAAAAATAAACAAATGGGACTACATCAAACTAAAAAGCTTCTGCACAGCAAAGGAAACCATCGACAAAACAAAAAGACAACCTAACAATTGGGAGAAGATATTTGCAAACCATACATCTGATAAGGGCTTAATCTCCAAAATATATAAAGAACTAATGCATCTCAACAACAAAAAAACTAACAACCCAATTAAAAAATGGGAAAAAGACCTGAACAGACATTTCTCCAAAGATATACAGATGGCCAACAGACACATGAAAAGATGTTCAAAATCATTAACTATCAGGAAAATGCAAATCAAAACTACAATGAGATATCACCTCACGACGGTCAGAATGGCTATAATTAACAAGACAGGAAACAGCATATGTTGGAGAGGATGTGGAGAGAAGGGAACTCTCATACACTGCTGGTGGGAGTGCAAACTGGTGCAGCCACTATGGAAAACAGTATGGAGACTCCTCAAAAAATCAAGGATAGAACTACCATATGATCCAGCTATTCCACTGCTGGGTATTTATCCAAAGAACTTGAAAACACCAATGCATAAAGATACCTGCACTCCTGTGTTCATTGCAGCGTTATTCACAATAGCAAAGACTTGGAAGCAACCTAAGTGCCCATCAAGGGACGAATGGATAAAGAAGATGTGGTATATTTACACAATGGAATACTACTCAGCCATAAGAAACAATGAAATCCAGCCATTTGTGACAACATGGATGGACATTGAGGGTATTACGCAAAGTGAAATAAGTCAGAGGGAGAAGGTCAAATACCGTATCATTTCCTTCATTAAGTAGTAGATAATAACAACAATAAACAAACACATAGAGACAGAGATTGGATTGGTGGTTACCAGAGGGGAAGGGGGGAGGGAGAAGGGCGAAAGGGATAATTCGGACATGTGTGTGGTGATGGATTGTAATTAGTATTTGGGTGGTGAACATGATGTAATCTATGCAGAAATAGAAGTATAATGATGTACACCTGAAAATTTATACAATGTTATAAACCAATGTTACTGCAATAAACAAAAAATTTAAAAAAAAAAGAAATACAATGAAAATACACACACACACACACAAATCTTTCCATAAATTTCCATTACCTTAGAATGAAATCCAAATATCCTAGAATGGCATATATGGCCTTTCTTAATCTAACCATTGCCTTCCTTTATAGCCTCACTCCTGCCTCTGCCTGACAGGCTTCAGTCATAGTGAACCATGAGCATGTCTCTTAAAGTTGATTTATCTTGCTTTCTCATGCCCTTTGGTCTTTTTGTGTGACCTTTTCCTCTTCCTCTGCTTGGCTAGTTCCTATTTATTCTTTAAGACTCGGTTTGAATATTTTCTCTTCTAGAAGTGTAGATTATTGGTGATTTATGCTGGATTTATTGGTAGGGACCTGGGCGCCAATGGTCACTGGGTGGGGCTAGGCAGGGTGGGGACATCAGGGCTGGTAAGCTGGAAACTGAGAATCCATTCTGCGGAGGTGGGAAGTATGTAGGAGGCAGGGTGTGTATGAGCCAAGACTATAATCCCCTGGCACAGGCTCCATTGTGCCATCAAACTTCACTTACAAAACACAAATTCAAAGATAAAATTATTAATAATTTCAAGACTGGGGCTGGCCCGGTGGTGTAGTGGTTAAGTTTGGCGCACTCTGCTTTGGTGGCCCGGGTTTGCGGGTTTGGATCCCAGGCACAGACTTACACCACTCATCAAGCCATGTTGTGGTGGCGACCCACATACAAAATAGAGGAAGACTGGTACAGGTGTTAACTCAGGGCCAATCTTCCTCAGACACACACACACAAAAAGAATTTTAAGACAGCAACCAAAGAGCATTAGTTTTCATTGTATAGGTCTTTCACCTCCTTGGTAAGATTTATTCCTAGATATTTTATTCTTTTTGATGCAGTTGTAATGGTATTATCTTTTTGAGTTCTCTTTCTGTTAGTTTGTTGTTAGCATACAGAAATGCGACTGATTTTTGTAGATTGATTTTGTACCCTGCAACTTTGCTGTAGTTGTTGATTATTTCTAATAGTTTTCCAATGGATTCTTTAGGGTTTTCTATATATAAAGTCATGTCATCTGCAAATAGTGAGAGTTTCACTTCTTCGTTGCTTATTTGGATTCCTTTTATTCCTTTTTCTTGCCTAATTGCTCTGGCCAAAACCTCCAGTACTAAGTTGAATAAGAGTGGTAAGAGTGGGCAGCCCTGCCTCGTTCCTGTTCTCAGAGGAATGTCTTTCAGTCTTTCCCCGTTGAGTATGATGTTGGCTGTGGGTTTGTCATAAATAGCCTTTATTATGTTGAGGTACTTTCCTTCTATACCAATTTTGTTGAGAGTTTTTATCATAAATGGATGTTGTATCTTGTCAAATGCCTTCTCTGCATCTATTGAGATGACCATGTGGTTTTTATTCTTTGTTTTGTGATGTGGTGTATCACGTTGTTTGATTTGCGGATGTTGAACCATCCCTGCGTCCCTGGTATAAATCCCACTTGATCATGGTGTATGATCTTTTTAATGTATTGCTGTATTCGGTTTGCCAATATTTTGTTGAGGATTTTTGCATCTACATTCATCAGCGATATTGGCCTGTAATTTTCCTTCTTTGTATTGTCTTTGTCTGGCTTTGGTATCAGGGTGATGTTGGCCTTGTAGAATGAGTTAGGAAGTGTTCCATCTTCCTCTATTTTTTGGAATAGTTTGAGAAGGATGGGTATTAAATCTTTGAATGTTTGGTAAAATTCACTGGAGAAGCCATCTGGTCCTGGACTTTTATTTTTTGGGAGGTTTTTAATTACTATTTCAATCTCTTTACTTGTGATTGGTCTATTCAGATTCTCCATTTCTTCTTGGTTCAGTTTTGGGATGTTGTATAAGTCTAAGAATTTATCCATTTATACCTATAATATTTCAGGCTTTACATTAACATGTATTGCTTCTGAAATTAGAAATATGATTAAAAAATTCAACTCTAACACCTAGAAACACCTGTCTGAATCGCAGTGAAATCTGTTGGTTTCATTTCATTTAAGAAGGTAAAAAGAGGGCCGGCCCCGTGGCTTGGCGGTTAAGTGCGCGCACTGTGCTGCCGGCGGCCCGGGTTCGGATCCCGGGTGCGCACTGACGCACCGCTCCTCTGGCCATGCTGGGGCCGCGTCCCACATACAGCAACTAGAAGGATGTGCAGCTATGACAGACAACTATCTGCTGGGGCTTTGGGGGAAAAATAAAAAAAATAAAAAAAATAAAATCTTTAAAAAAAAAAAAAAAAAAAGAATGTAAAAAGACCATGGAAAATAATCTTCCTGACCTGTAAAAGACTACTCATTAAAATTCTTATCACTCTTTTCATCTTATCCTTTAATTCTTACCATCGTTGCTGGGCTCTTCACCAGGGGATGCTGAGTCCATACCCTCGAGGACTCCCTTTGTGATCTCAACTACCTGAAGCCTCCTGACCCTGACGAGGTCTGTATCTTTCAATCCTTCCTCCAATTGTTTGACCACCTCTTTTCCAGGCTGGGAAGTCAGAACAGTGATCTGGAAATAAATCCAAGAATCAACGTGTGTTCTTTCCATGATGTACAGAGAGAAGAACATAACAGGTTAGATCTGGAGATCAACACAGCAGAAGTCTGTGGTAGTGGCTATTGTCTTTGGAACAAAGAAGAGGACGTAATTGTAACTTACAAATCAGATTTCATTTGACAGATTCTGGTGGGAGAGGTCTGGTGGGACAGATCATCCCAGGACCCTTCCAAACAGGCAGAGCCTACCCCAGAAAGTGACTGGTAGAAGCCATCCCTGTATTTTAGTTTTTTAAGATTGCCTGAAGCACTGGGCAGTATCTCTCTTGCTCAGAATGCTTTGATTTTACAGGAAATAGAATCCTTAAATTCCACTCACTACATGTGAATGTAATATCAGAGAGCCTATGTGCTCCTTTATCACAGTGGTGCTTCCACGTAGATTTCTCTCCTTGCTCAACCTGTATCCAGTTGAGCTGTTTCTTTTGCTCTCTTAACTCTAAAGTGTACTCACTCTTGATCAATATATCTGACCTGAAGGAATATTGATGTGTTTGAGTATAATTTGCATATTTTATTCCACCTGAATGAATACAATGTATGTTTTTCTTAACAGTTTTGTCTTGAATTTACAACTCTAGAAGCCAAGTATTAAATATATGCAATTCTTTTTTGTACTTAGACATTTTTGATTGATGAGGGATGCAGATGAAAGCACAATTATTTTTTAAATTCATCTGTTTGATGCCTTGAGGTTATCAGAGACTGAAAGTGTTTTAATTCACTTTCACTCACACACTCAATGGAGTTTCCAGTCATAACTTATTATATTTTTAAGATTGTCTTAGTTTGGCACCAGAATTTTAGAAATTTTTACATTTGCACATTTGCTAATCCCAAGAAAATTTACTTAATTTGATGATAAGATTTGATTGAGAACAATGTAAATTTTTAAAAGTACCCAGAAAACATAAATATAGACACCAATCTAGGCAGTTTAATGATTGCTTTACAAGTTCCAACAATCTAGAGGAAGATGACATATTCAGATTTTATTTTGATTTCAGTTTTTCTTTATAATTCGCTTCAGTCCACATTTTTAGAACTCCTCTCTACGCCTAGCTGTGTACTAAGAATTGCACAGGTTATAGGAAAAAGGGAACACGTCTCCTGCCTGCAGGAAGCTGCAAATCTAGCCTTGAAAATTATATTCAATGTGTATGAAACAGAGAACAATATAAGGATGATAAATAATGAAGCATCTAGATGGACTGAAATGGGAAGATTGCTTAGAATCTTAAAGGCCAGCATCTCTTACCTCCAGGGAAGTGCAGGTGAGAGCTGCGCCTGTAGACACATGTCTGTTGTACTGTTTGAACTGCTGGAGTCCATCCTCTACCGCCAGCTGCAGAGAAGTGCCTTGTGGTCTGAAACAACCTTCTCTCTGCAACATGCGGAGTTCTGAGATGCAGGCCCGCAGCCTAGCAAAGTTCCCTTTCACTTGCTGCAGAGAAAAATGAATCAAAGATGTAAATCGTTAGTGACCCAGGCTTCAGAGTAATTGGCAGTCTAACTTCGTTATCAATTACTTCTCAGGAGTCCCTTCTCTTCCTGAAAATCTGTTTATTTGACCAACATCTACTGAATGCCTACTATGTTCTAGGCACTACACTAAAATCTTCCCTACACCAGAGGAAGGATAATTTGCAGCCAAAGGGTTTTGATTATGTGGAGTTACCAGAAACAGAAAAGGAAGTGTTTTAACTTATTCATTCTCCCAAAGGAGGGTGCAGTTGTGACTGCTTAGTTACTTTGGGATGGTCTGCAATTTGGAGGCCTAGCAGGGTCACTCTTAAGCATTATCTTCATTACTCAGTCAGTCTAGGCACTGGGAGCTTCTCTATTCAAGAATGATATTTTTCCCAGAAATGAGGATTTTCATGTGGCTGATCCAAATCAATAAGGTCCTATCTAATCTGCTCTTGAGGATCACTTCAGTTAAGAAGAGATGCTTGGCTTAGTCTGCAGTCAGCTCAAAGAGCCAACACGTAAACCTCTTGGTTCTCCTCACCCTCCTTTACAAAAACTCACTCTTGGAAGTAATCTAATATAATGTGACTCTAGGTCAATGATACTTCTTCTAAAGATATACGCATTTTGAATAAATGTGGAATGCAAACTTATGACACTATTTGAAGGAATTCTAAGTGTCAATAGGAGGTGGGGGGTGGGGAGGAATTATATTTTGGAATGAGGAAACTTTCCTGACCAAAGAGCAGAACTGAGAAATATTTGCAAAATGCACATAAAATTCATGAGCATAAGCTACAATACTGCCAGAGTACAAAGACTTCTAAGTCCATCCTGCCCCACTCAGTTCCACAGCTGCCTACTTTGCTCACATGCTCCTCTCCCTGAGTCTCTGGGAAGAACACAAGAAACAAGACATAATTCTTACATAAAGAGAACTTGTAATCTAGATAGGAAGATAAGAACCTACTCAAGAAAGACTTGAGAACAAATGAGACTAGGTGTAGACTAGCAGCCTTCAAGCATTTCTTTTCATGTATCCCCAAAGAATGTGAGTAACAGGATACTCCTTTCTACATTTTTAAGTTGACATCTAGATTTTAAAATTGTAATTGTAAGTAGTTGCTAAGGATGTAACTTCCAGCATATTTTAAATATCAGTATTGAAAAACAAAACCATAACATCACTCTCCAAAACATAATCCAATAGAATCTAAATACCTAGTGATTTGATACTCACCATTATTCTATTTAAAAAGTACATGAGCAAGCTCTTGTTTCTTTTTAACAGATGCAAATTTATATTATTCCTTTTTCTCCTTGAACTCATATTTCCATTTCACTTTTCCCACAGAGTTTTATCAAATGTAACAGAATTTTTTGATTGTCAACCTTTTATTGATCATCCTATCATACTTCTTTACATCAAAAATATTTACATATTATAACATTATTTTATTTCCTATGACCATAGGCTTGAAGGGATAATCTAGATGGCGTTATTATTAGAATTATTGTTAATATACAATTGATCAAAACAACATATATATTACTGATTTTGATAAATAATTATTGGCATTATGCATAAACTTTAATTGGAAATACATCTCTTAATGGCACGGACATGCTTGGTTCTTTTTTTTTAAATTAGTTCAGGTATGTGTGAATAAATGAATTACTGCTTGAATGATACAACAGTCAGTATCAATTCTATTCCTATTTTCTACTGTTATAATGCTGAGAAACCTTGCCCTCATAAATATGATGAGATGTCAATCAAATTGTCAAATTCCTTCTGAGTTATATGCCAAAAGTCATATAGAGATCTACCAGTGAAAACTATTTTAATGATCTATCAGCTGCTACTCAATTTGGTCTTGCTTCAATTTTGTTAAAATTGGAAACTGCATGGTTACAAAAGATTTTTAACCTAGACATAAGTCATTTACTTTCTTACACTGATACCAACATTTTGAATTATTCCTTTGTTTGGTGCCCCTGGAAGTTTTAAAATCACATGGCAATTCATCACAGTGAGAGTCATAATGGGTGAAAGATATGTATTTGTCACTTCTTCCCTTTTCTTTTGGATCTTCTATGTGAAGTGGAAGAAGGGTAATTGTGAAGGTGATGGTGGGAATGGAGAAGCAGCCTGAAACTCTCATCAAAGGCATAATTAGAGAAGTTTTAGAGAAGAATTCTAATGGAAATTGAGGATCTGTATATTAATTCTTTAAAATTATCTATTCCTGTGCACTCTGAGAATCTTCTTGTAGCCCTAGTGGTATGTGCACCCCAATTTGAAGGGGCTGTCATAGACTATAGATGCTTTAGAAATTTAGCAAAAGAAAGGTAAGTGTGTGTAAGGAGGTGAGATTGGGCTGAGAATTGAAAGGCTAAGATTTGTGAAAAGCATACGGTATTTTATGTGTGTATGTGTGTGTGTGGGGTGGGTAGAAAGGCAGAAAGTTCAATACAAGCAATGGTATGGAGGTTGAGAGTGAATACCAGGTGCCAGAGAGAATGGGGAAGTGTGCCTGACAAGAGTAGAGGGTGCTTGTTAAGGAGTAGTGGGCATTTTAGTTAAAGAAGTACTAAGTCTTAGCTTAGGCTTTAGATACAAACAGATTTGAGTTCCAAACCTGGCTCTCCCTCTTATTGGCTGTGAGTCCATAAGCCTAAATTTCTTCAACTAGAAATTGGGCACAATGGAAATACTTATCTTAAAGAGTAAGTATTAAATGAATTAATTCATGGCACACAGCATGCACTCAGTGTTAACTGTGGTTATTATTTTTATAACTCTCAAACCCTAAGCACTTAGGACATTGCTGATTAAAAGAAGGGGTTTATATTGACATAATGGCTGTGTTCTACAACTGACAAAATGAGTGAAAATAAATTGTATCTATGTAAATGACATAGATCCATTCACTCATCCCTTTTTTACAAACATTTATTGTTAGGTGCTTATGATATAATAGGTACCCCAAAAAAGACATAATTCCTGCTCTCTACTAACTGTGCAAACAAGTGAGATAAGTAGCCTCAGAAAACAAAGAGACGAGAGCCGCAATAGAACGACATTTTCCAAAGTATGTTGACCAGTTACTGTCTGTCTATCTCACTAGAATATAAGCTCTATTAAAGGAGAAACCTGATTTGTGTTTTCATTGCCATGTCTGCAGGGCCTAGAACAGTACCTAGAACACAGTTGGTATAAAACAAATTATTTTTTAATAAATGGATGCATACATAATAAATTTCAGGGGGATGAAAAATGTAAGTCAGAATATGAAAACAGATAAACAGGAATTCTCTGTACTATCTTTGCAACTTTTTAATAAACCTAAGTTATTCAAAAATAAAAAGTTTATTGAAAAACAAACCAGAAAAATAGTAGGAAAAAAAGGAAGATAGATCATTTTGTGGTAGAGATGGCCTTTGTAAACATGACAACAAAGGTAGAAACCATGAAAGGAAAAATGGAGAGATTTCATCACATAAAAATTAAAATTTTCTGTAAAGGAAAAGAGAATATCAATAAAGTTAAGGACAAAAAAATGAATTGGGGAAATATTTGCAACATATATGATTAGCATGATATTAAAATCTTAATATGTAAAAAGCACCTACAAATATCTGAAACACAGTCTTCTGCCACCTAGCAATATACCCACCAGATAAAACACAAATATATTTTAAACGCATAGTTGAATTCATGAGAAATTATAGGAAATTCTCAGGTACCAAAGTAGGGGAAAATAGGAAACGGGAATCCACCCTGTTAAATAGGTGTAAAAGCCTTGGCCTTACTTGCTGATCTTGGGAACTTAGGGCCTTGTATTTCAAGGGAGCAGGAGATAAGGCCTTAGACCCACATAAGGAGAAGAGTTGGAACTGCCACCCCGGCCCAAAGTTAAGACCATTTAAAAGGTTATTCTCTCAGTGAAAAGGTGGGCTAGAAAAAATCGACCCACTGATAAAAGGAGGTGACAATAAAACTTCTTGACTAATGTGAGCTCTGAGTGAAAATGAAAACAAAATTACTGCTGAGAACTAGAAACCACATGCCTCCCCTCATGTGGGTTTGGGATTTGGCTTTACCTGCAGAGTCTAGGAAATCCTGTTTAAAACATAACTTAAAGTGGTCCTAGGTTGATAGTACCTCAGGGCACCTGGCTCAAGCAAACACAAATCCTTTCTAGAAGTATACACCCTAAACTCAGGCCTCACAGAATTCTCACGCATTAAGATCAGCTAAACATAACTCATAATCCAAAATTACAAAATCAGTGAGAAAATACACATCATAAGTGAGAGTCAGGCCGGCCCTGTGGCTTGGTGGTTAAGTGCGCGCGCTGCGATGCTGGTGGCCCGGGTTCGGATCCCGGGTGCGCACCGAGGCACCACTTCTCCGTTCATCCTGAGGCCGAGTCCCACATACAGCAACTAGAAGGATGTGCAGCTACGACATACAACTATCCACTGGGGCTTTGGGGGGAAAAATAAAATAAATAAAATCTTTAAAAAAAAAAAAATAAGTGAGAGTCAGCAGAAACAACAAACAGAATTAGAACACCAACCATTTCAGATATTAGAATTATCAAGTATATGTAAGTACCTTTAAGATGTTTAAAGAAATAAAAAACGGAATCAAAACCACGAATGTAGAATGAAAAACTATCAAAAAAGGACCAAGTAGATTAAAACAATTACCAAATAGAATTTCTAGAAATTAAATTATAATAATTGAAATTAAAAACTCAATGAATGGGTTAGTTGACAGGTTAAATACCACTGAAGAGAGAATTATTGAATTAAAAGATAAAGCTGAAAGGGGCTGGCCTGGTGGCGCAAGTGGTTGTGGGTGTGCACGCTCCACTGTGGCGGCCCAGGGTTCGCCAGTTTGCATCCTGGGTGTGCACCGATGCACCTCTTGTTAGGCCATGCTGTGGTGGCGTCCCATATAAAGTAGAGGAAGTTGGGCATGGATGTTAGCCCAGGGCCAGTCTTCGTCAGCAAAAAAAAAAAAAAAAAAAAAAAGAGGAGGATTGGCATCGGATGTTAGCTCAGGGCTGGTCTTCCTCACACACACACAAAAAAGATAAAGCTGAAAAAATACTATGGAACCTAGCACAGATAGACAAAGAGATGGAAAATATGAAAAACATTTTAAGAGAAATGGAAGAAAAAGTGAGAAGATCTAATATTCATCTAATCAGAGTCTCAAAGGGATAGATAGAGATAATAGGGAAGAGGCAATATTCAAAGAGATAATAGATGGGAAATTTCCAGAATCAATGGAAAGGCATGAACTCTCAGATTCATAAAACACAACAAACACCAAACAGGAGAAATAAAAAGAAATCTATATTTAGATACACTAAAGACAAAAATACCCAAAAAAGATCTTCAAATGAGTCAGAGATAAAAAGATTATTTACCAAGAAACGATTATTAGACTGACAGAAGACATCTCAACAGCAACAATGCTATCCAGAAGGCAGTAGAGTAATATCCTCAAAATGCCAAGAAAAAAATAACTCTCACCCTAGAATTGTTAATTCAGTTAAACTATCTTGATGGTTAATTTATTTATTTATTTATTTTTTTTTTGTGAGGAGGACCAGCCCTGAGCTAACATCCAATGCCTAACCTCCTCTTTTTCTGCTGAGGGAGACTGACGTTGGGCTAACATCTGTGCCCATCTTCCTCTACTTTATATGGGACACCGCCACAGCATGGCTTAACAAGCGGCATTGGTGTGCACCCAGGATCAGAAGCGGCAAACCCAGGGCCTCCGCAGCAGAGCATGCGCACCCAGCCACTTGCGCCACCGGGCCAGCCCCTTGATGGTTAATTTTATGTGTTAACTTGACTGTGCCACAGGGCCCCCACATTAAACTTTATTTTTGGGTGTGTCTGTGAGGGTGTTTCCAAATGAAATTAGCATTTATTTGAGTCAGTAGACTCAGTAAAGTAGATTGCCCTCTCCAATGTGGGTGGGCTTCATCCAATCTGTTGAGGACCTGAATAGCACAAAAAGCAGAGGAAGAAGGAATTCCCTCCCTTTTTTATTCTTGCCTGCCTCTTTGAGCTGGGACATTGATTTTCTCCTGCCCTTGGACAGGGATTCACACTAACCGCTCCTCTGGTTCTGAGGTCTTTAGACTTGGACTGGAATTACAAACCACCTGCTTTCCTGGGTCTCCAGCTTGCAGATGGCAGATCATGAGACTTAACCTCCATAATTATGAGAGCCAATTCCTCATAACAAATCTCATAAATCTCCATATATATTTATATAAATATATTTTTTAAAAATTCATAAAATTTAATATAAATTTTATACATATATAAATTATATATTTTATATGTATCCTATTGATTCTGCTTCTCTGGAGAACTTTGATGAATGCAGATTTTGGTACCAAGAGTGGTTCCAGAGGAACAGAGTGTTAAGAATAAGTTTTCTGAATTGGTTCTGGGGTTTCTGGAATTGGCTCTCTAATCTGATCGATTTAAAGATGCGAATGACTCTATTTCCAGTAGTAAAGAGAGCACTGATAGTCCATAGCATGATCTGGCAATAGAGATATGTAAAATAGAGATATGTTAAATATCTGCATTGGATATTTGATTCCTAGCTCCTTGCTTCTTGTAAGTGGTTATAAGAAGCACTTATAAGAAGCAACCACTTATAAGAAGCAACCACTTATAAGAAGCAAGGAGCTGGGTGACTATAGTGTAAGCACCTGACAATTAGCTTTTTTGATTATCATGTAAGTGTTTGACATTAAGCTTTTGATTGCTGAGGCATCCATTTCAAAGACATCCATCTTGAATAAACACATTGCCAGCTACAAAACTAGACAAAGAACCAGGCTGCCCCACCCATGAAATTCCCCCTTTTAGAAAGATCTGGTTGACCTAGATAACTGACTGAGTGACCTTCAATCAATTCCCAGACTTGAGCCAATTTACAAACCCAGAACCCGTTGAGTGAGGGGATGTGGGGTCCCCTTTAGGAAAGACCTCAGTACATTACCAAAAATTTATACTGTTAATCTTTCTCCCAGCCTTCCCCAAAGGGACCTATGGCATTTTACCAGGGTCACTGTACACTGAGGAAAAGGAAATAATCAGACCTAGGCTCTACTGGACACTGGCTCCGAACTGACACTGATTCCAGGAGATCCCGACATTGTTGTGGCCCACCAGTCAGAGTAAGGGCTTATGGAGGTCAGGTGATCAATGGAGTGTTAGCTCAGGTCCATCTCAAAGTAGGTCCAGTGGGTCCCCAAATGCATCCTGTGGCTATTTCCACAGTTCCAGAATGTATAATTGGAATAGACATACTTAACAGCTGGCAGAATCCCCACACTGGTTCCATGACCTGTGGAGAGAGGGTTATTATGGTGGGAAAATCCAAGTGGAAGCCACTAGAACTGCCTCCACTTAGGAAAATAGTCAACAAAAAGCAATGCTGTATTCCTGGAGGAATTGCAGAGATTAGTGACACCATCAAGGACTTGAAAGATGCAGGGATGGCGATTCCCACCGCATCCCCATTCAACTTGCCTATTTGGCCTGTGCAGAAGACAGATGGATCTTGGAGAATGACAGTGGATTATCATAAGCTTAACCAGGTGGTGACTCCAATTGCAGTTGTTGTACCAAATGTGGTTTCATTGCTTGAGCAAATTAACACATCTAGTACCTGGTATACAGCTGTTGATCTGGAAAATGCCTTTTTCTCCATTCCTGTCTATAAGGTCCCAGAGAAGCAGTTTGTGTTCAGCTGCCAAAGCCAGCAATACACCTTCAGGGGTATATCAACTCTCCAGCCATATGTTATAATTCAGTTCACAGGGATCTTGATTGCCTTTCCCTTCCACAAGCTATCACACTGGCCCATTACACTAACGACATTATGCTGGCTGGACCCAGTGAGCAAGAAGTAGTAACTACTCTAAACTTATTGGTAAGACATTTGCGTGCCAAGGGTAGGAAATAAATTCAACTAAATTCAGGGGCCTTCTACCTCAGTGAAATTTCTAGGGGTCTATTGGTGGATCATGTTGAGATACCCTTTCTAAGGTGAAGGATAAGTTGTTGCATCTGGCTCCTCCTACAACCAATAAAGAGACACATTGCTTAGTGCGCCTCTTTGGATTTTGGAAGCAACATATTCCTTATTTGGTTGTGTTTTGCTCTGGCCAATTTACTGAGTGATCTGAAAAGCTGCTAGTTTTGAATGGGGCCCAGAACAAGAGAAGGCTCTGCAACACGTCCAGGCTGCTGTGCAGGCTGCTCCACCTCTTGGGCCATATGTTCCAGCAGATGCAATGGGGCTCGAAGTGGCAGTGGCAGATAGGAATGCTGTTTGGAGCCTGTGTCAGGACCCTATAGGTGAATCTCAGTGTAGCCCCTGAGGATTTTGGAGCAAAGCCCTGCCATCCTCTGCAGATAACTACTCTCCTCTTGAGAAACAGCTCTTGGCCTGCTATTGGGCCTTAGTAGAGACCGACCGCTTAACCACGGGCCACCAAGTTACCATGCGACCTGAGCTGCCCATCACGAATTGGGTGTTATCTGCACCACCAAACTATAAAGTTGGGTGTGCACAGCAACATTCCATCATCAAATGAAAATGATATTATATATAATCAGGCCCGAGCAGGCCTTGATGGCACAAGCAACATATTTGAAGAAGTGGCCCAAATGCCCATGGTCCCCACTCCTGTTACACTGCCTTCTCTCTCTCAGCATGCACCTATGACCTCAGGGGAAGTTCCCTACAATCAGTTGACAGACTCTCTGGGACATTCCCGGAGGACAATGATGAAGGGAAATCCTCCATTAGGCAGAACTTTGAGCAGTGCACCTGGTTGTTTGCTTAGAAGGGGAAATGGCCAGATGTGTGATGATATACTGATTCATGGGCTGTGGCCAATGGTTTAACTGGATAGTCAGGCACTTGGAAGAAACATGATTGGAAAATTGGTGACATGGTAGTCTGGGGAAGAGGTATGTGGATAGACCTCTTTGAACGGGCAAAAAAAGTGAAGATATTTGTGTCCCATGTGAATGCTCACCAAAGGGTGACCTCAGCAGAGGAGGATTTTAATAATCAAGTGGATAGGATGACCCTCTGTAGATACCAGTTAGCCTCCTTCCTCAGCCACTTCTGGTCATTGCCTGGTGGGCTCATTAACAAAGTGGCCATGATGGCAGAGATGGAGGTTATGCATGGGCTTGGCAACATGGACTTCCACTCACCAAGGCTGACCTGGCTACAGCCACTGCTGACTGCCCAGTCTGCCAGCAGTAGAGACCAACTTTGAGCCCCCATATGGCACTATTCCCTGGGATGATCAGCCAGCTACCTGGTGGCAGGTTGATTACACTGGACTACTTCCATCATGGAAGGGGCAGCATTTTGCTCTTACTGGACTAGACACTTACTCTAGATAACTTGAATAGGGAGCAAAGAGACTGGTAAATATGTGAGTAAAACTAAACAAATATTGCCTATGTAAAACAATAAGAGTAATGTCTAATTTGAAGGTAAAATACCACAGGACCAAAAGTATGTAAGATGAGAGGGAAGCAATCAGAGTTAAGGCATTCTTAAGCATTGTTTAGTGAAGGATAAAGATATTGATTAATTAAGAATAACCCCTGAGAGAAAAGAAATAGATTATATACTTTCAAAATGGTAGATGAAACAAATTAAAAACAAAAATCTTGATAAATCCAAAAGAAGACAGGAAAGGAGGAAAAAAAAAAGCATAAAACAGGCTGGAAAAATAGAAAATACCAAGAAAGATAATGGAAATAAATCCAGATAGATCAATAATTACAATAAATACAAACATTTCCTAAAATTCACTAGTTAAAAGTCAAATTATTGGACCGGTTTGAAAGAAAGTCAGCTGTATGCCATCTATAATATACATACTTAAAAAGTGAGAGTAAAAATTGAGAGTAGGGGCCAGCCCCATGGCATAGTGATTGAGGTCAGTGCCCTCTGCTCTGGTGGCCTGGGTTCGGATCCCAGGCATGGACTTACATCACTCATCAGCCATGCTGTGGCAGAGACCCACATGAAAAATAGAGGAAGATTGGCACAGATGTTAGCTCAGGGCTAATCTTCTTCAGGGGAAAAGAAATTGAGAGTAAAGGAAGGCTTGAGGCATACCTTCAGTTATCTGATTTCATCAGTCTCAGGTGGGGCTCCATACGTTGAAAAATTTTTAAAGTTCTTTAGGCAATTTTAATGTGCAGCAAAGGTTGGGACTACTTTAACTTATTATTTTTTTAAATCAGTCAATTTCTATACGATATCAAATATCCTGGTCTATTAGATGATTTTAATTTCTTTTTCTTTTTATCCCCAAAGCCCCAGTACATAGTTGCATATCCTAGTCGTAGGTCCTCCTAGTTCTTCTATGTGGGATGCCACCTCAGCATGGCTTGATGAGTGGTGAGTAGGTCCACGCCCAGGATCCAAACTGGCGAACCCTGGGCTGCCAAAGTGGAAGGTGCGAACTTAACCGCTACACCACCAGGCCAGCTTCTAACTTATTTTTTAATAAAGGAAGAAAGGGTGAAAATTAGTAAGATAAGCATCTGGCTTAAGAGGTTAGAAAAAGAAAAAGAACAAGTAAAGGCCAGTATACCAGGAGAAAAATGGGCAAATTTTATGAACAATTCACAAAAACCCAAATACAAATGGTCAATTAACATGTGCACAAACTTGCTAATAAAACATACACAAATGAAAGCATAGTAAATTATTATTTTATCCCTATTAGACTGTCAGAAGTAAAGACTGACATTTTCTAGTAATCAGCAAGGATGTGAAAAAAGAGAAGTTTTGTGCTTGGTGGGAATGTAAATTGTACTCCTTTCCTGGAAGGTGGTTTTAAGATTAAAATTTAAAATGTGTACATACTGAGATCTAGGATTTCTGCTTCTAGGAATACGTCCTAAAATGATCAAATTAAATAACAAAATTAGCTGGTATAGTATTATCCCTTTTTTCATCTGTACTTCCTTCCTTCCTGCCTCCCTACCTCCCTTCCTTCCTCTATTTGTCTACAGACAAATAGGTGTTTGGAAGATATTCACTAAAAGGTTAATGACTGGTAGGACTTTAGGTAATTTTTTTTCCTTTTTATACTTATTTTCCTTTTTTAAATTCTCTTTCAATTCTTTTGAATATGTCAAGAATAAAATCTTAGTTTGCTGCTAAAATAGCTTTATCACCTCTTTAACACTCAGTAATCCCTCTCTTGCTCTCTTTTTCTAGACTATTTTAGCAGAAAAATTTTTTCCAGTTTTCATTTTTTATCAAAGCTATATTTGCATATGATTTAAAGAGTCAAATAGTTTTTGCATAGAGTGAAACAGTTCTTCAATGCTTTTAAAAAAATACATCATATGCCCCCACTCCAACTTGAACAGTTTTCTAAAGGCAATGACTTTCAAATTTTTTAGATGGTTTATTTGCTATTTGCTCCATATCACTGAACAATATGAGTATATTGCTTTTCTTATTTCAATTTTAGGTGTTATCTGATGAATTCCTTTTATGGAATATGAGAATTTGTTTCTCTTTCACTCTCCTGTCCTTATATTCCCAAACATAGCTCTCCTCCTCGCCCCCCTCCCCAATCCTCTCAATAGTTAGTTTTAATTTTGGTTAGATCCATATTAAGTTTACTTAATTATGATTATATAAAATCTATTGATAGCTGAATCATGTAAGATACTACTTTTCCTTTCCTATACAACTTTTCCCCTGGAGTTAATATTTATCTTTTTTTTTTTTCACTTGCATACTTTTCTATGACTAATTAAACCCTAGACTTTTCACTAGTTGTCTAAATCTCCTCTCAATATATTCAGACACTTTGGGTATTTTATCAATTTAAATTTTTTGAAGAAATATCTCCTGGGATGGAGTCCTCTGGCCTCCTCCATCTGGACTGTTAGCCTTCTCTGCCAGATGTACAGCTGCAAACAGGAATTGATATTAGCCATCATCCTGGAGTTTTCTTTCTGTGCCTTTGTGTTGGATCCCCTGCTTTCTAGATCCTATATTGTCTTCTGTCTTAGTTTATTCCCTCATTTTGGTAGAACACATTCTTCAGAGCTTCTTTCAGTAAGAGTTCATGGGAGGCAAACTTTTTGAAAAATTTTATGTCAGACAATGTCTTATTCTGCCTGCACAGTTGATTGATAATTTGCCTAGATAGAGAATTCTAGGTTGGAGAGGATTTTCCTTCGGAATTTTGAAGGCCTTGCTCCATTGTCATCTAGCTTCCAGAAATGCTGTAGAGAAGACAAAAGTCATTATGATTCCTGCACCTTTGTAGGTGACCTAGGTTTTGTTCTCTCTTGAATCTTACAGGGTTCTCATTTTTTCCCTAGTATTTCGAAATTTCATGAAGGTGTGCCTTGGTTTTATAAATTTTCACCCATTGTTCTGGGCACCTGGGGAGCCCTTTTAATCTGGAGACATATTATTCAGTTCTGGGAAATTTTCTTTATCTCTGATTATTTCCTCTCTTCTATATTCTCTATTCTCTCTTTTTGGAACTTTTATTATTTGGATACCCTGGACTAGTTTGCCAAGATTCTTATGTATTTTTCTCCTATTTTCCATAATTTTTCTCTTTTATTCTACTTTCTTACAGTTTGGCTCAACTTTATCTACTAATACTAACACTTCTAAATTCTAAAAATGAGTTTTTCATTTCAACTATCACAATTTTAATTTGCAAGAGCTCTTTTTTGTTCACTGAACTTTTAAAAAATAGCACACTGCTTTTGTTTCATAGATGGAATATCTTTTATATCTTTGAGGATATTAATGGTAGCTTTTATTTTTCTTGAATTTCTTCTCCTTGCATAGTCTGTTTCTCCAAGTTGTTTTTCTTGTTTTTTTAAAAGAAATTTATCTCATATGTTGCTTTTAGTTTTACTATCTATATTTCATGTTAGAGGCTTTCCTAAGACATGTGTTGATCCTTAGGTATACAATCATATTTAAGAACTGGGCACTAAATAGATGATTGGAAGCTGCTGTGTGTGTAAGTACAGGGTTTTCTGAGTTTGGGTTTAATGTAGGGTGATTTCCCTGAGCTGTTTCATTGCAGAATCTGTGATCTCAATATCTTTATATCTTCATATCTTTCCTCTTGGGCTGGTCAAAGAAAGAGATTTCATTTTCTTTTTCTGGAGGGAATAGGCTTGGCTATCAGCATTCTGGAAATCAAATGAGGGAAAGAGATTGTGTATGTTAAGAGGAGGTGGTCTCAGCATTCAGCATGAGACCTCCCTTTAATTTCCCTATCTAGATAAGGTATTCCCACGCTTAACCGTGCCTGGTGTTCTCCTGGGAAGAGACCCTCTAAAGAGATGAAACCTCTAGTTTTGTGTTGGAGGAAGGATGGGGCAGTTGCTTTGCTTTCGGAGTACAAGAGAGGATGTAAAGGTCAAACTGCTTTTTAAACAGACATTCAACATCTTTCTACTTTTAGCTCTGCTTTCATTTTTACCTCCAGAAATACCTGATTTTTGCCAATTTTGAAGCCTTTTGAGGACTTGGTGGTATAAACTGATTTCTTTCTTTGTTTTCCCCACTACTGGCTTAAGATTTAGCTCCCTTGGGACTGCTAAGTCAATTATCACTTGTTCACCTGTATTATAGCTTCCAAAATTTTGTTGTGATTTTTTTCTTCTCTCATTACTTTTTTCTTGTGAGTTTATACTATGGTGGCAGAGATTTCTAGTTGTCCCTCGATATTTATCCTCTTCCTGTAGGTAACAGAACTGTCAATTTTTACATGGGCATTATGACTATCTGGAATAATGACTATATTTCCCAGTCATACACCTAGGAGTTTCTCATACACCTAGGAGTTTCAGTGTGGTTAAGTTCTGGCCAACGCTATGATGGTAAGCAAAGTGATGGGTGCAACTTTTGATAAGTGCTTTTAAAGGATGAGGGAGTGCTCCTGGCTCTCCTTTTTTCTCTTTCATGTTTGCTGGAATACAGGCAGAAGAATGGCCAATTTGGACCACTAGATGGTAGTAAGATGGTGGAGCATCAAGCCAGAAGGAGCATTATGGAGTTGCCACATCAGCCTTGGATCACCTAAAATTATTCGAGAGAAAAATAAACTTCTATCTTATTTAACCCATTTTTATTTTATGAGTTCTAATTCACAGCTGAACCTAATCTTAACTGATTCAATGCTATTAGAAAAATTCCTCTACTTTCTTTTTGGCAGTGTTTTGGGAGGAGCCAACAGTAGAAGTGTGTTTCCAGCAGCTAACTTTGCAATAGTCAAAAGACTATACTTTTCTGCATTTAAACTTTCTAAAGTGAGAACATAATTTATCAAAAAAAACCCACCAAATGTATTTTTATTTTGAAAACTAAAACAAAAAGCTTAACTTGTCTCCTGTAATTAAATTAAAAAAAAAAAAATAGAATGACTTCCTGATGTCTCTGCCAGGAGGATACAATAACCTTTAGGAAAAGGAAATGGTCTTCTAACGAGGTTTGAAAATATTGTTTATTTGAGTATTGGAAAATTCTGCCAAATGCAATGCTTTTGGAAATATTGAAATTAAGCTGTTTTTTCTTACATTAATCAGATAATAGGACCAGTTACTCCTGGTTGACAGAAATAAAATCAAGTGACCAAGGTAGAAGAGGATTGCTGTAGCAGGAGGCCATGCACCCAATTCATCTAAAAGATTGCATCATTTAGAAACAAGCTAAACAGAAAGTAGGCTAAAACACAACTATGTGTTATAGCTCTTAAAAATGGAATCTGATCTCTCAGGAACTCATTTCTAATCACTTTGATTCTAGAAGTGATTTTAAAATGCAGGCTTTGCAGAAACATTAATTGCCTAGGATCTGAAGAGCTCATTTAGTTTGGCTGAGAAACTATTTCCATATATCAAAAGGTTGATGACAGACTGATAAACGCTACAGAAAGTCTTATATTGTTCTTAGTTTTTTTCCCTCATGAATTACCTAGGCAGCACTCCATACAGCAACAATGTAAGTAGTTCAGAGCTGAGTTCCAAATCCAACAGAGGGGGTCAGGGAGCTACGGCGAGCTGTTAGATGAGGGAGAGAATGGGTTGTAGGAAGATGAGGCCTGGTGCCCCTAAGCTGGAGTTCTGCAATTACTTGCAATCTACAGTCTGAGCAGTCAAATCTCATAACTTCTCCTCTTCCTCCTTCCCTAGGTAGGAAGTCTTGGGTTTCCATTTTGGAAGATTCAAATGTGATCTAGGAAGTTCCTGAGTTGAAATGTGGGTCCTTATGATCACTTCTCCAGTCCATTCCCTTCCCAGTGAATCAGGTATTGAAGTTGACTATAACATTGTTTGGGGTTATTACCTCTTATACCACAAACTCAGGTTCTCTGTCTTAGATCATCTGGGTGGGTTTCAAGGTGCAGAGTTGAGTCCCTGATTCAGTTAGATGGGCTTTGCACAGAGAGGTGGAAGTTGGGATGAATGGGTAAGGATTGATGGATCCTCATTACATTTCTTTCAGCTTTTGTGTAGACTGGTGGTGCGGATATGTTTAGAGGATGTTCTCTCCCTAGATCCAATCCCAGTGTGTTCTCCTTGCTCTAGGCAACTTAGAACAACTCAGATTGATGTCTCATTGGAGGTCTCATTAGAATATAGTTTAGGCCAATATTTTCAAAACCCTTTTCATCAGTAGAACCCCCTTTTTAAAAATAACTAAAATGTACATAGAATCCCAATATGTAAGTTGCATTTTATCAGCTTAAATGTATTTTTAATATTTAATTTCTATTTATTTATTTTCAATACATAATATATTCACATGGTTCAAATCAAAGGTTACAAAATGATATGTAGAAAAAGATACCTTCCCACTCTTATCCTTCAGCTAACCAGTAGAGGCAATCAATATTACTAGCTTCTTGCGTATCTTTCCAGAGATATTTTCTTTAAGTGAAGAAAATATAAATGATTAATTTATCTTTCTTCTTACCAAAACAGAAGAGACTACAATATTTTTTCATATCTTGATTTTGTTGTCTAGTGTATTTGGGCAATCATTTCATTCAATAAATACAAAGTGTCTTAATTTTTATGGCTGAATAGTATTACATTAATACATAGAACATAATTTTATTTAACCTATCCCCTATTGATTGACCATTAGGTTATTTCCAATCTTTTGCTACTGCAAACAATGCTGAAACAAAGAATCTTGTACTTAAGTCATTTTTGCACATGTGAAAATATATCTGTAGGATAAGTTCCTAAAAGTAGACTTGCTAGGTCAAAGGGCATGTCAATTGTGATACTGTCACCAAATTGCTCACCATAGAAATTATGTCAACTTATACATCCATAAATAGCATATAAGCGTGCCTGTTTCTTTATATCCTCATGAAAGGTATGTCATTAAACTTTGTAAAAATCTTCACCAGTCATATAGGTGAAAAATAATAGCATCTCAATGTAGTTTTAACTTGCATTTCTTTGAGTGAGATTGAACATATTTTCGTAAGTTTAAGAGTCATTTTGTATTTCCGTTTCTGAAAACTGTCTGTGTATATCATTTCTCATTTCCTATTGGATTATTGGTCTTTATCTTACTGATTTTAAGGAACTCTTTATGAAATTAAGAAAATTAATGCTATGTGATATAGAAGGAAATATTTTTTCTCATATTGTCATTTGTCTTTAGATTTTACACATAGTAATTTTTTTGCCAAGCATATATTTTCTATTTTTATACAGCTGAACTTATTAATCTTTTATTCTTGGAATTTCAGGTTTTGAATTATGGTTAGAAAGGGCTTTCTTACTCTGATGTTTTTCCCCATGATCTGTGTGCTAATTATCAATTTATTGCCTCTCAGCTCCAAATTCATCCTTCAATGTATCTTTGCAGTAATGAACAGAATCCCTTTAAGCCTTTCCCCTTTACAGTAACCATGACGTTAAACCTTCTGAGTAGAGGGCACTGGAGGAACATTGCAGGAGGAGGACATTCTCCTGTTGAAAGCAATGGGTTTGAAGACATCTGGTAGTGTTCCAGCCACGAGCCCAGAACTTGCAGATCCTTGATTTTATAGACTGAATGTTTGTGTTCCCCTTACAATTCATATGTTGAAGCCCTAACTCTCCATGTGATGGTATTTAGAAGTGAGGCCTTTGGGAGGTAATTAGGTTTAGATGAGGTCCTCAGGGTGGGGCCTCCACATGGGATTAGTGCCCTTGTAAGAAGAAAAAGAGACAACAGAGCTGTATCTTTTCACATGCATGCACTGAGGAAAGGCCACGTGAGCACAGAGCAAGAAAGCTGCTGTCTGCAAGGCAGAAGAGGGCTCTCACCAGAATCTGACCATGCTGGCAACCTGATCTTGGACTTCCAGCCTCCCAAACTTTGAGAAAATACATGTCTATTGTTTAAGTCACCCAGTCTATGGTATTTTGTTATGACAGCCCAAGCTGACTAAGACGCTGGCAACCTCCCAGCCCTGGCCTGGTGATCACCTTTCAGCAGTCCTCTCAGCATGTGTCAGGCCTCCGGCCTGCACTGATGCCCAACCTCCTCTGTTCACCTGTCCCTCCTCTCAGAGGTCTGTCTCCTGTGGCCCTCCCAATGCTGCTGCTCTTCCAACATGAACACTGCCCGCTCCAGGCTTCCTGCCCACATTGGCATCCCCACTTTCTCTGCACACTTGTGTACTGGTCATTGATTATAGCTCACCTACACATAGAGGGTTGCTTCCTGCTTTCCCAGTAACTATGGACCATCTCTGGCTTGGGCAAACCAGTGAAATTCTCTGCAGCCAGTGAGCTGCAACTACACATTCTCCAACGAGGTCTGAACACCAGCCTTGGGAAAGGGGTCCCCTTTCCAAGTTTGTCCTTCCTTGAGATCTCTCCTTCAGCCCTAGGGTACCATAAAAAGTTCTCTTATATCTTATAGTTGCTATATTATCAGGGTTTAATGTGTGTCAAACTAAGTTAAAATTCTCTATATAAACTCCCTTGTTTAAATCACTGTGTGGTTTCCATCTCCTGATTGGACCTAGACTGATACAGTCTGTTCTAGCGCTTATAGAGTTTCAATTTTTACATATAAATCTTTGATCCATCTGGAATTTATACTGGTGTAAACCATGAGTATGGCTCCAACTTGATTTTTTCCCACACGACTATCCAGCTGACCCAAGCATTTATTTTTTAAATTTTTTTTGAGGAAGATTGGCCCTGAGCTAACATCTGTTGCCAATCTTCCTCTTTGTTTTTTTTCTTTTTTTCCTCCCCAAAGCCCCAGTACATACTAGTATATCCTAGTTGTAGGTCCTTCTAGTTCTTCTATGTGGGACACCACCTCAGCATGGCTTGATGAGTGGTGAGTAGGTCCGTGCCCAGGATCCGAACCAGTGAACCTCAGGCCACAGAAGCAGAATGTGCGAACTTAACTGCTATGCCACTGGGCTGGTCCCCCAAACATTTATTGAATAATTTTTTCCAATTAATTTGAAATACCATCTTTATTATACACTAAATTCCCACATGTATTTGGGTCTACTTCTGGGCTTTAAATTGTATTCCATTGCTCTGTCTTTTCAATCTCCAGTATCACACTGTTTGAATATATGTTTAATATTAGAGAGGAACCATTCCTAGCTATTCTTGCTTGTTTTTTTTGTTTCTAATTTAAACTTTATTATCAGGATGTCTAGTTTTCTTGTTGGAAATTTTACTGGGAATTGCACTACATTTATAGATTAATTTAGAGATAACTGACATCCTTCTGGTCTGAGTCTTGCCCAAAATGAATGACTTTTCATGTGTTTAAGTTAACTAAGTTAACTAATGGTTCATCTATTTTCTATTTTCCCCCCAAACGACATACTTGAATTTATTCATTTGTTCTACCATTTTCTATTTTCATATTCATTACTTTTTGTTTTTATCTTTATTATTTCCTTCCGTCAGCTTTCCTTAGCCTTGCTTTTCTTTTCTTTTCTTTTCTTCTTGAGTTGCTTGCTTCATTTATTTTTAGTTTTTCTTGTTTACTAATATAATTTAAATTAATTAAGCTAATATAGTTTATAGATATGAATTTTCCTCTTAGTATTGTCTTTTTTGCATTCCATAGGTTCTGATATGTAGTGTTTCATTATTATTTTCTAGATATACTGCAATTTTAGCTTGGATTTCCTCTTTGACTCAAAAGTTATTTAACAGTTTAAAAATTTCCAGATGGTAGAGACTTTTTGTTCTCTGGTTTTGTCATTTAGTTCTAGTTTTATTGCAGTGTGTTCAGAGAATGTTGACTAGACTATTTGTACTTTTGGAATTCACTGAAGTTTTGGGTTTATTTGTGGCTTAATATATGGTTGACTTTTGTGAATATTTCATAAGCACTTCAGGAGGGTGAAGATTTCATATACATAATCATATTTCTCTTAAAAATGTTGATCTATGTTATTTGGTACATAGGTACTCAAAACTGTTATTATTTTCAATAGACTCCTCTTCCAACAAACCTTCTGTACTGAATATCTTCCATGTACTCCTCTCGATAATTCTCTACTCTTCTCTGCTTTGTGCCCTAGCATCAAAGTGCCATTCTTAGTCTCATTTAGTGCTTTTTGCTCCAAATTCAACCTTGTGTGATATTAAGATCATGCTCTTCTTTTTTGGCGGGGGGGGGATTGATTTTGCCTAGTATACCTTTGCCCTTCCTTTTATTTTCAACTTTTCTAAATCATTTTGTTGTAGCTGTGTCTTTTGAATACAGCAGAGTTTTGCCTTGTAATCAAATCTCTGCTTTAAAAGTATTTTAATAGGTGAGTTTAACATACATATTTATTGATATGACAGATATGTTTGTTTTTAATTATATTATTTTAAGGTATACTCTATTTTCATAGCTTTTGAAAAATCACTATACTGTGTAATTTTTGTTTGTTCTATGTATGTTTTTACTGTCATAATTAGAAAGGTGTATTTGTTTTAGTGTTTATCTTTATAACTCCGTGTTTACATAATTCTCTTAAATTACTCATTTAGCAGTATCCATTTATGAACAATGATGAAAATCATTATGAACAATGACAAAATCTGTATATTTCCTTTTCTTACTCTTCCCCTCCTCTCCTGCAGCACTCAATTATAATCTATTATATTATCTTTCTTGGAGTTTACCTTTATACTGTTTAATATAATATATCCCCTATTATTTGCTACTTTTAAATGATTCTATTCGAATGTCAGCTATTAAGGATGAAGAAATAAATGTTATAGACAAATTAGAGCACTATTAATCCTAAAATCTCATTGTAGGTCATGCATAATTTAAATAACGTCTTTGTTCTCATGAAAAGTTAAAAGAATTGGTAAGATCTTCACAGTAAGGGAATTCTTC
This sequence comes from Ceratotherium simum simum, assembly GCF_057802395.1. Taxonomy (NCBI): domain Eukaryota; kingdom Metazoa; phylum Chordata; class Mammalia; order Perissodactyla; family Rhinocerotidae; genus Ceratotherium; species Ceratotherium simum. Next base: position 12,186,330 of record NC_141910.1, on the reverse strand, counting down.
TGAAACTCTGCTTTGAGAGGAAATTAATCATTTTGGTCAGATTTATTTATATTAAAAGCACAATGGATATAAAAGGAATTCTAATATTTTAATTATGATTCCTCTGTCATGATTCCTTATAAAAAGTTCAGGATTATTTGATTATACTCAGAAATTAAATATGAGGAGATATATTGAAGTGTTCTTCTTGGGCAAGATTTCTTACCTGCTATCTTTCTCCATTTATATTTTGAGCTAACTCTGCAGATAGAAAATGTCAGGTACTTATATAGGTCAGAGACAATGGATTTGAGGTAACATTTTTCCTTAAACAAAGATTGGATTGTTCTATAGATAAGGTAATGGCATTGTTCCAGTGATTTTCTTGAGCTTTTAACCAGGGTTGAACTTATTGTTCCTTTGGAAGGAGATTTTGGCTTGCAATTTTTCCTGAGTTACCAGTCAGTGGTTTTTAGTCAAGAACAGTCTGTCTTTCCTAATGGAGTGATTAAGGGATCAAGGGATTCATCTAGGGCCAAATGTACTGAGGAGTGCCAGAGGCATATAACACAGTCACTTGAGGAGGTGAAAAAATTCCTTTTACCTTTTTCTGGGACATGAGCTCATCTCTCAAAAAGCCTCCTATGCTGGATATTTTCCATTTGCCATTTCAGATCACTCACTACTTTTCTCTTCGCCTGTTACCTAATAGAAGAGAGATATCACAGGCAAATGTGGTCATAGGACAGACACGCACAAGGAAAATGGCACAATAGAGGAACACACCTGCCACATGGTCGTAAACATCGGTGTCACTTTCACCGTGTCCTCAGTGTACTCGTTGGATATGTAATCACTGGATTATATATAGTCAGAGTTATACATTTTATTTATCCATTCACCAGTTAATAGACATTCTGATTGTTTCCAGTTTGGGGCTATTATGAATAATGCTGCCATGAACATTCATGTACACGTATTTGTGTGGACGTATGTTTTCATTTCTGTTGGGTAGTTTCCTGGGGGTGGAATTGTTGGGTTATATGGAAGGTGTATATTTACATTCTAGTAATGTCACCTTTGTTTTTCTTTAACTTTTTATTTTGAAATAATTATAGATTCACAGAAAGTTGCAAAAATTGTACAAAGAGGTCCTGTGTACCCTTCACCCAGTTTCTTCCAGTGGTTACATCTTACATAACTATAGCACAATTTCAAAACCAAGAAATTGACCTTGGTACAACGTGTGCATAGAGTTCTATAACATTTTATCGCACCTGTAATATTCCATCACCACAAAGATCTCCCTCATGCTACCCTTTTATAGTCACCTCCACCCTCTACCATCCCTAATCCTTGGCAACCATTAATCTGTTCTCTATCTCTATAATTTTGTCATTTCGAGAATGGTATACAAATAGAATCAATGTGTGTGACCACATGAGACTTTTTTTTTCACTCAGCATAATGCTCTTTGAGATCCATCCAAGTTGTTGTGTGTGTCAATACTTCTTTTCCTTTTATTGCTGAGTAGCATTCTATAGTATGGATATACTAATACTAGTTTGTTTAATCATTAACCTATTGAAGGACATTTAGGTTGTTTCAAGATTTTGGCTACTACAAATAAAGTTGTTGTTAATATTTGAGTATGAGTTTTCGTGTAGATGTAAATTTTAATTTCTCTAGGATAAATGTCCCAAAGTGCAATTGCTGTGTCATATGGTAAATGTATATTTAGATTTTTAAGAAAGTGACAAAATATTTTCCAGCATGGCGGTGCCAGTTTACATTCCTAGCAGCAATGTATAAGAGATCCAGTTTCTCTGCATCCTTGCCAGCATTTGGTATTGTTACATTTTTTATTTCAGCTGTTCTAATAGGTATGTAGTGTTTTAATAGGTGTGGTATTGTTACATTTTTAATTTTAGCTGTTCTAATAGGTGTGTAGGATAATTAAGACTCATCATAGTCTTAATTTGCATTTCCCTAATGGCTAGTGATGTTGAACATTTTTTCATGTGTTTATTTGCCATCCGTATATCTTCTTCAGTAAAATTTCTCTTCATGTGTTTTGCCCATTTCGAATTTTTTTTTTTTTTTTTTTTTTTAAAGATTTTATTTATTTTATTTTTCCCCCCAAAGCCCCAGTGGATAGTTGTGTGTCGTAGCCGCACATCCTTCTAGTTGCTGTATGTGGGACTCGGCCCCAGGATGAACGGAGAAGTGGTGCCTCGATGCGCAACCGGGATCCGAACCCGGGCCACCAGCATCGCAGCGCGCGCACTTAACCACCAAGCCACAGGGCCGGCCCCGAATTTTTTTTTTTTATGGTTGTGTTTTGAGACTCCTTTATAAGTTCTAGATATGAGTCCTTTGTGAAATATGTGGTTTGAAAATACTTTCTCTCAGTCTGGAGCTTGTCTTTTTATCCTCTTGACAGGGTCTTTTGCAGAGCTAAGTTTTTAATTTTGATGAAGTCCAATTTATCAATTTTTTCTTTTATGAATTGTGCTTTTGGTGTCATGTCTAAGAATTTCTTACCAAGCTCTAGGTCCTGAAGATTTTCTCCCACATTTTCTTCTAAAAGTTTTAATCTTGTATTTAAATCTATGATTCATTTTGAGGTAACTTTTGAATAAGGTAACAAGGTAAGAGGTTTATGTTGAAGTTTATTTTTTATCATGAGTGTCCAACTGCTCCAGCACCATTTGTGGAAAAGACTATCTTTCCTACATTGAACTGCATTTGCATCTTTGTCAACAATCAGTTGGACATACTTCTTTGGGTCTATTTTTGCATTCTCTATTCTGTTCCTTTGGTCTATGTGTCTATCTTTCTACCAATACCACACAATCTTGATTACTATAGCTATTTATAAGAGGAGGAGTGATTCCTCCTACTTTATTCTTTTTTGTTCAAAATTGTTTTAGCTATTCCAGTTCCTTTGCCTTTCTATATAAATTATAGAACAAGCTTGTCTATTTTCAAAAATAATTTTACTGGGAATTTTATAAGAATTGCACTAAACCTATATATCAGGTAGGGGAGAATTGATATCTTTACTATGTTAGGGCTTCTGATACATGAACATGGTATAGCTCTCCATTTATTTAGATCTTTGATTTCTTTCACCAGCATTTTGTAGTTTTCAGGATATTTTGTTAGATTTATTCCTAAGTATTTCATTTTATTGAGCTATTGTTAATGGCAATATATTTTTCAGTTTCCACATGTTCATTGCTAGTGTATAGAAATATAATTGATTTTTGTGTGTTAATCTATTTATAACTGTGGCAACTCACTTATTAGTTCTGTGAAGTTTTTTTTTTTTTTTCGGTAGAGTCGTTGAGATTTTCTACATATACCATCATGTCATCTGCAAATAGGGACAGTTTTATTTCTCCCCTTCCAATCTGTATGCCTTTTATTTCATTTTCTTACCTTATACCAAGTACTACATAAGATATCTAGTACTGTGTTGAATAAAAGTGGCAAGCACAAGCATCTTTGCCTCATTCCCAATGTTAGGGGTAAAGCATTCAATCTTTCACTATTAAAGATGATATTAGCTGTAGGTTTTGTCATAAATGGGGTGTTGAACTTTGTCAAATGCTTATTCTACTTCAGTTTATATAATCATATGATTTTAATATGGTGAATTATTTTAAAGATTTTCAAATACTGAACCAATCTTACATCCCTGAAATAAACCCCACTTGGCCATGGTGTACAATTCTTTTTGCATATTCCTGAATTATATTTGTTAATATTTTGTTAAGATTTTTTTGTGTGTGCCTATACTCCTGAGAGATATTGGTCTCTAGTTTTCCTTTTTTGTACTATCTTTGTCTGTTTTTGGTATTAGAGTAATAACTGGCCTTATAAGATGAATTGGTAAGAGTTCTCTTCCCTTATATTTTCTGGAAAAGACTGTATAGAATTGATGTTAATTCTTCTTTAAACATTTATTGGATTCTCCAGGAAAACCATCTGGGCTTGGAGATTTCTTTTTCAGGAGTATTAAGATTATGAAGTTAATTTCTTTAATAGTTATAGGACTATTCAAATTATCTATTTCACATTGGATTGTGGTAGTTTGCGTTTTTCAAGGAATTGGTCCATTTCATCTAAGTTGTCAGATTTATGTATGTAAATTTACTCATAGGTACTCTCTTATTATCTTTTGGATGTCTACTGGGTCCATAATGATACTCCTTGTTTCATTCCTGATATTGGTAATTTACATCTTCTCTATTTTTCTTTGTCTGTCTTGCTAGATGTTTGTCAATTTTACTGATCACTTTGAAGAATCAGCTTTTTGTTTCATCGATTTTGTTTTCCTCTTTTCAATTTCATTGATTTATGCTCTTTATTATTTTCTACCATCTGTTTGCTTTGGGTTTATTTTGCTCCTCCTTTTCTATTTTCTTGAGGTGACAGCTTATATTACTGATTTGAAACTTGTCCTTTTCTAATGTAAGCATTTAGTGCCATAAATATGCCTCTCAGCGCTGCTTTAGCTGGATCCTACAAATTATGATATATTGTATTTTAATTTCCATTCAATTCAATACATTTTTAAAATTTCCCTTGACATTTCTTCTTTGACCCATGAATTATTTAGAAATGTGTTGTTTAGTTTTCAAGTGTTTGGAGATTTTTGTGTTATTTTCTGTTATTGATTTCTAGTTTGATTCCATTGTGGTCAGAGAACATACTATGTATGACTGCAATTCTTGAAAATTTGCTTAAGTTTCTTTTATGGCCCAGGATATGGTCTATTTAGATAAATGTTCTGTGGGTGCTTAAAAAGAACGTATATTCTGCTATTGTTGGGTGGAATATTCTTTTTTTTTTTTTGTGAGGAAGATCAGCCCTGAGCTAACATCCATGCCAACCCTCCTCTTTTTGCTGAGGAAGACTGGCCCTGGGCTAACATCTGTGCCTATCTTCCTCCACTTTATATGGGACGCTGCCACAGCCTGGCTTGACAAGCGGTGCCTTGGTGCGTGCCTGGGATCCAAACCCGGGGTGCCAGCAGCAGAGCACGTGCACTTAACTGCTACGCCATGGGGCTGGCCCCCAGGTGGAATGTTCTATAATGGCAATTAGATCCTGTTGGCTAATGTTTTTCTACATCCTTGTTGATTTTCTATTTGTTCTATCAATTGTCAAGAAAAGGGCATTGAAGTCTCCAACTATAATTGTAGATTTGTCTATTTATTCTTTCATTATCAGTTATTGTTTCATGTATTTTACAGCTCTGTTCTTTAGTGGATGATACACATTTAGGATTGCTATGTCTTCTTGTTGGATTGACTCTTTTATCATTATTTCATATCCCTCTCTGTACCTAGTATTCTTTGCTCTGAAGTCTACTTTATTTGATATATTAATACAGCCGCTTCTTTGTTTTGATTAATGTTATCATGGTATATATTTTTCCATCTTTTTACTTTCAACTTACTTTTTTTTTTTTTTTAAGATTTTATTTATTTATTTATTTTCCCCCCAAAGCCCCAGTAGATAGTTGTACGTCATAGCTGCACATGCTTCTAGTTGCTGTATGTGGGACACGGCCTCAGCATGGCCGGAGAAGCGGTGCGTCAGTGCGTGCCTGGGATCCGAACCCGGGCCGCCAGCAGCGGAGCACGCACACTTAACCACCAAGCCACGGGGCCGGCCCTCAACTTACTTTTATTGTGTTTGAAGTTAGTTTCTTGTAGATAGGAGATAGTTGGGTCATTTTTTTCCCTACTCTGCCTATCTCTTTCTTTTAATTAGTGTATTTAGACCATTTACATTTAATGTCATTATTGGTATGTTAGCCTGCCAACTTATTTGTTGTTTTCTGTTTCTTCCCTCAGTTTTTCATTTCTGTTTTCTTTTACCTAACTTCCTGGGGGTTACTTGAATATTTTTTTAGAATTCCATTTTGATTTATCTCGTAGTGTTTCTGAGTGTCTCTTTGTATAGATATTTTGGTGGTTGCTCTAAGTGTTACATTTATATACATACTTATCACAGTCTAGGTGTCAATATTTTACCAGTTTGAACAAAGTGTAGAAACTTTAACTTCCTTTAAGTCTCTTTACCCTCAACTGTTTATAATGTAGTTATCTTAAATATTTCTTCCATACACATTAACAACCGTATCAGACAATGTTATAGTTTTTGCTTCAATTATCAAATATAATTTAGAAAACTCAATAGAAGGTCTAATATATTTATCCATGTTTTATTCTTTCCATTGTTCTTTCTTCCTTCTGGATATTCCAAGATTTTTTCTTTTATAATTTCCTTTCAGTTTCAAGAACTTCTTTTAGCCATTCTGTTAAGGTAAGTCTGCTGGTGACAATTCTCCTAGTTTTCCTTCATTTGAGAATATCTTGATTTTAATTCATTTCTTAAGGATATTTTCACTGGATACAGAGTTCTGAGTTAACAGTTCTTTTCTTTCAGCATCTGAAAAATGTGACACTTCCTCTGGCCTCCATGGTTTCTGATTAAAAAATCTATTGTTACTTGATTGTTTTTCCTTTATAGGTAATGTGTCAGTGCCCTGCTTTCAAGAGTTTTTCTTTGTTTTTAGTTTTTAGAAGTTAGATTATAATGTGTCTTAGAATGGATTTTTGTTGTTGTTGTTGTTGTTTATCCAGTTTGGGGCTGGCTAGCCTCTTGACTCTTTAGGTTTTGCTAAATTTGGCAAATTTTCAGTGATTATTTCTTTGAATATTTTTTTCATCCCCACCGTCCTTCCTCTTTCTTCTTGGACTCTGATGACATGAATGTTGGATCTTTTGTTATAGTCTCACATGTCCCTGTGGCTTTGTTCATTTTTTTAAAGTCTATTTTCTCTCTGTTGCTCAGATTGGGTAATATTCTGTCTTAAAATACACTGATTCTTTCCTCTGTCCTCTCTATTCTGCTGTTGAGCCTACCCATGGAAGACTTTTTGTTTTGTAAATTTAGGTTATTGTATTTTTCAGTTCTAAAATTTCTATTTGGTTTTTCTTTATACTTCTATTTCTTTGGTGAGACTTGATATTTTTTCATTTGTCCTAAGCATGTTCATAACTGCTTGTTGAAGCATTTTTATGATGGCTGCTTCAAAATCCTTCTCAGATAATTCCAACATCTGTGTTATCTCAGTGTTGTTCTCTGTTGTCTTATTCAAGTTGAGATCTTCCTGGTCGTTGATATGACTTTTTTTATTGTATTCTAGCCATTTGGGCATTATGTATAAGACTCTGGATTTTGTTTAAATCTTCTGCTTTAGCATGACTCCTCTGACACTGCACCAATGGCGGAGTAAGGTTTCCACATAATTATTGCCAGGTTAGAGTGTGACTCTATTTGGCCTCTGATTACACCCCAGAAGAGAAGGTGCCTTGTTACTTCCAGGTGGGGGTAGAAGTTGAGGTTCCCTACATGGCTCCCACTGGCACTCTAGGGGTGGAGAAGCTTCATTACTATCAGGTAGGTGTAAAAGTCCTGGCTTTCCAAATGGCCTTCCCTGATACCACCCTGCCTTGGAGGTAGAAAGGTACCTCATTGCCATTGCCCACATAGCCTCCCCTCTGCCTCCTCCAATACCACCTCAACAAGGAGAGGGAGAGATACCTTGTTAATGTTAGGTAGAGGGGTGGGAGTCCAGGCTCCCATATGGCTTCTATAGACACTACAGGGGAGGAGGTCTTACTCACACTAGGTAAGGATAAAAGTCTTGGCTCTCCACTAGGGCTTCTCTGACTAGCCCAGCAGCAAGGATGCCTCAGGAAGGGAATGTACTAGAACCTCTGAAGTCTTTCTCATCCCTGTGATTCTGAACTTTGTATGGGGGAGAAAGTGAAGATTTGAATTTGTTTGATGAGAAAGAGAGATAGTTGTCTGTAGTTGTGAGGGAGATTTGTAAAAGTACTGCCCCTGGCTCAGCCTTTCCTTCTTAAACTCTAGGGGGAGTTTCACCTAAGTCCTATGGAACCATAGAGAGAATATTTTCATGTTTCTGCACAGCTGTGGCTTTCTGAGCAAAGAAACTGGAACCTGGGTTAAAGAATAAGTCTTGAAAGTTAAAAGGTGCTTGAATAGCTAGAGACCTCTGAAGAAATTTAGAGACTTATTTCCTTGTGTTTGCATTTCAAAGGAGGATAAAAGGGATCAGTTGCTTGTATTCCAAAGGACTATAAATGCCAAGGTTTCTCTCTCTCTCAGGAATGGAGGGGGAAAGATGTGGCTTATTTAAACTCCCATATTAATAATTTTGGGGTTCCTCTTCTGCAGTACAAATGCCCCATGTGTAGGATGACAGTTGACTCTCATTGTGTTACCTGTGGGGTATTGAGTGTGGAAAATGGGCACCACTATTGCTGTAAGTAATAATAATCATGATCTCTGCTCTAGAAACCTCGTATTTGCTTTCAAGATAGCATTAACAAATACAGATATACTCACCACAAAGGGGAGGAGGCACTCATGCTGATTTTGTACCATGTATAAGCTGAAGAGGGACATGCGGCTGGGGCCCATCAAGCTACAGGCTAGAGAGAAAAAGTTCTGCAGAGCCTCACAGAGGTTTGAACAGATGTCAGCCCAGGATGGTAGAGCAATATGTACAATGAGAAGCCTCGGAGGTTGCTGGTAAATCTGCATGGGAGTAGAGGGTCCTTTACCAGTAGTTTGCCTAGGATACATGGCAGCCAGACCAGAGGTGGAACAGCAGCAACCACCGGATATTCTCTACACCTACAGGGAAGGAAAAGAAGTCAGTGGCTTTCATAAAACTGAATTATATGCTCTGTTGAAACAATGAACACAGGTCTTGGGGACTAAGTCCAGAAAAGAGTAAGACTGGGTACTAACTTAAGCTTCTCTAGGCAAGTTATCTAGGTGTTTGCCTGTAATGTAAGGCTGAGAATGCTTAGAGATGCTGAGTGGAACTAAACAAAAAGTTACACAAAAGCTGAACTTCGGTCTCAAAGTAAGCTATCTGCCCTCATAAATTCTGTTTCTTTATTAGATTTAGTGTACTGAATTATAGTTTGTTTCTGTAACTCCCTCTTCCACTATATTGTGAGCTTCCCAAGGGTGGAGAACCAGTCTTGTCAACTTTACTTATCAGTGCTTAGCACGGTGTTTATTTGGTAGATAGTAATTCTTAAAAATGAAAATATGACAATGTTTTCCCCTTCAAGACCCATTCATGATCCTTCACGACTTGACCTTCAGCCTTATTGGAGGCTATTCTTCACCTCAAGATTTTCACTAAAATAAAACCAAACATACCATACATTTCAGTGCATTTGCTCATGCTGTTTTCTCTGCCTCCAACCCCCTTGCCTTCTTTCTTTACTGGCTACTTACACTTATCCTCAGGGCTCAGATTAGGAAAGGAAAACAAATGAGAACATAAAACCAATATTAGGAATGAGAAGGGGACATCATTACAAATGCTCAAACATGGAAAGGATTATAAGACGATAGACTGAACAACTTTATGCCAGTAAGTTTGATAAAATGGATAAATTCCTAGAAAAACATTTCTAACCAATACTAAATAAAAAAGAAAATTTAAAAACCTAAATAGTCTATAACCATTGAAGAAATTTAATTGGTAGTCAAATATCTTCCCACAAAGTAAACTACAGGGCCAGATGATTCCACTGATGAGTTCCATCAAACTGTCAAAGACTAAGAATTTCAATCCTAAACAAATTCTTTCAGAGAATAGGAGAGGGAACACCACTCAATTAATTTTACTAGGTTAGCATAACCTTTGATACTAAAATCAGATAAGAGTATTACAAGAAAAAAATATTATAGGACAATCTCATCCATGAACTTAGACATAAAAATCCTAAATAAAACATAAGAAAATTGAAAACAGCAACGTATAAAAAGAATAATATATCATGATCAAGTTGGGTTTATAATCAATAAGGTTGATTGTAACATTAGAAAAACAGTCACTATAATTCATCACATTAAAAGATTAAATGAGAAAAGTGATATATAATCTCAATAGATGCAGAAAAAGCCTTTGTTAAAATCAATGTTCATGCATGATAAAGAATCTCAGTAAACTAGGAAGAGATGATAGAAATAATCTGATAAAATATGTTTACAAAATCTAGAGCAAATATCATTTTTAATGGTGACATTGAAAGCTTTCCCTCCAAGACAAGGAGCGTGCTATCATCCCTTCTATTCAACACTAGCGAAGGTAGCCATAAGGCAAGACAAATAAATAAAAGGCATTGCAATGGAAGAAATAAAACTTTTGTTGTTGGTAGATGATATGATTGTGTATATAGAAAATCTAAAAGAATCTACAGTTTTATAATTTTTCCCAAATGGTCTCCTCATCTTTTGCTAAATTTTATTCTTAGAGATCTGTTATTTTTTAATGTTAATTTGCATGACGTCTTTTTAAATTTCAGTTTTAGTTTGTTGCTAATGTATAGAAATAAAATTAATTTTTGTATATTGATTTTGTATTTAACAACCTTGCTGCACTTTCTTACTAATTGTAATAATCTATCTCGAGATCCTTTTGGACTTTTTGCTCCCAATCATATAATCTGTGAATAATGACATGCACAGGATACATGAACAAAGTCAGACCATAGCTGCAAAAAGACTATTCATAACAGTCTTGTTCACAATTACCCCAAACTGCAAACAACACAAATGTCAATCAACATCAGAATGGATAAATTCTGATATATTCACACATACAGCAATGAAAATGAATGAACTAGAGTTAACATGCAACAACATGGATGACTCTATGAAACATAATATTGAATAAAAAGAGCAAGACACAAATACATATAGTATGATTCCATCTATCTAGATTTTTTAAAAAAGCAAAATAACTATATTGTTTAAGGATGTGTACCTTAACGGTAAAACTATTTAAAAAAAGCAAGGGAATGATTATCACAAAAATTAGGGTAGTAATTTTCTCTAGAAATGAAGGAGGGCATTATGATTAGAAGGGACAAAAGGGGAAGTTCTGGGGTGTTGGCAATGTTCTATTTCTTGATCTTTATTGTGGTTACATGGCACTTACTTTATAATTATTAAACTATATGGTCATGTTTTATAAAATTTTCTCTATGTATGTTATATTTAATAATAAAAATATTTCAAAAAGAACATGAGGACAATCATAAAAGAAAATGTTTTTTAGATTGAAAAAAACATGTCCCCACCTCTGGGAACTAAAATGATTTTATATAATTGTTTTTTAGATAAAGAATTCAGGAAAATAAATGCTCCTTTGATTTCCCTTGGGTTCAAGAGAAGGCTATTTATGATAATTTTCAGAAGCAGTTTGGAATTTAGGATCTTCAAGAATGATCTAAGAGTGCATTGATAAATGTGTTTCTCAAAATGAATCTGTGAAGTTATTCCCCTTCAAACTTTCCTTTTTGGATGATGGAAGTTGGCCTTTGTTCATTCAACAATTTTTTATTGAGCTCCAATTATGTGCTGGTTACAGCTGAACACATAAATGAATGGATATGCTAATCTGATGAAAGTAATCTTGAACCAGAAATCCAAATCTATATATTTACCAAGAAAGTACATATCATAAATATCTTTTAAGTGCATGGGACCAATGTAATGCTGAAGTTGAGGCTGACATACAGATTCACGCAAACAGGTACCCAGACAGAGGTCTTATTTAATGTAGAACGAGCTCCTATTCCCCCCAATCCATCTTCCTTCACATCTGAAACTCTTGTCATTTTATTTATTTTTATTTATTTATTTTTCTGTGAGGAACATCAGCCCTGAGCTAACATCCATGCTAATCCTCCTCTTTTTGCTGAGGAAGACCGGCTCTGAGCTAACATCTATTGCCAATCCTCCTTTTTTTTCCCTGAAGCCCCAGTAGATAGTTGCATGTCATAGTTGCACATCCTTCTAGTTGCTGTACGTGGGACGCGGCCTCAGCATGGCGGGAGAAGCGGCGCATTGGTGCGCGCCCAGGATCCGAACCCGGGCCGCCAGCAGCGGAGCGCGCACACTTAACTGCTAAGCCACGGGGCCGGCCCCACTCTTGTCATTTTAGATTATAGGCAGTACTAATTTTGCATGGTTCCAGTATATACAAATCTCAGTTACTACAGTTTAGTTAATTAACACCAGTCCCCCATCAACATAGTTCAAATTTCAGTTACCAGAGAATATAAACTATAATTACATAAAGGACAAATCACAGCTGGTTCTTCAGTCCACAAATCACTACATAAACAACAGATGCACATCATGATCACTGATCAATTATGTCACTTCTTTCAAAGTTTGCCGGTGACTGATCACTGCAGATCTCTTTTTCAGTTTAAGCAGACAGCATAGTGTGTAGTTGTTTTATCTCCTTGTCTTCTAGTGATAAACTCATATGACATTTTACAAAAATGGATAATTGAAAGAGGAAATTGGCCAACAAAGATGAAAGTGTAGCAAATAAACAATAAGTGGTAATGCTGAAAGTGAAAGTAGAATGGAACATAAATGAAGTTATAGAAGAAAGAGCTGACTGTGAGAATATTGACAACCCCGCCATTTGATAGACTTTAGACAAGCAGCCAGAGGAACTCAGTGAAGGTGGACTCATCAATATAACTGAGGAAAGTGTTTGTGACAAAAAGTATGAAGATGTCCCAGAGAAAGTGCCACTGGCAAAACATTTCATATTAAAGGAACTCTTGGAGATATTTTATAAAATTGAAAGTGCAAAGGATGAAATGATGGAAACTGATCCAAACTTAGGAGTATAACAATTTGGTAAGGCACAGAAAAAGATGCTTGCTCTGTCATAAGTTATACCATGAGAAGAAGACACACACAAGCACTGTTTGAACCACTCGATAAGTTTTTTACAAAGAAATAAAACACTTTAATTTTCAATGTTTCTAACGTTTTAAATTACAGTGTGCTAAATAGATACTAGTTTTACTATTTTTCATTTCTCTGTACACTTATAACTGACAGTAAGAGAGTGTTTAATGTTTTTCAACAATTTTGAGAGATTCCAGAACAAATGTAATTTTTTCCATTGATTATTAAGATCACTTTGAAGCATTTCAGCTTGTGCAGTCATTTTTAGATCCCACACTTGTGTGCAATTCCAAGACTGTACTTTAAATGACATAAGAGACAGCTGTCTTCCCTATATCCTCAAACATGATCAAATAATGCATCCGATGCATCTGGGCAAAGTACTAAGCAGCATCTGACTATATCTGACCCTATACTCTCCACTTTTCCCAAGAACACCCACTTATTGGTGTCCCCCTGCAAACTGGTTAAACCTGGAACTGGGCCTTGAATGACCAAAAGCCATCAAGTTACTCCCTTACTAAAAACCAATGGCTTCTAATCACACTCAGAACAAAATCCGAAATCTTTACCCTGGCTGGAAATTCTGCATGTGTCTCTTTCCCAACTCTCCATCCTCCTGCCATGCCATCCCTGCCCAACCCCTTCCCAGCCCACCCCTGTCCCTGGGGCACCTTTCAGCTCCACAGATGCGTTCTGGCCTCTCCCCGTGGATCCTGCTGCCCGACATCCTTTTCTAAGCATTTCCCCTCCTTAACCCTACTCATCCTTTAGGTCTCAGACTTCAGGTCTTAATACCTTAGGGCCCCTTTACATGTCCCCGTAAAAGCACCTATACCATGCTTTTACAGCCTTGGACATTTTGTGTGTGATAAACGATTCAGTGGTTCTCCCTCCTGCAGGGCTGCATTAAAAACTTTGTGGATCCTAAGCACTTTTGCCTTCATGGGCCCCTTCCTCATTTAAAAGAAAAAAATTAAATTAATAGATTTTCGTAGATCCTAAAAATTTCATTTTTTTTTCTGACGTAAGAAAAAAATGAAAAGATATTCTTCGACCCTAAGGGTTTATTGTTTTCTTCTGACTTTACAAGAAGTTAAATATTTTCGTGGGCCCCCAAAGTGCTGTGGGCCCTAGGCACGGCGCCCACCGTGCCTGACAGATAGGCGTCCCAGGCCCCGGCCCGGGAGAGCCCGCCGAGGAGACCCGGCGTCTGCCCGTCCCGTCCCGTCCCGTCCCGTCCCGTCCCGTCCTCAGAAACGTGTGCGAAGGGTTGACTCGGACCCCCGGTGGACCTGGGCCTCCGGGCGGCGGTCCTACCCCGGCACCTGCCCCGGCCTGGCCCGCCAACACGTGCCTGAGGGCGGGCCCGAGCTCGGCCCAAGCCCATCCCGCAGGCGCTGCCTGCCTCCTCCCTCCCCGAGGCCCTCAGCCCTTCTCCTGCCCCGAGGCGTGGAGAGGCGCGGACGTCCCCCCTTTCTTTGGGAAGGTGAAGACCCCATTACCTGGCCCTTCCGGCTGTCCGCGTGCGCCTGCGCCGCCGAAGGCGCCCCCCTCAGGCCGGCGGCGGCTGGGCGGGCAGCTCACTGAGGGCGGCGCCGCCTCAGGGTCGGCTCCTCAGGACCACGGTGTCCAAGTCCCCGGGCGCCCGGAAACAGCCGTTCTTTGGCCCTTAGGTGGAGTTTTGGATCTCTGTTGAGAATATCATGCTAAATCTAACACTTCCTGTTAGCTACCTGCCATGAAACATTCCAGTGGCATGAGAACCCCCCCATCATGTTCTTGGCTTTAACCTTTCTCTTCCATATCATTCATTCACTCATTCAGTTAGTCACTCTTTTATTCAATAAATATTTATTGAGGGCACATTATGTGCCAGGCACTGTGCTACGACTTGGGGTACAGTGGACACACGAACAATGGTCTCTGCTCTCATGGAAGTTAGAGTTTATTCTTCCCTCAGGAAGCTCTAAGTCTTTTCAAACCTCTACATTCCAAGAGGGTCTTCCCCTCTCTACTCATACTCATTCTCATTTACTTGCTGTTGATTCCTATAGTCCCTTTGGTAAAATCCACTTGGGATAGGAGTGTCCTGGTTCTTATTAGTTGCCTGGTCTGGGTCTTCAACTCTGTCTGGTTGAATGAGAATTCTTCTCTGAATTAGCCCACAGGAGAAGAAAAGATAATGCTAGTACCAAACCAGAAATGGACAAGCACTTTCTCTTTCTCTCTTTACTATTGTTTTTTTTTCCCCCCTCTCAGTTCATTGCCTGAGATGCAGGTTGGGGGAGGGAAGGTCAGTTTACCAATAAGTGGTTCAGGACAGGTTAGAACCAGCAGGAAAAGAGCCACCTGCCTATGTTCTAATTCTACTGAACCACTTTTGCTCCTCTCAACTGCTTCTCAGAGTAAAACCAGAAATATTTAACCCAAGTGTCCCAGGTGTTGTAATCTAATGTCCAATAGACTTCCTGTGTTTCAACATAAGGGATAGCTTCTCAACAGGTCTTTCCCACGTAGTCCAAATTAGTCTTCCTCTCTCTAATCTCCAGATTATCCTTTCACTGATATTAGAATTATCCTTGTAAAAATATATTTGGTCATGTCATTCTTTAACTTAAAAACTGTTTGTGCTTCCTTTTTGGTTAAAACTATTATAACTGACCCCATCTACCTTCCCAGGCTCAACTCCAACAATATCCTGACTCTACCTCCAAATCACACCACTGTGGAAATGAATAAAAGAAGCCTTAACTAAAGGGGAGTCGTAAAGGCCTGTAGGGGGAGCTCTCACGCCCTATCACACATGTCAGTTACACCAACCAGGAAGAGACAGAAGAGTCTCTTCTGAGACAGTAGAGAAGAGACAGTAGTAAAGTAAAATTACTTTACTACTGAAGGAAGATTTCTCTCCTTGCTGGGCCATGGCACAGCCAGTGAGAAATGCCCAGCTCAGCCAATGAGACTCAGTTGCTGCCCTGAACTGTTCCTTTCCCCCAATGGGCTTTCCTTTAGAACAGCCCCTCCCTACTTTTCCTTTTTCTCTTTAAAGGCAGCTCCCCTTCTTTGTTTGTTGGATTTGCCTATGTTTTACCATAGTATGCACATTCTGAATTGCAGTTCTTTTGTCTATTCCGGAATAAACTTATTTTGAAGCTTTTCAAGTCAACACCACCTATTGCTCCCAGCTACAATAAAGTTCTCCCTATACTCTCTATAAGCTGTTTTATCCATCTGGAGTGGTACTTATTTAAAAGTGTGCCAAGAACTGCACCAGACATGGAAGACTATGACACGATTCCCTGAAGACCCCACTAAACTCTGAGGGTGACAAACTGATTGCTGAGAAAGTGCTTGCAGACTTTCAACTACAAGGAGGGTAGTTGACCAAGGGCATCAGTTGCTGCCTTAGAAATCCACTCTCACGTTTGCATGGAGACCACATTTCACAAAGGCTGCTCCCAGGCAACAACTGAGTATGGTGGGGATACTAAAGCAGACTTGTTCCTGGAAGACACAGGACTCCTCTAAGGGGTAGTGTTGGCTCCATGATTCCTCAAAAGACTTGCTGAATTTTCAGTCTAGGATGCTTCCTTCCCTCTCTTCTTTATTTGGGGTCAGACTTGCACCACATCTCACTGCTCTGGAAGCCTTTCCTGGCTTCTTCCTCATTTTCTTTCACAGGTGTTTCGCCTGTAAAATCCTTGTACATTTAATCTTATCTTGGTGTCTGCTTCTTGGAGGACCCAGACTAACATATGAATATTTGAACAAGTAATTCCAGACAAATGTAATAAGCACCAATAAAGGTATTAAGCAAACATTCACCAAATATTTACTGACTGCCTACTATATGCCAGACACTGTGCTAGGCTCTGAGAATAAAGTCATCTCTGCCCTCCTGGGGCTTAAAGTCTATGGAGGACAGACCATGGCAATGTGCTCTCATATGAGCTACAGCAGGGGAAACAACAAGGTTATGGGGGCACATAGGAAAGCATAGACTTGGAGAATTGGGGCAGGCTTTCCGGAGAAATGGATTAACATTCTGAGCTGAATCAGTAGAATAAATAGGAGTTAGGTAAGCAAGGGGCATGGAGAGCATTCCAAGCAGAGGGAATTCTGAGGAAATGAAGAAGCTCAGCTAGTCTGGAGCATAGTATATGGAAGAGGTAGGCAAGGGGCCAGAACATATAAGGTCTTGTGGACTATATTAAGGATTTTGGAGTTCATTCCCTAGCAAAGGTGAGGTGGGAAACTGGACTGAAGTGTTTTAAGCAGAGGAGTGATATGATATGATTTGTGTACTGGAGAGAACATTCTATCTGCCCTAAGGAGAATGGATTGGGGGCTGGAGTTGGGTTGGTGGTGGCTGGGGATGGAGGCAAGACTGGAGTAGGAAGTAGCCCAGGCAAAAATGATGGTGGTTTGAATTAGGGTGTTGGTAGGGGGATGCAGATATGTGGTGGAGATATTTAGGGGTTAAAATTAATTGGTGATTGATTTGATTGATTAGGAGGAATCTAGAATGACAGAGCCAAGAACATAGTAGGCATTCAATGAGTATTTATTGAATAAATGAATGCAAAGTTTCTGGCTGAGACAGCTGGAAAGATAGTGGTGCTATACACAGAGATAGGAAACATTGGTTCTACTATCTACCCAGTTACTCAGGCTGGTGTGGAGGTGAGGATGACAGCTCAGTTTTGGACATGTTGAAATCAAGGTGCCTGTGGGACACTGAGTGGAGATGTTCAATGGGCAGTGGGATGTATGTGTCAGAATCTGAAAAGAGAATTATAGACTGGATATGTAGATTTAAGAAATAGATATTAATTAAATTAGTATGAATGGGACTGCCTAGAGCAGTGACTTTTTTCAAAGTGGGGATCTCAACCCATTAATACTTAGTAAAATCAATTCAGTGGGCTGCAACCAGCATTTAAAAAAATGAAATAGAATAAAATGCAATACAATAGAAAATATCAGGGTTTAGCTCCTGAATTAAAGATAAATACATTATAGTATGACTTTGTGAAAAGTTTACTTTACTAATATATTATGAATGTGTGTACTTAAGTGTGACTAGGTTGCAATGTAAAATGAACTTCTTATTGTGTGTTGCTGTCAAAAAATTTGAAAAAAGTTTCTGAAAAAAATCAAAAGACAAATAATCAATACCAAACCATGTTCAGAGAGGGAACTAAGGCCTAGACTAGATTGCTGAGGAGCAGCTAGGGAGAGGCATATATCAGTGCCAGAGGAAGAAGCTCAGAGGAAGGTCCTGTTGTGTTGAGGCTAATATGTTAGAAAGCAGGTTTCAGAGAGAAGATTTGATGAACCAATCTCAAATATCTATTTTTCCTTCTAGACTAAAGCAGTTTGAATTCAGACACCATATTTTAATCATCTTCTTATCTTTGGTACTTAGCAAAATGCCTAGCACATAGTAGGCCCTCAATAACTACTGAATGAATAAACCAGAACTTGCACTTTAGAAAGATTACCCTACTGGCAATCTGGAAGGAGAGAGATTGGAGACAGGTTTTTAAATTTTTTTAGTGAAACTATTGCATAGTCTGGATGAGCAATGATAAAGTCCTGAACTATGACAATAATGGAAAGAAAAGAATGATTTGTTTACGAGGCAGAATTATCAGGACATGTGACTGCTTATATGTGGATGTTGCAGGCAGCCTCCAAGAAGGCCCCTTGAAATCCTTGTATTCCACCGTTGTGTAGTCCCTTCCTGCAGTGCATCAGGGTTGGCCTGTGTAACCAATAGAATATGGCAGAAATGATTGTATGTTATTTCTGAGGCTAGCCCCCAAAAGATATTGTGACTTTCACTTTGCTCTTTTGGATCACTTCTTTTGAGGAAGCCACTGCATGTTGGGAGGACATTCAAGCAGCTCCATGGAGAGGTCCATGTGGAGAACTGAGGCTTACTGCCAACAGCTAGCATCAGTTTGCCAGGCATGGAAGTAACTCATCCTGAAGGTAGATCCTTCAGCCCCAGTCAAGCCTTCAGATGACTGCAGCCCCAACCAATATCTTGACAGTAACCTTATGAGAGGCTGGGAGCCAGACCACTCAGCTAAGCTACTCCTGAATTCCTAACATAGGGAAACTGTGAGAGATAACAAATGTTTATTGTTGTTTTAAGCCACTAAATTCTGATGTTAATTTGTTACATTTGTTATGCAGCCTAGATAACTAATATAATGGGGGATGAAAGAGAAGAAAGTAAGGATTACCTGCAAGGCTATAAATTGGAGGATTAAATGCTTGAAGAAAGAGCAGGGGTTGGGATGGGAGAGAGTGAGTTACGCTCAGGCCCTGTGCTTGTCTTGTCTGTAGGATATCCAAGTGGACATGTCCATTTTTGTCTCTTGCCCTCAAAAGCCTACTCATCCTTGAACACTGAGTTCAAATGTCATTTCTGTGAAACCTTCCTGATTTTCTCAGGCAAAACCTCTCTCTTCTGAGCACTTATTGCACATTATTACAGCGAACACGAATCACTTTGTATTGCGATTATCTATTTACAGTTATTTGTTTACATATCTGCCTCATTACACTGTGAGCTCTCTAAGGGTAAGGCCCATGATTTTGTGTATTATTGTATCTTTTTTTGTTTTTTGTGTGTTTTGCATTGTGGCTGGCACATAGAGAGCCTTCATTAAATGTTTGCAAAAGTAGTAATTTTGAGAAACTTGGTGCGGGTATCCATTCACCCACATATTTTCCCTATTAGCACAGATATGAAAATTTGGGTTTTTGGAGCGGCCTTAGCAAATCTGCCACTCGTGGTCCTGGAAGTCACCTCCAGACCAGTTCCGAGGTACGACTCCCGCCTACAACTGGGTCTAGCTCTTCTACCTGCGTTCGGCCTCTCGGCTTCTGAGCCTCGCCTCCACTCAACCCCGATTGGCTGGAGGAGGAAATCGGCCCGAACATTGGTCCCTTCTTTAAGGGGTGGAGCCGGGTTGCGTTTGGTCCAGCCGCCCCAGGCCGAACTCAGCGGGGGAGAAACCAGTGGGGCGGAGGCCGGCGGCGCAGCGGCTTTGAGCGGAGGCGGCAGGGTGCGCCCCACCCGGCGGCCAGGCGGAGCCAAAGATGCCGGCTTCTGCGCGGCCCCGCCCGGGCCCCAGGCCGCCTTCGGCCTCGCCCTTCCCGCTGCTCCTGCTGGCGGTGCTGAGCGGCCCGGTGTCCGGCCGCGTCCCCCGCTCGGTGCCCAGGACCTCGCTTCCCATCTCCGGTAAGGCGCGGGCGCCGTCCCCCGCAGCCCTTCGCGCCGCGCCCAGGCCCCACCCGCAGGTGCCCGCACCCACCTGCCCTCCCGAGCCGGGCAGCCGCACCCGGGGGCCTCTTAGCGTGGCGCATGACATCCCGCGCCGCCCACGCCCCGCCCGAACTCGGTCGGGACCCCCACACGGTGTTGGTCCACCGCATCCTGGACCCAGGCCTCGCGCCTCGGCTCCCATGACACGCCCAGGAGCCTTCTGCGGCCCCTTATTCGCAGTATCGCGGGCGAGTTAAGCCCTTCAGTGCAGACATTGAGGCCCAGGGAGGAGATGGGGGCTGCCCGAGGTCATTCGTTTCGAAGGTCCCTCTCCCTTATTCCCCAATTCCCTCACATACACCTGTGCCCGTCACACCAGCTTGACACCCATTCTGCTTCCAAACCCATCGGTCTTTCATTCTACTCCAGCCACCCATCCTTCTGATTACTAGCTCAGCGTTTCTATCTGCCCACTTCTCAAATTCATTCTCTTCTCATAAGTTCTCCCCATTCCAAGCCTTTTGCCCTGCTCAGAGCCCTGATCTCCCTAACCCGCTTCCCAGTCCTCTGGCATCTCTGACACCAACTCCCATCCTCGCATTATCCCGTCCATCAAAACCCTCCTGACTCCTTCAACGTTCCCTGCTCCCTCTACCCGTTCTCTACATTGAATGTTGGGAAACCATTCAATGAGTTGATTTAAAATTCTGTTTAAATTATTTTTAAAGTCTTCAGAAGAAAAAAAAAATGGAGGAGGGAGATGTGGTCCTTTCAAAAGATGTGGAAGAAACCAGGGGATGCCACAGGGTTAGAAGTGGTTATTGGAGTGATTCACATTTTAAAGGCTCTCTGCTGAGGTGGGCATGAGCATGGCTGTGGACCCTGTTTTCTTCTCAGTAGGCATTGAGTGTTAGCACCCTGGGCGGACAGAACCAGTGAAACCAAGAGTACAACCTGTTGGCAAAAACTCACAACTGAGTAATAGTAATTTAGAGTCTAAACCTCAGACGGGTAACCTATGGGGATGCCATGAATCCAGAAGACAAAGGTGTGGTCAGAGCCTGAGCTTTCAGTTTGTGCTGGAGCAATAGCCACAACATAGAGTTGAGGTTGCCAGGCTGGGTTGATGTCCAGGAATCCAGAGAGGTCTAGATGGCAAGGTGGAGCAGAGCTGGGGATACGAAGGGAGGTTGGGTGACCCAGGGCTTATACTAAGCATGAGAGAAGAGGCAGGATACAGCACAGTCATGAGTATGATTGTGGGAGGATGGGATGAAGGGGGACTCCATGCATCAGCACGTCTGGGAATGAATGGCTGCTGGCAATTCTGTCATTCTTGAGAGTAGCTGAGCAGATGAAGCAAATAGAACGGAGCTATACTGGTGCAGAGATAGGGTCCCCACAGCCAAAGGTTGAGCTATGAAGGTAAGTTCATGCTAACTTATTTGTTATAACCTTTAAATAGATAAGAGTTTTGAGTGCTGATATGAGGTTTAGATTTGGCCAAAACAGAGCATATGCCTAAGGAGGGAAGAAAGGAACCATTTGCGAATCATGTAGTATGTGTCAGGTGCTTCCATATATGTTGTCTCACTTAATTCTCCCAACAACCCTGGATGGTGGTGTTTACAGATGAGGAAAGTGATGCTTGGAGAGGGCAAGTAACTTACTCAAGATCATACAGCTGGTAAGTTAAAGAGCCACATTTAAACTTAGGCTGATCCATTTCTAAAGCACATACTCTTGCCCACTACACTCTCTACCTCTTTGGGTGGCATGGTTGGGAGGTCAAGGGTGGTGGGAAAGAGAGGAGATAGTCTCCTAAAGTGTTAGTGAAAAGAGTGAAGCATTTCCCTTCTAAGTAAAAAGAAGTTACTATAAGTAGTGATTGAAAAAAAAGGAAATTTAGAGAGGAAAGTACTTGTACTTTCTATAGGTATTTTCAAATTATGTATCATGTTGCCATAAATAGAAATTACAGGCTTAATATTTATGCTTTATTTTAATAAAGTGTTCTATTTTTATAGAAAAAGCGTAAAGCATACTTGACTGGATTGTGTGCTAATAGTTTGGTCTCATCAGTTACCTATCTTTGGGGATGTGTACATGCTTGCCCATCAGGGCTCTGTTTTTCCCCTGAGGGCTGCTAAATAAATGGTACTTGGAAGAAAACAAAAGTTGGCCCCTTTGGCTTTGCCCTTGTGGACCCAATCCTTACGAAGTGATGGCTGATGTTACTGTCCCCTCTCACCCTCTCTTCCTGCCAGAGGCTGACTCCTATCTCACCCGCTTCACCGTCCCTCAGACATACAATTACTCTGTTCTCCTCGTGGATCCTGCTTCCCGCACGCTTTATGTTGGTGCCCGGGACACCATCTTCGCTTTATCCCTGCCCTTCTCACGGGAGAGACCCCGCAGGGTGAGAGATGAGAGTGGGGAGGACCCCAGAGCATGTGATTAGATCCATGGTTTTATGGGATGTGAGGGGAGTTGTTGTGGTACAAGGAGGAGTGTTGGTGAAAATGAATAAGGAGAGATCATCAACTTCATTGTCTTAACTGAGGGCGATGGGGGCTCATGGTGACGGGGGAGGCTATGGGGGAGGTTCATGATGATGGGGAGGAGGCCACAGTGATCAGGTTTCAGGTGACAGTGGGCAGAGGAATCATTAGAATCACATTACTCTAGGGCAATAGCTTTCAAACTTTTTTGACCACCCCTTAGTAAGAAATCTATGGTACATTTTGACCCAATGCACAAAGTGTGTACTGAAAGAAACCTTTTCTGAAACAATATCTACTCTCCTATGTGCGATACATTCTGATATATTCTATTTCATTAAAAATAATGTTGGTTGTGATTTCGCAAGTTATTTCATTACTTATTAGTGGGTGGAGACCTCCAGTTAGAAAAACAGTGCTCTAGGGGCAGGGCATGTTTCTGAAATTCCCAAATTGTTGGAGGTTGTAGAACTGTGTCACCTACCCTGACTTGGGAGGGGTTTGGGGGAGAATCTGAGGGAAATGGTCACTCCTCCTTTTTCAGATTGACTGGATAGTGCCTGAGGCCCACAGACAGAACTGTAGGAAGAAAGGCAAGAAGGAGGTAGGTGTAAATCTGGGCCCTGTCCTGAGTGTCAGTTGAGACCTTGGCCCAGCCCTGACTCTGTGTCAGCCCCCTGCAGTGCTCCCATCCCAGTGAGCCCAGGCAGGACTCTAACACCATATCATCACCCATCATCTCTTATCCCAGAGCTGCATCTAACTATCCTGACACTACCCTATCTTTCCTTGTACCTGCTGCTTCTGATTCTCTCTAACCATCTCTGACCCCTAGGACGAATGTCACAATTTTGTCCAGATTCTCGCCATTGTCAATGCCTCTCACCTCCTCACTTGTGGCACCTTCGCTTTTGATCCGAAGTGCGGGGTTATTGTGAGTGACAGGGGTGGGAGGATGGGAAGGGTCTTCTGTGAGTGATCATGATGGGGTGCATGCTTAAGGCAACACTTGTGCATGATAAGCATTGGGGGTGAGGGATGTCCTTACAGGGTGGAATCTTTGTCTGCCACTGAAAGAGGGTAGGAAAGGAAGGGGGAGGGAGGTTGTCTATAGAAGGTGAGGTATACAAAGTGTTGAGAGAGACATAGTGGGATGGTGAAGGAAGTTAGGGATGGGATGGGTTGGGAAGAGGATAAATCCAGGAGAGAGTTCAGAGACCAGTAGCTCATGTTTCCCTTGCCCTGTGTTTGCTTTGTCCAGGCAGCCTGGGTCCATTTCTTAATCAGCACAGTCCATGCCTGTTTCTTCCTCCCATGGCATGTGACTGTCTCTCACCACCTTCTCCCACCTCCACTGCTAACCTCATTCTATGTGGGCTGTGACCCTCTGCTCTCATGGCTTCTGAGGTCACTGCCCCCTAATGTAGTCCCTGCTGGCCTCATACTCTGTATCTTGCCTTCAAGGTGGGCACTCTGTCAACCATGTTTTCTTCTGGGTTCTGTTCATTGCTGTTGAAGCCCTGGGCATCTCCACCCTCACACCCAGGCAGGCTTCGGACATGTATACTTCTAATCACATCTAGTCTAGTCATGGCCACAAATGTCCCTGGGACTGGTGACATCTCAGGAAGGGTCTTAATATTTTTGAATCCTCAGCTTTTCCCGTCAGTTAACCAGTAGTCAGTTACTGGTCCTCTGGCAGCACACATTTGTGACAAGGCCCTAGGGTGAGTCAAAAGCCTCATATGTCCTTTGTATCCAGTGGCTTCCCTTTCTGCTCCATAGAACAATAGGAGGGAGTACAATGACTCCCTTTCCTGACCCTGATCCTTAACTGTAGATCTTGACTTGACCCTTCTGCAACCTGCAGTAATCCCTCCCACCTGGATCTAGTCAGTGTGTACCTCCAGACCTCTCTTTGTTAAAGACCATTCTTGTATCTCTGGCTTGGAGTGCCATAATTGCATATGCTTGATTGCCCCAGTCAGTCCCTCTGGGCTGCCCTTGGAGTTAGTTGGGCTTCTGTTGAGTTCTTTTCATAATGCTGATGATAGACTCCCAACTAGGTTATGGATAGCTCCCTTATCCTGGGAAGGTTTCCCAGTTCAGGGTGGTGGTGAAAATCTCTATATCCCATTAGGTGCTATTGAGGGTCCAGTTTCCCTACAGTTCGCACAAAGCTCACAAAGTAGCAGTGGAACTGTCATTTCCATACTTGTCCTTTTCCAGTCTGCACAGTTTCTGGGAGCCCAGGAGGATGAATACCAGAGCCATGGCTTATAGACAATGAGATGGCTCCAAGTTAGTCTCCCAGGGCCTTCTTTTTTTTTTTTTTTTAAAGATTTTTTTATTTATTTATTTTTCCCCCAAAGCCCCAGTACATAGTTGTCTGTCATAGCTGCACATCCTTCTAGTTGCTGTATGTGGGACGCGGCCTCAGCATGGCTGGAGGAGTGGTGCCTCAGTGCGCACCCGGGATCCGAACCCGGGCCGCCGGCAGCGAAGCGCACGCACTTAACCGCTAAGCCACGGGGCCGGCCCTCCCAGGGCCTTCTATTCTTCCACGGCTCTCTGAGTGGGACACTTATGGTTGTTAGATAGGTATCTAGACAGAAAATGTTCTGTACATACCTGTCAGGATTGATGGGACTCGAACCCGTATCTACTCTTGAGGAACATCAGCAACCGTGAGTGAAGTCAGGGGCCTGTGTCCTGCTCTCTACAATTTTCAGCTCTCTCTCTGAACCCTCCTCTCTAGCAGGTTCATGAAATGAAGTCCCATCATTTGGTCAAGGCTTATTTGTAGGAGAATATAGAGCATAGCCCCAAAAAGATCAGCTATGTTAACTCTTCTAGCCGCATCCTGAGACTGCCCTCTGGACTTCCTGAATGGTCTCTTCTGCCTTCACCTGTCTTATCCTGCTACCTGGCAACCCCCATCTGCTTGAGCAAGTTCTTGCCTTCTCCTTAGTGCTGAATCTCTCATGTCCCAGACTGATGACTTTAAGACTATGTATAACTATTATCTGAGAGCTTTGACTAGCTGATCCAACTTGATCGCAACAACTTTCTCAGAGAAATGAAGGTCTTAACAAAAGGAAGTTCAAGTACTGGACCTACCAGCTCCAACAATGTGGAGTACTGTCTTTCAGTGGCAGCTCGTCGGACATTGGAGGAAAATATTTTAATTTGTTTTGTTGAGGGAACTCCAGCAGTTTATAGAGAAAAGTGTTAGACTTACAACAACAACAACAACAACATGACAACAAGACTTCCCATTCAGTTGAGTATCTGTTCTGTCCCAGGCTTGGTACTAGGTACTTTACATTCATGATTGAGTTTAATTCTCATCACCAAATCATGATATTTAGGTATTATTTATTTCTATTTTACAGGCAAGGAAACGGAAGTTCTGAAAAGTTAGGTACCATGTCTAAGATTACATAGCTGGCAAAGGCAGAGCCAAGATTCAAATCCAGGTTTGTCTGGCCCTGCTCCACTACCCTGTCCCTCTAGTCCAGCCTGTAGTCCAGAAGAACTTAGCTCGCTTCAATTTCTTATGAAATTTGACCTGCTTCATGTAACAGAGACCATATATATATAAACATATATATATATATATTTTTTTTACTCACCCAGGAAAGGTCCTTTATGTGCCTTGTACCCTTCTTGGCTAAGGCCAAAGGATGGATTCCAATCCCACAGCTCAGTGAGAGCCTTCCTACCTAGGCCTGGCTTTCAGCTTGAGGGACTTGCCTTCACCACAGCTGATGTTGAGAGACTGTGCTGACTGATACAATGACGATACAATGACGGATCTCAACATCCAGATAGAGAATGTGGTAGAGTGGTCTTGCCCCTTTCAGATCCTAATTAAATGTCACTTTAACCATACAGTAATCATAACTTATCTAGTTAATAGGAGGCTCACTTGCTCAAAGGCTGTAAACCTAGATAACATGATGATGCCATTTGGGGAAACTGGAAGAGGAGTAGTTTTGACATATTGAGTTTTAAGGGGCTGACAGGGCATCTCTGTGAGGAAGTCCAGCAGTCAAGTGCAGATATGGACTAGAGTTCGGAAGACATCAGACGGAGAGTTTGGGGAATGATTTGCCTAGAAAGTCTGGCTGGAAATGTAAGAATGAATGAGATCTTTGAAGTATATGTGAAAAGGACTAAGGATAGATCCTTGGAATACACAGTTAGGGGCTATACAGGAGAAGAGAAACAGCCCAAGGAGATAAAGACACAATAGTTAGGAGGATAGAGTTTCAAGAAAGTCAAGAAATAGACTTTTCTATTTGAAGGAGGAGAGTGAGTCAAAGTATCAAATGGTGCACAAAGGTTAAGGAGAATGAGAACTGAGAAAAGGCTCCATCTTCTCAGTCTTTGGTGAAATGTAAGGGAGTAGTTTCAGGCATGGAGATGGGAAAACAAAATTTGTTTTCCAAGAATAACAGGTGATCTGGTTTGGTTAGAACAAAGAGTTCATTTTAAGAAGTATTAGAAAATAAGTAGTTTGAGCTAAAGCGTTTGTACGCCAGTCAGTGGTGAACCATTTTGTCATTCTCTTGCTCAAAAATTTATCAATTCAGTGACTAGCAGTGTAGAATATTAATCTGGGGTGGATATGTAGAGTAAATTGGGGGCGAGGCTGGGCAGTGCGGAGAAAAGGTTACTGTAGTGCTTTAGGTGAGAGGTAAGAAGGGCCACAGTGGCAGGTATTAACCCCATGTCCAACGTGCCCCATCGTCTTGGTAATCTCTCACTGAACACTGAATCTTTCTCCTCAGGTTAGGATGCTCCCACTGCCACACAGGTGAGGTGCTTGTGCCTCTGTGGGGTCCTCCAATCCAGAAGACTCTCTTGACCCACTGTTCCCTTTTTTGGGGACTTCAGATCACATCTTATTTTAAAAGGCCTCCTTCAAGGCTGTGTCAGTAAAATAAAACCTTATTTGCCAACTACAGCAAATAGATGAGCAGTCAGAATGGGCCGGTAGTATACTGATGCTCAGGGGATATATATCTACGTTGCTGCTCCAACTACCATTAAAGTAATTAGGCTCCAGCAGCACCATATGTCCACCCTCGTTTGTGAACTAGAGATATCATGCCTGGTGCTTCCATGCCATAACTTTGATTCCTAACCAGCCACAGTTAACTTTCTTGTCAGTCCCAGGTTGAAATCATCTCTGATTTCCATTTTTGGATGTTAGCTTGAAGCCTCTTCTAGTACTGGATGCTCAACTAAGGTAGTTTCTGGCTGGCCCTGGTGGAACTCTTACTCCTCTTGCCCCCTGCTCAGGTCAGTCCCTCCTGAGTGCCTGGATGAGGAAGACACTTACTTACCAAATCCTCAAATTCAGACCTGAACTTCATGTCATCATTTCCTTTACAGATCCTCTTCCTCCCTTCTGTGTATCCTCGGTCCAGGACTCTGGTCCTGTCTCTCATCCTTGGGGTGGGAGTAGGGGGAGGAGGGCCTTTCTTTCTTGAGACCCCTGGGTTTCAGATGGTCCTTTATCAGCCTGTACTTTCTTTATTCTTTCGAAGGGCTCTAGCCCTCAGGAAGCCTGCTTTCTTCCCTGTTCCTCCTTGTCCTGTAGCACATTCTCCCCCCAGCTGCAAACCCTACAATTCAGCAGCATTTCAGAGAAAAGATCTGCCTTTCATCCTCTCAGTGTCTTCTAGGGCCATCGTAGAGGTTCTTTCAACAGGGCATGTGGGTGTTGGGTACCAGGGAAATTGAGGGAAGAGGAATGAACTGATGAAAAGGGGGATGGCAGAGATTGGGAATGCAGGAGTGGGCGGGGCAATCAGGAATAGCAGACTAGGAATACGGAGATGGTAGCAGAGGAATGGGAGATTAATGGGAATTGCGCTTTTCCTTCATCTGACCATTTTGTAATTCTCACCATGAACCTCCCCATGACCTCTAAACCAATTGCCCCCTTCTGGTCTGTAGGATGTGTCCAGTTTCCAGCAGGTTGAAAGACTTGAGAGTGGCCGGGGGAAGTGTCCTTTTGAGCCAGCTCAGCGGTCAGCAGCTGTAATGGCTGGTGAGTGGGGAGAGACAAGAACCTGTGACTTCCTGCTATAATTGCCTCCTTCCCATCCCTGCTGTTGAAATCTGTGTCCTTTCTTTCCTTTTGTTGGAGTGTCTATTGTTCTCAGTTCTCTTTCTAGCCTTTCCTGTTCTTCCCAGAGTGCCTGTGACCTCCTACTTTTCCCCACAGAGTATTATTTCCCTGGGTTCTTTCTAGAGAATGTGTCCTCTGCACCTCTAGTGTGAATGTTTCCTCTGTTAGTCTCATTTTCTATTCTCATATAAGAGGAATCTACTACAATGCATGTTGTAATAAATTTGGGAAAAGTATAAAGAACATAAGAAATCTTCTAGAACAGCACTGTCCAAAAGAACTTTGTGTGATGATGGAAATGTCCTGTATCTTCACTGTCCGATATGGTAGCCACTAGCTATATGTGCCTGTTGAGTCCTTGAAATGTGACTAGTGCAACTGAAGGAAGGAAATTTAACTTTCATTTAATTTTAATTTAAATGTAAATAGCCACATGTGTCTAGTGGCTACATATTAGCACAGTCCTAGAGTATCCCTACTCAGAAAACCACTGCTAATATTTTAGGATATTTCCTTCTAGTCTTTTTAATGTGTGTGTACACATGCATATAACTCATGCACATATATTTTGCTGGCCAATCCTTTGTTGCTCAGAGGAATCAGTCATGACTATTAAATAGACTCCTGCTGTTGTTTCTGTTGAACAAGCTATATACAGTTGCTCAAGTGTAGAATGGTTCTATGACAGATTATGCCTAAACCTTTTCTCGAGAATAACTGCCTAATTCTTTGGTAGCCACAAAGTGAATTGTTTGTGTGCTACATGGCCTGTATTTTAAGTTAGACCACTCCACATACACCCTCCGAATTCAGTGAGCAGCCAGCCATTTTCTCATAATAGTGTAAAACAAGCAGGTTAGTAGAAATTTTATGAGTGTATTATAAAACTTTGAAATGTCATGCTACATGGATATAATTTTGAATTTTGTCATGTAACTTTATATCATAGGCATTTCTATATAATTTAAAAATTCTTCATAAAAAAAATTTTTAATGACGTCATGCTACTCATCATGTGAGCATACCATAATTTAATTAAACAAGTCCAAATCATCTATATAAATTAATTTCATTTCCAAGTTTATTTAGTTTACTTTAAAGTTTTTGCTATTATCCATAACACTGTAATGAACTTTTTTTTTGTTTGTTTTGGTGAGGAAGATTGGCCATGAACTAACATCCATTGCCAATCTTCCTCTTTTTGCTGAGGCAGATTGGCCCTGAGCTAACATCTGTGCCCATCTTCCTCTATTTTGTATATGGGACGCTGCCACAGCATTGCTTGATGAGTGGTGCATAGGTCTGTGCCTGGGATCTGAATGTGTGAAGCACGCGAACTTAACCACTTTGCCACCAGGCTGGCCCCTGTAATGAACATTTTTGTGCACCAATCTTTGTCCTCATTTTGGATTGTCTCCTTAAGATTCCTGGAAATGGATTACTGTATCAAAGGGTGTGAACATTTTATGACTCATTATCTATTGCTAATTGAGTTTTTAGAAAGAGTATACCAATTTACACCCTAAATCAGCAGTGAATGCGAGTGTTTTTTTCCTGACATAAATTTCACCAGAATGTATTGTTGTCATTTAGGAAAATCTTTGCTAATTTGAGGCTAAAAATGACACTTTGTTTTAATTTGTATTTCTTTGAATATTAGTGAGGTTGAACATTTTTTGTGGCCTAGTACTTATTTTTATTTCTTCTTTAGTAAATCCTCTGCTCTTGTTCTTGGGCCAGTTATCAAGTAGGTTATTAGTGTTCCAATCTGTGTCTTTTCCTTTGTGATTATATATTTTTAAGCTAAGTCCTTCAGTTAGAGAGCAGATAAAATTTTTTTTCCCGAACATTTAACTCTTTGATCTGTTTGAAACTTATTTTGATGAATCGCATAAAATGGGAATCTAAATTAATTTTTCCCAATTAGTTAATTAGTTGACTCAGCATCATTCATCATACTGTTTTTGTCTTTCTTCACTTACTTTTGCTGCAAACTTTATCATAAAATTATTTTTTGCTTATACTTTTGGACAATATTTTATGAAAAACAAAAATTGGGATATAAGATCTAACAATGAAATTTTTTTCCTATGCATGACTTTATTTATAAGAAAAGTTTTAAGCTATACAAATTAAATCATTCTTAGTCATACAGTTAACCCACTTACCTTTTCTGAAAAGTAATAAAAAAATAAAAGTTTTCGAAAATGGACATAAAGTATATATCTAATAAATTCAATATTTGGCTTGTCATTTTTATCATTCATCTGCAGTTGCAATTGATGAGACCTTGTTTATACTCATACATGTTTGAATAAAACAGTTTAATTAAAGTTTACTTTCACTGACTTTTTATCAGGCATCTTTGGCAAAACTCTGAGCCAGTCACTGGGCTCATTAAGAAAGATTTCTCAGGGCCGGCCCCGTGGCTTAGCAGTTAAGTGCGTGTGCTCTGCTACTGGCGACCCGGGTTTGGATCCCGGGCGTGCACCGACGCACCGCTTCTCCGGCCATGCTGAGGCCGCGTCCCACATACAGCAACTAGAAGGATGTGCAGCTATGACATACAACTATCTACTG
Source organism: Ceratotherium simum simum (assembly GCF_057802395.1). NCBI lineage: Eukaryota > Metazoa > Chordata > Mammalia > Perissodactyla > Rhinocerotidae > Ceratotherium > Ceratotherium simum. The sequence goes on along the minus strand of NC_141910.1, from coordinate 12,154,985 downwards.
GGGCTTTGGGGAGAAAAAGGGAAAAAAAGGAGGGGGATTGGCAATAGATGTTAGCTCAGAGCCGGTCTTCCTCAGCAAAAAGAGGAGGATTAGCATGGATGTTAGCTTAGGGCTGATCTTCCTCACAAAAAAAAAAAAAAAAGAAAGATTTCTCAGTTTTAGCAGTTGTGAATGTCTCTTGATTCTACATAATTATAATCAAAATGACTTCTCAATTGCAACAATCTAAGATGATCAATTATCATACTTTGTTTCAAGCAGTAATCTTAAGTACATTCAACCTTTTACGTGTGATTTCTCCGTGTTCCAGTCAGCAAGTGGATTTGTATTAGTGGTTTAAGAACACAAATTTCATAAATAAGATCATTGTATGACAAAGAACATTTTCAAAAAGGTTTCAAGTCTTTTTTTTTTCAGATAATGAAATTCAGAGTTGCTCTTCAGCTGGTAATTGATGGAAGTGATCAGAAATTACTTCCTAGCAGTTTGGAATGGCTAGCTTTAGACAGTTAACATAGAACCTCCATGTCTCTTTCTGTCTCAGATCCAAATCACAGTCAATACCAATATTGTAAATTCCCTCTGAAGTTCTTACTTTATAGGGCTATAATTTAATTTTTTTTCTTGATCTAACATCAGTGCCAGTATTCAGTTGGAACTTTCAGTGTTGGTCCGTTATGCCCTGCTGCCCCTCTGTTTTGAAAATAGCAGTGTAGAAAATAGTGGCAATATTATGTAAGAAATAGAACCAAAATTCCCGATTGGATCTTTAAAATGTCCTTAAGGATAGTAGAGGTATTTTGAAATAAAAAGAAGAGCTTTTAGTAATGAAAATATTATTATAATGTAATAACAGGAATATTTCTTACTTTATAAAAATTACAATGTGCATTGTAGAAAATTGAGAAAATATAGTAATGTATAAAGAAGAAAATGCAAAGTTTATCTATAATTCAGTCATCACCAGGTAACCACTATTATTATTTTGGAGTATTTTCTTCTACTGTGTCTGTGTGTGTGTGTGTGTGTGTGTGTGTGTGTGTGTTTATAATAAATTGGAATTATCATGCATATTTCACTTAGTATTGTATACTGAGCATTTTCTCATTATAGAAATTTATTTAGTTATTCAAAATATGATTTTTAGTGATTACATACTCTTCCATCATATGAATGTAGCACAATTTAATTATTCCCATATAATATTACATTCAAATTTTAAAATAAATTATTGCTTTTATAAACAATACTGGAGAAGAAATCCTTTTACGTAAATCCTTTACATGAATCTAATTAATTGCATGTGAGTCAATCCAAAAAGTAGACTTGCTGGACCAAAGGGTATACAGATTTTTATGGTGCTGGATGGATTTGGCCAGATTGCTCTCCAGTTAGTCCCACCAGCAGTGATGTGAGGGCCTGTTTCATTGCACTGTTGTCAGTCCCAAGTAATATACTTAACAAACATACAAACAAGTCCTATTTGGTGTGTATTTTGATTTGCTTTTCTATTAGTGAGGTTGAACAACTTCTCATGTGTTTATTGATACCTGTATTTCTTTTGAGAAAAGCCTCAGATATCTTGTCTTCAAATATGACATTTGTCTCTACTGCACTTAGATAAAATTCACAAAATGATCTCAGTGTCTCTTTTCGCACTATTCAGATTTGGAAAAATGCGAATATTTTGACAATAACATTCACATTAGCCTACGGACATTGGCACTTCTTTCTCAGTCTCTCTAAGGTCTTTGTCTTCTGCTCATCCATTAAATGTTGGAGTTCTTAGACTTCCACCCAAGATCCTCTTCTCTTCTCATTCTACATAGTTGTGATCTCAACCAGCCCTGTGGATTCTGTTTTCACTGCATTCTGATGTCTCCCAAATCTGATGCCTTCCAAATATCCCCAAACCAGCCCTGTGGATTCTGTTTCCACCACATTGTGATGCCTCTGAGACGTTATCTGGAGCTCAGCCCACACATTCAACTGCCTTCCAGACATCTCCACTTGGATGTACCACAGGAATCTCAAAATCAGCATGTCCCAAACTGAGCTCATCATTATCACTCACCTCCCCCAAACATGTTCTTCCACCACTGTCCCCTCCTCAGAGTGTGTAGTGCCGTTACCCACCCAGGTACCCACGCTAGAGACAGCAGTCAGCATCTTTGATCCTCCCTATCACATCCTATAATAAGTAAGGCTTTTATCAAGAAGGGCAGAAGGAGGAAGCTTTTGCTCTTTCTCCTTGGGAACCCGTCTTGTGTTTTTGTCATCTCCTTTCAGTCTCATTGCATCTTGTGAGTACTGCATCTACCAAAGAGCACTGCAGACGTTGCAGATGCACTGGGTGCTGCCAGCGTTTTAGGTCCAAGCCTACCTCTTAAATCCAGGTGTGTCTGCCCCGAGACTAGCACTCACATACTGAAACAAGACGGTTATAGAAATCCTATCTGGCCAAGAGGAAAAGGTGGAGTGAACACTGCCTCTCTAACTATCTAATTAGGTCCTAATAATAGGCTATTAAGAAAAAAAGATACCCAGCTGGCCCAATCCTTAGATAAGGAAGTGGAGACTATTAGGGTAGGAGCTATCTATCCTGCAAAGCTCTGACCATCAGAAGAAAGGGGAGTGGAGGAAGGAAGGCCAGGACATGTTTAAAATCCTCTTTTTAAAGCTAATGACTGGTAATTCCTATTGTGAACCTTCTTTAAAGGTGAGCATTTTGATACCAGAGTGAAACTTTGAATCCTCCAGGGTGCAGTGAAATATTCACTTTCATGATACTACCGTAGGCTGTCACTGTTGGGGTCTAACACACCTGGGAGGCCTACGTTCACAGGCTTGACATCTGGGCAAGTGGAGGACACATAATTGTGATTCTTCATCTTTTGTAGCTTTCAATCTTTTTTTTTTTGTACTTCCAAAATGAAAATATCTTAATTTTTCGGGTTATAAAATTAGAAGACGCTAACTACAAAAAACATTCAGTGCATACAAAAAAGTATAAAGGAGAAAATAAAAATCACTTGGAATTTCATTAGTCGGAAACAAACATCATTAATACTGTAGAACTGTAGCTCCTTCAACAATCTTTCCTGTGCCTGCAGACATGTATACATATTTTTTAAAAATAGAGTTGAATTGTACTCAGTGTTTTGTTCTAACCAGCTTGTTCACTGAACTCAGCACTGTGAGCATCACTCTCCTTTGCACATCATCTTTTGCCAATAGCAAATGTGTATTTTGATGTTTACTGACTCGATCCATTCAGTAATCATTTGCCAAACAACTGCACATACAGGGATATTTTACGTATGAGGAGTGCCACAGAATATTTGGAATTGAGACTGTCCTGGAGAATCTAGAATGTTTGGTGAGCCTTTGCCCTCCTATGGATTCCTGCCCTCCTTGACTATGATGGCTGCTGTTCCTTCTCCAGCGTGTGTGTGTGTGTGTGTGTCTGTGCGCACGCACGTGTGTGTGAGTGACTGTGTTGCAAGCCTCTGGGTACTCCTGGAACACCTGGAACACTGCTGCTTCCTTCCAAAGTGTCTGATCCCTTCCACTGTCCCTTAGTGTCAGTGACCCTCTGCTATTCCACCCTGAGTGAGTTGTTCTTCAACCATTCTAGGCTCCACAGTTGCTGAGTGCCCCCATTGATCACTTAGAAAGTTTTGGGACCCTTTACCTCCATCCACTGCTGGGTACTTGCATGGTTATCTGTAGTCCTTTACTGTTTCCGGAATGTTTGTGTCCCCTCCCCCTCCACACACACCAAGTTATGCTCCCAAAATATTCATAATTGTCTCTTCCACCACATTTCCCTCCATTCTCAGGGTATCCATGACACAGCTTCTGCCAGAGTTTTGGTTTTAGAGTGTTTTGTGTATAATGTTCTTTTCATTACAACTCTGGCTCCTGCATCAACTTTTTTTCCCCCTTGGCTGTACAGAGGGTTGGCTCATTTACTGCTCCATTTGCTGCCAGGACCTATGCCCCAAAGCTGGTTTTCTCCCTCCTGAAATACTCTGGAAGGGAACGGGATGCCATTTTATAGTCCGCCCCCACTTTCCGGCAATGAATAGAGCATATGGCCCCTTGAGGTTTCAGAGGGGGCTGTAACTAATGTGCCTTGAATGCCAGCCGTGCACCAGGCCCTGCCTGGGGCTCTGTATTTGTTATCTCATTTAACCCTCAGCACTGCTCTGGGGGGAAGGTGGTCTTATCCCCATTCTACGTTTGAGGAACCTGAGGCTTAAGAAGGTTAGTTTGCCCAAAATCATGCTACTAACAAATAGTCAGGGTTCAGATCTAAGCCTTCCTTGCTCCACAGCACTTGGATTCTTTTCACAATCTCAAGTGATAGAATATTCTCCCCTCCCCAACCCACAGGGGGTTTCTGACCCTCCACTGCTGCCCTCAGAGGGCTCCTGACCCTCTTTGCTCTGCATAAAGTGTTTTTATTAAAAGTGGTTATTTTCCAGTGCCTGCGACGTGCAGCTTCACTGGAGTATCTGTGACCCCAGGATGATTGTGCTTCCCTCAACGTGGCCCTAGTCTCTACTGCTCCCTTTGGCATGCGTGAACCCGCACGGCTCTTGCTGGGTTTCCGTGCACTGGCTTCCAGCACACCAGCCTTTCTTGCTTCTCCAGACTCTCTGACTTGATTTTCTGAGTTGTCTTCAGTGGCTTCTCCCCTTAAATGGTGGTGTCCCAGGGCTCTCTTCTCGCCTTCCCTTCTCCCTGGCTATCACATTTATGTCATGTTAAGCATGACTCCCAAGCTGCATGACTCTGGCCCTGCTGCCCAGACCCTTCTGTTTGATTGCCTTCCAGTATCTCCGACCGGATGTCCTGAAGGCACTTCAACCTTAGCACATCCAACATCTGAACCCACCTCATCTCCAGCCACCTCCTTTATGGGCCTTCTCCTATCATTTCCTGGCTTGGTTCATAATGTCACCATCTGCTATCATCCATCTTATCAGCTGGAGGGCTTAGAGACATTATTTTACTCCGTTCTTTCACATTTCGTATTCAGTTGATTTTCGAATCTTGTTAATGGATTCTACCTCAGAAATCTCACCCAAATCCAGCCCCTTTATTCTCTCTGCCACTGCCTTGGTTCAGGCCCTCCACTCTTGCCTGGACTGTGCAAATGGCCTTTTAACCAGCATTTATCTTCTTAAAAACCAAAACTGATTATGTCACTCTCCTCCTCAAGAAAATCTCTACAGTTTTGCTTTTCCCTGGAGGGTAAAGTGTACATTCCCTGGCATGGCAGAGCAGACTCAACCCAATTGGGTGCCCATCTCTACACCTCCAGCTTCCTCTCTGCTCACTTGCCCTGCGGCCCCTGTGCCCCACATCCCTGAAACTGGCTCCCCGCTACCCCACTTGCTTATCTTCCTCCCTGAAGTCCTTCTACCTGGCAAATTGCTCATTCTTCAGACCCAGCTCAGATGTCACCTCTGAGATGCTGCTCTCCCTGGTACATGTGGCTGGGTCCTCCTCTGCTCCCGCACACATCTGTGAGTCCATGCCTCACAGAAAACAAAACACGTTTGTTTTCTGGACTCAAATGGCAATTCTTGGGAGTAGCGATGTGCTTAGCACCTGGCACAGTGCCTCGTATGTAGTAGGTGGTGAAGGAATGCCACGCTGTTCTCTCCAGAGTCCCCATGATACTGGAACTCCTCCAGGGGGTTCATCACCTTCTACTACCCCTGGAATCATTTTCTCCTACTCACTTCTGAACCCTTGGCTGTGTTAATCAGAGTGGCTATAGTTCTCTCACCTTCAGCCCGCAGAGCTGTACCTTCCTTTCCTTCCCACAGTGTCGGTGATTTCTCTCTTCTCCAATCCCCACCATCCCTACAGCACCTCTGCCCCTCCAGTGTACCAGGAGGGAAGATCTGGTTCTTCACTGCTTCCCCTGGCTGGCTGTGAAACCTCCATTAATCCTCCAGGCTGGTATTTCTCAAAGTGAGGTTCTGAATCACCTGCATCAGAGTAACCCCGACTGCTTGTTTGAAACGCAGTTCTTGGGCCACCAGCCAGCTCTACTGAGTGAGGATTGCTGGGCCCAGGATGCGGGAATCTGCATTTTGATCAATTTGCCTAGTGATGCTTGTATACCTTGAAGTTGTGACTTGTTCCAGGGCAGTGTACACCCTCTAGTTCGCTCAGATGTTTACCATCGTGGGAGAACTTAAGTAAGATTGGGACATGCTGGAAAGCAAACGCCCTTCCTGGAGAGTCACAGTATAATTAGTGTATTACAGGATAGAGAAGTCCCTAAAACAGCAACAACAAAAAACAAACCAACAATCAAAAAAGCCTGATTTCCCCAGGGCAGCCTTTATTCTCCCTTCATGCATATTAACATTCTGGCAGTTTTCCCTTAACTCTGGTCCCTTTACTACACTGGAGCACTTCGTTTCTACATTGGTTTCGAGGGAGGTGATGCCTGTCATGTGCTTAGCAGTGTCTTGCACTAATCGGCACTCAGCCCCGGCGAGTTCCTGCCCCTGCTTTATTCCCTGCTCTGCCTGTGACCCCTTTTGTTTCCCTGAGTGGGTCTCTGACAGCCCATCTCCTCCCTGTCGCCCTGCAGGGGGGGTCCTCTATGCTGCCACTGTGAAAAACTACCTGGGGACGGAGCCGATTATTTCCCGGGCTGTGGGTCGTGCTGAGGACTGGATTCGGACAGAGACCTTGCCATCCTGGCTTAACGGTGGGGAGAAGGGGAGGGTTGCTCTGGGGACAGAGTGGGCGGAGGCGGGTGGCCCCAGGCTGTGTCTGTGGGATCTGAGGCCACCGATCTCCCCAGCCCCAGCCTTTGTCGCAGCCGTGGCCTTGAGCCCAGCCGAGTGGGGTGATGAAGACGGAGATGAGGAAATCTACTTCTTCTTTACGGAGACTTCTCGAGCATTTGACTCATACGAGCGCATTAAGGTCCCGCGGGTGGCCCGTGTGTGTGCGGTGAGACCCCAGTCCTGGCTGTCTATCTGTCGTCTCCTGCTTTGCCTGTCTTCTTGTCTTTTCCTCTCTGGGTCTCTGTCTTTGCATATCTCCTCTGTGTCCTTTTTGCCTCTGCCTTGACTTTTTCTCTGGGAGTTTGAGGAGTGTGGGGAAAGGGCTCTGGCCTCTTCTACCCCCTTAATTACCCTTGTGACACACTGTCCCCAGGAGGTGCACTAGTGTAGAGGTTAAAGGCAGGAACTGTTGACAGACCTGGGTTCAAGTCCCAGCTCTACCACTTACTGCCTCTGTGACTCTGGGCAGGTTCTTTTTTTTTTTTTTTGTGAGGAAGGTCAGCCTTGAGCTAACATCCATGCCAATCCTCCTCTTTTTGCTGAGGAAGACTGGCTCTGAGCTAACGTCTATTGCCAATTCTCCTCCTTTTTTTTCCCCAAAGCCCCAGTAGATTGTTGCATGTCATAGTTGCACATCCTTCTAGTTGCTGTATGTGGGACGCAGCCTCAGCATGACTGGAGAAATGGTGCGTCGGTGCTCGCCCGGGATCCGAACCCGGGCTGCCAGTAGCGGAGCGCGCGCACGTAACCGCTAAGCCACGGGGCCGGCCCCCTGGGCGGGTTCTTGAGTATCTTTGAATCTCATCTGTAAGATGAGGCTATGAATGACCCCTAGCTATAACGGTTATTTTGAGGACTAAATGAGCTAACTTATGTAAAGTGCATAGTAGAGTGCTTCATAAGTGTACAATGAACTTAGTCACTGTCATTGTTATTGTGACCCCATCTACCCCATCATTATCCCCTACAGTTACTCTGTCTATGTCTCTGTCCTTGCATTTCTATGTATCTGTCTCCCCATCTGTTCGTTTCTGCCCTGAAGTCAGGGGGAATCTTTTACTGGTGTTCAGACACTTCCCCCAGTGTTGGTCTTCTAAAGAGAATTTCCCATGTGCTTGTCACCCCAGGGGGACCTTGGGGGCAGGAAGACCCTCCAGCAGAGGTGGACAACGTTTCTGAAGGCTGACCTGCTATGTCCAGGGCCTGAGCATGGCCGGGCCTCCAGTGTCCTGCAGGACATGGCCATTCTTCGACCTGAGCGTGGATTTGGGACCCCCATCTTTTACGGCATCTTTTCCTCTCAGTGGTAAGGGGGTCCTGGTGTGAAGGAGATGACAGGGTGGGAGATATGTGGGGTTGGCACAGTGTGAATGCTGTCTCCTCCAGAGGGGGTAGACTCTCCCTGGAGCCCTGCTCCCTCTGCCCTGGAGCAGGCTGGACGGCTCCCTGTGCATTTCTCATGGGTCATCTCATTTGACAGGGGATGAGTTGCTGTCCCCTAGTTCCCTCCAAACATCTGGCTCCAACCTGTGACTCTTCCAGGGAGGGGGCTGCTATCTCTGCTATCTGTGCCTTCCGACCACAAGACATTCGGTCAGTGCTGGATGGTCCCTTCAGAGAGCTTAAACATGACTGCAACAGGGGACTGCCTGTCATGGACAATGATGTACCCCAGCCCAGACCTGGAGAGGTGAGGGGGCTGGGGCAGCGCTTTACCCCATGCCTGAATTGTCCCATTAGGGCAAGAGCCCAGCTAAGTGTCATGGACACTTCCTGGACCTTGGGAAACCTTTGTCACCCACGCTGTGTCTCCTCTAGTGCATCACCAACAACATGAAGCTCCAGCAGTTTGGCTCATCGCTCTCCCTGCCTGACCGAGTGCTCACCTTCATCCGGGACCACCCACTCATGGACAGGCCTGTGTTTCCAGCTGATGGCCACCCTCTGCTGGTCACTACAGATACAGCCTATCTCAGAGTTGTGGCCCACAGGGTGACCAGCCTCTCAGGGAAAGAGTATGATGTGCTGTACCTGGGGACAGGTATGTTTAATAGTCAAGCAAGTTGCCTATCTGGTGCACATATGCTCTCATCACAGAGAAGTTCCCATACATACAGGTATCAGAGTCCCAGGCACAGGTACAGTTATGTCATTATGTCTTGCCCCTTGCCTGCTCCTTAGAGGATGGACATCTCCACCGAGCAGTGCGGATTGGATCCCAGCTCAGCGTCCTCGAGGATCTGGCCTTATACCCAGAGCCACAGCCAGTTGAGAATATGAAATTGTATCAAGTAAGTTGTAGATTTTGGGGAGCGTAGTGGGGAGACATCTGAATCCATAGCCAGTTTGTGACTTTGGGGTCTGAGAGATTAGCTTATTCCTCTTCCTCACTTCTGTAGAGCTGGCTCCTGGTTGGCTCCCATACCGAGGTGACACAAGTGAACACAACCAACTGTGGCCGTCTCCAGAGCTGCTCAGAGTGCATCCTGGCCCAAGACCCTGCCTGTGCCTGGAGCTTCCGGCTAGATGCATGTGTGGCCCATGCTGGGGAGCATGGCGGGTGAGTGTGGCTGTGCTGATCTCTTGCCTGCTGTCCCAGGGCTCTGGCCCATCCATATGTCTATGTCTATGTCTGCTTCTCATCTATTAATGCTGCCTATCTGTGTGTGTGTGTGTGTGTGTGTGTGTGTGTTTGTTCTATCTGTTAGAGGCGCTTGTGTGTCCATCTGTCAGTCCATACTAACTCATCTGTCTGTCCATCTGGTGCTGCCTCATCAGTGTCCTTGCCTCTCTGCAGTACCTGCCCAGACCATGTGATTGACCTCCACGTTGCCATATGCTTCTCAGTTTTCCTTTTACAAGAACTCTCAAAAGTGTTTTCACAGTTGACCATTCTCTCCTTCCTTGAAATTCTCTTTCCTCTTAACTTCTATGGCTGTATTCTCCTGGTTTTTCTCCCTACCTTACCCACCTGTCTCCCTTACTGATTCCTTTTCCATCCAGCTTCTGAATGTTGATATTCCTCAAGGTTCAATCCTCTTTACACTTCCGCATGCTCTCTAGGTGATTTCATTCCAATTACTTCAACATCATCTGGGTGCTAAAGACAACCATAGATGTATCTTTAACTGAGCTACAGAATTCCGTATCCAACTCCCTATTTGATATTCCCCCTGGGTGCTCCACAAGCAACTCAAACTTAGCAAGTCTTAGCATGCACTCTTGCTCCCTTTTTCCCTCACATGCTTCTCCTCTGGTTTTCCTCATCTCCTAAAAGGGATCTCCATCCATCCAGTTGCTCAAGCCAGAAATTGCCCACATTGTATTGCAATTTGTACTGACTCTAGCTCCAAAACATATCCTCAGTCCACATCCACTTCTCTCCATCTCTACTGCTATCACCCTAATCCAAAGCATCATCCCTTCTTAACTGGATTACTTTAATAATCTCTGAATTGGTCTCCTTTTGTCCATTTGGGGCTCCTACCAGCCATTTTCCACTCAGCAGCTAGCTTAAAAACATATGTCACATTGAAACAAATATCTGACATCATATTCATCTAAAATATTTCAGTATGTATCTCTAGCAGGTAAGGACTCTCTTAAAAAAATTTTGTTATAGGAAATTTAAAACATTCAAAAGTAAAGAGAATAGTATAATGAATTCCCATGGCCAATCTTGCTTCATCAGTACCCACACTCAATCCCAGTTATTTTAAAGCAAATCTCAAGCATCATATCACTTCATCCATAAATCTTTCTGTGTGTATCTCTAACATGGAAGGGCTTTTAAAAAACATAACCATATTATCATGATCACACCCAAAACTTAATTTCTTAATGCCATCAGATATCCAATCAATGTTCCAATTTTCCCAATTGCATGTACTTAAAAATAGTTTGCTTAAGTCAGGATCCAAATAATATCCATCAATTGTAATTGGTTGGTATGTTTCTTAAGTCTTTTAATCTGGAATTGAGATTCCCCTTCAACGGACTATTTTTAATTGATTGCTTGGAAAACTATTTTTTTAAACTGACTTTGAGATTTCCTAATTTACAGTGTATTTGTACATATTACTGAACCCCACAGTTACAAATATTTTAGAGGAAAAGTACTTGTCTTTGGGAATCCATTTTTGGTTAAGAACTTTGACCTGGTCTTTTAGTTTCTCTTGGGAGAACTTTTAAATGTCTAAGACAAAAGCAAGTGTCTTATTCTTTCCTTTAATGTTTTAATATCCATTAAAATAAGATTTCATTATTCTTGGGTATCCTGTGTACTTGAGCCTCAGAGTCCCCTTAAGATATATATGTGTGTGGGGGACATGGGGTGTGTGTATATGCCAGTGTATTTCTTGATAATACAAGAAATTACCAACTTGGTACTTCTATGCACTCTACCCTCCATACCTCAGTTCATACAAGGGAGAAAAGCAGAGACTATGAAGTTCCTGCAGTGGTAGCTGCTCATATGGCCTTCTCATGTTTCCCGCTCTCAGCTAGACTAAGCAAGCTTGGTTTTACCCAGGAGACTCTAATGTGTTCATACCGGTCCTGGAGCTCATTTCAGGGAGTTCAGTTCGTACTGAAGGAGTTCACACTCAAACGGAGTCTGTCTTTGGTTGAGGCTTTTGTGTGTTCAGACTGAACTTCTGCCTTGTCATCCGGTCTTCACTAATGGCCCAGTAGAGGTCTCACTGGCCTCCCTCCTCCCTCTGGGAGTGGTGACAGAGAGTTCAGAGTGAGCAGTCTGTCTTGCTATCCCTCTCTCAGACACATTCCATCGAAATCCTGGAAGTACCAGGATTCTGTTGTTTGAAACAGATCTATTAGATGCCAATATATATCAACAGTTGTTGAAGAGAGAGTTCCTACATAGAAAAGAGCAGCTTTTATGAAACAAAAAGTCATCTCACTGACCCTCACAGAGTTGTGACTAGCTTTTACAGAAAAGAAAATTGCTCTTTCTCTTAAATAACAGAAAGAAATAAACTGTAGTTTTTAAATTTTTTCCAGAGAAATCTTGTGGTTATGGACAATCAGCTACATTTCCTGGAAGGTTCCCATATTTCTTTTAAAGCACCCCACCAAACATCTTTCCAACAGACGTAGTGCAAATTTAATTCTCTGTGGTCTGCTAGAAATCTGTGTAGAATTTGACATGGCAAATGTCATGAGTTGTATAAAGGTTTTGGGTAAAAATTTAGTGATGAAGAGCATGTTGACTGATAATTCCAGGAATGATTTATGAGATGATGGGAGATGTAACAAGTGAGTGAATGATCAGTGGTACTGAGGAGGGTAGAAGGGAATTTTGACACTGGATTTACCAAGTATTCTCTTCTTTATAGGCTGGTCCAAGACATAGAGTCAGCAGATGTCTCTTCTTTGTGTCCCAAAGAGCCTGGAGGTCTGTATGGTTTAGGGAAGTCTGGGTGGAGTGGGTGGAAAGGGGCTAGAAAGTTGTCCATTTGGGATCTACTTTAAAGCTTGGATCCTGGAAAATATGGCAGCCAGTGACCCAGGGCCTTACTTTCTTTGGGAATCTCCTTTTTAGCTTTGTGCTAAAAGCTGGCCCCTTCTCATATTTGATACCACCCTACATTTCTCTCCATCACACTCCCAGCCTATAGCCTCACCAGCTTTTGTGTCTTTGCTGTCTCTCTGCAGAACACCCAGTAGTGTTTGAAGTTCCTGTGGCTACAGCTGCGCATGTGGTCTTGCCGTGTTCTCCAAGCTCAGCATGGGCGTCCTGTGTGTGGCACCAGCCCAGCGGAGTGACTGCACTCACTCCCCGGCGGGATGGGCTAGAGGTGGTGGCAACCCCAGGGGCCATGGGGGCATATGCCTGTGAATGTCAGGAGGGTGGGGCAGCCCGTGTGGTAGCTGCTTACAGCTTGGTATCTGGCAGCCAACGGAGCTTCCCAAGCCGGGCCCACACAGTGGGGGCTGGACTGGCTGGCTTCTTCCTGGGGGTTCTTGCAGCATCCCTGACTCTCCTCCTGATTGGTCGGCGTCAGCAGCGACGGCGGCAGAGGGAACTTCTGGCTAGGGAAAAAGTGGGCTTGGACTTGGGGGCCCCACCATCTGGGACCACAAGCTACAGCCAAGATCCTCCCTCCCCCTCTCCCGAAGATGAGCGGCTGCCCCTGGCCCTGGCCAAGAGGGGCAGCGGCTTTGGTGGCTTCCCTCCACCCTTCCTGCTTGATCCTTGCCCGAGCCCAGCCCACATTCGGCTAACTGGGGCTCCTCTGGCCACGTGTGATGAAACATCTATCTAGGGCTGGGCAAATGACCACTAGTGGCCACTAGAATGGAATGACCTTTGAGACACTGGGGGTCATTGGGCCTGGAAGACCGTCATGGCCTCTGAGTTCTCTTTGGCCTTTGAGTGATCATTGTCTGTCCTCTCTGGGCCTGGGTGGGAGATCAGAATTGCTCTCTGCAGTGAATCAGGACTTTTTCTACCCCTGCCCTCTGAACCCCTGTGACCCCTTTAGCCCTGGCCCACTGACTGGGCCCGTTAGTGTGGGGATGGGGCACAGAACATAGCTATGACTTTGCTTTCTGGTTGAACCCTGGCCAGGAGGAAGAGCCACGGAGGTGGTTGGGGGTCAGTGTGCACTGAGTCCTGGGGTGGTTTTGCAGATTCTCCCAGTTTATCTGCTTCTCTGTGTGGAGTGCTTGTTCTCCCTCTTGCAACATGAATCTCTTCCCTGAGATCTCTCATCCCAGTTTTCCTTCTTCCATGGAAGAGCGTGTGTAAATACACGGGTATTCATAGGAGACCTGGCCTCATGTGCATGAATGACTGGGCCAATGCTCAGGTGTGTTCATGGAGGGGAGGGAGGGGGAAGGTGGGGATGAGGGCATTGCCTGCAGAACTTCAGACCCTGTAGCCAGTGAAGGAATGGCTTTCTTTTCTAAAAGGAAACAAACCACTGTCCCGTCCCCATCATCCCCCACGACCCTTCTCTTGAGTAGAGAAAAACTCCCGAAGTGACCTTCTGGGTGGAAGGCAGCAGTCCATGTCACCCCATTATCCTCTTTGTTTCTGCCTCCTGGCTGCCACCACTGCCATGCACCTCTGCTCTTTCTCTGGCTGGAGTGTAGGCTGGACCCTGTGTCCTTAGCTCCCATTAAAAATAAACTTCATGACATTCTCCAGGTTAGGGACAACAAAAGGGGAACAGTCATAGGAAATACAAGCTGCATAAAGATAGGTTTGTATCAGTGACTTTACTCAGGGTGACACCCTTGCCCTAAAGCAGGAGTTCTCCACCTAGGGTCCACGGACTCCCTGAAATTATATGCAAAATGTTGTCTGTACGTGTGTGCCTATATTTTTCTGGGGGAAGGTTTTATGGCTTCCATCAGATTCTCAAGGCCTTAACAAAGGTACAGAACCACTGCCCCAAGGTGACCACGTGTTGGCCAAGCTGAGATGGTGCCACTCAGTGGCAACTCTTCCTGCCCTGCCACACCCGCCCCGTGGCCAGCCCCTGGACTTGCAGCCACTGGAGGCCCTCTTGTTTTTCCAGTCCCTGGAAGCTGGGCTCTGCAAATCTGAAGACACTGTCAACTCTCGCCAAATTTAAAGACCTCTTCCTGCTTCACCACTACCAGCTGCTCTAGACTTCTCTGCTCAGTTCCAGTCTTGGCCTGTGAATGTGCCTCGTTCATCCCTGGTGAGGGACCCCCTTGAGCTCCAGTGAATGATCCAGAGCCCTTCCCAGTTGAAGTTTTCACCTCTTCTTTCCTTGGCAGCAGCCTGTGAACTACTCAAAAGAGTCACTTTGGGTTTGGAATTCTCTGTGGCTTTGCCACTAATAAGTGTGTGATCTTTGGCAAGTAATCCAACCTAGGAACATTTGTTTACTCATCTGTAAAGTGGGGATAATAATACCTACCTCAGGGTTGCTGCAAGGATTAAATGAGAGATCATGTAAACAATAAAGCGCTATCTACACCAGTAGAGGTCATTACTGTAAAAATTGGCCCATTATGCCATAATCATAGAGCTTAACCATCTGATGCCTATGACACATGCAACTTTAAACCCCATTCAGTGGAAGAAGGGTTGTTGCCTCACACAGATGTCCTGTCTGGGATCATCTCTAGCCAGTTCTTAGCTGCCACTGTCTAGGTTTTGGGAGGCAGGGCCTGCGATTTTATAATTCTCAGACGTGTCTGACCTTAGTGACCTTATTTTAGTCCTTCTGGCTGGGAGTGGAGGAAGGCTCTGTGTTCTCTGGTTTATCCTCATTTCACTCTGCTCTCCATGTTAAGAATTAGTTTCATTTTGGGGGAGGAAGGGAGATGAGAGATGTCAGAGGGGTCTGGGGTGTCTGTGAGGAGGGGAGGAGGAGAAGAGTTTTTTAAGGACGGGAGAGGCCAAATTACAGTGGATTTGGGGAATTTGGTCCTTGGACAGTGGCTCTCTTGGAGGAAAATGGGATGAGGAATGTAGGAAAAATGAGGAAGAATGGAAATAGGCATGAAGAGGGGAGAACCGCATCTTGGGTGGTGGAAAGTTCAAGCCCCAGGAGTGAGTGATAGAACAGGAATGTGAAATCTACTCCAAAGAAATAGTGTGAATCACTGACTGCATTATCTTTAGGCTGTGGGGGTGTGGGATGGGAGAGGGCCCATGGGTAAGGGAGCTGGAGAAGTGTGCAGGGCTCCTCAGGGAGAATTGTGAGGATTCTGGCAGCCAGAGACCTGCCTGGCTTTCACACATTAAAGCAGCCAGGGGGAGGGGTGGGGATGGGTGGGGATGGGTGTTTGTGTTTACCTCCAGACTCCAAAGACTGCCCACTTTCTGGGGTGTTCATAGGAGACCTGGCCTCATGTGCATGAATGACTGGGCCAATGCTCAGGTGTGTTCATGGAGGGGTAGGGAGGGGGAAGGCGGGGATGAGGGCATTGCCTGCAGAACTTTAGACCCTGTAGCTTAAACTTTAGACCCCTAACTCTTAAATTCTCCTCTGTGTTTGGCTCTGGTCCCTGATCCATAAACTATGCCTCTAGGCTTGTTGCTCCTAACCAGCGGTCTGCTGCTACCCGTGTGACCTTACTGAAAGTAGAAAGAGATGCTCACTTTTGGCTCTTGTGAGCCAAGCTAGCTCCGGCAGACCACTGGCCCTAACCCAACAGGAGGCTGATTCACTGCCTTTCCCAGGAGCCGCCAGCTCCCTCCCTTTTCCAGCAGCTCCACAAATCAACTGGTGGCCTCAGTGATGGCAGGAAAGGGCTCCTTTCAGTATCTGCTGGGTCCTGACCCTCGTGGCTACTCTGGCCCAGTCAGAGAGGGGCAGACATGGCTACAACAGACTGTTCTTGGTCAACTGCACGCAGATCCTGTCTCAAGGGTGTGGGGATAGGACTTGCCATTTTGGTTGTAGCAGAGGCGAGGTTGGAAGTTTTAAAGATAATTTTCACCAACTGGAGGAAAAACTAGCAATAAAAGTAGCAAGAAATCTTTCTGAAGTTTTAAAATTCTCCCTGGTGGGGCCCAGAGAAAGGCTTCTCTGTGACATGGCAATTTGTGTGGCCAGGAGACAGCAGGTGTGGTTCCAGAGAGGCCCATCTGGATTGATGTAAAACACCAGGTCCCGGGTGAGGTGGAGAAGGGCACGCAACAGAGATTGATCTAGCTCCCTGAGGATATTGGAAGGGCTAAGATAAGGGGTCAGGGTCACAGGGCTGCCCAGGCCCTGGGGAGAAATAAATGCAAGCCAGGAACTCTCTTCCTTTCTATTTTTCAAGCGTTCCCAGCCCATGGACTGGGGTTTTCCCTGGACACACTGGCCCTGCTGTTTAGGGTTACAGATGAATCCTGGACCTGCCCACTGGTGGGTAGGGGACTCCTCGTTTATGTCAGGGTTGGCACCCCTCTCGTGGAGTCAAGGACCCATGACTTGGCAGTGCTGAACCGCAAGCTAAAGGCGTTCACCACCTGGAGCTGGAGCTGGAGCCGTGATTGGGGCAGGAGGAGCCAGCAACTGACACTGGATCCAAAGACCAACATCCCACCCTCAGGTTCAGGCAAGCCCTTTGAGTTGAGGAGGCTGGGAATAAAATCCTCCCAGGGCTGAGGTTCACTCCAGGGACGCTGAACGTTAAGTGTTGAGGAATCTTCTCTGATCAGAAGCTGAGGCAGAGAACTCATGGGGAAAGCTCAGGCCTTGGGTCTCGTAGGCATGCTTCATATCTGTCAGGTAGCAGATTCTAGTCAGCCTCAGATGGATTCACTGGAATTCCACCCTGCAAGCTCAAGAATGCAAAGCCTTGGCACGCATTCTCAGCGCTCTCAAGACACGCTTTATCATGGGTGTTAGGTAAGCTCCTATTCCTTCCTCCTCAAGAAGTGAGGAGGCAGAAGTGGCCCTTCCCTGAGGCGAGGATGGGGATGGCTGTTTTATTCTTTGAGTGATGTAGACCTGTGCCCTGCTTCCATGCAGCTTCCTCAGAAGTGACATAAGCTCTGGTGGGATGGAAGTATGGATGCTGGAGACGGTCACGGTCATGAGGATTATGGGGAAGTGTCCCCATGCTTTGGTGGGGAAGGATGGAGCTGCCTACCCTTTGTCTGTGTGGGCTCAGATGATGAGCTTCTCAGCTCATGAGTGATGATAGGAACCAGAGACTCTTCTGCCCTTTGCTGGGATCCTAATGACTCCCCTGAATTCATGTTCAATTCTAGGGAGAAGGATGACCACCCCAAGATGGCTGAGATAGAATATTTTCCCCCTGAAGTGACTGCGGACTCAGAACTGGGTAAATTTGATTTATGGAAATAAAGTAATACTTTTTGTACCTTGTGAGTTTGTGGAGAAAAATTCATGCCCACTATAACTAATATCAGCGTTTCTAAAATTGGCTGAGTCCGGAGCACCTGCGTTGCGAACTGGCTACAGATTGGGAGAGCAGAACCAGCTGTAGAAGGGATAGAGTTAAATGAACACCAGGTGCCTGAAATAAGGAGGGCCTTCCTCCAATCCTCTGCAAGAGCCATTCCCCCTAAGGTAGCTTCTTCCCATATGCATCCACCAAATTAGTCTTTGATCAGACTCAAAACCCATCACTTCTCAGGTTTACTGGATTTATGTAATTTTTATGTGGCTTCATCATAATACTATAGCTTACCATAGATTGTGATCACCTTGTAATTCCCAGGTAAACGTCCTCAGAAAGAGGGGGTACATGAACCTGCAGGGTCCTAGTTGACAAACCAGGATGACCATATGCTACTTCTACAAAGATTTATGACAAAACTGCCATTAGGAACTTTGCTAGATAAGTGCTTATTCTTTTGGGTATTTATTGCTGTACTAGTCAGCACAGGCTTTGTTATGACACAATAACAACCCTATACTCTTAGTGGCTTAAAGCATGTTTATTTCTTACACCGCTTAAAAAGGAAGGAAACTCTGCCATGTGCTACAACATGGATGAACCGTGGGGACATTATGATAAGTGAAAAGACAAATACTGTAAGATTCCACTTATATGAGGTACTTAGAGCAGTCAGGATCATATAGAAAAACTAGAATGGTAGTGGCCGGGGGCCAGGGATGGGGCGCATGAGGGGTTATTGTTTAATGGGTATAGAGTTTCAGTTTTACAAGGTCAAAAGACTTCTTGAGATGGATGGTGGTGATGGCTACACAATATTATGAATGTCTTTAATACACTGAACTGTACACTTAAAAATGGTTAAGATGGTAAGTTTTATGTTATCTGTATTTTACCACAATAAAAAAAAATGGGGAAAAAAGTGAATAAAATACAGTCCCTGCCCACTTGAAGCTCCTAATTCAGTGGAGAGGCAGACAAGTGAGTAGCTAACTCTTTGTAGCACTTGGGCTTGTGCTAGGTGTTTTGCAGGAGGGTTTAAGGAAGCAAGGCTTTGCTCTGGATTGGATGTTGCCAGGAAGTGAGTAATTCTATGATTGGTAGTAATTCTATGATTAGTAAATCTCATCCAGAAGGAGGGATGACTACACAAGGCTAAAGCTGGTGAAGAATTGGTAAACCAGCAGCAGTCACTCCTATCAGCCGGGACAGGTGGATACTTGGTCATTTTTGTGGTTTGGACAATGTTTCTGTTTTGTCTGTGTGCAGACGTTAATTATGGAGTGTTCTTGTTTTTGTCTCCATCCGTCACATCAGAGAGTGGCCTTATCTGATGCTGGTGTTCTGTGAAACAGGAGAACTCCAAGGCCTCTCTGTGATGTCAGGCCAGCTCCTGGCTGTCACAGGCTGTGCTTCTCTTTCTTATGGTTTTCTCTTTTTTTCACATAACCATGTTGTGGACATATTTTCAAGTCAATATTGGGTCTTATTTAACCAAATTTCTCCTGTTGAATAATTGGATTTTTCTAATATTTTAGGCTTATAATTAATACAAAATGAAAACCTTTAGAAATACATCTTTGCATGCTTACACTATTTCCTTAAAACAAATTTCCAGAAGTGTAATTACTGAGTCAAATGATATATATACTTTAAAATTTTTAATAGATATTGCTGGAATGCCTTCTGTAGAATTTGTACTAACTTTACTTCCAAAAATAGGAGAATATGTAAGCACAAAGTATCATCCACCTTTTTTTATCTTTGCCAGTTTCATAGACAGAGAAACATCTTGTTTTTGAAAGTTTTATTATGTAAAATTGGATACACAAAAAAAGACCAAATAAGGCACATATATGTCTCACTAGACTATACAACATTATACTGTCTCCTTAGCTTCAGAGGAGTCCAGGTAGGGGGTACAAAGCTTTTTGTTGGTGTCTCAAGTCTGTTTCTCAAGCTGTCAGCTAAGTAGGCATGTAAGCAGAACAAGGTGTCATTGGGTTTCTTGGGATTTGGGACAAACCTTGACAATAGTGCTTTTCAAATTCTTTCCAACAGCCTCTTACTGAAATGCCTCACAGTCCTGTCTTGACATGAGTACAGCCATGTTTGGCCATTCCATTGACCTACAGCCACCAGCACACAAAGAAATATAAAGCTGCTTTCTGTGTGGTGGGAACTGGCCTTTCTCCCACGGAGATAGTTGCAATTTGTAACATTTCAAGGTTCTTTGGGCATCATAGCTTGGGGCAGACTGGCCATCTGTGCCAGGCTGGGATGATAACCAGGGAAAACAACGCACGTACACAACTGCCAGGCTGGGATGATAGCCAGGAGGCTCAGTGCATGTGTGCCACTGATAACCATTTGTGCATGGGAACAAAATGGAACACTGAATGCTTGCTCTGTAAACTCTGTAACTGCTTGCTCTGGAAATTACTGATGCTATATAAACTGCTGGAAACTGAGACCTGGTGAGAGTCTCGCCTGTGGAGGGGATGCCTTGCCCAGGACCTCTGATGATTGGATTCCCGCCCAGCCGTGTCAGTTGAAGGGACTCTCCCCAGCAGTGGGGCGTGGATGTTGTGAGTAACCCATCTGATGTGTTCTCTTTTCGGTCAACCTGGTGTTTCTCTTTCCAGTTGATTTGTATCATTTCTCTTCAGTTGATTTGGTGTTTCCCTTTCTGATTGATCTAATGTTTTTCCCTCTTATTATATGACCTATTTGAATCTGCTTCTATCTCAGTCGATCTGGTGTTTCCCTTTCCCATCGAGCTGATGTTTTTCCCTCTTATTATTTGATCTATTCGGATCTGTTTGCGGACTATCGCCTTTACTCTCCTCTATATAATAAAATATACCTTCAGTCCATTTGTTTGGAGTGGAAAGTTTCTT
Organism: Ceratotherium simum simum; assembly: GCF_057802395.1. Classification (NCBI taxonomy): domain Eukaryota; kingdom Metazoa; phylum Chordata; class Mammalia; order Perissodactyla; family Rhinocerotidae; genus Ceratotherium; species Ceratotherium simum. Next base: position 12,134,401 of record NC_141910.1, on the reverse strand, counting down.
TTACGTCTCCAATCAAATCCCCCAAACCCCTCAAAACAAGTCCCCATGTGTGCATTCTCCCTCACTGCAGTGATGAACCCAACTTGCTTGACTACAGGTGTGTTCCTGGTGGTCTTTCAATGACAGCCAGTACAGCCCTCTGTTGTTTGTAATAGATATGTATTTCCATTGTCATAAAAATGTGTGGAATCATGTGAAATAATACACATCAAGCTGTTAGCAATGGTTATCCCTGATGAAGGATTCTACTGTTTTTTTTGGATACACTGTGCATAGAAAGAGAGAAAGAGATAGAGAGAGAGGAGAAGGGGAAGAAGGAGAAGAAAGAGAAGAATGAAGAGAGAACAATGATGACCATGACGGTGGCAGTGGCTCTAAACTAAATGTTTATTAAGTATTGATAATGATGTTATTGGACCGTCTTTATTTTCTTTTTAAAATTTTCTACAATTAATATTCATTACATATGATACAAAAAATAATAGAAGTTATTTTTAAGTGGAAGAAAATTGTGATTTTTTTCCCAAGGAAAATACTATATGGTTGTTTTTAATTTTTATTTTTACAGTGGTATCTTATGTCTGACTAAAATTGTACATGTCATGGCAAGTCCTGACTGAAGTTTGAAGCCTTCTGGGTTTCCAGTTCAGTTGCAGTGCAGTTAGGGTGACGTAGGTGTCGCTCTTTCCCCAAGAAAGGCATATTGCACAGGCTGGCGGGAAGTCCTCTCTGAGCAGTGCCCAATTCTAAATCAATTATCTGTCTGAGAGATATACCTAATCTCTAGGCTTTGAATGCTATGTACTTGTAATTTTCCTTCCTCTTGTAATTTTAATCCATGACTCAATCTAGATAAGAGGAATTACAACAGTAATATACACTCCTTACTCCTTTCTGTAGACAGAACTTTCACGTAGCCATCCTATCTTCACAGTAATCTTTTGAAGTACTTCAGGTAGGTATTATATGTGTCTTGCATTTTACAGATGAGGAAAGTGAAGTTAACCAGAAAACCTAAATCATTAATAGTTAATTGGTCCAGCTTTCTTTCCCCTCCATTGTCTAGTTCTAGAAATTAGCACGTATGTAGCAAAACAGAACTATTTGTGCTTTAAATATATTAGTATATAAATGTATCAACAGTAAAAACACATTTGGATCAGTTTCTGAGAACTGCCATCCAAATGATGAGAATCGACCCAGGCTGCTTGTGCAGCGTGGTTGTGCAAAAGCTTCTGACGGATGCCCAGCAAAGAGGAGCCCTCTCAACTTTGGGCAAGGTGGGCAGCCCTCAGAGGTCTGGGAGTTCATCACAAACACCTAGGCATCCTTGGGGAGCACGCTGAATGTGACCCGTGTTTGTGTGTGACTTGGGGTTACCACTATAAACATTGGTTCTTGTGCTCTGTGGTCATTTCTGATGCACAGGATGTTTGCTTTTTCCCTCTGAGGTCTCACACTTTCCAGTCCTCACCTGTGATCGATCTCAGGCTATCACTTCCTGATGCTGCCTTGTAGCTGCGCTTTCCCATTTTCTAGTCTGATTTTTCTAAAATTTGATGGAGTTAGAAATCAAATAACCCAGCTAGGTAGAAATGAGTATAAAGTTTACTAGGTTCAAGGCAAATCTATTTGAAGGCATTTGTATTTGTATGTTACTTCCTGGTTTACAACTGAATTATGGAAAGATGAGACTGATAGGGAGCTGGTTCTGGAGAGATGAGGAATGACTATGCCAACCTTTTTTAAAGTCCCAAGATAATCAGGGCCAGCCTTGATCTCAGGCCACTGAGTCACCCTGGGACTTGGTCACTCACTCCAATGCTGCAGCGATTTGAAGGGAATACTCCAGGCTGGGGTGAGGATGTCCAGCCTTCTGGAGATGGCCTGACCACCCTCTGAAGGTGTGGTGGGTTCTGGGCCAGGAGGGAAGTTGGTGAGCTGTGGGGCAAGTGTGAGGCAGAAGAAGAGGCTCCAGGCAAGGGTTGCTAGATCATGACTCAAGTTGAAACAGGGAGATGGCAAATCCAGTCCTCTTCCCAGCAGGCATTGAGACTCAATAGGGGCCTTCTTACAATCTCCAAGGTGCAGAGTGGAGAATCAGTAAGAGGACTGGATGTACCATATATAGCAGCAACTTCTGCCAGGCAATGTGTCCACAATGAGGTGGGCAATGGTAGATGCAGGGTTCACACACGAAATTGCGGCCAGCCGAAATGAGGTAGCAGAATGGAGCCAACCAGCTGTCTGAGGCACAGGGCTGGGGCCCCAGGGAGGGGACACAGGTGAGGGATATTTAAGGTCCTCAAGAGACCTGGGGTGAGGTTACTGGACCTGGCATGCTCTGCCCATGACCTTCAGCCCAGTAGTGGGGCAGAGAAGCCTGGCATATAGAGGCTTGAGGTTACCAGAATGATTTCTAAATCCACCCACCAGGGAGGCAAAATCTCCTACTGGATGACAACAAGGAAGAGCCCTCTCAACTTTGGGCATGGTGGGCAGCCTTAGAGGGCTGGAAGTCTTTGCAAACAGCTAGAATGGGGCTAGAACTGGGTGTATGTGCTGACACCAGGGGCCATGGTCATCTGAGGATCAGGCCCAGACTAGGCCTTTGTGGAACCCACAAATCTAGGGCACCCCTTCAGAAGGGAAGGGGCCAGGCAAAGCAGACCAATCTGGTTTTTCAGGGAGGTGTGGGTGAGTTGGGAAGCTGCCTTAGGTCACAAACACTAACCAGTTTAGGAGAAACACAGCTCATTCTAATAGCCTTGAAGTGAGTTTTGCATGTGTGTCCATGTGCATGTGTTTGTGGGTAAAAGAGATTTATTGTTTTTTGGATTGTATAAATATGCTTATTATAAAGCATTCAGAAAATACTAAAAAGTGTAGAAAAATAAGAATAGCTTGGAATCTCATAGGCCAGAGATATAACCTCTAAATATATTTTGGTGAATTTCCTTCCAGACTTTTCTCTCTGTATATATTCAACATAGGTATATACATATATATTTTAAATTAAGTCATAGTATAATACTGTTCTGTACTGCTTCTTCCATTTGATACTCTATCTTGGACACTTTTCTACAGTGATAAGTGTGGTTCTACTGTCATCTTTGGTAGCTGCATAGGGTTCCTTTGCCTTATATTTCTTATTTTAGCGAGTCCTCCTCTATTGCTTAATATCATATCATCTGAAAACAGTGATAAATTTGTTTCTTCCTTCTTTTTCTTATTTAAGCACATTGGCTAGAACTTCCAGAAGAAGCCCAGATAGAGCTCATTCTTGACTTGAACCTGATTTTAGTAGCAGTGCCTTTAGGATTTAACCATTATTTGTCAGTCTTCTTGTTGGTTTCTAATACGTTTATAGTATCAAGGGAACTTCCTTCTATATCTTAAACACTAACAGGGTTTCATATTTTTCTTCAAAGAGAATCAGGATGGATGTTGAATTAGGTCACACACCTTTCTAGCATCCATTAAGGTGAGGGCATAATGTTCCCCCATTAGCCTGCTGAGGTCCTGGTGCTGAGCCTGCCTTGGTTTCCCGGGATGAATCCTGTGTTAGTGATTTTGCAATGTGGGAAGGGGAAGTGGCTGCTCTTGGAAATCTCGTACAAATGGCAGCATGCTTCAATGCCCTGTTCTAAACTTGCTCTTTTCACTGAACAATACAACCAGGAAATTGTCCCCTGTCCGTTCATAGGGCATTTCCTTATTCTTTTTCGTAGCTACAGAGTGCCCCACTGTCTGATTGTGTCAGTTTATTCAACCAGTTCCCTAGTGTAGACACTTGGGGTGATTCCAGTCTTTTGCTGTTGTGAATAACCTCATAAATACGTTATTTCATAGATGTGTGGGTCAACTTGAAAAGAAATTCTTGGAAATGGGTCTGCCGTGTGTGTTAGAATGAATTGGGAAGCCTTCAGCTTTTTATAGATAGGTCACTAGACAGACAAACGCTGACTCAGATAAACTCAGAGTTTAGATAACTTGGCAATGATCTATTCCTATGTTTGATACAACATCCCCAGCTAAGACAGTTGGGCCTGGAACTCTTGCATGTATGCGTGTGTGCATGTAGGGGAAGTAGTTGATGGGTATCTTTTATGCTTCCTTCTTGGTACCCATGCTTTGCCAGAGCTGCGCACATCCTTCAGCCTCTCAAGGGTTATACACTTAGATTTTCCAGGACATGATGGAAGCAAGGAAGATGATTGTTATCACTCATTGAGCACCTTCCCAGGGCCAGGCACTGTGCTGGGTGCTTTGGGTGTATTATTTCTAACCCTTATTTCAACCATAACAGTAGCTCTTTTGTGCTCTTTTTACAGATGAGGAACCCAGAGCTCAGTTTGCTTAAGGCTCCCAGCTAGGAAGTGGTAGACGCAGAATTTGAAGCCAAGTGTGCCTCTCCACAACCATAACCTATTAACCACACCCACACCCAGCTTTGCTGGCATTCCTATTCTGCACCTAGCAATGATCTGGGAAAGACTGACCAGTAGAGATATGTCCTGACGGTTAAAAATAGAACACTTCAGCTTCTGGAATATTCTTTTAAACAATAGCTCCGTGCTGCTAGTTCCATTTGATGTCAAATTAGGTCGAATTAACAAACGCTTATGGAACATCTGCCACATGAAAGGCAGGAGGCTGGTTGCTGTAGGGAATACAGAAGTGTAGATCAGGACTCACACCTGGACAAACCCAAGCCCAGTCTTGCAAAGCAATGAGTAAGCTGGTTAACCTTAAAAATAACTACTCCCACCAGAATAATGTTGCCAAGCTGACTTCCCAGGAGTGGGATTTTGTATGTATAACATAAATACAATCAATCAAGACTGGTTTCTGCTCCTTCCTGGAGCTCTCACACCACACACCAAAGTAAACTCCCAGTCTATAAGCTTATTAAAGATCTAAATCAAGTCATGGAAAAACTAGCAAAGATTAGAGTATTCATTTCTATTGTGGAGGAATAACTTTATAAGAATTGAAGCTACAGAAAAAAATGATAAAAAGATTGATAAGGATGGAAAATTTCAAAAAAGAATTTAAATAAGTAAAAATACAATAAGATTATATGTATCAATGTGATAGATGATACAAAAATTTATAAAAGATATTTAAAGTTTTACAATGAGCAAATATTTTTTTTTAATTAAAAGTAACAGTTACAGTAATTTAAACCCAAGTTTAAAAAGCTTATTCAAATACATAAGAAAACAATACTTCGACTCCAAACACTGCCCAACAAACATAAACAGATGATCTGCCTGATTGTGTTAGTAATACAATCCCAGAGATAGGATTATGTCAAGAAAGGAAAAAAAGTAAAAGTAATGAAAAGGTTCAACATGTTCATGTCCTTTAACCTAGTTATACCTCTCCTGAGAATTTATTCTAAGGAAAATTTTCTAAGGATGGGGAAACTAAATGTACAAGGAGCTTCAGCATAATAGGGAAATGGTTAACCAAACCATAGTATATCTATGCAATGCAATATTATTCAATCATTAAAATAACCATTGTGAAGACTTTGAGGCCACAGGCTTATAAAGTAATGTTAAATGAAAACAGCAGAAATTTACCTACACAACTATTCCACTTCTGGAAAAGTAAGAAGTTCTTATGATCAGGGCCTGGATGTAAACATGGAGAAATGAAAAGTGTTGTTTTTGGATGAAGGTAATTAGGATTTTTTTTTTAATTTAAAAATTTTAAGTTTTGGACAAAAAATAATTTTTTGTGTGTGTATGTGAGGAAGATTAACCCTGAGCTAACATCTGTTGCCAATCCTCCTCTTTTTGCTGAGGAAGATTGGCCCTGGGCTAACATCTGTGCCCATCTTCCTCTACTTTATATGTGGGATGCCTGCCACAGCATGGATTGATGAGCGGTGCGTATGTCCGTGCCCGGGATTCGAACCTGCAAACCCCAGGCCACTGAAGTGGAGTGCGTGAACTTAATCACTACACCATCAGGCCAGGCCCCTGGACAAAAATAATTTTTAAAGGAAAAAAAAAATTATGGTACTGGGATCTCTGAGCATCTCAGTGGGTTATACCAACACTCCCTATACCAGCATCAGGCACTTGGCCAGATATGACAGTCGAGTGTCTCCTCTGTAGCTGGGCCCAGACCCAACCTCGGAGCTGGTGTCTTACGTTCATAGAGCTCCTCTCTCCTCCTTTATCCTTTGGCCTAGACCCTCTCTCCAGCCTCTCGTACAATACATCTCCCTAGCACAACCCTCGGCACATAGCAGGGCTTCTGTCCTGCACACAGCGTGAAAAGTCCCAGGCACAGCCCACTCCCCTCTCCAGCTCTTCAGTCCTCAGCCTGTCCTCTCTCCCAAGACACAGCAGAGCAACCCAGCTCATCTCAGCTTCCATATCCCACATCCATGGGTTTCCATCACCCCTGCACCCTCACTCCCACAACCCTTAACAGAAGTAACTCCAAATGAATGAATAAAACAGAAATGGACTTTGTCATGTAGAGGGTAATTACCCAAGAAATAGGATGCTGAATTAAAATTTTAGGATCTATCTTTTATATAACCAAATTGCTTTCTAAAAGGATTAATCTGAGTTAAAGTACAAATTTAACAGCCTCTGAAGAAGGCCTAAGAGAGAAGCGCAGGGGCACGAACAGTTGACAAATATAATCCAAAAAGGAGAAGTAACCAAATATGGATCGTAAGATTCTGAGAATTCTCTGGAAAATGGTGCTAAGTGCAACGCTCAGTCAACTTGCAGTTATCTGCACAAGTGAAAGGGCACAGAAGGTAGCAATGATATAAAACAGGACAGGATCCAGGAAATGATCTTATTTGTAGAAGAGCAGGGCTAGAAGGACTGAGAGCAGATGGGGCCACCCCCTCTCGTCTTTCAGCTGAGGAAGTTCAGGGCGGCCAGAGGCCCAGCCAAGATTGAATCTGATCTTCTGCTGCCCAGTCCTGCACTCTTTGCCCTTCCGGATCTTTCCACATCAATGCACAGAAAGCTTCCTTGTTCCGTTTTAAGATATTATGCTGTAAGGATGACCCATAGAATACTTAACTAGCCCCTCTTTATGGACCTTGGGTTATTTCTAGGCTTTTGCTTTTATAACCTGTGCTGCCATAAACAACCTTGTACCTATGTCATCTTATAGGAATGTAGGTGTATCTGTGGGATAAATTCCCAGAAGTGGGTTTGAGAGGTCAACGGATAACTGCCTGTGTATTTTTGAAAGATACTGCCAAATTGCCTTCTGCAGGGGCTGTAGCATTTTACATTCCTATCAGCAGAGTAGAAGTTGCCTATTTTCCCACAGGTAGAGTTAGTCCTTGCTGGAAATATGCCTTCCCAGGTTATATTCTGCTTGGACTAATGTTAAATTTTGTTTCATCTTTTGAGTAAATACCAGTTAGCATCAATCGAGGGGCATCAGTCCCAAGGCATGCTGGGTAACGGGGGAAGCAGCTTAGACTTAAAAAACTTGGCAGAGCTAGTGCAAACTATATAGTCCAGAGTATCAGTGTCTCTTGCCCCAAATTAGCTCTTCCCAGCACTTCCCTGTGAGAGACCATTGCTCAGAATAGCCTTGGATATTGGGCAATCAGATGGTGGTCAATTTTAATTTTATCCTCAGAGTGATTCTGTGGGATGTGAGAGGTAGTTATTATGATTTCCACTTGACAGGTAAAGAAACTGAGGCACAGAAGGGTGAGGTAGCACTCTCTTAGAGGCCCCTCCTCTCCTGGGATGGGACTCAGATGTAAGATTGAGGTCTTTTTATTTTTTTGGTGAGGAAGATTAGCCCAGGGCTAACATCTGTTGCCAATCCTACTCTTTTTACTGAGGAAGATTGGCCATGGGCTAACATCCGTGCCCATCTTCCTCTACTTTATATGGGCTGCTGCAACAGCATGGCTTGACAAGAGGTGTGTCGGTCCTCAAATCAGAAGTTCAAACCCCGGGATCTGAACCTGCAAACCCCGGGCCACCGAAGCAGAGTGCAAACTTAACCGCTATGCCACTGGGCTGGCCCCGGGTCTTGGTGAGCTGGAGAGCATTTTGAGAGGGGAGAATTTTGAGCTGGGGTTGCCTCCTGCTGAGGAGATGCAGGTCATGCAGAGGGATTAGACAGTAGCATATTGAAGGCTGGCTCTAGGCTCCAGGCTTAAAAGAGAAGAAAGAAACAATCTTTAGTTCAAGCCCTACCTTAAATCTTGGTTTGCTGTGTCCTTGATGTTCCTTGGGGCCAGGGACTGGGCCTCCTTCACCTTCATACCTGGTACTTCTAGAATTTGAAGGGCCCAGGGCAAGAGTGCAAATGGAAGATGCCAGCCTCCAGCTGCTCCCTTCTCCTCCTTGCCCTGGCTCCATCCTGCATCTCAAGGGGCCCTGTGCGTTGGCCTCAGCCATCTCTCAGGCCTAGAAGTTCCCACACAGGCAGTAAGGTCCACCCTCCAGACCCAAGGAAGAGGCCTGTGCAGGCCCTAGAAGTGGCTCAGGGCTGTACGGACAGGGACCTCTAGTGACCCAGGTATCTGGAGGATGGCCTAGAGGGAGGTTAGGACTCCAGGTGAGCACATCCCTTTGGACCCATAAATTCCCTGCCAGAGCAGAGATCTCTAAAATGTAGGGGCTATGGGTGGTACTATGGCAAAGAATCCAGTCAAATTGTCCATTTGAAGGCATCAGGTAGAGCTGGAAAATGCAGGTATAAAAAAACCAGATGGAAGTCAGGGAGATCTATTCATAGTAAAAGGGCTTAAACAGGCAGGAGGGAGGCAGAGTGAGCAAGAAAGCACAAGTACAATGCATGTTCTGGGATGGGATGGCCCAGAGATGGGAAGGCAAGGAGCTGCCTTAGAGCTGGGGTATCTTGTCACGTGAAGGTGCATGGAGCTGGCTGTAAGTGGGAACCACCCTTTTTCAGACAGTAATTCAAGTCTTCTGTTCTCTACTCAAGGCAGAGATATCTGTAGACTCAGGTACAAAAGTCCTCCCCAGCCTGGTCACCAGGCCATTATTTTCCACCCAGATTCAGAGGCTCTTGCCTCAAATGTTACCTGATTAGGTTTGTTGAAACAGAATTTTAACTCAAAGTTCCCTCTGTGATATGAGTAATGCAAAATCCATATCAACTGAGTGCTTGTTAAAAATATAACTAAGTACAAATACTCCTGAGAAGGCCACACCACAGTGAGTTTTCTTTGACTATTAGTCCTTCACCACTTGAGATTTATTTAATTTCTCCTGTTCCTTCAGCTATCCAAAAATGTCCCTGCTGTTATTTGCATTTCAGGCAATTAGAGACTCTAGCCAGCAAATCAATGCCCAATTGACACCAGCACCATTATTACTAGGTTTTATTGCATTTGGTCAAATCTTCATAAGTTCAGTTTTGTTTTCTCACAGAATCATAGACTCCTGGAGTTGGAAGGAATTTAAAGCCTGGTGCTCGAATGCTCTCAGTAACCAAGATCTCACAAACTTCTAAGGTAGCTGAGCCTACCTTTGAGCCACTCTGACTTCCAGAAGGTCTTCTTTAGGTTGAGCTGAAACCTGTCTTCTCCAATTTTCCAATCAGTGTTTAGCATTTGACCCCTTGGGGTCCATACAGAATATTTCTGGCTCCTTTCCCGGTTGACCACTATGGCCCAGTTTGCCACCATAATCCATCTGAGTTGTCTCTGTGGATCAGACACCTCTAGTGTCTTCATATGGTGTGGTTTTACGAATTATCCCCTAAACCCACATGCTGAGTTTACAGTGTTTCAGGGGGCCTTCAAGTGAAGATGCTGCATGAGCTGTTGAATGGATAATCTGCCATTCAGGAGAGAGGACTAAGCTAATGGATATAGATTTGAGAATCATTAGCTTGTGTAGGGAGTAATTGAAATCTTGAGAGTAGATAAGGTCACTCAGGGAGGCTGTGAAGTGAAGAGAGGATGGAACCTGGGGGAAGATGGATCGTTCAAAGATGGGTGCACAAAGAGGGAGGAACCCATGAAGGACATGGAGAACGAGTGTTTGGAGAGGCAGGGGAATGACCAGGAGAGGATTACTATAGCAACCCAGGGAGGAGAGAGTTTAAAGTAGGGGTAGCAGTGATGTCTAAGGTAGCAGAGGCCCAGGCATTTGGTAGCTGGGGAAAGTGTCAGTTTCTTAGGAGAAGTGCGAGTGGGAGCTAGAGAACAGAGTTGAGAAAGGGAGGGGAGGAAGTGAAGTCAGTGAGTGGAGATGACTTTTTGAGATGCTGGGCTGGGAAGAGAAGTAGAGGCCTAAGGAAGGGGGAGTCCAAGGAGATCTATTTGTCCTTAGAGTGGGAAAGACCTGAGCTTGTTTCAATGCTAATGGGAAGGGGCGAGGAGAGAGGGAGAGGTGGAAAATATGTGGGGAGTGGGGAGAAAGGGGATGGCTGGTGGAACAACAGTCCTGAAGAAGAGTGTGGGGTATTAAAAGACAGTAGGAGGGATTCTTCTTGAATAGGAGTGGCACCTCACTCACAGAGATGGAGGAAAGGCAAAGTGGATGGGTTTTAAAGTAGGTAAATCTAATGTAGGGGTAGAGGGTGGAGGGCAAGATGCCCAGTTTCCCCTTGACATAGTAGGTGTGGCCATCTACTGGTGACCAAGGGGAGCGAAAGCAGCGTAGGGGTTTGAGTAAATACCAAAGTTTGAAACAGATTCCCCTGATCCTAACAAAATGACATGTCTCCTGCCTGACTCTGAGCAGCACCACAACTCCTGCTGCCCCTCCTCCCCGTCCATGAGATCGGATCCCTGTGGATCCCACTATTGGCCTCAGTGGGACCCCAGTTTATTACCTTGAACCTCGAGGGCAAATTGCTGGTTAACATCCTTTGTGTCCAAACTCTTCTTTTGGAAGAGACAGAGCCTGGGGGGCCAGGAACTCTTCCAAGTGCTTTAAAAGTATTAAATTATTTACTCCTCAAGCAACCCTATGAGGTAGGCACTATTATTAACTCCATGAGGAAACTGAGGCACAGAGAGGGTGAGGAACTTGCTCAAGGTCATTCAGCTGGTAAATGGAAGAGCAGAGCTAGGATTAGAATCTCAGGTAGCTGGTTCCAGAGTCCAAGCTCTTAAATTTCTTCAGTGAGAGAGAATGAAGATAACTTGCATAGGAAAGGAGAGAAGGAAGCTAAGGAGAGAGTAAGGGTCCTGGTGGTGTTTGAGTCCCTGGTTCTAGTCCTTGAGGTCTGAGCTTTCCTGGTTCCTGCTTTCTTGAGATTTAATTCTTCAGCTATGGCTTTGATGCTGTGAGATACCCCAGTGCATTCTAATCAAAGGTTCAGCTGGAGGGACTGAGTTGTTCCCCAAAAACTGAGGCTTCATTTAGCCTTGATATCTGGGGATCTCTGCTGGGCGGTGTGTGGCATGGCCACAGGGGATTGTGTAGGATTGCTGTTGCCTTGCTTGTGGGAGGAGACGGGGCTATTACTGAGCCAGACTGGGCAAGGGAGTGTTAGCTGCATTAGTCTCCTTTGTCCTGGACTTGCCTTTCCAGGGTTTCCCCCACGATCTGTCCCTTTGAGGTCCTCGCGGGTTCACCCACTGCCTGTCTGAGCGGAGACACTCTGGGTATCAGTCCCTTCCAGCTTTACCTCCTTCCCTTCTCCAGTCTGGGACCCACTGGCAATTGTTTCAGCTACATTCTCAACAATGACCCACCACTTGCTCTTCCTATGCACCTGTCAGGCCATTTCCCAACCCTGAGGTGGCCCTAGCATTTGTTTTCTCTGCTGGAGTTCAGCTAGAGAAAATTCTACAGCCAGGCTGACTGGTTCCAGAACAAATTTGTGATTTCCAACCTCAGCTGGGTTCTCAATGCTGCTAAAAAATCTTTTTATCCCTCCCTCAGTCAGTACTTTTCAGACACTCCCTGTCAACAGCACTGAGCTCTGGCCATATTCCTTGAGCCCCTTCTCCCCTCCTTCCCTGTAATCTCCATCCTCACAGCTGGGGGCAGGGATGGGATGCATACTGACTGAGTTTTTGGTGAAGGCAGTACATGCTATGCCCATAGTATGAAAAGAAAGGATGAGAGGGTCCTCAAATCATGCTCTGAAACTGGTGTCTGTGCTTCAGGTCAGAGATATGCAAAGTCTCTGGAAAGAGACAAGTCAGATCCCAGGCCTGGATTGTGGGTTAAACATATCTAAACAGAAAGCGACCATTGACAAGTGCCTTGGTCAGCCACAGGGGCCCAGGAAAAAAGGGAGTCCCAGAGGCAATCCCCAGGGTTAACCATTTCAGTGTTGAACAATTGCAACTGATCACCCACATACTCATTGAATCCCAGTGGGACCCCAACGAGAAGGGAAATATGGCAGTCATAATGCAGCAGCTATAGCAATGCAGGGAACAAGGTGAACTCTACATGTCTCTCACCAAACTTTCAAAAACATTTGACATAATCTTCAAAACTGGGGATCTGACTGCTATGAAGCAAGTTTGGCAGCCCTGAGGCATTTGCTTTAGACAAGATTCCATGATGTTGTCGGCTCCCAAATTTATGTCTCCAGTCCTCTTGCTTGAACTTCAGACTTGTGTATCCAACTGTTAATGCAACGTCTGCTCTTGAGTGTTGAACAGATATCTCAAATTCAAGACGACCAAAACTCAACTCCTCCCTCTGCCTGTAAGCTGCTTTATCTACAGTCATCTCCATCTCAGCTAATGTTTATGGTGCAGCTAAAATTGCTCATCAGTAACTAATGAAGAAATCTCGGTGATCAGAAACTGTGTGTGTGTGTGTTTTTTTTTTTTTCAGTTGCTTTTCCTACCATAAACTTGTACTACTTTAGTTCTCTGGGCAGTAGCTGGCTTTCAACCCGTCCTGGGCATCCCCAAGACTCAGTCTCTCGTCATGGGGAAGGCTGGGCTGGCCAGGCCAGGATCTGAAGATCTTAGGGAAGGAAGCTCAAGGATCATCCTGGAATTCATTAAGGCAGAAAAGCAGAATGGTGATCAACCACAATGGCCTGGGTTCAAGTCCTGGCTTCACCACTTACTAGCTGTGAGAGAAGGCAAGTTATTTACCTTCTAGAAATTCAGACCCTCATCAGTAAAATGATAGTTTTAACAGTATCAACCTAGAGGAGAGGAGTGTTAATTAAAGGAGAATATATATATAGTTACTGGTGCACAGTGAAAGCTCAATTAAGTACTGGTGGTTATTCTTTTTACCTTAGTATTTCCTCAGCTAGAAATAAAGAAATGAAATTTATTTGAAAGCATAAAGAAATTCTCCTGAAATTCATAAAGAGTAATACATAAAATACTCATTGAAGAGTTAAAATAGAAAATGATTATCTTCCCATAAATACTGGTGCTTCACTTCATAGTTTTTTCACATTACTCATCCCTTAATTCATCCATTAACTCAACACACATTTATTGAAAACTCACTATATGCCAGGCACTGTTCTAAATGCTGGGGAAAAAAAAATCAACGAACAAAGCAGATAAAAATTCCTGTCTTTCTGGAGCTAACCTTCTAATGGGGGTCAGATATTAAACAAAACAAATAAGTTATATTTCAGGTGGGAGGGGAGGGAGTGATTCATTTGGAGTTTTAAATAGGGTGATAGGGGAAGGCACACCACACCATGTTCTGAGCTGGGGGAAGATACAAAAATATCTTAAAATATAGTCCCAGCCCTCCAGAAATGCACAATCTGGTTAAGGAGACAAGGCAGCATTCACATGTCAATCCGCGATGAAACAAACAAGGCATTATGTGAATGGCTGATGGAGACAAGCAAAGTTCTAGGAGGTCAGAGCAGCTGGAGAGCAGGGGAGGGATGCAGTCCAAGGACTTGTTGGCAGGAATGGTCTGGAAAAGTCTCCTGAAGGGAGTGGAATTTAGCTGGAAAATAGTGAGGCAGACTGCCCTGCCCTCCGCTCCTGTTAGCTGCCAAGAAGCAGCGTGTGTTGCAATGGGCTGAAATGAAATACTAATCTTGGCCTTTTCCAGGAAGATGCTGTGATGAGAAGACACTGTAGCAGGAACAGAAAACCATCACAGTGGCTCAGTGGACCCCACATGGCCAGTTGGAATGGGCTGGAGGAAGCACACAGCTTTCAGGTCAAGGCCAGGCTTTGAACTGAGCAGGAACCAGACTCCTGGAGACTCAGTACCAACCTCTGCCTCGAGGTGACTCCAAATCTTTGTGGCATGAAAATGTGAAAATCTTGTCTAAAGATGGCCCTAGGTTAGCCTAGGAGCTGCCAGCAGGAGGGTCTTTCTGTGTCTCTTTCCTAAGTCTTTGAGTTTGCACCTGTTCTCTATAGATGTGGCCAAGTCCCACTTAAGGGTCTGTGTTAGAGGTGCCCCAGCAAACACAGACACAAGCCTTGGGGGTGGTAGGCAGGTGCAAAATGGGGCCTGAGAAGTGTGAGTTCCTGGTACTCATTTTAGATTGGATTGCAGAGGGAGAAAGAGGTAGGATGTGTGAATCAGGAAAAAGATTGGTTCTTTGGGCCTAAATGAGTGTCAAATCTCTGAGGAGTCAAGTACATTAAATTCACCCCTGCTTGGTGAGGCAGGCACTGAGTTGTTCTATCAAAGTAGACAGGGGAAAAACCAATCAAACGCTTAGATAATTGGGGCCTTAGATGAGCCACCAGAGTGGACTGAGGATGGAGGAAGGGAGAATTCTTGATCTCTTTCTCCCCATCCTCCATATGGAATTCCTCTTGGAGTCTTATTTTTATTTTCTCCTGGCTATTTGGCCTTCAACTTGAACTAGTATCTAGTACAATTCTTGTGCTGGGTAAAGAGGGCGGCCTTTGTAAAATGTGGTTAAAAACTTAGGCGTTGAAGAAAGACAGACCTGGGTTCTCATCCTGGTTCCCTCTATTACTAGCTTTGTGGCCTCGAGCAAGTCACTACATCTCTCTGAGCCCGTTTCTTCATCTGAAAAATGGGCATAACGATAGTGCAAGTTTTATGGGGTCATTGTCAAATTAGATAATGCAAGTAGGTGCCCCTGGCTTGTGGAAAATTTCCAACAAATGTTAGTTATTATTATTATTTAGCTGATTGGGAATGAGGAAAAACGATTATCAAGGGACAAATGTTGTACAACAAACTGACATAAGAGACAATAAAATCTGTAACCTGTCTACAAGGTGGGCTGGATTCAAACTTAACAGACGTCTCCAACAATGTTGCCAAATAGCAGAGCCCTGATTGCCTTCAGAATGGTCACTGAGTTTGTCTCTTCCCATCCTCTCTGCTTCTCCAAACCCAGCCCCATCATCCTGACCTTCATTCCTGTCTTCCCTGGAGGCCATGGTTCATCCCACTCCTCTTCAGTCCTTCCCAACACTGCAGATGTCCTTGTCCCCCATGCTTTCTGTCCTTCAATTAGCTTCATCCAAATGATGATCATTTTCTCTTTGTGACCACTCATCCTGGACAAGGAAAGCTTGCAAATGTGTGGATGGATTTGGTTTGAGGGTCAGGATGAAAGAAGCAGCACATTCATTCAGTTCAACATTTACTAAACATAAGTGATATATCTTAAAAGAAAATTAAACTAACAATTAAATACCATTTTCTGTATGGCAAAGACAAGAAAAGAATGACTATATACCTTGAGTAGGTGAGGAATATAAATTGAGGTACTCTTCCTGGAGAGCAATTCAGCAATGTGTATCAAAAGTGTTCCTACTCTAGTGCTTAAGATTTTCACATACTCTTCATCTTAGCACTTCCACTCAAAGGAATTTAAGTGAGAATGACAGCAGAGATTTACAAGCTTCTTCATCGCAGCAATTGCTTAGAAACAGTGAAAAAATTGCAAATGAGCTGTGTTCCCCCCTGTAGGAGATTGGCTGAGTAAGTTGAGACACATCCTTGTATGTGATCACTCTGTAGCCATTACAGCTAATGTCACATAAATCTATTTATGGACAATGAAAAATGTCTGTCATATGTTATCATATAAAAAATCAGGTTATCTAGCTCTGTGTACAGTGTGTTATAATGAATATTTATGTGTTTTTAAAGCTTCGAAAGATATGTACCTATTTCTGTACTAGTATCTTTGGGTTTGAAGATAAGAAGATTTTCTATCTTATTTTTACTTCTCTATATTTTCTGATTGTCATATGATGAATGTGAATTAGTCATGTAATTGTAAGCCATTATAATCTGCATAGAAATCACCAGCAACATATTTTAGGCTTTAGGGATTCAAAAATGAATAAAGAGAAGAGAACTAACATTTGTTGAAAGTTTCTAATGTGCCAGGCACTGGATTGTCCCTTTACATAATTTGTTTCATTTAACTTTTACCATAATTGTGTGAGATGTTATGGTCCCAGTTTACAGATAAGGGCACTGAGGCTCATAGAAGATTGGCAACTAGCCCAAGGTCATACATTCCTTGGGATTTGAAACCAGGTCTGACTCCAAAGCACTTATCATTATTCACCCAGATTTTTATTTTCTCCATGGCACCACAGGAGCTTGTGGTCTGGGAGGGGCTTAGAACCCACATACCTAAAGACTTCAGGCCTAGGCAGACCCAGATCAGTGGTACAAGAGTTACACAACAGAGGGCTGTGGAGATGCAGCCCTTCTGGCTGCTGTAATCAGAGAGGGAGATCTGATGTGGACTTGATGTCAGATTTCAGTAATCAGCAACTGGGGCCAGGGCTTTCCCAGAAGGCCGTGCAATGGCAAGGAGGGGCAGACGGGAACAGATACAGAGTCTGAAGTGGACGTGAGGAGGCTTCTGGCACAAGCATTGCTGATCTAGGGTTGCCTGGATGAGGGTTGCTGACTGATATTTCATGGTTGATCCCTTTGCACCTCATTTATTTTCTAGCAGGACGGCTTTTATCTATTGATTTTCACTCCTGCGGTTGCCTGTTTGTTTGAAATCTCTTCGTTTCCTTTCGATTAGCCTTTGTGCCCCATTGAGCACTTCTGAATATTTCCACTTCACACTCATCAAAGAGCCAAATGAGGAGGGAAGACATTCTGTCTGTAGGGGCCAGGTGGATGTTCCCAGAGGCAGTGACCAGTCAGGGTCCCTGGTGTACCACTCCCTCTTCTCTACCACTTGGAAGCTTCCAGGACACTGGGAACATTAGACAGGAAGAAAAGGAGATGAGCAGAGAGCAGAGGTAGAGACTTGGGAGAAACTTGAACAACAAGGGATGGGGCTGGATTATGGGGGCAGAATCCTAGGCCAGGCCTAGCAGGGCAAGGCTGGCATCTCACCTTCTCTGTTACCATTTGACCAACTAGGGATTCATTTGGGTTATATTTTAAAATATGTCTTTGAAAAATAAATGCAATTTATGATCCTGGATTGGGTTCTGGATTGGGAAAAATTGTTATAAAGGAGTGGCAAAATTTGAATACAGACTATATATTTTATAATAGTCTGTTATCAATGATAAATTTTCTGAATTTTTACATTGTATTGCGGTTCTGTAAGAGAATAGCCTTGTTCTTAGAAGATACATACTGAAGTATTAGGGGTTAGCGGATATGATGTCTGCAATGTACTCTTAAATGGTTCAGCAGAGACAATACTGATGTGTGCATGCGTGTATATCTGTACTTATCTATCTAGAGAGAAATAAAACAAATGAGGAAAATATTAGCAATTGCTGGATCTAGGTACAAGGGTCTGTAAGCATTTATTGTACTATTCTCACAACTTACATGAAAGTTTGAATTTTTTTTTAAATAAAAAGTTGAAAACTTCTCTTGGAGATTTCTGATCCAGCCAAGATGGAATAACAGGTCCAGATTTACCCTCCTGCCTGAAACAACAATGACCAAAAAAACCCCCAAAAACCAAAAAAAAAAACAAACCACATAAAAAATATGTGAACCAATGGTTTTCAGGACATGGACATCAGGCAATGAAGGACACTGTTTCCTAAGAGGTGAGGAACAAATGAGGTGAGTCCTACAATTGCTCCAGCTTACTGTCTTGAAGGAGTTTCCAGGCCATAGCACAGGGAGGGGGAGCCCAGGTGGAGCCTGGGAAACTCTCTGAGTTGAGGAAACAGAGAGGGGAGCCTAGGGAGACCAAAGCAACTAGAGTTTGCAGGACAGAGAACTGGAGAGGAGAGAGCTGCACAGAGAGAGCTCTGGAGATCTGCAGAGGATCCTTCTCAAGAATTCAGCCGAGTACTCATCAGCATATATGTGAGGAAACTACCTGAGAGGATGAGAAGTAACAATAGAGGCCTGGAAGCAGTGCCCATAGCCACCAACCAGATTGGAAAACCTCAAGGTTCATGGAACACTGGGTAGTGTACACCGAAGGGCCTTGCCTCAAGAGTGGAGAATAAGCAGTCCTAGACTAAGCACTTCACAGGACCCTCCCAAAATGTCATAAAAGCAAAACCTAAAAGGACCAAATTGTTTCCAAGTAACTTAACTGTATTCCAGAACTAAGCTCAAGAATATTTGTAGGAATACAAAAATATCTAACACTCAACAAGGTAAAGTTTACAATGTCTAGCACCCAATCAAAAACTATGAGGTGTACAAAGAAGCAGAAAAATAGGATCCATATAAAAAACTGTGGCCCCATCTCTGCCAGCAAAGGCCAAGTGGGGAGCCTAGACTTCTGCCCTTACCAAGCTGCAACGAGACACCCCACCCCTTCCCTGCAGGGATGGTGAACCTCATACTAACTTCCTTTATGATATCAGTAAAGGCCATGTGGGGAGCTGGAACTCTCACCCCCACCAGCAGTAATGAGATACCTCTCCTGTACTGGAGCATCAGTGGAGGCCAAGGGGGGAACAGGGACTTCCACTCCTACCTGGCAGTAATGAGGCAGCCACTCCCTTCCCCGAAGGGCATTCCCCTTCCCCCTCTCAGAAGTAGCCTGCTAAAACAGAACATTTAAATAAAATCTAGAGTCTTATAACATAAATTCCAAAATGTCCAGGATACAATAGAAAATCACTAGTGATGTCAAGAACCAGGAAAATCACTACTTTAATGAGAAAAGACAGGCAACAGATGCCAACACTGAGAGGACACAGATGTTGACAAAAATTTCAAAGAAGCTATTATAGAAATGCTTTGATGAGCAGGTATAAACATCCTTAAAACAAATGTAAAATAGAATGTCTCAGCAAAGAAACAGAAGATAGGAAAAAGAACCAAATGGAAAATTAGAACTGAAAAATAAAATGACCAAAATTTGAAAAAATAATGACTAAAAATTAGCCAAATTTGACAAGAGACATAAGCCTAAAGATTCAAGAAACTGGTGAACCCCAAACAGTATAAGCCCAAGGAAATCTACACCAAGGCACATCATGGTGAAACTTCTGAAAACTAAAACAAAGCAGAAAGAGAAATGACACATTGCCCATGGGGAAAAACAATTTGAATGACAGCAGTTTCTCATAAGAAATCATGGAGGTTAGAAGGAAGTGGCAAAAACATTTTTCAAGTGCTGAAAACAAAGAACTGGTCAGCCCAGAATCCTGTGTTTAGTGAAAACATCATTTGGGAATAAAGGGGAAATCAAGATATACTTAGATGAGAGAAAATGAAGAGAATTTGTAGCCAGCAGACCTACTCTACCTTAAAAAATGGCTGAAGGAAGTTCTTGAAACAGAAGGATGAAAGAAGGAATCTTGGAACATCAGAAAGGAAGAAAAGAGCTATGGAAAGAATAAAAATATACCATAGCTGTTCACCATTTGAAGAGGTCATCACAATGCTCATAAGATAATCCAAGAAGCTACTTAAGAATAAAATGCCAATAGATGTTAGCTCAGAGCCAGTCTTCCTCAGCAAAAAGAGGAGGATTAGCACGGATGTTAGCTCAGGGCTGATCTTCCTCACAAAAAAAAAAAAAAAAGAATAACATGCCACCTTTGAAAAAGACCAGTGCCCATGCTGACCTTGGAATAGTAATGAGCTCAGGCAGGAACCCAATTGAGACCTCCAGGTCAGCCTAACTATCTAGAACATTAGCACGTTATACAAACCATTTTTATGATGCTATAAATTTCCCATTTTTTGCAGGTGTTTGTCTTAATCATCATGAACACCATTTCTGCGGCTACCTTTGGTAAACAGAACGAGTATTTCCACATGATATGAAAATGCTAAATTGTCAATAGCTTCTCAGGGGCTCTGTGGCTCGCTATGACCTCTTTGATGAGTCCGTCATTGGCTAGCTGTATTAAAGTATCACAATTTAACTTACTGTAATTTTCCAGGCATTTTTTCAGTCAGTTTTTGCTGCTTTCTGATGTTCAAGATAGAAAAAGTTATTTTATAAGCAACCTGAATACAAAATAATGGAGATGCCAATTTGTAAATCCAGCATATTTTATATTCATATATTGCACACTTTAAAGCATTTCATTGTAACATTCAATTGCACTGTGTAATCCATAGTTTTTGAATTGTTTGGTTCAGTATTTGACTCTTGAGCAAATCTTTTGTTTGTTTCCATTCAGAATCCTTTTTTCTAGAGCTTGCCTTAATTTCATAAATTCGAAAGTTTGAACTTGCTCTTTCTTTTCCTATATTTAATTCCTTTTCAGGTTACAAAGCTTTTAGAAGCAGAACCAAGCAATTCTTGGATCTAGATAAGCATTTGATTTTTATCTTTGAGCCGTTTAATAACTTCATGAACATTCTATGTTATTCCATGGGGAATTCTTCTTAGTTTTTCATTTGCTAGTATTTTCTTTATCAATTTGTGTTTTTGGGTAAATAAAGAACATAAAGTATGGAATGTTTTTATAAGACAATAAATTAAACACACTACTCTTGATTTAAACATGATAAAAAAGTCAATAATAAGAAAACAAGTCCCCTTCCTCGAAATGGGCCAAATATTTGAACAGCAACTTCATCAAAGAAGATATACGGATGGCAAAAAGTACATGCAAAGGTGCTCAATGTCATTGATAATTAAAGAAATGCAAATAAAACTACAACGAGATACTATTTGTTACCTATTAGAATGGCTAAAATTAAAAATATTGACCATA
This sequence comes from Ceratotherium simum simum, assembly GCF_057802395.1. Taxonomy (NCBI): domain Eukaryota; kingdom Metazoa; phylum Chordata; class Mammalia; order Perissodactyla; family Rhinocerotidae; genus Ceratotherium; species Ceratotherium simum. Next base: position 12,113,370 of record NC_141910.1, on the reverse strand, counting down.
CCAAGTGTTAGCAAGGATCTGGAGTGCCTAGAATTCTCATACACTGCTGGTGGGAATGTAAAATGGTACAGCCATTTGGAAAACAGTTTGGCAATTTCTTAAAAACTTAAACATATACTTACCACGTGATCTAATCATTTCACTCCTAGATATTTATCCAACAGGAGTGAAAGCATATGTCCACGCAAAGAGTTTAGATAAATGTTCACAGAGGCTTCATTTGTAATAGTGAAAAACTGGAAACAACCCAAATGTCCATCAACAGGTGAATGGGTAAATAAATTGTGGGGTGTCTATACAATGAAATACTACTCAACAATGAAAAGGAATGAATTATTGATACATGCAGCAACATGGATGAATCTCAAAATGCTGAGTAAAGAAGCCAGATCAACAAACAGTACATAGGGGCTGGCCTGGTTGGCTTAGTGGTTGGGTTCACATGCTCTGCTTCGGTGGCCCGGGGTTCGCTGGTTCGGATCCTGGGTGCGGAACTACACACGGCTCACCAAGCCATGCTGAGGCAGCATCCCACATAGAGCAGCTAGAAGAATGTACAACTATGACATACAACTATCTACTGGGGCTTTGGGGAGGAAAAAGGAGAAAAAGGAGGAAGATTGGCAACAGATGTTAGCTCAGGGCCAATCTTCCTCAAAACAACAACAACAAAAAACAAAACAAAACAAAAAAAGTACATATTAAAGTTTACATTTATATAAAATTCTATAAAACGCAAAGTAATCTATAATGACAGAAATCAGATCAGCAGTTGCCTAGGCACAGGGACAGGGATGCAGAGAGAGGGATTACAAAAGAGTATGAGAAAACTTTGGGGGTGATGGGTATGTTTATTATCTTGATTGTAGGAATAGTTTCATAGGTGTATCTGTATGTGAAAACTTATCAAACTGTACACTTTAAATGCGTGCATTTTATTATATATCAATTACATCTCAATAAAGTTATTTAAAAAACTTAACCATCTCTAGGAAGATTATGGGATATAAGTCAGTCACACATTAATTTGTTTTCTAAGCTTTCTTATTCTGTGGGGATCAGGTAGAAAAATAAAGGGAGATAGATTTTGGCTTAAGAAAATAAAAATAATTCTAAGAAGAATTAAAAGTGGGATGAACTGCTGTTGCATTTCCCATACTGCATATATTTAAGAAAAGCTGCCTAAAGGCTCTCTGGAAATGTGGGATTTATGAGTTGTATAAAGATCTTAACTTTTAGGTCCCTTCAGGATGTGGAATTCGGGGGGTCTCGGAATCTCTTTCTCATCCTTAGCATATGCCCTCCGTCTCCTCCTTCCTGCGTGCCCTCCCTTCTGAACACCTTCCTCAGGAAACCCTTCTCTCTCTCCCTGCTCTCTGAGTCCTCCTCCCTGGTGGGCTCAGGCTCCCGCTCCCAGGTGTCCTTCGTCCCTCAAGCAGCCTTTCTCCGAGTGTTGTCCATGGACCTTCTGCACTGAAAGAGATCCTGTTGACCTTGAAGGTTCTGGGCCCCACTTCAGACCCTACTTTCTGATGTTCAAGATAGAAAAAGGTATTTTATAAACAACCTGGAATCTGCATGTTGACAAGCTCTCTGTGTGCTTCCTCTGCATCTGGGAGTTGAGAAGCTCTTGTTCTATGGCCTCTGAAGCTGCTCAGAACCTCTGTTCGGAATCTCCACTTCCTTTTCCTCCTTTTCTGTCTGTAGTGCCACATCAGCATAGGGTATTTGGTTTTTCCACTGTCTTCCACTGCAGATGTTCAGTATGTTATGGGTGGTTTCTGGGGTCTGCCACAGGACCCAATATTTATTTAGAACCAGATATGACAGGAAAATGAGTTTGGAATTCTAAACAATCTTTGAAAAGTTTTTTAAAAATCTTGGTGACAGAAGTCATGAATGGTCTGAGACCACCCACAGCTATTGCTGAAATTCCTGGAGCTGTTGAGTGTTGGGAAATCAAATCCCAGAAACAAATGGGCTATGCGCGCCGTCAGTCATAAAAGGATCTGGCCCTAAGAGGTTTGATGGGTAGGGACAAACAGGGACAAGGGAAGAGAATGGGGAGGCTTTGGGACCACATGGACCGAGTGGAAACATTTGGCCTTTGAGGACAGGAGCATGTGAGGAGCAGCTGCTCCTTGTGAGCTGGGCATCTGGGACTTGCTGAGGGAGAGACAAGGTCTCCGCCTGGCTGATCGTCATCAGAATCACTCATCGGAGGCGTGGGTGCAGTTCGCTAGGAAGGCGAGTGCCCGTCTGTCACATGGAGGGCTTTGCTGATCTCTGACTCTGACACTGGATATGCGCCCTTGCCCTGGTGCCAGGAACTAGGGCAGCACTCTGGGACCTGAGTCAGGGCCAGGAATGCCAGGCACAGGTGGGGAAGGAGCCAAAGAAGATGACTCTGTTATAAACCAAGGCCGCTTGAGGTAGAAAATAAAGCAAAGAGAAGGCATCAAGATGGTTGGGGTAGGAAGCATTCATACACTCACTCCATCCGTGGCTCCACAGGAGGCCCCTCCCCTGCACAAGCCCAGCAGCAGCTGCCCCCCCACTCCTGGGAAGCAGGGTGGGCGGAGGTGAGAGCCTTCTCTCTCAGTGTTAGACAGACGTGGGTTCAAGTCCCAGTTCTGCTGCTTTACTTACTAGCCGTGTGACTAGCCAGCCCAAGCTCTCTGTCAGCCTGCTGCTTTATCAGTAAAATGAGGATGACCAGGGTATCTGGTTTATAGTGTTACTGGGGGACATTAACGAGCTCCTGTGTGTAACATGCCTAGTTTAGTGCCTGCTCGTGGTCAACATTAGACAAACATTATTATTATTATTACTAATCAGGAAAGGAAGATCTTCAATGAGATATTTGGCCCCAAATTATCAAATCTATCCCTAATATCTTTGTCCGTAGATTGGGATGGATCTGTTATCAAGTGTTTAAAGAAATGTCATCTTGTTTCCTGACTCCTTTTGGGGAAAATGTTTCTTCTCTGCATTTCTTTTCTGCAGAAACTGACATGTTAGACAGTCTTGAGCTTCACAGAGTTCACAGTCTGTCAGGGAAGACAGAGGAAGAAATAAGTAATTTCCCTACTGCAGGGGAGCATTTCAGAGGGGGAGTGTGAGGTGCCAGGACTGTGGGAGGAGATGCTGGTCCCCGCGATAGCCTGACCTGCTACCCTCTCCACCCTCCCCTCCAGAAGCAACACCTAATGGGCCAGTCCACTAAGAAGTCAGGAAGAAAAGATTTGTTACAAAGAAAAGGCTCTAACTGTATTTCTTTTAGTTTCCTTGAAATTTTGAGGTCTGGTTTTAGGAAGTTACTGTAACCTGAAAATTTTCAGGTACTGCCTAGATATCGGGCAAAGGTTGTAAAATAAAATATATATTCATCGTATTTAGAGGAATTACAAAGCAGCCATGATAGGGTAAAAAGAGCCTGGGTCTTGGGGAGAGAAGAGCTGCTGGTGTGCATCCTGGTTCCACTCGCTGGATGACATTGGGTAAGTCACTAAACCACTCCGAGCCTTAGTTTCTACGTCTGTAAAATGGGGATGAGGACAGCCTCCTCCCAAGGTGGTAGAAGGATTACATATAATGGTATTCAAGACAACTGTAAAATGATGAATAAACAGATCAAATTGTTTATCTGGGAGTCTAAAAACCAGAATCTTCCAAACAACAGAATGCTGAAAATAACAAAACTAGTTCAGGTTTAAAAGACTAATATCCCGGAACTTACCATGTCTAAGCGTAGTAGATGTATTTCTTTCTTTTTTTTTTTTAATTTTATTTATTTATTTTTTTCCCCCAAAGCCCCAGTAGATAGTTGTATGTCATACCTGCACAACCTTCTAGTTGCTGTATGGGGGACACGGCCTCAGCATGGCCCGAGAAGCGGTGCGTTGGTGCGCGCCCGGGATCCGAACCCAGGCCGCCAGCAGTGGAGCGCACGCACTTAACTGCTAAGCCACGGGGCCGGCCCCGACATATTTCATTTAATTCTCATAAATAACCTGTGAGATAGATACTCTTATCTATCATTTTATAGATGAGAAACTCAAGGTACAGAGACAGGAAGTAACTCGTGCCATATGCCCCAAACTAGCAAGTGGCAAAGCCTGAACACACCCTGGGTGCTTTGAGCTCAGAGCACTTCCTCTTTCTCAGCACACCACACTGCAGGTATGGCATACTGCTCTCATGTATTAGCTCATTTAAAATGCAACTATCCTATGAGGTCTGTATTATCGTTTCCATTTAGTAGGTGAGGAAACTAGGCATAGAGAGAATAAGTGACTTTCTCAAGGACTCAAAGTTAAAAAGTTGCAGTCAGGATTCAAACCCAGACAGCCTGACGTCAGGACCTGTACACTTAACCATCACTCTAATGGAATTGCTCTAAAATTATTTTTTAAATAATCATTCACTTTCAAAATCACGGTATTGGAATACCTGAAGAAAGAGTCACTATGGCACAGAGTACAGGGCGATGGAGTATCCCACCGAGCTGTGAGTGACCCAGATGATGACCACTGGTGATGTCACAGGGGCCACTCTGAGCTATTAATATGGGCAGGCCAGAGCTGACAGTGATGGAAATCACAGTAACATCATGGAGGTAGAGCTGGTAACATACCAGCGCCAACCCATGTGGATCAATTACATGCTTTGGTGGTGAACATCTGTTTCACAGCACTGAATTGCTTTTGTGCAAATATGTATCATCAATCTCCTTCCAAATCCAGAAAGTGGAAAAACAAACCAGAGGGAAACCTCCAGGGGATGTGTGGAGGCTAGATCGAGTCTTTTGCCAATTGTTGTGCTCTTTGGAATTAATATATTTAAACGTCAGTAGTTCCAGTAATCTGAAATACACTCCACCCTGTCCTGAAATCGCTTCAGTCATTGGCCGCCCAACTACTGTCCGCTCAATTCCCCCTTTAGCCTGCAGGTGGCAGCACTAGTGCCCATCGCTGTCTGGTGAAAGCGCTCGGGGCTGTGAGTCCACGAGAGGGTAATTTAAGAGAGAGAAGATGAGAACGGGGTTAGATACAGAAATAAGATCCCTTGAACTCCGGCTCCGGATAAAACTTGTCGTTCATTTAAACCCATCCAGTCTAGCTGAAATTGAAACTCCGCATGAGCAGGCCTCGTGGGCCCAGGAGACCTGCAATGCAGGGCAGGCCCTGGGAGGGCAGGCGCAGCATCCTTTGCTCATACTGTTCCCTCTGCTCCGAAGCCTTTGCGAGGGCGCTGCGGGTAGAGTCCTGAGCCATATCCTGGACGGTTATCAGTCCCTTCGTGGCCATACTGCAGCGCCAGGGCTGGCCCGTCGCGTTTCAGAAGGCTTTACATAACTGCATCCACCGAAGATCTGCGCGCAGTGGGCTGCCCTCCCACGTGCTCTCCCTGCAGGGGACAGGCGAGGCCGCGGCTCCACGGGCACGAGGGGCGGGCTGCCGCGGGCTCCACCGCGCTGACTGCCAGCTTACTGCAGGCCCTGCAGAATCCGTCCTGGCTCCGGAGTCTTGGGACAGGAGGCTCTTCCTTTAGACCAGACATGGTGGTAGTGATTTTGTCTCCCACTTTTCCTGTGTAAGAACCTGTCCTCCAGGTCTTTCTATGCCTTCTCTCCTCCCCTCAAATGAATGCTAATCACGTCCAAACCAAAAGATTAGAGACGAAAAGTCGCCTTCTTCAGGAAAACTTACATTTGTAAGAAAACCGGATACAACCGCATGCTATATAAGGGCGTCATTTCAGGCACGTGGACAGGCTCCTGGGGGAGATCTTTTGGGGCAGTAGGTTTCTTTCTAGGATTCCTTAAATTATGTCTCATAACTCAGAATTGGCTCATGCCTTACTTAAGGCCATATACAAGTGGCTGAGAGGGAAATCTGAATTCCTGGCAAACTTCCTTCCCTTCAGTGAAGCATGGAGATGGGTCCTTACTAATCTGAATAGCAACTTAGAGCCTCAAAATAGAAAAAGAATAAAGCTCAGAAACTTCTTTAACTGAAGCTGATTCTCTAGGAATGGCAGTTGCTTTTATTCAGCTACAGGTTTGAGAGACAGCCATTACTCACATGGACTTCTGACAGGTCAATGTTAATCCTGGTGTTTATGATGATGATAATTACTGCATGTGAACAGTGTGGCTGGCGTCCATTGTCATCTACGGATACTCCAGCACAAAGAGTCATTAACTTAGTAGGTGGCACACTCTTATTAGTTTATCTGTGCTCCCCCCTCCATGAAAGCAGGTGTAATTATTCTGCGGTAAAATCACTCCTCCTCCTTTCCCTACCTAAATTCCTCTGCCTTTTAGTGAGCTCAACCTTCTAGTGAAGGTTTCTGCCTCTGCCCCTCCCCTTCTCCCCTTCTAACACCTCCAGACTGCTTCCTAGCTTGACCACCCAGGAAACTATCTGTCTGGATTACATATTACGGAATTTGATTACAGTTGATTAAACACGGTGTTAAATATTGCCCCGACTTGTTCTCAGTTTTCTTTCTGAAAGCATAATCTTCTGAAGTAGGCTGTAAGCATCGAGAGGGCAAGGACCATATTCATTAATTCTAGGCTTAATAAGATGTATTAATAAGGTTAATAGGATACTTAATAATTGTTTAATAGACAGGTATCAAGATGTAACTTTATTGTTGAGAAACAGGAGATATCATCCAATTAATCATTTGATTAAAGTTTCCTGAGTTTCAGCTCTGGGCCAGACCCTGTGAGGGGCTGTGGAGAGGATAAATACGAGGAAGACATAGTCCCGCCCTCATTTGTAGAGAGAGAAAGTATTCACTAACTCACCAGAAGGCAGTGTAAATGCCTCAGGAGTGTCAGAAGCAAAGAGCCCTAAGGTTCAGAGGGGCAAGGAGAGAGCTCTTGTAGCTGCTGGTGGAGGAAAAGTTCAGAGAAACAGCATCTGAGCAGGGCCTTTGAGTATGGGAGGGACTTCAGAAGGTGAAGATGATGGGTGGAAGGTGCAGGCAGAGGGAACAGTATGAGCAAAAGTAGGGAGATGGGAAATAAATCCTGAAACTTGGGTGGGGAAACCAAGCAATTCAGTTTGATTGCACTGATGTAACAAAAATAACAGTATCTGACACTTGTTAAAAACCTAGTGTATGCCTGGTATTATGCTCTACGTACTTTATCTCATCCTATCCTCCCAGCGACATGAGGTAGGTGCTGCTAATACTCCCGTCTTACGGATGGGGAAGCAGAGGCTCAGCTAATTTACAGGCTGTTGCACTACAGTCATGTAACACTTAATGATGGAGACACATTCTGAGAAATGTGTTGTCAGGTGATTTCGTCATTGTGCCAGCATCATAGAGTGTACTTACACAAACCTAGATGGTATGGCCTACTTCATACCTAAGCTATATAGTACTAATCTTATGGGACCACCAGCATACAGGCATACCTCAGAGATACTGAAGGTTTGGTCCCAGACCACCGGAATAAAGTTAATATTGCAATAAAGAGAGTAACACGAATTTTTTGCTTTTGTTTACACTATACTGTAGTCTAAGTGTGCAATAGCATAACATCTAAAAAAAAACAATGTACATACCTTGATAAAACATATTTTGTTCCTAAAAAATGCTAACCATCATCTAAGCCTTCAGAGAATCGTAATCTTTTTGCTGGTGGAGGGTCTTGCCTGGTGACTTGCCTGGTGGACAGGTCAGCAGCTGTCACCACACTCCATCTTCAAATCCTATGTCCTGCAATTTCCTCTGGCCCCACACTTGACGGCTCTGAGGGTGTGATGTCCTGGTCCTGGGTGTGCCTGCATCCCAGCTGTGCTGATGCTGTTGGTTCTGGAGCTCCCCCAGGGTCCCGCTGGCTCTGTTTGGAGATGGGAAGGTAGAGGGGTGATGAGGGCTGAGGAGCTGACCTGGCTCAAAGAGTGTGAGCCTCTGACTTTGGCTCTCAGCACTGCCGAGATCCCATTCTTTCAGAAGCTGGGCACACAGGTCAGAGGCAGCAGCGGCACCCCCACAATGTGGGGAGGCCACCCAGCCCCGGGAGCTCTCCTTCTGCAGCTGGCCGGGCGACCCGACCTGAGGTCAGCTGAGGGCTTGAACAGTCATGAACTGTCCAAGAGGTTTCCTAAATGATCTCATGGTTGAAGAAACGTGGGACTGGAGATAGTGACAAGCGGGGGAATTTAGCTTGTTTAAATCGAGGATGCTAGAGTAGTTAAAATAGCTACACGTCCATTACAAAAGGTGAGAAATCGCTTCACCTGCTGTTCCTCTGGCCCTAGTCCCGTGCCCTTGTTACGCTAGTGCTGAAGGAGCGCACAGAGCCTGGGACCCTAGCCTTTGGGCCATTCAGGCCCTCCGTCAACTGTGGCATCTGAAAGGAGAGCTTTCTTGTCCACCCTCAGCCTGTATCTGCGGCCAGTCTGTGCCTTCCTAAGCACATGCGGCCGTTCTGGCTGGAGGGGCTGCTTCCCAACGGCCTCCAAGTCCACCTGCAAAGCACACCAGAGGCTGCATCGTGTGCGGGCACCATCTGACCCTGTGGGGCTCTGGGCACAAGGTACACCTGCCTCCTCTAGCATCAACCAGATTGAAGGCTCAGGGTGCCCCGAGGGCGACCTGTCAGGTGCTTCCACTCCCTGCACCTGTGGCCTAATCAGGCCAGTCACACAGGGCAGTCCTCTGCAGGAGGCAGAAGGCCCACCATGCAGAAGCCGGGGGGCTGCACACAGAACCAGCAAGAGGGACACAGGGGGACCAGCAGGACCACCTCACCCCCTGCCAGCCGGTTCGCACTGCATTCCCGTCTTGGCCTTTCAGCAGTGGCTGACACACCTGATCACACCTGTTTCCCTGAGCACTTTCTTCGTGTGGCTTCCAGGACAGCAGGCACCACAGTGCACCTGCTGCCGGGGGGCCAAGGAGGTCACAGCCACCTTCCTGGCAGGGTGACTGCACATCCTCTGTGCCCGACCATCAGTGATGCCTATTATCCCCATGTCCTGAGACGGTGGGGAACGTCCCTTTACCCTCAAAGGCGCCTGGCTTGGACAATCAGCCACCTGTCTCTATTCTCAGAAGGGACTGGTTTTTCTCTGAAATTGTGTCCTTCGCAGTTGGTGGGAAAATCTCCCTCCTTAGATGAGAAGGTGACAGTGTGGATGGAACTGTGCTTCATGTTTTCAGTTCTGAAAATAGAAAGGTGGCAACTGTACGGTGTGCCCTGGACTGTTGCTGACTCCTAAAATCAAAAGCATGGGAGTCCTGCTTCAGGGTGCCCCATCCTGGATTCCTGGGTCTGGAATGTGGCCACTTGCCGCCCACACCCCTTCTAGCCCTGGTGCCTCATTTTTCTGTGCACACATTCATTCAACAAACCTTTACTGAGTCTCTCTCTGTGCAATCAGAGTGTGAGGGATGCCCTGGGTGGGGTCCAGATGAGAACCAGAGGAGACAAGGTCATTCTTGTGTGGCTCGCTCAATACCCCAAACCAATTAGAACCTAAGTGCCTCGATACAGCACTGACCAACATTTATAGAGAAAAATGTTCACCTACATTGTCCCCCAAAACCCAACGTGACAGAAAAGTGATGTGTGAGAAGCATCAAGTTAATTCCTCTCATGGCTGGTGGAAACACCTCAGCACTGGTGGCCTTTCAAAAGCTTCTGAGTGTCTGGGATGCGAGGGACCAGTACCACCCAGAAGCTCCCGGTGCAAATAGCTCATGAACTGGACCAGCCTGCGACCTCTCCAGCTGTCCACAGGCAGACAAGGCACTTTCCTTTTATTTGGATGTTTCTCTGTGCTCTAGAAAACTGGTTCTTCATTTTCCTTTTCCCATTTCAGGGATGAGTCTGTTTTTCTGGAACGGTGGCCACGAGAGGCGGGAGACGCTGCCCTGAGGAGCATGGGCTGGGAGGCGGGTGAGGCCAGTGCCTGCCTCATGTCAGTGCTGAGCGCCTGGAGTCTAGACGGTGCCCTGATGTGTGTGGCTGTGGGCCCCTCGGAGCTGGGGCTTCATCCCCTCCAGTGGTCCTGCTGACCCGAGGCTCTGCCTGCCACAGGAACTCGTCTCCACTTGCATTCAACACATGGTTTGCCAACAACAGAGCAGGCCCACGCTGGGTTCAGGAGAGTACCCTGTCCTGTTCACGTGAACTATGTGCTAAGGCACAGGGCTTAATAAAGATTTGGGGGTCAATATGGGACCCATGGATGAATAGCTACTGTTTCAAACATTACACTGCCTAGAACTAGATTGAGTTGACTGTTCCTTTAAATGTGGCCTAGCCTAAAGAGCAACGCGCTCATTAGTGCAAACTCCCTACTGGGTACCCACTAGATTGAGGGGTTCAGAGCAGTCCCTGCACCTGCTGAGATCAAATTCTTGGGGAACAGACGCCAGTCCACTGAAGCAATCGCAACGACTCTAACAGTCTACTGGGACCAGCGTGTGAGGAGGACAAAGTGAACTCAGGGGATGGATGGAGGGGGTGGGTAGCAGGCTAGATTTGGGGGTGAGGCCCTCTCTGCTGGGGTCCCTACGGGGGTTCCCAGGGGGACGAGGCACATTGAGATGGGGAGGAGCACTCCAAGGGAGCTGGCCAGTGAAGGAAGGGGTGATATACGGGGTGGGGGGGGGGGGAGCGGTGTCCCAAGGGTAGGGTGGGGTGAAGAACTTGTGTCCTGGAAGTGAGCAGGGCTGGGCAGGATGCAGCAGATGTGCTTAGCCGGTCACTCAAGCTCCTGCAGGGAGAATGGTGGCCCGAGAGTGGGGGAGCTCAGGCGTGGTGATGGCGGCTGTGTGGGGAGGAGGGGGCCAGGATGACACTTTAGTTTGGGGCGTGAGCAAGTGGGAAGATGAGGCCACTCGTGGATGGGGAGTCAGGGGTGACTGTCTCTGTGGGATTTGTGCAGCGTTGTTCCATGGGTCCCAGGACCCCCCTCTGTCCTCCCGCCACCCCTGTGCCCAGCGCCCAGCATGGCCCCTGCCCTTGATGCCCAGATATGCTCAGCAGTCATCCTTATCAAATGGGTGCACGATGGACAGAGTCTTCAGGTTCCATGCCACTCTGCTGCTGCTTCTTTCAACTCATTTTGCGTGTTTAGCGACATTCATATTGCTCTGATTCAGAAATTATCACCGGTTCATTTTGTTTCGCTGTGGCCAGCAGGACAGAGGCTGCCTCAGGGCCCTGAGCACAGATGGCTGAGGAGCAAGGGGGACTGCAGGGACAATTAGGGCAGAAACAGGGTGGCAGGGGCATCTTCCTTCCTGCTAAGCTGTAGAAAACACAGTTTACTGCAAATGTATTATATGAATGAGTTATATTTTAAATTCTCATTGGAAAATCTGAAATTTAAAAATGCAATGTTAAAATATCAGCTTTACTTCTGTGATTTGGCCCCAGAGACCCAGCACCTCTTCTCCTGGGTGACATGTCATTGTTGAACCTGATCTCTTGATTTGCCGCGTTTGATAGAGGACTCAGCCCACTTTGTTTTACTCATTTTCACAGTGGGAAGCCGATGTCTACAAAGGCAGGTGCTTCTACACATCACTGTGCAGTGATGCTCCCTCAGGCTGACCATCCTGCGATACCCGCACAACCCTGAGTCTGGCGAGTCATGCCCAGGGCATCACTGCAGCTGCCCCCTGAGCCACACCTGTGACTCAGCACCCTGTGGTCCAGACTTCCCACTCTGCCACACTGAGGAGTGTGAGATGAACACAGTGAGCTCATCTTCAAAAAAGTCTTGTGGAACTGAAACCCCCAACTTTGAGAATGTGGTTTAGGCCATCACTTCCATTTCAGGAAAGTTGCTCCCGTGATGGAAAGGGTTGGGGTTACTTTTGGCAAAAGAGTTTCCCAGGGGCCAGGCCGGTGGCGTAGTAGTTAAGTTTGCTCTCCGCTTTGGCAGCTTGGGGTTCACAGGTTTGGACCCTGGGCACGGACCTATGCACCGCTTGTCAAGCCATGCTGTGGTGGCGTCCCATTAAAGTAGAGGAAGATGGGCAGGGATGTTAGCCCAGGGCCAATCTTCCTCAGCAAAAAGAGGAGGATTGGCAACAGCTGTTAGCTCAGGGCTACTCTCCCTCACAAAAAAAAAGTTTCCCAAAGGTACATTTTCACTAGCCATGAGTGAATGGATTGTCCCCTCTATGGGGCCAGCCATGACTGACTGTATGGGGAGGTGCTCTGGTACGGATGGACTCAGGTTGAAATGCCTGAACCATGCTTTGGGGGCACTGAGGATAGTCCCCTCCCACTGTCTAATTGGGGTGACGTGGAAAGTCAACTTGTTTCAACAGTTCTGTATCACCTGGGTCCTCTGGTGCAAGTGGAGAGGCTGGCTTTGGCTAACCTGAGCAAGAGGAAACCCATGGGAGGCGCCTGGGGCTTGCAGCCCAGAGGAGGCTGGGCTGGGCCTGGGAATCATCCTAGGCAGCTGCCTGGAGGGAGAACCTTCCATGAGACGCCTGGTCCTGGAGTTGCTGGTAAGGGGTCCCGTTCCCTGAGGGAATGCCCAGGTTAATTTGGGAGGACCACACACCTGCCCTGGGCTGATGCAGGGAGAGGAAGAGACTGGCCTTTGGGGCTTCCAGGTGAGGTGACCACCAGGCTGTTCTCCCTCTGTGACTACACTTTGGTGGTGGGGATGAAGGAAGAGGTCATTCCCAAGCAGGAAACTGAGGGTAGCGGATAGGGAGGGAATGGGTGTCTCATCTCATGTCAGTGCAGTGCACTAGGCCATTGGCAGAGCTGGCTCATCCTTGGCTCACCCCCTGGCCCAGGCTCCCTTGGGGGTCCCAGGGGATAATGCCTAGGAGATGAGGGGACACTATTAAGAAGGGACCACCTTAATTTAAGTTTTGAGCAAGCCCAACATCAATACCAACCATCCCAGTAAGTCCACCCCTATCAATTCCCACCAGCATATGCTAAACTTCTCAAACATGCTCAACACGCAAAACAGACATTTCCTGAGGCACCTGTCATGGACTCCCCGCTCCCAACCAGAGTTTTGGTTACTACAAAATTCTCATCCATGCTTAGGTATAAATTCAGCAAACAATGTGTTGTTAGTTGGCACGCACTCTCATTGATGCCTGCAGGGGAGAATGCCTCACTGACTTGACTTCCCACACAATTTGTCCCAAAATTTGCCAGCTGTGTCTGGCCAGGCTGAGCAGCTGTAGTTCTGGTCAGGTTTAAATTTGTGACTTCTGGTTTGAACACATAACTGGGGCTGCACTTGCTGGCTACATGTTCATAGACCCACCACCTGCTAACACATAAGATTTAATAAGGTCTAGAGTCTCATAACATAACACCCAAAATATCCAGGATATAATTGAAAAACACTCATCATACCAAGGATCAGGAAAATGTCATCTTGAACAGGTTAGACAATCAAAAGACCCCCAACACCGAGATGACATGGATGTTGGGATTATCCTATGAGGATTTAAAAGTAGCCATCATAAAAATACTTCAACAAGCAATTACAAACATGCTTGAAACAAATAAAAAAAAAAAACAGAAAGTTTCAGCAAGAAATAGATGTAATTAAAACTAAACTGAAAATTTAGAACTGAAAAAATACAACTTAAACTTTAAAAATGCAGTAAATGGGCTCAAATAGCAGAATGGAGAAGACAGAGGAGAGAGTCAGTAAACTTGAAGATAAAACAATAAAAATTACCTCATCTGAACAACAGAGAGAAAATAGACTGAAAAAAAGAAAGAAAGAACAGAACATCAGGTCTGTGAAACTATAGCAAAAAAATTTAACATTTGTATCATTGAAATCCCAGAATGAGAACAGAAAAAAAGTGAGGATTAAAAAGTATTTGAAGAAAAAACGGCTGATAATCTCTCCCAAATTTGGCAAAAGACGTTAACCCAAAGATTTAAGAAACTGAGCAAAACCCAGAGGATAAACTCAAAGAAATCCACACTAAGACACATGTGATGGACTGTATTTTGTCCCCTCAAAATTCACATGTTGAAGTCCCAACCCCTCATGTAATGGTATTTGAAGGTGGGGCCTTTGTGAGGTAATTAGGTTTAGAAGAGGTCATGAGGGCGGGACCTCATGGTGGGATTAGTGCCCTGATGAGAAGAGATACCAGAGAGCTTTCTGTCCCCCTGCCATGTGTGGACACAGCAAGAAGGTGGCCATCTGCAAGCCAGGAAGAGAGTGCTCCCCAGAACCTGACCATGTGGGCACCCTGACCTCAGACTTCCAGCCTCCAGACTTTGAGAAAATAAATGTCTGTTGTTTAAGCCACCCAGTCTGTGGTATTTTGTTATGGGAGCCTGAGCAGACTAAGACCACACATAATTATCAAACTTCTGAAAACTAGAGACAAAGTCTTGAAAGCAGTGGGAGAGAAATGACGTCTTACCTAGAGGGAAAAATACATGCACTTGAATGACAGTGGATTTCTCATTAGAAACCACAGAAACCAGAAGTGGCACAATATTTTTCAAATGCTGAAAAAAAAAGCACTGTCAACTCAGAATTCTATATTCAGTGAAAATATCTTTTAAAAATGAGGAAATCAAGACTAAAGAATTTGTCACCAGCAGACCTACCTTAAAAGGATGGCTAAAAGAAGTTCTTGACAGGAAAGAAATTAAAAAGAAAAATAAAAAGAATCCTGGAACATCATGAAGGAAGAAAGAACAACAGAAAGAGTAAAAATATGGGTAAATAAAATAGACTTTTCTTCTCTTGATTTTTCTAAATTATGTTTGATGGTTGAAGCAAAAATTATAACATTTTTATCTAATAGTGGTTCTTTTTGTGTGTGTGTGTGAGGAAGATTTGCCCTGAGCTAACATCCATTGCCAATCCTCCTCTTTTTGCTGAGGAAGATTGGCCCTGGGCTAAGATCCGTGCCCATCTTCCTCTACTTGATATGTGGGACGCCTACCTCAGCATGGCTTGATAAGCAGTGCGTAGGTCCGTGCCCAGGATCCGAACCTGTGAAGCCCGGGCCGCTGAAGTGGAGCTCGAGAACTTAACCACTATGCCACCGAGCTGACCCCTAATAGTAGTTCTTAATATAAGTAAAGGAAATATTTAAGACAATGATATTATAAACAAGGGAGGGTAAGTGGACCTAAAAGGAGGTAAGGTTCCTGCACATCACTCAAACTGTAAAATGTGGAGACCAATAGACTGTGATGTTATGTACACAGAATGTCATACTTAGAACACACAAAAATTATACAAAGAAATACACTGAAAAAACACTTAAAAAGGAATTCTAAAAAATGTTCAAATCACCTGTAGGAAGGTTAAAAAAAAAAAGGAAACAAAAAACAGAGAGAACAAACAGAAAAGAAAAAATCATAGAGCAGACTTAAGTCGTAACATATCAATAATTATATCAAGTGTAAATGGTTTAAATAAAACAAATAAGAGATGGGCAGAGTGCATTAAAAAATATAGCCCAGCCATACTCTGTCTACAAAAAACTCACTTCAAATATATCAATATAGGCAGGTTGAAAGTAAAAGGATAAAAAATGATATGTCATGTAAATATTAATCAAAAGAAAACAGTGGTGGCTATATTGACATCAGATAAAGTAGACTTTGGACAAAGAAAATTTGCAGAGACAGAGAGGGAATTTACATAATGATAAAAGGATAATTTCACCAAGAAGACATAGCAATCCTAAACGTGTATGCAACAAACAACAAAGCTGCAAAATACATAAAGCAAAAACTGATACAACTGAAAGGAGAAATATAACTATGGTGGCAGACTTCAACACCGCTCTCTCAACAAGTGGTGGAACAGCTATACAGAAAATCAGCAGATATAGAAGAAACTCAAAAACACCATCAACCAACAAGATCTAGTTTGTTTCTTCTCTTTTTATCAGTTTTGCTAGAGATTTGTCACTTTTATCGATCGCTAGTTCATTGAATTTCCTATTATTCTATTTTTCAATTTCATTCATTTTTGCTCTTATTTTTATTGTTTCCTTCATTCTGTTTGGTTTGGGTATATTTTGCTTTTCTTTTTTCCAGTGTCTTAAGGTGCAAGTTTAGATTATTGACATGGGCATTTATAGAACACTCCACCCAACAACAGCAAAATTCATTTTGTTTTCAAGTGCCCACAGAACATATAACAAGATAGGCTGTATCTTGGGTCAGAAAACAAACTTCAACAAATTTAAAAGAATTGAAATCATACAGAGTATGTTCTCCAACCACAGTGAAATCATACTAAAAAATAATAGAAAGATTATGAGAAAATCTCCAAACATTTAAAAAATGAACAACACACTTCTGTATAATCCATGGGTCAAAGAGCAAGTGTCAGGGAAACTAAAACCATTGAACTAAATTACAATGAAATACAACATATTAAAATTTGTAGGACACAGTTTTGCAGTGCTGAGAGGGAAATTTACATCATTAAATGCTTACATTAAAAAAGAGGAAAAGTCTCAAATCAATCATCTATCAAAAATCCACAATAAAACATTATCAAATAGAATTCAGCACTATACAAAAAGAATCATACACCATGACCAAGTGAGGCCAAAGCTTCCCTGTGGCCCCAGGGCCCCATGGGTGCTGAGCAGCAGTGGAGGAGACGGGAGGGGTCTGGGGAATGTAAGTGCTGGGCTGTGGCAGCTGTGACCAAGAAGGGCAGAGAAGGCCGGGTGTGGGCAGAGGCAGCATTAAGTGCTCTCCTCCCACAGCTGATGTTCTGCCTCCGGGAAGGAAGGGCTAGGACAAGCAGCTGGCTCACAGTGGACTCTCCCTGCCTGGAACTCCATCAGTCCTCTGCCCCGGATGTCCCCTCCCCAACCCCTGCCATGTCCTGCCTCCCACTCACCCCACCCCATCCCCACCCAAGTCATCTGCATTTTACAGGTGAAGGAACTAGGGGCTCGGAAAGAGTGAGCAGCTCTGGATCACACCCCCAAACTTGGGTCCCGGCACCTCTAGCCTCCAGGAGGCTGCTGTGTACAGGGACCCGGGGTGTGGGTGAGCTGGGTCTGAGCAGCTGAGCAGAGGAGGTTCCCAGTGCTGGGATCACACAAGTGCACCCTGCGCCCTCTGCCTCTCAGACCCCACCCAGTGCAGGAGACCTGGTGTCTCCAGCTGACAGGAAACGATTGTGAAATGCTTCCTTTGCCTGTGGAAGGGCCAGCTCAGAGGTCACAGGTGTCCACCCCTACTTCAGATCTTCACCAAATGTCGCTCCTCAAACTGCACCTCCTCCTGGTCCTCACCATCTGACGTGGACATTTATCACACTAACACCAGCTCCAAGCCACTTCCCCTCAGTTCCCAGTTACCTGGACGCCACTACCCTCTCCACTGGCTCCTGAAACCAGCAGCCCTTGAAATAGCTCAGACACCATCCAAGTTCCCCTCAAGTTCACCTTTGCCCCCAGAGACCCAGCATTCTTTATCACTCTCCTCAGTTTAGGCCAGGTTCCTATGAACATGTACTATGAGCCACAGCTCCAGGCTCCCCACCTCCACCTTGGCCAGTTCATTGGGATCCGTGCCTCATCTGAGCTCCAGCCCTTGGAGCTGAGAGGGGCCAT
The DNA here is from genome assembly GCF_057802395.1 of Ceratotherium simum simum. Classification (NCBI taxonomy): domain Eukaryota; kingdom Metazoa; phylum Chordata; class Mammalia; order Perissodactyla; family Rhinocerotidae; genus Ceratotherium; species Ceratotherium simum. The sequence goes on along the minus strand of NC_141910.1, from coordinate 12,095,769 downwards.
CACCCAGAAAGGGGTGAGCCTGGAACCCCAGCATCCTCTTCCCTCCCGGCCCCCCAGTATCCAATTCACCAATTCGCAGCTCCGACTCCTGGAGGTTGTCACCTCCTCCGTGTCCATGGACACCCTCCAGTCTCCCAGACGTCTCCTGCTCTGCCTTGCTCTGTCCATCCACCCCTGCACCTAGAGCAGCCAGAGCGATCCCACATGTCTTCCTCCAATCCTGCGGTGTTTCCACGGCTCTGAGCACGCAGCCCACCATCCTGGCCCCCTCTCTCCAGTCTCTCCCCTGCTGCCCTCACCCCACACCACCTCACCCAGAGACAGGGAATGTGTCCTGTGCTTCTGGCCTCTCTCCACCCTGGTCTTTCCCTCACATCTGCTCATCAAAGGCCTGCATCACACAGGAACCTGTGGGTGAGAAGCACCTGCTGCCGCGGCTGGAGTTTGGAGTCACAATGTCGGGGTCCAAACCCAAGTTTTGTCATAAACTGGCTGTGAGGTCTTGGGTCAGAAACGGTCTATACAGAAACACCTGTGTGCAGACACTGTGCTTCTGCTTTCCTTTCTATCAGAATGGTGCCCACCTCGGCGGCTGGCTCGGAGTTTTAAAGGAGGCAACGTGTGAGAAGCGTTGACGGGGAAGGGCAGGCTGTGCTCAGTGGCAGCTCTCTGTAGTTCACCGACACTTTCTCAGAGCCGTGGAGACCCCTGCTTACCTCATGGCTCTGTTCTGAGGGTCAGCTTAGACACTTGCCCTGTCAAGACCCAACCAGCTGGAGAACTTGACGACTCATGTGGTGCGGTGCTGTGATTGTGACCCAGGGCTATAAACCACAATCACTCAGGGACACTTCTTTTGCATTCCAATATATTTAAAACTCACATGCATCATGAAGCTCATGTCACCTCCACCCAAGGAGGTGACCCACATTCCGCCCCAGCTCCCCTTCTATGCCCTCCTGGGGTGGGCGTATGTGGGGACATCACCCCTTGGTGGTACTACAAAAATGTTGTCTGGAAGGCAAAAGCTTCCTGGAATCCCCGCATTTCGAAGCAAAAGCTTTCCAGCGCACCGACCCCGGCCTGCCACTCATACACTGCTCGGCCTGTTCTCGTAGTGCCTCCACCTCCCCCTCCAATCCTGAGGACTTGCTCTTAGCCTGGAGCAGCTTGGTGAGGATTCTTCTACGCTCAGAGCCGCGGTCTCCTGCGGAACTTGCTCGCAGGCCCCCTCCTCATCTCCTGCCATGTCCAGGGAGCCCTAGTCCTCTGGCAAATTCTTTAAATCGTGTCTTACCTGTGACTCCAAGTTAACAAACAGATGTTTTCAGCTTTTGGTTTTCTTCACACGGTTTTAGGGAATCCTTTAGCTCAGACACTTCTTTAGACAGATTTTTATTACCTTCCCTGCTAGCGTTAAGAGCTGCTTTTGTCAATTTCAGCCTTCCCTCAAGTTTGCCAAACCTTTATAAGTTGGATTTCCATGGACAGCTCTTCCAACTTCCACTTGTTCTGTTGTTCTAAGGCATGGCAGCCTTTGCTCCCTGTGAACAAGAGAAATCCACAGAAGAGGCTCCAAAGTGATATGCCACCAGGCTGAAGTCGGTCCCAGGCCAGAGGTCTTCAGGTCATGAGCCCACCAGCACCTTGGCACAGTGACCCATCAGGGGGACTGCACTCTGAATGTCTCTAAGCACTGGCTTGGCCTCTGCACCAGCCAAGAACCACAGACGTTTCTGAGCCAGCCTCCGACAAAGGCAGCGAATTCTGCCTTCACAGACAGTCCCTGACCTGGCCCTCCACTGGAAGATGGATTTCCACTCGGACAGGTGCCATCAGATTTGTCATGTCTGGGTCAAGATACCCCATTTTTTGTGTTCATGTTGTTCCTCCTGGCCTCTTTACTGGCCTTCCGTCTGTTTTACAGATTGATTGAATCATCGTGGGGCGGGAGGGGCAGCTGGGACTGGTTCTTCCCTTTTTGGCGGTTGGGGCACCGCCTGGGGGCCAGGGACATGGCCAGGGCCAAGGTCGCCAGGAGGCAATGGGAAGTTTCTGAGGCAGCTCTCCTCACTCTCGGCAACTTCTGGGCTCAGACTGTTGGAGTGCAGCGTGGTGGTGGGGCGCACGATGACTAGTATGAGGTAGCATACTTCTACCAGGTAGCAGCCTCTTCTAGCCATCTCACCTGGGCCTGGCAGAGGTGCTGACAGCCACAGGCAGACAAGGACTTGGGGAATGAAAGGGGAAACCTTGGGGCCAGACACCCGGGTGTGCACGTGACAGGGAGGGTCAGTGGCTGCTCTTTGCGGTGCTGGGTGGTGGTGGGGGGCTCCCGGTTGGCGGGGTGTCTGGGGGATGCTGAGTCAGAGGGCTCCTGGTCGTCCTGATATCTGAGCGACTCCTTCACCCTGTGCTGAGGGGTGTTGGAGGGCTCCCGGCTATCCTGTGCTGAAGGGAGTCTCATGCTGGAGGTCTGGGGGTCCCTCCCCTACTGGGTGAGGGTCTGTTGTACTCTGATTCTGAATAGGAATGTAGGTGAGGAGGCCCTCTGGGTTTGGGTCCGTGAGGCGCCAGGTGCGGGGGCGGGGACTCACAGGACCACAGAGGGCACGAAAGGGGACTTAAACATGAAGGTGGAGCACAGGTGTGGGCGAGAGGCCTGGGGCAGGACGACGGGTGGGAGGCGCTGTCCTTTGGGGTGGAGAATGCGGTTGAGATCGCCCACAGCAGGAGTTGTTGAGGCAGAAGTGCCATCTTTCTCCTCAGTAAAGGCCTCAGGCAGGTACCACGGCTTTTATAACTGCCCTGGCACGTCACCATGCCTCCTTGTGACGTCACAGCTGCGCCCCGGGCCAATCGTCAGGCGACTTTCAGCTTGATCTTGTTTGTGTGTCCAATCAATCACCAGGCAGCTTGGCGGACCAGTCGCCCGGTGGCTCCCACCGGGACCCTCTTGACGTCACGACCCTGACCCCATCTCCCGTAACCCGTGGGATGGCTGTGCTCACACCGGCCCTTGCCCCTTGAGGCCCTTACCCAGCTGCCTCTCCTCCACCGCAGAGCCTTCATTTCACAGAGGGAGCAACTTGGGGTGGGCGCAGTCACCTGCCCACGTGGGGCAGCCACTTGGTGCTCCCAGGACCCCAGGGCATCTGAAAGCTGGGGGGAGGGGGTGGTGTTCATCATGTGGTGTGAGTCCTTCTTGGGGCCCAGCCCATCGCCAAAGCTCCGCCCAGGGGTTTCCATGGTGACCTTTAGCACACCTGGATCTTGAGGGTCCCTTTGCTGCCAAAGCTTGTCCCATCTGATAGCGGTTCTGAGGAGGGGACCTCTGGGAAAGAGACATCAGTGCCAGGTGGGTGGGCTGCAGGTGGCCTGGGGCAAGGACAGAGGAGGTGAGACTCCAAGAAGACGATCCCAGAGTAGCTGATGCAAAGGCCTGCACCAGCTGACAGGATGAATTAATCAACCCTGGAGCCTCCTGACTCTGGACTCCTTGTTGGTGAGATCGTAACCACCTGCACTGAAGCCACTTCGGCCAGAAATTCCATGACATGAAGCAGAAGCACCCTAACTGATCCATTTTACCTCCAGAGTAATGTAAATAGTTCTTGTGCCGATTCCACTAACTACTGAAATTTGTATTTATCCTAAGACATAGGCCACTGTAGATCAGAGTCATAGCTCATTCCCTTTGTGTCCTCCAGTGTCCTAGCATCTTGCTTACCTCATAGTCAGTGCTAAACATGTGTCATGAATAAAAGACCATTTACGGTCTGGACCATCAACGGAGCATAGACCTTCACCTAGACCAATATCTTTACTAAAGTGAAACAAAACAAGCAAAAATAAAAACAAAAAACAGAGAAAGAGATCGAGAACCTGAACGGCACAGTGTACTCCTTGTGGTCACTGCTGTGAAAGCAAGTCAGAGGACAAGTCTAGGCCTGGCCCAGAGGAGAGTGGATCCTGAAGATGAAGGGCTCGTGTTCCCCTCAGTCCCTGCAGGGAGGGAATCTGCCTACAGACCAGGAATTCATCTACAAACCGATCAGATGAACTTGTCATGAGATAAGCCAACAGTAAGGCGTTGGCAGTTGTTCAGGCAGCTCCTGTAATCTTAATGCACACACCCTCTCCTTCCTTTTCCTTGCAGAGCCATGCACCCATACTAAGAAGACTAGTCTCTTGGCTCCCTTGAGCCCTGGTGTGGTCATGTGACTAAGTTTTGAGTAGAAGGGCCATGTGGGATTTCTCAGGAGGATCTGGAAGTGAGGCAGCAGCCCCTTGTTGCCATCTCTTCTTCCTCCTGCAGACATGGAGTGCGCATGTGATGGCTGGACCCCCTCAGGTGGTGCCTCGAGGATGGAAGCCACGGGAGGGTGATGGAGCAGAAAGGTGGAGACAGGGTCCTAACCTTGGCAATGGGAATCCAGACTTCTTTACATGAGAGAGAAGAACTTACATTCTCTTTTCCCAGTCATTGTTACGTTGGCATTTTGTTATATGCAGACGCACTGATCCCCAACTATCCAGGGCTCCTTCCTTGCTCCACAGCTCCCCAGGGAAGGGGTCTACTAGGCCTGTATCTCCCCATCAGCTGTTGTAGTCCCAGGAATGGGGCCCCTCACCTGCCCACGCTTACAACTTCTAAAGCCCCCTCCTCTTTGGCTACAGAGATTTTTTTCCAGTTGCCAGAACTGGCCCGTCTCCTTTGTGCCACCGGGCCTCTGCATGTGCTCCTCCCTTGCCCTGGAATGTTGGCCACCTGGCTAGTCCACTGTCAGTCATTTCCTCCAGGGTGCCCTCCTGGCCCCCCACTAGCTGAGATTCCTCTGACTACTTCTTCACTGTCCTATCAGAATTGTAATCATATATGTGTTTGTGGGTCTGATTAATGTCTCCCTTCTCCATGACACTGAGTACCCTGAAAGCAGGCAGCCCCATTTGTGTTCCCTAGTCCTGAGCACGGTCCCAGCACATGGAAGGTACTCACACATGCTGAGTCGTAGCCTCCTGCACCTTTGTGTTTCTGCTCCTGTGAGGTCAAGATGCTCCTTGTCAGCACAGGCAGTGCTGAGCAAGGGTGTTGGCCTCAGTCAGAAGGCCCTAGCATAGATTTTCTGCCCAACCCTTTCTCACGTATAATTTCAGGCAAGTGACCGCTGCGACCCTGGAAGTGGGCATGATGAGAGACTCAGCTCCTGGGGACACGGGGAGAACCCCGTGAAGAACACACGGAAATACTTGGCTTCCTGCCTGCCATGGGCCACCTCCTTGCCCATCACAGCTCAAAGGTGGCTACACAAGTAACTCTGGATTCCCTTTGCCTAGGTCCTTGCTAGTTTGAGGACATTCTTCTACTTTCCATTCTTGGAGATGGCTGATGAAAGAGGTCGCAGGGCAGTCCACCAGACTGTCCAGTGTCCAGCAGTGGCTTAAGAGATGCACAGCGACTACACCCCACATTCCTGTCTGTTGGCTGGAGACGCCCTTCCCCTCCTGGAGAAGACACAGGCTGGAGATCCTGTGGGGCTGGACCCTGGACAAGTGAGAATATTAGGGGAGGTTGCATGTAGGGCAATGAGGGTAGGTGCTGAGAGCTTGAAGTGGGCAGAGATGACTGAGGGCCAATGGGAATGATGGCATAGCAGAAGAAGTTCCTGAGTGGGACAGACTGTGGGCACTGTTTGAGAAGATGCAGACCCAGGGGGCACCATGAGGGGTCTGAGCTCTGCCCCAATTGGCTCAACCACAGCTAGGCAGTGGGTGGGGGAGACATCAGGGATTGGTAGGTGGTCTCTAGATGCTGCTGGTGTGGGTGAACTCTAGGAGAGAGACTAGGGGTCGCTGGGCAGCACTGGAGGGGTTGAAGTGAGGGCCCTAGGGTTCAGCTGGGACTAGCCAAAAGGCAGAAGAGGGGCAGACTTGAGGGCCAATCATGCCATGGTGTAGGTGGGGCTGTCCTTGGTATTACAGGCATTTGTATGTCTGGCCTGGTAAAAACTCCTACTGATCTTTCAAGCCTCAGGGCAGATAGCCCTCCTCCCTGCTCTCCCAATCCTGTACATTCCAAGCATGTCAATATGTCCTGTTTAGACCCCACTCAGAGCCTTGCGGGGTCAAGTCACCACATTCTCTCCACTACTGCCACTCCCTGGCTATGTGGGCAGAGGCATGGTCACAATCTCCATTTTCCTTCAATCTCCCCTCCCCCTCTCACCCACCCAAGGAGAAAGCATCATAATCTCCATTGTCCACCAAACTCCATGTGGTGGCATTATCATAACCTACACTTTCCATCAACCATTTCACCCTCCCAATCCCCCATGGGGAAGAGTGTGTCAAGTACTCGATTTTCCATTAACCAACTTTACCCTTCCAACCAACCATGAAGAAGGCACTGTCAAATATACGCATCGTTGACCAAAACGTTGTTATGCAGCACATGACTGTACTAGGTTGGGAATCCGACTCTGGAGCCATGCTATTCCCCCTCCAAGATATGTGTGTGAGGAAGTAAGAAATAAGACTGGGGAGGTTGTTTGGCAAGTCATAATAAATTGGACCTTAAATGTCAGAACTCAGTTTGGTAAGTAATGGGGAGCTGCTGAAGATTATTGAATGGGTAAGTCACTCAACTAGAGTCAAGCTTTAGGAAGATTAATATGGCAGTAAGAGGTAATATGGATCAGAGAGCACAGATATGGAGGAGGAAAGACCAAGTAGGAGATGAATGGGAAATGAAAATGCAAAGTCTGAAATGGAGCAGTGAGAATGGAACATAAGAAATTGTTGTGGGAGACTTTTCAGAAGTAGATTCTATAGGGCTTGGGGACTTGGTGAAATGGAGGGTGAAGGAAAGTGTGAACAGTGACTCCAAGGCATCAAGCTGAACCCTGAGGAGATGGCAGCAACATGGGTGGGAGCGAGGAGGCATGCAGGGCTGGCTAAAGATGGCTCCTTTTGCTTGGTCAGTAGTGTTGGTGAGACTATACTGGACTATATTTTGGTGGTCATGTACAATAGACAGGGAAATGCTGATCTGGATCACTGGAATGAGGTTACAGGTGAGGATATAGGTTTGAGGATCCTTCACAGCAAAGCCAAGAGAGAAAGAGCCCACTCAGGGAAAGAGGGAAAAGAGAGGAAAAGAGGGGACCATGAAGGGGCCTAGAGAGAACCTTTGGGAGGAACTGGAGGGAGACAAGTTACAGAAGACAAAAGAGGGACTAGTCAGTGAGGATGCAGATCAAGAAGACATCACAGAAGTCAATGGAGGACCTATTCAAGGCAGAAGGATGGTCAGCAGCATCAAGTGCTGTGGAAAGTCAAAGAGGAAGAGGACTGAATTGCTTTGGCAACTAAGGGGTCACTGACTAGAGGATGAGATAAATACCTTACCGCCCATGTATATGGTAGAATATTATGCAGACATTAAAAACCAGGTTTTCTTAGAATATTTAAGGCAAGGTGCTTATAATGTTTAGCAATAAAAATAAAGTGAGAGTAAGAGAGAGGACACAAACTATATCTACACAACATGATCCCAAATTTATTTCGTCTGCATACTTTTTTACGTGAACAGAATATTGACATATACTGGCGTGTTTTCCTAAGTTTTCTGCCAGGCTCTCCTGCTCTTATTGAGCTAAGCAGGATTATAGGCAGAGCTGAGAATTGGAAGGAGATTCAAAAGGCTAGACGGCTTGACATTGGAAAGGGCTTGGAGCTACCTGAAGGATCACAGAAGATCAGGAAGAGGGCAGGAAGGGATGAGAATGAAAGGTTGTTGAAGAAGCCAGGAGAGCAGGGTAGAGAAGAGAGCTTGGAGGTGAGTCAGAGAAGGGAGACATTGCCTCAGTTAGTGAGATCTAGAGGAGACCTAGAGGTCTTCAGATTTTTGCGCTAACATTTGCCATGTCTCAAGCAATGTGATTCCTTGAGTTGTTTATTTGAACAACTGAAACAAAAATCTAAATTTATTTTTAATGACTTTTTAGATGTTGGATAGATGAGTCCTTCTTAAAAAAAGCATTTCAGTATGGAAAATTTCCAAACATATAGAAAAGTAGAGAAAATAGTTTAATGAACCTGATTCACCCATCATGCAGCTTCAACAATTATTAGTATATGGCCAATCGATTTCACCTGTACCTGCACATACTCCTCTCACTCCGTTACTTTGAAGCAGTCTTATCATCTATGAACATTTCAATACGTATCTCTAAAATAAATGTTCTTTAAACATAATAATAGTATCATTATCACACTTAGAAACTACCAATAATTTCTTAGATTACCAAATATTTAGAGTTCACAGTTTCTCAATTGTCTTATAATTTTTTGTTACAGTTTATTTAAATTGGGATCCAAAGTCAACATGTTGCAATTGGTTACTCTAGTTCATGAATCTTTTTTAAACTACAAGTTCCCTCTTCACCTCTTCTATTATTCCTTGAGTATTTTTTTGCTGAAGAAATCCACAGTATGGATTTTGCTGATAATATCTCCACGGTGGTGTCATTTAATGTGTTCTTCTGTCCCTTGTATGTCCTGTAAATTAGTAGTTTTATCTCTGATTGGTTTTTATTTTCTTCTTTATATCTTTCCCCATTTTCCAACTTTTCTACTTACTTTTATATTCAGAACTAAAGAAGTTTAAAAAATGTTCTTTAAGATGGCATTAGTAAAAAGCTTTCTTAAAAGGATGGATTTAGAAATTAGACTTTGGGGAAACAATAGTGAAATTCTAATAAAGTCTGTAGTTTGTTAATAGTATTGTATCAACGTTAACTTCCTGGTTTTGATCAATGTACTATGGTCATATAAGATCTTAACATTTGGGGAAGCTGGGTAAAGGGTATATGGAAACTCTCTTCACAATTTTTGCAACTTTTTTATAAGTCTGAATTTTTTTCAAGTCAAAAGAGGAATTTCAGTAGAGTTATAGAGATTGAAGCTAGATTGCAGCGAGTTAAGAAATAAAGGGGAGAAAGGAAAGAACTCGTTGGCAACATCTGGCCATTAAAAAATGGAAAGAAATTAGGAAATAGCTCAAGGGAGTAGCAAGGTTATGACAGTTTTTAAAAATTTTGTTTCTAAGGCTGGAGGAGACCTAAGCTTGCAGGCAAGAAAGCCAGAGGAGTTTGAAAATACAAAAAATAAATAAGATCGTTTGCATGTGTTTAAAGTTTTCTGTAATAAAAGTTTTTTTTTTTTAAATAAATGAAATAATTGATGTTATAATGAGGGATAGGATCCAGAGCAGAGAAGGATTTGCCTGGACAAGGAAATAAAAACATCACCTTTACCTCTGAAATAGGAGGACCCCAGGAGAGGATGGATGTGGACAGAGAGAAATTCTAAGGTGGAGAGAAACAGCATGGAGGTCGTGTATGCCTGAAGACTTTTTACTTCACAGGAAAATGAAAATGACATTCTCGATGAAAGTGAGAGACATGGGGATGAAATGGGAGACTCATGGAGCCTAGAAATTCTTTGCAAGGATTGGGAGGGAAGCAACAGGAAGCCAATTCCAGATGGATAACTGTGGGAGCAAGGAGGGCCCAGATGTGGTTGCAGAGTGGGAATACAGGCCCTGTGGTACAGTTATGATACTTTTCTCTAGCAAAGCTTGGCAGCCTTGGAGTGAGCAGATGGCAGGTGACCTAGAGTAAGGGTTGGTGTTGGAAGCACTGGCAGGTGAAAGAGCCAAGGGGGCCAAGGATGTTAGCAAGGGCAGCACTGAATGGCTGGAGGCCAAGAGCTCTGTGGTAGACTTGCTTGCCCCTGGCCTCATGGTGTTACATCAGTCATCATGACATTGACTTTGATATATAGAGTTCTTGGAAATTCTTTGTTTAGCCAAGGGGGATAGTTATTTCAGCAAAGGCAAGTCATAAAATGACAGAGCCAGGGTTTACCATTTTTGTAGGCTGTTCCATCTCTTGCAGCTCCGTTCTCTCTGGATGAGCCACCAGTGGGTTGTTAATGGTTCCACAGAAATGAGTCTCCCTTCTCTTCTGTGGCTTTACTCATAATCTGAGATTCTTGGCACTGGCTACTTCTTCAGGTCGGGAGAAGGGGCATTTCTGTCCAGCAATTTCCAATCACTAGAGTTGGTTCTTTGATTTCTCAGGCAGGTTCTGGGAACAAACTGACCAATGACCCAGAAAAGCCACTCCCCACTCACTCCTCAGGTAGAAGAGCATCCCACAGTGTCAGAAATACATGCCTTACTCTGCAACCACTGCTTCCAGCCCTCTCTTTCCAGCGTGGCTTTGGGGACTCATTCCTCATGAGAAAGTGAAGAAGAGGTAACTTGATTCCAGGAAGGTGTTTCCAAAAAGATGGTATATTCTTTTTCTAGGGCTGCCACAACAAAGTACTACAAATTGGGTGGCATAAACAACAGAAATTCATAGTCTCACAGTTCTGGAGGCTAGAAGTCCAAGATGAAGGTTTTGGCAGGGTTGGTTCCTTCTGAGGGCTGTGAGGGGAGGATCTGTTCCAGACCTCTCTCCTTAGTCTGTTGATGGCCATCTTCTCCCTAAGTCTCTTCACATTGTCTTCCCTCTATGTGTGTCTGTGCCAGTGTCCAAATTTCCCCTTTTTATAAGGATATTAGTCATATTATATTAGGGCCCACCCTATGACCTCATCCTAACTTAACTAATTACATCTGCAATGACCCTATTTCAAAATAAGGTCACATTCTGAGGTACTAGGGGTTAGAACTTCAACATATGAATTTGGGAAGGACATAATTCAAACCATGACAGATGGATTGGCACAGTACCTTCTTTCTCTCTCCCTAGTCACTTCCCTTCTATAGGCCCCCATGACCCTCTGCCTGGGGTAGTAAAATTGCTTCCTCTGAGTCCTTGTCTCCTGTCTCTCAACCTCCAGTCCACCTTGCATATGGCTGTCAAATTCATCTTTCTAAAATTCCCACTTTTATCATGATTCTTGGTTACAAACTATCAATAGTTCACTGCCTAGGGAAGTGATTTCAAAACTTTCAGTGTGTCAGAGTCATGTGTCAACTTTAAAGAAATACAGATTGCTGGGCTCTACTCTCTGATATCTTGATTTATAAGGTCTGTCTGGCTTTTTTTTTTTTTTTTGGTGAAGATTGGCCCTGAGCTAACATCTGTTGCCAATCTTCCTCTTTTTGCTTGAGGAAGATTGTCCCTAAGCTAACATTTGTGCCAATATTCCTCTATTTTATATGTGGATGCTGCCACAGCATGGCTGATGAGTGGGGTGTAGGTCCGCGCCCAGGATCCAAACCTGCGAACCCCAGGCCACCAAAGCAGAGTGCGCAAACTTAACCACTACACCACTGGGCACGCCCCTGTCTGGCATTTTTAAAAGCTCTCCAGATGCTTTTAATCATCAGATCCACTGATTTAGAGAAGAGACTCAAATTCCTCACAATCTGACCCAAGTTTATTCTCCAACTTCATCATCCTCCAGAATTCTCTGTCTACTTACTGGGCCCCTAAAGTGCTGTGACAATCCTGCCCAATATATGTTCCACTTGAACCACCTGAGGAGGTGCTCCCTCCCCCACTTCTCCAACCTGCTCTAGTCCTTCTCAAGTCTCATCTTTTCTTTGAAGTCTCCCTACCACTCTGTCCCACTGTCACCTCCCCTTTTTTGACCTCCTGTATCTTCCTGTCTGTGTTACTTGTTAGGCAGAGAGCTCCAGCTTGTGAAGGTTCATAAATCACAGAAGGCCAGGGCTGAGAGGGCCCTAGAGACCACACGTGTCTCAAAGGCCCTCAGATTTCAGAGGAGGAAACTGAGGCCCCTACATGATGTGCTCAGGGTCACACAGTGGTAGAGCCAGGAAGTGGTTCAGAGTGTGACACTAGATTTCATATCTCTTTTCCTACGTCACACAGCCAGGTGATTGTCCACTCTGGCAGGGAACTGGAGCAAATGTATTCTCTGCAGAGACTGAGCCAAAGAAGCTTTGGAGCTGAGGACTCAGGGTACAGCAGAGGGCAGAGCAGAGTTCCAAATTGAAAAGAGTGGGATTATGTGAGAACCCACACACTGAGCAGGCTCCCGTCCCCAGTACACTATCATCAGAGACACCTAAAACAAAAAACAGAATCACTTCTATCTGAAGAAATTGACCAATCTAAGAGGAAATATGGACAGAAAGGATTTATCAACAAAATGGCTAGTTTTCAACAAGCCCCACCATGCACACTGAACTTCAGACTCTTGGTTTCTCATTTTCACATGAGTAAATAGTCATGATCACCAGAGACAAAAACAGACAAACAAAAAAATGAAAAACACAGGAAAGAAGGAAGGTCCTAGAGTCCCGAGAGGAGTACAAAAAAGAAAAATAGTTTACATATAAAGGACTGAGAGGCAGAATAACATAGGACTTTTCAATAGCAACTGGGAAATTAGAAGACAATGGAATAATACCTTCAATATTCTGAGGAAAATAGTTTCCAACTTAGATTTTCTTACCCAGACAAACTATCCATCAAGTTGGAGAGCAGGCCAATTCAGACATACAAAATGCTTATCTCAGGGCCGGCCTGGTGGTGTAGTGGTTAAGTTCATGCGCTCCGCTTTGGTGGCCCAGGGTTCGCTGGTTTGGATCCTGGGCATGGACAGATGCATTGCTTGTAAAGCCATGGTGTGGCGGCATCCCATGTAAAGTAGAGGAAATTGGGCACAGATGTTAGCTCAGGGCCAATCTTCCTCAGCAAAAAGAGGAGGATTGGCAACAGATGTTAGCTCAGGGCTAATCTTCCTCACACAAACACATGAAAAATGCTTCTCTCCTGTGTATACTTCCCAGGAATACACTGCACAATGTGAGCCCCCAAGACTAAGAAAGAGCAAGCTTGGGACTCAGGAAATAGAAGATTCAACATAAGAGAGAAGACACCCAGGATGATGGGGAAGAGACTTTCCAGAACAACAACTATGCACCAGGCCTCAAGAAGAAACAACCTGCCTGGAGCAGGAGGGTACAGGGCTCCAGGAGGAAAGAAAATAAAAGAACTTATGGGTCATCTGATACATTTGACTACGTGGAAATGAAAGGCTGTTACAGAATATGGGAAGACATAACCATAGGAATAAAGAAACTAAACAGATAAAATCACAAGGTAGGAGAACAGAGGACGGCAAGGAAAGATGTAGCCAAGAAGAGAATTGAGCTAATAGACTCCTGGTGTTTGTATTGAGAGGAGTTTTATAGTTCTCTGTGAGAATTTTGGGGATGAAATTGAGACATAGAAAGATAAGGTAATTATTAAATCCAGGAAAAACAGACAGCTGTACAAGAAAGGAAATGTTATCATGGCATGTTACATAAATCAGCTCTAAACACTATTATATTAACAATAACATGAACAATAAATATAGATTTAACCAAAAATTAAAATATACCTAAATTGTAAAGACTAGGGCAGGATAAATGTGTATGCGTGTGTGTGTGTGCACCAGTTATTACACTACGGTGTCTCAGCTTCAAACCCACCCTTTTATACTTCGCTCTGTGATGCTGGGGCTGGAACTCTGCAAACTGCATTTCTCCCTTGCCAGATGGCTCCATCTGGCTCTGTCAACAGGGGAACTAGAGGGGTATTACAGAGCTGGAAGAAACTACGCCTTCCTGTCTGCTTCCTTCTCTCTCTCAATCTTCATTTATTCATTTAATTATTCGACAAACATTTATTGAATGACTATTGTGTGCCAACCAGTGTTCTGGGTATTCAGGATTCACCAGTGGCAATATCTCTGCCTCCATAGAGCTTACCTTCCAGTAGAGAAAGGAAGATAATAAACAATGTACATAATAAATAAATAAATTACAGGGCCGGGCTCGTGGCTTGGCGGTTGGGTGCGTGCGCTCTGCTACTGGCGGCCCGGGTTCGGATCCCAGGCGCCCACCGATGCACCGCTTCTTCGGCCATACTGAGGCCGTGTCCCACATACAGCAGCTAGAAGGATGTGCAACTATGACATACAACTATCCACTGGGGTTTTGGGGAAAAAAAAAGGAGGAGGATTGGCAATAGATGTTAGCTCAGGGCTGGTCTTCCTCAGCAAAAAGAGGAGGATTAGCAAGGATGTTAGCTCAGGGCTGATCTTCCTCACACACACAAAAAAAATTACATAGTGTAAGAAAGAATAAAGCAGAGTAAGAGTGATTGAGAGTGGCTGGGTGAGAAGTATTACAATTTTAAATAGAGTGGTCAGGGTAGACTTCTTTGGAAAGAACACATTTGGCCTTAAAATGAGAGTAGGCCTGGTATGTTTGAGGAACAGTGCAGAGGCCAGTGTGGCTGGACTGAAGGGAGAGAGGGTGAAGGCAGTGAGGAAGCTGAAATTGTTTGCCTTTGGGAGAAGGGAATTAGGGGAGGAGGATCTGGGCAGAAGACTGCTTTTCTTTGTTACAAGTCACATATCATCTCACTTTTTAAACCATGAACATGTACAACTTTATAAAAATAAAAATGAAATTTAAAAATAATGAATCACAAAATACAATGTGGTATCCTGAATTGGATCCTGGGACAGAAAGAGGACATTAATGGGAAAGCTGGTGAAATCTAAATAAAGTCTAGTTAATTATAACGTACCAATGTGGTTTTCTTAGTTTTGACAAATGTACCATGTACTGTAAGATGTTAACATTAGGGAAAACTGGGTGAGAGGTATACAGTAATTCTCTGTATTATCTTTGCAACTTTTCTGTAAATCTGAAATTACTCCAAAATAAAATGTTTATTTTTTTACTTATTTTGCCAAGGAAGATTTGCCCTGAGCTAACATCTGTTGCCAATCCTCCTTTATTTTGTATGTGGGTAGTTGCCACAGCATGGCTGACGAGTAGTATAGGTCCGCGCCCGGGATCCAAACCCATGAACCCGGGCTGCCAAAGTGGAGCATGCCGAACTTAACCACTACACTACAGGGCCTGCCCCTAAAATGTTTATTTTTAAAAATACCTTTGAAATAAACAGAAAACTGAATCAGGTGGTAAGATGCTGCCCTTTCCCTCCCCCAACTCCCAGCCCTGTACTCTTTCTTGGGTTTGAGCAGTTGGTTATTTACCTGGTAGAAGGAAGTGATTTACCCACGGACCTGGGCTGATCCCCAGATGGAAGGGAAAACGCCAGCAGGGAAGACTTTGTGGATCACATCTGTGGAGCATCCAGCTCATGGCTCCTTCTTGGCAGATGACATTCAGAAACTGAGAAGCAGAAACCAGGTCAGAAGCATTTACAGAGAAAAAACATGAATATGCAATTCCCTTAAGTTTTTTAGAAAGCAGAGTGCCAAAAATATCTTCACAGGACTTCACTTCTTGCTTAATCTCTGTCCCTAGTGAGCTGTAAATTTAAAGGAGTGACTTCAAAGCAGACATAACACCAGACCCTTGACTCAATGACTTTTTCCTCACTTCAGAGCTTTCTAAAACTTTTTGGTGGGGGTGCCTGTTCAGGTGTCTCTGTGGTTGATGCTAAAATATTGCCTTATGTCAGTGCTTTCCATGTGTATTTTTATATTCTTTTGTGTATGAGTTATTAGAAAGTTGTTTTAAAAATTTTTAGACAATTATTTAATGTTAGCAAAAACAAAAAAACAGCTGAATCTTTGGGGCCAATGCTGTGAAGCTTCCATCCACAATCCCTCTCCTCTCCCTGTGCTTACGCTTTTGGAAATAAAAACCAAGAAGGAAAGTATTTTGCCTGTTATTTTTGTTTTCTGTCCTATCACATATCTCCCCTGGGATAGCGCAGGCTACCCCTTAAATTGGGGTGAAAGGAAAAGGGAAAGAGAAAATGAGAGGAAGGAAAAAAATGGACATTTCAACATACTATCCAGCCACATTTAGTCCACTCTTCTGGCATCCAGGAGTCTGCCTGGTATATTTTCTAGGATTGTGAGCAGTTAGGCGGTAATGAGCAATTAGCACTCAAGAGTTTGTTTTAATTTTATTTGTTTTCTTCATACCTTTAAAAAATTACATAAGAAATACACATTCATTACAGAAAAACTTTAAAAAAATACAGACAAAATATTAAAATAAATTGAAAATCAGTTGTAATCTCAGAGATAATCACCCTAGTCCAGCATATCACCAATGCAAGAACCAACACACATGCAGAAACAGAAATGAGAGAAGCAGCACTGAAGCGTGTGAACCTCTGGCTCCAGAAGCTTCTGAGACTCAGACACCTGCCCTTCTTGTGGTGTGCTGGTTTCAAGTTTTGCCCATGGCTAATCATCACCATCACACTAACCTTCGGTATTGGATAGCACTCTTTTGGTTGTAAGTGACAGAAATCCAACTTAAATTTATTTATGTAAAAATAATAAAAACAGGATGTCTGCTCAGATGGTGTATGTTTGAATACCAGCTCTACATGGTCTTTAGCACGTTACCTGACCTCTTAAAGCCTCTGTTGCCTCATCAGGAGAATGGTACCTATCTTCTCATGAGGCTGAGTGAAATAAAGCATGTGCCTGGCACATGGTAACCGCTCCATGAATGGTAGCTAGTGTCAGCAGTCATTGAGTAGTATCTGGTCTCCCAGGGAGTGGGGACAGTGTGCTGCTAGCGTGTTATTACTAGAGGAAGTTGGAAGGCAGGAAACAAGGGGGAGAGAGGCAGGAACTTGCCTTCTCACATGTGCACGCCCTGGTGGAGTCCACATGACCTGCTGCAAGGATTGCTGGAGTGGACAGCCATGCTGCTGACGTTCTCCTCCACCGGGAGCTCCCCAGGGAGCGCTCACAGTGCCCAGAGCAGCTATTTCTTGACTAATGGGCAGGCCCCTGCAGCCAGAGTCCAGGGAAACTTCAAACTTCATCAATCATGAAGGGAGATTTTGCTTCAGATTACCTGGGGAGCTGAGAGCTCTGCAGTTTGAGGTGGTGGTTTCAGGTCTGCTGGGATGCAGAAAATCGTGTAAGACACCTCTGAGAGTTTAGAGCTGCTCATTCTACAGAGGGTACACTCGTGTGTTATGCTTATGTCCTATGTCCAACTGTTTGTCTTTTTTGGTCAAATCAAATCCATTTTGGGGGATATTTAGGATCTAGGTAATAAAAAATGTAATGAAAAACCAACAAAAGTCCAGTAAAAAACCTCTTCAGAAATGATTACTTTAATCTCTAATTCGTAGATCTTTAACTGTTCTTACTAAACATTCAAAAGTTCTTAATGGGATAGTTACTGAAACACACCTGGGATATAGTACACTCTGGTCTGCAGAGCCAAGTCAATGTCAATGTCTCAACCAGCATTTGTGATGAACTAACATATACAAATAATCAGATCTGGCTCGAGATGGCCTAGACTGAAAATATAGGCTCAAACAGGACGTGCTGTTTCTCAAGTCCCAGGGTCAGGTCGGCGAGGCCCTAAGGGATTTCCCTTCCTAGGCACTAGGTCTGTAGCCCAGGCAAATCCGTCACCTGTGTGAACCGTGAACTTGTGAGCCAAGCAGACAGGTTTTGCCTAAGTGTGGCTAACTGAGTCATAAACCATAGCACCCCGCCCAGCCCATTTATGTTTTTCTCCTACCAAAATAAAACTCTCCATTAAAACCAAACAGCAATTAAACAATTTCTAATCTTCACTATGCATACAAGGCAACCTGCAATTTAGAGCAAGATTTAAAGAGATAGACACATCTCTTAGTTTTTTCCCACCAATCTGCTTTAACAGCTGAGAATCTTTGTTTAATCTGAGTCTAGGTTTTACTTTGTGTTTGAGAAAAACACTCACCCTCCATCTTCTGTGGCTTCTCCATGTCCCAGTTGCAACTTCAGGAACCCTGATCAGTGCCATCAAAGTTGTAATTTAAAGCTTTTGGGAGGCCCAGGCTTTCTTTGTGTGTGGCAGTTATCAGTCCTTGCTGTCGAACCACTCATTCCCCCTTTGTTGTTCTGTGTAATAGAGAAAGCAGCATCTTGCTCCTGGTGACTTGACAAAACACTGAATAAGAGAGAGATCATGGCCATGGCGGGTGTGCACAGCAGGGTCCTTCCCAAACCTCCTCCTGTGTGGTCCTTTTCTAATCAGAAGGTGTCATTTGTTTCCCTTTTCAAAGGGGCTGGTCTACTTCGCCTCCTCACAGAGCAGAGAGTAGCTCAATGATTAAATTCAGCATCAGAATGAAGCAGATCTTCCTGCTCTCCAAAGTTTCCAGACAACTTCTACCATAGCCATATTAATGTCTTGAAATTAATTTTTACTTTTGTCCAAGAAGCACACACTTATCTTTAAAAGTTAATGCCAAAAGCCTCCTAAGGAAAAACAGCTGTCTCTTGCCCCATTTACTAAACTATTTTTAAGTTATTTTTTCTTTACTACTTATCTCTATTTTTCCAATGTGTTATGCACATATTGTAGGTTCGAGTCAGGAATTCTAGACTTTATCTATCAGCTTTCTCATAGGTTAAATGCGACATGGCTTTCTTGTTGTCTTCCACCTCCAGTTTCCACTGTTCCTTCTGCCAATGTTGTAATTTTTGGTTATATCCATTTTTGGCATTTATATTATTATGACTATGTAAATACTGTCATTGCAGAGCCAAGCATAATTGTAATTATGCTTCCTTTCTTATAAACTTTTTGATATTCTTAGCATTAATAATTCTCCCCCTCCCACTGTCATTTGCTTAAATTTCTCGGTTCCTATGGATGCCTTCTTAACATGAGTATTCACATAGTTAAATGTATCAGATAAATAACCCGATAACTTTCCTGCCTCTGTCATCATGCTCCAAGTCGACTTGTCACTCGCTGGGTCAGCCTTGCAGCTATGGCTCTGGCACTTCTCGTCATCATCCTGGAAATCCTCTTTGACTCTCACCTGCATTTCATCCTGTTTCCTGGATCCCATGTCTTCCTCTTTTTTGGTTTGTTAACTCCCTCGTTTTCATGGATCACATTCTCAAATAGTTTCCTGAGAAAGAAGGCATGGGAGAAAAGTCTTTTGAGAATTTTCAAGCCTGAATTTTTTTTATTCTCGTACTTGATTGATAATTTGGCTGGGTATAGAATTTTAGATGGAAGGTGATTTTTCCCCTTAGAATTTTGAAAGTGTTGCTCCATGTTCTCTAGCTTCTTATATTACAGCTGAGAAGTGGTCATTCTTATTCCTAGTTATTTTGATGTAACCTTTTTTTTTCTCCTTAGAAACTTCTCTTCATCCCTGGTGTTCTGAAATGTTATCATGATATGGATTGTATTCTTTGTGCTGGCACTTGATGGGCCCTTTTAATCTAGAAACTCAAGTCTTTTTGTACTAAGAATTTTTCTTGAATTATTTGTTTGATAAATTTCTTCCCTTCTCAATTTTCTGTTTTCTCTTTCTAGAATCCTTATTTATTGGATATTGGACTCCCTGAATTGAACCTCTTATTTTCCAGCTCATTCTTTCCTGTTGTCTATCTCTTTGTTATTATTATTATTTTTTTTGGTGAGGAAGATTAGCCCTGAGGTAACATCTGTTACCAATCCTCCTCTTTTTTGCTGAGGAAGACTGGCCCTAGGCTAACATCTGTGCCCATTTTCCTCCACCTTATATGTGTGATGCCTGCCACAGCATGGCCTGATGAGCAGTGCATAGGTCCACGCCTGGATCCAAACCCGCGAACCCCGGGCTGCCGAAGCGGAGAACACAAACTTAACCACTATGCCACTGAGCCGGCCCCTATCTCTTTGTTATTTTGTTCTGTTTTCTATGAGACTCTCTTGAATTTATCTTTCACCCTCCTATTGATTTTTTTCAACTTTGGCTACTGCATATTTAATTTTCAAGCACCGTTATAGGTTTTCTACTTCTCCTCCTTCTATGGCAGGCTCCTCGTGCTATTATCTCTCCAAAGATTACATACAATTTTTCCCTGAAGTTTTTTCCTCTTGATCTTTCCTCCAAGTCCCTTTTTCCTGTCTATTTGTTCTGGTCTTTGTTTTTCACCTTGGGGGTCTTTTTCAAATGTCTGTGGATCCTTAGCTGTTTATTAAAGTTTGAGTCAATCACTACAAAGCTGATGGGGGGCTCTACATGCATGGATAGGGTTTCCTTCTGGTGATTTTCACTGTAGGACAGTGGTTCTCAATAGGGACAGCTCCTAGGGCATTTTGGAAAGTTGTGAGGATTTCTAGTTGTCACAGTTATTGGGGAGCTGTGACATAATAAGAAATATAAATTTTTGGTCTTTGCCCCTGGTCCTGACACAGAGTTCCTAAAACCCCTGTAATTTCCTGAGTAACAGGGGTACTAGGAGCTTCTTACACAGAGTTCCTAAATCCTTTGATTTATTTCCTAATGATAGAAGCATCTTTTGTTCTAATGAGGCATCTCTTGGTGGGCTCCTGGATAGCTTCAGGATAGGGGCCAGTCACCAGAAAGGCCAAACCATGATTAGAAGCTTGGAACTTTCAGCCCCACCTCCTATCCTCTGGGGAGGGGAGTGGGGCTGGAGATATAGTTAATAATCAATCATGCTTATGTGATGAAGCCTCCATAGAAATTCCTAAACTACAGTGTTTAGAATGCTTCCGGGCTGGTGAACACATTGAGGGGTTGGAAGGGTAATTCACCCAAACTCTATTGGGACAGAAGCTCCTGCGTGAAAAATTCTTTCAGATCTTGTCTTATGTACCTCTTCATCTAGCTGTTCATCTGTATCCTTTATCATATATTTTATAATAAACCAGGAAACATAAGCAAATGTTTCCTTGAGTTTTGTGAGCCATTATAGCAAATTACCAACCTGAGAAGGCAGTTGTGGGAAGCCTGATTTATAGCCGGTTGTCAGAAGTACAGGTGACAAGCTGGGACGTGTGACTGGTATCTGAAGCAGGGGGCAGTCCTGTAGGACTGAGCTCTTAATGTATATGGGGTCTGCCCCAACTCTGAATAGTTAGTGTCAAAATTGAATTGTAGGACACCTAGTTGGTGTCTGGAGAGTTGGAGAATTGGTTGGGGCAGGGGGGTAAACCACACACATTTGGTGTCAGAAGTGTAATGAGTGTAGAGGAACCAAGTCTTCCTTGAGGGGCCTACTAGTATGTAGTATGTGGGGGCCAAGGACGCTAGTTGACTTGTAGGACAGTCCCATACAACAAAGATTGCCATGTGTCTAGGGTTGCCAGATAAAATACAGGACACCCAGTTAACATCAAATTTCAGATAAACAACAAATATATCTTTTGTATCAATAAGTCTCAAATATTGCATTTTTATCTGTGTTCTATTCCACTTTCAGTGTCCTCCTGCATAGTTATGTAGGTGAAAAAGCATTTTTAATTATTTGATTCAGGATATTGGCTCTGATTTATATATAAATACAAATCATTTTTTTGGCATGGATTTAATATACCCTGAGATTTCCATAGATTTGCATTTCTAGGAATACAATCACCATGTAAACAAAGGGGAGACTGGATTTTGTATTGTTTAGAACTTAACCGAGGGTTGTTCACCATTTAGACAGACGTATCACTCACAACAGCCCTGCTTGTGACCAAATATGCTGATATTAATCTGCAATTGTAGTTGTCTTACTCATGGTGACTCAAATATACTAATTTAGACCTTATTTCAAAATGGCAAATATAAGAAATATAACAAAATATAATGAAAGAAGTGTCAACAATATTCAGTTGAATATTGTCCATCTTGTATTCAAACTTATTCATCTCAAGAAGATGAAAACATCTAACATTACATCTTCCTGGGTATGCTGCCCATGTGCTTTCATAGTGAAATACAGTTATTGTATTGTAAATTATCTTCCTTTCATTTCTCCTTTGTAAGGACATTATAACATTTTAAAAAAAATTATGTGTAGGTTGATTATTTTAATTATGAATTTCATTTCAGATTGTAAAGGGGATATTTCAAAATATTTATTTTAAAAAGAAGGTGTTTAGTACCTACAGCATGGTCAAACCTCAAAATAATTATGCTTCATGAAAGAAGCCAGACAAAAAGAGTACATACTGTATGAGTCCGTTTTTATAAAATTCTTGAAGATGCAAACTAACCTTTAACAACAGAAAGCAGATTAGGTTGCCTGGGAATGGGGGGTGGGACAGGGAGTGGCAGGAGCGGGGATTACAAAGGGGTACAAGGAAACTTTTAGGGGGATGGATATGTTCGTTATCTTGATTGTGGTGATGACTTCACGAGTTGATGAGTATGTCAAAATTTTCCAAATTGTACACCTTAAATGTGAGCCATCTACTGTATGTCAATTACATCTCAATATAGCTGTTAAAAACCAAAAGAGAAGGTGTTGGGTCTGATAGAGTTGAGGCCAACTGCTACAGGGCCATTGGGCAATGATGGGACTTTTGTACTGAGGAGGTTCCAAATGTCAGTATCTGTAGATCTTTCTCCAAGTGTGATTCAATTCTCCCAATCAAGATACTTTCATATTTCTCCTGGGGAATATGAATCTGGCTGCCAGCATTCTTAGAACTAAGCAGAGGAAGGGCAAGGGGGTCTCACCATTCAGCTTGTAGACTTTTACTTAATTCCCTGTTTTCAAGCCATCTCCTCACCCCACCTTCCACTCTGCCTGCTGTCCCAGTCAGATACCTCTCTCACTACTGTCAGTGTTTTCAGGTCCACTTCCTCTAGAATACACGCTCTAAACATGTTCGAATAGAATGATTATAAAAAAGAAAAGGTTTTCTGGTAATCATTGATTTAGATAACGCCCGGATGACAGAATCAGTTGGTTATTACGTGAGAACAGGACAGACATTTGGGGTAGAGGCTTGGCCTTTTCAGCTTTTGCAGACGATGCTGATGAGACAATCTACTCCCCCTCAGACAATCCCTTGCTGCCACTGCCAGAGACAACAGCAGGTAGGATGTAGCAATTCAGATGTTCTCACACCTGGATGTCAGCAACTCCAGAGCAGGGACCTGGAAAGGATTCGGGTCACACAGTGCCTACATTGCTGGTGGAGCTTTGAGGGCTTCACAGAAAGGCTCTGGACGGAGATTATCATGAGGATTGCCAGTGTCTGGGGCCCGGCCTAAAGGCAGCATTCCCTGGGTGCTCCCAACAGGCGCTCTCCATTCTTTGTGAAGCCAGCAGTGCTTCTGCCATTTAACCAGTAGCTACTATTGGTGAGCACTTACTCTGTGCCAGGCACTGTCCTAGCACTTTCCATATTATTTCAGTGATTTTACAACAATCCTATTGTTTTTACCCCCATTTCACAGACAAGGCAACTGAGACTCAAATAATAGGTTAGAAAACATGCCCAAAGTCACTAAGCTAGGAAGTGTCTGAGAGAGAACCACAGCCAGCCAGCCAGACAGGTTCCAGAGCTGGAGATTCCACCCAAATCCAAATACTATTTCCTTAAGAACTCCAGCTATGGGAGTTTTAAGTAGAACTTAGGGATTAAGGAAAAATTCTTTGGGGATCATTCTTGCCGGGGCTGTGTGAGGAGAGCAAGGTGCCGCAGGCTACGGTGAAGTGGGGCACCACTGGCTCCCTGCCTGAAATAGAGGGGCGATACTCTCACTAGATCATCATGTCTCCACATCAGGGGCTTGCTGTCAGGAGACCCAGGTTCAAGTCCTCATTCTGCTACTGTCTCACTGTGTGACTTTGAGTCACCGCTAATCTCTCACTGGACATTGGAGACTGGGCCTCAATGTCCTCATCTGTTAGGGGGAAGATTCGACTAGACAAGTCTGAAGTTCCTCTCAGCTTTAAAATGCTGGGATTCCATGTGTTATCTCTCCCAGAGGTATTTGCATTGTGGAATGAAAGGTCATTTGCTGCTGTCTCAGAAAGGCATTCCTCTCCCAATGCCCTGAACTGAACCATCTTGAGCAGCTGTCTACCCAAGGGCAACCCTCTCCTGAGCCAGGCTGTGGCAGCAGAGGGGTTAAATAGCACGCCTTGCCCTGCTCCAGGCAGAGCGGTTGTAAGGACTTAAGCATGTTGCAGCTCTGCCGCCAGCTGTGATTCACCACTAACTGCGATTATGTAAGCACCCAGGAACAGGCAGCATCACATACATGCTGGCAGCCACAGACCTCTCCCATCCGACTCACTACTATTTTTTTATCCTTCTTTTGGAAACAAGCTTCTTTGAGTTCATCTTTGGAAAGGAAATGAAAGCATTATTGGAGAACAGGCAGAACAGGAATTGTCCGTCAACAGGAGAGAACCCGACCCTTGAAGGGAAGCTGAAATCAGAATGTGGAATCCCTGAGCCTTGAGTCTCCATCGCCCAGTCCTGGCTTGCCGCTCTCCCTGCCTCCCCCACCCCACCTGTGTGGTCCACCTTCCCTCCTGGGACACCCCCAAGGTAGCCCCACCCTCACCAGGAGCCCCAGGCAGGAAAAGTGAGACCCAGAGGAGGGACTGTCCCTGGGGACATGCAGTGAGTGAGTGTGGGTAGGGGTGTGGGGGCGGGGGGGACAGAAAGAGGAGTGCCAGGATTCTGCAGCTGGGGCGACGACCGCACAACAATAATTTTCCAAGGAAAGAATAGAAACCTGCTTCTCAGATTCCTCCAATCAGGTTGCACGCTTCAACTCAGCTGTCACTCCAAGGGGAAGGTGTAGCTTAGATTTTAGCTTTCTTCCCGTCTCCATTGCCTGACACTTCCACTGTCAAAGATTCCTTCCACCTCCAGGTTTGTTTTCTCCTGTGTCCCTCCACTTGTCTGAAGCTCACCTTCCCATCTGTGCTCCGCATCCACTCCCTACAAACTACAACACAAAACCAGCAAACATGAGCCTTCTCTGTCACTGAGCCCGTCACTCTTTCTCTGTCTTTCCTTTCGTAAATTTCTTGAATGCATGAGTCTGTCTTTGCTGCCTCCACTTCTTCATCTCCCATTTGTGTCTGACTCTAGAGGGCAATGAACTGTCCTTGCAGTCCCCCGTGACCTTCTCATCGCTCAACCCCAAGGCCTTTTTTTAGTCCTCATCCAATTTAACCTCTTGGCAACATGTGACATGCCAACCAGTTGCTCCCTCTCCTAACTCTCTCTCCTCTTGGCTTCTGCGACCCATCTCTTTACGACTCGATCTAGCTCTCAGAAATAATCACCTCCTGCTCGGTCTCTCTTGCCGTTTTCTCTTCCTTGGCCTGGATACCACATACACATATGTACACATGTACTTGCAGGTAGGCAGGTATTGATCCCCTGTCTCTTTCCAAAAAGGATTTAAACAGGTGACAGAAATATGCACTACACTAGGATAGTAAAAAAGGAATCAGATGGAATTGGTGGGGAATTAAGAGTAAACTGTAGCCATAATAAATGAAGAATGTAAAACTTTATCCAAAGGCACCATAAAGTCATTAGTCCACCCAACAAATCTGATCACGACTCTCCCACCAAAAACTCCTGGATGGCCCATCATTGCCCAACTCTTTAGCTTAGCCTTTCTCAGTTGAATGCTTTTCCAGCTCATTTCCTGCTCTGGGCCTTGGTACAAGCTGATCCCTCTGCTTAGAATGTACTCCTGTGCTCTCTCCTCCTCCTCATGTTGCCCACTCGGCAAACTTCTATTCATTTTTTTAAGACAGTTCCAACATCACCTCTTCTGTGAAGCCTTCCCCAGCCCCTCCTGTGATAATTTCTCACTCTTTTTTCGTAGCAAATGAATAAACTTCCTTAAGCCTCAGTTTCTGCATCTGGACAATAGGAATAATAATAGAGCCTAGTTCACTGTGAGGATTAAATGAGATACCTATGCAAGGTGCTTAACAGAGTGCCTGGCGTACTGTAAGCCTTTACTAGGAGCTGACGGCTAGATATTTTACCCCCTTTATAAATGGAGAGGACAAGAGCCAAGAAGACTAAGCTATTTTCTTAAGTTAACTAGAATCCTAATGATGGAGCTTATAACATGGACCCGATTCCTCTCACCTACGCCACAGGCTATTCTATCTCTGCCCAGACAGTCTCTCAGGTGATGCTCTTCATCAGTCCCTGGCTGTTCCTCTCTGGAAAATCCTTTCTACCCTAAAAGTTGACCCCCTCCAATTTAAGCACTACTAGCCTGTGTAACTTTAGGGGTGCACATGTGAGCACAGGTGCTCTTCGGCTCTAACCCTGCTGCCTCAATCTTGCTGACATTGTTGTCTCTGTAATTCAGTGCTAAAACAGTCCGGTCTCACTGCGCACCGGGATTGCCAAATGGATTCAGAAGTCAGGGATAAGGCATCCCCGTGCCAGCGGCCAGCCAGGTGCCAGGGCTACCAGCCCCAGCCAAGGCATTAGCTGGCCCTTGGTGCCAGGAAACCCTGGGTGACCTGAAGTCTGGCTCATAGCAGCCAGGAGTGGGTTCCCAAGGGCCACGTCCTCAGCAGCCCTCTGCCTGTGTACACTCATGTGTGTGCATGTGTGTGCGTGCCTGTGTGTGTCTGTGTGTGTAACTCTCCCTTTGGTGGGTTAGGGACCTTGTGTCATTTCTCAAAATGTCATTTGTCAGCCAAGAAACATGCCTGGTTCAGAGTCAGGGGCCAGTAGTGTCAGAGTCACTCAGCAATAGGTCTTTAACTGGGGGCTGGGGAAATTGCTTAATAATTATACCAACACTAAGTGGTAGCTAGTATCCATTCATATCCAGAGAGAGGAGGTGGGAAGCTCAGGAAGGCCAAATGCCTCACCCAAAGTCACTCGGCTCATAAATGGTGTTTACACCAGGTCTGCCTGACCCTGAGCCCGGGTCCTTTCTTGTGTGCCTCGTGCTCCTTTCATAAAAGTAGGGGAACACATGAAGACTTGGATAACCATGTGGGGCACCCTACAAATGTAAGCTGCTGACTTATTACCTTCCCGAGGCTCCAGTGCTACCCTCCACGTGAGAAGTGCTGCCAATGAACATGCTTGGGGTGGCAATTATGGGGATGCACCCTGAGGAGGGAACTCACAGCCCTGGAGAGCAGGAATTACACATTACAGTTGGAAGAGTGGGCTTAGCCAGCATGTGGGGAGCACTGTATTGGTGTTGGGAGGCTGGGTGCTGGCTCTGGGATCTTGAGCAGTTTTCTTCAATTTCTCCATCTTAATGTGAGAAGCTGGGGAAGATGACTTTGAGGTTCCTCTCTTTATGGAAATAAGGGGTTTTCATGTGGTGTCAAATCTTTCTCCTGAGATGAGGATTATTTTAAAAATTACAGTGAGCACATAGTATCTTACACGTGTGTGGAGCTTCGTGAACACTTTCCATTGCACGTTCACATTCAGAAGGGCTTTTCAGTCTATCTTATTTTACATGGCACAATAGTTTTCATACTACATGGTAACTGAGTAATTGATTTTTATGGCACCTTCCTGCCGATATGCTCCAGGGAGAACACCCATCGCATTCATGGTAGACATTTACCACCTACAGACCTCAAGGAGGGGAACAAGCAGGGTGGTGTCCATCAAGGGGACAGACAAGGACAGGCCTGGAGAGAGGTGTGTGGTCGACGGGCACTGAAGGCTCCGGGGCTGGGGTGGGCAGCAGTCAGAAAGAGCAGCCTGGAGAGGCAGCACAAGCTGGTGGCCTGAAGCTGGGTCTGGTCTGATCCATGCAATGGTTTAAAGAAATTCAAAATAATTGCTAAAATTGAAACTCAGAATATTTCACATTAAAAATCAGCAGTTTGGGCTTCTGTTGAAAAATGGGAAGGGGCTGCATTGAGACTGTACTCCCACTGGCCACCTTTGGCCAGGTGCCCCTTCATAGGGAGCAGACACTGTCCAGTCCAGCCCAGGGCCTCCTCCACGCTTGTCCCTGTCACCTGCATCTGTGGGCACCTTCCCTGAGTACTCAGCCCACTGTGTCCAGCTACGTGGGGGCCTAAGTCATGCTCAACAAACTTATGGGCAATTAAATTTCCCAAATGTGACACTGCAATCTGGCCCAATCTTAACTGGGCCCCCAATGGGCTGCCAAAAGATGTGAGCTTTTGTACATATTGGTGGAACGTCTTTTCCAGACGAGGCCGTGAAAGCAGGCTGTCTATGCTGGGATCACTTGTTCCATGTCAGGCACTGTTCTATGTACTTTAACTGCTGCAAACACCCATGCATGAGGTAGCTACTAACAGCCCCATCTCATGCATGGAGAAAGTGAGGCCCAGAAAGGTAAAGCAACTTGCTCTGTGTCACACAGCCAGGAAATGGCAGGGCTGGGAGGGGAACCCAGGCAGTCAGACTCCAGAACCACCCTGCTCCACCTGGCCACATTAGACTTCTCTGAGTCGGTCTTCTCATCTGTGAAAGGTCTGCCAGTCATCCTTGCCTCACAGGGGGCAAACGAAGTCAGGTGTGTGAAGCACGTGGTAAACTGCGACGTGCTCTATGTTAGTTGTTATTAGTAATTACTATAACCTGTAAGTCAGGATTCAAACTGGAAGCCTGTGGCTGAGGCTACCCTGCTTGTCAGTCTCCCTCCAGCTGTGGCTCTGTGGCTGCTAGGCGGGGAGCAGGTGTCACTAGCATCGATTCTTGAAATTCCAAAATGGTGTGAACAAGGAATCCATTAGAGGCTACGCTGCAGGGTGGCAGCTGAGGTGTGGGGCCGGTTTTCAAAGTTACAAGGTCTAGTTTATTTCAACATCCTTTCCTCCCACCGCTGAATTAAGCCCACCTACAGTCACTGCTCCTTGTTGGGAGGTCCAGGCTTGCCCACAGCCAGGGAGAAGAGGAGGGTTCACACACCCTCTCGCTGAGCAGTTCCCACGGCACCCATGTACAGGAGTGCAGTCTGTGGACTGCATGCTGGTGCTGACGAAGGGAGCAGATGGGCGCTGAAATTCAGCTCATGCTCTGTTCACAGAGCATGTGTCCTGTTGTGGGCTGTACCCCTAGGAAGAAGCAGTCTTTCTCTTTGTACAAAGGTGCTATCTGAGTGCCTCTGGTGTGTCTACTCAATTGGTCTTCCCAGAGGGGGCGCCATTTTCGGTTCATATGAAGGCCCCCTGTGGGCTAGCGGGGGCCCCGGTTGTGTACCCTAAAGATACAGACGTTGGACTCCTTTGCTGCCCAGGAACTCAACCCCTACCTCCAGCTCCCAATTATCCTCTGCTGGGCCCATGGATCCACTCTGTGGCAGGCTCACAGTTCTCTGTCCAATCCATGTTCTCCCATGGCTGTGCGCCATTCACTCCCCTTCTCCCTCCTCCATCTAATCTAAGACTAGGTCATCCAGGGCCAACTCCCAAGATCCAAGGCCACGATCCCATTTGCTTGCCCTTTGGCCTTTGTTCCTGGTTCTGTTTCTGGTAACTTCCTAGGAAGTTACCCTGCTTCCCCACCTGTACCTTCCAGTTCCCGGGCCCCAAGGCTGGGGAATTCTCCTAAATCCTGGAGCTTAGCTGCAGATTCCCAGCTGTGGATAACCTGTCTGACCAGACTTCCAAGTGCCACTCTGCTGATATTGCCTGCACTCTGCCCACTTGCAAGTCTAACTCCTGCTCTGTCCCCCCACTATTCACTGTCTGTTTCCACAAGAGCTGGAGACTGTCCCGTGACAGTGACATCCAGCCTTACCCGGCTGGCTGTGCATCTGGGATCAGGTTTGGCCAGAAGGTCACTTCCCTCAGTACCCATCCCACCCCAGTGGTAAAGTTGGGCTGGTTCAGACCTTCACTGCTGGACTGTCTTATGAGTAGATAAACCATCATGCTCAGACAAGTCCAGAGTGATGACCCAATGGAGCAATGGTTCTTTACCTGTGTCTGCCTTAGGACCCTGAGGAATCTACACATGGCGCCAGAACACAAGAGGTGCTCACCAAATAGTTTCTGAATCTTGGCTGTCCATACTGCAGCCATTCTTACCTGGAAGATGATTCAGAATTTCTGCAGATGGGTGTGGCAGTAGCTGGGGGGAATTTAAAAATCCCCCCTGCTCCTATTGAGAATCACATATACCTCCCCTCCACACCCCAACACTTAGAGGCCTGTCCTCTTGGAATCACTGCACTAGAGTTTCTTCGTTGACTTTAACTCAGATGTGACAAGCTCTAGGTATGAGGAGAGGGACAGCTTCCTCTATTTCTAACTTGCTGCTTTCTGCTCTATCTCTAGGGATATATACCTTTATTCCTATTAGCTTGGCTCCCTGCCTTTGCTCCACAGGTGGTTTTGGGGGACCAAGGTGGCTGTACCCCAAACTTGCCACAAGCTTGGGCTGACTCTGAAGCCCGAAGATTGAGCTGACCTGGGTTGGAGACAGCATCCTTTATCCCCCTCCCCTCAGACCCAAGCTGGCTGGGGATCCCAAGGCCAGTGGTCCTTTGAAGGGGGCCCCATTCCACCCTGACACAGGCTAGGGGAAGCCCCCCCCTCCTCCGAGATGCGATGACCCCACTCTCCAACCCAGGAGTGCCCAGTGCCCATCACTGGAACAGAAAGTCAAGCTTGGGGATGTCAGGGCTGTTGGTTCTAACATCTCCTAGGCTCTCCCATTATCCACAGGGTCAGACAGGAATGGGACTCATTATCCCTGTTAATACTCTAGTCAGGGAAGTGACAGGGCACATCAGAGGGCCAACCTAAAGGGGAAGCCAGAAATCCTACTATCTGGCGCCCCTCTTCTCGCAGCCTTTGGAGGGGCCACTGTGGGGTTTCGCAGGCAGCTGGGCTCCCTCCGGTGACCTCAGCGGTCCAGGATTGTGCAAGTCTCCCGGGCTCCAGCCCACACCCACGCCCCACCCAGTCTGGCAGGACCCTGACTCATTTCCACGTGATTGGGCAACCACTTTTTGGCGACCGACCTTGACAAGAGGAGCAGTGAGGCGGGGCTAGGGACTAACTGGGAACAGCATCCACCACGCGTTCGTCCTGGTCTCACGGAAGCGAGTGTTTGCACGAAGAAGGGGACAATGGACTCTGCTGCCTTTTATCTCTGACTTCCCTACTCCAGCCCATTCTCCCACTCTCTGGAACCCAGGGCCCACATGCTGCTGCCCTTCACTCCCCATGGGCCGGATCTAGCCAGGTGTTCTGATCGGTGCTGAAGACTATCTGTCCACTTCTCCTTTCCTCGGCTGCCTCACTAGACCCCACTCCTCCGGGCGCCCCACCCCTCCCCGCACACCAGTCCGCGCGCCCCCTCCCGCGCGCTCGCCCTCGGTCGCGCCCCCTCTCTCCACTGGTCTCACCTCTCCCGGCGCCCCTCCTCCGCGTGCCTCTGCACTTCCCAGTGTCTCCGCTCCTGGCGCCTCCCACTCTTGCGCACGCGCGCGCGCAGACACACGTACCTCTTTTGGTGTCCTGATTTATTTACTCTCAGGCAGCTGTTAGGTTGGAAAGGCACTGACAAACTAGGTCACTCTACCTGGGGAAGAAAATCATTGTTGTATGGTGCTATGTTTCCCAGTAGAATTTGCATCCCCTAACTGCAAGAGGAATTGAAAAAGCCCTTCTGTGATAGGATTTCAGACATTATCGACAGTCAATGGGCAGGGGGATTTACAGTTAGAGGAATCGTTCTGCTCACTATGGAATCATGCTTTGCAGCGAGGGAAACTACCCAAATTGCCGAAGAGCAGCGTCTATCCTGCCCCCTAGGTCCCGTCTCTCTTAGGCTTCTAGAACCCTGAGACGCGGCAATGCATGTACTTTTCAAAGGGGTCCTACTGCAGTATTGACTAATATGTGTTTGAGATCTGGTAAAACTTACAGTGTGTATCTTCCGTTTATCGAAATAGGTGTATCTCTGTCTCTGCCTTTTCAGTCAGATGCTCTCAGTCTGATTAACAGATTGCGGGTGAGAAAGAGAAAAGAAGAGGAAAAGCAACAACTCTCTGTAAGCATAATAATAACATTTTAACTTGAAGTCAACTGAGAAAGAGCTAGAAACACCTTATATGAATGCGTCTATAAATGGTCTGGAGAATCTGGACGCATTCTTATAAATGAAATTGATTATTACTCTGCGTGAGCTGTGAATGAACATAGCTGCAGACAGAAAAACTGGGAATGATGCTCTGGAACAGTGAATATACAGCACACTAATGATCTGAACACATGCACTTAACCACATTTTAATAGGAACACTAAAGGATTGCTAATATGTGATTTTTACAACTGTTCTGCTTCTGTTTTACTTTGGGGAAAAATTGAGGTTTTGCTCAAGGATGACTTATACTGTGAGATTCCCAAATGGGATGTGAATGTGGAACTACAGCTGGGATATGGGAAGGCAGTAGGAGGACCAGCATCTGGATACAACAGTGCCTGTGAATCCCTCCCAGGATTTCTGCTCAGGCTGTGCAGCAGGCTGTCCATCTGAGTTTTTGTCAACATTTGTAATAGGATGCAAAGAAGAGTCATAGAATATCATGGAAGACACACAGAAGCCTGGAAAGCACCCAGCTTAAACAGCTGGGACTGCAGTTGCTGAATTGCAGTGCCAGTGTATTTTCTGGACCATTTTTGATGTTTGGGCTGGGATATTAGGGGCAGTTAGCGTGTGGCTAAGAGCGCAGACTCTCGAGCCTTGCTTGGAATCAAATTCTAGGTCTAGCTGTGTGACCTTGGGCAAGTTACTTAAGCATTCTGGTCTGTATTTCCTCCCCTGTACAGTGAGATAACAATGTTGCTATGAGGATTAAAGGAATAAATATCAGTTAGAAGAGTGCCCAGGGCTTAGCAGTTAAGTGCGCACACTCCGCTACTGGCGGCCCGGGGTTCAGATCCCGGGCGCGCACCGACACATCGCTTCTCCCGCCATGCTGAGGCCGCATCCCACATACAGCAACTAGGAGGATGTGCAACTATGACATACAACTGTCTACTGGGGCTTTGGGGAAGAAAAAAAGGAGGAGGATTGGCGATGGATGTTAGCTCAGAGCTGGTCTTCCTCAGCAAAAAGAGGAGGATTAGCACGGATGTTAGCTCAGGGTTTATCTCCCTCACAAAAAAAAAAAAAAAAAAAAAGGAAGAGTGCCCAGCACATGGTGGGCAATTTAAGTATTAGCTTTTTATTGCTTTTATTATGTAGAGAAGGATCTCAGATAGAAATTGCATTGGACTGCTAGTAAATGGACGTAAATAACTGTGGTTTAAAAAAAAATATGAGCTTTATTTTATTTTTTTCTTTTTTGTAAAAGAAGTACATAGGTATGAATTACAAAACTGGTGTGAGGGACCCGTAGAATTCCCTCTATCCTCTGCTCTATCAGCCATCTGCTCTATCATCTATCTGCTCTGTCATCCGTCTGCTCTATCATCCATCTGCTCCGTCATCCATAGTGCATGACTTCCATCTCTGGGTTGCTCGTGGTTTAACATAGCTACCGAAAATCAAGCTATGACATGTGTGTTCCAGGCAGGAAGCAGGAGGAAGTGGGGAAGAACAAAAAGAGAAGCAATCTCCAGTTGCCTGTCCCCATTTAAAGAGTTTTTCCTGTGCCCTCTTCCCCCTCCCCAACAGGTTCTTCTCACATTTCCTTAGCTAAAATAATGTCACATGGCCATATGGTTTTAAAGGAGGCTGAAAAATGTAGTTACTCCAAATAAAATTGGGGTTGTGTTACTAAGGAAGAAGAGGAGAGTAGTACTGCTTGGGGAGGCAACCAGTGGTTGCTGCCTAGTTATATCCCAGATAAGAAGCTCGTGTTTTAGGATAATCTTGATTGGTTACTTTTATATGCTGAGGATTTGGGAGATGCTAAGTAAGGTGTAAAGTGTCTGTACATACGCAAAAGCCACTTAAGAGACTGTAATCAGGTTTAGAAATTAATATGGCTCTTTGATACCTTTATGAAGCCCTTTGATTGCTGATCTGATCTAATCTGTTTGGTAAGCTTTAAAAACACTAGCTGAGGGGACTTCTGGATTAACACCCCTTTATACACCATCTCTTGCCTTTTCAATAAAATATCCATGAAGCCATGGCAGATAGTGGTGACGGGGAAGCTTGTAACCCTCCTGAAAACTAAATCTAATAGACAGCATCAACCCAGAATTTCAGAGGAACCTTTAACATAGACAAATGAAGGTTAAGACAAACCTTCACCTCACTTGGATCATGAAACAGAACGTACCTGAAAAACATAGGACCCTTCAGACCTCCGCACTGTTTACCTTTTGACTCAAAGACTCACCTTGATCCTCTACTGTGGGGTCCTGTGAGGTGATTGAGGTTGAGTCTCCTCCTCCTTCCTTGTTATCTTTCTGCATCTATTTAGAGACAGCAATTCCCCAGAAGTTAGCTAGGCAATAAATAGAGGGATGGGGTGTGTGTGTGTGTGTGTGTGTGTGTGTGTATGTTGGGAGACACCAGGGTAGGAGGCTGGCAGTAGTACCTACATCCCAGGAGATATAATCCTTACAGGTAAAGAGCTGCTAGAGTTGGCATTGAGAGAAAGAATTGCGTCAGAACCAGTCAGAATAGTAGCTGTTCAAGCATCACAGTGGTTCAGAGAGTCAAGTGCAGGACTTAAATGGATGAACACCTACTGGAAATCAGAACTGGGCTGGATGTTATGTACCCCAATCGCCCTTTAGCTGTGGAAATGAGAATGGAGTTTGACCTTCACATAAGTAGAAATGGAGCCAGGGGAAATCTCCACACATTGTTCGTTGTCAAATACCAAGTTTAGATAGTGTTTATCTTTTAAAAATGATTTAAATATGACTGAGAGGAGAATAGCATTGATACTCTGGAGCCAGACTGTCTGAGTTCAAATTCTGACTCCACCATTCATGGCTCTGTGACCTTGGGCAAGTTACCTCACCTTGGTGTCTCAGTATTCCCATCTATAAAATGAGATTAATAATGCTTCTTTCTTCCCGATTGTTGTGAGGATTACATGAGTCAATACACGAGAAATACTTAAGACAGTACATGCTGAGCACTCAATAAATGTGAGCTATATTATGATGATGAAGAGTACGATTAAAGAGAAAAACAATTTAATATGGAACCTGTAAATAAATTACAGAAACAAGGGAAAGGAAATAGCAGGCCAAAGATTCAGAGGCCTAAGATATCTTCAGAAATAATGTACGGCATGCTCCAAAAGAGAGTTTCAGGAAGCTGTTTGGTATCCTCAACGGAGAAAAAGAAGATGTGATCTTTAAGAAACAGGACAGAAACCCACAAAGAGATACAAGAATGAGATAAAATTTAAAAATGCACTTTGAGCCAATAAAGAATAGAACTAATAACATAGAAGATGAAAACAAGAATATGTGGAGAATAAGCTCGAGATAATCTCCCAGAATGCAGAGGAAAAGGAAAACAAATGGTGTGAAAGATTGTAGTAGATATAGAGAACAGAAAATTGAGATGACTTACAAATAATTGTTTCTGAAGAAGAAAACAGAACAAATGGGACAGAATACTTCTTTAGGGAATAAGAGAGTATTTTCAGACAGTCAGAAAGAGCTTTCTATGTTGATTAAAAATGAGTTCTCCTTCCATACAGTATCAATGGACAGAGACTCACCTCTGGGCACACACAGGCACAATGTGTGAAGCATCCAGTAAGGAGGTGCACTTAAAAATTAGATGGGCTGTATACATTTCCTCTGTAATACTAAATGCTAAGAAGAGACAAAAGCATCATCATTTGCCAATGATATTGTTATCTCCCTGGAAAATGTGACAGAAGCAGAAGAAAAAAATTTCCAGAATTATAACCAAATTTCAGTAACATGACCAGTTTGAAACTAATATAGAAGAGTAACAATTTTCTTATTTCCCAACAATAAGCAGTTTAATGGGGTGCTTGCCCATCCTAGAGGGGGTGGCTGGGAGGCTGAGTGACACCTTTGTTAGCCTCCTGGGGCTAGGGCTCACCAAGAAGGAAGCCTGATGAATTTTCCTCCCTTTAGATTATGACCTCAAAGGGATGCCTGCACCCTAGAGGAAGGTTGAACCACAAGTAAGTAGGCCTTCGGAGGGATTGCAACTCAGCTTTAATTATTCAGTCTCTGAAATTGGATTAAGGTGATCCCAGGTTACTAGTGCCCAGGCACAGGGCAGAAGTAACACAAGCTCACTCTGGAAAAAGATATAATTAAAGATTTAGTTCACCAGGAAGATATAACAATGCTAAATATGTATGTACCCAAACATATTATAAAATATTTTGAGCTGAATAATAATAAAAATACTAGGGGCCAGCCCAGTGGTGTAGCGGTTAAGTGTGCGTGCTCTGCTTTGGCGGCATGGGGTTTGCAGGTTCGATCCCGGTCGCGGACCTACTCACTGCTTGTCAAGCCACGTTGTGGCGGTGTCCCATATAAAGTAGAGGAAGATAGGCATGGATGTTAGCCCAGGGCCATGTTTCCTCAGCAAAAAGAGGAGGATTGGCAACGGATGTTAGCTCAGAGCTAATTTTCCTACCCCCTCCCCCTCTCCAAAAAAACTATATATTCAAAGTTGTGGGATGCAGATAAAGCTGTGCTTAGAGGAAAATTTGTATATAAATATATAAACAAGTATAGATAATATATAATAAATATGCTTATAATATATATTTATGTAAGTTTATATGTTTATGGAAATAAATATATATTATAAATTAAATAATATATAAGTATAATATAAAATTAATTAATGTAAAATAATATATAAACAAGAATAATATGGGAGAAATTACTCTAGCTAGCAGTATCAAGATTTATTATAAAACTGTAGCAATTAAGATTTTGTGGTATTTGCTCAAGGATGGACAAGGATGGACAAATTTACCAATGGATTAGAATAGTAAAACAGGTATATGGACCCCTGATTATGTCAAAGGTAGCCCTGTAGAGCAGTGGGAAAAGGAAAGTCTTTTCAGTGAATGTTCTGGGATACTTGAATACCCATTTGGAAAAAGATAAAAATTAGTTTTTGCCTCATATATACAGAAAAATAAAATTCAGGGAAACTATTCTTTTAAAGGAAAGGCAAAACAATACAGTTTCTAGAACATAGTATAAAAGAATATTTTGGGGCCGATCTGGTGGTGCAGCAGTTAAGTGCGCGTGCTCCACGTCGGTGGCCCAGGGGTTCACAGGTTTGGATCCCAGGTGCACACTGATGCACTGCTTGTCAAGCCATGCTGTGGTGGTGTCCCAGATAAAGTAGAGGAAGATGGGCATGATGTTAGCCCGGGGCCGGTCTCCCTCAGAAAAAAAGAGGAGGATTGGCATGGGATGTTAGCTCAGGGCTGATTTTCCTCACCAAAAAAAAAAAAAGAATATTTTTATGATCTCAAGATAAGGAAAGACTTCTTAAACAGAACATAAAAAGCACCAACTATAAAGGAAAAGATTGATATACATGAATACATTAAAATAAATCTTCTGTTCGTCAAGTGTAACATTGAAAAAGGAAAAGAAAAAAGCTATAGAGGGAGAAGATATGCTACACATATGACTGACAAAGGGCTTATATCATTTTGAATATATATATATATAGACTATATAAAGAATCTATATCTTTACAGCTCTTTAAATATATATAGAATATATAAAGATCCAGGGTCCATAGGATCTTAAGGTATGTGTTTCTTTAACTTTGGTAGATAGTAACAAACAGTTTTCCAAAATGATTGTGCCAAATTATACCCTAAAGTGCAATAGCTGAAGCAAAAGTTACTATGAACAGACATGCATTACAAAGTCTGAGCTTAGTTAGAAATCCTGAGATCACAGGAGAACAACTAGAGAAGACCTGGACTACATTGAAGAGGAGATAACAGTGGCAGAACATAAGATAGAAATGAGGAAACTTAATACAATGAAGTGGAAATAATGATTAAAAAGGATTAAAGAGAGAATAGTAGATATAGAAAACAGTCAAAGGAGATCCAACATAGACATAATTGGTCCCCCCACCCCGCCCCAAGAAAAAAAATCAAAACAATGTAAAAAAATATTTAAAATGTAATAGAAGAAAAACAGATGATTTCTTATAAAGTTAAATGTACACTTACCATATGATCCAGCAATTCCATCCACTCTTAGGTATGAATGAAACGATATGAATGAGATGAATGAAAACATATGTCCACATAAAGACTTTTTATATAAATGCTCATAACAGTTATAGGAATTTGACAAGATGATTCCATATTTCACTCAAAAGAATAGATTTAAGGGCAGTCAATAAGATTTTAAAAGTGCTAATGGAAGAACTTTCACTATCAGCATCTTAAATATGTTTTAAACTAGAGTTTTTATTAAAAACTATGATACTGTTGTAGAAATAAGCAAGTAGATCAATAAAACAAAATAGCCTGTATATGTGTGTACATGTGTTTTTATATCTAATAAGAGTGGCACTTAAATCAGCAGGTAAAAGCAATCACTCTAAGATAGAGAGCTAGAATAACTGTTAATGCCATATTACCAGGAGTTGACAAAGTTTTTTCTAACGCCAGATAGTAAATATTTTAGGCTTTGTGCACCATATCATATCTGTTACAGCTACGTAACTGCCATTGTAGAGTGAGAGTGGGCATGGGCAATATATAAACAAATGAGTGTGGCTGTGTCCCAATAAAACTTTATTTACAAAAATAGGTAGCAGACTGGATTTGGATTGAGGGCTGTAGTTTGTTGACTTGTGCCATATACTAACATAAATGAAACCACAAACACACTAGAAGAAAACTGAGATGGATAATTTCATCTTGTGATAAAGGAGCC
The DNA here is from genome assembly GCF_057802395.1 of Ceratotherium simum simum. Taxonomy (NCBI): domain Eukaryota; kingdom Metazoa; phylum Chordata; class Mammalia; order Perissodactyla; family Rhinocerotidae; genus Ceratotherium; species Ceratotherium simum. The sequence continues at coordinate 12,057,111 of NC_141910.1, read as the reverse complement.
TGTCATAATACAAAGGCAAAAACAAAAAACCAAAAAACAAAGGGAAGTGTTGATAATCTAATCATTTAAAAGCTAAAAACTTTTTCACAGGGGCCAGCCCAGTGGCGTATCGGCTAAGTTTGCACATTCTGCTTTGGTGGCCCGGGGTTTGCCACTTCTGATCCTGGGTGTGGACCTACATGCTGTTCATCAAGCCATGCAGAGGTGGTGTCCCGCGTAGAAGAACTAGAAGGACCTACAACTATGATATACAACTATGTACTGGGGCTTTGGGGAGAAAAAAGAAAAAGAGGAAGATTGGCAACAGATGTTAGCTCAGGGCCAATCTTCCAAAAAAAAAAAAAAAAAGGAATCTATGTAAGTAATGTAAAAGTAACAAATATTTGGGAAAAAAACAAAAAAAATCTTTTTCACATTAAAAAACTATTAACAAACACAAATAGCAAATGAAAAACTGGAAAAACATTTGCATATAGAAAGAGCTTCTATAAATCAATAAGAAAAAGGGTCACCAATAGAGTAGAAAAATGAATATAAACATTTTACAAAAGAAAAAATATATCTGATTTCAAATTCATTCTAGCCCTTTGGAAACATTAGAACACAGAGGACTGCATGAAACATTTGGAATTAACATTAACAAATGTGGTGGCTTGCTTTTATTCAACTGGCACGTGTAGTAGAATTAAATTGACTGAAAGAAGTCTCCAAAAATATATTTTACCTGACAAAATTAATTAACATGTAAACAACACCTGGAAAACTTTAAAAAAATATCCTGCTGGGAATAAGCAAGAAAACCAGAACAATGTTTTTAAATTTGTTTTTGTCTTTAAAATAATGGTATCCTGTCCAAGAAAAAAATGATGCATTCTTTGCTTATTACCCAGGCTGGAATACTTTTTTTCTTTTCTATAATATTTGTACATGTAAGAGAATGTATGAAACATTAGTACATTATAAATCATGGTAATAACACATCTGTTTATAACCTAGAACCTCCCAATTTATATCCCAGAACATTACCCATTCTGTTGGAGATCTATGCACGCTGGTTTCACCCACCTGACTTTCTAATACCCATAGGGAAGAATCTCCATCCCACTTTTGTGTATATCATTCCCTTGCTTTTTTTTCTCCCTTAAAGTCACAGTAATATTTATTTAGCTGAAGATTAAATCTGGTAATTAACAGTTTTGTCTCATGATTAGTAATGAATGAAAGAAGAAACATGATTTGACAAATAACTGTGTTACATTCTAAGTAATTTTTAAAATTTATAACTCTGTTTCTAGGGGATATATGTATGTATATATATACATATATATATATGTATATATATATATGTGTGTGTATATATATATATATATAAATAATGCCTTGATGTGTTTTTCAAAGCTAAGGAAATTCCTTTTGAGTTAATGTTGAATAGATTCTGATATCAAAATTTGTTTGATATGAATTGGATAGGTTTTGGTTATGATTTTCTACTCAGTCCTTCTTAAACGTGCTCATGAAACATTTGAAATTAATACACTGACAAATATGCTGGTTTGCTTTTGTTTAACTGGCACCTGATAGTAGAATTAAATTGACCAAAAGATGGTACTAAACATAGATTTTATCTGACAAAATTAATTAACATGGGTTAAGGTCAGCATTAAGATAACGGTGTGAAGCAAAGAAACAGAAGTTGTGCTTTGGCTATGAGAATTTAAACATTGTATAAGAAGACATTTTCAATTAAGATTCTGACCTATAGCAAATGAAAGTTTCTGAATGAACTCCTCTTTGTACCCGGCTGCCTGAAGAACTCTTCTGAGCTGTTCCTCCATTGAAGGATTACAAACAAGCGCCTTGCGATGAAGTGCAGGTCTCAGGGATCCAGACCACAATCTCAGATGTAGAATGTAAGAGAAAGAAAATTTAAAGAGCACTTCTGGGAGGAGTTGCTAAAGAAGCAACACGCAATAGCTGGAAATTTGATTGTTCTTGACTGCAATCTGTCAGCTTTGTGTTAATGGCAGGCTCAAATTTCTAGGAGGAGCCAGTGAACCTCTCTGCCAAACCTTTTCACACACACATCGGAAAGGAAAAAGGAAGAACAGGAGAAAGAGGAAGAAGAGGAGGGAAGAGGACCTTTGGTGTGGGTCAAAGTCAAGGAAACAAGTGGGCCACAGTGGTAGAATCAGTAAAGGATTAAAAGCTTTTCTGCATTAATCCCTTTTTTCTGTTGATATTTCTTTAGAATCTTTCTTTTGAGATCTCCTGGCTCTTAGCCCTCTTCCTCTAGAGCAGCTGGCTTAATGAAGGACTCTCTGCCCTGGACTGGGCCTTGGCTGGCTTTGTTCTACAAGTTAGAGAAAAACTCTACTACTTAGGTCAAGGTTAAGTTTGGGCCAGGATCAAGTTTGAACCTGGAGTTAGTCTGAGCTCTGAGTTAAGGGATCCAAAAGTTTCATTATGGTTCATGCATGGCCTGGTTGAGCTCACAAAGTTTAGGAGATCCATGCTGGGATTTGGGGCCAAAGTTCTCTGGTAGTAAATACTATATGTTTGCTTATTTTCTCAAGAACTTATGGAAGGGATGAGCAGCTGACCATAAATTTGGAGATTTGGTGTTATAGGAATCTCTCTCTTACTTTCTACTGGGAAAGATTAATACTATGAATGACCATAATAGTTTGTGGGATGTTGCTTTTGCTGTTGCTGTCAAAAACAGATGGAGAGGATTATTTGAGAGAAAAGATCAAGAAAATGGATCTTTTTGAAGAAATATGAAAGAAGGAAGCCAATGCCAGTGACAGCATACTAGACAGTCAAGCTGACTTTAAGAACACACAAATGAGTCCAAATAGTAGAAAAATACCTAACTTTATGTGAAGGTATTGGTACATGGGCATCTCATGCTCTCAGGCATAACTTTCTTTGGTATACTGACGAACATGGTATATATGGTGGGAAACAACCCTGAAAGCACAGAGAAGCTGATGACCATAGGCTACAAAGGGATCAACTGGAGAGAGAAAAACAGATCCGCTCTGGTGAAGAAAGGGTGTGTGGAAGAGAAAGGGGCATCCAGGTAGTTCCTGTAATTATTCCTTCTCTCTCCTGCATCACTCCTTTCTCTTTCTATACAGTAATTCTCCCAGCGTCATACAAACATGCTATCGTGTATCTGGCATCTTCAAAACAAACAGTAACAAAATGTTCCTCCAGTCACTTTTTTTCTTTTTTTTGCTATTTAAAAATAGTTTCTATCTTTTTTTTTGATATTTTATATTTGCTGAAACATTGTCCTCACACCTTCCTTTAATTATTTATACATGTTTTCCTTTTGTTCTTTGCAGATACCTATAACGGCTGCTTTGAAGTCTTCGCTTGCTAAGTCCCACATCTGGACCCCTTCAAAAGGAGTTTCGGTTGCCTGCTTTTTTTCTGTGTATGGTTCACCCTTTCCTATTTCTTTGCATGTCTCATAATTTTTGGCTGGAAATTGGAAACTTTCAATAACATATTGTAGCAACTTCTGGATACTGATACCCTCCCCCATGGGTTGATGTCACAGCTGTTTGCTTAGTCATTTACTTACTTTTTTAGTGAATTGACTAATCTGACTCTGCAAAGTCTATTTCCCCTCAGTGTACAGTCTCTGATGTCCCTGTCAGATATTCTTTCTTGTTTTTATCTTTTAGCCTGTCTACTTAGGGAAAGTCACATTCCAGTCACTCTTTGTCACATTGGTATGTTCCATTTCTTGCAAACCCTTAATACCTGAGATGTTTTTGTGTGTCTATTTTTTTTCACTTATTATTTGCCTCCCTAATCTAGGAAATAAGCTCCATGAGGCAGAGATCTTGTCTTTCTTGTTCACTGCTATTTCCTTGGGGTCCTAGAATAATATTTGGAACATATATGGGGCTCCATAAATATTTCTTGATGGAATGCAAGGAGTTGAATGGCACGAAGATATGCGATATAATTACCCAGCTAACAATAGATTCCTTTCAAAGGTAATTATAGATTCCAAAAACAGAGACAATGGGCTGAACCATGACCCTAGGAATAGTAGGAAAAGCAATTTCATATCTAGTTGGTTATCAATCAAGGATGACAAACACATGACATTCATGTTGCCACTTCCCCACTCTGCTTTCAAGACAGATATCAATAATCGCAGCTCTCTTTCCTACAGAGAGTGTAACTGCTGCTCTGATGTTGAATCCCTAGTACAAATGGAAGGATGAGATTTTGCATAGAAAGACAGGTTTGGGAGAAGACCTTATCAATAGGGAAGGCCAAGGTCCTTCTCTAAATAATGCTGCCTGACCATCAACTCTAAAGTGTGAATAGAAAGAAAATAAAGGAAAAGAAAGAATAGTTGTATGACTACTTTTTTCCCTCCTAAACAAACCAAACACCACAGTTCAGTCACCCCACATGCGCTGATCAAGCGGACCGATTGGAGAGCTCAGCATTTAGCCAAGGACAGATGCCAAAAACAAGCCAAGAAAACCTGCCTGGTGACATCCAAAAGGACTGGACAGAAGTATGCCCCACTGGCCATGACTGTCGGCTGTAACTTACCTTCTTGGAGAGCTGCTACTGAGAATAAAAGGAAAGCATGAGCAAGACTAAGAAGGTGTATGGGTCAGTTTCTGAATATTTTTATTTCGGGAAAGAGGCAAAGGGGGTGGGGACAGCAGCTGGGATGTTGCCTTTCATCAAAGTGTGAGTGGACCCAACACTAGAATTGTAAAGCTGGGGCTTCCTGCAACAAGCAACAAGTGTTTACAAATTGTCAACAAGATTTTACAAAGACTCAACAAGTATTTACAAAGCCTACAATGGCCTGCATGGGGATAAATGCCAAGAAACAGAGAGCCCCTCGCATGGTTCTGAGGGAACACACACCCAAACCACGGCTCTATATTATGCAACTGGCACGTGAGTTGCCTCCAGAATGTGAGAACACTGCTCATGACCAGTGGGGGGAACTCTTTGGCTAACAGACAGACTTCTGACCAACATAAGTGATCAGAAGGAATTTTGCAGAATTCTTGTCCAGATAGTTAACATGTTAAGCCAACAAGCCAACAAGCAAAACCATAGAGAGTAGAAGCAAATTCCCTGTTTGCTTACACTCCCTGCTCCGTCCCTGCTCCTGACCTCACAATCCAGTGATGGGGCCCTGAAATGACCTGCCAAGAGAGGCTAGGCAAAGGGCAGGCAAAGGGCTTGGTTAGAGCTTGCTTAGACACTGCCCTCTTCCCCCAGTAGGCTTTTCTGTGGGTGAATCATCTGAGGCAGGACCACATGAGACCAAAAGAATGAGTTTATATTGCCTCCACTGGGAGTGGCACTGGATACACAAAAGAGATGAAAGGTAGATGTGAGGTGAGGGATCATGAGGGACCTGTTTGCTCAGGGGTATGTGTGTGGAAATGAATCACTCCTCGGACGTGCAATGGAATAGGTATAGCACCTTCCAGGTGTGTCTTCTTGCCTGGATCCCCACTGTCCTCCATCCTCAGCTGCTGGGCCTTCTTCTCTCTTTCTCATTCCTCTGTGCCCTCTAGTACTTCAGGTCTCCTTGTTCTTCAAGAAGCCATCCCCCTATCCCCAATTCCCCCTCCATCCATCTCGCCATCTTTTTTCACACCGAAACTGCTTGGACCACATTGTCTACATCGGCCACCTCCGTTTAACATCTAGATTTCCAGACACTATGCAAGGCAATTTATGAACTTCACTGCCTTTAGTCCTATCAACAATCCAACACTACCTCAATGAACTAGCTATTATTTACCTCGTGTTAGGAAACTCAGAGACATTAAGTAACTTTCTCGTGGTCCAAACCAGTAAGTGATAAGAGGTGGGATTCAAACCTAGGAGCATCTGCTCTTAACCTCTTCTCAAGTGTATTCTAAAGTGTCTTATTTATAAGATAAATATTCCATGAGATTTAAATGGGAATTCTGTAAAGAAATTTGAAAAATTTATGCTTCAGTAATAAATATTATGTACTCAGTCTTGTTATTATGAAAAAATCTGCCTCTCAAAATGATGTGTCATATCTTGCACTACCAAAGTTTCCCAATGGGGGTGCTGTTGGCTTATAGTCAGAGTCTGTACAACGTAGAATGTTGAGTATCCCTGGTCCCTGCCAGCTAAATGCCAGTGGGTTCCTTAGTCAATATGCAACCAAGAATGCCCTCCTGTGTCCAAATGTCCACTGGGGATATGGACGTTACTGCCTCCAATTGAGGATAACTAACCCTAGACTGTAATTACCATGAAGCCAGGGACTGTGTCTTTCTTACTCCACACTGCATCCCCAACATCTGGCTCAGAGTAGGCCTTTAGTAGAAATCAGGAAGTCATCAACTCATGAATATGTGATGATTAATAGATGGGCAGCATTTAACCATCATGTTGCATGTTATTGCATGTAATTTGATCTCACTGGGCATCTGGTCTATATAATCTCAACATGCCTGTGATATTATTCAATGTTTATTATATATTAGATACATAAATCAAATATTGATTATTTCTTGCAGCAATTAAATCACGTGACTGCTTTAATTCAAGCATGAAGTTTTCTATCTCACGAGCTTGTTGCTGCCCCATCCATTTACCTAAGTTACAATAGCATTTCATTTTTAAAAGTTTGGGTCAGGCCACATTATACAATACTGCCTAATGACAGTTACCAATCAACAAAAAGCATCCAGTCTCTCTCCCCCTCTATTGCTTTTGATTCCCTTTCATGAGCAGTTCTGAGACCCCCATTGTCCTCTCGCTCTTCTTTTTATTGCTAATGGTGGCGCTTCCCCTACTGGCTTCTTATGTTGAGCTCTTCCTTCAGGAACACTCTTCTCAAATCCAAATACAATATGAACAGAAAAACAGGTGTGGACCAGTGGTGGCCACTCTTGTGCCCACGCATCTCCAGTGGTTCATTTTTAATTCCAAGTTCACCAGAGTCTGTTTCAGCCAGCCCCTGGCTAGAGTTTCCTCTGGTCATTTCTTTGTCTGTCCCCAAGAATCTGTTCTTTTCGTTTTTTTCATTTTCTCGCCCTCTCACTCATTTCAGTGTCTCTGATAGACATAGGAATAGGCATTTATGGAAGCACTGGTGGGAAAGGGGTGCAGTACTGACCTCAGAGCTACCCAGTAGGGCAGCGCAGGCCTTGGGGGAGCTGGTCCAGCCACAGAGGCTGCCGCAGGGCATCAGGCTGCCAGGCAAACTGGAGTTACAGCCGTACTAGGGCAAGGTCCAGGCAAGCTATGGGCCAAAAGGGAGTCATGGAAGATGAGGCACAGTGAGGAAGGAGCTGGGATGAAGGGACTTGGAAACACAGGCATAAAGCCAACCACAGAGGCTGTCTTGGTAGCAAGCCCCGTCTACACAACTAGAGTAATCTGGAAAGGCTTTCAGAAGGAGCTGAGACTGGATTTGGGGCTTGAAGAAAGAGTAGGATTTGTAGAGTTGAAAAGGAGTATGACAAACTACTTCCTGTGAGGTGAGAACACACATCACTCAGTGATTTGCACCTAAACTGGGTATTTCCATGTTTTAATTTGCTGAAATCACCTGCAGGCTAATGGGCCCAGCCATCAGGCCAGGATGCTGGCTCAGGGAGCAGCTGAGGTAACTTCTCCTCGGGGAAGTTACCTTGCCCCTGATTTACACTTTATAGGGTACACAATTGTTTCTACTTGTTCTACCAAATTGACCAAATCCAATTCAGCAAGGGAGATGACCCCAAGCACAAGGTTTCTTTTTAAAAAACAGCTGAAAACACATGTGTGCATATAGTGTTTTCAAAGTTCAAGCAAACTACACTTTGAATGAAGAGAGAATATGTCTCCATTCTATGGTTGAGTGTTAAATGAGATGGGGGTTTCAGTCTGTGTCCACAAAAGCTCTTGCCCATGGGAAACCTGAGGTCAGAGTTCACAAACTTAAATGTTTATTGGGAAGACAACTTAAATAATGAAACAGATGATTGTGATGCAACAGGAAATGGTGGCGACTATGGCTAATCAGAGAAAACACACCTCATTTAAAGAGGACAGCAGCTATTTTCTTCCCTGCTTTGCGTCTGTGCGAGAATAAGAGTCCACTGTGACCAGATTTTCTCATTTTTCAACAGAAGCCAGAAATGCTGACTTTCTCTAAGAAATTTCCCAGTCTAAGGAAGACTGTATGGGGTGCCTCCTGCCATGGACCACCAGTTTCCTGTCTCTGCCCTAGAGGCCAGCTACTTATGGAAGTTGCCCATACCTGTCCTCACTGTCCTAGAAGGAAGACTAGACACCTGTAGGAAAAAGTTTAGTCTCTCTAGTCTGACATGAAAATCCTTGCCTACTCCTCTAGACTTATCTTTCCCTGTGCTCTCCTCATGCTTTACACTTCAGTCCTGCTGAGCTAACTGTAACTTGTCTAATGTGCAAGGAACAAAGAGTCAACTTTCACCTTAATCTAAACCCTCAGGAAAATGGAGTTTCATAATAAGGCTGAGTTGAGACTGTGGAAATTCTAAAATATGTTTACAACTAGATTTTTCTACACTCCTTCCATTAGGTAGTGGGCTTGAAAACTGGTTGGGCTTTTGTGACAAGTTCAATCAAGAAAGGACATGATGGTGACACTATATGACTTCCCAGGCTAGGTCATAAAAGATGATGCAGCTTCCACTCGCTTGCTGGAACTCGCCCTCTCGAAGCCTTCAGCTGCCCTCTAAGCAGCCTGATTGTGTTAGAGCCACCATGTCATGAAGAAGCCCAAACTAGCTGTGGGGGAGAGACACCATGGAGAAGTTCTGAGGTGACATAAACAGAGTGAGTTGCCCAGCCAGTCCCCAGGTGCTACAGGTCCCTACTGTTCTAGCTCTGCTCAACCTGACTACAACTGCCCCAGAGACCCTGAGCCAGAGTTGCCTGGCTGAGCTCTGCCGGAATTCCTGACTCACGAAAATCGTGAGAGAGAAAATGATTATTGTTATAATAAGCCACTAGGTTTGGGGATGATTTGTTATGCAGAACAGACTTGAAATAGAGCTCAAAGTGTGGGCAGGGGCAGAGGCAGCTTTAGTATGTAGTGTCTGGACTGGTCTGGGGTCTTGCTTCCCTGCCCTTGACTCTGTTCACTTACTGGCCAAGTTCCTGCTGCTCTTCCTGGGTAAATTCCAGAGGGATCCAGGGTGACTGGCTGAGTTAGTTCACATCTTCTGTATTGAACACCTCCTGGGACACCCCGGCCAGCCTGAGCCTTTGGATCAGGTGTTTCCACCCAATGAGTAGCTACTCTTGTTGAAGACCACCCTATCGCAGTGTGCTAGTTTAGGGGCCTATGGGCATGGCACTTTCAGTCTGAAGAGGAAGTTAGGGTGGCAGGTGTCGGTGGACCCGTGTGGTACCTGTGCTTTGCTATCTTGCCTTTCTATGCTGTGCTCCATGCTTTAGAATCAACCCACTCCCAATACCTCCTCATCTGTTGAGTCTCCATCCAGCATTACCTTCCTCATGAAGCTTGACTATACCCTTTGGAGCCTCCTTCTGTCTCTTTGCACTCCTGCCTCACTTAAGAAAGCTCAATGGCTTCCCCATCCGTCTCTCCCATGAGGCTAACCGTTCCTAGAAGGCTGGGCCTGGGGTTTATTCATCTCAGTATCTCCAAAGCTGGCCTCTGCTGCTGGCTCAAATCAGGGGCTGGATAAATCGTTGTTGAATGAATAGATGCGTTTAGTTAAAAGAGGAGAAAAGGAGCCATAACACCAGTTACTCTTGAGCTTGGAATGCTTTTGATGTCTGAGTTGACATCAACTCAGGCCAGGTTCTGTTTCATTGCCTCTTGCTGCATTTTGACACTGGCTCGTTGATTGTGTCATTCTGTTACCCGAAGGAGGAACAGGTTGTGTCCTAAGTGTCTGGTCTGGAACTTGCAGCACATTCTACTTCCTGGAAACAATGCTGCAAGTCAGTGGTTTTCAAATTAAAAATAAAACAAACAGGCAAAAAAGTCATGACACTCTTTCTTCAAAATAAATTTTTCCTCGAAACTCATTTCTTCCTTTGACCCCTCCACCCCTTTCCCCGACTCTACCCCCAGCAGATCCCCAGGGGAATCCTGGAAGCTCAGATGTGAAACCACAGCCGTAAATGAGTGTTGGCCCTCGTGCAACCTAGGAAGCCCAGCGGGCACCAAAATAAAGGCCTCAAGCCTCTGGAAGCTGCCCAAAGCTTGTTGGAATGAGGATTGCCTCTAAAATCCCACCCTGTACAAGGGGTGGGAACGTGGCCAGAGGCAGCAAAAGGGGTCTACAGGAGGGGGAATAATGAAATGAATTTCCATTTATTCAGTGCTCACTTTAGGTGCATTATTTTGTTTAATTCTCATAACAGCTCTATAAAATTAGCGCTATTTTGTGTGTGTGTGTGTGAGGAAGATTAGCCCTGAGCTAACATCTGTTGCCAATCCTCCTCTTTTTGCTGAGAAAGATTGGCCCTGGGCTAACATCCATGCCCATCTTCCTCTGCTTTATATGTGGGCTGCCTGCCACAGCATGGCTTGATAAACAGTGCGTAGGTCTGCGCCCGGGATCCGAACCTGTGAACCCTGTGGAGGTGGAGCATGCAAACTTAACCACTATGCCACCAGGCTGGCCCTTAGCAATAGTTCTTTTACTTTTAAAATTACTATCTGTTGGGGCCGGCCCCGTGGCTTAGCGGTTAAGTGTGCGCACTCCGCTACTGGCGGCCCGGGGTTTGGATCCCGGGCGCTCACCAACGCACCGCTTGTCCGGCCATGCTGAGACCGCGTCCCACATACAACAACTAAAAGGATGTGCAAGTATGACACACAACTATCTACTGGGGCTTTGGGGGAAAAAAAAAAGGAGGAGGATTGGCAATAGATGTTAGCTCAGAGCCAGTCTTCCTCAGCAAAAAGAGGAGGATTAGCACGGATGTTAGCTCAGGGCTGATCTTCCTCACACACACACAAAAAAACAAACAAAAAAATAAAATTACTATCTGCGTAAAATGTTGAAAAACACAGTTTTTTTTTACCCTGATTTCATGCACAGTAAGCTTCGCTTATTATTCTATACATTATTTTGGGTACAGCTCTTTCCTTCCCTCCCTGTCCCCTTGACCTGTTTTCAGGTCAAGAAGCTAAAAAAAAAAGAGAGATATCCAGTTAGGGCCTGGTCCCTGGCAGCCCTGGGGTGGTCCACTGGGCCCTCCGCCCAGGCCTTAGCGTGCTTTGGGGGGGATTCTAGTCTATGTTCTGTGAAAGGCATTCTCTCTCCCTCCCAGGTAGGGCCAAAGGCTGCCCAGCCTTGTTGGGCCTGGCCTGGCCTGAGAAGGCTAAGATAGTGAGAGAGCTGTCGCTTTCAGTCTCCCCCCTTCCCTCTCCCACATGCTTAAAGTTTGGTCCTGTTCCTCCCCAAGCTGCCTTGGGGCTGCCACATACACTCCCACACCCCAACCCCCAGACCCGGGTAGGTCCTCAGGCTGTAGCCAGTCCCACCAGCATATTGCCTTCATTCTTACCAATTCTTGTGTCTGTCATAACAGACAGCAACTCAATCTGCCCAGGGGCAGGGAGAGGGGTGGGATGAGCTTGGTCTTTGGAGTAACAGACAGTGGTTCAAATCCCAGCTCTGTTGTATGATGGGGGGTGAGGGAGGGTGCGGGCAAGTCACTTACCCTTTCTGAACTACACTTTCTTTATCTATATAATAAGGAAAATGATAAAAATCTACCTTGGAGGGCATTGGGAATTAGAGAGAATGTATGTAAAATGTCTGGTGCAATGTGGCCTATAATAAATGTGTTTTGATTGTGTGGCCTTATCCTCAGTAGGCCAAGGAGTCCCGGCCAGCCAGGAGGGTTTTCCTCTGGATTGTCATGTGCCTATGGGGTCAGGGCCTCCAGCCTCATGGCAGATGGTGAGTGCCTGGAAGGGTCACATTTATCAGTGGCCCTGTGTGAATGACTACCCATAAGGCATTTACATGAGAGCATATGGGGGAAAGACACCTCATTAGATCTGCTCTAGTGAAAGGTGCCCAAGTGGTCAGATGTTCCTCAGGAAGGTTTATAATGTGGGGTTAAGCATGCTAACATGGAATTTGAAACTCTTAGGCCCAAACCCTAGATTTTCCAATTACTAGCTGTGTGCATCAGTTTCCTCATCTGTGAAAAGCAGATCACGATGATGATGGTGGTGGTGATGGTGATGACAATGACAATATCCATTCCCTCAGGTTGATGGAGGATTAAACGAATTGACGCCTATGAGAACAGAGCCACCACTGGAACCACTCACAAAGGTTAGCTGTTACTGTCATACTTTTCCCCTTTGCTCTTTCTGTAGCTAGTGACAGAAGCGTCAAGCCCTCCAACAGGAGTGTCCCTCATCCTTTTCTATCTTTTTCTTAGCCTTTAGATTTTTTGCATCCCCAGACCTGAAGAATCGAAAGTCTAGGGTGGGCCCCAGCCATTTGTATTCTAACAACCCTTCAGGAGATTCTGAGACAGGCTTACATTTGAGAACAATTGTTAGAGATCAAACTTTTAGAATTACTTGCTCTCTAAGCCCTTACAAGTCTTTGATGCTGCCAAAAAACAGCGAACACTTAAATTTTTTCTACTTGTTACACTGAGATACCATATTAAAGATAGCATAATTTTAAATGTCCCTGGACCACTTTTAAAAAGAACTTTGGGTCGTATATCTAATTCCCTTCTAAGTTCTAACATGGAAAGTAATTTCCTATAGCTGGCACCTATCATATGTAGTTGAGTTTAGACAGACCTACTCTGTGTTACTGTAGAGTACTCATTCATTCGTCACTCATTCAAGTCGTCACCATTCAGCTCTTTGAAGTATTGAGTTGTCATCTATCAGTTTATCCATCTATCATATCATCCTTTATGTGTTAGGAAAGAATAGAACTGCTTTTACTTTCAGATTTTATTTTAATAATAAGTATTTTCAATGGTATTTTGAATGATACTGTGAAGAATACGAGTGAGGTGGGAGAAATTTTCTCTAGCACTTTAAAGTGTCTGGAGTCTCCTTGACCTTCTCCTACACCAGTGCCAGGATAAGGGAAGAGTTTCCAGGATTTTGCTGCTCTCATTGAATTCTGGTCTCCAGGTGCAAAGAAATTATATCCCAGTTACTGGAAGGCTTGCCTGATAGAGGAATTGCCCCAATGGTGCTCTTTGAGCCATTTTAGGGCAGTGACAGAAGACCTGGAAGAAGAGAGCTAAATAAAAGTCATTTGGATGCCCAAGCGAGAAGAATGCGGCTTGCTCAAATACCACTGGCTGAGTTTGGCTTCAGCCTCACATAAAATTCTAGTCTAGATTATTTAAAATAATAATAATGATGATAGTAAAGTTTGGGAGACTTTTGGAAAAACAGCCATCACTGGCATTTAGCAAGAGATTTTTAACAACAAAATATGCCAGCCTGACCTTTTTCTTTCCTTAATATTGTTTTGAGACTCATCTATTAAAGAAATAGACACAAGATGTGGAGCATAATAGACACTCAATCCATATTTGTTGACTGAACAAACAAAGGCTTTTGCAAGGCTTTGGATAAGGTCTTTCATGACCCGGTTGATAAAGTGATAGCACAATGCAGGCTGGATGCAAGGGCAATTAGCTGGGTCAGAATAGCCCCGAAAATGCCATTCATACCAGCCTGGAGGCAGAGTCCTAATGCTGGGTTGTCACCCCCCAGAAAGAACTCCATGACACGGATGTGACATGGAGAACAGGCTCTTCCAACCGTGCTGGGCCGGGCAGCATACCTGCTGAGGGATGGACTCCAGAGCACAGAACTTAGTTAGCAATTTTTCAACCTCCTTTTCCTCCCTGAATATAAGCAATACCTGCTTGTTGCAGGCAATTTGAGAAATATAGGAGAGACTAAGGAAGAAAATAAAAAGAATTCATGATCTCCCCTCATCCAAATATAACCATTGCCACCATGTTAGTATATCTCTTTACAGTGTTTGTTTAATGTATACACATTTTTATCTAGACGAGTTAATTTTATACCCTCTTTTCACTTAAACTAAACTCTTTTAAGGCATAATTTGTAATGATTAAATAGAATTCCATCATATCTGCGTTGGGTCTGTGCATGTTCAGCTGCTGAACCAAAACAAATAATAGCAAACATTAATATGATATGTTACTAAGGCCCAGCTACTGTTAGCAGTGCTTTAAAATTTATGAGACTTTTTAATCCTCAAAATAACTCTATGAGGTATTATTATTATCCCTATTTTACAGATGAAGAAACTGAGGCACAGAGAGTTTAAGTAACTTGCCTCAAATCACCCAGATACTAAGTGGTGGGAGCAGGAATTGTTCTCTCTTCTGAAGTCAGTTTTGATAGTTTATGTTTATTACATGGTAATGGAATAATCAAATAGCCGTCTGGAAAAAAATTAGGTTGATTTTCACATCACATTTTACCTTAGAATAAATTCCAGATGAATTGAAGACTTGAATATAAAAGATGAAAATCTTAAATATGCAAAAACAGTGTCTCTCAATGCTGGTTAAGCTTTAGAATCACCTGGAGAATTTATTCGGGATTTATCAACATTTGGGCCCCACCCCAAGCTATTTAAATCAGAAACTCAGGAGGTAGGGCCTAAACACTGGTATTTTCTTTTCTTTTTTCTTTTTTTGGTGAGGAAGATTTACCCTGAGCTAACATCTGTTGCCAATCTTCCTCTTTTTTTAGTTGAGGAAGATTAGCCCTGAGCTAACATCTGTGCCAATCTTCCTCTATTTTGCATGTGGGTTGCCACCTTGGCATATGGGTTGCCACCTTGGCATGGTTGATGAGTAGTGTAGGTCCGTGCGTGGGAACCAAACTCTCGAGCCCGGGCCACTGAAGCGGAGTGCACTGAACTTAACCACTACGCCATGGGGCCGGCCCCAGCACTGGTATTTTATAAAGGCTGCCCTGGTTTTTGAAATGCAGCCAGGGCTGAGAAGCCTTGACCAAAAAACATGTAGATTAAAAAAAAATCTAGAAAAAGAGAAAACTTTCCCATATACTATATAAAACTCAAAAATCCTAAAGAAAAAGCGATAAATTCAGTAGTGGGGAGTTATTATTTGATGGATATGGAGTTTCAGTTTGGGAAGATACAAAGTTCTGGATGTAGATGGTGGTGATGGTTGCACATTGTGTATGCCTTAAATGCCATTGAGTCATACACTCAAAAGTGGTTAAAATGGTATATTTTATGTTATATATATTTTACCACAATAAAACATTGCATTACAAAAAACATCATAGTCACGATCAAAATATAAACAACAGATGGGAAAAAATAAGGTAACCTATCATAAAAGGGGACTTATATATAAAGAGCTTCCACAAATCATTAATAGAAAGAGCAACCCAATGTAAAAATGAGTAAAAGATACGAACAGACTGTTTACAGAAAACAAAATACAAATGATTCTTAAACTCATGAAAAAAGACCATTCTCACTCTGTAAGAGACAAAAAAATTAAAACTACACTGAAATATCATTTTCACTTAGTTGGAAAAGCAGAAAAAATGCTGACTAACTCAGTTGTTGGTAAGGACCTTAGAAAAAAGTCATTCTTATCCCTTGCTGGTGGGAATAAGACATAATATAAATTGGTATATTTTCTATGGTGGGCCTATTTGGCAATATCAATCGAAATTCCCAACATGCACACAATTTGATTCCATAATTCCACATCTAGGAATTTATTCTATAGAGATATTCATATACAAAATGACATATGTATAAGGTTATTAACTACAATATTTTTTGAAATAGCAAAAGATAGATTCAAACATCTATTAATAGAAGACAAGTAAATTTTGATATGTCCATTGTATGTACTTTGGAATACTCGATGGGAGGTTAAAAAAATAAGGCAGATCTATATATGCTAACATGGAATGATTGTCACTATGTGACAGCAGTAAGTGTAAATTAAGAGCAAGGATACAAAATAAATGTAATTCTCTGAATGTAAGAAAATGGTAAAAAAAAGAAGCCACTGGGAAGAGAGCTGGGCTATAAAGAAGACATTTTTCATTGTGTTCTTTTTTAAATTGATTAAAAACAAACCTTTGTGAATGTTTAACCTCTCCAAAAGAATTCTTTTTTCTTTAAATAAAGCTTCACTGGGGAGGGAAAGAGCGATATAAACTGGCATCTGGAAGAGACAGAGGGTCAGGGTTTGTTGTTGTCTGCCGTTCGTTTTTTAAACAGCTGGGGGGAGACTTGGGTATGTGCATGTGACTCGCGATAACATCAGGGGAAAGGAAAAGACTGAGGGAGCCCGTTATCTGGGGAGTGAAATCAGGATCACGAGGGCGGCCTTAGCTTTGGGCGGGAGCTGCCACACCTCCCTCCCGGATGCGGAGGAGATAAAGGGGGGTTGGTCCCTAGAAAGATGAAACTGGGGGAATGGGGTGGGGTTGAGGGAGCTCCAGCCTCACGGCCACTATTTTCTCTGGAAAATGTGAGATAAGTTATCTCCTGCCAGTGAGGGAGGATCTGGTAGCCTGGGGGCACAAGGACAGTGGTTAAAATTTAAAGCAGATATTGTGTGCAAGCAAACAAGCATTGAAGAGGCTCAGAAGGTTAATAGTTGGGCAGCTTTGATGGCTCATGAACCTTCAGTGATGTCAGTCTGCGGGGCTGGGTTTTCTTTAGCGGCTTTTGGCAACCTGGGACACCAAGCAGAGGGTCAGCAGGAAGTGAGGAAGGGAAGGGGCTGGCGGATGGGCGGTCAGAGTGGACGAGGTCTGACGCCAAATGTGGGGAGAGCGTAAGCAGTTATGTCCTGCGGCTGCCTGTTTGTCTCCTCAGTGGATTGGGATCCCTTTCACTCCCAGGGCAGGGAGCCCCATCCCATCCCAGACCCGCTTTTTGTGGTCCCCAGGGCCTGAGAGGGTGCCTGATCATGGCACACACCCATGGAATGTTTCTGAATTGTTCAGGGACCCTGCAAAAACAAAAACAAACACAAACAAAACCCGTCATCACTTTATTAAAGCTGTGAGGGGTCTTTTATCCCAAATGGCATTATCCAGCTTATTTACCTACTTTGCTCACCAGACTTGTTTGCTGTTGCTAAATATGAAAACCACTCTCAAAGGAAGATATTGAAGATATATGTTTTTAAATATGCTTCTGGCTATGATTATGATGGTAAATGATTTGCAGGACTCCAAGTATCCCCTCTCCTTTCCTAAAAACATTTTCATCACTGGTGCTTGAAATTCCACTCTCAGTGATCCATTGCTGCATACCTCTCTTCTGAAGTGTGTGTGCTTTGGGGGTGGGTATGGGTGGAGGGTTCTGCAGAGGGAGGGGAGCACATGCCCCTGGGAGTAACACTTTGTTACTGACTCCTTGGTACTGGTGGCTTGCAGCTCTGAGGGGCCAGCAGACACTCGGTGTGTGAGGAGTGAAGAGGAGAAGGGAGATCAATGTGTGTCCTCCATAACTGGGGAGGGCTTACCTTCCTCTCCCCCAGGCTCCGCTGCATGCTCTGCTCTGGTTTTCTCTCACCTCCATGAGCAAAAGAGCTTACTGAAGCCTCGGAGAAACTCTCATTTGTTCTGCCATCCATCCAACAGTATTTAAGCATCCACTGAGTGCCAGGCCCTGTGGTAGGAGGAGGAATGTAGAGGTGACCAAGTTCCGGACCCCTCCCTAGATGGCCCACGGACACATGCCTTCAGCTCCGGCTGGTTCAAGGTCCCACAAATGCCTTTGGATATTATTATCTGAATGTCGAGATTAAAAACTCACTCCTGAACCCTGAGTGAGTGAGAGACAGCAGTGCCCTCCAGGGACCTGGCAAAGTGCACATGCCAGGCAGCACGTAGCTGCTAGGGCAGGGATGGAGGCGTCGCTATGGAAATTGCCCAGGCAGCTTTTCCACTCACAATCTCTAGGTTCCTTTGTGCCATTCGTTCCAAAGAGACACGTGCATAGCTGTCTCTCCTCCTTTTTCTCATCTCTGGGAAGCCACAGAGCTGAGGAGGAGTTGTTGGCAAAGGGGGTGGAGAGAGGTTGAGTGGAGCCTGGGTAGGAAAACAGCTGGTGGGTGGGGGGCTCCCAGCAGACCAGTGAGGCAGTGGCTCATGGCCTGGCTCACAGCTCTGCCACCAGGGCTAGAGAAGCCCCTCAGAGCTGATCATATTACACCACACCCACCGCCTGCTCTCTCCCTCCCCCCACAGGCTGCATGGCGTTCAGGAACAAGGCCAGGCAGAGCAGGGTTACTGTAATGAAGCGTAGCTTGGTTTCCCAGAAGCCAGGTGCAAGGATCTGGGGACCCCGAGGCAGTACAGTACAGTTGAGAAAGCACTGGAATTGAAGTCAAGAAACCTGGTTCTAGCCCTAATCCTAGCACAGTGTGACCTTAGACAAGTCATTTCCATCCTCCTGGCTCAGTTTGCTTGTCTGGAAAATGAGAAGACTGGAACAGAGCAATGATTCCAAAGTGCTGTGTCAGAACCATCTGAGAATCTTTACTGAGAAATGCAGATTTCTGGGCCCAACTCAAGGAAGTCCTATTAAATATGTCTGGGGTGGGCCCTGGGAATCTGTATGAAGGTGAATGTAAATTCAAATCATTTGGAGAGTCTGTTGATATACCTGAGATAATTAGAGACACCTTGAGAGCAGTCACACCAGGACTGTGAATCACTGAATTAGAGATAAATTCCAAGTACACTCAGATAATTGCAGAGGATATACTGAGAGTATATCATCTGATTAGTCCTGGGCTCTTACGGCAGTGATGTCACTTACCTCATTATGGAGTGTCATTTAGTACAGGAAAAAATGACTATCATGGAACCCCTCTTAGGCATGACTTCAAGGATACAGAGTAGCCCCCCCTCTTATCTGTAGTTTTACTTTCAAATTGGCCAGACACAGGGCACAATGTGTGTGTGTGTGTGTGGGGGGGTGGTCTGTAAGAGATTCCCTGAGGAAATGATATTTGAGCTGAGATCTGAAGGATGAGTAAGAATTAACTAGACAAAGAGAGGAAGAAATTATTCCAAGAAGAGGAAGCAGAATGTGGAGGCCGTGTGGAGAAGAGGCTATCAATGGCTGCTGCCTGAATAGAATCAATGGTCTCCCCTTCTGTGGAGAATGAACAAGAGCTCAGGAACCTTAAATAGCTGGGGAGATTGGCTAGGCCCTGGAAGACATCAGGAAGCCTGTGTGGGGGATCAGAATTGGCCACCTCAAAATATGTCTCTTTACCTTGATTATTTTCTCTGAAAGAAATTTTGACCCCCCAACCAACTGCCTAAAAGAATTTAACTCTGGGTATGGATAGACTGGGAGGGTCCTTGCTAAGCCCATTCCAAGTAAAAGTAGACGTTATCTTTTGTAAGAGACATGTACATTTGTAACGGAAATCTCCATTTATAAAGGTATCTCCCTCTCTGTGCTGGGAACAGAGGGCGATGACTTCATCTCTAGAAACTTGTCAATGTGGAAGGTGAGGCCTTAAATCTGCATAATAACCTTACTCTTGTTTACTGTGCTTTTCTGGTAATCTCCCATAGCTGAGTCCCCCCACCCCCAACATCCTCCTGTGTCTTTAGCTGGAGATAGTATTTAAGATGAGAATCTCCACCATCTTGTTGAGTTACCCAGTCGGTCTCTCCCATGTATACATGTTATAAAGCTTTGCTTGACTTTCTCCTGCTATTCGGTCTCATGTCAATTTAATTTGTAGCCCAGCCAGAAAGGACCCAGAGTGGGTAGAGGATAGTCTTCCTCCTCTTCACCTGCAAAGGGGACAGAATCTGGGAAGGAAGCTCCTTCCTAACTGAAGAGAATATTAATGATCGTTGCACAGTTGATCTGAGGGTCTTGAGGTGGCCAGCTTGAAGGGACTTTCTTCATTCCTTAGTGATAGCTAGGTGGTGGGAAAGGAGACAGGAGGTGCTTGGAAGTAGTTACAGATTTTACTTCCACAAAGGTACACACTTCATAATGGACTGTTACTATTTTGCTTAAAATTTTAAGAAAAGAAAGAAAAATAGATTAAAAAATATTTCCCATATATTTACCATTTTTGATGCTCTTCATTCCTTTCCGTAGATCTGAACTTTCATATGGTATCATTTCCCTTTAGCCTGAAAAACTTCCTTTAACATTTCTCATATGTGGATTTACTCATGATAAATTCAGTTTTGACTTACCTGGAATATCTTTATTTGACTTTCAGTTTTGAAGGATATTTTCACTGGATACAGAATTCTAATTTGATGACATTGTTCTTTCAACACTTTACAGATAATATTCTATTGTTTTCTGGTCTCTATTGTTTCTGGTGAGAAATTAATTGTCATTCTTATCATTGGTTTTCTGTATGTAATGTTTTCCCCCTTTTTAAGATTTTCTCTTTCTCTTTGATTTTCAGAAATTTAACTGACAGTGTGGTTTTCTTTGTATTTGTTCTACTTAAGTTTTCTTGAACTTCCTGGGTCTATAAGTTGATATTTTTAATAAAACTTAAAAAAATTTGGTCCATATTTTTTTAAACATTCTTTCTGGTCAATTCTCTCATCTCTGTCTGGGATTCCAGTTGCCTGTGTCAGACTTCTTATTATCTCGTAAATCATTGAGGTTATCTTCATTTCTTTCAACATTTTTTGTCTTTGTGATTCAGTTTGGATAATCGTTATTGACCTTTTATTAAATTCACTAATATTTTCTTCTACAGTGTCTAATCTACTCTTAATCTTATTCAATGCGTTTTTTAAAGAATTTCGGATATTAGAATTTTCAGTTTTATAATACTCATTTGGTCATTTTTTCTTTGTTTTGTTTTTTTGTTTTGTGAGAGAGATTGTCCATGAGCTAACATCTGTTGCCAATCTTCCTCTTTTTCTGAGGAAGATTGGCCCTGAGCTAACATCTGTGCCCATCTTCCTTTCTTTTGTAGATGGGATGCTGCCACAGCATAGCTTGATGCGCAGTGTGTCAGTCTGTGCCTGGGATCTGAACCTGCAAACCCCGGGCCACCAAAGCAGAGCACACGAACCCAACCACCATGCCACTGGGTGGGTCCCTGGTTATTTTTTAGAATTTTCATATTTCTTCTGGATCTTCTCATCTTTTCATCCATCATATCCATCCAGAGATGCTTTGACATGTTTATCATAATTATTTTAAAATCCTGTCTGCTAATTTCAACATGTGAATTGCCAATATGTCTGTTTCTATTGACTATATTCTCTTGATTATAGATCACAATTTCCTGCTTTTTCATAAGTCCGATAATTTTTTATAATATATTTGATATTGTGGATGTTAACACTGTAGAGACTCTGGGTTTAGTTATCTTACTCCAAAAAGTGTTGAGTTTTGTTCTGGATGGCAGTTACATTACTAGGGGATCACTTTGTTCCTATGGAGGCTTCATTTAGGCTCTGTTATGGTAGGGTTATTTTTCTCTTAATCCCAAGGCTTAGCTCCTTTTTTTTTTTTTTTTTTGTGAGGAAGACCAGCCCTTAGCTAACATCCGTTGCCAATCCTCCTCTTTTTTGCTGAGGAAGATTGGCCCTGGACTAACATTCATGCTCATCTTCCTCTGCTTTATATGGGACACCGCCACAGCATGGCTTGACAAATGGCGCATTGGTGTGCACCCAGGATCCGAACCTGTGAACCCTGGGCTGCCAAAGCAGGGCACGCACACTTAACCACTGCACCACCGGGCCAGCTCCCCAAGGCTTAGCTCTTAATCTTGGGATATAGTTCTTACTCCTAAGGTATGGCCCTTCTGGGGTTTCACTGGAAAACTAAGATCCTCTAAATTCCTGGTACTTGAACTTCAAACTCAGTCTCCTCAGTATCAGACAGCTGTTGAAATCTCTCCTAGCCTTTCAGCTGTTTTCTGCTGGATTTCTTGGGTTCTTTCCCTGAACATGTCCAGTTCCATCGTCCAAGAATTCAACGGGAATTTGTACAGATTTTGGGATTCCTCCTCTGTGATTCCCTCCTTTCCAGGATTTCCCCCTTCAATGTCCAGGTGCTTTGGCAGCCCCAATCTCTGACCCCTGACTCCTTAGCTGAGTAAGACTGATGCTTTCTGCTTGAGCTCTATTCCCATGCACCACACCACACAATCCTTAGGGGAAAGATTGGACAAATATGGATCTAATCCAGTATGTTTTCCTTCTTTTAAAGGTTAAATTCTCTCCTGTTTCTGCCTGTCCATCACTACTCTCCAGTGCCTTCAAACAATTGTTTTTAAAAAATATTTTGTCTCGAGTTTTTAATTATCGGCAGGAGGATTAATACAATATCCCAATATATCACTGGGATGGGGATGGATTGAAGTGAGTTCATTCTCTGCATCTGATTTAAAAAATTGTGAATCCAAAGTAGAAGTGGTAAGAATGACTCAAATGACTTATTTGGATCTGAAGGGAGTTTAAGAGCCAAATCAGCACTCAGAACTGGAGATGGAAACCAGTGAAGAGGCTGAGATCTTTATGTAGCCATGTCTTGAAGGCTTATTGTACAGCAGTGGCCATGGAAACAGGAATGGGGTAGGAAGGTTCAGTTAGGCAAGTGGACAGACTTGGGGTCTGATTGAATACGGAGGACAAAGGAGCAGCGAAGAGACAGAGATGACCTCTCAATTTTGATCTTGGAAGATAAAAGGCTGGTGTAGCTCTTGAGAAAGGCAAGAACAGTGGGAAGAGTTGTTACAGGTGGAGGTGATGACAGTACCTGTGAATAGTTCCCCTGGAGGAGACAGTGTTGGGGTCAGTTAAGGTAGAGGTGGTAGTCTCTTTGAGGGAGAAGGTGTGGAAAGAGACAAGTGGAGACCCAAGGACTAGTCCTTGGCAAACACTGGCATTTAGAGGAAGGGAGGAGAGAGGGGAACCTTCAACAGATCCAAAGGAAGGATCAGAGAGGTGGAAGGGAATCTCTAGGAGAAGTTGTTAGGAAGGGAAGTTCAGAATAAGGCAGGTTGGACAGTGGTGAAAGTTCAGGAGTCCAAGTTGGGGGAGAGGCAAGGAAAGACCACCATAAGCAAGCAGGCGGTCAGCGGTGACTTGGTGAGGGTAGTTTCTGGAGAGTGGTGAGAACAGAGGTCATCACAGAAGATTGAATGGGAAGTGAACTTAATTACTTAAAACAAAAGTTCTCTGCCTTCAATGCAATCTTATTCCTCATCTTCCACTCTTCCAATCCCAGGCCAGGCCTTTAGTTGCCTCTGGTCTTCCCAGGTGGTTGCAGCTGTCACCAAGTGGCTTTTACCAAGCACTTTCTGCTCTCTGGGGATTAACCCATCCAGAAGAGGACTTGGCTCTGAGGAGAGAGGGATGAGCTCGTCAGGTGAGCAGCCTAGCCTTCTCTTGTTTGGAAGATAAATGTGTCATTCTCACCACCTCCCCCCGCCCCCAGAATTTTAACTTGGGCTTTCCAAACACAGCTAAGATAATGGATAACACCTAACTACACACCTGCCCTCCTTGAAGCATTTTGAACAAGATTCTCCCAGGATCTAGATCGGCTAGAGATAAGGCAGAAGGGAGACTTTGTTCCTTAACACATTTTCTCTCTTACAATCCCAGCATCAGCTTTGGGAGCTGGCCTCAGGTGGGGTTAGCCTGGAGCTGGATGTGGACACAGCAGGCTCTGGGCACTGATTAGGGTGCCCCTCCCAAACTGACAGGCTAAGATATAGATTAACCAAGTGTGGAGAGGAGAAGCATGGACAAAAGAGGGGAGGAGGGTCTGGTTTGATGAATAGAGAGGCCGCTAAGCAAGAAGAGAATATAGGACGGATAATGTGTTTGGGGGAGAAGACCACGACCTCAGTTGTGAACTGTCGGGTTTGAGGGGCCTGTGAGACTTCCAGGTGCTGTCCAAGAGTCAGTGAGCTCTATGAGTCTAGGGTTCGAAAGAGAGCTCAAGGGTGGGGATAAAGGGTGAGGAGTAACTGGGATATAGGCCTCTGGGCATGGTGCCACTGGACGCTTGGTGAAGTTGCTCCAGTCTTCCCCGAGTCCTCCCCATGGATTAAGGAATGCTGCCCTAAACAGCCCAGGTGGAGAACCACTGAGAGCAGAGCTTTCAGAGTAGAAAGAGCCCCAGCAGAGAATCAGGATACCTGGTTCCAATTCCAGCTCCATTTAACTCCCTGTGTGACCTGAGGCAAAGAACTCTGGTTTCTGGGACTCTGTTCTCTCACTGGATAACGAGGGGATTAGATTTCACATCTTCTTCCACTAGCACCTATGCTTCTACAGCAGTGTCTTGAAGTGGTCCTCCCAATGAGGGAGGTCAGAAGGAACGGGACACTTGGACAAAATACAGTCAGGCCTTAGAGCCTTAGAAAGAAACTTGGAGTGGCATCCTTGAGGGCCATGGAAGGGAATAACAATTTTTACCAGTTTACTGAGCGCTTTTAATGCACCAGGTGCTGAGGAGAGCACTCTGCTTTCATTGTGTCATTTGATTCTCACAACTCACTCATTCCCATTTCCAGATGAGAAGCTGAAGCCTGGAGAGTTGAGGCACTTTCCTGAGCTTACATGTCTTAGAGAGTGAAGGAGTCAAGATTGAAACCCAGGGCTCCCTAATTCTGTACCATGCCAGTCAACAACAGGTGAGAATGAATGGAAAGCTAAGAGGGGTAGTGGGGCGAAGGGGTAATTTGAGATAAAACTTTTCTTTTACTTAGATTTTTGTAAACATTTTCTGATGTTGTGTAGGTAACTAGTAATAACAGTAATAAGAGTTTTTAAAAATCTCTTCGTAGAGGTGCTCAGTAAATACTTAAAAAAAAATCCTTCTTAAAAAAATCCCAGTCCTTTTTCAGATAAAGGAAGAATCACTCAACTTAATTTTAGTGCAATGACAGCTTCCAATTTCTAGGACCCATAGGGGTCCTACCCAAATCCCTCCCCTCCCTCCAAGCCAAGCACAAGACTAAGCACAGAGATTAGAGAGGGTCTGGGCTGCTCCTGGGCAGGAAGGTGGTTCAAAGGCCCCAGTGGTCGACTGTGGAGGGCTGGCTGGGGCGTGGTGGGGTGGGGTAGGCTGGCATCACTGCCTGGGGAACTAGGCAGGTCGTTACAGAAACGAGCACAATGTCCCACACACAGTATGCACTCCATAAGTGCTAGTTATTATTACTACTTGCACACTATGTTATTTTTCAAAGCGCTCTGTAACTGGAAATCCCAGACAATACAAATGCTAATGGATATGAAAAGGCAAATGAGTCTAGGGTAGCAGGGACCATATCCATGGTGGCAGGATGGGAATGCTTTCACCACCATAGCCACAGGGCCCAGCAAACTACCTAGCAAAGAGTAAGTGCTCAATAAGTATTTATTAATCTAAATAAATGAATAAATAAAATCAAGCCAAATCCATTTCTCTCTGCAGAGATATAGTACAATGTGCTGGTTAAAAACATAGACGCCAGAGCCAAACTGCTAGGGTTCCCAATCCGCTATTGACTAGCTGGGAGACCTTGGGCAAGCTACTTAACTCAGTTTCTTCATCTGAAAAAAGGGGACGATAATAAAAGTAACTGCCTCAAAGGGTTGTTGTGAGGCTTAGATGAGTTAATATCTGTAATGTGCCTCGAACAGTCTCCAGCACATAATAAGAGCTATGTAGTGGTTTGCAATTATTATTATCTCTTTCAGAAGCATTTGCATTTTTACAAGAGACCCTAAATGCAGAAGTATTTACGATTGGGTATAGCGCAAAGAATGAATCATTAATGACTGAATTCCAATATCTTTCAGAATACACCAAAAAGGCAGTGCCCAAGACCCAGTTCAGGTGCTATTTTGCTGGGACTGAAAGAAGATTTAGAAATATTGCATGAGTAGGGTGGTTCTTGGTCCCAAGCAGCCAGCCAAATTGCTAACTTCTGTTTTTCAGATGGGAGAAACATGGGACATGGCCAAACCAACTCTCTTGTGAGAGTGGGAGGGAGGAGGTGGCTCAAAGTGATGCTGAGTCTACCCACCTCTAACACAGCCTGTACCTTCCTGTTGGCCCAATACTTGAGAAATTTTCATAGCACCGAACCCTTGCATAATTAGAAATGCTTCTAATGCAGGTTGGGATCTAGAAACAAGGACATTTTCACTTAATGAGAGGATCACACATGGCCAATAACACAAGTTGGGAGTTAGGGTAGAGAAGTGTTCTTTACCATTAATCCTACTTGTAATAAAATGTGTTACATTATTTGTATCAGTCCGAGGTCAATCAGGGAAGTTGAACCACTATAAGTATTGTGGAATAAAGAACGTAGAGGGAGTAGACCTTACACAATGGTGGTAGAGTCTGGGAGAGGACAGGTCTGAAAAAGGGATGTGAGGGATCACGTAAGAGTCACTAACCAGCCTTAATGCTGGTAAATGAGCTGAAACTTGTAGGGAAATCTGGAAGCCGGGCACGTCCTGCAGCTGGAGTTAGCCCGAGAAGGGGCCTGGTGTAGAAGTCTGTGGAAGGTGGAGGGGTCAGGGCGTCTATTGCCTTTGTGGGTTTGAAGCAAAGTGTCTGGTGGTGGGAGCTGGGGTCACTGCTGGTCCATAGGGCTGGCAATCAGGAAAGAGAACTGGTAAAGGAGCGAGTCATGGAGTGGGGAAACTGCCTGTACCTTTGCCGGTGTCTCTCCCCTCCTCTAACATATGAGGCAATGGCTGCTGCTTCTGGTCCCAGCGTCTCCCTCAACTTCACCTCTGAGACCCATGAGCAGATGGTCAAGAGGATCTTGTGAGACAGAGCTCCCAGCATAGCCAAGTTGATGATAGAACAATCAAGCACATTATTATAATGACATCATACAATTCATGGTTGTTTATATTTTTATGAATTCATATTTTGCCTCATTTTAAAAAGGATTTCTGAAGAAGAGTGGAGAAACACTTACAATTGAGTGGAATTCTTAAAGGAAGTGATAGAGGCAAAGAGGAAAGTGTAGGGCAACAAAATAATTCTGGGGTAGTTTTAGCGTTCAAGAAATTCCTCTAAGAGCCTGTTCTCTGAAGATGGGGCTATGGATTTGGTTCAGAGCAGCCTTGGAGCCAAAGCAAATATTTTGTGACCAGGGTTGTCACAAAGGGAGTGGTACAGATTTTTCTGGTCCCTAGACCTAAGAGAAGTATCTCCTGGGATCCTCAAAAACAGCCGTGCAATCGTGCCTTGGAATTATTCAATGAAAGCTGTACTACGAGGGGTTAAAACAAAATAGACCTAACTTGAGCTTCAGGCTCTCTGGGCTGTATCCAGACTCTCTTGCTAGAATAGGTGCAGGAAACAATTTCTAAACATTATGTCTAGATAAATGGATGATCTGCATATTCTTCAAGGCTGGCGTTGACAAACTTTCTGTAAAGGGCCAGATAATAAACATTTTAGACGTTAGGGCCATTAGGCTCTGTTACAACTACTAAACACTGTTATTGTAGGGTAAAAGCAGCCATAGAGGGCCAGCCCCATGGCTTAGCGGTTAAGTGCGCGCACTCCGCTACTGGCAGCCCAGGTTCGGATCCCGGGCGCGCACCGACGCACCGCTTCTCCGGCCATGCTGAGGCTGCGTCCCACATACAGCAACTAGAAGGACGTGCAGCTATGACATACAACTATCTACTGGGGCTTTGGGGGAAAAAAAATAAATAAAATAAAATAAAATAAAAAATACCATATAAAAAAAAGAAAATTTATTAAAAAAAAAAAAAAGCAGCCATAGAGAATCTGTAAACAAATGAGTGTGGCTGGGTTCCAATAAAACTTTATTAAGTGACACTAAAATTCTAATTTCTTTTCTTTTTTTTTTGTGAGGAAGATCAGCCCTGAGCTAACATCCATGCTAATCCTCCTCTTTTTGCTGAAGAAAGGCTAACATCTATTGCCAATCCTCCTCCTTTTTTTTCCCCAAAGCCCCAGTAGATAGTTGTATGTCATAGCTGCACATCCTTCTAGTTGCTGTATGTGGGACGCCACCTCAGCATGGCCGGAGAAACAGTGCGTCGGTGCGCGTCCGGGATCCAAACCCAGGCCGCCAGTAGCGGAGCGCGTGCACTTAACCGCTAAGCCACGGGGGCCAGCCCCTCTTATACTTTCTATGTGTCGCAAAATATTACTATTCTTTAGCGTTTTTTCCCCAACCATTTAAATGTGTGAAAACCATTCTTGGCTTGTGGGCTGTAGCCATATAAAAACAGGCAGCAGGCTGGATTTGGCCCATGTGCCATGGATTTGTGCCGTGGTTTGCTGACCTCTGCTTCAGATGATCCTCCATAAAGAGTAATTTTTATAACTGATAAAGAAAGCAGGAGGTGAAGGGTTTGAAGTTAGTTTGGGTAAGGCTTGCTACTATACCAGAAAACCTCAAAATCTCAGTGGCTTACCATGAGTGTATTTCTGCTCATATAAAGTCCAAATAGGTGTCCCTGATGGGTAGGTGGCTCTCCTCCAAAGGGTGACTTAGGGACCTGGGCTGCATCCACCTTGTGGCTCCACTCCCAGTCAGCAGATGGGGGATGACAAGGTGATAATGGGCCCGCTTCTCAACATATCAGCCCAGAAGTGGTGCACATAACTGGACCACATTTCAATGGAAAGGGAAGTTGGGGGCCGTGCTGAGAAAGACAGTAGCTGTCCACTGTCTGATACTGATGCTCCCCTGTGGAAGGGAGTGCAAGTCTGTGTTGGGTTGCCGGCTGTCCCTGCCATGTGATGTTCCTGGTCAAGAATTTGAGTGTGGATAGTGTTGCTGATTATGGGTGATTCTGTGAACCAAGCTGAGTATAGAGAGGACGTTCTTCTATGAAAGTTAAAGCTACTAACCAGGCCACATGCCTGGCATACATGGAGGGCCAAGACTTCCCTCCGAAAACCACTCTGAGTATGCCCAATACGAGCTCCAACATGTAGGTGGTGGAAGCCTCAATGTTCTTCACACAAAAGAATGACTGTAACATGTTTTGTCTGGAAAAGCTTCAAAGAGTTGTGACCAGTTGCCCAATATGGCCATAAAAAATCATCAACAAAGAATTAGGGAATTTATAGAATTAAGCAATATATACAGTCATCTTAAAATGTATTTCCAGGTAACTCAAGGATTCTCAGCTTTGGCACTCTTTACATTTTAGGCCAGATAATTCTTTGCTGTGGGGGCTGTCCTGTGCTTTATAGGATGTTAGGAGCTTCCCTGGCCTCTACACACTAGACGCCACTAGCATCCTCTGCCCCTCTTTCCCAGTTGTGACAACCAAAAATGTCTCTGGACATTGCCAAGTGTCCCCTGGGGGGCAAAACTGCCCCAGGTTGAGAACCACTGAGTAACTGAATGATAGAATAAATATTGATGAATAAAATTGTTGAAAATGAGCCAATTAAATGTTGCAGGAGGGAACATAAATGACAATGTTGACTCAAGAGTGGTTGGTCTCGGGTCATGCTTTCTCACAACCATTAGGAATAGGGGTGATCTGTTAAGACCTCTCTTGGTAAATGATGACTCGCAATCAGCAGCATAGACAGGACTGCCTTCAATACATTCCTTTCAGTTCTCAGTAGCAGGAGGGCATTAAGCTACACATCCCAAAGTGGTTTCATGTCATACATACAAAGGAAATAAAATAAAGGGTATGAGATTGGGGCTAAAATATGTCAGAATTAACTTGCTTGAAAATATTCTCTGATCTACCAGATTGTTCCTACCAACTCTGATCCTAGAGGTGGTTCTAAGTCACGGGTTCCCAGTACGTGAATGCTGCTCAGACAGAGCCCCTGACCTTCACTATTTTCAGGCTGCAGTCTCAAAGGCCAAGATATGATCAATAAAGGCTGAAAACTGAACCCATTTCTACACTGTGATGGAGAATGCACTTAGTCTCACAGCTGAAACAAAATAAACAATAAGTGTTAGTTATCTCTGTCATTATTATTGCTATTATTATTATTCTAACAATGAGAAATCGCAGAGTGGCTTTGCCAAAGGCTATGCAAGCTGGTAGCATAAAATATCTCTTGTAGTTTATTAAAGAGGAAATTAGCACAGAATACAATCCAAACTCTTTAATATGGCCTTCAAGACCCTGAGTGATCCAGCCCTTGCCTAAATCTAACCGCATCTTCCCCCATCTTCCACTGGTTCACCAAACTCTACCCCCTTGACTTTTTAAAGTTGCCCCACCTCTGGTGATCTGGCTTCGGTAGGTCTGAGGTGGGCCCAGAAATGAGTATTTTTTAGAGTCTCTCATTGGTTCTGATGGGCCGACAGATTTGCAAGTTGTGGCCACAGTTGTGCTTGGCTCAAACCTCACCTGGCTCCAAAGCCAGACAGTTGCCAAGTGAGGTACAAAGCAGGTGCTCTGTGAAGCAGGACTTCCTGTTGAGGGATGGGGAGGCTGGCGCGTTAGTAGCAATGTGGGCTGAGACTGGACTTGCTGAGAGTGAGGGGGAGAAGGGACGAGCCCTGGTGAGCAGAGCTTAGTAGACAAAGTGAATAATGCGATTTCTACTTCAGGACCTCCCTCTCCTAAGCGTGAGGAGTGGAGGGTGAGCCTCAAGGCCTCAGCTGAGAGCCAGATGCTCTGCGGGAGGAGTGGAATCTCATGGGGAGTGAGTGGCATTGGTGCTTAAAGTCAAACTTTCCTACTGTCAAAATTCCCTTCAAGGGCCTGCCTTTGCCCATGAAGTCCGATGCTTAGGATGTGCATGTCCCACCCCGCCTAGGAATTCTTTTGCACGCTAACATTTAACATTTAAGAGCCACTAATGATGGTGGTACAACTTTGCAAATGTAATGAATGCCATTGAATCGTACACTTAAAAATGGTAAATTTTATGTTATATATATATTTTACCACCCCCACCCCTCCTCAAAACGAACCAATGAGCTAGACTAGAGGACATGATAAAAAGCAAGTCTATATGTGCATGTGGGACATTTAAATAATTCCCCTTTAACCTCCAAAAGGAGGATGGGTGAAGAATTACAAAGAGTTCTTGCTTATCTGCAGGATTTATTCCATTCTGACTTTTTTCTTTTTGAACTTTTTATTATGGAAATTTAAAAACACACGTGAAAAGTGGGAAGAATTGAACCCCATTTGAATCCAGGACCCAGCTTCAACAACCATCAACTTTTGCTGTTCTTGTTTATATATTCCTACAACACTGTTTTTTAGTTTTTTTTTGCTGAGGAAGATTCACCCTGAGCTAACATCTGTTGCCAAGTTTGCTCTTTTTTTTGCTTGAGGAAGATTAGCCCTGAGCTAACATCTATGCCCATCTTCCTCTACTTTAGATGTTGGTCACCACCACAGCATGGCTGATGTGGGTCTGGTGTGGGTCTGCACCCAGGATCCTGACCTGTGAACCCGGGCTGCCGAAGTGGAACACGCTGAACTTAACCACTAGGCCACGGGGCTGGGACCCCTTTTTTTAGTATTTTAAAGCATATCACAGGCATCTTAACAGTTCATCCATAAACACTTCAATTATTCTATTCTATTTTGGCAATCAGATTTCATAGCTTAAATCTCATTAAAAGTTCATTTGATGCTGTAAGGATTAAACAAAATAAGGAGATTAGGTTCAAAAGTCAGCTAAGTTCCTAAATTAGTATTCGATTCTTACTCCATGTTATAGGTGGTCTGGCCTTCAAAAATTTACACTCTACCTGGAAAAATAAACCATTGATATAAAATAAGATTGTGCAGAATTAAAGGCTACACTCAACAAACCACAAATGCCAGAGGGCAGCCAGTGTATATTCTGCCATGAGACCTGAATCCTGCGTGTGTTAGCTGTGCAGGAATCCAAGACAGACACCAAGCAGTTGAAGAGGTCAAGATAAGAAGTTGCCAGGAATGGGTCTGAAATAGACAGTATCGTGTGTTTCACTTGTCTTGCACTGAAAATTTGGTGTCCCTCACAAGATCGTTTGTAACTGGCCACCTTGAGAGATCTAGACTCCTAGTTTTTTGCTTTCAAATCCTTTGTCCCATCTGACCCCCTCGTTCCTCCTATAACCTTCTTATGCCACTGGACCCCCATCACAATGTCTCTATTCCAGTTTCCCCTTGGTGTGTTTCCAGCCACCCCCTGCTTCTCCTACCCCAGAACCTTCAGGACTCTGCTCATGCCGGGCTCTGGGAAGGCGCTGTCCCAGGAATCTCCCTCCAGCCTCCGAGCTCTTCAGTGGGGCTGGGGTGGAGCTCACTGCTGCTGTTAGAGACCGGTGAATCTTGTACTTGCCCTTTGGACTTGAACCAGCCATGAACCTGGAGAGCCTGATGGGCACACTCAAGCAAGTGATGAAGGCAGGACTCTACTAACTAAAAAGCAGTGGGCAGGGGAAGGAAGGAAGAAAAGAAGGAAGGGATGAATTAGGAGTGTAGCTGAGGTTGCAGAAGAGGCTGGCGACAGCGGCAGAGATCCAGTGCCCAGAGGGCCTGGGAGCCAGTTCAGACAGAGGACCTGATCATTAATGCCCGATGCCCTCCCGGTCTGCCCAGGGCATGTCAGGGAAAGTTCAAGCAGGGATCTAAGGCGGGGCAGGGTGAAACCGATTCTGCTGGGAGACAGATGGGAGATGACATAGGCTGGAAATAGACTGGACGCAGGCAGTAACTGCGCAGCGGGATTTAGAACCCTGGCTCTGTATATTGTCCCGCTTCCTGATCTAGACACTTGCTCCTTACAGTGAGGTCTTGGGATACGCTGCATCTGCACGACCTGGGAGGTTGTTAGCAATGCAGAACCTCAGGCCCTGCTCAGGCCTGCTGAATCAGAAACTATGGGGGTGGGGCTCAGGAATCTGTTTTAACACACCCTCCAGTGATTCTGATGCCGGCTCAAGTTCAAGTGATTCTTTTTTTTTTTATAATTTTATTTATTTATTTTTTCCCCCAAAGCCCCAGTAGATAGTTGTATGTCATAGTTACACATCCTTCTAGTTGCTGTATGTGGGACGCGGCCTCAGCATGGCCAGAGAAGTGGTGCGTCGGTGCGCGCCCGGGATCCGAACCCGGGCCGCCAGTAGCAGAGTGCAGGCACTTAACCGCTAAGCCACGGGGCCGGCCCTCAAGTGCTTCTTAAACAGAGTGTGGGGTGTACAGAAATGTAGGGCCATCTCTCCAGCTTTGTGATTCTTAACCAGTTGCTGTAGCTGAATAAAAGAAATAGCAGCTGGGGAATGAATGAGCTGTTGAACTAAAAGTATGCATTATTTATTCATTGATTTAACAAATGTTTATTGGGTCAGGCATTATTCTAGCATTGTGGAAACAACTGTGACCAAATAGACACAAACTCTTGCCGTCATAGACCTTACATTCTTGTAGGGAACAATGATTGAGATAAAAAAATAAAATATGTGGTATTTAAAAGGTGAAATGTGCTAGGGAGAAAAATAAGGCAGGGCAGGGAGGCAGGCAGTGTGTGGGTGAGGGGAGAGGAAGGACTTGTTATTTTAGACAAAGTGGCCAGGGAAGGCCTGAGTGAAAAGGGGCAATTGAATAACATCCTGAAGGAAGTGAGGGAGGAAGCCATATGTATAACTGGAGGATGATTATTTCAGGCAGCAAGGAAACAGCAAGTGCAAAGGTCCTGAGGCAGAGCAGCAAGGAGGCAAGTGTGGCTAGAGCAGAGGGAGCAAGGGAGAGAGCTGCAGGAGATGTGGTCAGAGAGGTAATAGGGGGACACGTCATAGAGGGTCTTACAGCCATTGTGAGGACTTTGGCTTTTACAGTGTATGACATGGGAAGTGTATTAGTTTTCTTATTGCTGCTGTAACAAATTGCCACAAACTTAGTAGGTTAAAACAACACAAATTTATTCTCTTACAGTTCTGGAGGTCAGAAGTCTGAAATGAGTCTTACAGGACTAACATCAAGGTGTTGGCAGGCCTGGTTCCTTCCAGAGACTCCAGGGGACAATCTGTTCCTTGCCTCTTCCAGCTTCTAGAGGCTGCTGGCATTCCTTGGCTTTTGGCTACATCACTCCAAACTCTGCTTCTGTTGTTGTCATCTCCTTCTCTGACTCTCCTGCCACGCTCTTTTTTTTTTGTGAGGAAGATTAACCCTGAGCTAATATCCATTGCAATCCTCCCCCTTTTCACTGAGGAAGATCAGCCCTGGGCTAACATCCATGCCCATATTGCTCTACTTTATATGTGGGACGCCTGCCACAGCATGGCTTGATAAGCGGTGTGTAGGTCGGCACCCGGGATGCAAACCTGTGAACCCCAGGCTGCTGAAGCGGAGCAGGCGAACTTAACCACTATGCCACTAGGTTGGCCCCTCCTGCTACCTGCTTACCAGAACACTGTGATTACACTGGGCCCACCTGGATAATCCAGGATAATCTCCCCATCGCAAGATCCTTAACTTAATCACATCTGCAGCATCCCTTTTACATCACATATTCACAGGTTCTGGGAATTAGGTTCTTTGGGGAACCACTATTCAGCTACCATGGGAAGGCTTTAGAGCAGTGACACAATCTGATAAACACTTTAAGAGTCATGGTAGCTATTGTGTTGAAAATAGTTTTGTGGGGGCAAGAATGGAAATGGGAAAACTAGTTATTATATTAAAGTGAATCTCTTCTTTAACTCCTAAGGACCTTGTAGGCTGCTCCCACACAAATGAGCATATAATTCTGTTATGGGCTGAACTGTGTCCCTCCAAAATTCGTATGTTAAAGCCCTAACCCCCAACACCTCAGAATGTGGCCGTATTTGGAGATAGGGCCTTTAAAGGGATGATTAAGTTAAAATGAGGCTATTAGGGTGGGTCCTAATCCACTCTGACTGGTTTCTGTATAAAAAGAGAAAATTTGGACATATAAAGAGACACCAAGGATGCACATGCATAGAAGAAAGGCCATGTGAGGATACAGCAAGAAGGCAGCCATCTGCAAGCCAAGAAGAGATGCCTCAGAAGAAACCAACCCTGCCAACACTTTGATCTTGGACTTTCAGCCTCCAAAACCGTCAGAAATAAATTTCTGTTGTTAAGCCACCCAGTCTGTGGATTTGGTTATGGCAGCCCTAGCAAACTAACACAAATTCTAAATGCCTTCCTGAAACCCAGATGCAGACCCTCCTGACCCTCAGTTCAGGATTCCTGCCAGAGGAGGAAGTCCCATAGTCGGCAGGATCTTGCTGAAGCAACCCCACCAGGTGTGCCCACTTAAAAAAAATCTTTTGCTCTTCAAAAGACATTGTTCAGAAAATGAAAAGGCAAGCCACAGACTGGGAGAAACTATTTGCAAAACACGTATCTGATAAAGGCTTGTATCCAGAATACATAGACCACCTAAATAAAACGTGGGCAAAAGATTTGAACAGATACGTCACATTAGAAGATGTTTGGATGTCAAATAAGCACATGAAAGGATGCTCAAGATTGTTAGTAATTAAGGATATGCAGGCCGGCCCCATGGCTTAGCGGTTAAGTGCTTGTGCTCCACTGCTAGTGGCCCAGGTTCGGATCCCGGGCACGCATAACCGCACTGCTTCTCCGGCCATGCTGAGGCCATGTCCCACATACAGCACCTAGAAGGATGTGCAGCTATGACATACAACTATCTACTGGGGCTTTGGGGGGAAAAAATAAATAAATAAAATTATAAAAAAAGGATATGCAAATTAAAGCCATAATGAGATATCACTGTACATCTACTAGAGTGGCTTAAAAAAAACTTGATGACACCAGTGTTGACAGAAATACAGAGCAATGGAAATCTCACACACTGCTGGTGGGAATGCAAAATAATACCACTTTGGAAAACAGTTTGGCAGTTTCTTAAAGGGTTTAAACATACTCTCACCATTTGACCCAGCAATCCCACTCTTAAGTGTTAAACCAAGAGAAATGGAAACATTTTACTGAAAATCTGTATGGGAATGTTTATAGCAGCTTTATTCATGATACCTCACAACTAGAAACAACCCAGTGTCCCTCAACTGGTGAAAAGATGAGCGAATTGTGGCACATCCACACAATGGAATACTGCTCAGCAGTAAAATGGACTGAACTATCGATACAAGCAACAACATGGATGAATCTCAAAAGCATCATGCTGAGTGAAAGAAACCAGAGGTAAAAGGCTATATACTGCATGTTCCATTTACAGGATGTTTTTGGAGAGGCAAAACTATAGGAACCTAAATAGACTGGGGGTTGCCAGGGGCTGGGCGGAGGTGAGGGGATTGACTCCAAAGGAACCTGGGTGAATTTTGGAGGGGGTGATAGTACTGTTCTATATATCATGGTGGTTCTTACACAACTCTATACATTTGCCAAAATTCATTGTTATACACTTAAAATTTACCGTGTAAATTTTACTGTGTGTGATTCATACCTCAATAAAGCTGATTTAAAACAATAAGACCCCCTCCTACTTGGACATGGGGAGGGGATAACAAAGCCATGACCTTGGGGCAGATACAATTCCTGTGCCCTGAGTCCTGCTAGGCTACTTTTATAAAGGTCACTCTGTCACAATGGTGCAGAGATGAGCCCCCAGCCATCCTTGTCAGTGGAGGACACATCGGGTGGATTACAGACAGCTGTGACAAAATCTTCTTCCACAAAGTTGCTGAAAAGCAGGGAGGTGATTTTAATGCACGCTAAAGTCTGAAAACCACTGTTTTAAAGCAGCCGTTTTTAGAAGTAGTGTGTGTGTGTGCATGCAGGAGGTGCTATCTGTGTGTGTGTATGTGTGTGTGTGTGTGTGTCGGCTGGAAGGAGGCTAAGGGGAAAGGGAGTGGGGACATTTTATCAGTGCGAGTAGAACACGGAGGATAACCTGTGATATTTTAACACCTGATATAGGCTGGGCCCCAACAACTTTGGGAGAGCTGAGAGCTTGTTGATAATTATTATCTTTGGCTCCAACTTCCTTCTCTGCCCTTTTTTCCTGGTGACTCTAAAGCCTCTCATCCCTTCCCCTTGAGTTTAGGGACTTGCCATCGTTTTCATCGGCTGTTATAATATTAATGAGAGCTGCTTAAATCTGTGGCTCACTTCCTCAATGTTACACACTTATTATCCTCCACATTTCACAGATAAAGAAACAGGTTTCTTGTCTCAGATCGCCCAGCGAGTAAGGGATCAGCTTCCAGGCCTCCAGCTCCAGGGGTCCCTGGGCCAGAGGGCGCCATAACTTCCCACTACCCTTCACCATCCAATAGTCTAATCTGGAATACTCCCTTTGTGACCATCTCTCAGAGTAAGGAGGAAAATGGGGCAGTGGGGAGAGGGGGACTGGCAACTGGGCACAGAGGTGACAGGAGAGAGTGACTAGGTGAGGATTTGGAGCTTCCTGAAGTTTCTGTCCCAGGAGATTTGGCAGGGGACAGTGGGGAGAGAATGGGGGAGGGTACATCTCTACAAGAGAAAAAGCTGCTAGAAGTGGCAAATAGTGTGATTGTTATTGTCAGGAGACCATGTCAGGAGATGGTCAACCACGCGGTGGTCACAGCTGTGAGACCTTGGTAGAAAACCTTACCACGTGGGAAGAGCAGAGCCTGGAGCCAGAAGACCAGGATTTCATGACTTCTGTTTATTAGACCTTGAGCAAGTCAGGAACCCTCTCTCAGCACTTAACCCAAATAAGACAACATATACCAAGTTGTTTTGTGAAATGCCACACAAGAACAAGATACTATTCCCCAAATGGGCAAACCTTCATCGGGAGGGCAATCCCTGTGACAGGAGAGAACGACTTGTTCCACCTGTCCTGGGGCAACGGTGCTGCTGCTTTACACTTGAGCAGTTAAAAGCAGGCACTTGAGAGATTTATTTGCAGGCTTTGCTCCAAAGTAACTTGCTGGCAACTCACTCATTCTCTCTTACCAGGCACACCCAAACATCAATGGCAGTTATCTCTAGGTAGCAGAATTAGAGTTGATTCTTATTTTATTTTTTATATGGTTCTGCATTTTAAAAAATACAGGCATAGATGTGAAATAGTGGGGAGGTTTTGGGGGCCCACAAGAGGTCAGATGTGGCTGGAAGGTGGGGTGTGTAAGCAAGTGGTATATGGGGTAGGAACTCAGTGATGACCATGACAGAAACTGTGTTTATGGAGTCCTGTTTTCAAAGACCCTATACCACCCTGCTCTGGGTTCAGAACTGTGGCTCTCAGAGTGTGTTACCCAGACCAGCGGCATTGGCCTCACCTGGGAACATGTTAAAAACGCAAATTCTCAGGCCCCGACTCAGATGTATTACATCAGAAACTCTGGGGATAGAGCCCAACTCTGTTTTAATAAGCTCGCCAGGTGATTTTGATGTATGTAGAAGTCTGAAACCACTGGTTTAAAGTGTTCCCAAGTTGGGACAATGCTCTCTGCCCCCAGGGAAAAAAACTAGCAAAACTAGCAAAAAAACTAGCAAAAGAAAAGCCAGTTGCCTCGATTATCCATTAGCCTACCCTCTTAGGTGGGGTGCCCTGGGTTGGCTCTCCAAGCTCTAGAGGAGTCCTCTTCTCTGACATAACGGCATGAGGTGAGGGCTTGCCTCTGAACGGTTAGTTGGGATTTTATTTACAGGTAGAGAAGCATCCAAGAGTTAAGACTTCATAGTGCTTGCTCAAATCTATTGCTTCTCTCTTTGGGTTAAAAAGGATCTGGAAGTAACCCAAAAGAGGTCCTCAGAAGGCACTGGGTCATCTAGTTCTAGGGTGTTAACAATGTGTTCCCTGCTGGGTCTCCAGACTCTGTAGCCGTTCCCCACTTGTTCTCATTATCCAAGGACAGAGCCTCCCACTTGGGCCTCCCGCAGAACAAGGAGGCCAGGGCTGCGCTGAATTGCTGTGAACCCCTCAGGGCCAGCTCCAACGCCTCTGACTCTCAGATCCCTCACTCGGAAACCATCTCTGCTTCACCTGCACTTACTCTACTCCCAAACTCTACCTAGAATTGCAACCATTCCTCTCACTATGTCTTGTCTTCCTTACAATCTAAAGTGCTTAGCATATAGTAAAGAGCTCAATAAATGATAGTTACTATTATTGTTGTTATTATTTTGTTTTAAACAGGGGACAAGAAGGGAAGGGCATCCCAGGAGAGGGAACAGCATGGTAGGCTACATAATTTGCGAGGCCCGGTGCAAAGTGAAAATGTGAGGCCTGGCCAGGGGGCTGAGAAATGAATCTCCCCTTCCCATGGGCCCACTGCCCCAACCCATGTCTGACAGGTGACCCCCAAGAGACTGCAACCTCTGTGCAGGGACATGCTCGGAACCTGGATCAGGGGTGGGCAAGAGACATCCTCTGAGTCACCTGCCAAACACCATCACCAGAGCACTGCCAGCCCAGGGCAGGGATGACTGTCATCAGGTCCTGCAGGGAACATGCTCAACCCTGACCCTCCCCGCTCATGCACCTGGGCCCTCTCTTGGGCTGGAGGGCAATGGAGGAACGACCCAGCTGTCACCCAGGCAGAGGGTGGCAGCTCTCATGGAATGGGAGGGGGAATATTGGGCTCTGGGGCCAAGGAGCAGATGGCCAAGAACTCATCCCAGGGAGGTGGTGGGAGGTGGGACCACACACAAGCCAAGGCTCCAAGCCCCCAGTGCGTGTTCCATTGCCCATTGGATTTCACTTACAAATTCAAAGACACGATTATTAAGAATTTCAAGACAGGGACCACAGAGCATTGAACTCCAAGCACAGAGCCCTCTGAGTGTGGATCCCTGTGTGACTGTACTGGCCACGTGGCCATGAGGCCAGTTCTGTGGCCAGGATGTGTAAAGATGTAGCATGTTAGTGGAACCGCAAGGTGGTCCATTGTAAGAGAAGAGTAAGAGTGAGTTCTGAGGTGAGGAGGGGCAGGAGGTGAGGTGAGAAAGGCAGATAAGAATATAAAATTTAACAGATAGGCAAAAGGAGAGCCATAAAACTTTTATTTTAAAGTTGAAAGATATAGTAATACATAATTGACACAGAAACTTTTGAAATATAGGACTATATTAGTTTCCTAGGGCTGCTGTAAAAAATGACCACAAACTGGCTGGCCTAAAGCAACAGAAATGTATTCTCTCATAGTTCAAGAGGCCAGAAGTCCAACATCAAGGTGTTGGCAGGGTTGGTTCCTTCTGGAGTCTCTGAGGGAGAAACTGTCCAGTGCCTTTCTCCTAGCTTCTCCTAGCTTCCTGGTCGCCAGCAATCCTTGGCATTCCTTGGCTTGTCCAAGGAATCTCTGCTTCCATTTTCACATCACCTTCTTCTCCGTCTTCTCTTCTTATAAGGAGAGCAGTCATTGGATTTAGGACCCCCCCTAAAACTAGGATGATTTCATCTTGACATCCTTAACTAATTACATCTGCGAAGACTCTTTTTCCAAATGAGGTCACACTCTGAGGTTCTGAGCAGACATGAATTTGGGGGCGGGGGCACTATTCAACTCACTACAGGGACAGCTAAAAGAACAAAATCATCCATGTTTCTGCCACCTAGAGCTAAGATTTGTTCATACTTTACAGTATATCCTTCCAGTGTTTTTTATGCATAGATTTAGCTTGAATATTCATTTTACTTAATGATGATCTTCTGATATGTACAATTTGCTGAAAGAAATTTTTAAGCAAGGCAGGTGATCTGCTCAGATACAGTGGTGTGTTGGAGTGGTTCGTTCTGGCTCGGAAGTGGAGACTACGCCCATCTCATCTCAACCTCCTGTTCCGCGACCTCATCTTGCTAGTTTGAAATCAGCCATGGTGGGAGTGTTTACACAACAGAAATCAGCAAATGCTACAAATCAGGCTTATTTGTTTATCTTTAGGAGAGCCAATTTAGTAGTACATCCGTGGATTCTTACTTGACAGAGAAGAGAGAGAACATTCTAGACA
Source organism: Ceratotherium simum simum (assembly GCF_057802395.1). Lineage (NCBI taxonomy): Eukaryota > Metazoa > Chordata > Mammalia > Perissodactyla > Rhinocerotidae > Ceratotherium > Ceratotherium simum. The sequence goes on along the minus strand of NC_141910.1, from coordinate 12,016,163 downwards.
GAGAATTACAAGAGACAAAGCAGGTAGGCAGGGAGGGCCTGGCTTGTTTGAGAAAGCCAACCCTCTGCTGACTGGGCAGTGGTGGGCGCTAGGGCTGGAGTGAAGGTGGGAGGCTGCTTTCGGAGGGGCCTGGTGAGCCATGCAAAGGTACCGAGGTTGTGTTTTAGAAAGATAATAACTGAGCAGAATAGTTGGTGGACGGATGTGCAGTGGGAATGGAGGCAGGGAAACTGTTGATGAGGCACCTGTAAGAGTACAGATAACAACGATGAGAGTCTCAACAGAGCACGGCCAAGTCTCTGCTTGTGCTGGTCCCAAGGCAATTCTAACGGCAAGATTTCCTTCTGGACCCAAGCCCAGCTAGTCCCACCAAGCTTCAAATGTCTGTTATACTCAGAATTCAAGACCATTCGAACATGTCTCTGGAACACTTGGTTATGGTAAACAAACCTCATTATAGCCTGAATCTTTTTTAAAAAAAACCAACAAACCAACAAAACCTTCCCTTGCCTCCCTTGCCTCGTTGTATCTGGAGGGCATTGGGCTGTTTATTCACCAGCTCCCACCTAGGAGTGGGGGCGGGTTGTCAGAATTCTTCTAGAGTCTTGTTGCTCTTCCCAAAACATTTTCTTCCACCCTCTTCTGAAGTCCTTTCTCCTTTGGGGCAGTGTCAGCCTGTCTTACAGTGTGCTCTGTGTATCTTCTTCCTAGTCCTTGAGGTCCTAGGGACCCAGACCATAGCGTTTTTGCCCAACCCAAGTTCTGTGTCATGCTGGACAACTTCAACCATGAGGTTGATCCACACTGTATTGGATTCAAAGTTCTGTGATCTCATAATTGATTTAATAGGTCTATATTAAATTTTGTATCCCACAGACAGAGAATATACTATATTTTCCAGCATTCCTGGGACATTTTCCAGGAAGCAGAAGTTATCACTGTTCTCCAAACTCTTTCCTAACACATCACTCCTCCATTGTCTCCTTTGTTTTTCAGAAAGCAACTCTTTTGAGAAACATGCCATCTGACTGTGTCCCCTTGTCTCATTACTGACATCAATGGTTCATGGACATGTGACCTGGGTAGTCACATAGGGCCCCACGCTCAGAAGGGCCCCACACTTGGTTTAATGCTCTGCTGTTGCCATGTTGAAATTCTTAATAATTTTGTCTTTGAACTTGTGTTTAGAGGGGGAAGTCCAATGGGACAATGGTGCATGCACGTGAGCAGAGGAGATACACACAACATGTGTGTCTGCCATTCCTTGCTCCCCATGTGTGTTGCATTCACAACCCCCATGAGCACAGAATCCTGGTGGACTCATGATGTGTGGGAGTTTAGTAAGACTTAAAATGAGTACATGGTAAGTGTGTTGTGCAATGACTGAATAAGGGGGGGGGGTTTACAGCCCCAGAGGCCACACTTTCTGTTCCCACTAGACCTTGCTTCAAATGTAGAAAGAAGTCATTTTAAGAATCAAAAACAATCAAGGAAGCCTGTCATATCCTCTCTCACTGTATCAGCCCACCACTTTACTCTGAATGATGACTCAGGAGGAGAGGGAAAGACTGGGCAATGTATAGTTCCTTTTCCTTTCAGTGCTTCCTTACTCATCAGTAAGCCTAAGGCAGAGAGTGTTGGTAGAACTGTGTACACATCGAGAAGTGAAACAAAAAGAGGTGAGTTAGTTTTGTTCTGGTAAGAATGAAATACACATGCATGTACCAGCTACAAAATACAAATCCTGTAGTTTCAGTGATTCTGCATATGAATTAAATGCTCTGGTGTTTGCATTTAAAACAAGCATTGCACACTATAAAGATGAACAGTAAAATTCATGCTCTTAATTTAAAATTTTAATTTTTCTGTACTCAGAATGGCATTAAATAGCAAATGAAAAACACCATGACAAGTCAAGAGAGAGAACGTGGAAGAGAAAAAAGATGCATAGACTTATGCTCATGGCCCATAGGCTTCCTCTCCACCCTAGACCTGGCATCATGCTCTGCAATTTCAACATTCATTTGGTTGATCCACAGTCCAGAGATATATGTTTTGGAAAAGACAATGGATTGTCTTAAGATACAAAGTTGTATATACATGAAATACTTACCAAAATTGATCCTAGGACCTTTATGACAATACTTCTTATAATAGTAAAAATTTGAAACAATACGTATGGAGTATAATGGAATGCAACATCATCTCTTCCCTGGGTCTCCAGCCTGCTGGCCTGCCCTGCAGATTTCAGACTTACCAGCCCTCACAATCACGTGAGCCAATTCCTTAAAATAAATCTCTCTCTTTATACATTGACAACATATTGGTTCTGTTTCTCTGGAGAACCCTGACTAATACAAGGTTCTACACTTTTCTTCACTTGTCCTCTTCTATGACCACATCTGGACCGTGTCATGATCAGAACCTGCACCACCTCTAAAATCTGATACCTACTCAGAACCTCAGATACTCCTCTCTGACTCTTACACCTGTGTCTGCACACCTGTTTCTTCAGTCTCATTGAAAGCTCTGGTTCTGTCTTCCTTCCATCTTCTCACATTCCCTTGTATCCTTATCTCTGTTTGTAACCTATCCTGGAAATCTTATGGAGTAACATTATTATGCCCTAAAACAATTAAAAGGCCTTTTCATCAATGTGTGAATATACCCAGAATCAGAGGTAAAGATGAAGAGAATAAATCGAGGATTCCCACATGTGAGAGAGCTGAGTGTCTGAGAAATGAGACATTATGCTCCAGCCCAAAACACTACAAATACCAAGTTGGTCAAACAAAGGAGAAGACTTGCTGCCAGCTTCTCCAGAAAAACTCTAGGCGATGTGGTTCACAATGTTTAGGAGACAGAAAAATTTCAAGCGTATTAGAAACTAAAGCTTCTTTGTCCACACTCCCTTGCTAAGGGATCTGATCCTTCCCCATGGCTTTAAACACAAACGTATGCTGACAACTCCCATATTTTATCTCCAGCCAGATCTCTGATATGAACAAAAACTCACAGAACCAGCTGTCTACGTGTCATCTCCACTTAGATTATCACAAGCATGTCAACTTAGCATGTCCAAAATGGAACTCTGGATCTACCTACTAAATCCGTTCTTCCACATATTCCCGTCTCAGTAAATGGTACTACTCATTTGCTTAAGCCAGAAACCTGGAGTCATTCTTCACCTCTCACACCCATTCCACCAGCAAGTGCTGTCAGTTATGTCTCCAAACATGTCTTGACTCCATCCACTTTTATGACTCTCTGCAGCCATCACCCTTTGCCAAGCCACCTCCATCTTTTGTCTGGTTGACTCAGTGGCCTCCTAACTGGTTACCTACTTCCTCCTCTGCTCTCTTCTAATCCATGCTCCAGACAGTAGCCAGAGTGGCTGAAAATATTTATATATTGAACCATGTCACTCACCTGCTTAGTACCCTTTAGAACATAGAATAAAAACCCCACCTTCTTCTCCCAGGCTTCCAGATTCTCCATGAATCCGAGCCTCATCTCACGTCCCTCTTCCTCTGTGCTGCCCCTACTCTGTACTTCTCACAGTGGCTTGTCCGTGCCAAAGTGTTTCCTATTCTGGTGACTTTGAGCATGCTGTGCCCTCTCCTGGAAGGCTTTTTGGCTCTGCTCTGCCTGGCTGGCATCTGGGGAAGCCATATGCATTGTGTTTTCTGTGTGCAGTGTCCCTGGAGATGTGCATCGGGGCAGCCCCCTTACCTGAACACACGATCTAGAATAGGCTGCCGGCTTCTCACTCTCAGAGCACCATATTTCTTCCCTCATAGCACGTATCATAGTTTGTATTACATATTTACTTGGGATTTCACTTTTTAACTGTCTGTCTCCTCCCTAGACTGTGAGCTCCATGAAGGTAAGAGTCATATTTGTCATGTGAACCACTGTCTCTCTGGGCTTGATGCAGTGCTGGGCATAATAGGTACTCAATAAATTCCTGTTGAATGAATGAATGAATGAGTGAATGAAAGTCTACATGGCAAGGGGAACAAGGTCTTACAGGGCTGGGTAAGGATGAATTAAGCAGCTGCACGGCACCGATACTGAGAGAACTCGAAGCTTGAGGGCATGACATGCTGGGTGCTTCTCTGAGCGTCCCATCTGTCAAAGCTCTTAGAACTGTGTGCTGATAGTTCTCTAAGTGGGGATAAATATTACCACACCATCATTACCCCGAATATGAACTTAGCCTGCACAGTACTAGTTGAAAGGCTTATCTCTTGATATGATCACCAGACACACAAAATGAAGAGAGATCTGTATTCTCTGCCTCGGCCACCCTGAACCTCTGCCTTTCCCCTCCTCTTACACCCCCACTCCATATCCTGATATTTTTTGCCCTTTCAAGCTGCTGTGTTCTGCCTCTGCTATTTAATTATTTTTTTGGCGCTTCCTTCTCCATGCCCAGAAGGCTGCCCTTTCTTTTTGGTCCCTGAGTTCCAGAGGGGTCTCAGGCATTCTGGATCTTGACTTGGGGCATGAGGGGTGACTCAACAGTCCCTAGGCTCACATCCTTCCTGACTCCCTTGGCTAGAGAGCCCCTACCGCTTGCCTGCCCCCCACCCACCAGCACTGGCTCTCACGGATCAATATGTCCTCTTTGCAACCTGATGCCCACTCTCTGGGCTACCTGTAGCTCTCTCTCAAGAGGGAAGGAGAGCCATTTTTCATGCACCTGTGGTTTGAGAAAGCGGGCATTACTTCATCACTAAGTGCCTAGAAAAACCAAACCCCAGAATAAAAACAGACCTTTTCTCTCTAGTCTCTTTCCACTTCCTCTTTAAACTTCCTTTTTTGCTTGTTTGTATTCCAGTCAAAGGAATTAGAACCATAACTCAGTGGGCATCAAAGATTCTGCTGGAAAAACCAGTACATTTGATATATTTATTTATTGTTATTTAAAATTTTATTACATTTTATAATCATGCACGTGCTGTAAAATTCAATGGATATGAAAAGGTAAACATGAAATGTTAAGTCTCTCTCCCATGCCACATTGCCTCTACTTCCCCTCTGTAAGTTTCTTGCAACTCTGTAAGTTTCTTCCTTCCGGAGATCTTCTACGCACTTGCAAACATGTATGTATGTTCACTCTCCTTCTCTTCTGGCTCTTACATTCTTGTTCTTTTCTGAGTGATATGTTCTGCATCAAAAATCCAAAAGCTTTACAAGTTTTCATAGATGTTTAGTATTCCATTATTTGGGCAATTCATAATTTACATTAATAAATTGACATGTAATTTCACACATATTCAAGTATTTTTGTGAATACATTCCTAGAAGTCAAAGGGTATGTTCATTTTTAATTTGATAGAGATTATCAAATTGCCCTCTGGAGTAATTTACAAGAGTGCCTGTTTCCATACATCTTTGCCTCTATAGTTTCTAAAATCTTTTGATTTCGTCAATCTGTGAGCTAAAAAATGCATTGACGTTGCAATTTTAATTTGCACTTTTCTTATTATAAGAGATCTCAAGTGTATTTTCATATGTTTAGAGCATTTATATTTTCTTTTCTATGAACTCTTCGTATCCTTGCCCAGTTTTTCGAATCAGACAATGGTCTTTTTCTTATTGATTTGTAAAAGTTACTTATGTTTTGAGGAAGTTTGTTTATGGTGGGTTTGTCTTGAGGAATTAAAAAAATTTTAGTATAGTTAAATTCATCTTTCTTTTGAGGCATCTGGGTTTTGTGTGATGCTTAGAAAAGCTTTAACTGAAGGCATTACAAAAATTCTCCCATGATTTTTTCTAATTTATTAATTAATTTATTTTTTTTGTGAGGGGATCAGCCCTGTGCTAACATCTGCCAATCCTCCTCTTTTTTTGCTGAGGAAGACTGGCCCTGGGCTAACATCCGTGACCATCTTCCTCCACTTTATATGGGACGCTGCCACAGCATGGCTTGCCAAGCAGTGCGTTGGTGCGCGCCCGGAATCTGAACTGGCAAACCCCGGGCCGCCGCAGTGGAGCGCGCGCACTTAACCACTTGCGCCACCGTACTGGCTCCAATAATTTAATTTTTTACGTATAAATCTTTGCTTCATCTGGAATTTATTTTGTTATAAGCAGTAAGATAAGAATCCAAATTAATTTTTCCTCCCAGATAGTCACCCTGATGTTTCAATGTCATTTATTAGTTACTCCATCTTTTCCTTGATGATCTGAAAAATGAGCTTTAGCATATACTAAACCTCTATATGTCTTTGGGTCTGTTTCTGGCTTTTTATTCTGCCCACTTGTCTGTCTGTCTGTCTAATCATGTCTGGCTGGCTGTTTTAAACTCTTTAACTTCTTCCATTATTATGTCAAAGGAGTTACAACAGTATTTTAGGCTAGTGTTAGGGGTGCTGTTGGTATCTGGCAAAGCTAACTGGGCCGTATGGAGACTGAATCCTTAATCCTGGCCTGAATCACTCTTCATTCAGCCCTTTGCCAACTACAACAAAACAGGTTCAGACACCTAAGGAGCAATGGCTGGAGAAGTCTAGACACCACATTCCACCCTCAGTTAAGCCTCACAACCACCCTATGAGGTCATGTGTTGCTTGGGTTACTTTGGTTGCAAGTAACAGAGACTCACTGGGACCAGTCCAAATAATAAGGAGTGCATTATTTTCCTATATAAATAAGGGGGACATGGATCTCAGCCACCTCATCGGGAGAAACAACACAGCAAGATCTCATAGGAAAATCTCCTATGTTTTTTCCTTTTAAATTACACGTCATTTATCTAATTTAAAAACATAAGTATACAAAATTCATTTTACAAGGTTGAATGCATTCCTATTTAAGGATCTATATGAAACATATTAGAGTGCTGACCTATGTCAAGGGCTGGGGAGGGAAAGGGTACAGGTGTCAGGGTTGAAGGATTAAATAAAAATGAAAAGAAATAAACTACAAGTAGAGAGAGCTTTTATGGGCTGGTGAGTGTGTGCTATGTGTCGAAGAATAGTGAACCATTTACATCTGAGATCTTTTAAAAAATTAAAGGTCAAAATGTAAGACTCCAGGCAGAACCCTGGACTCCTTGTGAGGGGTCTCCAGTTGTTGGGGGGGGTTACATGGACACTGATTAGAGCTCTAAGAGGCAGCGGTGGGCTCTTCTCTTAGGAAGAACAGGAAGCCAGGACAGCTGGGTCTCATGGACACTTAGCCCCTTGCGACTCAAAGTAAGGTCCATGGACCAGAGGCATGGCCATCACTGGGAGCTTGTTAGAAATACAGAGTCTTAGGCCCCACCCCAGACCTGCTTAATCAGAGTCTGCCTTTTAACAAGATCCCCAGATGATTAGAATACACATTAAAATTTGAGAACCTCTGCTCTAGGACGTAGTTTGGGAAGCAGAAGGTTGCATAGGATCCCGTGCAGCTCAACCTACTAAGATATCTCCTTGTCCCTCCAGAGCAGTCATCACAGCTTCAACCGCAGAAGGGAAGCCGTTCTGAGTGGGGACAAGGTTTAGGATATAGCCTGAGAGAGAGTACCCGGAGTGCAAAGATGGTAGAGGCCTCTGGATTTGGGAAGGTCAGGAAGCTGTGAGGCCAGGGTGTTTGCAGTTGTCCATAGTGTTACTGAAATTTCCTAGGATTCTGTAGGACTTGGAGAAGAGAGGAAAACTATGATCCAGGTGCCCAAAAATGCAGTGAAAGAGGAAGAGTGACTAGGATATCAGTAAAATGAGGAAAGATCTGGGGGTGACCCGGCTGGAGGCCATCAGTCTTAAAGGAGTGGGACTTTTACTCAAGGACAGAAGCAGCATTGGCACTGGGAATACCAATCTTACCTCCTACCCGTCAGGTCTGTGGTGAGTGAGAGAAGAGGCCTCTAGAGGAGAGCCAGGGTTCAGGTGAGGCCCAGAGATGAAGGACACATTCTGCGGAGAAGCTAAAAGAATGCCAGGGAATTTCTCTGGCATAAAATTGGGGCTATATTTTAGGTACACTGCAGATTTTGGGATGTGAAAAGAAAAGCAGGAAATTAGACAGAAGAGAGCAAACCTAGAGCAATACACGAAGGAGATGGAGGCGGAAACAAGTGACGGGAGGGGAGCCAACATTTTGGGGATTTTATTAGTCAGGATAAAATAGGTTATACTGTTGTAACAAATGACCCTAAATCTTAGTGGCTCAGAACTACAAAGGTCATTTCTTGCTTATACTACTTGTCCATTACAGGTTGATGGCAACTCTGCTCTATGTCACTCTCACTTAGGGATCCAGGTTGATGGAGACTCTGTCCCTGTGCTTCCATGACAGCCAAAGCTCAATTTTTTGTGTCCACTTGCCAGAGTTTTCATTGGCTAAAGCAAGTCACATGACCACATTTAAATTTAAAAGGGCAGGGTTATGCAATCATACCGTGAATTTAGAGGGAGAACTAGAAATATTAGGTGACTAGAACTAATGATTACTACAGGTAATGACTATAACTTAAAGGGATGTGGGTCATAGGGTGAATTAACCCAACTTTAAGTTTTAGAACAGAACTCTGGGACAGAGGCATGTTGGCATGGAAACCAGTTGTCATCCACTGGGGAGTGGCTGAGTCCTGATGACACCAGGAGTCTGTACCTGTTCTGTAGGCATGAGTTAATTCTCAAGATATTTATGGAGGCTTAGTAATCAGAAATCTACACAGACATACACAGTTCTTAGGATAGCACGTCAACCCTGCTGTTTGCCCTAAAAAGTTGGTCTTTGTAATTAATGGTTTTGTTTTCAGACCAGAGAGATATTGGATAAATAACTGTCTCAGCAAAAAACAGAACAGGGATATATTGTTCTTCTGGATGTTTTAGCTGATACTTTAATCTTGACTCCCTGTACTCCCAGGTCTCCTTAAGATACCCACCAATGTTGCAAGTGGAAGCAGCCAACCTCACAGTTTCCCCAATGGCTCAAATCCTACAATAGTGATGTTACACCTTCCTCCCTGATAAGATTTAGAGAAGCAAATTTGTAATGTGCTCAGATTGACCAAGTGACCTGTGGCCATTTTGAGTGCCAGCCTTCTAGTTCTGCAGAAATATAAATATTAAATCAAGAATGTTAGGGGAGTAGGGGGAGGGCAAAATAGGTGAAGGGGGTCAAAAGATACGAACTTCCAGTTATAAAATAAATAAGTCCTGGGGATGTAGTGTACAGCATAGTGACTACAGCTAACAATACTGTATTGTATATTTGAAAGTTGCTGAGAGAGAAGATCTTAAGAGTGCTCATCACAAGGAAAAAAAGTTGTGGTGAGGGATGTTAACTAGATTTGTTGTGGTGATCATTTCACAACATATACACATACTGAATTGTTATGTTGTACAACTGAAACTAATCTATTGTTATATGTCAATTATATCTCAATCAAAAATGTAAAATTAAAATAAATAAAAATTTAAAAAAAGAATGGTAGCCTCACTGGCTTCTAGGACTATAGATCCATATAATCTGTTGTGATTAGACCACCAATGTCTAAATTCCCCATCTGGATTACTTTGCAGTAATTACTCTTCTTCTCCCTCAAGAAACCCTGATATTGTTTGGGATCCACCAAATGACTAAGGGAAGGGGATCCCGTCCTCAGCTCTAGGGGTGGGCCCTGATTAGTCTAAGCCGGGGTGTCTCAGCCTTGGCACTATTGACACTTGGGGCTGGATAATTCTTTGTTGTAGCTAGCCCTGGTGGTCTAGTGGTTAAGATTCAGTGCTCTCACCACCGTGGCCTGGGGTTCATTTCCCAGTCAGGGAACCGCACCACCTGTCTGTCGGTTGTCATACTGTGGCAGCTGCCTGTTGCTGTGATGCTGAAAGCTATGCCACCTGTATTTCAAATACCAGTAGGGTCACCCATAGTGGACAGGTTTCAGCAGAGCTTCCAGAGTAAGGCAGACTAGGAAGAAGGACCTCGCCACCCATTTCTGAAAAAATTGGCCATGAAAATCTGATGAATAGCGGTGGAGCATTGTCTGATATGGAGCCAGAAGGTGAGAGGATGGCGCAAAAATACCAGACAGAGCTCAGCTCTGCTGTCACAGGATCGCTAGGAGTTGCAATCATTCGACAGCACTAACAACAAAATTTTTTGTTGTGGCGGCTGTCATGTGTATTAGAGGATGTTGAGCAGCACCTCTGCTGGTAGCATTCCCAACCCCAGTTGAAGCAACCAAAAACGTCTCCAGATATTGTCATATGTCTTCTGGGAGGCAAAATCACCTCCGGCTGAGAAGCACTGGTGTAAGCTAACGATGCTAATCTTAGTCCTCTTTCTAGATAACTGGTTTAAGAACGGTTATATGACAATTTGACTAATGAGATGAAGGGGAGAGAAAGCTGCTGGGGAGTTTCAGGAAATGTTTTTTTCTTTTTTTTAAATAAGAAAGAGATCCAGGAGGAGACAGTTCCTTTCCTTTTCCCTGGATCTTGCAGTTTGTGGATAAAACCTGGACATGTTACAGCCATCTTGCTACCAGCATGAAGATGAAGTCAACTCAGAGAGCAAGGCAGAGCCAAGAGATTCTCAGAGAAGTGGGGCCAGAGCCCTGACGCATCCAGCCTGGAGTCTGGCCCACCGCCGGCCAGCTTGTTACTTGAAACAACAAATATCTTCATTGTTGGAGCCCGAGTGCTCTGTCCTTTGCACCTGAAACCATCCGAACTGAAGTCATCGGGAGAGAGTGGCACACAGAGAGGCAGGGCCCTTGCTCATTCCTGCTGGGACAAGTGCCCTCTTAATTAAAAGTAATACATATCCCATCATTGAAGTGACAGGAGGTTAGGAAGTTTACTTGGGTTTTTGGCAAGTTCATAAGAAGAAAACTGAGCTCCTACTGTCTAGAGGGAGGGATGAGGCAGCTATAAAGATAAGGACCAGATGCTGCTGGGCTGGAACAGATACAAAGATCAGGGATCGACCTGGTGCTTAGTGGGTAGAGGAGTCAGATTTAGATGCTAAGACTGATCCGGGTTCAGCCCATCCTGCCAGCACTGAAGTTAAAACACCCAGAGTCATGCTACAGCCGTGGTTTTTACCATTGGCTGCACATTAGAATCACCTTGGGAGCTTTAAAGAAGACTGACGCCTGGCTCCCACCCCCAGACATTCCGATGTAATTGGACTGGGGTGTGGCCTGGGCATCGTTTTTTTTTGGTGAGGAAGAGTGGCCCTGTGCTAACACCTATGCCCATCCTCCTCTATTATGTATGTGGGTCGCTGCCACAGCATAGTTTGATGAGTGGTGTAGGACCACGCCCGGGATCCGAATCAGTGAACCCGGGCTGCAGAAGTGGAGGGCGCTGACCTTAACCACTACGCCACTGGGCCAGCCCCACATTGTTTTTTTTAAACTTAAAAATTTTAATTTCTCATGGATTGAGGTGTCTAACCCCATGTCCTTTTCACTGTGTTGTGTGTCTTTACACCAGTAGACTCTTTTCTTAATTTAATTCAATTTTTTTGTGAATAGATAATACTTGCACCTGGTACAAAAGACTACACAGTAAAGTCTCTTTCAGGCCTGCCTCCCAGTCAACCACTCCCTCTACCTAGGATTTAGGATGGTCCCAGCCTTGCTATGACAAACCTAGTGAATAACCTTACACAAGTTGTGTGGGTATACTTGTAAGAGAAATGGGATCTCAGAGTCAACGGGCAGATGTACTTGTAATTGATGTAAAGTGTCAAACTGACTTCCCAGAGGCTGTGTTCTCCCATCAACAATGTGCTGGGAGAAAGAGCACCTCTTTCCCCAGGGTAAGATGTGTTATCATTATTTGTTTTTTTCCAAGCTGATGGGTGAAAAATGGTATATCAGTATATTTTAAATTTGCATTTTCACTGTTGTGAGTGATGTTAATTATCTTTTCATATGTCAAATAGCCATTTGTTCCTTTCCTGTGAACTCGCTGTCTGTATCCTTTACCCAAGAGTTCTTGATTTCTTTCTCTTATTAATTTGAAGAAGCTCTTTATATAGCAGGAAAATGAGCCTTTCGTATCCGATGCATATTTTTGTCTAGGTTCTCTTTTGACTTTGCTTAATAGAGACTCTTTTTTTTTTTCGTGAGGAAGATCGGCCCTGAGCTAACATCGCCAATCCTCCTCCTTAATAGAGACTCTTTTATGGATCTTTTCTTTTACGACAGTTAGGATTTTAGTCTTACTTAGAAAGGGCTTCACCACTCTGATATTAAAAAAACAAATGAGCAAGCTTCTTTCCATGGTTGCGGAATTTGGGGAGATAGTTTTGTTTACTTTTCCATATGAGTGTTAGATTAGCCTATTTTTTTTTTAATCGACTATTTTTAGTTGGTTGCAGTTAAAGTCTACAGGTTTACTTAAGAGGAAATGAAATCCGGTGAAGCACTGACAAGCCTCTCTACTTGTGCTAGTTGTCAGATACCTCAATTCCTCGTATATTTAAGTTCCTAGATGTTTTGTTGTCTTGTTCACTATTACAACGGAAGAAAAGATGCCATTAACATCTGTTGATTGTTTATACGGTATCAGGATTTTAAAAATCCCTCCAGATGATTTTAACATACTGGATACATAAGGGCAGGAAGGGTCGATGCAGGGAGGGCCATCAGCTGTAATCCACAAAGGCATATATTGCCACTGACATTGTTTAGAATTGCCAGCCCGTGGGGATGATAAAAAACCAGACTGACTAAAGGTTTTATTATTGTTTATAAATTCTCTACAGCAAGGCACCCCTCACTGCCTTTACCCAGTGCCAATCGCCCCACCCCTTGGTACACGACTCTTCTAAAGAGCAGCCAACGGTGAGAACCACTGTCTTGGATTCTTCCCTGTCCCCACCCCTCACATTCAATCATTTTTCATGTCCTGTTTGGGCTACCTCTTACTTTTCTCACTTCATTCACTTCTCTGTCCTTCTGCCATAGGCCTAGTAGAGGCCTTCGGCATCTTTCCCGGGGACTCTGGTCTCATTCCCCACCAATTTCTCTTCCGCGTTGTTTCCAGCCCAAGCACGTGCCTTTGAGTGCTGATGGGATTCTATTACTTCTCTTTTGGCTGAGCCCTCCCTGCCTACCTGCCCAGCCTCCCTCCTGCCATTCCCTTCTGAAATCGGCTCTCTAGACCAGAGCACTGCGTGCCATTTGCAACAAACCAACCTCTCCCAAGTCCCCGAGTCTCTGCATTCGCTGTTCCTGACATCGGGAATTTTCTTTAATCACTGAGTTCTTATGGCATAGAAGACTTGTATTCAGGATCGACTCCGTACCAGGCTTCGAACTAAAGGCTTTGCATAATCCACCCATGATTTCTTTGCAGATGAGGAAACTGGGGCTCAGAAAGGCCCAAGACCACACAGTGTTCCCCTGCCAGCCTCAGCATACCACCATGCTCTTCTCAGGCAAACTCTTTGGGGGATATATGGCCCTATGGCCATCAGGATGAGAGGATCAGACACCATAGTCCTCAAGTTTGGGATGGCATTGGAGGGGAATCTCCTGGTATTATTTCATAGTGGCCTTTTCCTCACTTACTGTGACACTGAAGACATCTGTGGTTATAGAATGTGTATGGAGAGGGAAATCACCCACCACATGTCAATCCATTTATAGTTAGTTTTCCTGATATCATTGGGCCTACTGACTACTTTCTCCCTAGTTTAATTCCCATTGAGTACAGATGTTCTTTTTTTTTTTGCTGAGGAAGATTTGCCCTGAGCTAACATCTGCACCAATCTTTCTCTATTTTGTATGTGAGTTGCCACCACAGCATGGCCAATGCCGAGTGGTGTAGGTCCATGCGCAGAAACTGAACGCGGGCTGTTGAAGTGGAGCATGCTGAATTTAACCACTAGGCCATGCAGCCAGCCCCTAGATGTCCTATTTTTTAATCTTTTTGATATATTTTGGATTTTTAGGAAGCCAGTGTGTCTAAGGGCACTTTAAACTTTGCGATGTAGTGTATTCAGTGACTGCTGGGTGTAGTGGATGTTTGTCAAACTTTGGGCCTACCCAGCCCCTTTGAACACCTTTTTTATGATTCAGGACTTCTTCAAGTTATGACTCCTGACTCCCTGGGCCTGCTTTCCCAGAATCCCTTGCAGCTGGGGCATGGGCATGTGACCCAGGCTCTGGCAACCAGCTGCAGGATGTCAGTTGCAAGCAAATACCGTAAAGAAGGAGGAACTGTGCAGAATCCTTCTATAGCAAGGATGCTGAGAGACAGACATTCACTGTCAAAGGTGGCTGTGGCATGTCTAGCTGTAAAATCCTGTGTCCAGCATTAGGAGTATGGGCCAAGATGCCCGAGCCCAGTGGCTGTAGCAATAGCATTTCCACGAGTGGTGTTTGATGATATAACTTGAGCATCACTCTTAAATGGCTAGCCTCCATGCCTGATTCTCTGGCCCACCTGAAAATCCTGAAAGGGATTAAATGTTCTTCAGTAAACTCCTTTTCTGCTTAAACTAGTTTGAATGGGCTCTGTTTGCAGATCTGACAGATAAAATGAGATTGCTGTGTATCCTGTGGCTTGCAGTTTTCTATTTTAATTGCTTTCCAATGCCTTTCTTTCTCAATCCCCCCCGTCTTCATACATTATAACTAAACTAAGAAACACAAGAGATTATGGCAATCATTAGGGCCCAATATTAAAGACAACACAATGCAAGGAGTCCTAAGTATTTACAGTTAGGGCAGGCCCACCCTAAGTTTTAACATCCTCTATGTAATCCTATCACTTATGACATGCTGCAAACATCATCAGTCCTAATTAGAAAAAGGAATATTTGCCTTTTTCTAATATTTACCACCTAATTAGAAAAAGGAACATTTGCCACCTTTGGCTGACCTCTGGCCTATGGCTCTGTCTCTTCTTCCTCCCAAACTCCATCACATGTAAAGACACACACACGTCTGGCTCTCAATGATAGACTTTTCCATTCTGTAATAATTGTTTTATATGTTGGTTTTATATCTCTGATTAAACAGTTAATCCTTCAGGGACAAGAACCACATCTTGTGTTTCTTTTGTATCTCTCACAGCACTGAGCAGACTGTCCTGAACTTTGTAAGGATTTGTTTAATAAATATTTGCTGATTGATTTCTCTCTTGGGCTGTGGAGCATAAATTACATGGATGTCTCATCACTCTTCAAGATTTGTGTGTGTGTGTGCGCGCGCGAGTGTGTGTGAAAGAGAGAGAGAGAGGGAGGGAGAAGGAGAGGGCAAGAGATTGAGAGAGAGAGATCTGAGAATCAATAAATAATAAACTCCAGGCATGCAGTCTGGAGCCAGAAAAGTCGAAGACACAAGCATCAGCCTTGTACGAGTAACCCACACTTAGTTTGTCATGTATTCTGGCTTATAACAGTACCTACTCCAACCACCTCCTGGGATTGGGAGCTTTGTCAGAGATAACATGGACTTAAAGTGCGTTGTGATTGTTATCTGGTCCACATGAAATGGGACCAGAGAAGGAAGTGGAAAAGACGCTCTAAAAGTGCTGTGTGGAGAAGGGATCATAGCTGACATGACCCACTGGGTTGGGTCCCACCGGTCTGAGGCCAACAGGTTTTGTAGCAGTGGACTATTGGGTTTCCAAATATTTCTAGGCAGCAGGCATCCTCCTCTTCATCTCCCACTCCTAGCCAAAGCCATCAATTCTACCTCACCTTTAAAACATCTGAACCCATAGCCTGGCTCCCTGTCCCACCCTCTCCTTGGTTCAGGCCCTGATCCAGCTTCGGCCTCTTTCTGCCTTTGGCCTCTGACCTCCTCCCCCCTATCTACACAGAGGGCAGTTATTGCCCTAAAAAGGCAAATTTGAGGGGCTGGCCGGTGCCGTAGCAGTTAAGTTCATGTGCTCTGCTTCGGCGACCCGAAGTTCACAGGTTCAGATCCCGGGCACCTATGCACCACTTATCAAAGCCATGCTGTGGTGGCGTCCCATATAAAGTAGAGGAAGATGGGCACAGATGTTAGCCCAGGGCCAATCTTCCTCAGCAAAAAAAGAGGAGGATTGGCAACAGATGTTAGCTCGGGGCTAATCTTTCTCAAAAAAAAAAAAAAAAAAAGGGAAATTTGATCATATTAATTCTCTAAGAAACTATGTTGGATATCTAAACCTATATATCTACGGTGTTCTATCTCTAAAGAGGGAAGCCCAGTTATGAGGAGGTGCAATCAGGTGAGAGATGTTGGGTGTGTGAACTGAGATAGATAGAGAGGAGGGAAAAGACTTGAGAAATAGTATATAAAACTATAAACTCTGTCTCTCTCTGTATGTGTGTGTGTATATTGTTATACAAAATGTGAACAATGGTTATCTGTAAGATTTCTTCTATCATTTATCCAATATATATTTATTGCATGCCTACCACATGACGGGCACCGTTCTAACCCCTGCAGATATTGGGGAACAACAGATCCTGCCCTCTCTTTTTTTTTGTGTGAGGAAGATCAGCCCTGAGCTAACATCTGATGCCAATCTTCCTCTTTTTTTTTTTTTTTGTTGCTGAGGAAGGTTGGCCCTGAGCTAACATCTTTGCCCATCTTCCTCCACTTTATATGGGAAGCTGCCACAGCATGGCTTTGACAAGCGGTGCGTCAGTGCACTCCTGGGATCGGAACCTGCGAACCCCAGTCCGCCAAAGCAGAGCACACGCACTTAACCGCTTGTGCCAACAGGCCGGCCGCGATCCTGCCCTCTTGAGCTCACATTCTAGTGAGGATAGAAAGAATATACAGAAAAGTCAATAGGAAATCACTCAGGGCATGTGATAATGACTTGGGGAACTGCTTGAGATCAACTGGTCAGGGGAAAGTTCTCTGAGGAAGTGATATTTAAGCTAAACCTCAATGAGAAGGAAGAGTCAGCTGGACACAGTTCTGGAGAAGACTATAACAGAAGAAAAAGGAAGAGTAAAGGCCCTTGGGTGGGAAAGAGTTTGATATTTTTGAGGAAAACATGCCAGAGAGAGTGCTAAGCAGTGTACCGAGGAGAGTAGTATGTGATGGGGTGGAGAGGGAGGCAGCGGCCATATCATCTAAAGACTGAGTGGTCATTGTCAGGAGTTTGAATATTATTCTAAGATTGGAAGCTGTTAAATGGCTTTGAGCCAGGGAAAGACATAGAATGGTTTATATTGTAAACAGGTCACTTTGACCCCTGAGGGAAGAAGAGACCATAGGGCTCAGGGTGGAGGTACACATGAATGGAAGCAGGGGGCCAGGTAGGACAATGTGGCATTGGCTCTGGCTGAGTTGTTGGTGGTTTGGCTAGCAGGTGTCCAAGGACACGGAGAGAAGTGGCCAATTACAGGATCTATTTTGTGGGCCAAATCCACTGCTAACTGATGGATTGACTGGTGAGTGGCAGGAAGGAATCAAGGATGACTTAGCGTGGACGGTGATGCCATTTGCTGAGACAACTGGGAAAAGAATAGATTTGGAAAGAAAAGTTGAGTTCAGCCTTGGACATGTTAAGTGTGAGATGCTAGTCACTTCACGGAGATGACACATGGTAGTTGGAGAAATAAGTCTGGAGTTCCGGGAGAGGTCCTCGCTATGGCTTTACATTAGTGAGTCATCACCATGTGGCTGATATAACAGTCGTGGGCTTGGAGGGATCACCCACGGACAGAGCATAACTAGATCACAGAAGAGGGTGGAGGACAGCCCTGGAATACTCCAGCATTTACCAGGAGAGAAACCAGGGCTGAGGAGCCTGGAAAGTGAGGTTGGAGTGAAACCAGAAGGGTGGAGCTTGTCCAGATCGGGGAGGCGGTCAATTGTGCATCCCTGAGAGGCAGAGTAAGGCAAGGGGAGAAAAGAGATGAGAACACAGGATTTGGCAACATGTAGGTCATTATGGTGATTATGAAAAAAGCAGTTTGGGACCCAAGTCTGACTGCAGTTCAGGGAAGGAGTGGTAAGAAGGTGTAGTTGGCAAGGGTACATAGCTTTCAAGAAGTTTTGCTGAGAGGCTGGATCATGGATGTTTTTGTTTTTCTGTTTGTATATTCTTATTTTCCAACAATGAACATTTATTACTTGTGTAATAATAATAATAATAATAATAATAAAAACCACATTGCAGATAGCACCCCACTGTTTATGGGAGAAGGAGAAACTCCTCAGTAGAACACGGCAGACCTTCGTCTTCCCTCGACTGAGACCTCTCCAACCCCAGGCTTGCTATTCTCCACAAGCACTAATCTCATGTGTGCTGTATCAGTATTTGCTTCTTGCCAGCTTCCACCGTATATATAAATTCAGAGTCTGGTGCCAGGCATTAGCTGTGGCTGGGGCTCCCACTCCTCTAAACCACCCCACTCCACCCCACCCGTGTCTAGGATCATTCGGTTACACACTTGTCACCCACCCAGTTTCACCAACGTATCTGTCCCCCAGCTGCGGACAAAGCTTCTTTCCTGCCCCTACTTCCCCGGTTCTTAGAGCAGCAGGATAGGATAACAGGGAAAAGAATAGGGCCTCAAAGTCAGACGGACCTGGGTTCCTACCTCCATCTGCCACTTAGCAGCTGTGTGACCTCGGGTAAGTCTCTTAACGGCCCCGTGCCTCAGTTTCCTCATCTGTAAAACGAGGTTAGTGCAACCGACATCCTATCAGCTCTGCGATGCCTGACATAAAGCAGCAGCTGCAGCGGTTCACTCTGCAACAGCGTTGCACAAACGCCTGGAGCCACAATAGGTGAGAATTAAGGTGGTTCAGAAATGTGACCTGGCAGTGGGGGCCCCTCACATGACCCCGAGATGCCAGATGGTGTCTCTCTCCCCGCACAGGGCGTGTGCTAGTCCCGTGACCCGTCTTTCCAGTCGCCCCACACTCCAGGTCTGTGATCATGCGCCCCCCACCCATAGCTTAGCCTGACGCGGCGCTGGCTCATGCGCCTTTCCGCCCCAGCCTCTCGCCACGGACCACACGTCCCATCCCTGCCGCCCGGCCCCGCCTCCCGCCCCGGGCGCTACCCTCCAGCTTGCCGGCTCGGGTGTCGGAGCCGCCGCGCCCGCGGGCCGTGCGCACTGATTGGCTGCGCCGCGGCGGCGGGCGGCCCGTGGCCGCACACACCCTCCCCGCGCAGCCAATGGGCGTGTGCGCGTCACTGACTGGGCGGCCCGCGAGCCGGCAGCCCTTCAATAAGCCACATTGTTGCACGAAACTCCAGCGCAGGAGTTTCCACTGCTAGTACCGCGGTGTCACCAACTGAGATCTGTGGGCGAGAGCAGCCCGCGTGTGAGCCGGAGAGGTCTGATCGCCCTAGTGGAGCGGGCCTGCAGTTTTTCCCAAGCAGAGCCTTAGTGATCCTGTGGCTGAAGTTAGCGCCTTGACGGTGGGAAAACCCCACACGTCGCCGGGAGTGATTCTTGGGCGCCTATCTAGCAGTCGTGACTCTCAACACCTGTTTCTAGAGACCCGAGACCCTCCAGCCAGGTGCGCCATCGCCGCTAGCCTTTTTTTGTGTTCCGCCCGAACTCACCGCTCCCGGCCCCGCCGCCAAACCCGGGTACAAAGCGGTCCGATCGCGCCGCCTTCCTCCCTCGCACGCGCTCCAGCCTCAGTTTCCCAACTCGCTGCTGTCCGGCCGCGGCAGGATGATCGCCTCGCATCTGCTCGCCTACTTCTTCACGGAGCTCAACCATGACCAAGTGCAGAAGGTAAGTAAGCGCGGTCGGGGGCGGCTGGCTTTCCTCTAACAAAGATACGTGGTCCCCGGCCCTCTCTCTGGGGTCGTGGCCGGCCGGGACTCACCTGCTTGACCCTGCGAGGAGCCGCGCCTTCCCCATTCCGGGCCGGGGACGCAGAAAAAGTCAGGGCGGCCGGGAAACTCCTGGGCGCGAGGAGCCACGTCCGCTAGGCACCGGCCGGCGTGTGCGCGCGTGCGAGTCTCCGGGGCTCGCGCACCGCGCGGCTCTCTCCCTCCCTGCCAGTCTGCTCGCGCTCGCGCTTTTTTTTTGTTTTTGGAGGGGCTGGTCACCCGGCACGTAGTCTTAGGCTGCTGGGCCCACGTGGGAGGAACCCCTCTTTCGCAGACCGAGTTCCGGCGAAAGCACGTGGGGAGAGTCGTGGCTGCGGGAGGAGGCTCCGCTGCCGCGTGGGGCTGCCTGGAGCCTCCTGCACTCAGGGACTGCGTTTTGGGGACATGCGGTTCCCCTTGGCGTTCCTCACCGCCTTGCGGAGGTGGGCTTGGGGAGAAGCCGACCTGGGAAGGAGCCGGGACAGAGGCAGAAGAACTCCGCCCGCCGCGCCTCCTCCTCCGAACTGAGGCGTCCGGAACTCAGGCTCCGCGAGGGGCGTAGATCCCCCCCACCCCGATCTGCCTCCGGACGGCCCGCCTGAGTTCCCGGGGCCAGCCTCCAAGTCGGGGGTGGACTTCAGAGGTTACTAATGGTGCTCCTAAAAGTTATTCGGAGAGGACCCTCCGCCTCCTTTCTCCACACACACACACTTTCCTGTCTTCCTTGAGATTCTTGTTCAAAAGCAGCTTTTTCCTTTCCTAGGCCCGGACCTGTCGGTGCCCACCGCGCTCTCAGCAGCCCCTCAAGCCCGAGCTCTCCCTCCGGCCAGTTCATTTACATAAGAAAGAGCCTCCGGCCCAGCCGGGAGCCCAGCTCTCGGTGCCTCCGGGTATGGGGTGGGGGCGGGGCTGGGCTGGGCCCAAGGCGCTCTCACTCAGGGGAGAATTGAGTTTCAGAAATGCCTGGGATTTCAGGATTGGCTCCTGGCCCTGGGCCTCAGCTAGGACTTGAGAAGAGGGAATGGGCTGTGGGGGGGAGGTGGGGGTGGAGAGGGGGGGTGAGGGTGTTTAGAGCCGTGAGGCAATGACCGAGCGTTGCTCAATTACATACTTGAAATTTCTATGTCTTAGTGGGACCACATTTTTGGGAAAATGTCTTGACATTATCTTTCGGTGGGGCGACCTGCTTGTACTCCCATTCTGGGGATCCTGAGAGCAAAGGAGAGGAGGGTGGGTTACCATCTTGGTGTTTTCAGAGGCGTGGCAGATGAACCCCAAAAGAAAGCATGACATTACCCAGCCTCAGACTGGAGTAGGGAGCAGAGAGCTGCTGGTTTAGTTGAGTTTTACTCTGCTTACAGACGGCTGTTACTCTCTAACTCATACCTGGGATGTGACTCTGCTCTGCGCTTTAATTCAGTTTATTTAAGAACGTGTCTGTGAGCCGGCAGGATCTTGGCAACATCTTAGGGCTTCTCTGCCCAACAAGTGAGTTAACCCTTGGGGAAGACTCATCTCTTGGCAAGTCCTAAAATACAAAGCTGGAGGATCATTAATCCAGGGGAGGTCTTCTCAGTTGGGTGAATATCGCCCCAGGACATTTTAATTCCCTTTACAAATTTCCTCTCCCCCAATCCAGAGGAAGGAGGCTGGGACCAGAATTGTGGAGTGTACCACCCTCCTGGCCTGGAATGGGGGTCATCGCTTTGGTCCCAGAGTGGAAAGAGAACTAGCCAGGGTATCTGGATATGAGTTCTAATCTCTATTTTGTGGTTTATTAACCACAGGACCCTGAGCAAGTCACTTTATCCCTGGACCACCGATTTCTTCTTGTGAAATGGGAATGGTATCAGTGGCCTTGTCCACTTTGTGGTCTTGTGATGATTAAGCACAGAGATGTGGAATCGTCTTTCTTGTAGGCTTCTCTTCTGTTCTTGCAGCTACCTTTCAGCCTGTGAGGTGTCTGGGGGACACTTTGGTGTATTTCCTCTAAATTACCAATAGAGGCAGAATTGAGTCTGGCCTTTGACTTGCCAGGTGTCAGAGCCTGGGACTAAGCCTCCTGGCTTAGGTGAGCAAGCTGTTTGATTCCACCTGTAATTCGACAGGAAGTAGGAAGAGAATCAGAGAGAATATTTTGGAAGCATCTTTCCAAGTTGCTGCTAGAATGAAGAATTAGGAGAAGGATGAAGCTTGAGTTTAATTTTAGAGTCTTTTGAAAAGGCCTTGATTTGGACTCTTCTGAAATCCCCATCTTCTTACATATTCTGGGTTGTAGTCTGAGGCATGGGAAGCTTAGGTTCACCTGCCCAGAATTAGCCTTATCGGGGTCCCTTGTCTCCTGATGGACAAGCCCAGTTTTTTGTGCCATTAGGAGGAGACTAAGAGTTATTTGCTCACTTTTGCTGATTGACATTTTGAAATGCAAGAGCAAACACGTAATAGTATCTACTGTGTACTGGGCACTGTTTTAAGTTCTTTATTTATGTTAGCTCACTAACATTCATAACAGCCCGAGGAAGTAGCTACAATTATTTTCAGCATCCCTGTTTTACTGGTAAGGAACTGAAGCACAGAGTAACTTGTCTACAGTCACTAGCTTTTTTGTAAGAGTGGGGAATTGAAGCCATGCAGTTCGGCTCTAGAGCCCCACGCTCTTGACTGCATTCACCTGCCTCTGGGAACATCAGTGGACTCCATCCTGGCCCATGTCTGCATTCACTCTTGGATGCTGGCAGCACCCGCACCCAGCATGTCCAGAAATGCAGCTAGCGCTCCTCTTGGTTAGATTAATGACACCAGTACCCTCTGGCTCTTCTGGCTGGGAGCCCTTGACTCATTTCACTGACTTTCCTTTCTGTTGCTACACCTTTGTCAACTGGTCTCTGGGTTACTTCAGAGGCCTCCTAGGGTTTCTCTGTTTCCAGTCTCTTTCTGGATCATTTCAGAAACCTTTTAAGACTCAGCATACTGAATGCCCCCTGACCCCACCCCCCACCTCAGCCTCATCTCTATCTTCATTCCCCAAAGACCAGAAGTGCCATTCTTCTAAACATCATACAGGTGCTTTTGTCCTATCGTGGCATTTGTGTCATTCCACTGTACATAGGAATTGATAGTTTTCAGTTCCGGTTCCTTCCTCAGGGCAGGAAGAATCCTGCTTGTTCACCTTTGAAGCCACAGTTTCCCTGGTGAGGTGCTCAGGGAGTGCAAGAATGGGGGGTACTTTCCTGGAGAAAGAAGTTGAGCAAGGGCTGCAGGAAGTGGAGGAGGGTGAGAGGCGATTAGGGGGAATGCAGGTCCTGGGCAGAAGGGATGAGCCGCTAGGTGGCCCCTTGGAGGGAAAGGCAGTGGGCTGTGCCTTCCTCAAGCCCTGAGGCTAATCCGGAGGGGAAAGGGAGCAGGGAGAGAGGGAGAGTGCATTTCCTGTCCTCCAGCAATCAAGGCTTTATGTCCTGTCTGTGGAGAGATAGAGGATTCTTTTTATTAATTGAAGTATAATTAATATACAAGATACAGGATTTTTGTCTCTTAGAAATGAGAATCAGGGTTAAACATAGGAGTGAAATGAAGTATACATGCCTTCCTTTGGCCATTGACCAAATTGTTTGACACCCCTAGACTGGCAACATTTTCACTCCAATCCTGGAATATAGATAGCTCGCTTGTGTCCTTGCTGTATGAGTGAGAGGTGGCTTTCAACTCTGGACTTAAGAGAGGAGGGAATATCTTGGAAGCAGAAAGATTCAATAGAGCCCCTGAGAGTCAAGATAAACAAGAATTTTAAGGTTTTTTGAGAACCTAGTGTGGGTACCAGACCCTCTGGATACTATATGGGAAATTGAAACTAAGACACCTTTCAGTTGTCTGGTAACGCAAGGCTCCAGGAAAAGATACCTCACAGCCACTAAAGGGTGATGGATAGTCCCTGGGGCTGTAGCAGTCAAGAGAGGGCGCATTACTACGGGATGGGGAGTTAGGGACCTCCTGGGAACCTTGATTGATATGTTTTAAGCACCTACTATGTGCCATTAATCTTCAGATAAGAGATTAAATTACTGGGAATAAACTACTGATTAAAACCTTAATAAGATTATCTTTGACTGAGTTAACTGGCATTGACAGGTACAGTTTGTCTCATTTGTTCCACTTGTAACCTAATACTTAGTATCCTAATACTGACCCTTCCCTGCTCAGAAGACAATTGGTGGTAGTAGGAATATTTTGTAGCTTTTGATAACCATCCGTTTGTTTTGTGTTGCCAAACTTCTATTTCAGAGAGCCCTGGGAAACACTTTCTTCTTTACCCCCGAATGAAGTAAAATTTCCTCTGAGGCTCCTCAGACAAAGCCAACATTTTTTTTTTTTTAATATCACTTTTCAAGGTTGAACATTTCCAGCACCCTGAAGAGTTTGAGGGCAGTTAGGGGCCCTTTTCCAGGGGGAATCAAAACAACACAAACCAAAACAGTTTTCTCGAAAAATCTGGCAGCCAGAGTAAGGAGATAAGGAACCCGAGAAAACTGGCTTCCTTTGTTCAGATACTTCCAGTTTCAAAGGCGACTCTTAATAACGGATTCCTCATTATCATTGTTGAGTTTTGAAGTCAGCATGTTGGTTTGTTTTCCAAGAGTGTGTGTTGTCTGTCTTTGCTTTTCCAAAGCAGTGGGGGTGGGGGGTGGGTGGCAAATCCAATCCCAGAGTTCATTGGCTGTGTCTTAATCACACGCCGTGGATCACAGGCCATGCTTCCTTGCGCTGGCGTGGATGTTTCTGCTTACTTCTAAAGCAGATCTCTCAAGCTCAGCGCTATTGATATTTTGGGCAGGATAATCTTTTATCTGGGAGCTATCCCAGCCTATCATAAAGAACAAGAATTTCCATCTTACCCAAATTTACAGGAGAAAAGCCTTTTTAAAAAAAATACTATTCCTTTAGAGCAGTGATTTTCAACTGTTAGCGATTTTGCTCCCCAGTGGACTTTGGCAATGTCTGGAGACATCTTTGGTTGTTACAAGGCTGGTGGGTGAGGATGTGTTATTTCATCTGGTAAGCAGAGGCCAGGGATGATGCTAAATATCCTAACAATGCACAGGACAGCCTCTCCACAACAAAGACTTTTCTGGCTCCAAATATCTATAGGTTGAGAAACTGCATTAGAAGAACATAGTTCTTTCTGCTTCTCAGTTTTGTGATGCATTGCTCATGGTCATACACTAGGACCATGGCTCTCAGCTCTCAGTGTGCCATGTCATGGGACAGTCATGGTGGGAAGTGGCCTTTTAAAAAAAAGTGAATTTAAGGTGAGGTCTGCAGACCACAGCAGTTGGCAGATGTCCATGACCCCTAGCCAAAGGGTAGGTTACCCAGGTTACTGTTTTTCTGTCCTCAACCAGAAAAATGTGTGCAATGTAAGCACTCCAGAAAGCCAGCGGGGGAGAAGTCTGCTCAGTTGTCCCTGGGAGAATCTCACCCTGGCTGTTGCTGGGGTTTCCGTGGAAGCCAGGCATCCACCAGACCTCTGAATAAGGCAGGCATCTGAGCTGGCAGAATGTGAGCTCAGGAGCTGCCATAGCTGGGAGCAGAGGAGAAGGGCTGGTGACACCCACTGAGGGACAGTCCAGCAGTCATGGGGAGAGGATGCATGGTGAGATGTAGAGCCAGGATCCCTGAGGTTGAATCCTGGCTCACCACGTAACCAACTGTGTGAACTTGGGCCAGTTAATTTAACATCTCTAGGCCTCAGTCTCTTCATCTTGTAAAATGGAGAGTGTCTGGATAACACCTTAATAGGGTTGTTGTAAGGATTAAAGAGAGTTAATCTATGTGACGCTCTTAGAGCTGTGCCTGACACATGGTCAACACTTTATGTGTTAAATATTACATACTCTGAGATACCCTACTGCGCTGTCCATCTGGGCGGGAGCAAAGAGGCCCTGCTGCTTTCTTCCCAAGGACTTGAGGGTCCATGGGTTTTGGCCCATTTATGCTCTCTGTCTGATGTCAGATTAGAGCAGAGGACAGGAAGGGCAGATGGATGGAAAGTTCCGAAAACCAAGGAATAAGGAAGCGTCCTCATTGCCCCCTCAACTTCTAAAACCTCCTCTGGGGAGATAGCATCCGCATTGGGGGTCTCTGGGATGCCCTTGCCATTGGTGCACCTCAGGTTGAAGCGTCCTCCTTGGGAAGTCATGAGAGACACAACTGCACTGAATAATCACAACACTAGTTAACCCCTTTTCACTGCAGAAATCTAGTCCTCTCCTCCAGTACCTTCCCTGGAGGGCAGAAGGACAGAGGCTCAGAGGGCAGTCTTAGGCTGGAGCTGGTCAATGAGATGCTTGCTCACTCCTCTGATCTGCCCCAGACTCTGGCTTCCCACTGGGGAAACCACTTGAGGTGCCTTGTGTTGTCGAGTCATAGGACCAGGTCATGTAGGTTTTGGTCCTACTCGCCTGTGGGGTTTCACTGGGGGGAAGCGTTGTTCACACATTCTTTTGGCACATTGGGTGGAGGGTCCCCGGCCATCTTGGGTCTCAGGAGAGAGCACTTTGCCTTTCATATACAGACTCCGGGCTGTCCACTGTGGCCCCTTCTGACTCTGGTGTGTCTGGGGTTCTTGACAAAGTCCAAAGGGACCCTGTGTGTGGAACTCACATTCTACTCCCCTCATCCTACAGTCTTTGTCTTTTGCAAACCCAGTCGGGAGTCCTGGCCTTGTTCCCATGGGAACAAGAGCCAGAGAATCTCATTTCCCCTGGAGTGCTGCCCTCTTTCAGGGATCGCCATGCTTTTTGCAATTTCATCTGTGGATCTCTAAGCATTTCCTTGACATTCCTTCTCTGGAGTGGCCTTGGTCAAAGCTTATCCCAGAGTTAACCAAGAGAATAAGTCAGGGCTGAGAACCTGGCCCTGGGAGCCTGTGGTGCTCCCCCCTCCACCTCCCCCAGCCTTCCTGCCTCTCCTCACCCCTCAGCTCAGCCTCCCTGCCCTGGAGGCCTGGAGGTGGCCCATGTTCTTCAAAGGCCTTATTCCCAGCCTCTTCCTTCTGGCATCTCCATAATGTCTGATAAATGAAGGAATAAAGCCAGGTAAGCCATCAGACAGCTTTAATTAGGGTTAAATAGGGCATTTGAAGTGGCCACTTTTCCTTTTTCCCATTTGAAGGACTTCTTCCTGCTTCCTCCCAAATTTGCCTGTCTCCACCCCTTCCCTGAAGCCTTCCAGCCGTGTCCCATCTGTTCCTTTTCCTTTCAGTTCCCAAAGGTCTCAAAGTAACCAGCAGATGCAGTGCTTACTAAGTGCCGGCTCATCTATGCGCTCTACCAGAGCTTAGGTCATCCTAAAGCAGCCCTCCAGGGTTGACATCGTTATTACCTGTTACTCAGCTGAAGACACTGAGGCACAGGAAGGGACAGTACTTGCTCAAGACCAAGCCAGGATTCAAACCTAGGCAGCTTGACTCCAGAGTCCAGGCCGTTAACCCCAGCATGGGGCTTTCTGGAACAACTGGAGATGGTCAATTGCGTTTCAGTTTCATGGGGTTATAAGTCAGGTGTCAGCTGGGAAAGGGCCTTTGGGTTCATCTAGTCCAAACCCTTCATTTTACAGATGAGGAAACCAGGTGCTGTGTACTAAGGGACCAACCCAGTCTGGCATAGCACAAGCCTCAGAGGTGGCACCCAGTTTCTCGATCCCCATCCCATGTCCTTTCAGCACCATTTGTGCAGCTCGAGTTCTCATCATTCAGGTTGGGCTCCCCAAGAACAAAGGCAAGATTTGCTTTGTGGCCTGTACCTAGGGTGACCCTATAATTTATTGCCCAAACTGGGCCATTTTGAGAGTAAAAGGGGACACTATTAATAGTTATGCTGCTACCATATGTCAACTGAGATTGTCTTGGGCAAACTAGGACAGATGATTGCCCTGTCTATGGTGGGTGTGATGGTGGGGTGGGTGGGGCAGATGGGGAAGGTCTGGAGCGGGACATGATGCAAAGGAACAGGCCCAAAGGGATTTGGTCCAGCAGGTGGACAGTTGGCAGCGGGCAGGAGTGGGTAGTTTAGATGCCCCTGTGGGCAAGGGGCTCCGGGGTAGACTGGTCCTGGCATGAGGCTGCCCAGGAGAGGCAGAGTCCGACCCCTAGGGGACCTAGGGAACTGGGCAGGGCAGCCACACAGATGGAGAGGAAATGATGCTGCTGTCGGGATCACGCACAGCAAGGGCCTGGGCCTGAAGAACCAGGTCAGGCTCTGAGCACCTGGCAGTCTGGAGGAGCCAGCTCTTCCCCTTCCCCAAGGTCACTCCTTCCCCCAGGTCACTCTCCCACTCTTCTCTCTGGCCCTCCCACAGCCCTTTGTATGTAACCATAGCAAGTATGTCTTGAGCACTACTATATCTCAGTACTCAGATAGCTGCTGGCATCACAAATATGAAGTCGGGAACATGGAGTTGGTGCCTTTCGTCCTCTGGGACCAGTGAGGGTGAGCGAGAGACACAAGGTGACAGGGAATTTGGGGAAAGCACTTGGGGAGAGGCCGTTTGTGCTGGGCCCTGTAGAGCAAGTGGGAGTTTGTTAGGCCAGAGGAGGCCAGAGGAGGAGAACATTCTAGGCATGAGGTCAACACATACATATGTTTCTAACCTTTTCAAGACAAACGCTCCTCAGATTTGTATTGATGTGCATGATTTAAGTGATCATAAATCTGTACAGTCAAGTGTCACTTAACGACGGGGACGCATTCTGAGAAACACGTCGTTAGGCGATTTCGATGGTGAACATCATGGAGTGTACTTACACAAACCTAGATGGTACAGCCTGCTGCACACCTAGGCTATATGGTACTCATCTTATGGGACCACCGTCGTATATGTGGGCCATCATTGACTGAAATGTTGTTATGCTGTGCATGTTGTATTTTATTACAGTGAAAGAAACTGCTTACTCTCTGCCCTTACCTTCAGTTTGTAGTTTCTTATTGACATATTTACCTCTTGCCAATAGACTGAACCCCTTGCAGACAAAGATTGGGGTCTTCTTTATCCCAGGATCCTCAGCGCCTGGCCCTGGCACATTCAATTTAGTGCTCCATCTCTATGTGTTGGTAAATGAACTGTGCCACGGTCATGGACATCTGGGACATATTATTTCTTTGCACTGCTGCCCCACAGAACAGAACGTCTGAGGACAGGAGGGTCCCAGGACAGGTGTCCCAAATGCCCATCTTCTGGACCCCTGACAGGTGCTGCTGCCCGAGGTCTGTCTGGCTGTAATTCGATGCAGCTGAGAGCAAGAACTGGAAGAACAGGAAACCCTATGACTCAACGAGGCAACAGGATCCTGGAGGAGTGGCCTCTAAGCCTCTTCGGTCAGCTCCACACTCACACTGGCGCCCCAGGATAGTGAGTGCGTGGTGCGTCAGAGCCGGAATCTCCCTGAGGGGGCACGGCGGCAGCACCAGTGAGGCTCCGCCATGTCCCATCTGAAGAAAGTGTTGTGGCAGGTCTGTTACTTTTGGTTAGCTGTGTTTCAGAGGACAGGAGACTTAAAGAATCCAGGATCTGCTGTGTCTTTTCCTCCCCGACTCATCTTTTTAAAAAAGTTTTTTATACCAGAAACATCTGGCCTTGGCTTGGCAACTTTACAGGGCAAACTTGCTGCTCTTTACACAGCCTTGGTCCTCCGAGGAGGAGTCTGTGAGGGCATTATTATTAATGAGGTCACTGACAGCAGTTACCTGGCTTTCCAGGTTGGGCACACCTGTGCCTCAGGTTAGGGCACTTGGCTGGCCACCGGATGTTGTGGGTCCTGCCGGGGACTTTGCCTGTGGCTTGGGGAAGCTTCTCCAAGCCTTGGTTTCCTTGTCAAAGATTTTCGGTAAAACACTGGCAAAGAAATAATGCAAAAATATGAAATTCTTTCAAAACTAAGTTGCAAGCATGTGTCAGCAAATAGTCCCTGGAAGGCCATGAATGGCCGCTTTTAGATTTTGGCTCTCCCTTCTGGTTTGACCTCTTTTGACCTCTTTGATCTCCTGTGGCCCTCTTACCATGTCTAGTGGGTGGCGTAGGTCCTCGTCAGTGCCCACTGCCCTTTTTTCTTCCTATATTTTTTTTAATTGGAGTATAATATACATAGGAAAGTGAACACACCAGGTAACCACCACCCGGATCCAGTAACATATCATCACCAGCACCTTATCCTATTTGGTCACTTGAATTCACCTTTTTCTACCAGGAGAGTGTATCCTGTAGAAAGGACTGATGAATGTTTGCTTGATTGTGTATTTATTTTCTGTCTGCTTACTAAAAGGGTTAGGTGATACGGTTCAGCTTTCAGTAAGAGGATTTCTTGAACAAGAGTCATGGAACAGGCAGTGTTGATTACCAAAAAACTTAGACTAAAGATAGTTCACTGGAGTTGAGTACAGACCTCTGAGCTTCCTGACAGTCAAGGCAAAAAGGACAGCTCTCTTTGAGTCAGTCATTTTAATTTCATTGGCCGGTAGCAGGAAGCACAGTGAGTCTGGGCAGCCAGAGTTTCTCCTGACACTAAACCCTACAGAGAATTGACTGGTCAGTGAACAACGCAGCAACTTCATACAGTGGGGGCCTCTTTATGATCCTTCCTTCCTGTGATCCCTTGATTAAAAGTGATAGTGTTAGATCATACTGATAGGAAGGCATTGCAGTAGGGAGCTAATGTATTGTAGTGAGGTGAGTAGCTCACCTAGAATTCATAACATCCTTCCGGGATCTTGGGCTTGCCCACACCTTTTGAGCCTTTTCACACAGTCTCCCTACTGTCTCCAGATCAACATACATCCACTGACATGTATGTCGTACAGGTATATGTATGTTCTTAGCCCAGAGGCAATAGCCCCTGAATGCCAGTCTTGTGGACCACTTACCCTGTGACACTTCCCATGGCCTGTCTTGTATTGTGCTTGCTTTTCTGGAATCTGCTAAGACCCATCCCTCCACTCATTTCAGAAATATTTATTGGGTCTCTAATATGAATTGAGTTCTGTGCTGTCTTGTAAAGTCCTGAGAGCAGGAATCTTGATTTCTTTAAAATATGTTTTGATTGTGGTAATACATATATATATATACGTATGTATATATATACGTATATATATACACACACACATATAGATAGATATAAAATTTGCCATTTTAACCATTTTAAAGTGTACAATTCAATGGCATTAAGTACATTCACATTGTTGTACAACCATCACCACTATCCATCTCCAAAATTGATTTCTTTTTAAAGTATGTTTCTGTATACTCTGGTGCTTTGCATATAATTAATTTTCAATAAAGGCTATAAAATGGGAGAAGCTGGGGTCCCAGCAGTGGTCAGGGATTCAGGGGTTGCGTGATATGACTCAAAGATTTAGATGTTGAAATTTAAGGCTTTGTCTATACTTTCCTTTGAAACCTCTTAAGGGTCTTCAGGGTAGAATTTGTAGTACTTTACATAACAAACTGTCAAAGTTGGAATATTGCTCTCTTCTGTATATAAATAGTTTGATCAGGACCATTTTCCCACTGGGACCGGACAGGGTGGCCTCAGGATCCAGGCAGTGGTCACACCAGCCATTCAATCGGAATTAGCCTGTGAGATGAGATGGGCCCTTCTGGACCAGCAGTAGGACTGTCATTTGTTGTTTTTGACAATGGAGTGAAGCATCTGGGTGATCTAGTCTCAACCGTGTGATCTTGGTCCAGGCTACTCCCTGGCCTCATTTTCTCTGATGTCCCTTTCTGGCTCTCACCTCCAGGCCTTTCCTTTTGGGGCTTCCCCATACCTGGCCTGGGCTGTGTCTGCCCCACCTAGGCCATTGCACACTTTGAGTGGAGCCTCTGTGAGGGTGGCCTTTTGCTCCCTCCATTCCTTGCATCACTGCTATGACACAATTTTTCCTCCTTTTAGTGCTAGTCTTGAGGAAAATGCTGGTACTTAAGGAGGTGAGCTTCCCATTTGTGGTGTTAACTTATTTCATAAAGAGTATGGGGTTTATTTCTCTTTAGGACTTCTTCTGCCTCTACCCACAATTCTGGAGAGGAAGTGGGCATGTCAGACTGGTGTGTTATGGGAAGAAGGAAACTGACCAAAATTGCCCAATAAGGAAGTTCTAATCTCCTCAAGATTGCTAAATAGAGGTCTGAAACTGCTATCTCTTTCTCTTTAATAGAAACCCTTGCCTCCAAGCAGGCAGGTGGCCTTCCCACACCTCAGCCAGGCTTTGCTTCCTGCCTGCTTCTGGTTCCCCAGCCTGGAGTGTTCCCTCTTTCCCCCGACAGAAATTTAGAGAAGCAGCCCCATGTGTTAGGCCACACACCCACCGCAGAGAGAAGAAACGATTTGGGGAAACAGCCACTGTGTCATAAACCCCAGGTGTGACTCAGTAGGGTTAGGAAATGTCCTTGATCGTCTGAGGGTGCCACTTGGCGGAGGGGAGTCTAGGAGAAAAAGAGAAGGGGTAGTAAGGAAGGGGGTGATCTGGAGCTTTACACTGGTTTCCTCATTTGTGCCAGTGACTCTGTGGTGCAGGGCTCTTCATCCTGTTTATAGGGAGGAAATGGGCTCAGATGGAGAGTGAGTCATCCAATGTTACACACCTGTACAAATACTAGAGCCAGGATTTGCACACTGATTTTTCTGATGCCATAGCCTGCACTTCACCACCACCAGCTAACAAATGAGGGTTGGCCTGAATGATTCTGCTTTGATAGTTTCCAACAACTTAAATCTGTTTCCAACCAGTACAGAGTTTGTCTTTCCAACTCCTAGCATCCAGGATCAACACAGGATTATCTCACAGGGACACACTTGGCCTGGTACCTTAACTACTGACTTTTAAAGATCCCAGGCAGAAAAGTGTTGACCAGAACACAGCCCACCATTCTCACATTATTGGCATGGGGGATCCCAGCCCAAGGAGAAAGATGTTTGAGCACCCAACCCTAAAGGTGTCAGTTTGGTGAGTCTGGAATGGATCTTTGGAATTCCTACCACTTTTTAAAATCTCCTCATGTCATTCTGATGTGCAGCCAAGTTTGGGAACTCCTATCCCAAGTGGCAGAATGGAGACTAGACAGGGGCCAGCCTGGTGGCATAACGGTTAAGTTTGTGCACTCCACTTCAGTGGGCCGCGGTTCGCTGGTTCGGATCCTGGGCGTGGACCTACGTTGCTCATCAAGCCATGCTGAGGCAGCGTCCCACATAGAAGAACTAGAAAGATGTACAACTAGGATATACAGCTATGCACTGGGGCTTTGGGAAGAAAAAACAAAGAGTAACCTTTAAAAAAAAAAAAAGAATGGAGACGTGACAGAAGTTATCAGAAAGTAAATTTGTCTCAGATTGAGGAAAGACTTTCTAACAAATAGAGCTGACCAACAATAGAAGCTAACCAACTTAGAGAAGTAGTGAGTCTGTCATGATTGGAAGCATTCAAACCTAGGCCAGATGACTATTGGGGTGAGAGAGACAAACTGGACCAAATCAAATGCTATGTTCATTGGATTTTTTTTTAAAGATTTTATTTATTTATTTTTTCCCCCAAAGCCCCAGTAGATAGTTGTATGTCATAGCTGCACATCCTTCTAGTTGCTGTATGTGGGACGCAGCCTCAGCATGGCCGGAGAAGCGGTGCGTCAGTGCGCGCCCGGGATCCGGGCCCGGGCCGCCAGCAGCGGAGCGCGTGCGCTTAACTGCTAAGCCACGGGGCCGGCCCTGTTCATTGGATTTTGAACTCATTACTCTAAGGGCCTTTCTAAGAGTGAGTATTTTTTAGCTATATTCTTACTGCCTCGTGTACATTTAGTGTCTCCTAAATGACTTTCTTCCATGGCTTTGGCCTGGTGCTCCCTCCCTCTGGCTGCACTGTGGGTGAAAGTTGGCAGGATTCTGCCAAGTGCATTCACTTCCTTCCCAATCCAGCAAAACCGTCTTTATATGGAGGCTGCTTCTTGTTTCCAACTTTTGCTTCCCTTGGCCACCCTTTACCCAACACACAGTGTTGGCCAAGGCTAGGTGGGCCCCAGTGGTGTGTTTAGGAAGCTGTGACATTAGGTGATTAATCATCCCTTCCTGAGTGGCCCTAATAAACTTGCGGTGGATACAACATCATGCTGTGAAAGAAGGAAAGTTTGGGCCAAGCTGCCACAGTTGTATTTTTCACAGCTGCCTCATATCCTTTCTGTTAGTCTCATGTGATGGAGAAGAAACCAAGGCCCTGGGGTCATCCAAGAAACCACAGGGCAGAGAGTGCCTGCCCACACGAAGAGTGCCCATAGGACACGTGAGAGTGGTGGTTCCAAGGGCCTGGCTTTAGAGCGAGACATACCTCAGTTGGAATCCTAGCTCTGCCCCTCACCACTGTCATTTCCTATAAAACAGGAATATAGGAGTACAATGGAGGTCAAGTCAATAAAGCCATAGGATGGTGTCTGGCAGGTAAGAAATGCTTGGTAAATGTTTAGCTACTGTAATGATCATCATTATCGTTTTCATCTGTCATAATAACACTGAAAGATGATTATAACCTATTGGGTAGAGGGCAACATGACTTAGTAAAGGCTGACTGTTTAGCTTGTTAGAGTCTTTGAAAGTTAAGAATGAGAAGTATAGACTGGATTTCTAGCAAGGCTTGTAGCAGCTTAAACATCAAAGTTAAACTAAGGACGGCCGCTCTAGAATTGTGGCCAGTCCACTTTTGCTCTTCTGCATACGTGACTTCACACTCTAAGAACTGATAGCACAACCTCTTAACAAGGCTGTACAGGCTCTGCCCTCCCATGCAGGAACTCTCCTGCCTCCTTGGCAACACCCAGAGCCATCTATGGAGGTGGGGGTGGGTGGCAGCGAGGCTTCTGGCCCTCTCCTTCTCTGTTTGGGAAAGTAGTAATGTGGGAGCTCCGACTTTGTCATGTGTCAAACTCATGATAATGTCCAGAGACGTCTCTGCTGCCTCTGACATGTGCCAGCCCCATGGGCTGCGCCCACTGCTGCTTGCCCTTCGTGTGTGCATCGTGGCATGACTGGACTAGAAGATGGCCTTTTAATGAACGTGGCTGCATGAATGCGCTGCAGTGCCATTTGGCCTGTACAGACCCCGCTGTTGAGCAGAAGAGGGGCCTTCATCTAGCAGAGCAGACGAGAGCACAGACAAGCCAGGCTGCCCAGTCCAGTCCTGGCTTGGCCCTTTGTGTCTGTGTGACTTTGGTCACGTTGCCTTCCCCTTTCAGTAGAATGGAGGTAATAACACTGCCTACCTCGCAGGGCTGTGGTGAGGATTAAATGAGCTAATGGGTGTAATGGGTGTAAAACCTTGAGAACAGGGTCAGTACCACTTCGGGCTTTGCTGTTATTACTGTTGCCCACGAGGACATCTTGGGCTGTTCCCAGATGTGGCCTGGAGTTTCGGAGCTGGGAAAAGCAGAGTCCCTTCTGGTCCCTCAGTTTGCTGATGAGGCTGCGAGGACCACGACCCTCACACATTGAGGGCACAGCTGGGACCTGGCCCAAGGGTCCTGATTCTATCACTGTCCTTCGGTGGTCAGTGTCCTCTCCTGTCCTGGACACTGATGCTGAGAGCAGGGATATTGTGGAAACTTCAGTGCCTCCTTGAGTGGGTTTCTATCAGAACTTTTCCTGATAGGAGAAAACTGGGAGTATCCATGGCCAAGGCAGATAAGAAGTTTCAAGAAGGAAATTGAGAGAGACTCCCGATGTTTCTCCTTCTCCCCGTGTTAAATCTGGGAAAAGTTCACGTAAATGAATGTTGGAGACAAGAACAATGAAATAACTAGGGAGAGCTGCCCTGTCCCTGCCTCCGGGGACGGGAGAGGTTGCATTACTGTGCACAAGGAGTCTCTGTTAGGTGTCAGGCACCGTGCGAGGCTCCAAGGATGCAAGGGTGAACTCATAGACACTCTTATTCTTGCCCTTTGTACTTATGATTTGAACACTAATAAATATATATTTCCAAATTGTGGATGGTGTTGTAAAGGGAAAAGTTCTTAGAATATCAAGGAGGCCTGACTGTTTTGTTAGTAGGATCAGAGAAGGCCTCCGTGGACAGACGTCTGAAGGATTGGTAAGAGATCGGCAGAGGAAGAGTAGGGTGAGGTCTGTAGAGCCTGTGAATGGGTTCCGAGGCTGGGGAGGGTGAGGTGAGTGAGTTGGGGCACAGAACCAAGGATAGAGTCTGCACAAGGAGTGCGGAGGTGTGCAACAAGAATAGGAGTGGGCAGAGGCCAGGTCGTATAGGGCCTTGGAAGGATTTTGGGTTTTGTTCTAATTAGAAGTCACTGCAAGGTTTTAAGCAGGAGAATAGTAGACTCTGGCTGGGGGTGGAAAATGGATGGAAGAGATAAAAGTAGAATTGGAGACTGTATAAGTCCAGGCAAGAGGTGATGGCTGCTTGGCCTAGGGGGAGGGGTGATAGGATTGGCATGACTGGCCTCATGATGTGGGGGGGGGCAAGAGATGAGGGTCAGTAATGAACCCCAGTTCCAGGGATATTGTCACAGACACTTCATGAAACCCAACCTTTCTGAAAAGAACTCTTTACTAATATGCCTTTCCCTTGGTCTTCACTATTCTCCAGAGATAAAATTAAACCTATTTTTCTAATTTTAATTTTTAGTTCAGTTTCTTTTCTAAAAGACAAAGTCTTGTCAAATAGATTCTTGTTAAATGGTCTTTAATAATAACCTGTACATAACAGATTTTATTCTTTCTAAGGGCGGAGTGATGATGTTCCATGACACAGACATATACCATAATTTATTTAATCAACAGGTCTCTACTCTTGTTTTCTCCCCCTTCAGGTTGACCAGTATCTCTACCACATGCGTCTTTCTGATGAGACCCTCCTGGAGATCTCTAAGCGGTTCCGCAAGGAGATGGAGAAAGGGCTTGCAGCCACCACCCACCCTACTGCTTCCGTGAAAATGCTGCCCACCTTTGTGAGGTCCACTCCAGACGGGACAGGTACTGCACCTGGGGGGATGGCTCTGGGTGCTCCGTTACTAGAGGGAGATGTGGGTGGCTTTGCTCAGTGACCCAAAGAACTATGTGCTGGTGAAGATTCTTTGATTTCAAGCTTCAGAAACTCTGGCTAATTTAAGCAAACAGGGAATTGAACAGAAGGCTGTGGGATGGGATGGACGGGAAGACTGGGGAAGCAGGCAGCCTTGGCAGTCAAGGCAGAAGGAAATCTCTGTCAGCCCTACCAGGGCATTGCTGTCAGCCATTTGTTTCCCATCCATGTGCTGAGAAAGGCTGCTTGGCTCAGTTTGGTATTTTATAGTCCCGCTGGTATTGCACACAGCGATGGTGATGAACGGCAAGTGTGCCTAAGATGATCACAGCCATAGACCATGGCAGTCGCTCTCTGGCCCCTCTAACTGGCACATTCCACAGGCTTGCTGGAGAAACAGTGTAGTCCTAGATTGTTCTCGAACTCCATGAAAAAAGAGCACTAGAAGTCCAAATAAACTTGGGAGAACGTGAAGAGCCACAGCGTATATTAAGGTATTAAAGGCTCTGGAGTTGTGCAATAAGAACCTGTCAAGCTTTGTTTAATCCCCTTATTAGACACAGAATCTGTATTTCGTGATGCACCACCCAGCAAGTGATTTAATCAAACTGGAGAAAGGGGTCGGGGTGGAGATGAAAGTTGGCAGGTGGGTTGGGCTAGCTCACAGAAGGCCTTGCATGCCGACCTAAACCATTGAGTCTTTCTGCAGTAAGCGTCGGGGAGTAACAGAGGTGTTGAGGGGTGTGAGCTTAACTGTCTTGGGAATGCACATCATCAACAGTATATGTGGAGGGGAGGAGGAGGGGTGGGCAGCTAGTAGAGCACAAGACATGGCCCTGGTAGGATGTGGTGGGCAGGGAGGAGAGAGGATTCTAAGGTGATGCCAAGACGTCGAGCCCAGCTGCCTGGGGAGTGGCAACATCCTCATAGGAGGGAACGGATCTAAGTTCTGTCAGCGCTTTCGCATGGCTTGTTTCATTTAATCCTCACAATAACCCTCCGTTTTAGAGATGAGGGATCGGTGCAGCAGGAGGGATGAGGTGTGTGGGATGGCTACCCACCTCTACAGGGTGGGAGAAAGAGCCCAAGGGACAGCTGCCGGGGCAGTGGAGGAACCACGAAGCAAGAGTCCGAGAACCTAAGGGAGGAGAGAGTGCCGAGAAGCTGGTCCCTGGTGAGGCATCTGCAGAGGAGTCCTGGGGTGGGGTTGGGGAAGGGCACAGAACAGGGCTTGTTCATAGGCCACATGCCTTGAGCATTTCCATCACATCTGTGTCCTTGGGCTTACCTGCCTGAGAGCCTCTGGGGACCTGGTTTGTCTAACAAGGCTTTGTACCTGTCTATGATTCCTAAAATAAGTATGTGTTTGCTGAAGCCTTGGGACCCAGCCTGGACCCAGCGCTGAGGCTGTGACCATGTTCAGAATTGTTCTCTGAGTGTGTGTGTCTCAGCCCATCAAAGAGCTCCCTGAGGTGAGGGGCCTCCTCCAATTCTTGGGTATCCCTTGTATGCCGTCTTGATTGGCATGTTTACTGTACCTACCACGCCCTCTGCCTGGCAGCCACACCCGCTTCTATTGTTTATTTGACATTTGGATAAATTTACTAACTCCTTAAAGCCGGAGACCTTGTCTTTATTTCAGGAAGGAGCACTAGGCAAGTATCTTAAAATATTTATTAAATATATATTATGGGCTAAGAGCTTTTCTGAGCACCTACATGTAGTAACTCACTTACTTTTCACAAAACCCTGTAAGGTAGGAACAAATTTTATTTACCGTTTTTTTTAGACGAGGAATTTGAAGCTTGGGTGGTCAAATAACTTGCCCAAGGTCACACAGCTAATGAGAGGCTGAGTCAGGATTCAAACTCATATATGCCACAGGTCAGGCATCAAGACTGCACCCCATCTATTACGTGTGTGCATGCACGTGTGGGCCTGTGCACGCAGCACCAGAGCACACGGCACATGCTCAGCTGAGATTTTTTTGAAATGGGGTTGGGGCTGGATGTCTTACCTGTATTATAGGCAGGTGAATAAATTTGTTGGGGAGGACTAGGTATGGGACTGGCTTTTTAAGTTCTCATTGCTTTCCTGAGATTGGAGGCATGGAGACCTCCCTCTGCCTCTTGAAGTTTGCACCGGTTGCTGCACTATGTGGTCATTGAGTCTCCTTCCCTGACCTCGGGCTGGACTCCTGGGAGCCCGTCTGTGTCCCACTGCTGCCCCAGAGTGGAGCAAGCAAGTATGCTTTGGGCCTCTATGAATGAATGTGCATTGCCTGGACTGAGGATGGGAGCCAGAGGCTGACTCCTGCAGCCTTCTGGGGCGGAAGGGTCTAGGGTAAGACTTGTTTGCCTGACCTCCTTTCCATGCAGAAACAGGAAGATTTTATATAACTTTTATGATACCCAGAGTGCCTCTTTATAATCTCAAATTCTGCAGCGTAAATGGAGGTGGTGTGTAGAAGGAATACTGTGTATTGGAATGTTTTATTCACTTAAGCAGAGCAAGTGCCTCCTAGAGTACTAGAAACCAGACTGTAGGGAACCTGGCCCCCAGCTCCTTCGTTCCTCACTTGCTGGGGGGTCCATGGGCCAGCTCCTCACCCTGGATCTCTGGGACTCACAGCCTTTTCTCCTTTGTAAAATGAGAGGTGGATCCAGCAGTCCCAATCTGTTCTACATGTGCACTAGAACCAGTGGGTTAGTCTATTTACACACAAAGTTCCTTGAAACACTGTAATGAGGGAAAAACCCTTCATGTGCATCAGTTGGCACTGGTCAATTAATGCAGAAAACAGTCCTCTGCAACTCATCATAAAGTATGAGATAGATTTATCTATACAGTCATGAGCTGCATAACAATGTTTCAGTAACCATGGACCATTTATATGATGGTGGTCCCATAAGATTAGTACCATATAGCCTAGGTGTGTAGTAGGCTACACTATCTAGGTTTGTGTAAGTAGTTATGATGTTCTGACAATGACAAAACTGTCTAATGATGCATTTCTCAGAACCTATCCCCATGGTTAAGTAACACATGACTGTACAGTATTCATATTCTGTAAACTCATGTATATATATGTGCGTACAGGTTATAAGTCTCAAGGACATATATTGAACTATTAGCAGTAGTTATTTTGGGATGTGAGGTTGGCAATAACTAGTTTAGATAAAAATATGTGTATATGAGAACTCAGCAATTCTACTTCCAATTATACCTTTTTTTCTTAAGATTTTATTTATTTATTTTTTCCCCCCAAAGCCCCAGTAGATTGTCGTATGTCATAGCTGCACATCCTTCTAGTTGCTGTGTGTGGGACGCGACCTCAGCATGGCCGGAGAAGCGGTGCGTCGGTGTGCGCCCGGGATCCGAACCCGGGCCACCAGCAGCGGAGCGCACGCACTTAACCGCTAAGCCACGGGGCCGACCCTCCAATTATACCTTGAGCAAACTCCCATATGAACTCAAGGAGACATGTCCAAGAATGTTCATAGCAGTATTGCTTATAAAGACAACATATTGGAAACAGTTTATGAAATATCCATGTGGTGGAATACTGTACAACACATTCCATAAAGGAGCATATATAAATATGGATACATCAAAAGACAATGAGTGAAAAATTTAAAAAAATCCCTCAAAGCAATGCTATACATTGCTTATGGACACGCATACACACATACAATTATTAGGATATAAATTGGAAAATGTACACCAGATAAATGATAGGGGTTATTGCTGGAGAGAAAGAAAGGAAAATGGAACTGGGGAGGGAAACGTGAGAGAATGTAATTGAAAGTGGTCCACATCAAGGCTTTCAATTTTGTGGTTTGTTAGTTGGGGCTATGAGGAATGGAATATGGCAGCGAGGATTGGTGACTCTTTGATAGATAAGCCTATCAAAACTGAAAATTCTCCTTTGTTATTGGCACCTTAGTAAAGTGCTGAGAGGAGAGACCAAGGGAACAGTGTGCACACGGATGGCTGCCTTTCCCCCAGGTGTGGTCACAAAGCCCATGGGACCTTGCCGCTGCATCCGCTTCCTGGCCCAGGCCACAGTCAAGCTCTGTTGCTGCTATTGGTGATTGTGTGTCTCTCCCATAGAAGGCTAGAGGCCTTTGCTCAAGTGGTGCTTGCTCCACTCTGGCCTTACCCAGAACCTTTCTCAGCCCATTCCTTCCTAGCATTACTTTTCAAATCTGGGAAATTAAACCTCACGAATCTAAACCTCTGATCTAGAGGGGCTTAATCTTGTAATCCGTGGCTCTCTTACTTTTCTGGACTACATACTCAATAGCAAGAAACACATATGTATACGTATTGATATACAACTGAAACAAGTTCCAGGGACCAATGTTTATTAATTGTGACACAGTCAGTTCTATTATCTTCTATTCTTTAAAAAGGTTG
The DNA here is from genome assembly GCF_057802395.1 of Ceratotherium simum simum. Taxonomy (NCBI): domain Eukaryota; kingdom Metazoa; phylum Chordata; class Mammalia; order Perissodactyla; family Rhinocerotidae; genus Ceratotherium; species Ceratotherium simum. Next base: position 11,974,930 of record NC_141910.1, on the reverse strand, counting down.
CTAGTCAGGACCCACTAAATTTTTTTCAGCTTGTAGTTTGAAAGCCACTGCCTTAAATGCTTTTTACCTGGTCTTGTCCTAGATGGGCATTTGTAAAATTGGCTACTTCCTGTCAGAGATGAGAGGTGGTTTCAGGGCAGTGTGCGGTGAGGGGTAAAGATCAGAATTCTAGGTTTAAATGGGGTTGAAGTCAAGCTGTATGCTTTAGAGCAGTTAATTTATGCCCTGGTCCTCCTTTTCCTCATTTGTGAAAAGAGGAAATACAAGAAGGTTGGCTATCTGAGAATTAAGGGAGAATCAGGTATATGACCTTCTCATGTATTATGAACACAGTCCTATGCAGCCACAACGCACCACAGCAGGAGGCACATCCAGCACCATTTTTACCGAGAGAGGGTGAATGAGCCTCTCAGGTCCTTTATTTTGGAGGGAGCAGGTCTGAGGGTTCATCCTCATCACTGGAGACCTTACATTACATGTTGGAGAGAGGACCAGGTCCCAGCTCTCTTTTATACAGGTCTCATCTGTCTAATGGTAATCAAAGTCCTGGTAGAAAATGTAGGAGAGCCTTCAGGAAGTTTCAGGCCATCAGTTTATGGTGGAGGCCTCCATTACACCAAAGAAAAATGAACCTCCCAGTTATGGTTTGAGTTCTCTGTGACAAGGAAGGGATTGTCAGCAGCCACTGAGCCCCATGAGGACTGATTCTAAAATACTTGTGCTTCATAGATTGTGTGGACCATGCGATGCGAAGAAACATAGTTGGCACAGATAAAGATGAAATACATATAAATGGTCCAAAAATATCTTACTTAGATGACTGAATTTGGTGTCAGCCAGGGTATGTATATAAAAACTGCTCCCTACTTGTTTTTTGTCCCCCAGTTTAAAAAAAATTGAAAGGATTGTTTAATGAACATCCATCTACGGACTACCTAGATTCTACATTCGTATTTTACTAGATTTACTTTATCACACTCCTCCATCCTTCCATCAGTTTATCTAAACAATTTGAGGCATTGCAAAGTAAATTGCAGAAATCAGTTCATTTCAACCCTAAAACTTCAGCATGTGCGTTATTAACTAGAGTTCAATATTTGGCCTTTTTTCTTTTGATGTAAAATTTCATACCGTGAGGTGGCAAATCTTAAGTATTATCTGATGAATTGACAAATACGTACACCTGTTTAGTACAACCCTCATAAAGATAGAGAACATTACCATCAGCCCAGGAAGTTCCCTTCTGCCCCACCCCAGACAATCCCTGTCCCCAAACCCCAGAAGCAATCACTGTTTTAAATTTTCCACATGTATTAGTTTTGCCTATTCTAGAACTTCCTATAAATACAATCATACAGTATTTACTCTTTATGCAGGCTTCATTTACCCACCACAATGTGGACACATGTTGTGTGTATCAGTAGTTCCTTTTTGATTGCTGATTCCACGGTATAATTGGAATCCTATATGACATGAATATTGATGGATACCTGGGCTGCTTCCAGTTTTTGTCTATTATGACTAAAGCTGCTATAAACATTCTTGCACAAGCCTCTTTGTAGACACACAAATGTTTTCATTTTCTTCATTTTCTTGGGTAAACAATTAGGGGTGGAATTTCTGAGTCATAGAGTTTGGGGTGTGTTTTATTACAAGAAACTCCCAGATCTTTTTCCAAAGTGATTAAACCATTTTATACTCTCACTAACAATGTATGAGAGTTCCGCTTGCTCCATACCCTCCTCACAAGTATTTGTTGTCTGTACCCTCCCCCTTACCCTCCCCCCCCCCACTTTGTTTGTTACAGTGCAGAGTTGAGTAAAGAAAGCTTCCATTGGTATCTGTCAGGAATCCTGCCATCTTGATGTCTCTGTAGGCAGCCCTCACCTGAGCTATGGCTATGCATGTGATTGTGGTACCAGCCTCAACCACAGCCCTGTTGTGGGCCCACCACACACATCGCAGGGATATGGCTTTCAGAGGACAATTCCATCTTCAGAGGAAAGGCAGAAATAATTGACACTATTTGATGAGTACCCACGGTGTCTGGACTAGGCTGTTCACATAAATAATCTGTTTTACTCTCCATGCAAACTCTACAAGAGACACATTCCCAATATAAAAATAAGGCAAATGAGGCTAAAAGAGGGTTGGTGATTGCCAAGGTCACCGGTGGCCAGTTAGTGGCAGGGTTGGGATTTAAGCGTAGGTTGTCCTAACTCCATGGCCATACGATTCCTAGTTTACATTGGCTCATGTTGGTGAACAGAAGTTTCTAGAGAAAATCAGATTTTTATCTTTTTAAATAGATCATGAATATGGATTGGCTTTGTACCATTAAAACAAGAAGCTCAAGTACAACCCAACTGAAAATCTACAAATATTCCAGCTGCATGTTCCAATTGAGAAATAAGGTATCTTTGTAGTGTCTTTATCGCCCTCCTTGTCTTGTCAAGATTGTATAGATATATGATGTTTTATAAGGCAGAGTGAGACGAAGCCTCTGCCATATTGATCATTTGACACGTGCCCCCTTCCCTGAATTTTGGATTATTTTCATGGGTGAGGCAATGCCTGGCCCTTAGACACACTGCTGGTGGCATGTTTTATGCTTATCTACCACCTACACTGCTGGCACAATGCATTAATTCTTCTGTTAGTAAGTCAGGCCTCACTGTTCAGTTAGTTCCATAGAGTCCCCTCTGAGGCTGGTTGTCTCTGGGGCAGCAGTGTGCTGAGCTGCCTCGTGTCCTGCCTTGGAAGAGTAAAAGTTGTCCTCGGGGAGATAAGGCTTACACAGATGAAACAATTACAGAATGATACTGGGTCATATAACACAATCACACGATATGATAAAGAGAGACGAGGCTGCGGATGGGTTGCATAGAGGCTGGTAAAACCCTGACAGGAGTCCTTATCTTGGTTGCTCAGCATTATATCAACAGCCATGCATTGGAGACATAGATCAATAGCTAGCACACATGCAGTTAATAACTGGATATATGGTGCCTACAATATAAACTGGACATTGCAGTGATAAATAGCCTCCATATAGTAGTAGCTAGAGTTTATTAAATATTTACATGCACCGGGCATTATGCCAAACACGTTACCTCTTCATTGCATTGAATCTTGCCCCAAAACTCTGTGTGTGTGTGTGTGTGTGTGTGTGTCCCTGCGTCCTGAGGAATGGTGGGGAGGTGATGGCCAGAGAAGTTATTAACATCCTCTTGTAACAGATGATGAAATCTGAGTATCAGATTTCTAATAATTTACCCCAAATCATGTGGCTAATACATGTTAAAATGGGATTTGAACCCAAGTCTGCCTGCCTGAAAATATTAACACGCTCAACATATTGAAACATAATCACGTTTTAATCTTTTGAAGAGTGGTTTCACATCTCTGCAGCTAATGTAACACCTCTCTGTGACTGGCACGTATTTTGAGCTTAAGAAACATTTTCTGAGAATGAAGGCACCAAGACGGTGTTCTCCGAGCTTGGTGGGACTCACAACGTGTTTATGTGTGCTCCTGGACCTTCCCTTCAATTGGAGCGGCTCTATGTTTCTCCATTTCTCCATTTTGGCATTTGGCACCTTGTTGCTTAAAATGGTTTGAAAACCAGTGACGTAGAAGATCAGATTACCCCATTCCTTGAATGTACCAGATACCAACATTAACTGATTGTGTGATTTATAGCTTTAGTAACGTGGAGTCACTTTATTTCTGAGCTATTGAGTGGAGATGGCATTGTGTTATGATGGAGTAGCTGGGACCCTGGAGCTTACCAGATGTGGTAGGAACTGTGGTAGTTCCGTGTACATGGGAAATACCTGCCCTGAAACCTGTGTCTGCCATAGGTAGTTTCGCTGGATTACCTGGTCAGGGCCTGGACATTTATCTTTTTAGTCCTCTCCTCAGTTGGTGTCCATGCCATACGTTCTTAGAGCGGCCCATTGCAGTGTGCTAGCAGGCACTTGAAAACTAAAGGATAAACGAGGTCCCCCCCAACCCCCAAACCAGAGCCACTCCATGGAGGGAGGTCAGAATATTCAGTGCAGTCCCTGGAAACATTCCTGCTATTGCAGGGCAGGTAAAAGCAGGTTGCTTTGGGGGCACTCAATTATTAAAGGGCCACTTCAGAATCTGGATGTGAAAGTATGGATGTATGTCTTCGACCTACCTCAAAGATCAAGGCTGCATGTCTCGGACACTGAGTGACAAGGAAAAGCTGATGGCCCTGTGGTTGGATCTAACATGACCTTGGGGTGACCAGCCATCCTAGTTTTCCAGGACTCTCCCAGTTTTAGCACTGAAACTCCCTTGCCAATCTTGGGCAAACTAGGGTGACTGACCACCCTACGTGGCCCTGGAACCCAGGCCTTCATCACTGCTTGGCTAGGCCATATCGCAGAAGCCTCCTCACCAGCCTTCCTAGCTCTAGACTCATCATCCGTAGTGCTACTGGAGCCCTTTTGAAAACATAAATCTGCCCTTCTGCTTAAAATCCAAATTCCTTGGCATTGGCGTTTGCTGTGTGCTTGTAGCCATGTCATAGGAGCCCTATGTTGTGGCCACTTTAGACATGCTACTCCCTGAGCACGCCATGAACTTCCATGCGTCTATATGTGCTCCCTTTTCTCTGTCTGGCAACTTCATACCCATCCACTAAGACCTGCCTCTCTCCTCAAGAAGGCTTCCTTGTACGAGTAGAAATAATCACTCCTTCTGCAACACTCCTGTCATGGTACTCTCCACAGTGCATCTGGTTGCTCCCTTCCTCCCTGTCCAGTCAGGGACTGGGTTGCCTACGGCACCAGGCAGCTAAGAAGCTTTTAGTAACTGTCTTCCATGCTCAGTGTTGAAATAACTAATTGCAGAATGGGGAGTATTTTGTTGGCAGATCCTAGAATAGATTCAGTGTTGGACTCTCAAAATAGTGATTTTTAAAACGTTTTTAAAGTAGTGGACCCCACTCCCAACTTTAGACAGAATGAAATCTTTCATGAATGCCATGTTTAAGAGAGAAAATTGGAAGTGAGGCTGTTGGAGGTGAGGCTGCACCTTAATTAGCCTCCTTTAACCCTCGCTAAGAGCAGAACTTGCCACCTTCAGGGTCCCCAGAACGCTGGGAACTCCAGGCTTAACCAGGCAGGGCACTGCCACTTCTGAACACAGGTGCATTTAACAAAAGGGCACTGCTGATTAAAAATACAAAACCAAACCAAACCTGTTTGCCAGTCACTCTTAGAGCCCTGGTTGGTGCCCCGCTTCCAGTGCCTGATGAGAGGAACAGGTGGCGATCTATTTTAATTAGTGGCAAGTACCTAATGATTGAAAATAGACCCTGTTGGAAAATTCAACTGGCCCTCGCCCCTCACCCCTCAAAAACCACGTGGACATTGTCAGGTACCAGGCCACCTGGTAATGCATGATTTTAACAATGCTGGACTTATGGCCTGTTCAAATTCATTACTGATGTTGCATCAACTAAGAAGATGGTAACTTCATGTTCAGGCCGTTAGTCAAATGCCATTTTAGCCCTCAGCCTTTCCCTGAGACAGGTGAGTTCCCAGGAGAAATTGAAACCCCTTTATCTTGCTGACCTTATATATTTGATAAGAACCTCACTGAAAGTGAGCAGAATGGGAGTCCAGGATGGGAAATGAGTCAGCAAACAAACTCTGCCAAAGGGAACAACTTGAATCTTAACTGCTGGACAATTTGATGGAGGGTGGCACGACCTCATACTCCTATTGCCAGTTCCTCTTAACTGTGACCCAGCATCACTTCTTTGAGCCCTTGTTTTCTTTTAATAGAGAGTTTGTACCTCTCCTCTTGTCTATTTTTGGAAGGGTATGCATTTAATTAGGAGGACCTTCAGCAGAGAGGGCTTGGAGAGTGTCCAGTAAGGTTGGAACAGAAGTTTGGTAGAAGTGTATGAGATGGCACCAAAATTGTGACTCCCAAAAAAGCCTGCATTGAGAAGCTTAAGCAAGTCCTGGGTTCAACTGGGAAGGTGGGCATGTCACCTCTTGCCAGTGGATGCGTGTCTGCCACCTCCCACTCAAGTCAGAGCACTTGGCCATCCAGTAAGCCCCAGGGGGTGGGCTGCAGTTACTGATAAAGATTAGGGTATGTTTGCTTTCTTTTTCATCACTTTATGGCTTATTTGCTTCTGTCCTGGATTCAGAGCTGGGTAACCCTCAGCTTCCAGGAACCAGAGCCATGAGAGGTGTGGGTGTGGTGCAGTGGGACAAGCACGGGCTTTGAGGTCAGTTCACACCTGGTAGTCGTTTATCCCTGCATGACCTTAACCACATGACTCAATTTCTGAACCGCAGTGTCACTTCCTCTGCCACCCAGGCCAGCTTGGAGGCTGCTGGTGACCTCTGGGTTTTATACTCTTGGTATTGTTAATGAAGAATTCATTGTTTGAGGATTTACAACGTTCCCATGAGCAGCCCCCTTGCTCACTGCAGTAGAAAACCTTACTAGAAAGCCAGACCTGGATTTGAATCTTGGTTTCAATTACTTGACCTGAACCTTGGTTTTCTCATCTGAAAAATTGGGACTATAATGCCCAACAGGGTTGCTGAGGATTATATTAATGAGATTATGTTTATAAACAAAGTGACCATCATTTAACAAATATTAGTTTCTCTTCCATTAAAAATATCTACATGTTGGGCCTCTAATCAACTAAATCTTCCTCATGCCTGCCTCTGTCTTTCCATTGTTTTATGACCTCAACAATCTAGATGCGAGTGGGAAAGTCCAAACTGCTCTAGAGTCAAGAGAGATGAAGACAGGGTTCTGGGCTTCCTTTTTCAAAAAAGTCAGATAAGAAAATAGAAGATGAATTTGGTCTTTTAAACAAACCAATGGTGAAACTTTGCTTCCTTTATTTTAGCAGCAGTGGTGGCCACATTTAGGAGGGATTAGAGAGATTCAGGAAGGGTGGTGAACCAATGTAATTCTTCAGAATGTCTTGGGACAAAACGTAAAACCCAGAAACCATAAGTATTTTGACAACAGAAAAATTAACACTTCTGCATGGCAAAAATGCCATGAACAAAATTAAAAGACAAACATCCAACTAGAAGAAAATAATTGCAAACATACAACCAACGAAACTATTTTCCTTAATATACGAAGAGCTCTTTTAGGTTACTAAGAAAATAATGGATTTTTTTAAAAAAAGGCAAAAGACATGTATAGAAAAATAACAGAAAAAGAAATTCAAAAGACCGGTCAATAATTCCAAATGGCTAACCTCACACATAAGAAAGAAACCAAGTTTAAAAAATGAGATACCACTTTGACCGAGAAGGCCGGCAAAGATTAATTGCTATGTAGCATGGGACACTGGGGAGAGCAAGACTCATCAGTTGGTTTATGTGGAAATTGGCAAGAATTTTTAGGAAGATAATTTGGCAATATCTTCCATATTAAAAATACACTTCCTTAGAACCAGTGACTCAAACCCTTTTCTTGGAATGTGTTAGTTAACAGCCTCTTCTCTCTTGATAAAATAAGAACACCAAAGAAACACTAATAGTGGTTACTTTCAGGGAGTCGAGAAGAAAAGAGATGATTGCTTTTTATTTTTTCCACTTTCGTACTCTTTCGTCTTTTAAAAATCAAATGTTTCTATTTTGTTATTTTTAAAAAGTTAGGGGGCTGGCCCAGTGGCGCAGCGGTTAAGTGCACATGCTCCGCTGCGGCGGCCCGGGGTTCGCCAGTTCGGATTCTGGGCGTGCACCAACGTACTGCTTGTCAAGCCATGCTGTCGTGGCGTCCCATATGAAGTAGAGGAAGATGGGCACAGATCTTAGCCCAGGGCCAATCATCCTCAGCAAAAAAGAGGAGGATTGGCATTGGATGTTAGCTCAGGGCTGATCTTCCTCACCAAAAAAAACCAAAGTTAAAATCGTTTTCCAGACATAACAGCATGCTTAACAATAAAAGAACCTTACCTCTGACCTGACAGTCTCATATATAAATCTCACAGTTGACACTCAAACATTTTGTTTAACAAATGAACCATCAATGAGCAAATGCAATATGAGATGTTTTCTTAATAGATCGCCTCAAATACCAACCATGATCATTTAACAGGATGATCTCTCTGGACCTTGCTGCGTCCTCTGCCACGTGGCTGTGTACTTTCTTAAGAAACTTGCTATTGGCATCTTTTCCTGCCCCAGAGCCTTGCTCCTGCCCATCCAGTCTGACTGTCCCAGGCCCACAGCGATCCTCCTTCACTCCCCATCACGCACTCTCTGCTCTGGGCTTCTGGAATGTCCCGGAAGGTTCACAGTGGAGGTAGGACTTGAGCCAGGAGTAGGAGTCGGGGTAGGTAGGGATTGGAGGGGCTGAGAAGAACTAGGAGAGGAGCTACATTATCAAACAAAAGAATAATAACAGTGATGACAGCGCCACTTATTGACGGCTCACTATGTCCCTCTATGTTCACATGTAACATGTTTTGTATTTCATGTAAGCCTCGCAACCCCTGGGAGAAGTCAGCATTATGAGCCCTGTTCTACAGGTGAGGTGACATGCCACACAGGTAGTGAAACAGCTGAGCTGGAATTCAAGACGAAGCCTGCCCACACATCTCTAAGGTCCAACCCTTAGCCGCTGTTCTCTGAGGGCCTCTCATACATGGTGAGGAGGTGGGCATTAGGAGAGGGGCCCATCCACTGTGCCAATGGGTCACCTTGGGATTTAGCTCCAGAAGTCATAGCACTGGGCCTGCCTCAGATTTTGGACTCTGGAAGGAATATGGTCCTTGGCTGTGGTAGCTGTGATCATGTGTGTTGGTGGAGGGGGCTGCCGGGGAGAAGGGATGCAAAGGAATGTCTGTTCTGGCAGAGCCTGAAAAGAAAGCAAGAGTTGACATTCCTTCTTGGGAACAGAATTATCAGCAGTACTTTATTATGTGTGCTTTCATCAGAAAATGCTGCAAAACCACCATTCTTGATGAAACTGTGACCTTCCAGTGAATCCAGCTGGGCTGCCCTTGAATCATGACCAGCCAGGGGCAGCCTCGGCCGCCTCAAACTCTTGTGGCTGCCCATTCAGCAGATGGCACGTATCCTGGGCTGATGCAGGCAGTTCGTCTGTGATTTTCCTTTTCGTTCCCCATGACAACCACCACATAGCTTTTCCTGCATTCTGACTGAGGTCCCACTACCAGGGGAGGCCCAGAACTGGAGTGCCTGGAAAAGTCGCCCATGGCCACGAGAGAGGCAGAATCACCCTAGACGGGGTTGAGGTTGCCCTAGCTATCTAACAACCGTAGCTGTTGGGGGCAGGGGGACTCCAGTGCCAGGGAGGGAACGGAAAATTAGTACCCCTGAGGAGGAATGCTGAAGTCATTGGAGCAGATTCCAATGGCTTTTCTTGGACAGGTTTCTGCAGTCTCCCCCGGTGATGTTGATTTTACTTTTCAGTCCAAGAAGCATCCCTAACACTGGGCCTGGGAGACTCAAGTGTGGGCGTTGGGCAGTGTTTGCCGAGAGGCTGGATGGAAAGTTTCTAGTACTTATTGAGCGTGTCCTAAGTTCTTGGCACTGCTGGGTGCTTGAGGCCCACTGTCTCCTTTTCCCCTCATAACAACCACATGAGGTATGGCTTCCCTGTTTCATAGACGAGGCAGCTGAGGCTCAGAGGCTCAGGAACTTGCCAGGAACAAAAAGTGGCTGGAGTTCTGACATGGGTAATGTGGGCTTCAGAGCCAGTCTCCGTATATTGTTACCACCAGACTACGGTTGTGTGGAGGCAAGTTTCTGTGGAATCTAGGGTGGAGGATGTCCACCCCAAGTTGCCCCTCTGGACTGTAGAGGCTGTGGGTAGTGTCCTCAAGTTGCTGGGCAGATGTAGCTTTTCTTAGGGCCAAACAGTTATTGCTGCTGAAGGGACCTGGGCATGGAATAAACCCTTGTTGGTTCATTTAGTCAGAGCATTTCTCTGACCCTCCAAGCCATTCCGCCTTAGTTCAGTGGCAGTCTCCCATTGGGAAAGGGGCCCAGTGTTGACACACATGCCGATAAGTGAACCCTCCAGGAAATACCCTGTATCTTTTGAGAAGGTGTGTGGCAAGGCAGTGGAAGACTGGTAGAGCCATTACTGGTGGAGCCTTTACTAGTTGAGAAGGCTGCCGAGGGAGTGAGCCCACCTCCTCCCCCAGCACTTGCCTGCCCCGCCAGCCCCCAGCCCTAGCTCTGGCCTCTGCGCCTCTTCAGCACTTTCATTCTATGCCACACAATGGAGCATGTCCCTGCAGCCAGCTGTATTATTGTCTAGAATCTGGATGTTTCCTATCTGCACTGCTGGTTTCCTGGAGGGAAGGGACTGTGACTTCCTGGTGACACCTGAAGATCTTGACCCACTTGTGTCTGTGGAGTCTTCTTCTCCCTCGTCTGACCCAGCTCTGTGGCTTGTCTGAGTGGGACAGCTGAGTGGCCTGACTCTTGTCTTACGTACTCTTGGGTTAGCATTCTCTCACATTTGGATAAGCCTGGGTTCTTTTTGGGGGGCACCTGCTTGGCTTATTTGCTAGGCCTCTTAAATTATACCCATTTGGACCCCATTCCACTCCATCACATGACCCTCTCCTCCTGCCATGGGACATTGCCATCACGGTTTGCAAACATTAAGAAGTAAATTGTATGGGCATCACAATGTGGCAGAAGGCCCAGGGGCTGACAGGCCTGTAGCAGTTTGAAAGGTGTCCTGGGGGCACGAAGAAGAAAACTGAGGTGTAGACTCCTGGCTCAGGGCTTGATGGCCCCGTGAGCACGATGGGGACTTGGCTGAAAGCCCTTGGGAAGTACTCAGCTCTCGTGAGGGGCTGGACACCCCATCATTGGATGTGAAACTGTCTCATTGTTTATGTGACTTCTAAAAGTAATATAAAAGCGCTTGGCATTAAGAAAAAGAATCAGATGATACATAAATGTGTGTGGGAAAAGGTAAGACCCGCTGGCCACCCTGTCACCCAGAGACGACCAGTGTCTATGGAGGGACTCATGGGTTTTAAGTCTTGGTCTCTGTGAAGCAGTTTGATCTTGTCTTTCCCAAACTAATAGTGGCCCTTCCTCTCTCTGCAGAACACGGAGAGTTCCTGGCTCTGGACCTTGGAGGGACCAACTTCCGTGTGCTTCGGGTCAGAGTAACAGACAATGGGCTCCAGAAGGTTGAGATGGAGAACCAGATCTACGCCATCCCCGAGGACATCATGCAAGGCAGTGGCACCCAGGTATGACCCTTCTCTCAGGGTGGCCACTGGGGCTCTGGGCCCCACAGGAGCAGGATGCTGCTCCTTCTCTGTGGTCTAGAGGGAGGAGACCCTGACTGAGGCTCGGATTTCTTGGCCTTTCTTTGCAGGTTGATCCACTCCCCATGCCTGGAGGCTAAATGGGGGGCCCTCCAACAGGAGAGGTGCACATGGGCCGGAGAGCAAGGAGTGTGTGTGTGAGAACCGGGGTCTGGATGTGCTATAGTAGGAGGTGTTTTGATTTGCCATCTCTTTTGAGGTCTGCTTACATGCGCTGGTTATTGAGGAAAGCCTGCTGTCAGGAGGCTGGGCCCACACTCCTGGACACCTGTGTTTGTTAGTGGTGCCTTTGAGTGGTGAGTCACGATTGTGGTTTGACACCACCACCTGCCACTGTGGTCATTCTGCAGGCCTCTTTGACTCACAGTTGTTACCACAGCATTGCATGCAAATGGAACCTGCCCCTGTGCCTTTATTTGCTTTCTCTCTTCTTGACCGTCTGAAACAGAAGAGGTTTTGCACATGGGGATGGGAGCCTGTTGAGAAAATATCAAAATCCAGCTTTGGGGTGTCTGTCCCTTTTGGCACTGCAATGGGCATGATGTGCTTCCACATTGGCCTCAAATCATGCTTAGTCATCCCTATATCTCCCTGGCTTCTAGAGCTGTGTTTTATACTCAGCAACTACACAATAAAAGGAGTGGATAGGGAAGAAATGTGAAATCCAAGTGAGAGTCCTCTCAGTAATAGTCAGAAAAAAATGAGCAAGGCTGGAACTGCCATCGCGATAGTCTCCAAACCTGTATTGAGCATCTGCTATGCATTGGGCACTGATCTTTGCTGGGAATCAAAGTCCTGGTCCTTCGCGTCCGGGGCTTAAAGCCCAGCTGGACCAACAGGACATACATACCCCCCACAGAAAGTAATAAATGTTGTGTTGAAGCAGATAGCGACCATCAGGAGGAGGAACTGACGTGATGACCTCATGTATGTCAGGCTCAGCAAAAGCACTTTGTATGGATTTCCTCATTTTATCCTCACATTAAGAAGCTGGGTGCTCCTGTTATCTCCACGTTATAGGTGTGGAATTGGGCTTTGAATGATTGAGTGACTTGGCCTTAGATCACAGGGGTGGGAGGGGCCAGAGGCAAGACACAGAGCCAGATTGACGTGATTAGATCCTGTGTTTGCAAACTCTAGGGGGCTCCATCCACTTTGTAGGCCGTGTGATGTGGTCCACATGTGTGGTGTTTCCTGGAATTGGGCAACATGGTGGTCCTGGGTCCTGACTACTTGCTCCTGCTTCCAGAGAAGCAGGCACTCCCTGAAGGGACTGGTGCTCATGCAGACATGAAATCTTGTGGAGGAGACCCTCTGGGGGCTCTCCCTCTCAAGAGTTCCCCCAGGAGAGCCCTCATGCAGGTGGGGCACTCACTGCCACCACACCACAGGTCCAGCCATTATTCTCTGCTCTTGGTTGTCCAGGGAAGCTGGTAGCCCCTTTCACCTGCTCTACAAAAACCTTCCTTGGGATGTTCTTTCTGCTTCTTCTTCAGCTGCTCTCAGCCCATGGATAGGAATCACTGAAGACATTCTGGGATACTAACACAGCAATAGGGATCACTCTTGGCTTGAGCGCTGCCTATTCCTGCTGTATTTTATGCCCAGCATGTTCGCAATAAAAGAGTGAATGGAAGATAAACAAATGCATGGATAAGGAGAACAGATTAGTGGTTACAGAGGGGAAGAGGGTAGAGGGGGTGGGCGAAAGGGGTAAAGGGGCACATATGTATGATGACAGATAGAAAATAGACTATTGGTGGTGAGCATGATGCAGTCTATACAGAAACTGATATATGATAATGTACACCTGAAATTACACAATGTTGTAAACCAATATGACCTGAATAAAATAATTTTTTAAAAAATGGAGAAAATGAAATGCAAGTAAGATGCTCTTCCAACGTGGGCACCTCGTGGGCCTTGGGCTTGGAGGAGGTGGAGCCTTCACACTCCTGGTGCACCGTTCTTTACACCACACCAGGCCACCTTCTGGGAAAGGAATTTCGGACCATGGGTAGAACGTGTGGGGGAGATATTTTTAGACCCTTTAAATGTCTTTGGGGGCAGCCCTGAGGATCAACCTGCTTTCCTTGTTTTAATGTTGTGGTTGGACAAGGGAGACTGAGTCCCTGGGACCGTGGGATTTTAGCTCTATTGAGGTTGTCACATAGCTTCAGTGTACATAAACAAAATGTTTTAGTCCAAATTAAAAAAAAAAAATCAAGGGCAGCCCCTTGGCTTGGTGGTTGGGTTCACTGTGCTCCGCTTTAATGGCCTGGGTTCACCTGGCTTCGGATCCCAGGCACAGACCCAGACCACTTGTCAGCCATGCTGTGGCAGCAGCCCACATACAAAATAGAGGAAGATTGGCACAGATGTTAGCTCAGGGAGAATCTTCCTCAAGCAAAAAAATAGAAAGATTGACAATAGATGTTAGCTCAGGGAGAATCTTCCTCAAGAACAAGAAAAATCTGTGAGACCCACCTGGAAGAAACTACAAAACTATTGTGATGTTAAAAAGGTTTCAAATAAATGGAAAAATGCTATATAAAAATGAAACATTAAAAAACTGGAAAAAATATAGGCATTTATTTCACCCTAAGGAAGAGAAAGAATACTATATGCCTAAAAGCAGCAGAAAACAATTGGTAAAAGATTAGAAGGAAATTCATAGTGGCTTTTTTAGTGGTGGAATTACTGGTGTTTTTTCCCCATATATATTTGATCTTAGGTATCAATATGTTAATTGTAAGAAAACAAATAGATTTTAAAAATAAAATTTAGTTAAAACAGAGACCAAATCACCAAACCCAACACTTGCAAAGCTTTCTGAAGATCTGTGAACCTGGCAGTGTCTCCCTGGATGAAATCTGTCTTCTAGCACATGAACTTCACTTAAGAGCAGTGAATTACAAGTTATAATAGCAGCCACTTAAGATTTGTAAAGTGTATCTTGTGGGAAGGGGAGCGAGCAGATTTTCACCAGTAAGGAAAAGGAATCCTTTCTAACTTCATAAAACGGTGCCCTTTGAGCCTCTTTATGGCAGGAAGGTGTTAACTCTTTCTCCCAGTATCTTATCCTTAGATCATCAGCTAACAGAAGAGGAGATAGTCTTCCAATTAAGGAAGCAGATGGTCTCCTCTTCCCCACTTTAAAAAAGGTGTAAGTTCTTCTAACCCAGCACTGTCCAATAGAACTCTCCACAATGGCAGAACTGTTCTTTGTTTGCCCTCTGCAATATGGTAGCCGCTAGCTACCTGTGGCATCGAGCACTTGAAATGTGGCTAATGTGACTGAGGAAGTGACTTTTTAATTTTTTAAAATTCCAATTAATTGAAATAGCCACAGAAGGCTAGTGGCTACTGTATTGGGCAATACATTATTTAATGCCTCTTCACTGCCTCCCCTTTTTTTCTGCCTCCTGTTGGCAGCGCTATTGGAAAGGGAGCAGTGATCAGGACTGGGTGAGGGGAAACCATTTTGCTTTCCCCCCTTCTAAAGCTTCCCTTCCCCCCATCTCTGATGTTTGGCCTTATCTCTTTGCACAGCTTCTGCAACTTTCTTTTTTTTGGATAAAAACTGTTTGTACTAACAAAAATGTACAACCCAAAATTTCACAATGTTAGAAACCATTAAAACATCAATTAAAAAAAAAAAAAAAAGAAAAAAAACTGTTTGTACTAAACATCATTTTGACTAGAGTACCAGGAAGAAGGTGCTGGGAATTTGTTTTGACCATACCGTAAATTTTGTCTCTGATCAAATTCCCAACAGAAAAACAGAATTTGCTGAATATCTGTCTAGAAACCCTATTTCATATTAAAATGCTTGACCTCTGCTCAAGGGAGTTGGCACTTGTGTATTGGTGGTCTTTTAGTGAGAGAGTCTGGTCCTTGCCCAGCCTTGGCTCTTGAGAATGTTTTGGTTTGGAGAGCGAGAGTTTCAGCATCAGCTGAGGTTAATTGTGCACATGATCAGACAGAGGGCCAGGACCGAGGCAGGAGGTTCAGTTGGAGCTGGCCACCTTCTTGATGGGGGTGGCCTGGATCCCTCCTAATGAACATACCCCAGACATCTGGGGAGCCAGTGGGCCTTTCAGCCTACCCTGCCACATCCAACCTCTCAGTTCCTTTGTAAATGCAAGTACTTTTTGTGGTTTAGTGGAGTGGTTCTCAATCCACTGCTTCTGGATCACCTGGAGGCCCCCACTCCCACAGTTTCAGAGTCAACAGGTTTGGTCTGGGGCTCTAGAATTTGCATTTATAACATGATGATGGTGATGCTGCTAGTTCAGGACCACACTTTGGGAACCCAAAAGTTTTAGTGGAATCTTCCTTGCTTCTGCCTGGAGAGGAAAAGGAATGTGGTTCTCCTCTATCTCCCTTGGCTTTTAGATTTTGCCATCTGGTCAACCTGGCCCTTGTACTCTGCTCACTCTTTGGCCTCTGCTTACTTTTTGCACCAGAATGGCCCTGGCCTCAGCCTCTAAGCATCTGGAGGGATCACCACCTTCTCTTTGAGGATGTTGAGTGGGCAAGAAGGAAGCCATGGGGCTGTGGGCTTTGGGACTGATTGAAAGCCTGGATGAGTGTGACTACAGCTTTTCCTTAGGCTTAGGGTTTTTCTTAGGAGCTGCAGGTCCTGCTTAGCATGGTCACAGTTGTGAGGCTGCCCATCCACAAAACCCTATTTATTCTTCAGTGCTCTTCTTGGACTCACTGGGTGTTGCATTTTGAAATTAGAAAACAAAGATAACTTCTTTGAATTGTTTTTCAGTTAAACAAAGACATTAGTTTTCTAGAATGGAGGAAAAATATAAAAGTTACTTATTTTTGTTGAATTCATTCATAGAGTGCCAACAGAAAATGTCCCACCCACTTCCCCAATCACAAGAGGCAGGAATGCTAAAATACTTCTTGGCAGTAAGATGGGCTGCCCTTTCTGGTAAGATAATCAGCTGTGCATTCATGTCAAAGGATGTTCTGTTCCCAGGGCATGCGATGACTTTCTGATTAGCTTTGGCTATGATTATCCCTGCCTCATGGTGTTATTTTGACAGCGGTTGGATAAATGGTTTAAGTGGAAGACAGTATTTAATAAGCACTAACTGATGTTAAGCCCTTATATTTATTGATTCATATAAACCTTTGGTAACTCTGAGGGCAGGAAAGTTATCACCCCCATGTTATAGATGAGCAAATTAAGACTTCAGATGCTCTTAATATCTATGCATTCTGCCTCCCTGCTCACCTTCCTGTGTTATGTATCCTTAGCTGTTTGACCACATTGCCGGATGCCTGGCCAACTTCATGGATAAGCTACAAATCAAAGACAAGAAGCTCCCCTTGGGTTTTACCTTCTCATTCCCCTGCATCCAAACAAAACTAGACGAGGTAAGATGAGTTCTTCAGACACTTTCGTTACTTCATTCTTTGGGCTGGGAGGACTGGAAAGAACTCTGAACCACCTGCTACTGTGGTGTTGGAGGCAGCCCTGATGGACTGCATGGACGATGTTTGAGTACTGAGAGTTCTGTCCTTCTGGGTGAGTGTATGTCAGTGTAGGGGGAGGTGAGGAAGTACCAGAGAAGGGGGATCTTTATCACCCTCCCCTCAAAGGATGATGTGCAACCCCACATACATTGCATGTTATCCAGGAATGAGAAATTAGTTAGGAACTCCTTTGATCTAAGTGTTATGATAATGATCCTTGGAGAAAAGATGCCTGGGGAGTTAATGATGTGAGTATACAAATAGCTTATTTTGGCAGTTCTATAGCCTGCTCTTTCCACTTCTTGGGGATAGTAAATCATGAAGGAATCATTCATTGAATCTCCTTTCTTGGTCTTTGACAGGCCCAAATTTTTCCTTCCTAGGCTCCTCAAGAAACAGTACACAAGTTCAATCATGACTTGAGTTTATCCCCATGGCAGAGGTCTCCTAATGATGATTGTATGTGGAATGTGGTCTGAGTTTTGTGAGGAATTCATGTTCATTCCTTGGTCCTTTTCCAGAGTTACCTGGTCTCGTGGACCAAGGGGTTCAAGTCCAGGGGTGTGGAAGGGAGAGACGTGGTCACTCTGATCCGGAAGGCCATCCAGAGGAGAGGGGTGAGTGGGGGCAGCAGGGATGGGAAGACGGGAGCCTGAGGTCTGGAGGCTCTTTACATTCTTTTGGGTCCAATCTGAAGTTTTTCCCTGACTGTCCTCAAATCAGCACAAGAATCTTTCGTGGTTCTTAAGGAGAGGTTTTCTTTTCTTTTTCTCTGCTAGGTTTACCCAATAATCTTTATTTTTTATTTTTTTCTAGTTTTATTGAGATATAATTGACATACAGCACTGTATAAGTTTAAGGTGTGCTGCATAATGACTTGACATACATATATTTCGAAATGATTACCACATCACTAATCTTATATATGATCAGATACCTTTGGGGTCTTCAGATTAGCATGGTGGATAAATTATCTTAGACTTGGTACAAGCAAAACCCTTTAGTTCTTAACCTGAAGAAGACTTGAATATCATTTTCAAGTAGGAAAGTTGGCATTAGGGTGGAAAGGGGCAGAGAGAGGACAAGACCTTCTGGGAGGGAAGGAGGGAGAAAGAGAGAAAGACAAGAAGATGAAAGAGAAGGAGAAGACAATGATGACAAGACAGGCTCTTAGTGCAGTGATGGCTGTGAACTAGACTACAGAGACTGGTGTTAGGAAAGCCCTCCATAATGAGGACAAGCAGGTTAGGGAGTGACATGCACTGTTAGACTAGATCTGGACCTGATTTCCAGCTCTAACCTTCTTTGTCTTTGAGTAGGGTTAGTAAGGGGGCAGCCCAGTTGCACTTGAGCTGTGTGTCTGGCTGCTCTTTCTCTCCACCTTTACATCTGTAACCTTTGTGTGATGGTGAAGGTCAGAGTCCCCCTTTTGTCCCCACAGGACTTTGATATTGATATCGTGGCCATGGTGAATGACACAGTTGCGACCATGATGACCTGTGGTTACGATGACCAGAACTGCGAGATTGGTCTCATTGTGGGTGCGTGAACACTGGCAGTGAGGGCCAGTGCTGGCCAATGGATGCGGGTGTGGGCTGCAAAGGGAGGAGAGCGGTCCATGGCCTGGAAGTTCCTTTGTACTTCATATTGGAAGATAATGATGGATTCGCTTTGGAGAGCTGAGCCAGGACTTGTGGAGTTGGGGGTGGTAGTGGACTGGACCATGTTGAGATACCCTGACACCACAGTGGAATAAGAGGGAGATGTGGGTTGGGGAGAGGACAGCACAGGTGGGCACTGAGCAGTTTCTTGTCTTGCCCAGGAATGGGCAGCAATGCCTGCTACATGGAAGAGATGCGCCACATCGACACGGTGGAGGGCGACGAGGGGCGAATGTGTATCAACATGGAGTGGGGGGCCTTTGGGGATGATGGCACGCTCGACGACATCCGCACCGAGTTTGACAAGGAGATCGACATGGGCTCCCTGAACCCCGGACAGCAACTGTGAGCAGGCCTCCCTGTGTGCGGTGGGCTTGGAGGGTGGGCTCAGGAACTGAGGTGGGGGCTGGGCAGGGCTGGGGAGCAGTTCTCATTTTTGCTTTGCAGTCTTATATCCCTGAAAGGTTGCCAAGGCACCCACTGGTTATGGGAATGTTGTGCTTATTACTACACACATTGTGACTATAAGTTGCTGAGAGGGCTTTTAAAAAATAGAGCAAGTGGGCAAACCAGATTATAGGTAATCATTTGGCTCTACCCTTTAGAACAGTCATTTTAGAAGGTCATATTCGAGTCTAAGTGTGTAGCCCTGATCTTGCTTTCTACCTTCAATTTGTAAGTTGTCCATAGAAACA
This sequence comes from Ceratotherium simum simum, assembly GCF_057802395.1. Classification (NCBI taxonomy): domain Eukaryota; kingdom Metazoa; phylum Chordata; class Mammalia; order Perissodactyla; family Rhinocerotidae; genus Ceratotherium; species Ceratotherium simum. The sequence goes on along the minus strand of NC_141910.1, from coordinate 11,955,728 downwards.
GTTTGTGAGCCACATAAGAAAAGTCGTGTTGAGATGGCCAAGATTAGGGCCTCTGAAAGCTTCTTTTGTCCCTCCCACCACTGTCACTGCCCAGACAATGAGGCTCTGAAGGTTAGCTCCTGATTCCTGTCTGAGGCTCTGACTCAGACCTCTGGTAGAGCTGCCTGTGAGCCAGGCTGGACCCCACGGAGTCCCAGGGCCTCTTGCCCTAGCTGTAGGCAGACCCAAGGCCTGTGGAAAAGTTGGCTAAGGAGCCTCCTTGGCCACCTTCCCTGGACCTGTGGCCCAGCCAGGGTCCTGGGGTGGACTGGAGGAGGGGCTCCAACATTTCGGACCCTGAATGTTATACTCTTCAGCCTGGCCGGGCTTGGTTGTTAGTTACTTTTAACTTTACAAAACATTCTTTCACTCTCACAAACATTTGCCTAATGTCTCTATTAAAGATCTTGAAACACGGATTGCTGCAAGCTCTGAAGGCAATTGCAAAATGTTTTGAGCAATTCAGGCCCTCTCTGGTCTTCTCTTTGCTGTGGCTTGTTGCAGAAAGCTTCTAGCACAGATCTCTGCTTGGAGAGGAAAATCCAACCCTATAAACCAGCTCCATGGTGGGGAGCCTTTTGCTTTACAAGCAGAGTCTTTGCTTCCTCAAAGCATGGTTAAGTCACAAGCTTCTCTCACATGTTGAAACGTGAGTCCAATTACTTGTAACTTTCATAGGGACCTACTGGCTATGTCCGCCATGGCTGGTGAGAAGTTTATGGACTGAAAAGTCACTCATTCAATGCCTGCCTCCATGAATGAGGCACACCCAAGCCATTCCAAGGAGCCATATGTCCTTTGAAGTGTCAGAAGACAGAATTGCCAACCCAGCCTTGGCACCATGCCACTGGCTTAGCCTTAGACAAATCAAAGACTGGGAGGACATGTACCAGAGCGTCAGCTGTGGGAGTGCTGAAGTCATTGTTGGACTCAAGCGGGAACTTTTTTTCACTCTTTATATGTTTCTAAATAAAAATTTTCCAAATGTTGACTGAAATAAAGTGTTTTTAAAAACTGGAATAGAGGGGCCAGCCCAGTGGCGCAGCGGTTAAGTGCATGAGCTCCGCTGCGGCAGCCCGGGGTTCGCAGGTTCAGATCCCAGGTGCACCGACGCACCACTTGTCAAGCCATGCTGTGGCGGCGTCCCGTATAAAGTAGAGGAAGATGGGCACGGATGTTAGCCCAGGGCCAATCTTCCTCAGCAAAAAGAGGAGGATTGGCATCGGATGTTAGCTCAGGGCTGATCTTCCTCACACAAAAAAACTGGAATAGAAACTTATAAGTTGCCCGCACTTCAGAGCCGCACTGGCCCTCCTCCCCTGTCTCCCATAGAACCAGCTATTTCGGAGAAGGTGCGGTTGCAGACACATGAGTTCCTAACTGTTGAAGCCGGGCTGTCTCCCGAGTGTGCCCCTGCTGGTGCTTAAGCACTTTAAATGCACTCTGCTCAAGCAGTTTTGCCAGCTCTCCACTTGGCTCCAGTTCTGCCTTACCTGGCCTTGGGTCTTGAGGAAGTCACTTCCTGAGAGCCTGGCTTCCTCTCTTGTAGATTACACCAGGTGATGATGGACTCTCTTCCACACCCTTTGTCTAGACCTTCTTGGGGAAGCCCGGCCTCATTAGTTCCCACAGGCCCTGGGTGCCTCCTCTTCCTTGGACCTGGATCCTTTCTGATACACCAAGAAAGGGCCTTCTTTGCCAGAAAGAATTGTAAAGGCTTGATTTCTTCTGTCACCTGGTCTGAGCCAGATGGACTGTCTTCTAAAGAAAACAGTGTCACCTAGTGTTGAAAAAATAAATTACCTAACTGCCCACTCAGCTTGGGTGCCCGCCTCTGCCTTTCCAAAATATGCCTTTATCTTGTCACCTGCCTGCTCGGAAACTTCCAACATGTCTGGCTCCCAGATTCCCGAGACCACCTGACATTTAGAGCTCCTTCTCATCTGTCCCAACTTGCCTGTCTAATCTTGCCCATCACTCCTGGCCCTGGGTTGTTTTCATAGGAATCCACAAGAGGCCCTGCAAGGGGAGGGGCAGTGTGAGGTGAGTTGCTGGGCCTATGCCCCAAATTTAATCAGGTTGATCTTTTTCTCTTGTAAATAAATATTGAGGTTCTACATAAGCTTTCTTCCCCCCCGCAATATAAGCATCTTTTATTTCATCTGAGATGTAGTTCACAGATAGAATTTGTGTAGAAAGCTTTCATTTTCAGAAAGCATTTTCTTGCTAGAGAAATTTTTTTTTTTTTTGGTGAGGAAGATCAGCCCTGAGCTAACATCTGATGCCAATCCTCCTCTTTTTGCCGAGGAAGATTGGCCCTGGGCTAACATCCGTGCCCATCTTCCTCTACTTTATATGGGACGCCGCCACAGCATGGCCTGACAAGTGGTGCATTGGTGCACGCCCGGGATCCGAACCTATGAACCCCAGGCCGCCAAAGTAGAGCGCGTGCACTTAGTCGCTGTGCCACCGGGCTGGCCCCAAGAAAAATTTTTAAAAATCGCTACCCTACATGTAACCTACTTTACTTCAGATTCAGGCTGTTCCAGAATGTTCCACATTCCCTGGCTGTTTAGTTTGGCTGTTAAAGGACCATCCTTCTCCATGGTTCAAGGCCCACCCACCTGTAGAGACAGCCCAAGCTCCTCAGCTCCTCCAGCCCCTCCTAAGCTGTCACTTCTCCACACATCTCATTGCTCGTCAGTGCCACACAAGTTCACATTAATTGTGCATCAGCCTCACATGTGTACATGTCGCCTCCACAGAGAAGTTATGAGTTTATTGACAGCAGGGAATTTATTTATTTTTTGGTCTGTATCTCCTTGCAGGTTTGAGAAGATGATCAGTGGGATGTACATGGGGGAACTGGTGAGGCTTATCCTGGTGAAGATGGCCAAGGAGGAGCTGCTTTTCAGGGGGAACCTCAGCCCGGAACTCCTTGCCACTGGCCGCTTTGAGACCAAAGACGTTTCAGAAATTGAAGGGTAAGCTTCCGGGTCCCTCTCTGTTCACTGGGTCCCCAGAAGAGTTGGCAGGCAGTTGGGGAATGAAGAAAGGGTGCTGGCACTTGACCCTTCATGAGTGGACAGCAAGAAGTTCTCGCCCAATGTGGGCTGTGGCAGGCCTGTGGCTTGACTTTGCTTACCAGATAGTCTCCACTCTCGTCCGTTTGGAGCATGCTAACTACCAAGGTGACTCACAGTGCTGGGAAGGATTGGCGTTCCTGCCTGGCACGGCAGAGGGCGGGGAGGGCTTGGCTTACTACTGCTGAAGGTTCCAGTGGGCCCCTTCATGACTCACTTCCATCTACTTCTTTCCCTTCCCCTGAAGCTCTGACATTTCATTCTCTATTGGTGATTCTCCAAAGAGGCTCTATCCTGATTCTTGCATCATAACAGGAAAATATGTCCTTGGATGGCCCCGAGATTTACCCATTTAGTTCCAACAAGTAGAGCTGAGGCCTGCATTTTCACAGAGCGGCAGGGGTGGGAGTGAAGAGGGTCTAATTTTTGTTTTTCGGTTAACAATACGCAAAGAGTTGGGCCTAGTTTCCTGTTTTGAGACTTCCACTTGTTGCTTGGGGAGGCCCTTTGTTTCAGGGACCGATGGTGGAGAGGAGGTGATTTTGGTGCTGAAGGGAGCAGTGAAACTGTTCAAATGACTTGAAGTGGAAACTCTTGAGGGAGCTGTGCCTACTTGTTCACTCTGAGGGGATGAAAGTCCTTTTTGTGAGGCATCTAGTTCCCCTAAGAAGAGTGCTAATCCCATAGCATGAGCCCTTTGTCACCGTCCTTAGCACAAGTGAAAGCAGTGCGCACTGGGTTGTGAAATGCAGGAGACTCTGACTGCTGTACACAGAGCAACAGGGCGGGCCCCACGCTGGGCTCACAGTCAGAGGTGATTGTGGCAGGGACACACGTTCTCTTTACCCCAAGCAAACAAAGCACAAACTCACACCCACACAACTCAGTGCACAAAGCCCGGAGAACAAGGCCTTGTCCTTATATATTCTGTGTGTAAGAAATACTAGTTCTACTCACTGGGGAAAAAGGGGCAGCTGAAGCACTGTGTGTGTGTGTGTGTCTATGTGTCTGTGTCTGTGTGTCTGGGAGAGGAACCTCAGGTTGGCTCTGTTGTGTTTTCCCCCTCCTTGTTCTACCCCCCATAGGTGGGCAGAGTGAAGTGAGTGTCTGCCCCCAGTGGGAGATGGTGTGTGCTGGAGCTGAGGGGTTACCTTCTGAACCCACACACCACTCTCCCACTGGCCACAGTGGGTTGGACATGTGCCTACATGCTGTCTTTCTATTTCCCAGGGAGAAGGATGGCATCCAGAAGGCCCGTGAGGTCCTGGTGCGGCTGGGCATGGACCCGACACAGGAGGACTGCGTGGCCACTCACCGGATCTGCCAGATCGTGTCCACGCGCTCAGCCAGTCTGTGCGCGGCCACCCTGGCGGCTGTGCTGCAGCGCATCAAGGAGAACAAGGGCGAGGAGCGGCTGCGCTCCACCATTGGGGTCGATGGCTCTGTCTACAAGAAACACCCCCAGTGAGTCGGTGTTTGGGGACCCATAGTGATTTGGGGTCCCCTGACAGGCTCGAGAGAGACCCCAGTGACTCTATGGGCCAATTCCATTTTGTGTTCTGGGATGGTAGAAATGGACCGTGGAGTTGAAGGTCTCTGGAGAATAAAATGTTCCCAACCTGGCAAGGGGGAGCTGGGAGGGTGTTGTCCTTGGCACGGGTGGAAGCGATTTCTGAAGGCTGCCAATGACTGGGGCTCTACTCAGAGCTCTCCTGGCCACTGGGGGCTCTTTTGCCTCCCACTTGTTTAGGAGTTAGTGTTTCTCTCTACTTGTTTCTTTGAGTCTCTCATGATTCTTGATGGTCCCTTCAGGTGCTGTGTCCTCTGCCAGGGGCCCCCCAACCCAGTGGGTTACCAGTCTCTCTGGCTGACCTGGGCATTGAATTGATCCTGCTCTGCCCTCCACGTTTTGATCATAAGTGCCAAACTAATCAAATTTCAGTTGGGACCTGGAAGATATCTCTCTATTGTGCCCACTTATTGTCCCATCATTTTCACCTAATATGAGTGCCAGGTCGGTGGGCCTTCGTTAACTGAATTGGTTGATGTAGAGGGTCTCGGCCCTACCATTCCCTAGTCTCCTACTCCAGTGCTTCAAAAACGTCACAGGGCACATGAATCCCCTGGGGATCTTGTTGAGAGGCAGATTCTGATTCAGAAGGTCTGAGTTCAGCCTGAGATCCTTTATGTTGAACAGCCCCCTGTGATGCTGCTGGCCCACAGACCACACTTGGAGTAGTGAGGCCCTGGGGACCATGGCTCAAAGCAGCCACCACCTGAGAATTTCTGGCTGAACACAACTGTTGTCTTTAGCTGTTGAGATATCTTTGGGATCATTGGCAGAAATTGGCAAAAAAAAAGGCCAAAATCCAGAAGAGCATTTCTACTTTTTCTGTTTTGGATCTTTTTCAGGCAGCATCTAAAGGAATGAGTGATGAAACATGAAAGTAGTTGGTGTCAGAATCACCTGATTCCATTGGGCTCCAGCAAAGAGGCTGGTACATTGGGCAGAGGAGCTCTGGCCTGTGGGAAGAGGAGGTCTTGTGTGACCATATGCAGGGGACAGTGGCTTCCTGGAAGCGTCCTTTCCTTTCAGCAGAAGTTGAACCCCAGCCAGTGTGGTCACAGTTGAATGTCTAAGCTTTTATACAGTGACCCCTGAATTGAGAAAGAGTGGGGAGAGGATGTCCAGGGCAGCATCTGCACCTGCAGGTGCCTCCAGATGTTCCCCAACCCTTTGCACCATTGACCTAATTGTGAACACCCATCTCTTAACTCACCTCGGTGACTGCAGTTTCGCCAAACGTCTTCAGAAGACTGTGCGGCGCCTGGTGCCCAACTGTGACATCCGCTTCCTCTGCTCCGAGGACGGCAGTGGCAAGGGGGCAGCCATGGTGACGGCAGTGGCTTACCGGCTGGCCTACCAACACCGAGCCCGCCTGAAGACCCTGGAGCCTCTGAAGCTGAGCCACGAGCAGCTGCTAGAGGTCAAGAGAAGGATGAAGGTAGAAATGGAGCGAGGTCTGAGCAAGGAGACTCACGCCAGTGCCCCCGTCAAGATGCTACCCACCTATGTGTGTGCCACCCCTGATGGCACAGGTATGTGGCAGGGCCGCCACCCAGCACAGCACGCTGGGTCTTTGTCCTGATATTGATGCTCCGGAAGGACTCCCTCAGCCTTAGCATTGGATATTTGGACCAGAATGTTTCTTCAGCTACAGTAGTAGGGAATTCTAGTGTCCAGTAAGCTCAACCAAGGCATTTTTCTGCTAGAAACTGAATGGTAATGATAGTAAATACTTATTGAATATTTACTATGTGTCTGACACTTCTCTAAGCATTTTATACATATTAATTCATTTAATCTTCAACTGTTAACGGAGATTAGTAGTTCATTTTGTTTATTAACAAACTATTGTGTTTGGCACAAAACTGAGGCACAGAGAAATTCAGAAACTTGCCCGAGTTCACACAGCTAGAAAATGGCAGAGCTGGGATTCAAACCCAGGAATTTTGGTTCCAGGGCCAGGTCTTATAAGCCCTAGGTCAGGGGTTGGCAAACTAAAGCCCATGGGCTAAATCTGGCCCACCGCCTGTCTTTGTAAATAAAGTTTTATTAGTACATGGCCATGCCCATTTGTCTATGTATTATTTATGGCTGGTTTGCATTACCATGGCAAAGTTGTGTGGTTGCAGCAGAGACTACGGCTCACAAAGCCTAAAATGTTTTCTGCCTCGCCCTTTGCAGAAAAAGATTGCTAATCCCTGGTCTGGGTCTTAAACCTAAGAAATGGAGGTCTTTTCCCTATTCAGAGAAAACAATCATCGAACAGGCCATTGTAGCACATTTGGTACAGGTTCTAGAGGTAGAGATGGGGACTTGGTCCCTGCTCTACCCTCTCCTGGCGGTGTGGCCCTGAGCAAGTGACTCAGCCTTGCTCAGCCACGTCTTGTTCCACCATCAGAGGGGAACACAATGCCTCCCTCTCAGGGCTGCCTGAAGGTTGTCTGAGGACTGTGTATGAGACACGTAGCACATTGATTGCCCAACAAAGGAGACTTTTCTAATCCAAAAAGATATCCCTTCAATTTTCTTCAAAGAGTAGGACTGTGCTGTTCCTTCTCTATTCTAGAACCTAACATAAGGTGGCCTTTGATTTAGCATGAATGGTGTATTTGGATACTTTTGAGTTTACTGTATCACCATTTCCCGTGTTCTGCAGAGCTCATTGTGATTTCTGGGACCTCAACACTTGAACTCATTTGAGAACCACTAAGGAGCCAGCAGGTCCCTGGTCCTGGGATCTTATTTTCTTTACTATTAGGTGGAGCTCACAGTCCATCATCCCCGAGGTTGTCAAGGGGCTCCCAGGAGAGCTCTCCCTTAGAGGAAGGCCCTTTAGGCTGTCACTCTTTGCTGTGGTGAAGTGGTGATGATGCCCCAACTCATCATGTTCTCGGGTTTATTTTCCAGAGAAAGGTGACTTCCTGGCCTTGGACCTTGGCGGTACCAATTTCCGGGTCCTGCTGGTGCGCGTGCGGAATGGGAAGCGGCGTGGAGTGGAGATGCACAACAAGATCTACTCCATCCCACAGGATATCATGCACGGCACAGGGGACGAGGTGAGGCAGGCTGGCAGTACAGGAGGGGACCCCAGTAGACACCCACTTCTCACCTGGGAGGACAGCGCTTTCTCTGTTCACCCATGGTCCCAGGGAAGGCTAGGGGGGCCAGGGCCCTGGCCTGGTCTTTAATCAGGCGTGTGCCTGAGCTTGCATTTCTCCTGGGTGGAGCTCTCGAGCTCGCGCTCAGGCCCTGCCAGGGGCGGCCTGCCCTGACCAGGGCCCCCTCCCTCAGAGCCCGACTTCTCCCCGCAGCTCTTCGACCACATCGTCCAGTGCATCGCCGACTTCCTTGAGTACATGGGCATGAAGGGCGTGTCCCTGCCCCTGGGTTTCACCTTCTCCTTCCCCTGCCAGCAGAACAGACTGGACGAGGTAACAGTGCCTTCCTGGAGGGCTCTCCTAGGGGCTTTATTGACTCTAAACCAGCCAGAGTTTGGAGCGGAGGAGGAAGTCGAGCTGAGAGGAGCAAAAGAAAGGCATGAGTGACCAGTCGTGGGAGGGCGCTGTTGATGGGAGTGAGTAAGTCAGAGTTGGTGGAGGTTAAGTAAGTAACAATCTTTGGTATGATGATGATGCTTCTAATCAAAATATTAACAACTAACATTTTTTAAGAACTTTATGCCAGCTACTATTCTAGGCTTCCTATGTGCATTATCTCATTTAACCCTCACAGCAACCATATAAGGTAGGTGTTTGTACCCGTTTTGCAGAAAGAAAAACAAGGTCTACAGAGATGCCAAGTATCTTGCACCAGATCATACAGCTTGGGAGTGGCCAAGCCACAGTTAGAGTTCCAGTTTCCTGACACCTCAGCCCATGCTCTCAATTAGCTCACCTGCTCCTGAGGCCCTTGTTTTGGGCTCAGGACATTTTCGTTCCCCTCTTATTTTTAGATGCCCTGGTGCTTCTCTAGTCACATCTTGGCTTTTCATTCCCTTTCAACTTGCCTTGGATGAAGGAAGCGGGTGGGTGAAGATCCGGTGCTCCCAGGTATTCTGGACGTGGGTGTGTTGAGAAGTGTAGGAGAGCTGAGTAGGCGATGCTTGGGCTTGTGCTGGGTTGACAATTGGTATATTAGGTGTCAGGATACTGTTACTTAAGCAGTTGCTCCTCTGTGTCTCAATCGGTCATCTAGAAGCTTACATGCAGGGTTCAAGTGGACAGTGTGCTGTGGACGGAGAGGCCAGGGTCTAGAGGCATGGCTCCTGCTTTAGATGCTCACAAACAAACTGGACTGACGAAGCAAGCTCAAAAAAGCCAGAGCTGCTGTTTGGAATGTGGCACCAATGGGATGCTGGAGCCCTGAGGACGTGCAGGGTGATGTTATTCTGAGCACATCCCTGGAGGGCATGAGGGAGACTTGGATCATCCAAGTCAGAAGAGTGAGTTGATGGGGAAGAAAGGCAGGAAGGCCTGGCAGTGTGGAGGGGGCATGTAGGAGGACCACAGGGTCCCTGGAACGGCAACCGTCACGTTGCTCAGCTGAGTTTTGTAAATGCCTCCTGCTCCTTCCCTCTGAGAGTTAAATTCACCATGTGTACTAGTACAGTTAAGGTTTGGGTATGTCTTGCAGTGAAGGGGATGTCCTGTACTGCCTCATCAGTATTTCCCAGCACCTGTTAACCTTTGTCCAGTGTTACCAGTCCAGGGTTGCTCTTATCTTTTCCAATTTCTTCGTCTCAACACATTATTTTTTTCAGTGTCAATGCATTGGGTTTTCAAAGTCTTCTCATTTGGCAAAGGGAATTATCAAACACGGATAAATATTTATGTGATATTTAATGAAATATTACTTACTATAACAAAGACATTAGAAACAAACCTAATTGTTCAACAGAAATAGTAAATTATGAACCATTCACTGTCTCATATCAGCTACTAGTTCTTTGGAAGAAATTTCAATGACATGGGAAAATATTGGTGGTACAACTAAAATAATTTTTTAAAGAAAAGTATAATCTCTATAATATAGAAACATCCAAAAAATGCAATTAATAGGAAGATAAAAATGTAACACTCCAGTGTATATACTTCCAGGTTGTTCCCACTGAAATATTTTTAAAAAGACACTATCTTTTCATGTCAACATATATATATCTTTGTATATTTATCACGTGGCCCCAAGACACGTTAACTGTTTCTGCCTGAATTATAAGATTCCAGATCATCATTTTAGGTTTTATTCTTTTTTTTTTTTTTTTTGTGAGGAAGATCAGCCCTGAGCTAACACATGCTAATCCTCCTCTTTTTGCTGAGGAAGACCAGCTCTGAGCTAACATCTATTGCCAATCCTCCTCCTTTGTTCCCCAAAGCCCCAGTAGATAGTTGTATGTCATAGTTGCACATCCTTCTAGTTGCTGTATGTGGGACACGGCCTCAGCATGGCTGGAGAAGCAGTGCGTCGGTGCGCGCCTGGGATCCGAACCCGGGCCGCCAGTAGCGGAGCACGCGCACTTAACCGCTAAGCCACGGGGCCAGCGCAGGTTTTAATCTATATGTTCTAAGTTTCCATAAGGACCATGTGTTCAGTCTAGAATTGTAAAAATTAAGAGCAAATGAAACAGAAGCTGGGTTCTACCTGTTGTTCTAACTCTCTGTAAGCCAGGTTCTGCTCTGGTGAGATCATCCTGTTGATGGGAAAACCAGCAGGTGCTGAGGCCTGAAGGCCTCAAGCCGCCTTGATTAGCTGGTGGTTTTGGGCAAGTCTCCCAGGCTGTTGAGGCCTCTCCTCATCTTATTATTAAGGACCACCTGCAATAGTGTTATTTACACATTCTGCAAACTTGAAAGTGCCCAATACAAAATTTCATCAGAGCCATGAAGCTAATTTGTGGACAGGAAAGTTGGGTGGAGATAAGCACACAGTTGTTGGATGTAGGTGTGTAAACCCAGACACTGCCAGATTGTACTTTGTTTTTTCAAGTTGCCCAGGTTTTCAACACAGTATGACACATCAGGTTGACTTGTGATACCAAACTCCTGGGCCATGAAATGCCAAGATGATGGGCATGAACAACCGAACAAGGCCTGGAGGAACCACACAAATGGGTGGATAGTGAGCACACAGCCCATTTATGGACTTTGGCCTCTCGGGAAGGGGGCCTGGGAGTCCTTGACACTCATTCCTTGAGGGGTGTGGCAAAGAGGGAATCAGGGAACACAACCTGGAACATTCCTCCCATGTTCAAAGCCACCGTGTGTCTGCTCCTCAAGGGCCTCGTGACATGGCGAAGGGCCGCACTGAAGATGAGGGGGCTTGGGGACTCCAGGGTGCTTGCAGCGCTTCCCTCACTGGAGTGGGGGGGAAGCCTAGATGTCACGCCAACTATAGGCACGGCGCTTGTTCACTCCATACTGGAGTTTGAAAATTAAGAGACTCACACTGACCCCTCTGATGTAAATATAGGGCAGGGACAGGGCAAACTGCTTTTCCCAGTGAAGGAAACAAGTGTGTGGAACTCAGTTCCTGGCAGGGGCAGTTGTGTGGCGCTCATGAGCCCATCCATTGGAGTCGGCGGGCCTGGGGGGGCATCCTGCTCCTCTCCTCCAAGCCACGGGCCTTGGGCAAGTTACTTCAAAGCTGCAGTTACCTGTAAAATTGGCCTGCTAATGATAAATATTTCACAAGGTTGCTGTGAGGATTAAATGATGTAACACATGGGATGTGCTTAGCCCGGTGCCTGGTGCACTGTGGCACTCAGTAAATTCAAGCAAGTGGAATAGGTTTCGAATCATTCGTGGGTGAGATGATTGGCTATTAAAGGGAATCTATAACCTGTGAGGTTGAGAACTAGGCACACAGCCAGCCCCTGGGAATGATACCTTCTCTGATACCCTCATATGTGCTTGTGTGCGATTTTTAGAGCATCCTGCTCAAGTGGACTAAAGGCTTCAAGGCGTCCGGCTGCGAGGGCGAGGACGTGGTCACCCTGCTGAAGGAAGCCATCCACCGGCGCGAGGTGGGAGCGACGTGGCCTGAGGCCTGAAACGATCTGTGTTCAGAAAGTGGGGGAGATGTTGAGGGCAGGGTGTTGGTTGAGGGGAGAATTAACTTAGTCCTCCAGCAATTCTCGAGTGTCTGCTGGGTGTCAAGCCCTACTCTTGGCAGTGGAGATTCCAGAATGACCACAACAAACTCTCGTTCTATAAACAAACCCATGAGCTAATGTCAGGTGCTATAGAGCTGTGAAGGAAAATGAAGTTGGGTGAGTGGGCTGGGGAAGGACACGCTTTTTTAAATAGCATAACCAGGGAAGGCCTCTGAGGGGGTGACATTTGAGCAGAGACCTGAGTGAAAAGAGAGAATGAACATTGCCGTATAAGGTAAGTTTTCTGTACATATATAAATCTCCCTTGCAAGTATCCAAAGGGAGAATATTGTGGTTCATTTGTGGACTGGGGATCTGCTTTTGCCCTCTCAGGAATTTGACCTGGACGTGGTCGCTGTGGTGAACGACACGGTTGGGACTATGATGACCTGTGGCTATGAAGACCCTCACTGTGAAGTCGGCCTCATTGTTGGTAAGGACCTGGGCTGTCCCTCCTGCATGGGGACCCACGACCTTGGATGGGTGGGAGGACATGCTGGGTGAAGCCCTGACGTCTCCGTGATTGGCAGGCACGGGGAGCAACGCCTGCTACATGGAGGAGATGCGGAACGTGGAGCTGGTGGAAGGGGAAGAGGGGCGGATGTGTGTCAACACGGAGTGGGGGGCCTTCGGGGATAATGGATGCCTAGACGACTTCTGTACGGAATTTGATGTGGCTGTGGATGAGCTTTCCCTTAACCCTGGCAAACAGAGGTAGGCACCCAAGTGCGTGTGGGCCCTGGTATGTGTATCCCAGAACTGGACAGTGACGAGTGAGGAGAGTCTGTACAACAGCAAATCCCAGGATGCTCATTCTCTAGAGATGTTAATAGACGAGATTTCCTTGGAATTGGTTTCTGTCAGATACCTCTGGAATGTTCTGGGTTAAGCCCTTTTTCCCCCTGCTGGACTGGACACTTTCAAATTCCAGTTTGGAAAACAAATCACAGCAGTTATATTGCAAGGAGAATTTCATAAAGGGTATTGGTTACATGGGTTTTAGAGGGATGAAAAGACAAAAAGGAGACACCGAGGAGCACAGAGTCAATATGTGTAAGAAGCAGCCACCCCCCAGGACTGGGAGAACAGGCAGGGGAGAGAGAGTTAAAACCTAGGTCTGGGACTGTGAGGAAAAACACATACCCAGTTGAACCACTTGCTCCCAAAATGCGCTCAAACCACTGAGTAGTCACGTTCAGTTCTAGTGGCTGGACAGGATCTCCAGCTGGCACTAGTTACTTGAGTGATAATGATTAGGTTGAAGAGAAAGCATGCCAAATGCCTACTAAAGTTAAGGATTAAGACTCGGCATCCTACCCTTCTCCTGGAAGTGTGGTGGGGTGTGGATTCCTTCTTGAGGAGTCAGGAATAAGCCTTGGAAGGGAAATGAGCCCAGAAGGTGGGGCCAACCCCCGGGAACCCTGTGAGCCTCAGGCACTGTGGTCAGCTTCACCAAAGCCTGTGGCTCAGCATGTGGACACCAGGGATCCTGCCCAAGTGAATCAAGTAGCATTTCCTCTCCCACCAAGAGGAATCCACGTGCCCTCTACTTTCTAATGCATTAGGTGGGACTGAGCTGGTCTGTCCTGTCTCAGAACATCCCACCAGCTGCCTACTTAACCTCCACAAACATTATCCACATTGCAGGTTCGAGAAAATGATGAGTGGCATGTACTTGGGCGAGATTGTCCGTAACATCCTCATCGATTTCACCAAGCGTGGGCTGCTCTTCCGTGGCCGCATCTCAGAGCGGCTCAAGACAAGGGGAATCTTTGAAACCAAGTTCCTGTCTCAGATTGAGAGGTGAGAATTCAGGGCCCAGGTTAGGGTGGGCCTGTGTCCTCCTTTTCATGGTCAGGCGAGCTGAAGGATTTCCATAGCTCACGTAAGATCAGGGTGTGCCCTACGTAAAGGTTAGTTTAGTGGCTAACACATTCATATGTATAGTGTTTATTTAAAGTACCTTATGGAGAGTTGGCACTTTAAGGGAAACATATAATGTTCTCATGAAAAATCATGCTAATCTGGCATGAGCCCATACAAAGTAATATTGTTGGTTTTTAGACCAAATATCAAGGTTGGAAAGATACCTGCTCATAAGATGCAAATTGGAATGCACAGAGGAGGATAACCTATGAAAGTACTTATGCTTCACTGGAAGGTTCTTCTTAACTGCTGGCTGCAGTAATAAGGCAACTGAGATTGAGTGAAGGTGGCATGTCAGGCAATGCAGAAACAGGCCATGCAGTGGACGGCTCATTAAAGTAAAGCTTCCCCCTCCAGTCTAATGGTGGAGAAGTCAGCTCCAAATTAGAATGGTGAATTTCAGAGCCCCTTAAAAATTAATGCTGTGTCATTCCTCAGGTGTATAGAAAAACAGGGGCTGGACGATTGCCATAAGTGGAGCCCTAGGCTGTCTGCACCAGTGACTAGCAAGAATATGTTCTACCATGTCTGTTTATGTGCGAGAAGATGATTCCAGGCTTCTCAGATAATTCTCTATATAATAGGGTTCATTTTCTCCCTACAGTTTTGTTAACATTTGTTTCATAAATAGTGCACAAGTAGATTTCAGACCAGCCCGGGGGGGCAGTAGAAATAGAATGGGATTGCATGTTGGTTGGTGATGCTTGTCCTGCTGACCCGTGAGCAGCAATGAGAGAAGGGACATGGACCAGCTTTGCAACTGCCACATACTAGCATTGTCTTGTCTTTATTATTTCCAACTGAGTGGAAGACAGAGACAGTGCATTTCCTTTTGTTTTGAGTATCGGTTTTGGGTAGTAATGCCCGACCTCGCCTGGGCAAAGTGGAATAGGGTGCTGTTTCTTCATATTCCTGTCATGCTCAGGAAGAGTCTGTGTGGTCCAGTGGGATGAGCACTGGTTCCTGAACTCAGTTCAAGAACGAGAGCCACCTCGCAGGGCAGTGGCCTTTACATCTAGCTTCCCGATGGCCAGGCCCCACGGAACCTCTCCTGAGAAAGGAGCCAGGCCCCTGGAGCGCTGAGCCACCAGCCCCTCTTGGCACATGACTGACCACTTGATGTCTCCCTCCTGCCCCAGTGACTGCCTGGCCCTGCAGCAGGTCCGCGCCATCTTGCAGCACCTGGGGCTCGAGAGCACCTGTGACGACAGCATCATCGTCAAGGAGGTGTGCACCGTGGTGGCGCAGCGGGCAGCCCAGCTCTGTGGTGCAGGCATGGCAGCTGTGGTGGATAAAATACGAGAAAACCGTGGGCTGGACACCCTCAAAGTGACAGTGGGCGTGGACGGGACCCTCTACAAGCTACATCCTCAGTGAGTGCCTAACAACCCTCCGTCCTGACAACCCTCCGTAGCCATCTTTCTCTCTCCATCTCTTTGTTCCTTCCTTGTTTTCCCTTCTCTCTCTCCACTTTAGAGCAAATAATCAGGCATTCCAGAATGTATATAATGTGTATACTTAGATTAAAGATTAATAACCAGAGGTAGACTGGTGTTCCCCACCAGCTTGGAGCCCCCTGTGAGCCCCTCCCCAATTGCACCCCTATCTCTTCCTGCCAGGGGTAAGTGCTCTGGTGACGCCATCCTTTCTCCCCATGTATCTAGGAATGCATCGGCATTGTTTAGTTTTACTTAGTTTTGAACTTGCCATGAGGGGAATCATATGACATCTCTTCTTTTGTGATTGGCTTTTCTCACACAGCATTTATGGTTTTAAGATGCATCCGCATTGAAGTATGCACCTGTAGTTCATTAATTTTCAGGGCTGTATACGTACCTTCGAATGAGTATGCTATAGTTTATTGTATTGCTAATGGATATTTGGGTTATTTTTAGGTTTTGACTATTTCAAACAGTGCTCCTGTGAACATTCTAGTGAATGTATGCTGGAACTCTGGAGCAAGATTTTTTCTCCAGTCTAGAGTGGGGACTGGCAGACTACAGTCACAGCTGTTTTCGTGAATAAAGTTTTCCTGGGATGCAGCCATGCCCACTCGTTGATGTATTGTCCATGGCTGCTTTCAGCTACGATGGCAGAGTAGTCACAACAGACTACAGGGGCCGCAAAACTGAAAATATCTACTGTCTGGCCCTTTATAGAAAAAGTTCCCCCCTTACTCCCTAGTATGAAAGTACTGAATTCTCTTTTCTTTTACTCTCTTCTCTGTCTTTCTCCATCTGTCTTCTCCTGTCTCTCCTCTCATCACCATTTCTCTTCCCTCTTCTCCACTCATTTGCATTTGTCTTGAACAAATTATTTTGAAGTCAGGAAGTGCCCCAATCTCTTTCCCTTGAAAGCTTTTCAGCTCAAAGTTAAAAGAATAGAGCTGTGTCCCTGGCCTGGGCACCGGAATGAGGATGGGGAGACTCCTCGATTGAATTCTTACCTGCTCTCACCATGATGATGTCAAGGAGCTAAGAGACTTGCCCAGAGTCTACATAGTTAGTGAAAAGAGTGGACCTTGAAAAGTTCCAAGTCCCTTTTCTTGATGATTAGTGTCCCTGTGAAATAGGAGCCTCAGTCCCAGATGAGGATTGGGAGGGGGACAAGCCGAGCCATGGCACTGGGGCTTGGTTTCGCGGGTGGGGAGGGGCATCCGGACACTGCTGTGTTGGGGCAGATGGTGACCACCTCTTTCTCTAGTGCTCGTGTACCATATTGAAAAGATCTGTGATCACCGTAGTGTCCCAACAGCAGCCCCCTAAGCCTGCTCCTTTTGCCATTAATGCATTTTGGATTAGACATGGGTCTCATGTGAGTCAATACCTGTGGAAAATAGAACATCATATGCGTCGGGCTTGGTCTTTTCCTGCGGAGTTTACGAACAGGTTATATACACTTCTGCAAGGCACACTGTGGCATCCAGGACTGCTGAGTTTCTCTTTCATTGATTGGTTTTAAGAGCACAATTTCCCAGACTCTCTGACAGTTGTCCCACAGTTGAATCTTAGCTCCCCACTCTCCTGCCATGACATAGAATCTGGGCATGTTGCTAGCCTCTCCAAGCCTTGGTTTTCTGATACACAATGCATAGTAAGTGCTTAATACATGGTAGCTGTCATCCTCTTCCTCAGCTTAATTATTCCTGGGTTTCCAGCATCACTTCTTAGGGTCTCATCTCCAAGGACACAAATCAATCATGACTAAGGTGTTTTTTCTGTGTCTTCCTCCCGACTTTTCCAGCTTTGCCAAAGTCATGCGTGAGACGGTGAAGGACCTGGCTCCAAAATGTGACGTGTCCTTCCTGGAGTCAGAGGACGGCAGCGGGAAGGGGGCGGCTCTCATCACTGCTGTTGCCTGCCGCATCCGCGAGGCTGGGCAGCGATAGAGTCCCTGAAATCAGAAGGGACTTCCTCCGGTTCCCCCTCTTCCCTGCTTTAAATTATAAGATGCCAACCCCGATGTCAGAGACAGACCCCTTAGCTTTTCCTTGGCAGAGAGGACCCTATCGGATTGGGTTTTATCTCGGTGTATACTCAACTGTAGAGTTCGGTGCCCAAGCCTTGGTCTTCCTGAGATCAATACAGTTTGAAGTAAGGATTTGCTCACACCCATCACAACCGTTCCCATTGGTTCTCTTAAAACTTAAAACAAATTGAACCTTTAGTAATCCCCTTGGCCAAATTCCACAACCCTGTGTAATCCTACAGGGGACACAGGTTCTGGCGGATGCTCTTCCTGGAGTGAAAGCATGCTGAGTCTGAGCAAGCAAAACCAAAGCCACGAGTTGATACTTCCTGCCGAGTGGGCTTGTCACATCTCCTTGTGGGTTCATGAGTCATCCATGAGCAACAGACCTCTAGGGGAGGGGGAGCTTTTTGGTCCGTTTTAAAAATTTTTACTGCAGAAGTGGAAACACTGTATTTTCATTTTAACTTATGTTTGAAATTTATTTAGCTCATGAAGTACATCTGCTCCTTCATCTTGATACTGTATGTAATGATCAATTGTATGTTATGTATTTATATGTGAATTGTTATGTATATAGATACACAGGGTCTCTTCAGACTCAGCCTCACTAGTAGATCAGTGTAGTTAAAGGATGGAAGGTGAAGATACTGAGTGGTTGCTAAAAATACCTCATTCGCCTGCGGGAAGAGAAGGGAATCCTCTTCAGGGTGAGTGAATGGCCAAGTAGCTCCTTCTCGGCTCCTCCTTTCCCTCCAGACTTGGAAACTTGGAAGGCAGCGGCGGGGGATGAAGTGAAGGAGGCTGGGCCTACGGATTGAAGAAACCACAGCAACTGGCTGTTCTGTCTAGAGACTTTCCTGGGGCAATATTACATGGGATGTTAACCAAAGGAAACGGAAATCATTTCAAACAGACTCACTGCTTAGGAATCTTCATTCTTAGGGCAGCCAGTAGTATTTTAAAGCTCTCTCACAAGATAAAGGAAGCCACCAAAAACATTTTTAAAAAATTGTGTCTAACTCTTGATAGCAAACCAAAACAAAACAATGAAACAATCAAACAAAACCTCAGGGACAACACTTTTGATGGATTTGTCCCCTCCTAGCAAAATTGGTGTGTTTTGTAAATGTTTTGCAAGAAGCGTTGGCTGAAGGCTTCTCTAGGCTGAGCTGTTTTTGTCCCCAGTATTTATATTTTAAACTTCTGGGGTGGGGGGTGGGGGAGGAGTGGCATAAAATCTTCCATACCCTCCTTTTCAGGAGTGCAGTTAATTCTGAATCTGAAAGCCCACTTCTGCCCTAAAATATGTACACCCACATGCATTACACCTGAATAGCACACGATAAAGAGGGAATGCCCTTGTAACATTATAGAGTAAGATACAAAGATCAAAAGAGGAAGATGGAAAGACACCACTCAATGGCACCCAATTTTTGCACATTTATCAAACTTATACTGAGAACAGTGTCTAGATTTGTGTATCACTAAAGGATGGCCAAGAAATAGAGATAAACTTTTAAACTTGGAAATTAGGCACCATTTTTGAAATTGCACACTTTTTAAAGGTAGAGCTGTGTGTGTAGCTATTAAATATGTGGTGTTGGTTTCCAAAAAGGAACACTGGCAACTGCATTTTGGATGTCTGTGTTCCCACAATTAGGTGACAGTTCCGTGCTGACGCTGCTTTGCCTGATGTAAATACAGTGACTCTCATCTCAGTCTTTGGGATGTTTTGAATAGTGGATCATCTCAAATCCTCACACTCAGTCTAGTGAAGATGTTGTCATGTACAATAAAGAGCTAGTTGAATTAACTATGTGATGTTAACTATTAATAAATTTTAACATTTTTCAAAATATTCTATGTGTGATTCCTGAGCATTTTCAAGAGGACAGTCATCTTTTGGGGATATTAGTACTTCCTGGTCAGTATGAATAATTTATGGATGTCGTGATTTTGACTGTATGTGCTTGACAGGCATGTGGCCAAGATTTGGCCTTGACCCCAGATATTTCTCTTCCCAGAAACTCGGGTCCCACTGCAACTGGAAGATGACTTTTCCTAGGCCATCATTGATGTAGATTTCAAGCACCACTGAAGAACCACGGGTGGCCCTGCAGTCTACTGTTTAAGTGGTTTGGCTGAAATGTAGCAGAACCCTCATGGGCTCTGGTTGGTCTCTATAGGCATATGTGATTCACACTCGGGATATACAGTCATATGCTACATAACGACATTTCAGTCAATGATGGACCACATATACAATGGTGGTCCCATAAGATTAGTACCATAGAGCCTAGATGTGTAGTAGGCTATACCCTCTAGGTTTGTGTAGTAAGTACACTCCATGATGTTTGCACAATGACAAAATTGCTTAACAACACATTTCTCAGAACATATCCTGGTCGTTAAGCAATGCATGACTTATATGAACATCTAAAAAGCACTTGCCTCTGTCTTAACAAGCAAATCACAAACCTGGGAAATAAATTCCTCACAAGTCCCTAGCGACACCTACTGACGTTGACATGGCCCTGCCTAACAGTAACAGGGAGGAAGCTGACCAAGGCTAAGAGGACACCAGAAATAGCCAAAACAAAATTTGGCCTCACTGGTGGTGAAGAAATTCAAATTTGACCCTATTTTTCCAAATTCAAATTGGTGAAATTATGGGAGTGTTCTCATATACTATTGGTGGGAGTGCAAGCTGGTACAAGCATTTAGGAGGGAAATAGGCATATGCATCAAAAGCATGTTTTGTGTAATTTTCTAGAAATTTGTGCAGAAGAAATAGACATAGGTTGGGGACTAAGATTTAGCTTTAATGGTATTGGCTATTGTCTGGCTTATAATAGCAAAGGAGGGGACCTGCGTACGGTGGGTCTGCCACTCAGTATCAGGGTCCAGTCAGGAGGACAATTCGCTTCAGTTATTTCAGAGATTTTAACACAGGGACTTGGTTATAGAGGGGATGGAAGAGATGAGAAGCCAAACAAGTGATCAAGAGATTAGCAATATCCAAAAAAAGGAAAACAAAAAAAAGCTGCTTCTATCCCACTGGCTGGACTAGAGTCCAAAAGCTGGAGAGGCGGTGCTGAGCTAGAACCACAGTAAGGGGGTGTTCAAATACCCTGGCTTCTCCCTCCCACTCTAGTTTCCTGCGGTGTCTCCCATTGACTGGACGTAGCAGGAAGTGAGCTGGCAAAGGGAGCCTGGAAAACGGCGTACCGGTGAGGCCCAGCCAGAGCAGGGGAGGGCGGGGCCTGGGGCTGAACAAGTACCTGGCGTGGGCCCCGTAAAGCCGATACAGTGTTACAGAAGGATACCTAATATCACAGAAAATGTTGACAGAAAGCTGCTTCATGCTGAAAGTATGTTACAGAGCAGTATAGTATGATCCTGCTTTTGTTAATAAATTATATATGACATAAGAGGTATGTGTTTCCCTGAATGTCCCTTCTGCCCTGCTGGACTGTGGGCACAGATGAGGGCCCCACCTCTGTGCTAAGGGCCCCACCTCTGTGCTAAGGGCCCCATCTCCGTTCCTCGGCAGCTGCCCTCAGAGTTCCCCTTCTGGGAGCTGCCACCCCCGCCGGGCTCTGGAGCGGCCGCTCTGCTCGGGGCAGCTTCGGTAGCACCCGCCCTCCCTAGGTCGCTGCTGTCCCTAGGTCGCTGCTGTCCCACCGCAGAGCCTGGGGAAGAACTGCTCTCCCTTTTCGCACAGGGGCTCCCAGGTGGACATAGACCCTTAATGCCCCACAGATTATAATATTGGGCAAGACGCTCAGGAGGGAATTTTCTCAGTGTATAGTTTAAAACGGTTCTTGCACTTGGAAGCCCTCGAAGCCCCTGGGCCACCTGTGCACACGGGTTTCCCTCGGGCTGCCTCCCTGCCCAACTTGCACCTCCTCCGTGGGGTCCCTGACTGCTGGAGAAATCCATTTCCTTCAGACAAACGGACAGTCTGCACTCAGGTTGCTTGCAGCTTGGAAATAGCTTTTCCAGCTTCTGCTGAGCCCATCAAGCCTCTCTTTTCTTTCTTTGTTGCTTTGTTTTCTTTACTTTGGGCCCCAGGTGCAGAAGGCTAAATTACTCCTCCTCCTCCTCGCTTCAGAGCCTTTTCTAATCTTTGCAAGGACCTTTCTTGCTTTTTAAATTTTCTTATTTCCTTTTATCCTCCTTCCCAGTCTGTAGTCATGATCGGCAACCATATTGTTGTATTGATGTGCAACTTATTTGTGTGTCTTTGTGAAGCATATGTTATTTTGTCTGCATGCTATTTTAATTTACAAAATGCAATTGGCTAAAAGCCACTTGTTTTTTTCCGCTAAGCGCCGTGCTTTTAAAGACCCATAGATGCTGCTATGTGTACATCTAATTCATAACTTCCAATTACTGCATCATATGCCATTGTGCCCATGCGCTCTCTTCCCACCCACGCTCCCAGTGATGGACATGTGGATTGTCTCACCTCAGCCTACACAAACATCATGGCAGTGAGCATCTCTGTACATGTCCCCTTCATCATCTCTGTGCTAATCTCCCTGGGCATGTAACCAAGAGGGGGAGAGCTGGATGGTAGTGTGTGTATTTACTTAATTTGACTCTACTGCCAGCTTACTTTTCTGAAAGGGTGCCCCCGCCCCCAAAACCCCCAGCAGTGATTTCTGGCAACACTCGGCATTATCTAGTTTTCTAATTTTTATAAATGTGCTGAGTGTCAAATGAGATTGTGTGGTTGTTTTAATTTACATTTCTCTAATTATTATGCGTTTGAGGATCTCTTTGTATGTTTCTTAGCCTTTTAGGTTTCCTTCAGTTAATTGCCTGTCCATATTTGCTGATTTTTCATCCAGGGTTCTTTCTTTTTCCTTGCTGATTTGCTGGAGTCCCTTCTTGCTTTAGATATTGCATGCATCTTCTCCCAATCTGTTAATTTGGTCCACGGCACCCTTCGTTGACTAGGAATCCTTTCTTTTGGTGTAATCAAATCACCGATCTTTCTTGCTTTATGGTTTGTGCTTTTGGCCTTTTTCACCCTTACCCTACTAACATTGTCTTCTATTAATTTTATTTATAGTTTTACTTTTTAAAGGGTCAATGTAAAACCCTTAGGGAGTCCATCTTTCTATGTAATATCGGGTAGGGTCCAGTTTTATTATTTTTTTTCAAGTCATTAGTGAGTCTGCCCTTTCCCACTGATTAGTAACAGCTTTTCTGAAATATAATAAGTTTGCAAGGGTCTGTTTCTGAGTGTTCCTTTCTGCTCCATTGATCTTTTTGTTTGTTCTTGAACCAGTAACAGACTGTTTCCATTACCACCACTTTCAGGCGCGTTTTAATATCTGGCAGGGCAAGTCTCCCTCTTTTCTTTCTCAAATTTGACTGTGCTCACCGTGGTCCTTTATTCCTCCATGTAAATTTTAGAATAAGTTTATCAAATCTATGAAAAAAATCAGCTTACATTTTGATTAGCGTTGCAACGAATTTACCGATTTTGGGGGTAGAATTGACCTTTTGCGTGTTCACAAGAGCATAGAATGTCTCTCTGTGTATTCATATAAACTTTCCTGCCTTTTCTCAGAATTTCAAAGTTTCTCTAGAGAGTGTTTGTGAATCCTTTGGTAAGTTAATCCCCAGACAGTTTGTACGTGCTGTGCATGGTCCTTGATTTTTATTATATTTTCTGGTTCCTTATCACAGGGTTTCTCAGTCTCAGCACCATTGACATTTTGGGCTGGATAATCCTTTGTTGGGAGGGATGTCCTGTGACTTGTAGGATGTTAGCAGCTCCCTGGCTTACACCCATCAGATGCCAGTAGCACCCCTTCCCCAGTTGTGACAAAGTGTCTTCAGACATTGCTGAATGTCCCCTGGGAGTGGGGTTGCCACATAAAATACTAACACCCAGTATTTTGTCCTAAACGTTGCATGGGACATGTTTTACTAAATAATTATTTATTGCTTATCTAAATTCAAATTTAACTGAGTGTCCTTTTTAAATTTTATTTGTTAAATTTATCAATCCTATCTGAGAGGCAAAATCACTCCTTGTTGAGAACCACTGGTGTAGAGAAACGTTGGAAATTTGTGTAAGTTGATCTTATTTCTGATAACCTTGCTCAATTTTTTAATTAATTGTAATAGGTTCTTTATTCTGTTGGTTTTTCTACGTAGATGATCACATTTTTTATAAATAATTGCAGTTTCATCTTTCCCTTCAAATTGCTAAACCTTTTTTTTTTCTGTTCTTACCACATTAGTTAGGATCTCCAGCAGCGTTATGTAGTACCAGTAATAGTACATTTTTGTCCTGTTCCCAATCTTAAGAGAAATGTGCCTAAATTTTCTCTATTAAGAAAAGTGTTTGATGTAGATTTTTGGGTATCAATTTAAGGACTTTCTCTTTTCTGTTCCTAGTTTGCTAAGATTTTTAATTATAAAATCTGAAATAGATGTTGTACTATATTAAATGCTTTTTCTGCATCTATTTAAAAAGATACATGGTTTTCCTCCTTTAGTCTTTACTGTGATGAACCTCTGGTAAGTCTTCCTTTACTTCTGGGATAAACTGTGTCTTTCAGCACCCTGTTGGATTAGTTCAGGGGCCGTTTTATTTCTTGTATGCTCATTCATAAGTGAAATGGGCCCATCATTTTTTTTCCTTTCTATTGTACTGACCTGCTTTGGAATCAAGATTACATTAACTGCACAAAACAGCCTGGGATTTCTTTTTTGTGAAGTTAACAAAAAAAGGCTCTCTTTATTTCATTTACTGGAACAATTTGTGATAAGATAAAGAGTACCCGTCTCTTGAAATTGGGGTAGAACACATCTGGAAAGCCATCTGGGCCTGGCGCTTTGGGGAGCGGAGCTATGATGATTGTTTCGATTCCTTTGATCCTTATTGGTCTAGTCAAGTATTCTATAACTTGACACTTCATATTTCCCAAGAAATTTGTCAATAGTGTCTAGATTTTCACATTGTTTAGAGTATAGTAGTCCACAATACTTTTAAAACTTTTATTTTAGAAAATTGCAAACACAAACAAAAGTGAACAGAATAGATTACTGAATCCTCTGTGCTCCAATAGTTGTCAACTCATGGCCCATCTTGTTTCATGTATAGCCCCACACTCATCCCCTCGTATTATTTTGAAGCAAACCTCAGACATTGTATCACAACAGCTGCAAATGCTCCAGCAGAGATCTTCAACAAGGACTCTCTTTTTTCAACCTATCCACAATGCCATCATCTCCTCTCCAGGTGTACTAATAGTTCCTCAACATCAAGAAACTCCCAGTCTGTGTTTAAACTTCCAGTTGGCTCATAAATGTCATTTAAAAAAAAATTTAAATCAGAATCCAAATGAAGCCTACATGTTGTGCTTGGTTGACCTGTCTTCTAATCTCTCAGAACCTTCTGCTCCCTCTGTTTTCCCCTCTTCTGAAGAAATCGTGTCATTTGTCTGGAGTTTCCCATGTACGGATGTGTAGATTGACATGGTCCCCTGTCCTCTGTATTCCCATAAACTGGTAGTTTAATCTCGACTCTTGATCAGATGTGGATTTGATATTTTAGCGAGACTGCTTAGTGCATTATTCTTCCAACTCTGTTGCGTCTAGAATTGTTCCCCCTACTTTTCATTCTATATTTGTATATTCCAATGTATAATTTCTCTTTCTCACCCCTTTTCTTGATCAGTCTTGCCAGAATTTTATTTCATTAATCTTTACAAAGAACTAGCTTGTGAGTTTTGTTCATTTTTTCTCTTCCTTCTCCACTTCATTGATTTTTGCTCTCATTTGTTGCCTTCCTTCTTGTTTCTTGAGTTTGCTTTGTTGCTCCTATTCTGACTTCTTTTTTTTTTTTTTTTTTTAAAGATTTTATTTATTTTATTTTTTTTCCCCCCAAAGCCCCAGTGGATAGTTGTATGTCGTAGCTGCACATCCTTCTAGTTGCTGTATGTGGGACTCGGCCTCAGGATGAACGGAGAAGCGGTGCCTCGATGCGCACCCGGGATCCGAACCCGGGCCACCAGCATCGCAGCGCGCACACTTAACCACCAAGCCACAGGGCCGGCCCCTATTCTGACTTCTTAAGCGAACTGTTTGGCTTGTATTTGAAGTTATAAATTTCCCCCTATCTACTGTTTTAGGTCCCACAAATTTTGATACATTGCCATTTCATTGAAATTCTAAGTAATCAGTAATTTGGTATATGTTTTATTTTTTTCACCTTTTAAAATTTAATAGTCTCTTTTTTAGTTTCCAGTAATATGTTTTTTTAAAACTATCCCTTTCTTATTCATTTCTAATTTTTTGGCCTGATGGTCTGAGGACATGATATTGATACTGAATCTTTGGAATGTATCAAGCCATCCTTTGTGGCCTAGTATATGGGCAATGCCGTAACCCTTCTAGATATGTCTAAAAACTGCATTCTCTGGTGTTGGGCATAGAATTAGACAAAGAGAGAGAGAAAGACAAGCACAGAGGCAGAGTGACTATGGATATATGCCAGAGCATTAACAAAAGTTATTTCTGAGTTTCTTGATGGTGGAATTACAGGTGACCTATATTTTCTTCTTCTTGGATGGAAGTTGATTTTGTTTGTCCACGTTTCCAAATGTTCTTGAAATCGACGTCAAAGATTCACATGGCACCTGCTGTCCTGGT
Organism: Ceratotherium simum simum; assembly: GCF_057802395.1. Taxonomy (NCBI): domain Eukaryota; kingdom Metazoa; phylum Chordata; class Mammalia; order Perissodactyla; family Rhinocerotidae; genus Ceratotherium; species Ceratotherium simum. Next base: position 11,929,816 of record NC_141910.1, on the reverse strand, counting down.
ATGGACAATGGGTGCCATTTGCCACTATGAGTCACTGTCACTTGAGTGACTCACCCATGTTTTCTGGACTGCCATCCTGCTCTGTAAAATGAGGGGATTTCAGCTCATGCCCAGCTTGAACATTTATGTTCTGTTATTTGTAAGCTCCATTTGCTGCTGGCATGGTTACCTGAAAATCCTGGCGCCACCAGCCGTGGTCTAGGTGCAGGTCCAGCATCGCAGGACACTTCAGAAACCTGCCCTGGAGGGAGTGCACGATCCCACCCACAGGCGTGGGAGGAGAGATGAGGGCTCCCTGGCTGCATTATCAGGAGATGATGTGACCTCTTCCCTTCTTTCATTTACCAATAGACACTGTTTCTTTCTCCCATCATGCTCCCTGTTCTCCAGGCTGCAAGCCCATTTCTGGGGAAAGCACACACGAATGAAGCCCATCGGAGCGTTGAAAGAAACAGAAACCAGTACCCCTGGCAGTGCCGGAACTTGGGGCTGCTGAGGAACAAACGCGTGCTCTGTTTTACTAAATGTTTTTCTTTTTAATAAGCAGTGAGAAATGCCAAAACCGTCTGCAGCTGCCTGCTGACCCTGGGGGCTGGGGAGGGTGGCCCAGTGGGCCTCTGAGCTTCTATTTTCCGTTTGCTCAGTCATATCTTCACCTTGGGGAGCCAGAATCGCCCCAGGGGAGTAGCTCCGCGTTCTATCGGGGCAGGACCTAGCAACCCTTTCCTTGGCAACTTTCTACACATTTCTAAGCCCCAGATGTTGCCCTAAGGCCATTTTCCCATGCTCCATAGAGTGAAAATATCGGGAAACCAGCGTTTGTGCATGTGTATTATTCAGTTTATATACATTATGCATGAAGTGAATTTGCTTTTCAACACTTGGATGCAAGAAATGTCACAATACTGAAATCAGCTCTGAGCCCTCCCTCACCAAGAGGCTGAGACGTCGAATATCGGGTATGGGGTGCTCTTCCCCTCCCCAGGATGGAGCAGGAGTCCTTGGGGGCGACACAGTCCAGAGGCACCTGAGACAGGGCCTCCAGTCTTCAGTGCATTGTGGTCCTCCTGCTTTCCGATCCCAGGCGGCCAGCCTGCGGCAGCCCCTGCGCGAGTATCCACCTCGCCTCGTGCGAGATGCTGGTCCAGACCCTGCTGAGGAGACGGCGCCCCTGGAGGCGGCACCGGCACCCAACTCGGCAAACGCCCATCCCTGTGCTGTCAGCAGCTTGGCCTCAGAGACGCCCTCGTGTGGCCATTTCTGGGAACTGCACTGTCTGCAGGAATCATCCCTGCGTTTAAAGCGTTCCTGATTTTGCCCTGTCCCCAAACTCCTCTTTGGGTCTCTGAATCAGCTTAAAGACTGGAGGCTGCTCCAGCCTTCGACACTGGATGGGTATTTTTCATTTAGGTTCCCCCAAACAAGCATATTAGTTTAAAATCATGTGTGTTTCCTTTGTTCCCTATGTTATAGACAATATTTCATCTTGGGGGAAGGGGAGGAACAGGGAGGAGGAGGGAGAAGTTGCTAAGAAGGCTTATTCACGCCAGAGCGTGGAGGAGGAAGCAAGGGTGATAGCGGCGAGGTGTAGGGAGAACGGGCAGAGGGCTTTGTCCAGTGTGTGTGTTCAGGGCACTGTCCACCCCAACCTCACTCCACTGTCCCCCCTAATACCTCTGGGTCCCCATCCTGCATAGTGCCCTCAAAAGCACGAGTCTACCACTTAAAAAGACAGTCAGAGTTCCCAAGACAAGTGGTCTACGCTGGACAGTCTAAAAGAAAAGCCACAGTTGTTTCTTGTAAATCAGTAATTTAATAAATCAATAATCAGATTTACTGTAAATCAATAGTTTAAACATCCCACCTGAATGCTGTGGTGGGATCAGAGAGCAGGCTGGCTGTGAAGAAGTGCGCTCTGTGAAATATGCATCTGGACAGCCCGGGCCTCTTGCTGGGATGCTTCCAAGGGCCTGGCTGAGCTGTTTGGCATCTACCCAGAACTTCTGGGTTCTCTTGCTCTCTTGTATTTATGGAAACTCAGGAGGATTTATTTTTCTTCCACTCACAGTGTTTCTTTCGTCTTTATATCACTGTCTCTTCCAGCTCTCTGGAATGAATTTTCTTGCTTAGGGTTCAGTGCTGAATCCTGACTTGTCTGTAAGTTGGCTGAGGGTACTGTTGTAGAAGATGAGGAAGGGACATTTTAATCAAAGCGTCTGGGTTGGGGAGAGCTCTGTAATATTTCCCATTGGCGACACCTCACCAGGTAGAGTGAGGTCGGGGATCAACACTACCCCCACCAGAGGCTAAAAGAGAGGCCTCCAGACTCCTCACGCACAAGTCCACTGTTGCTGGGCAGAGACCACCCCAAACGGGCAGAGCCGAATCTCCCATCCATTAGCTGCAGCATCTGCCCTGTGTGGGGTTCGTGGGAAAGTGCACCTTACACAACCCCTCTGTTTCATCAGTCAGTGCTGCAAACATTCGCTCCCTGGAGGCCTTCCCTCTTCTATAGCCCCTACATCCTCAGAAGGCTCCGTACTTTCTTTCTCTGATTTAACCCTTCACTCCTTCCTCCTCTCAACCCTTCCCTGTGCTCTCTGGAATTCTTCAGCCAGCAAATTACCCCAGATGGCCAGCCTCATCTCCAGATGTTCCCTCCTCTTCCTTGCCTTAATTCACTTATTCATTTCGTCATCCAACAAATATTGGTTGAGCACTAACTAGGACCATTGTTAGGATACAGCAGTGAACAAAGTGAACAAACTCCTGGTAGAGACAGAGTGAACACCTAACATAGAAAATATTACATGTGGTTGGTGCTGTAACGAAAAACATAGCAGAGAGAGAGGATAGAGAGTGGTGGTGAGGCAGTGTGGCTATTTTATATGGAGAAGAGGACAGGCCTTTTAGATAAAGTGGGAGCCATGTGCACAAGTGAGGAAGGGCTTTCCAAGCAGAGGGAAGAGCAGGAGACACTGAGGAGTATCCAGGAGGCCTTGTGGCTGGGCAGAGTGCGCAACGGGGAGAGTGTGACGAGACGAGATAAGAAGGCAGTTGCAGGCCGGATCATGTAAGGCTTACAAACCATTGTAAGGCTTTTGGAATTTGCTCCCAGTGAAATGAGAAGTCATTGGAAATGGTTTTGAGCAAAGTAATGCCAAGATCTGAGTTATGTTTTTAAAAAGAGCTCAGTAACTGCCATGCAGAGAATAGGCTAACACAGAAAAACCAGTTATGAGGCTATTGCAAAAAACCAGGTGAGAGATGACAGACCAGGCAGGTGGCAGTGCCAGAGGGGAGAAGCCGTCGGAGTCTGGATATGTTCTGAAGGTGAAGTCAACAGACTTGCTAACAGAATGGATGGGGGGTGTGAAGGAGAGAGAGGATCAAAGCTGGCTCCAAGGTTTTCGGCCTGAGTAACTGGAATAACGGAGCTGTCATCCACTGACATGGAGAAAACTGAGAGAGGGGCAGGTTTTGAGGAGAAAAATCAAGAGATCTATTTTGAACAAACTCAGGAGCAACAGTCACCCTAACACCGGGATTGTGGTTTTGAAATACCATTTACCAGGTTTGCTGATCTCAGGTCGGGGGCAGGACATGCACCAGATGATCCTGGAGCATCTTGCAATACCAAATAGCAAAGAAGCTATGAAAGAAAATAGGGTCCTGTCAAAGGACTAAGCCACTCACTAAAGATGAGATAATGTGAGAATCAATAAGGATAAAACTACAATGGATTGAAACATCATCAAAGAGGCTTAAATCCATGAGTTTATGATGGTATTAAAATTGGTCTCTTAATTGGTCTCTGTTGGAGAATGATAGGGACCCAATTCATTATTTTGAAAACTGGTTAATAGAGGGAAAGAATCAAGCATTTCTCCTGCCTTTCCTGTACAAACTGTACCTCAGGGTAACAAAAACAAACAGTAGATGAAGGACATTTCTCTTTATAGAAGTATCCCAGCTAATGAATGAAGAATGACACAATTTGAATATCACCATTTGACAATCTTAATGAGGTATTGGGCCCAAGCAGTGAGCATAAACTGCTCGAATATGACAAAAAGAGAGTGAAGCAGACATTCTGTGCCTCCTGATGGAAGCCTACACCACCACCTCTAGAATCCAAGTACCAACTTGTAGCTAATACAGAGGAAGGAGGGACATGGTAAACCACACCAGGGGGGCATTCAGCAAAATCTAAAATGAAGAAAACTCTATAGGACAAATGACCTTGTTTCAACAAGTAAATTGAAAAGAAAGAAGAGAGAAGGAAGGAGAACCTATAGACTAAAAGAGACTTAAGAGCTATATCAAACCATCACACTGTCTAGATCTTATTTGGATCATGATTCAAACAAACACAAAAAATTATGAGACCGTTGGAAATTCAAACACTGATTGTCTATTAGATGATATTGAGAAATTGTTATTTTCTATGAGTGCAGTAGTGGTATGATGATCATGTTTAAAAATGAGGTCTTATATTTTAGAGATACACATTGAAATATGCACAGATGATGCAATGTGTATGTCTGGGATTGGCTTCATAATAATACAGGGTTGGGGGGAAGAGAAACAAAATTGGCCATGAGTTAGTCATTGTTGAACCTGTGTGATGGGTACACAGGATTCACTATACTAGGCTGTCTATCTACTTTTCTAGATGTTTGAAATTCCCCATTCTAAGTGAAAAAAAAAAGAGAGAGAGATAAAAGATAAAAAGGAAAAAGAAAGGAAGAAAGAAGGAAGGTAGGGCAAAAGGGAAGGAGGGAGGGAGAAAGGAAAGGAAGTGTTTTGGGCGTGTGAAGTCTGAGCTGCTAATATGACATCCAGACAGAGGTGTTGAGTCGGATGTGAGTATGTGGGACGGAAGTTCAGGACAGTGTTAAGGCTAGAGACACAAATTAAGGAGTCCTAAATTTATAAATGTATTAAAATCATGGAACTGGATGAGATCACCTTATGAGTATAAATGAGTATAAATAAGAGAGAAGAGATGTTGCAGATTAAGTCTTGAAGATTTCCAAAATTGAGGGGTCTGGAAGATGGCAGAAAAGGAGCTATACCTCTGACCATTGCATTTGGCAGAGGGAGGTCACTGCTGACCTGGACCAGAGCGGTTTGGGGGAGGGTGGTGTGGACTCTGGAAGGCAGAGAAGGTGACCAGAGGTGGTGAGCACAGTTGAGTGTTTAGAGGAATTATGCAAGAGAGCAGCAGAGAAATGAGACAGAGGTGTGAGTGGGGTCTGGGGCCGACAGGTTATTTTTCAAGATGGAAAGAATTACGGCATGTTTTTATTCTGATGGGAATGATCCAGTGGAAAGAGAGAGAGAGAATAAATAATGCGGGCGGAGAGAGGGGCAATTGCTAGCTCGATGTCCTGGATCACCCACGTGGGCCTGAAACAAGTTCATGATCAGGTTAACTACAACGCATTTGGTGTTGTGACACGCATATTTCACTGTCAGAGGCCTGACTGTCACCCCTGTGGTCTTCCCAGGGACCCCATGAAAGTGCTGATGCAGCTTTGATGCTCATGTGGCCATTCTGGAGCTGCATCCACAGTGAGGGCATGAGCTTGGGGGTCCCCCGAGTGCCGGACTCATACATCAGCACAGGGTGCCTTGTGAGGTCCTGTGCCAGCCCACGTTGAGCTCAGTTGGAGATACTTTCTTGGGCAACTTGTACATGTTCTCAGCAAATTCCTCTCCTTCCACTCACTGGGTGGCACCAAGAAGCAATTGATGACTTCCGATCCCAGCATGAGCAGAGCATGTGTCCACGGTTCCCAGCAGCATCTGGACAACTCAGGCTGTGCCCTGCTCTGCTGCTCCTTGCAGCAATCTGTGATTGACGACACAATGATGAGGGGTGGCCAGACCACAGAGACCACCCGCTGGGGAAGGACCTGGGGGGAGCTAGCTGGTCAGCACTGGGGTCCCCACTGAGGCCAGGCTCTGCTGGGGCAGGAAATCTAGATGCTGCCTCTGGGTCTGAGGAGGAGGCCAGAGGCGAGGCTGGGGTTGGAGCTGGGACCAGAGCAGGTACTGGGGATGAAGTGGTTGGAGGAGCTCTAGACCCTTTGGTTTTTTGATCAATACACCCTCTTTCCCCATAAACATTTCCCTCTATTAAGTCTTGTTTTATTTCCATCATGTGAATACTAATAAGAAGAAGTCTGGTAGACTCTGGGGGACAAATCACAAATATTACCTCACCACTGATTGAGTCAGCCTTCCTGGGTGCCTGCATGTGGCTCCTCCAAACATAAGTCTCAACACACAGCATGGAGCTCAGAGGGGCTTCCCCCAGCCACTGCACACACTCACTTCCCACAGGGAGTGGCTCGATGCAAGGTGTGGAGCAGTCACTCCAATTTCTTATGCCCTCACAGAAGCTCTGATTTGGAAAACCGGGCAGCTATTAATTTCCCCAAGAGTCTGGGCCCTAACGTGGCTTTTCGGGATGCTTCATGGTCTATTGGGAAGAGCCCTGGGTGGAAGGTCCGGAGAGCTACAGTTTATCTCAGGCTCTGTGCTGACCAGTTTTGGGCCTCACCTCCTCAGGTTCACCACATTGTATGCTGCAGGCGCTGGAGGTGCAGCAGTGATGAACCACAATTCCTGCCTGCATAAAACATATATTCTAGTTGGGGAGACAGATATTAAGCAAATTAAACCAAATGAACGATATGCCAGGCAGTGACAAGTTCTATGAAGAGAAATAAAGTGGGGTGAGGGGTGGGGAGAGCTGTTGGTGTGTGTGTGTGTGCGCGTGTGTGTGTGTGATTTTAAAGATGGTCAGGATAGGCCTCTACGAAGAGGAGATATTTGAGCAGAGACCTGAAGGAGAAAGACGCATGGTTACCTGAGGAGAGCGTTCCAGGTAGGAGGAACGGCAGGTACAAAGGCCTTGAGGCTGATACCAAGCATGCTTGGTATCCCAGAAACCCCCATCAACCCTGACAGGAGTGACCCAAGGAGAAGGTCGTAGGAGATTAGGTTTGAGAAGTGCGGACAGAGTGGGTGGGTTATGTAGCCTCATGAGTCATTGTAAGGACTCTGGCTTTTACACTTGCTCAGATGGGAAACACTGGAGGGGTCTGAGAAGAGGAGTGGCCTGTTGAAAAGAATCACTCAGGTGCTGTGTAGAGAATAGGTTGAGGGGGGCGAGGGCAGAAGCAGAAAGTCCAGGAAAGAAGCTACTGCAATTATCCAGGTGAACGATGTTGGTGCATTGGTGGAGGTGTTAGAAGAGGTCAGACTCTGGATAATTTTTGAAACTGAGACAAGGCATGCTGACGGTTGGCATGTGCACTGGCAAGGAAAGAGAGGGCTCAAGGACGGTGTAGTCATTAGAGCTGTCCACAATATTTCGGTTGTTTTCTTCCCTTGGAACATAGTAGTTTTGCATTTCCCACCCTCCTTTAAGTCATATGTGGCCATATGATATGCTTTGGATAACAAAATGTGAGCAGAAGAGATGCATGTGGTTTCGGGGCAGAAGCATTTAAGTGTGAGAGCAAGACCCTGCCACACGCTCCTTCTTCTGTCTGGAGGAAGGTGGAAATGTTTGGTTGGGTTCCTAGTGGACATGATGAGTAGAGCTCCTGCCAACTCAGGGGAACACGAACAACAAAATAAACATGTGTTGTGTTATGCCACTGAGATTTTGGGGTTCTACATTACTGCAGCATAACCTGTGTTTGCACAGATATCAGCATGAAAGGGTTTGTTCTGAGCAACCAGAAGATTGGGGTTTTCATTTCTTGAGACAGGAGAGAGTGTGGGAGGAGCAGGTTTTGGGGGCAGGATCAGGTGTCTGTTTTTGGGTCTGCTAAGTTTGAGGTGCCTGTAGGGCATCCAAGTGTAGATGTTGAGTGGGCAGGTGGATACACAGGTCTGAATTTTGGGTGAGAAGTCAGGGTGGAAATATATATCCGAAAGTTACAAGCTTGAGGCCAGGTAAGATCACTAGGAAGTGAGTGCGGGCAGAGCAGAGTGTGGACAGCCTTAAGGTGCTGGGGGAAGAGACTCAGCTGTGTTGAATACTGCTGACAGGTCACCTAGGCTGAGAACTCAATTGACTTGAAGTTGCAATGTGGAGTGATGAGTGATCTCAACAAGAGCAATTTTGGTGGAGTTGTGGAAATGAAACTGATTGAAGTGGGTTCAAGAAAGAAGGAGAGGAGAGAAAGTGCAGCTTGAGTGTAATCAACGCTCTTGAAGAGGACTGATGTAATAGAATGCTGATGGCGGGGACAGAATCTGGGTCACGGAGGTATTTTTTTTTTTGATGGGAAAAATTGTGTACTCATGTATGTTTTTGGGAATGATTCAGTAGAAAGATAAAAAATTCTCAGGTAGTGGGAGAGGGGCGGGTGGATGAAGTGGTGTCCGTGAGTAGGCACAAGGATGGGATCCCGCGGAGGCCTAAACTTGGGAACATGCAGCGCTCATGCTTGGGGGAGAGGGGGAAGGCAGAAATGCGGGTACAGGTGCACCAGGGTTGATGCGGTGCCAGGAGTATGAGCAGAACAGGGGCTTGTTCTAGATGATCGATAAGGTTTTGTTAGGTCTAAAAATTTATCATCTCAAAAACGAACTTTTCATTATAATCCTGTCGTCAGCTCTTTCCTCTTCTTCGTCTTGCAGATGCGGGCAGTCATTAAGCACTGTTGATTCCACACACCAGGCGGGTCTCGGCTCTGGCGCCCCCCTCGCCCCAGCGCAGCGCCGCCCCCTCCCCGCGCGCGGGCTCTGTTCCACCGCAGGATTGCTCAGGCTCCGCCGCCGGCCACCCGAGTTTGAACCTAGCTTGAGTCTAGCGGGCACTTGATGGCTGCCCTTTTTTCCATTGGTAAAATCGGAATAATAATAGTACTTACTTCCTAGGCCCATTTAGAGATTAAAATGACGGCGGGTGCCCAGCGCTCAGAACCCCGGCACGTCTGAGCTCGGGCTGTTAGCGTTCTCCCCAGTCCTCACGTCCGCGTTTCGGAGGGAGCTTTCCACAGCGCAGGTCTCCGCTACAGAACCTCTGACGCTCCCTGCTGCCCTCGGCTCACCTGCCGAACCCAGCGCTTCACGGTCTGGCCCCACCTCCTTTCCCAGCCCCGCGTCCCAGCCCTTCTCTTCCGTGTTCCTTGCATTTCAGACACAGAAACTTGCCGTTCTTCAACCTATAGCCTTTCTTTTTGCTTCCACGATTTTACAGAAGATGCTCTTCCTCCACCCTCCAATCTGGCGAAATCCTGCCCATCTTTTAAGACTCAGTGTAAGTAGTAGGTTTTCCTGGAGGAGTTCCCTGAGCTCCCCCCCGGGCACCTCTGATCCTGGCCGGCTCCGTGGCTCTGTCCCTGGCCTCTACGTTTGCCTGTCGTTCTTTCCTGCTATGAGCTCCTTGAGAGCAGGAGCGCCATTGCGTTCCTTTCTTTATTTTTAGTGCCGTGGACAGCGCCTGGCACCAATAAACTCCTTGGGGAAAAACTGTTGGTTATTCCCTCCTTTGCATCCATCTTTCCCAGTCCTTAGCACTGCACATTGAATTATTTGTTGAGGGTCTGTCCTCTCCATCACTCCATGAATGCCGTGGGAGACGAGACGTTATCTTTATTTCTACCCATATCACCAGACCCTAATACACAGCAGTGGCTCAATCAAAATTTAAAGGATAAAATAGAGTGAAAGGACCCTACCACCTTTCCAAGGGCACGTGGCATTCCCGCAGATCTCGAGGTGGCCTCCAGGTGGCGCCCGCTGCTCGGAAGTGCCTGGCCTGGGCGTAGGCCTGGCCGCACCGGCTCAGCGCACAGCCGCGCCGGGCTGGGTCCCCGCGAGGGGGCTGCCGGGCGGCGGGCTTCAGGGGTGCCTTGCTTCCCTGCCCTCTTGGGCCTCTTCGCAGATATTTCAGGAACGTTAACTGGGGAGGGGGGAGACGGCTGCCGCCTGCCGGGGTCTCCTGGGCGATATCTAAGCCTCTGGCGCCAGTAGCTGAAGGAGTCACATCTCTGCTGGCGGCCGACAGCTGCAACGCGCGCACACGCGCGCACACACAATGTTATTCATTTGTCTTAATAATAACAGCAAATGCGTGGCTTGTCCAGCACGCTTACTAGGGGTCAAGCACTGGTCTGAGTGCTTTATATTCGTTAACTCAAAGGTACATAATAAGAGTTTTAAAAATCACAAATTTCCATTTTATAGCGAGCAAACTCAGGTACGGAGGTCGAGTAACTCGGCCAAGATGGCTGATTTATCAGGTCGCAGAGGGGGGCTTAGAACCCAGGCGGTCTGATGCCAGAGTCCTCAGGCTCCCCTCTGCACCCTGCTTCCCGCTGACTGTTGAACTGAGTGGCCATTGGCTGTCCAGCCAGCTAGCGTGCAGCCAGCCAGACTACAGTTATTAAGCAGTTGTGCACCAAGTACCTTGGTTTGTGCTGGGGTGAGCAGCTGAAGAGAAAGTGTCTCCCTTATAGGAGCCTCCAGGCTGTCAAGGGAGACGGAAGTGTTGGGAGGGGATGTGCCAGGTAGGTGCCCAGGAGAGGAGTGATGGGAAAGGAGACACCAGCCTTTTCACTGCCCTCCCAGGCAGCCCATGTGGCACTTTTTTTTTTCGTGTCTCATTCTGGTTATTGGTCGCCTTTTTTGTCCACCAGGGCTCCACTCTTGGTGCTGGAAAGCTGTGGGGGCTCGGGCATCCCCACCCCAGTCTTGTCCTGGAATCCCTGCATTAGTGCTCGGACCCTTGTCCTTAAGCACCAGCCTCCCCAGTGCTGCCTGCTGCCTCGATTTCTGAATATCCAGGCCTGTGTTCCACTTGATTATCATACAACCACATGCCACCCCCCCCCACACACACATCCTCCCCACACTTGCCCATCCTCGTCCTGGCCCCACCACCAGCAGCAGCAGCTTGCCTGATCCTCCACTAAGCTCTGCTTTCCAAGGCCCCAGCCCAGCCTTAGCATCTGCTCCTCCTCTGAGATCTTCAAGCCCCAGCTCGCTCTCCTCTGGCTCAACCACACCTCTACTTCCACTCTAACTAGTGGTGTCTGTAAGACTTGCAGACTCTAGACTCTTCCCTTTTCTTCTAATATGTCAGTTCCCTACTGGCTTTGCTGCCCTTCCTCACCCATCCTAGACGCCATGGTTGATCACTTGAACCACTTTCTTGCTGGTCCCTCAACTTTCCTGTCTCCCTGCTCTGAAAGTCCACCAGGCTGAATCAGCTGGGATCTACTTTGTCTACTCCTTTACTCTGGATGCTCAGGAATTCACACAGCTGGCAGGTTGGTGCCAAGTAGGACCAGCTACATGATTCGTGGGGCCCAGTGCAAAATGAACATGTAGGGCCCTTGTTAAAAATTTTAAGAATTTCAAAATGGCGACAGCAGAGCATTAAACCAAGAGCAGGGCCCTTCTAAGCGTGGGACCCTGTATGATGGCACAGCTCACACACCCGTGAAGCCATGGTGCCAGGTCATAAACATGGCTCCCACCTTCACAGAGCTTACAGGGCTGTCTGATCACCTGGTGTCTCAGGCCTGCTGTCTCTCCTGCCCTCTCCATTGGCCAGCCACCACTGCTGTCCTCAGGTATCCCATACCATCCCAGTCCCAGACAACATCCCTCCAGCCTCACTTGCCTTCTGGAGGGCTTTCTTAAGTGGAGGAGAAAGACTAGAGTTCCCACCAGTGTGAAAGCCATCTGGACCACACGCATGGTAGACAAAGACAGAGCATCTCTGTCACAGTGACCCCCTCAGAGGCTCATCTCCTCAGCTCCCTGTGTGACTGGATCTAGATGGCAAGGGAAAAGATAGAGGATGGGAAAGAACCAACAGGCTGCTGAACTGTCTTTCTGGCTAAGCACTGATGAGGCATTTCACATGTGTTCCTAGATCTATTCCTTTAGGGGGCTTTTACATTCCCCATTTTATAGTTTTAGAGATGAGAGAACAGACTCAGAAAGGTTAAGCAGCTTGCTCAAGGTCACACAGCTAATATCTGGCAGCAGCAGGCTTTAAGCCCAGGCTGGTGTGAAGGCAAAGTCTACACATTTTTCCCTCCATATCTCGCTCTCCAAAGGGGCAGTGCTAGGTCTTGACACTCATCATGGGCCAAAACCAATCTTTCTTCCCGCCCCACCCCTCCATCTGCATCACATTGATTATCTCCTGAGGAAATTCAGTCTCATCCTCAGAACCAGCCAAGTTGACCCTTCTACACATTTACTGATAATAATAACTACTCAGCATTTAAGAAGAAAAATTCACTTGGCTGTTCTCTGACAATCTCTTCTTACTGGACCTACCCTTTCCATCTGGCTGTGACGGTGTGGGACAGGATTCCAGCCCTCTTTGCTCAGCGCTTGCCCCAGTTCCCACACTCCCTGGGCATCACCCACCATCTCTTCCCCCATTTGAACCTCTAGCGCCCACCTGGTCCAGGCCACAGCGGGGCCACTGTTGTCCTGTGTCGGATCAAGCTTTTGCCAGAGCCTCTCAAACAGCACGAGGAGTGGTGTTTAGGAGATGCAGAAATGAGAACACTGACTGATATTAAGGAACACTGATGATATTAAGGAATGTTTACCTAGGTGTGGTAAAGGCATTTGGGTTATATGTTCTAAGAGAATCATTTTTAAGAGATATACACTGAAATAGTAATTGATGAAACCCAACAATACATGGCATCGTCTCAAAATACCATGGGAGGGGAGAACTAGGGGGTAGTTTGGAGAGAACAGGATTGCGTGTGACCTGCTGATGCTGGACCCTGGTGATGGCTATGTGGGCTTCATTGTACTCTCCTATCTACTCTGCCTCTATCTGAATTTCTCCACAGCAGAAAGTTTTAAAAAAGATATCAGGCATTTAAATGAAGGGCAGTAAACTCAAGAACTCTGTGTGTGTGAGAGTGGGGGTGGGGGTGGGCAGAGCTGGGAAGGGGCCTAAGACTGGCGAGTGCGACAAGGTGAGGAAACATCACATTTCTGCTTTTCTAGAATTAGTTTGTAACCAGCTACTGCTTCACTCTCCCCCCACCCCTTCCATCAGCCAAGACAGGGCAAGGTCAAGTGTTCATCTCTGGGGAGCCCACCTCCTTCCTGTGTCTTACTGGGATCCAGGGGGCCTGTGCAGGCCTGGATGGAGCTCCCCCAGGCTTCTTCCTAAGCGGATGGTGCCCTGGCCAGCCTGCATGGCTGGAGCTCTCTGCCACGGGATGCTGCTGTTGAGTGCTGGCCCTTACCTTGACTACTGTTGCTTCTTGTCCTGGCAGAGGGGTGCTTGCCTGGGTGGGGGCTTCAGAGGAGGCTGGCTGCACGGTGACCCCCTCCTTCTCTTTTGTTCTCTCAGGCTGCAGTCCTGAGCCGTGATTTCAGGAACCCTGCTTTGGCCCTGGTGGGGGCCAACACCTCCTTATGGGGTGAGAAGTCCATGGGCCAAGTCTGTGCCAAACAGGGTCAGTCCTCCCTGTAGACCATGCTTGGGCACCTGCGATCCAAAATTCCCTGCCCAAATGCTCCAGTCTCTTCTAGGGCTGCATGAGCCTCTTCCCCATCTGTCCTACCTATGGTGAGCTCACCTAGGCCTCAGGGATGCCAAAGGTGGATGTTTGTAACAATCCTTTGGATGGAATTTGGACATGTGGGTTGAGTGTTTGTTCAAAGCCTGCTAGGTGGAGTTGGGGGTCAGAGGAGAGGGTGGGAGTGTGGGCCAGCTGAATCCATTTATGCTCTTGCAAATGTTAGGGCAGGTGTGGGCCTGGGTCCATTTGGGAAAAGAAAGATACTATTCCTTCCTTCCTAGTGAGTCATCCTCTTCCCTACTCTTCCCTTCCTCTAGGATGATCAACAGACTTGCAGAAAAACACACCAACCAACAAATGAACAAAAAGCAGTACCTCAGACTACACCTCCAGACAAACGGGCACAACCCGTGCACCTGGAGACCGAGCACTCCACAGACCACCCGCCATCATGCTTTGAAGAGACACTCAGGGGGTTTGGGGGAGGGTTAGCCTCTCAAAGGGAGAAACAGGGCCTGACATCTGCCTCAGGCTGGCAGGGACAGGACATCTCAGAGGAGGAGGCCATTGGAAGTGAGAATTGTGGGCTCCCTTGGCAACCTGCAGGTTGAAGGATTCTCCCCTGAGTGAGGGTTTCTGAGCTATTGTTCCCTGCAGAACCTCCTCTTCAAATGTCAGCTGACCTGGAAACCCAAGGTGAGAAACAAATGCTGTGGAGCTGTTCTGGCCAAAACAGGATTGGGGGCAGGTGACTGTCCTGCTTGGTGACCCGCCCACCTGCTCCAGAGGAATAAGCTGAAAACGTCCAGATCTAGGGAAATGCACTAGACGAGGGAACCACAGGTCAGGGTGCACCAGGCTGTTCCAGGATCCGGGAGCAGGAGCTCAGGATCAAGGCAGGAGCAAAGGGGACCAATCCTGGACCCTGGGGACAGTCCCCCATTCTCCTCAGTGCCAGAACGCACAGGCAGTTGCCCCACGTTACCAATATGTGCCCTTACATAAGATAAGTTCACTGTAATGTGCAAAGAACTAAGTAAACACAGGTGATTTCCACGAGTAAAAGGGTAGGTGGGGTGATTGCGATCTGGGTCAAGGTAAGGGGCCAGCGCTCAACAGCAGCATCCCGTGGCAGAGAAGGCAAGAGTGGCTCCAGCCATGCAGGCTGGTCAGGGCACCATCTGCTTAGACAGAAGCCTGGGGGAGCTCCATTCAGGCCTGCACAGGCCCCCGGCATCCCAGCAAGACACGGGAAGAGAAGGTGGGGGTGCGGGCAAGCTGCCTCCATGTATACTCTTGCAAATGTGTACACTGAGCCCTGCCTCGTCTTGGCTGATGGAAGGGGTGGGGGGAGGGGGAAGTGATTAATTCTAGAAAAGCGGAAATGTGATGTTTCCTCACCCTGTTGCACTCGCCAATTTTAGGGCTCTTCCCAGCTCTGCCCACCCCCACCCCCACTCTCACACACACAGAGTTCTTGGGTTTACTGCTCTTCATGTAAATGCCTACTATATTTTTCAAAAACTTTTTCCTGTGGAGAAATTCAGACAAAGGCAAAGTAGGTAAGAGAGTACAATGAATCCCATATACCCATCACCAAGGGTCTATCCTGTGGTCTCCATGATTGTCTTGCTCAGACTCCCTGTACTGGTTACAAAGCTGCTGTCTCCCAGCTCAGACCCACCTCTTCTATACTCTACTCTGTGATTCTGGTGCCGGGGCTCTGCAAACCACAATTCTTTCTGGCCAGCTGCTCCAGGTTAGGCTCTAGGTTAGGCTCTGTTAATAAGGGGCGGCGGGGGCGGGAGGGGCACTGGATTGCAAGGATGGAGGGGGGAACAGGGACTTGCTCCTTCCTCGCTGCTTCTTGTCCCTGTGAGCATCACCCCGGCAATGACCCTTTACCTTGCAGTGACTGTTCCTTCCAATGGCAATGTGTTCCAGTTGCCAGTTTTTTCTACACTCCCAGCACCAGCCTCAGAGATACTAGGTAGTCACCCCTCCTTGGAGGTCTGGGTCCCGGCTCTGCAGGGCCCCTCTTCTAAGCTTCTAAGTGATTAGAACCCCAATTTCTTGCCTTTGATTTCCAGCTCCAGAGGTGGAGCTGCTTCCTGCAGTTACTGCCTCTGTGTTTATCTTGATCTTCCCTCTTTGCCTTTTCAGCCTCCAATGCCCGCTTCCCCTATTGTCTAGATTGAATTCTCCCTGTTAAACTAACTGGTGTGGTTCCTGGTTTCCTATCTAGGCCTGACTGGTGCACTCCCCTCAGCAGCATTGCCTAGGGAGCAGGCGAAGGTGTAGCCCTGCCTGGCTGGGTTGCTTGGAGGAGCTTGATCTCAGAAACATTGCCAGCAGCCTCAGCGAGTCTACCTCTACGGTAAAGGAATTCTCTCATCTCAAGAAAACCCTCCTAATGTAATGCAACATTTATAAACAAACTCATTCCAGGAGGTAGGGTTTAATTTAAGAAAGCCAGTAGGGACCCCAAATCTTTTCATTCCAATCAAAGCTGTCAGAGCCAGTTAGTATCAGAGCTAGTCAGATGGTCCCAGAGCTGCCGTCCATCCGGCAGCCATCCTGTCACAAAGGAAACCACATGTCAGAGCAGAAAATGATGAACAGGGCCCCCAGGAACCAGCCTGAAACTCAGGTGTCTGACATGTTTGTCATTATCAACTCTGCCCAAGTGCAGCACCTCTTGCAAGAATGATTCTCTGAAACTTCTTCCACCTCAGTCCCCGTCTTCTGTTTCCCAAATTGGGAATAGGCCCACCTCTGAGAAAGACTTGTGCTGGCAGGCGTGACAGATGACAAAGAGAGTCACTTGTTTCCTCAACAACAGATAAGGCAGACTGTCTGCTGCATTGACACCAGGACTAGTGTCATTGGGGTGCCCCTACCTACCTACCTTTCTAGGCTCCAATGACTTCTGCTCATCTAGGCGCCTGACTGGTGGTCATCAAGTCTGCTCACCCTCCCCACACAGCAGTACCAGGAGAGCATGCTCCGTAACTACCCTTCCCTTTATCTGAGTTGATTTTTGACATCACCATCCTGCAAATGATTAAACAAACCTCCATCAATGACTGATAACTACAAATGTGACAAGAGGATTCATTCACTTATTCAGTCATTCTATGAATATTCATTGAGCACTAGGCTGGGCATTGAGGTTAATAATAATAATTAATCATTTATTAGTGGTGGATGGAGCCAGTGGAGACTTAGATAGGATGATCAGGGAGGGCAGGTCTGAGAAGGGGACATATCAGCTGTGTTCCAGGTATCTATTGCTACGTAACACACCACCCCAAAATCTAATGACTTAAAATAATGACAGCAATTATTTTGCTCACAAATCTGCAGTTTAGGCAGGGCTAGGTGGGGACAGCATGTCTCTGTTCCATCTAGCATCAGCTGGGGCAGCTTGGAGGCTGGGAAATGGACTCATCTGAAGGCTTCCTCATTTACATGTCTAGTGGTTGATGCTGGCTCTCAGCAGGGACTCAGCTGGAGCTGTCAACTGAGACACCTGTGTGTGACCTCTCTATGTGGCTGCTTGTCTTTGTCACAGCATGGTGGCCTGCTTCCAGGGGTGAGCCTCCCAAGAGAGAGAACAAGGTTGGACGCTGTATCACTTTTTTGACCTAATCTTAGAAGTTACACACAGTCACTTCTGCAGCATTTTATTCATTAGAAACAAGTCCATAAGTCCAGTCCCTATTCAAGGCGAGGAGAACGACACTCCACTTTTTGATAGGTTAAAGGCAAAGAATTTGTGGATGTGTTTAAAACCACAACAAGCTACGACCTAAAGAAGAAATTGGTGGACGGGAACTCCAGAAAGAGGTCCTAGTAAGTAAAGTCCCCGAGGCTGGAAAAAGCTTGGTGTGTTCAAGGCAATGAAAGGCCAGCAAGGCTGGACACAGTGAGCCAGGGGGACATATGAGATGAGGTTAGAGGTGACATAGCCATATTAAGCAGTTGTAGGAGTTGGGACTTTATTCTGGGTACAGGGGGAGCCATTGGAAGATTTAAGATTTAAATTCACATCTTGAATGGATGCCCCCCAGTTGTTCCATAGAGAATGGATTGAGGTGATATAGGAGTAGGGAAACCAGTTACTGGAGTGGTCCAGAGGAGAAATGATGATGGCTTGGACAAGAATGTTGGCAGTGGAGATGAAGAGAAGTAGATGCACTTGAGAAATGGTGGGAAGAATGGAAAGAACTCACTAACAGACTGGATGTGAGAGCGAGGAAAAGGAAGGTAGGTAAGCAAAAGGACTCTCAGGTTTCAGGCTTGAGCATCTGTGTGGATAGTGGAGACATTTTCTTTGATTGGAAGACTAGAAGAGGAACTCATTGATATGGGTGAAAGACAAGATCCAGAGTCCATTTTTAAGCATGCAAAGTTTGAGTTGTTTGCGAGATATACTAATGGCAAGGAATAGACAGATGGATATATGAGCTTGAAACTCAGTGGAGAGGATAGGGCCAGAAATACAAATTTGGGAATCATCAACATATGGATGCTATTTAAAGACACTGGCCTAGATGAAATGACCTGGGGAGAATCTAGAGGGAGAAGAAGAGTATGAAGATTGAGCCCTGGAAAGAGTAGCCTGAAAAAGAAGACTGAGAAGGAGTGGCCAGAAAGGTAGGAGGGAAACTAGGGCATTGGATGTTATAAAAACCAAGAGAGGAGGCTTGGAAAGAGGGAATTCAGAAAGAAAGCATTGGTCTGAATGACCATTAAAGCTTTCAGATCTGAATTTCTATGATTTTATGAACGTCTCAAATCTCTTCAAGCTGGGAAATTCTGTGACTCTACTGCATCTTTCGGAAAACAAACCTCCTGATGAATCAGAGTCACTCCAAAGACTACAAAAATAAATTCTCGGCAATATGGAATTTTGTATCTGGGCCTTAAAGTGATCATGGGTAAAGTTAAACCCAGAACAAAGATGAGGATCCCTGGAGTGAAGCTCGGGCAATAATGTAAGTAGCAAAATATAAGTGGGCTTATCTGATCTCCTCTTTCAGTAGAGCTGGCTTAGTCATGGCAGACCTCAGGGGGTTGGGGACAAAGAGCAGCCCCTGTCTTTAGATAGGTAATTGCATGGATCCCACTCCTTGTTTTCTCCCCTTTGGGAGACTCTCTGAATCTCCAGTCTATGTGTAGAGTTGACTCAGTGCCTCAAGGAACTCTAAGATTTGCACCAATGGGGTCATCTGAGGGCTCTTGGCTGGGCCCTGGTCCAGGAGGGCGGCCTGGCAATTGGATTGCTCTTGCTCGCTGGTGTGGGATTATGTGAGACTGGGTCACCAGAATGGCACTGACACACTAATTTGGGGTGATTGTCACATCAGCACAGGACAAATTCAGGGCACTGGCCTACTGATGACCCACTGCCAACACTTGGACTTGGGCTGCATGTGTGGTCTCATGCCTCAGCTCTCACCTGTCTGTGTTCCAACCATGCACGGTGTCTCTGATTTATAGCCCTCAAAGGTATGGGATGGTAGCAGGCATTCTTTACCCTATATGCCCCCTTGCCACTGGCACCTACGGTTGTCACCCCCGTCCTCCTTGGGCTCTGCATCACACCATCATGAGGTCCTCCGGGGGCAGTCATGCCTATCTCCTCTGAGGGCTTTTAAGACTGCTGCTTTGCAATGCCAACAGGTCTTCCATCCAGTGTCCTCTCTTGCCTCCAAATGATATGGTGATCCTGTGATATCACAGGTCGATCTTAAGCTATGCCCAACAAGGAATGAAGCTTCCTTGTGTGAATGGGACTATTTTTCTCGCTCTGTCCATGCCTCCTTGCCTATCCTCTGTGTCGGTGGTGGGGTGTGGAAGCAGGAGTACAGGCAACATTAAACAGGCAATATTCCAGCAATGCAATAATTACAGTGTAAAGAATTCAAGAGAATATGTAGTTGGAAAATGTGTTGTTCTATGTTACAATGAAATTCCAAACATAAAACTTTAAGTATAATTACATTTTCCTGCATACTTTGGGTAAGACTTGCATTTTTGGTCATCATCAATGAAGCACAGAGACAACATTTGAGAGAGTGACCGAGAGCCGTACTCACCGATGCCATGACGAGTGATGCAGCATTGGGAGTAATGATGCAACCAGCATTAAATATTGTATTTAATGCTCCAGTATTGGAGAACTGCAGAGGCACAAACAAAAACCCCAAACCAGAAACCATATCGTTTCAATACGAACATGTTTCAAAAAGCCATGACGTTGTGAACAATAACAGTGTTCCTGCCTTTTTGTCACTGTGAGAGAATAACACCAACCAAAAGAGCGTGAAGAGATGTTTCCTGGATCTGAACCAGGAATAGCTGGTGCCTGGATTCTATGGAGGATCTTCACACGCAGGGATAGAACAGTGAACAAGTACGTAAGTACCTCTTTGCTACTGAGGATTCTAAATCATTGATAAATGTCAACATCTCACATGGGCCCATACATTTTGAAATAAATTTTTAAATCAAATTGTTTAGATAGACAAAGACCCTGCAAAAAATATCTTTCCAGGGCCCTGCACACCAGGGGCGGCCCTGGTCATTGGTGATCTTGAAAATGCTGTCTCAGTGGACTGGTGGTGATAAACACTCGTTGGAGTAAGTGCAAGAGGGAGTGAGAAGAGAAAAACTGGAGACAATAAATACAGACAAGTTTTAAAGAGACTTTTGCTGTAAATGACAACAAAGAAATGAGGCAGAAGTTGGAGGAATGTGTGGGGTCAAGAATGTGGGTTGTTTTTTTTAGATGTGTGCTGATAGGAATGGTCCTGCAGAAGGAGGAAAAATTGATGCTGTGAGAGAGAGAGAGAGAAGAAATGCCACAGTGATTTCTTTGGGTATGCAGGAGGGATGGGACTCCAATGGAGAGAGGCAGAGGAGCTGGCCTCAGAGGAGCACCAACATCTCAGCCTGCAGCAGATGGGAAGGCAGAATATGTGGTGCAGGGACTGGTAGGTGTGTAGGTGTGGTGGGGAGAGTGGGCAGAAGCTGTCTTCTCAGTGCTTCTATTCTCTCTGTGAAATAAGAACTGAGGTCATCAGCAGAGAGAGTGCCTGGACTGGGGAGAAGGTGTTATACGTTTGAGGAGTGAGGAGGAGGTGTCACATAATCACCTGGGTGAGTAGGTGAGTGAGCAGACCAGGGAAATGTGGTTGGTTGCTGGCTGCCCTGATGCCCACTTGAGACTAATGGCAAGACCAGTGAGACCAGTCAGGTTGGTTGTTGTTGTTGATGTTGTCGTGGGGATGTTGTCTTCTCTACCCACATACAGCTGCACGGGTGCCAGTGTGAAATAGGCGTAGAATTTGATTTAACCAGGGGTGGTGTGCTGTTATCAGCCTATTGATTCTCAGCTTCGAATCCACCTTCATTGCTTGCTTGTGATATTGGACTGTTTCTCCTTGGCCAGGTGACGTGATGTCGTGCTTAATCAATAGAGGGCATTGGAGGACAAAGGGCGCATTTCCTGGTCCAGTGTCCTTTTTTTTGAGCAGGTTTTCATAGCGCACAGTGTGCAGCACCTCTCCATAGGCATCTTCCCAAAGCATCCCAGACGGTGGATTGCCAGTGAGCCCTGTCAGCAGGCACTTCAATGCCTTCACCACTTAGTCAGTCATGGCTGTGCCCTCTCCAGCAAGGTCTCAGTCTCAGCTCTGGTGGCAGGAGTGCTCTCCCGTAATCATCCCATCTGTGAGTTTTCTACCCCAAGCCTGGAGGTAGTAGCTGCTCCCTATACATGCAATTCCTTTATTCTTTCAACTTCTCTTGACCCCTTAGTAGCCAATCCCCTCTTATAGCTAGTAATTTTTTATATTAAAGTTTCCCATTCAAATTACTTTCCCTGTTCAAATCCTCTGTGGTTTCTGTCTCTTAACTGGACCCTAAATGATATAGTCGAGGTTTTGTCAGGAGAGAGAGGAAAGAAATATTTCTTTTCCTTCCTATATTTTAATTGCTCCTAATTTACTAACTCCTTCTCCAGTAGCGTATAAACTTGTTCAGATTTCTCCTATATGAAAAATAAGACAAAACAGAACCCATACTTGGCCCCTTCTCTTCCTATAGTTACTGCTCTGTTTACTTTTACAATCAAGATCCTCAAAATAATATACTCCAAAATTACTGTGGTAGAATGCACTGTTGTTTCCAACTATCAGTTCCTTCCCTGAAATAGAATGACACAACCCTGCCCATCATGTGCCTTGACCATCCTTCTTGAAGGGAAGTGCACATCCCTGCTCCATTGATTTGGGTCTTGGCCATGATGGTTGCTTTGATCTACGGAGCATCAGCGGAAATAACAGAGTGACAGTTCTAAGCAGATTTATGAGACAAGACATATTTCCACTCATCCTTCTTGAGCATCTGTTCTCTAACATGAGAGATTGTGGCTGCTCCTTTGGCCTGGGACCTGGAATGAGAAGTCATGTGGAGCCCAGCTGAGGGCCTGCTCTGTGAACGTAGCTTTGACCACCACCCTACTCTTTTCCCTGGTACCATCTTAGCTTCAGAAATAAAGAAAAGCAACAAAAATATTCCAATATTTCACTATATTTTCAAAACTTTGAGTCTTACTCATATTTGATCCCTAGTCCCTAAGGAAATCATTTTCATATAGGCATATAACCCAAATGAGGACTTCAAGAGTCCTGGCAAATCAGGGCAGGCCTTCAGGAGTCCTGATTACATGAGTAAAATTGGTAGAGAGGATCCTGATGCTGAGGTTGGGCTCTAGAACACTAGTGTACTAGCTTGCTAGAGCTGCCATAACAAAGTAACATAAACTGGGTCTGGAGGCTAGACATAGGCAGGGTTGGTTCCTTCTGAGGCTGTGAGGGAAGGATCTGTTCCAGGCCTCTCTCCTTGGCTTGTAGATGACTGTCTTCTTGTTCATATGGTGTCTCCCTGTATGTGTGTCTGTCTCCACATTTCCACTTTTTATAAAGACACCAGTCATATCAGGCTAGGGCTCACCCTAATGACCTCTGTACAGACCTTATATCCAAATAAGCTGGGGGTTAGGACTTCAACATATACATTTTGGGGGACACAATTCAATCTATAACAATTAGGATTAACTCTCCTGAGAAATGAGGAGGGAGAAAAGCCTCTTCCAACATCTTGGGTAGGTAGAGTCTTCTGAATATGCAGGGAACACTTTCTAAGGTAGAAGAGAGTTGAAGTTCTATCCAGGTCCTGGGAGAATTTATTCTACAGTCCCCAAGACAGAGAGGAAGATAAAGCAAAAACAAAAAGGAGTTATCATTGAAGGAGATATGCTCTGCCAGCTTCCAGCAGCAGTAAGAACAGTGGGTGCGCAAGCCGCAGTGGCCAAGGCTGCCCTGGTTAACTCTTTTCAGGGGGCAGCAGAGGCAGAGCAGAGGCACAGTGGGTTCTAGAATCAGAAGGACACAAGCATCTTCTACTGATGCTCATGCTGCATCATTTGTTCAGTTCTAGCAATTGTGATCAATTGTTTTATCCCATTGGGGAGCTCTGTTTATAGGTTTAGCTAAGGACTAGGTTCTACAGGAAAGAAAGAAGATTAGGAGCACATTAGGTAAGTTGGTAGGAGATTGTGCTGTTCTTCTGGTAATGACAATGGAGCACCCAGGGAAATGGAGTGGGCAAAAAACCAGGTAGGTGATCACATTTAACCCTCCCAAAAGGGTTTTCTTAGCGTCTTTGCAACATTGACCACAACTATAATTAATTAATTCATCAGTTGCCATTATTGATGTTTGTGTCTCCCTCAAATTCGTATGTTGAAGCCCTAACCCCCAAGGTGACAGTATTTGGAGACAGAGCCTTTAAGGAGATAATTAAGGTTAAATGAGGTCATAAGAGTAGGGCCTCAATCCAGTAGGATTAGTGTGCTTATAAGACAAGACACCAGAGAGTTTTCTTTCTCTGTGCATGCAGAAAGAAGAGATCATGTGAGCACACAGTGAGAAGGCAGCCGTCTACAACCCAGAAAGAGAGCTCTCATCAGGAACTGAATCAACTGACAACTTCATCTTGGACTTCTCAAACTCCAGAACTGTGACAAATGAATTTCTGTTGAGTAAGCCAGTCTGTGGTATTTTGTTATAGCGGCCCGAGCAGAGTGTTACAATTGATTTAAATTATGTCTCCCCATTAGAAGGCATGCATCTCTATTTTCCCAGTGTCACCAGTGCCTGGCATGGTGCCTCATGCATGACAGACTCTCAATAAATATTTGTTGAATGACTAAATGATTAGTAAATCAATGCGATGGTAGGTATTATTATTTTCATTTTATAGTGGAGAAAGTTGACAGCTGTGAAGAGATGCTTAATACTCACAACCCAGAGTCACAAATGGCATTTCATTAACCAAAATTAATAGAAAAGTGGACCAGGATCAAATAACATTTTCAGGCACCAACTGCATTAGGAATTGCTTGAGCTGGTTAGTGAAGAGGGTCATATTTGCTCTGACTTTACTCTAGTGTCTTCTCTCTAATCAGGATTGGAGATTTGCCAATCTGCATCAGGTTCTTTCCCTGTAAATCAGTGCTCTCAGAGTCAGCAGACAGGTACAAAGCTTAGAGGAATTTCACTGCCAAAGGCAATGTGGGGATATCAGAGGATGAGTATTTGGCTCTCTCCCAGGAGACCTCACGGTGTGGTACTCCCTCTGCCAAGGGTCTGGTCCCCACCCTGTAGGTTCAGAAACTGTCAGCATACCGAGTGTGGATCCATCTCTTAGCTTTGAGTCTAATTAATTAAGCTCAGAGAGCTGATGCATGAAACCAGAATGTCTATTTATCAATTCACAAGAGGACTGGAACCACCTCCGTGTCTGGAATACTTGTCTCCACGTGGCTCGCTCATTGTTTCACTGAAGACAGACCTGCAAGGAAGGCAAATTATCTGAAGGTTGCTTAGCAAGCTTGGAATCCAAATGAGGGGAGCAAGTTAGATGATTCAAATGTTTAATGGCTTAAGCTGGGAAAGCCTGACATCACCATTTTTACTGTAGGAATGGCCATGCCAGTGGCACCAGAATATTCACAGCCATTGGCTGAGGGGCCATCTCCAGTGGACATTTCTTAAATGGGTTCTGCTGATGTTCACCACCATGATCCTCCTTTTTCAGTGCTTTCATGGCCAACCAACCCTGCTTTGACTGGCCCTTTTAGTCTTTCTCCTTGCTCAGCTTTCAGGCTTATTCTATCTCCCTAAGATGACTTATCTACCTCAGCTCTGATTGATTTTCTGTAGTTGTAGAGCTTAATTCTCAGAGGGTCACCTTACTTCCTTAATTTACACATACTTGAGAGAGGCCTCACCAAATTCCTCAATAGCCAAATAGGTATCTACTGTTCTTGTAGTTCTATCTTACTTTCTTCAAAAAGATATTTCAGGACACTTATCAGAGACCCTTTGTCCTATCTTTGTACTATGCCCAAATTACTTACTTTCTCCATTTGTAGATAATCTTTACCTTAATTACCACTTATTGACTTTTTTTTTTTTTTTTTGGTGAGGAAGATTGGCCCTGAGCTAACACCTGTACCAATCTTCCTGTATTTTTTATGTGGGATGCTGCCACAGCATGGCTTGATAAGCGGTGTGTAGGTCTATGCCCGGGATCTGAATCCATGAACCCCAGGCCGCTGAAGCGGAGTGCACGAAGTTAAACACTATGCCGCTGGGCCAGCCCCCCACTTTTTGATTTTTTAAAGTGGTTTATTGATTAATTCTTCCTCAGGCACGAGATTACATGAGTACAGTGCAAATGGCAATAAGGACAATCATGAGACAGAGTACTTTTCTTTCCATAATGATAAAACTCTGCTAAAGTCACCTTTAAGTTAAATAGAGCCACCAAAAATTGTCTCAGTTGAATATCTGGCTGTTTTTCAGCCAGCAAAAAGTCAGTTTCCTGCTTGATGGTTTTAAGGGCCTTCACACCAAAGTCCCCACCCCTCCACCCTTTGGTGATACTTGTCAGCTCTGAACATCCTTCTATCCAAATCTTACCTGTTGTCCAGAGTCTGGTTCTCCACCCTGAAGCTCTCTCTGACCTCCTCCTTCAGCCCTATCTCACTTTTGTCTGGATCTTTGCAGTCTTCATGATTTGCACTGTAGAATCCACTGCCTTGGCTTGGTCTCCAGTTGTTTGCTGTGTGCTACTCCTGTCTTGGGCAGATTGTAAAACCTGCAGTGCTAGGATCTTTTTCCTCTCCTTGTATCTCCCATGCCATCCAGCTTGGCTGGAGCAAACAGCCAGTGTTCCCTCAATGCATCAACTTGACCCTACAGACAACCTGGGAGGTGCTGAGTCGCAGTGGCTGAAGGTGCATGGAACTTCTCTTAGGACACTTATTGGAAGGGAGTTTTAACCAATGTTTTTGAAGGCTCGAGAAATGTCTGCTCCCCAGGGAATTCACACCTTTCTCTAAAGGATGTAGGGCTGTCGAGATTTTGCTAAAATGGGTAGATGTGGCAGATGGTCACCAAACTATTCTTCAAAAGCTCTCACGTGACGTGGAAACCATAGACTGTTAGAACTGAGAGAAACTAGGGACAATCTTGTCCTACCTATATTTATTCCATAAACAATGATTTCCTGTTATGTAAAAGGCTTGGAGATACAGAGAGGAATGATGGAGTCCTTGCTCTCTAGGAGGGTGTGGTTTCTTGCAGAGATCACACAGGTGGCTCATGGGCTCCTCAGGGCCATTTAAAAATGAGAAGTTTTGGAAAATTGGAAGATCCAGTAGTCTGAATTTGCATTTCATATGGCTGCTTCGCCATTTATATGAGAGGTTGACAAACTTTTTCAGCAAAGCTTAGACTAACTATTTTAAGATTTTTGGCTCATGTGGTCTTGGTCATAAGCACTCAACTCTGCCTTTGTAGCATGAAAGCAGTCATGGAAAATACATAAACGAATGGGTGTGGTTGGGTTTCAATAAAACTTTATTTACAAAAAAAGTGGCAGGCCCAATTTCACCCTCAGACCATAGTTTTCTGGCCTCTGATTTGTATCAACAGCTTGGCCCAGGAGGGCATATGGGATCACAATTTCCAGTCTAGCGGAAACAAACCTTACGGATGTAGGTGGCAAGTTTAGCGTAGTTGTGTACAGACGCTGTAGGAGCTCAGGAGGGAGCTGTTAAATCCACTTAGAAGATTAGACCTAAGGATTAAGGGAAGGAGGTAAAGCTTCAGCTATTTCTATTTTACAGACTAGGACACTGGGGTCCAGAGACCAATATGTATTTTTTATTATCTCACACTTTCTTTGTCCCGAGCTGTGGGTCTTTGGTGGGAACTGTAGCACAGAGTGGGAGTGGGTTCTGTAGATCTTCTCTTATGGGGCTCGCTGAGTGAAGTCTTAACTCTTTTTAAGAGAGGCTGAAATGTTACATGTCTGAAACTCATTTTCAAATCATTCAGAAAAAACAGTCTGTCTATGTCTATCTATCTATCTATGGAGAGATGAAGTAAATATAGCAAAACCTTAACAATGTTGAATCTAGGTGGAGGGTGAATGAGTGTTTATTGTACTATTCTTTCAACTTTTCTGTATGTTTGAAATTTTTATAGTAAAACAGTTAGAAGAAAGAATATAATGTAATAAGGGGTTTGTAAATATAAATTATAAAAATAAAAATTGAGCAAAAATTTATTAAAAAGTAAAAATTCAGAACCCAGGAGATAATTCTGTGTTGGAAAGTTGGGTAATTCCTTAAACTCACTAGGTTTCTGCTTTTTCACTTCAAATGGGGATGTGGGAGTTGGATTCAAAAAGCTTTAAAGTTTATTGAGCTCTAATTTCCTAGGGTTTGATGTCAAGTATAAATGTGCTCAATTCTGTGTTTGCTCTCCCCTCATAAAAGGTCAAAAAACACTCCTCAGCTATGGCCAGAAAAAATCATCAATTTGATACATAATCCATTGATGTCACTGTTTTTCTGTACATCTTCTCACTGATATTTAAATGCTGAGATTAGGTTCTTCATGGGCACGCTTAATGACTAAAGAATAACTGAGTTCTAAATTAATTAATCAAACAACCAATCAACCAGTAAGCATTTATTAAGCATCTACTTTGAAACCATTTGTTAGGTGCTGTGGGGAGTACAAAAGAGATAGGACATCAACTCTGCCTCAGGGAACTTAGTGTTTTGGAGAAGACCCAAGTGGTTATACATAAGTCATCAAGGAACAACCTCAGACCTTGTAGCCCTCTACGGTTTCCAAAAAGAGAAAGAGAATTGAGGGTCACTTGGCTAGAAGAAGCCTCTGGAGGAGCTGGCATGGAGAAAAAGTTAAGAGCAACTCATTCCATTTTGGACCATCAGTACTTGATTTGTGTGCTATCCGTAATCATATTCGCTTGATTTTCCTTATCAGAGTCTTTTTAAAAAACAGAACAATGGGGCAGGTCAGCAGGAGATGTAAGTTGGGAGAGAAGTCAGGTAGGGCAGGGGTTTAGGCAGGAGCCACAGGTGAGGTGGTGGTTGGATAGGTGAAGGTCAGGTGCAGTGGGGCAAAGAGCAGTGGACAACGCAGGCAGGAGCCTGGCTGAAACATGAGAAGCAGTTGTTAAGCAGTTGCTCCAGGAGCCAGGGCAGGGTCAAGATAAGAGGTGAGTGTAGCTGCTGAGGTCCACTGAAGGCCAGCATCTGAGACAAGCACCAAGGAAAACTCCCAGGGAAGCCATGTATTCCTAAAAAGAAACCTTTCCTCGTCTAAAGCACCAGGGCCTGTTAGGCAATGTTGAGTTCCTCTGTGTCAGGAGCCACGTCCTCATCTCTCCAGCCCCACTCACGGACCATGTCTGTGGGCAGTGCCACAGGCTTCTGGCATTCAAACCTTCATCAGCTCCGCCTGCCTTCTTTCCCCCATGAGACACCAGGACCCTCAGAATCTTCCCTCTCATCTGAAATTTGGAGTTCGGGCTGGGTCTCTGGACTGGACTTTGACACTACAGACTATTTTGATAGAGGTGGTGACTATGGTGAGAGAAAAGTGGGGTCATTTTTTTTGTTAGAACCTTGGCCATCTTGAAAAATCAATTCCCCCACTTATGTGGGAACATTTTTAAAGGAATTTTAAATAAAGGAAAATAGGATATCTACCAGTGAAATACCTTAAGAAGGTAGAATTAGAGAAAACTGGTTATTCACATGCAATAGAATAAAATTGGACCCCTATCTTACACCACTCACAAAAATCCACTCAAAATGGATTAAAGACTTAAATATAAAACCTGAAACTGTAAAACTCTTAGAAGAAAACTTAGGGCATGTCAAACTTCTTGACATTGGTCTTGGCAATGGTTTTTTGGAATTGACACTAAAAGCACAGGCAACAAAAGCAAAAATAAACAAGTAGGACTACATCAAGCTAAAAAGTTTCTGCACAGCACAGGAAACAATCAATAAAATGAAAAGGCAATCTACGGAATGGGAGAAAATATTTGCAAACCATGTATCTGATAAGAGATCAACATCCAAAATATATAAGGAACTCATACAACTCAATAGCAAGAAAACAACTCAATTAAAAAATGGGCAAAGGACCTGAACAGATATTTTCCAAAGAAGACATACAAATGGCCAACAGGTATATGAGAAGGTGCTCAACATCACTAATTATCAGGGAAATGCAAATTAAAACCACAATGAAATATCGTATCACACCCGTTAGGATGGCTACTATCAAAAGGACAAGAGATAACAAGTGTTGGCAAGGATGTGGAGAAAATGGAACACCTGTGCACTATTGGTGAGAATGTAAATTGGTACGGCCACTATGGAAAATAGTACGGAGGTTCCTCAAAAAATTAAAAAGAGAACTCCCGTATGATCCAGCAACCCCAC
The DNA here is from genome assembly GCF_057802395.1 of Ceratotherium simum simum. NCBI lineage: Eukaryota > Metazoa > Chordata > Mammalia > Perissodactyla > Rhinocerotidae > Ceratotherium > Ceratotherium simum. Next base: position 11,900,359 of record NC_141910.1, on the reverse strand, counting down.
TTCCGGGATATATCTAAAGGAAATAAAATCAGAATCTTGAAGAGACATCTGCACTCCCATGTTCACTGCAGCATTTTTCACAGTAGCCAAGATACGGAAACAACCTAAGTGTTCATCAACAGATGAATGGATAAAGAAAATGTGGCACATATATACAATGGAATATTATTCAGCCTTAAAAGGAAAGGAAATCCTACCATTTGTGACAATATGGATGAACCTGGAGCCAAACACAGAAAGACAAATATACATGATCTCATTTATATGTGGGATCTAAAAAAAGAAAAAGTCAAACTCATAGTAACAGAGTAGAATGGTGGCTACCAGAGGCTGAGGGTTGAAGGAAAAGGAAAGATTGATCAGAGGGTACAAACTTTCAGTTATAAGATGAGTAAGTTCTGGAGACTTAATGTACAACATGATGGCTATAGTTAATAATAATGTGTTGTATATTTGAAATTTGCTAAGAGAGTAGATCTCAAGTATTCTCACGACACACACGCAAATGTAACTATGGGGGGTGATCAGTTTGATCGTGGTAATCATTTCACAGTGTATACACATATCAAAGCATCATGCTGTATTCCTTAAATATATACAATTTTTATTTGTGAAAAAATAAATAAAAATTAAAAAATTAGTGCCCACGGAATTCCTATTTTAATAAACTTATTAATCACAATGTTTCTCTTACACACACACACACACACACACACACACTTGCACCGAGAGTTCATAGTGACTAATCCATTCGGTTCTGCTGGTTATGGTGTTAGAGAAGTTTGAGGCAGCGTCTTCAAGGGTGGTAGAGTTAAGTTGCCTCTAAGATATTCTATTCTCAGAGCCCCAAAGTCAAAGGAGTTTGCACAGACCCCTCCCTGTGAAGATAGTTATCTCTCATTCTTGCCTGGCCAGGCCACGTTTGCTCTTGGAGTGATGATTTGAAGTACCAACATCCTGCAGGACCTGATCTGGTCTGGAAGGAGAGCAGATGTGTTTTATGCTAATAGTCTTTGATCTGGTTGGGTATATTTATTCATCAGGTATGTCTTCCGGTACTTAACACAAATGCATACCCTCAGCCACTCTTTGTAAACCATTTCTTCTTTCTTTGCAGTCTTACTGTAATGGAAAAATTTTCCTTTCTTTTTAAAATTAATTTTGTTATAATTTTTTAAATAACAAGAGTAACATATATTCATTGTAACCAGAAAGATAATGCTAAGATCTGTAGAGAAAAACTTAATAATCCCTGCCTCCCCAACCTCTCCCTTCTCACCCTCTGGAGGTAATAACATGTGTGAATAGCCTGGTGTGTACTTTCACACATCTTCCTTCCTCCATGATCTTCCTATACACACATGCGTGCACACACATACACATGTACATGCACACTATGGCCTTTGCGTGTATCCTTATTTTTATAGAAACACAAAAACCTTTACAAAACTTTCATATTTCTTATGTAGCTTTGTCAGCAATAGCAGCTTCTATTAATTAACCATTTTAATAATAAAAAATTAGATTCAAAATCACAAAATCTCAAGCTTAGTAAGAATTCTTCATATCCCTTATTATAAGTATAATTATCTATGTGTTAGTAATTTGTTTAATGTTTTTCTCCCAAGCTAGACTGTAAACTCCAAAGGGAGGGCCTTTGTCTGTCATTTTCACCATTGTACAGTGCCTAGCACAATGCTTAACTCAGTAAATAGTTGTTGAATACATAATTGGTTTGTTCATGTAGTCCAGCGGTTTAAAATTTTTAAATGTATTTTAGAGCTGTATTTTTTTTATTGAGGTCACATTGGTTTATAACATTGTGTAACTTTCAGGTGTACATTCTTATATTTCAGCTTCTGTATAGACTGCATTGTGTTCACCAGCCCAAGTCTAGTTTCCATCCGTCACAAATGTGCCCCTTTACCCCTTTTGCCCTCTCCCCACCCCCAGCCCCTCTGGTAAAACTATCAGTCTGTTCTCTGTATCTGTGTGTGTTTGTTTATCTTCCACATATGAGTGAAGTCATACGTATTTGTCTTTCTCTGTCTGACTTATTTGGCTTAGCCTAATTCCCTCAAGGTCCATCCATGTTGTCACAAATGGCACGATTTCATCTTTTTTTTTATGGCTGAGTAGTATTCCACTGTATTTTTACACCACATCTTCCTTATCCATTCACCCATTGATGGGCACTTGGGTTGCTTCCATGTCTTGGCTATTGTGAATAATGCTGCAATGAACATAGGGGTGCATATATCTTTTCAAATTAGTGTTTTCATGTTCTTTGGATAAATACCCAGAAATGGAATAGCTGGATCATATGGTATTTCTATTTCTAATTTTTGAGAACTCTCCATACTGTTTTCCATAATGGCTGTACCAGTTTTCATTCCCACCAGCGGTGTATAAGGGAGAAATATATGTTTTAAAGGCAGATTTATCAAGGTATAATTTATATACAGTCAAATTCACCCTGTTTAGTGTTATGAGTTTTGACAAATATATACAGTCATAACCACCACCACAACCACAGCAGTTCTGATCTGCAGCAGACACAAAGGGTCATTGCTAAAAAGGTCTGTCAATACTAATGGTATAGGATATAAACCACAATTTTTTAATAGACTCTAGCAAAACATTAAAAAGAATGTAGTTGTATCAGAGTAAAAGAAGCACCATTGTGATATGACAATAACTATTTTAGCAGAACAGACCTGAGGAATCATTTATTCCAACCCTCTCATTTTGTAGATAAGGAAATCTAGTCCAGGGAGATTAAGTGACTTGCTCAAGGTGACTGATAGATAGAGGACTGGAATGAGCATTGCCTAATGTCCAGTCCTAAATTCTTTCCATTTCATCATGTGGATTCTGAATTGCTCAATGATATATGCAGCTGAACATTTATTTCTGTTCTTGCCTGTGACTTGCTGTTGTACCTAGAAAGTCAGTTTTTTCTTTATCTGCCTTGCTGGTGGGGCCCCAATAATCAGGGGCCTCACCCTGCACTGGTACCCCTGTGTATAGAAGAAGGCTGTGATCCCTGGCTCTAGTAACCTTCTTTTTTGAGATCTTTGTCTCTTCTTTGACATATGTCAATTAAAAAGTCCATTTGAAGCATGAAACTATTCATGATTGGTGAAGATCACACTTTGAGTACTATCTTAGTAACAGATTTTTGACAGAACTGAAGAGATTTGGAAGCAAGGTTTTGTTTTGTCCAGTATTTCAACAGCAAAGGAGTTAAGAAATGGACAAAAAGCAACCATTTTAGCAACAGGCAGGACATTGTTGACTTTTAGACAGAGAGGCTAGACGGCATGTAGCCATCCTTCCCTGTTGCCTGGCCCCCGCAGGGCTGACCAAGCTCCAGACACAGAGGATGGGGGCGGACAGTGTGCTGCGGGACTGGTGTGGCTCTAGAGACGGAATCTTCATTATTAGCGTGGGGAGGTGAATAAGACAAAACAAGTTACCTTTGGTTTCCGTCTCCAGGATGTCAAGGTCTTCCATTCACATTTTTTTTCTAGCCTTTTTAGCATTGTCTTAACAGTTCTGAGAACAGATTACCTTAAAAATGTGTTTGAAAGGTGTCTCTTTGGAAGAAGGTGCTAAGGGGAAGCAACCGCTCTCTGGTCCCTCCTCCCATCTGAGTAATTATGCTTCTGGTTTTCTTAACAAAGCTGAAGAGGTGACGGCTCCTGGCACCGCATCAGGCTAGAGAAAGCTGCTTTTGCAGGCTTCAGCCTGTCACTTCTCACTAGATGAGGCAAGCAGGCAGTGGCTCTCTAGGATTTCAGCTTTATTAAGTGCCAAATAGAAACAGATATCGCTTGAGCAAAAGAAAAACAGTAGAAGCCTGTATTTTGACCTGAGGCCTGGAAGCTATCAATTTGAATTAGCAGAGCAGCCCCGGTCTAACATGGACCAGCCCAGAGCAGTGTGAAGTGCAGGACTAATAAATAGGGATCCCATGAAGATTCTGTTAAGTGTTGCCTCCCAGGCTAAAATATGTAGTTAATAGGCACTGGCAGGCATGCTCTCTGATTATGGGGAAACCATCCAATTTGGCTATGGTTTTGCATGCCTATAGGGGTCAGGTTCTAAAGTCAACTGGCGTAATTTGATGTCTAATGGCAAAGCTTCTTAGTTATGGGAATGAAAGCTACCTAAAAGTGCTTGGAGGCTTGAGCTGAATGGTGAGACCCTAATAGCAGCTTGTTTCTCTGACCTTTTCTAGCTGGGGCTTGCTGACTTGGGGAGACCTCCCCAGAGAACAGACCCCCAGGGACTGCTTTCAGTGGCTCTCAATCCTGGGAGATAAGTCAAGTGGGAAATCTGCAGGATACACAGCTCAAAGGGCCCATCTTCTATGCCCTATTAGAGAATGTTAGCCTTTGCACTCTGCATTTTTTATTCCTTCTTTTTTGTCTTTCTTGTATATTTATTTAGCTAACATTATTTTCTTCTTTTTTTGCCTATTTTATCTTTTGAACTTCTGTTTTTTAATCTTTCATGTTTTATATTATTTATCCTTAATATTTATTCTGCTTCCTAATCTCTTTTCTGCTACTTTATCTTAACGCCATGATAATCACACAATTTTGTTCTTGGTATACTCATTTTACTAACTTTATTTATTTCCACATAATGTTTCATCTGGCTTTGACTGTAACTTTACAACAGGACAGAGAAGTGGAGCCACAAATGGGATGGTTGTGAAGAGGGTCCTTGGCCAAATACATAAAGAGGAAACTTTTCTCCTTGAAAAGGCCTTTTCAGCAACCCAAAGCAATTTGCCCAGTTTTTCCAAAGTTGAATTTCCTTTCACCAAACCCCCTTGGCTTTGTTACTCAGTAGATCTTCAAGTCTAGGAAAATAATATCTGCAGGTACTCATGACGTCTGAACTATTGGAACTTTCTGCAGCATCTTGCTTCATGGTTGTAAAGGGGAAGGAGTCCGAGGAGGGAGTCCTCAGGGCTGGGGGAGGCAAGTTTGGTGGGACTGGAACAGTCATATGTGGCAATTAGTGGAGGTAATCATGTTTGTAATCCTTGAGCTAATGGTATAGCAAGACTGAAAATTTGTTCATAATTAAAGCTGGCAAGAGAGTTCTTACCCGAGGGAATGAGAAAGAGTGAAAACCAAAGGAGAAAGCCAAGGACAGGGAGCATCAGTAATGAGAGTCCTGTGCTACTGTGGAATGATGAAGATGTGGAATGGAATGAATGGAATGATGTGGAATGACAAAGATGATCAGTGGAATGATGAAGATGATCCCCTTGAGGCCTATTGGGTAACCCAGGCTGTCCCCACCCCAAGTAACAGTTTCCTCTGAAAGGCAGAATCAACCCCAGCATTAACTCTTGGGGAAGTCAGGACCTTTCATGGAAAAGGGCAAGGGAAAATGGTCCCCAGGTCAGCAGCAGAGGGTGATCTCATCTCTTGCTGGGTCTTGACCTGCCTGTGGGTGGATGAGGCTGGGAGGTAGCCCTGAAGTGGGCTTCAATCTGAAGATGGATGAACCATATTCTGTAAACCAGATTACCAACTTCATGACATTCCCTTTTGCTGTTTTCTGGGAAATCTTTCAAGGTTTTAGTACAACACTATTTAAATGTTTTGGCCGTGACTCAGTTGTGTTATTGAAGCTGTGTTTCTCAAAGTAGGTCTGTAGACGCATATTTGTGAAGGAGTCTTCCACAAGAATTTCCAAATTTTGTGTTTTTGTTTTGAAAATAATCTTAAAAAAGTTAAAATGTTCTACCACATTATTTTAGTGCCTGAGGCTGAGTTTGGTGACAACTGAAGGACAAATATCATCATGGTATGCTATGAGAATAAAGATTTTGTGGTAAATTTGAATTAGATTAAGGTGGTGGTAAAATTGATCAATTTCCCGGCCCAAGGGTACTGCAGGCATCTTCAGTTCCAAAGACCCTCTGTCATTTCAAGTGATGGTCCCAATATTGTTCAAAGTCAAAAGAATCAGGTCGACAGGATGTGAAGCATAAGACATGCAAATAGTAGATCTATTAAACCCGACATCAGCAATTTAGTTCCAGCAAAACATCATCCATCACATTGATGTTTCAATTTGAACTCCAGTGATTTTGTAGGTTTGTTTGTTTTTAATTTGTAGCTTTGTTTGGGTTTTAAAGTAATTTAAGAGCTATATGTCTAGAAAATTTGTACCTAGTTTTATATTTGCTCATTTTTAAAGTAACATAATAAAAATAATGTAGATCAACAGTAAGAGTTTATGGAAATCTTTTTCTTTACAGGATATTCAAACATTATTCAAGTTCAGAAACCTATTATAGAGAACTAATGGCAGGTTCTTATGTCTATTCTTTCTGTCCCAGGTTAAAGGGGTCACAGCCCCTCTTGAGGCTGGTGACAGAGGCAATTAATGAGAGATAAGGGAAGAATCTGGGATGAGTTAGATATTTGTGGACTAGCTCATCCTCTCCATGTGGATAATTTCCCTTCAGTCTCAACCTTGATGAATTTTATTTTATTTTGTTAAGGAGGCTGATAGATTTTTTAGGCCTTATGGGACATCTGAGTTCTAAGAAAATCAGGAGAGAGTTTTAAGTGTTGATCAAACCAAATGGGGTAAAGGTGGATATTGGGGTAAGTGTAGAAAACTAGAAATTTAGGTTCATAGAGATGAGATGAAGCTTATGTGTGTCTGGAACAAATGAATGTGTGTGTATGTGTTGAAGTTCCCAAGATATTTGTCTACAGGTGTCTGTGAGCTGGTGGATGGGGTATGTGGCTGAATGGCATCACCCTCTTTCCCCAGAAGGGTTTGGTCTGGGGCTTCCCTGGGTTCTCCCAGGTGTAAGTCCAGATGTGTTCTGGGGTTGGAGACAAGCTCCCACAACTGCTTCTCAGAACTATTACTTTCCATTGCAATCGAGTGTTGGGGTGACCATGGTGCTGCTGGGAGGCCAGCACTCCTTCTACCACCTCTTCTACTGTTTATTTCAGTTCTGTGTCATGGTTGTTTAAATATGTATATAGGATGGAGAAGTAGGTCTTGGTCAAAGTTTTTCTGGGAAGAGTGAAAGACCAGATGAATCCACACGGATAGATGTAGTTGGAGGGAGAATGCCAAGGATTAATGACACTTGTGACATGCTCTCTCCAGGGCTTGGTGCTGATTAGTGTAAGCCTTGGTGTACCAGAGGATGACTGACAGATGCTGTAAGCTACCTCTAGTTCCTCAATATACTGGTCAGCTGCTGGGCAGTAGTTCCCTGACGTACAGAAACATCCTATAGATATTGTGAAATGGACTCTTCTGGACGCAGTAGTAGAGTGACAGTACAGGTGTGTTATCTGTTCACTGGGCAGCAGCAGCAGTACTGGTCTATGACCTGCTCAGTGTATCCTCCCTGACCCTATCTGTGGGTGATGAGTGGTAGATAGGTGAACTAGAAAATGGAGAGGCTTTGAATAATACTTTCTAGAATAAAGATACAAATTGAGATCCAAGGTTTTCTTATTCTACTTTCTTATAACAACCTGTAATTTTCTTTTATTACCTATAATAGTTTGTAATGACATATTTGTGCACTTAATTGATTAACGTCTGTCATGCGTTCTATATTTTAAGCTATACAAGGGCAGGGATTGTATCTACTTTTACTTGCCAGTGGAGCCCAGTGGCTACCACAGTGCCTGAGAGGGTTTTCAACAAATTCTTTAAGAATGACTGACTGACTGCTATTCCTGGTTATAGGTATTAGTTATCTATTGCTGCATAACAAATTATCCCAAAACTTAGCAGCTTAAAACAACAAATATTTATTATCTCACGATTTCTGCGGGTCAGGGATGTGGGAGTTTCTTAGCTGGGTGGTTCTGGCTCAGGGTCCCTCATGAGATTGTAGTCAAGATATTAGCCAGGCTGCAGTCATCTGAAGGCTTGACTAGGGTTGGAGGATACACTTCTAAGACGGCTCACTCTCATGGCGGTTAGCAGAAGGTCTCAGTTCCTTTCCTGGATGTTGGTGGAAGGGGAGAGAAAGAGAGAGAGAGAGAGAGAGAGAGAGAGACGAGCAGCAATGCCTTTTTAAAAAACAGGCTCTTCAGGCTCTTTTTTCTTCTTTTTAAAAATTGAGCTGTGATTCACATACCATAAAATTCACTCTTTTAAAACGTATAATTCAGTGGGGGTTTTAAAGTACATTTACAAGGTTTTGCACTGTCACCAGTATCTAATTCCAGAATATTTTCATTGTCCCCAAAAAAGAAACCCCATAGCCATTAGCAGACATTTCCCCTTCCTCCCTCCTCCCAGCCTGTGGTACCATTTATCTACTTTCTGTTTCTATGAATGCTTATTCTGGACATTTTGTATAAATGGAATCATATAATATGTGGCCTTTTGTGACTGGCTTCTTTAACTTAGCAGAATGTTTTCAAGGTTCATCATACTGCAGCCTGTATCAGTACTTTATTCCTTTTTATGGCCAAATAATATTCCACTACATGGTTATACCACATTTTGTTTATCCATTCATCAGTTGATTGACATTTGGGTTGTTTTCACTTTTTAGATATTATGAATAATGCTGCTGTGAACATTTGTCTACAAGTTTTTGTGTGGATATATGTTTTCAATTTTCTTGGGTATATACCTAGAGATGGAAGTGCTGAGTCATATGGTGACTCTGTTTAACTTTTTGGGGAACTGCTAAACTATTTTCCAAAGTGGCTGCACCATCTATATTTTGACCAACAACATAAAAGGATTCCAATTTCTCCACATCCTCACCAGTAGTTGTTATTATCTGTCTTTTTGATTATAGTCATCCTAGTGAGAAGTGATATTTCATTGTAGTTTTGATTTGTATTTCTATTTTCCTAATGCACAATGATGTTGAACATCTTTTCATGTACTTATTTTCATGTGCTTTTCATGGGCCATTTATATATCTTTTTTGGAGAGAAATCTGTTCAAATCCTTTGTCCATTTTTAAATTGGGTTGTCTTTTCATTAGTGAGGTGTAATTATTTTATATATTCTAGATGCAAGGCCCTTATCATATATATGATTTACAAATATTTTGTCTTTTCATTTTCTTGATAGTGTCCTTGGAAGCACAACATTTTTTAATTTTTGTGAAGTTCAATTTATCTAATTTTTCTTCTGCTGCTCATGCTTCTGATGTCTAAGAATCAAATCCAAGGTCATGAAGATTTATCCCTATGCTTTTATCTAAGAGTTTTATAGTTTTTTATCTTACATTTAGGTTCCATTTTGAGTTAAATTTTGTATATCCTGTGAGATAGGGTACAAATGAATTCTTTTGCATGTGGATATCCAGTTGTCCTAGCAAAATTTGTTAAAAAGGCTATTCTTTCCCCCATTGAATTGTCTTAGTACCCTTGTTAAATATCAATTGACCATAAATGTACTGGTTTATTTCTGGACTTTCAACTCTATTCCATTGATCTACATGTCTATCCTTATGACACTACCACATAATTTTGATGACTATACCTTTGTAGTAAGTTTTGAAACTGGGATGTGTAAGTCCTCCAACTTTGTCCTTCCTTTACAAAATTGTCTTGCTCTTCTAGGCCCCTTGCATTTCCATATGAGTTTTAGGATCAGATTGTCAACGTCTACAAAAAAGCCAGGTGGGATTTTGATAGGCACTGAATCTGTAGATCAATCTGGGGAATACTGCCATTTTGACAAATATGAAGTCTTCCAATCCATGAATACGGATGTCTTCTCATTTGTTTAGGTCTCCTTTTAATTTCTTTCAATGATTTTACAGTTTTTAGCATACAAATCTTGCACTACTTTTGTTAATTTTATTCCTAAACATTTTGTTCATTTTGATGATTATAAATGAAATTATTTTTTAGTTTCATTTTCAGATTGTTCATTGCAGGTGTATAGAAATACAACTGATTTTTGTATAGTGATTTTGTATCCTGCAATCTTGGTGAGCTCATTTATTAGCTCCAGCAGGTGCAATGTGTTTTATGATCTAGTCTTGGAAACCACATAGCATCACTTGTGCCAGGTTCTACTCATTAGAAATGAGTCCAGCCCACACTCAGAAGAGGAGATTTAGGTCCCACTTCTTGAAGGAGGAGTGTTCTGTAACACATTGTTAAAAACAAGACAACAGGCCCAAAGTGAAGTCATTTATGCTAAGCTCCTGTCACCCAACCAAAATAGTTTCAGCTCTCTCATAAATGGAATCTTAAATTAGTCAATCAGGAATTGCCTGATCAGCACTAGTTAGGTAATCTGCCTGATGGACCCCTGTCATCCTCTAAAGGAAAGAAATTGTATAATAACCAATCTGCTTTTTTGCCCAGTACAACTTCCTTGTTCCTGCTGCCTTCTGCCTATAAAAGTCTTTCATTTTGTACAGCTCCTCAGAGCTCGTTTCTTTCTGCTAGGCTGGATGCTGCCCAATTCATGAATTATTGAATAAAGCCAATCAGATTGAAACCGGCAAAGAATTAGCTATTGATGAGCAAGCAGCTAGTAACCATGGGGGATAGGAATTGGCCACCTCAAACTATGTCTCTGCCTGAAAGACACTTTGGCCCCCACCCCCACCAACTGACCAAAGGAGTTTGGAATGGGAGGCCTGCCCCCAGAACAGCTCATTACCATAGACGTCTCCGGGTATCTGGAGGGTCCTTGCTAAGCCCATTCTTAGTTCTGGTTACCCTTTGTGAGAGACATCCACATTTGTAAAGGAAATCTCCATTTATAAGGGTGTCTTCTTCCCTCTGCCAGGAAGAAGGGGGAATGGCTTTACCTGGAAACTTATCAGAACAGAAGGTGAGGACTTAAATCTGCATGATAAACTTACCCATTGCTAACCGTGCTGTTTAGGCAATGTGGTATCTGACTCCCACTAGGTTCCTATGGATGACATCTCCCTGGAGACTGGGTCACCATGGTAATGGGTGTTTGAGCTATTTTTTTTCAGGAATTGGAACCCATTATCCACTTCAGGCCGGTTGAGACCACCAACTCATCAACTGGGCCCAAGCAGACATGTGTCCGATAAGCGGCCTTTTGACGTCAAGAGATTGGAACTCCACTCTCAGGGCATGCTAATGCCCCCATTTTGTGAACATGCCATTCTGTGAAGACACGTCCTAGGAAGAGGCATGAAGCCTGACTACACTTGCCCAGATCATCAATTAACTCATCTTTCCTCACCTCCAATCATTTCAGACCACCTTGCCCCCTACCCCATAAATATCCCCAAGTCCCTGTTTTCAGGGAAGCGGATTTGAGATTCACTCTCCCGTTTCCTCACTTGGCTGCCTTAAGATTAATAAACCCTCTCTCGTTCTGCAATCTTGTTGTCTCAGTGACTGGCTTTCCAGGTGGCGGGCAAAAACGGACCTGGTACAGTAACAAGATCTTTAAAATTTACTCAGTTGACTTTTATTTTTTAACAATATACAACACATACACAATTATTTTTAAAAATAATTCAGAAATGAAGTGTCACTGGTTTCCTCCAAATACATATCTCCTGGATAGAACTCTTACTCCAGGGGGGTAGATGGTAAGTTGTCTTTAAACATTTAGTTTATTACATAAAATGTTCACATGACATTTCTCTTTTGCATTAATTTTCTTCTTGTAGCCTTTTAAAGGTAATTTTAGCCTTTCATTCTATATGGATTGATATGTAAACTTTTTTTGTGTGTGTAGCTTTTTTGACCCTTGTCTTCCTGTTTCCTCTGCCCTTTTGCCACTGAAATTCAAACATGATTCCCCTTTTTAACACGACTTACCACTTTTCAGCGCCCATAGTCGGGAAGTCCTGTGTGGTTTAAATAAACCTCTTTCTTTTAGTCATGTAAAACCAGGGAAAGAAGGATGAAGCTGGGCCAAGCAGTAAAATATTCAAGTGATGAGGAAAAAAACAGGCATTGAGGGGAGAGAAAGGAGGGAGAGGAGGAAATGGAAGAAAGGTAGGGAAAATACAAATACTGAGAGAAAACTGGGAAGGAAGAGAGGTTAAAGAGAGAATCCTCCAAAAGCCAATTTGACCCAGAAACTTCAGGAAGTCGTAACTAACCCTGTTCCCACAGTGGTCAACCATTTTATTGTGTTAACTCAGAATTTAGGCGCCATTAGTGCTTAACTACTTTGACATTGTTGGAATATTGCACCATGAAGCACTTTACTGTAAGGTGACACAAGAATCTGGCCATGCTTCTATGAATTTTACATGGAGCTTTCCACGTGCAGGAGTGTCCACAAATGTAATCTGAAGATGGACTCAGGACTGAGGTCCTAAAGGAGGCTGTAGTGAAATTTTCAGTGACTCAGACCCCCTTCTGAAGATTTTAATCTGAGCCAAGCCTCTTGCTCTGCTCTAGTGGAGCCTCTCTGCTAATCCAGTCAGGTACAGTTTACTACATCATTTTGGAAGGGAGAGTGATTTCAGATTTTATCTAATTCAACCTCTTCTTGGCTTCACCACATTCTGCTGTGGGTAAATTAACCACCTTGTGTCTCAATTTCCGCAAATGTAAAACAAGGTTAAAATATTACCTACTTCAAATAAGTATTATGAAAATTATATAAATCAGTATGACATACATAAATGTAAAGCACTTTGAACCACGCACATAGTAAGTGCTTAAAAAATGTGAGCTATTATAACAGAATTGACAGATTAAACCTATTATTGCAAATATCAACTGTTCCTCTATACCAGCAGATCTCAAGGTTTGGTGTGGGGACCAATTGGGGTGTGTGTGTTCTCAGAGACCCTTTTCAAGGGTCCGTGAAGTCAAAACTATTTTCTTAATAATATTGAGATGTTATTTGCCCTTTTCATTCTCATTCTCTCTAGAAGATGCAGTGTTTTCCAGATTTACATGAAAAGTGATAACGTTAACATAAAGAAGCAGCTAGAGAATCCAGCCAGACATTAAAGAGATTTTTCTTGTTAAACTTTTTTGAAAAGTTATTTGTCATGAAAATGTTATTTATATGTAATGTATTAAATATTTTAAAAAATTTGTTTTAATTTCTAATACTATCAATATCTATATTACCTACAGAAACAATAGCTCTTTGGGGCCTCAATAATTTCAGAGTGTAAAGCGTCAAGTTTTACAAGTTTGAGAACCAGTGTTCTGATGCTACTGGTAACTGAACAAACGTGGACGCCTTGTGATCGCCACAACTTCATGCTTTCCAGCCTCTATGCATTTTTCTCGCGGTTTCCTGTCTGCACTGAACTTCTCCCATTTCTGCCTAAAAGTCCTACCCCGCCTTCAAGAGCATCTTGTTCTCCTTGAAGCTGGTCCAGATTTCCACCCTCCTTGGCACCCTCTTTCCGGGCTAGGCTCTCGGCGGAAGGTCCGGGGCTCCCTCGGACACTTGCCCTTCCTAGCCTTGGGTATCACTCTGAATTGACTGAGACTCTCTAGCGGGTCAGGTCTGGGTTTCTCCAGACCTCGGCACTCCTCCCGGCACCAGCCTCTCCCAGCCACCATATTCACCAACTAAGAGGCGCTGCCTGGGCTCCGCTAGGCCGGGAGAGTCACCAGGCACGACAAGCGAGGCCTTCAGAGCCCAGCAGCGGCGACCGGACACCGAGAGAAAACCGCCCGGCGCCCAGCCCCCGCCCACCATGGTCCCGGGAGCGCCCTGCCGCGTGACGGGCGGAGCCACGCGAGCACAGGGGGCGTGGCCTCCATGCGCGCGGGAAAGGGGCCGGCGCCGCCTGCGCGCGCACAGGCGGCGGCCGCGCGCAGCACGCTTGGGGCCGGATGGCGGCGGCGGCGGCGGCGGCGGCTGGAAGCGGGACGCCCCGGGAGGAGGAGGGGCCCGGTGCGGAGGCAGCGGCCCCGCCGCCCCAGGCCCCGACGAGTGCGCCCGGGGCTCGTCTGTCGAGGCTGCCTCTGGCGCGAGTGAAGGCCTTGGTGAAGGCGGACCCCGACGTGACGCTCGCGGGACAGGAAGCCATCTTCATTCTGGCGCGAGCCGCGGTGCGGCGGGAGCGCCAGGGACACGGAGGGCGGGGCCTCGGGTCGTCAGAGGGGCGGGACTTAGCGGCGTCTTGGGCCGGATTTGGGGAGGGCGGGGTGTGCTGAGGACAGGGAGGGGAAGGAGCTGCTGGGGCCGCATTCTGAGATGTGAGTGGAGGGAGGGAAGACAGGAAAAGGGTCACATACCATGGTTATGTTGGTTTGTTGACATACCTGCGTCTTCATGAGGGCCTGGACAGCGACTTTAATTTGCATCTCCAGTGTCTAACACAGAACATGTAGGAGTCTCAAATGAATGAGTGGGTTGAATTTACAAGTGAGGGAGGAGGAAGGGGAATAGGCCTTCATGAAGTCCAGGACAACCTTCAGCGTCCTGAGAACCTCCCCATGCGTCTGAGCCCCCTTTCATCCCTCTCCCTCTCCTCAAGCAGGAGCACTCACCAGAATTGTGCTAGAACCCATGGGTACAACTCTCCTTGTTTGCTTCACAGGAACTGTTCGTGGAGACCATTGCAAAAGATGCCTACTGCTGTGCTCAACAAGGGAAGAGGAAAACCCTGCAGAGGAGAGATTTGGGTAGAGTGTCACAGTGGTATCTTGAATCTGGGGGCAGACAAGGGAGGGCTGGGCCAGGCTTTCTGTTTCACTGGTTGAGAAGGCATCACTGCAAAAAGAGAGGTGCCGCAGGGTCTTTCTATCATGTGTTCTGTTGGACTGCCACAGTGCCAGAAAGCCCCACCTTTAGAATCTATATACTTTGGGTGGCTGGAGAGGTGCGGGTTGGAGAACAAAAGGAGTCTAGGTGTTGCCAAAGCTAACTAGACCCCTTTATACCCTCTGCCATATTGTACCAGGCTTGACATTTCTTTTTCCCCTGGAAACTGAGGGTTTGATTTCTGACTCTTCTTTCTAGTTGGTGACCCTCGCACATGTGTAAACTTGCATATACTGTCATCTTACTGCCCTGCTACATTGCCAAACTCTTCTCTGATGACTTTCAGAGCAAAGAAGTTCCCCCCCCACTGAACAGTATTTACCCATGCTTTTCTTGCTCTTGTGGAGAGACAGCTGATATGTAAGACTTGGAGGTGGAGTAGGAATGAGTCTCAAGACAGCAAAGAACAAATTTTATAAATGCCCTTCACTGTGTGGGTTGTACTTTTTTAAGGGGCTGATGTCCAAATGACCAGAGTTGGTCAGATGTCCCTTTATCTTGTGTTTCAGATAATGCAATAGAAGCTGTGGATGAATTTGCTTTTCTGGAAGGTGAGTTCTCTGTCAATGGGTAATCATTTCCACCTGTCCTTCCATGCTAATGATCTGAGTTCAAAACCTTATAAAACTGGTGAGATTTAGCAATTTTAATTCTAATTCCCTTTGGAATTAGAACTGTTTCCTGAATGTTGCTATCCATACAAAATGGAAGAGAATATAAAGATCCCAGTGGAGTTAGGTGGACTCAGAAGTTTGCTTACTACTTTGATTTCCATCTCTAGATATGTCTCCTTCCCTCATCATAATGCTAGAGATCAGAAACAGTTGCTAACATTTAAAGGGTTGCTTCTGTTCCTTTTTCTTCTTTAACAATCTGTGTAAAGTGATGATTTTGCTGCAGTGAGATTCTGTATTTTCCTGTATCTGTTTGTTCTTAGGAATTTTGGATTAGCTCATGTGCTAACTAAATCTTGTCATTGAAATAGAAAATATTTGAAATACCTCATCTTATCTACCTTCTCTTTCCTAAATCTGATCAGCTTACTCCTCTGTACGCATATTCTGGTTGAATAGTTGTGTGAAAGCCGTGCACCTTCAGTTCATTCTCATCTGTACCATACCTGCCTCTGGTATACTGTGGCGTAGCTTTACCATACCGTACCAGAGTGTTCGCATTACTTCCTTCAAGCCTCGTTGGCTGTTTTTACTCCTTTGTTCTGCATCTGTACATCAACCTAGGCTTCTGGCCTTTTTGATATATTCTTTTAAATGTTTTTTAAGATACATTCCCATGGTCAGCTTCAAACCTAGATTATTGACTATTCTCTTAATTTGTAGATCTTTCTTAAGCCTTCTTTTCTGTTTACTCATTTTTCTTAAAAATAACTTGTTAGCTGCCTACCTAAGGCAGGCAACTTCCTGTGACTGACTTCCTGTCAGTTCCCCAATCAAAAATGTTTAGGGGCTACTTTACCTGTTCATTTTTAGTTACCAGCTTTTCAAAGAGGTGAGCGATATGATCAAATTCGTATTTTAAAGATATAACACTACCGACCTGTGGATAATAAGTTGGAGGGTGCCGGGAATAGAAATGGAGAGACCTTATGCAGTTTCCCAGTCTAGCCTCTACCACGGCATGGTGCTTAGCTTGGATTTTTAATAAATGGCCATTTATTGAGTGGTGGATGTGTTCATTTTCATCTTCTGATCCAATAATCTCGGTAATTGAATCCCTCTACTCTGCTGTACATTAGTAGATCGGAGTTTTGGCCATTTTAGACCTTGTGGATTCAATCAGTATATATTATTTTCTGCCTGGTAAAATAAATGTTTTATATCCATAGATGTGTATGTTCTAAATAGAAAATTATGATTTTTTCTTTTTTAGTCAAGGCAATATATATTCATGCTTAAAAAATCAAATAGTTACCTAATGGCTTATAATGAAATGCAGCTGCTGCCTCTCACCCTTTTGTTGTTTCTGTTTTTAGCTTTTCAGGTGATTACTTAGATATTTCTAAATATTATGCTTTGTCTTTGATTTATTGACTGTGGATGTTATCTGTTGACTTCCTGCTATGATCAGTAAACATTTGGCTAACCTATACTACCCCATAAATCCCTTCCCTCCTTTCTGATTTTTCATAGTTATATCATTATTTTTAGTTCCTTTGTTACCTTTTCAGTTTACGTAACATACTAAAATATCTATTTTTTTTGTTTATTCCCCACTTTGTGAGATATGACTATTGGTGCACCTATCCTTTCCCATTTTTAGCCCACTTCTAACTGTCACTTTGTGTCATCTATACTTGTACTTTGACATTGTCGAGGCTGATAACATATCTTCTTATCGTAATTAAATCTTCTGTGCTTTATCTGTAGGTTGAGTGTGGAAGTTGAAAAACAGTACTGTGAACAGTCCTTTTCTACCCTCTCTGTCTTTTAATCCCCTACAGGTCCCCTCCCTGCCGGCAACTCTTATTAGTCTCTTGTGTAATCTTTTATGCAAATATGTTTATATATGTATATTTATATTTTTAAGCCTTCCCTTATGAAATGTAACACAAAGAAAAAATGTGAAGTCAATAAATAATAAAATGAACACCATTGTAACCACCAACTAGGCCAAGAGGTGGAATACTGTCAGCCCCCAGAAGCCCCATATATGTTCCTTCTTTGTCATAAGTCTTTCCACCGCTTTCCTGACATAACTGTATCCTGACTTTTTGGTAATTACTTCCTTGATTTTTCTTTGTAGTTTTACCACATAAGCATGTATCCCTAAATACTAGGATTTAGTCAAATTGCAAATGCTGCATCATTGTTTATAAGAGAGATTGGCATTTTTTTTTCATATTGAATGTGAGCCTCATACAAATTAGTTGGAGAGTGTACCCTTTTTATCTGTTCTCTGGAAAACTTTGTAAGATGGGAATTATTTCTTTGAATGTTTGGTGAAATTCATCAGTGAAGCCATCTGGGCCTGGAATTTTCTTTGTGGGAATATTTTTATTGATTCAGTTTTTTGAATGTTTCCGGGACTATTCTGGTTTTATTTTCTTGAGACATTTTTTCCCCCCAAAGAGTTATAGTTTTTGTAAGAATTTGTGTTTTATCTAAATTTATTGACATAAAGTTTTTCACAGTATTCTCTTATTATCTTTGTAATGTAAATAAGATATTTATTGATGTCCTCTTTTTATTCTTGGTATTATCAGAGCCTTTTCTCTTTTTCCTTGATCACTTTCACTAGAGGTTTGTCCCTTAGGCTTTTCAAAGACGTAACCTTTGGTTTTGTTGATTCTTTCTAATATATTTTTGTTTCATATTTCATTAGTTTCTGTGCTTTATTATTTGCTCTTTTTAGATTTTTTTGCATTTAATTTGCTGCTCTTTTCTAACTTCCTGAGATGGATCTTTTGTTCATTAATTTTTAGCTTTATACATTTAAGTTATAAATTTCCTGCTACATACTGCTTTAGCTGTATTGTACAAGTTTTAATAGGTAGTATTTTCATCATCATTTGGTTTGAAATATTTTTAAGTGCTTTTTTTTGGCCTGTGCATTATTTAGATGACTATTTCTTAATTTCCAAAAATATGGGAATTTTTTAGTTATCTTTGTTGTTAATGATAATTGTATTGTGTTCAAAAAATGTACTCTATTATTTCTGTCCATTGGAATATTTGAAACTGGGTTTATGGCTCAGCGTGTATGGTCAACCTTGTGAACATTGTGTGTGTGCTTGAAGAAAAGTGTGTTCTGTAGTTGTTGGGTGCAATGTCAAGTTTGGTTATTGTGTAGTTCAGATTTTCTCTGTTCTTAATGAATTTCTTTTGTCTGCTTCTTTTGTTGATTCTTGAGAGTTATGTGTTAAAGTCTTCTACTATGAATGCAGACTATTTCTACTTATATTTCTAGGTCTGTTTTTTCTTTATATGAGCCCATGTGATTAGCTGTATATAAATTTAATATTGTTATATATTGTTGGTGATTGAGACTTTTATAAGTTAACCATTGTTACTTCTAGTAGTGCTTTTTGCCTTAAAGTCTATTTTGTCTAATATTGTTAAAACTTAGCAGCTTTCTTTTGTTAGTATTTGCATGGTATGTATTTTTCATCATTTTATTTTTACCTTTCCATAGCTTTGTAAACAGTATATAATTGGATTATTTTTTAAAATTCAGGTTGACTGTCTTTAACAGGAGCACTTAGTTCATTTAAGTTTAATATAATTAGTGATACATATGGGTTTAAATCTACCATCTTATTTTGTGCTTTCTGTTTATCTTGCCTGTTTTATGTTTTATCTTTTTCTTTCCATTTTTTGCCCTTTTTTTGAGTATAATTTATTATTCTATTTTTTCCTCTATCAGTTTGGAAGTTATACATCTCTTCTTTTATTGTTACTCTGCCAGTTACTACATGCATCTGTAATTTATCAGAGCCTAATGTTAGTACCTTCCCCCTCATCCTGAACAAATGGAGTTTTAGAGTCCATTAATTCTAAGTTCCTCATCCCCCACTCACGCTGTTATCGTAAAGTATTTTTGTTTTGTCTTCATCAATCCACAAAAGGCATTATTATTGCTATATTATAAAGGCAAATGATATATGAATTTATCCATGTATTTATACTGTCTTTGCTCTTTTTATATTTCTTCTCCTCCATTTGTGATTATTTTCTTTCTTTCTGAAGTAAATCCTTTAGAACTTCCTTTAATATGGGTCTGCTGGTAGCTGACTCTTCTGGTTTTTTTTTTTTTGGTGTGAAAAAGCCTTGATTTTACTTTCGTTGTTGAAGGACATTTTGCTGAATATAGAAGTCTGGATGGGAAGTTACTTCTTTTAGCATGTTGAAGCTGTCCTTTTACTGTTTTTCGGCTTTCATTGTTTATGTTGAGAAATCAGTCTGTTAATCTTTTGAAGCTAATTTGTCCTTTTTTTTCTGTCTGCTTTTAAGATCTTCTCTTTGTCTTTGATTTCTCTATAATTTCACTCTGTGGTATCCAGGTGTAATTTCCCTTTTTGTAGTCTGCTTAGGCTTCTTAAATCTATGGATCGATGTCTTTCATCTGTCCTGGAGAAGTCTCAGACAGTATCTTTTCAGATATTCGCTCTGTTTTGTTCTTTCTCCTTTCTCTCTGGGATTCCTGTTAAACATATGTTAAAACTCAACCATAATTTTGCCTCTTTTTGATGCATTCTATGTAATTTTTCTGACCGGAAGAGAGAATTAATAATTCTCTCTTCAGTGGTTTTGTCTCCTTTAAACTTTTCTATTGATTTCTTAGTTTTAGTTTTTGTATTTTCAAGTTCTGTGAATTCTATTTAGTTATTTTCAGATCTCTTTTGTCACTTTTTATTGTTTGTACTTGTTGCAAATGTTTTGAAGCTTGTCTTTTATTTCTTTAAACATAGAAAGTACAATTGTGTAATGGTCTGTGTCTAAGCTAATATCCAAAGCCTTTTGAGGCTGGTTTATTTTATTTTATTTTTCTGTCTATTTCTGTTGGTAATGTCTCATGGTCTTTTCCCCTATATGCCTAGTTATCTTGGTATACTGGTCATTGTACTTGAGAAAATTATTTGTTGGATAATTTGAGGCCTGTATGATGAAACCTTTCTCCAAAGAAGATTTTTGTTTGCTTCTGCAAGGCACCTGGTGGCATGTATCAGTGCAGGACCTCCTTTCCAAATCCAAGACTTGAGGATTCTTTGATCACCGTGGTGATGTGAACCCTGACTACAGGCCATTGAGGAGGCTCACTTAATTCTAGTCCAGCCTTACTCTGAGGGTGTAGCCTTTTGGGACTCCAGCTTTTAAAAAGGGAGCGGTTATCAGACTTTCCCATTTGAGCAGACTCTCAGATTTGACTCTGGATTTTCTCAGCCTATGAAAATCACAGCACAGTTGCTCAGCTCTATCTTTTGGTTTGGCAAATGCCCTCAGGGCAAAAGCAGTTTTGGAAGCTGGATTTTCTTTGTGTTCTTTCCTTCTCTAGATTTTGAGTTTGCCTGTTCTTGATGCCTTTTCAATGTCTGAAGGATTTTCTTTTAAAAAATATTTTAATCATCTTTATCAGTTGGTCTCAGCAGTAATTTGCCATTATCAAAAACAGAGGCTGTTTTTTTAAAAAAAAATAGAGATATTTTTGCTTTGTTTTCTTATGTGTTCTTTTCCATGGATTATCTGTTTTATTCTAGGTATTTTTCTTATTTATTTATCTATTTAAATAAATTTTAATCTTTCACTATGTAGGCTTTCTTCAAGTGCCTGGTAATTTTCATTCTATTTAAGAATGAAAGAATAAGAAGACTGTTTGGAAGCCGTATATGTGTGTGTATGAGAGGGTGGCGTTTGTCTACAGTTTTACTTTGGAGTGGGCAGGAGTGGGGCCAGATTTTATGCTGTGGGCCTCTGAGGCCAGAATGCAGAAAGCTGTACTGTGGGGAGCTGGTATTTTCAGAAGCTGCTCTACTTCTCCAGGTAATTCATTTAGTTCTTTAGAAGAGAGCCCTCTGATTTTGTTTTCTAGTTAGGTTTAAATGCTGGTTTTCTGGCAGTGCTGCATGCAGGGAGGGTTGTGGGGAGATGGGGCCAGCCGTTTTTCATGTCGACCCTGGAGCCATTAACCTGTTTTAGTCTTGCGTCTCTTTCTGTCATTCCCAGTGTCTGGGTTGGAGCCTCCCCATGAGTGTTCTAGGCAGATGAGCTCCCACCTCTGCTGCAGCCCCCTCTGTGTTCATTCTAGGCTCATTTTCCTCTGCTCTATTTATAAACATACTTCAGTCAGATTTCTATTATTTAGCTTTTTGTTGAAATCTCTTGACTGCTGATGGGCCCCCGTTCTTTGTTGTAGATTTATACCTTTTTTAAACGTTTTTTCCTTTTGAATGGAATCTTGGATGGGAGGGCATACAAACTTGTGGGCTCAGTCTACCATCTTGAAATGGAACTTTCTGAAAAGATTATAAACTCTTTGCTGAGAACTTACCTCATTTATTTTGTATCACTCACCCCCTGCATGGACTCCACAAATGCTCATTAACCAACACAACTTCTTAGCCCTTTTCCCACCTCTAATTCTAACTCTCCAGACCAGTATTCTTAATTCCCAATTGCCCACCCCCTGTAATGATGTGTTTTGCCCCAAGGATCTTTTGGATCAATATTCTTCCAAATGAGTATTTTGCTCTTAGAGAACTACCAGTACCAGAGCAGGTTCCACTTTAACTTTGCCCAGCTTGTTACACTCATCCGGCTCTGGAGGCACCTTGCTTTACTCATTGCTCTTTGTGTTGTTAGGTACTTTGGATTGATTGCTGAGCCGGGCAGTTTTGTGAGCCTTCACCTGCATCCTTCAGCTAGTCCATCTGCAGGCCTCAGCTTTGAAGAACAGAGTCTTTGGAATATTGCACTTTCACACTTTCCTGTTCTATCTTCTGCCAAGCCGGGATAAGCAGACATCTCACCTGTTAGCTTTTTCTACAAGATCTTCCACTACTTGTGTCTTCCGTTTCTGGCCTGGATGCAGCTGCTGCTGCTTGGGGCAGAGATAAAGAAAATGATGTGTGTAGGTTGCTTAATGAATGATAAGGACCAGAATAAAGGTCTGTGATCAGCTTCAACTTAGTGTGTTGTATAATCTTGCCTTTGTTTTGGCCCCTGGAGAGCCCCATGCCCAGTCACAGACCCTTCTGATCTTCCCTGCCAGCCATTGTAAACTTCAGTCTTTCATTTATTTGTTCATTTTTTTCCAGCATGTTACCAGATTGTGGTTCCACAATTTACAGGATGCCATTTAAGGTCTCGAAAGTTCAAATAAACGTGATCCTAGATTTAAAACCAATGAAAAATTTTTAATGGCTTTATCGAGAAATAATTCACATACCGTACTATTTACCCACTTAAAGTGTACGTTTCAGTAGTTTTTAGTATAGTCACAGATAATGTGCAACTATCGCTGCTGTCTATTTTAGAACATTATTAATGGAATCATATATTATGTGGTGTTTTTTGTCTGGCTTCTTTCACTTAGATAATGTTTTCAAGGTTTATCTGTTATAGCATGTATCAGTACCAATTCCTTTATTTTTATTTTTTAAATTGTGGCAAAATGTAGATAACATAAAGTTTACCATTTTAACCATTTCTAAGTGTACAGTACTGTGGCATTAAATACATTCATATTGTTGTGTAACCATCTGCATCATCCACCTCCAGAACATTTTCCATCTTAAACTGAAACTGTACCCATTAAACAGTAACTCCCCATTCTCCCCTCCCCCCAGGTCCTGCCTAAATTTTGGTTTTTGAGGGAAGGCGTGGGTCACATAGCAGGAAAGAGGCTTAGAAAGCAGTCGTTGAGGAAAGCAGCAGGAAGCCTCAGTCAGTGGGTCTTAAGTATTTTTGGATCATGGATTGAAGATATAAAGTCTACAGATCTCCCTAGAAAAATGTACAGATGCTCAGTCCTGTGATGTTTTATAAATAAGCTTTCTTTTAGAATAATACTGATTTGCAGAAAAGTACATTGCAAAGATAGTACAGAGTTCTTATATACCCCTCACCTGTTCCCCTTAACATCTTACATTGCCAGGTACATTTGTCAAAACTAAGAAACTGATGTTTATACGTTGCTGTTAACTAAACTCCAGACTTTATTTGGATTTCTCCAATTTTCCCATTAATACCCTTGTTCTGTTCTAAGATCCAATCTAGAATGTTACATTGCATTTACTTCTCACATCTCCCCAGTCTCCTTTCGTCTGTGACAATTTCTCAGTCTTTCCTCATTTTTTGTGACCTTGACAGCCTTCAGTAGCATGGGGGAGGTATCTATAGAATGTACCCAAATGGGTTTGTATTTTTCTCATGATTAGTAGGTCTCATAACTTTGTACATAATTTTGGGGGTTACACAGACTCCCGAGGGCCTTCCATGGGCCTCCTAGTATTGCAAAGGGGACTTTCAAAGGGCATGCTGGACTTTTTCCAAGATAAACTCAAATTAGAGGTTGCAGCCCATTAGTGGGACATGGAATCAATGTAGTATGTTGCCACTGGCATTTTTAAATTAAAAGCATCAAGAGTGTTGAGTAAAGAGTATTAATTTTTCTTTCATTTGTATGTGTGTGCACCAGGTCGTTGTGTAAAATCTAAGTGCTGGGTAGAATTTTGGCCCCCATGACTTTTGCCCCTTTGCCTGTGAATATGTTATGTTACATGGCAAAAGGGTTGTTGCAGATGTAATTAAGGTTACTAATCAGTTGACTTTAAAGTAGATTATCTTGGATTACCTGGGCATGTCCAAAGTAATCACATGAACCTTAAAAGCAGAGCTTTCTCCTGGCTGAGGGTAGAAGAGGAGGTTACAGAGATGTGGCAGAAGAGGATGTCAGAAAGATTCAAAGCATGTAAAGGACTTGACCTGTTGTTGCTGGCTTTGAAGATGGAGAGGGCCACAAGCCGAGGAATGTGGCAGCCTTAAGAAGCTGAGAACAGTCTCTGGCTGACAGCCGGCAAGGAAACAGCCTCAGTCCCACAAATGCATTGAACTGAATGTTGCCACTAACTTGTATGGTCTTGGAAATGAATTTTCCCCTAGAGCCTCCAGAGAGAGCCCAGGCCAGCTGACACCTTTACTTTGACCTTGTGAGACCTTGAGCAGAGAATCCAGCCACACTGTGCCAGACTTCTGACCTGTAAAAGTGTGAGATAATAAATGAGTGTTGCTTTAAGCTGCCAAAATTGTGGTAACGATATATTTCTTACTGGCGGTCAAGGTAAGAAAACATTGGAAAATGCTGTCGTGGAAAGGATCCTGGACGGAGGTCTGGAGACTTTCTCATCTCACCGCTCCCACTACGTTAGATGAAATTGTGCTGATCATTCATCCTTCCTGAGTTTTCTGTCTTCTCAGTTGAGCGGGATATTCTGAAGTTTCTTCTACATGATGTATTTTTCTTTTATGAACTGCTTTATTTTTTTTCAGCAAAAGTCATCCCTTTTAGTGCACAGTTCTGTGAGTTTTGATAAATGCACGTAATTAGCATCTCAATCAAAATTTAGAACAGTTAGATCACCACAAAAATTCCATCATGCTGCCTCTTTGTAGTACTCTCCCACCCCACTGGTGTCTCAGCCCCTAGCAACCACTGATCTATTTATTGCCCCTATATTTTTGCCTTCATAAATAGAATGATAGAGTATGTGGACTTTGAGTCTGGCTTATTACCATAATGCATTTAAGATTCATCTACAGTCATGTGCCACATAGTGATGTTTTGGTCATGACGGACCACATATACAACTGTGGTCCAATAAGATTAGTACCATATAGCCTAGGTGTGTAGCAGGGTATACCATCTAGGTTTGTGTAAGTACGCTCTGTGATGTTTGCACAGCGACGAAATCACTTGACGACGCATCTCAGAATATCCCTGTCTTTAAGTGACGTATGACTGTATGTTGTGTGTATCAGTAATTTATTTCTTTTTATTTCTCAGTAGGATCCCATTGTAGGGAATGTATGCACCACATTTTGTTTATCCATTCACCAATTGAGGGATATTTGGGTTGTTGCCAGTTTTTGGTAATTATGAATAGAGCTGCTATAAACATTTGCATACAGGTTTTTGTGTGGACATAAATTTTCTCTTGGGTAAATACATAGGAGTGGGAATGCTGGATCTTATTGTAGACATATGTTTAGTTTTTAAAGAAATTGGCCAACTGTTTTCCAAAGTGGCTTGTACCATTTTGCATTTATACCAGCAGTGTTTGAGAATTTCAATTGTTCTGCATCCTTGCTAGCACTTGGTGTTAAAAAAATTTTAGCCATTCTAATAGGTACGTAGTGGTATCTCATTGTGGTTTTAGTTTTCATTTCCCTAATGACTAGTATGTTGAGCATTTTTGTGTGTGCTTATTTGTCACTGTATGACTTCTTTGGTGAATTATCTGCTCTTAGCTTTTTCCTATTTTAGAAATTGAGTTGATTTTTTTTATTATTGAGTTTTGAGAGTTCTTTATGTATTCTAGATACAAATTCTTTGTTAGATATGTGTTATGCAGATATTTTCTCCCAGTCCTACATGACATTGTTATTTTTACAGTTTTATTTATTTATTTATTTATTTATTTATTTATTTATTTATTTATTGTGAGGAAGATCAGCCCTGAACTAACATCCATGCTAATCCTCTTCTTTTTGCTGAGGAAGACCGGCTCTGAGCTAACATCTATTGCCAATCCTCCTCCTTTTTTTTTCTCCCCAAAGCCCCAGTAGATAGTTGTATGTCATAGTTGCACATCCTTCTAGTTGCTGTATGTGGGATGCGGCCTCAGCATGGCTGGAGAAGCGGTGCGTCGGTGTGCGCCCGGGATCTGAACCTGGGCTGCCAGTAGTGGAGCGCGCGCACTTAACCGCTAAGCCACGGGGCCGGACCTGACATTGTTATTTTTAATCGTATAAATAAGTCTTAACTGCACTCTGTTCTGTTGGTGAAATGGCTTAAATGAGGCATCTGTGACTTCCAGGGACTCCTTGCTCTTTTACGTTTCTGTATGAGGCCTGTGGAGGAGCGGGCTTCCTTCATGGTCAGCAGCTCCCATGCCCTCCTTCTTTTCGCTCGTTATCAATCAGTCTTGAGCTAATGGGTCAGAAAGGGAGCCTGCATTCCCAGTGTAGCTGGCTGGGAGCGCTACCGTAGAGTTCCCTGGTATCTCAGATCATGTTTGGGGCTGGGAAAGGCAAATGAGACCATTACTAGATGTTAAGTAGGGTGAAGGCCCAAGGCTACCAAATCCTGATGTTAATAGTATGAAGGCCTAATATTCAAAAAGAATAAGTGCAAATCATGCTAAAAAGAAAAATGTTAAATTTGTCCCAGTTCCTTTTTTCTCTGTATCTGAACCAGGGATCTGACATTCCTCACTCAAGACTGAATAGCTCTGAACATCCCAGTACATAAAGCATTTTTCTTTATTTTCCCGATTGATTGGTTCAGAATATTCTACCTAATCTTGGATATTTTTTACTCTTTAGTGTTTTATGTTTCTTCCTCCATCCTTTCCTATAGGAACCTTATTTCCCCTAGCAGATATAAAATTCAGGTAACTTGGGATCTTCAAGAAACAGTGAATGCTTAACTGTGGGCATGCATGTTTGATTCAGGATGGTGGAGTGGATATGCCTTATGACGTCTCCTTTCTCTAATACCTATCTAATTAAATAAATGAACAATCCCCTCCAAGTTCATACGAATTAGCAAAATATTTTACTGCAACAGTCAAACAAGGAATAGGCACGTTGCAGTGCCACAAACTTCAAAAAGGGGTAAATAAAGAATGACAGAACAGATTCCGGAATTGAGAGGAAGTACATTGCATAGAAAGGTTCCTCACCCCCTCTTCCAGAATTGTAACTGTGAGTCGCCCAAAATCCTGAGGATTCTTACTTATACCCTCAATCAGGAGAAAAGAAAACCAAGGAGATATTTCCTTTTCCCTTTTCTCACTGGAGAGAAGTGGAAATGGTTGCTGGGGAGAAATGGGTGAAGCAGATGTAAGTGGACCCTTCTGAGTGGCTGTGAGGGCAGTAGGCTGAGCTAGAGGATGAATCCAAAGGCCAAGGGCACTCTTTCTAAGGGGATTGGAAAACAGCCTCCAACAAGGTGGAGTGAATACTAGTACTCTAAGTTAAACCTCCAAGTTGGCCCAGCATCTAGGATGGGCTCTCTCTCTCCACTCACCATGCCTTCAGGCTGCAGGAAAAGTATATAGATCAGGAAATATCCAGTCCTCAAACTATAGTTCAGTAGAGAACACCTGGTGGGAAGTAAAGTGGTTAAGGAATGGAGGCTGGAGCCAGCATGCCTAGTTTCTAACCTGCCTCTGCTACTTACAAGTTACTTGAACAAGTTATTTAACCTCTTTGTGCCTAAAGTTCCTCATCTATAAAATGGGGCTAGTAATAATACCTCAGGATTCTTGTGAGGATTAAGTGAGTTAATATATAGAAAGCACTTATAAAAGTGACTGGTACATAGTAAGTGCCATATAGCTAAGTGCTAGGTAATATTGCTGTTACTATTATATCAGAGCAAATAAAAGGTCTAGAAAGACTGCCCAAGCATGAGCAGAGTGAAAATAAATAGCACAACTATATAAACAAGCAACAGCAAAACAAACAAACAATAGAAACATAGTATTCAAAAGACAAGGAGCCCAGTCTAGAAGAAAACATGGTGCAAGGAACACAAGAAGATTCCTCATGAGTGTTTTGTATTACAGCATAACATAATAACATGAATTTAATAAGAGTTCAAAAGCTAGTAATACATTAAAGAAATGAAGGAGAGGTTGCAGACCTTACTTTTCATTGCCAGTAACCAGGCTATACTATCTAAAATGGAAACATGTAATTTAAAAAAATGACTAATTTCTTATATTTTTCTAGTCTCTCTTCTTAACCTTAGAGGAATGTTTTAGGAAATCATTTTCTTACGCTGAAGAAATATTTGATGTTAAGCCTAATTAAAGTTCATTTTCACTTTAGTTTTTTTCTTTTGTTAAATTTTAATAAAACCAATTTTAGTATTTTGTAATTAAAATAGCAGCTGTAATGTTATTTTATGTAAGTATTTCTATTTACCTATCTACTCAACCTACCAAACTTTCTGTCATAGAAATATGCCTAGGGTGATTTTTTACCTAATCTTAATGATGGTTATTTCTAGGTGGTGGGCATTTTTTTAAAAGCTTTCACCTGTGTTCTTTCCTGCATTGCTTATTACACGATGCAAGTTTTATGATGCAAGGAGGCACCAGAACTAAGAGGAGATTGGAAAAGCTTTTTTGAAACTGGGTTAGGACTAACCACTACAATCTCCGAGCTGGGCTTGAGATTGCTTGCCCCAGTATTGCCTAATGGTTTCCCAAGAGTGGTAAGAATCTCCCAATTTTTTGGAAGCCAGATTACATTTCGTCTTCTCTATGTTACACAAAAGAGTAATACTGTATAATTCCATTTATATGAAGCTCTAGAACAGGCAAAATTAATTTATAGAGGAAAAAAATCAGAACAGTGGTTATCTCTGGGGGATGGAGGTGGGAATTGACTGGGAAGGGGAGGGAATTTTCTATGTGCTACATTTTGATAGGGGTGTGGGTCATATGGAGGTGCGTGTTTGTCAAAACTCAGCAAATGGTACACTTAATTACATATATTGAAATAGTTCAATATGTATAAATTTTACCTAAAAAAAGCCCATTAACAAATTTTTATTCTAGTTAATGATGTGCGTATTGAAGTGTTTAGGGGCAACGTGTAGTGATATTTACAACTTACTTTGAAATGCATCAAAAATAAGGTGGATTGATGGATGAAGAGAAATGTGATAAAATGGAGCAAAATGTTAACAAATAGAATCTAGGTGATAAGTCGACTTTTCTTTTTGAAAATTTTCGTAATAAAATTTTGGGAAAATAAAGACCATTGCAGTCCCATGAGAGTTGAGTGAAAATGGAAGAGAGACAGGGGAAGCAAAGGTCCAGTCCATCAAGCATTTTATGTGCAGCACAGGCACTGAGATGAATAAGATCCATCCTGGTCCTGCAGGAAATGAGAATCTGGGAGGAGAGCCACTTGGGAGTAAAGAAATCCACTTGGATTGGATTTCTCCAATCCAAATGAATATTGTAGTGATGCATTAATAGAGACTCAAAGTGGTGAATGTGAGAAAGAAAAGTTACATCCCAACCAGAGGAAATTACGATAAACCACCTCACCACCCCCAACAAAGGGCAGCCATCTCCTAGACCTTGAGGATCCCTACCTGAATGCTCCCCTCGCCTCCAGAAGAGGTGACTGATGCTGGTGTCTTCAGTCCCTGTTGTGGAACAGCTGTTCTTAGTTATGTTATAGGTGTGTTGATAGATCAATCAGAAGTGACTTGTTACTAATAACAGTTATAATTGACTTTAAAATGTTTATTAGAATAGATTTAAGGCTTTTCCCAGATAAAACCATTCTCATGTCCATTCTAATGTACTCTTTCAATGGGAGCCTACGGGTACAGTTAGAGCTGGCTCCGTGAGAACTGCACATACTGAGGTTGCATCCTTTAGAGCATCACATGAATGATCAGCCCCTGCTATGTATCTCTTGCTGGAAATTCAGTTTGGAAATTACCAATTTAAACACCAGTTCCAAAACTTCACCATATATCAGATTCATCTGTGCCATTTGTTAAAAATGCCAATTTCTGGATGTTACCCCCCCACCCCCACAAGACCTAATGAATCAGAATCTCAGGTCCAAGAATCGCTTTCTCTTTTTTTAAACAAATTCCCCAGGTAATTTTTATCCCAGCACTGGTCCACAAACTTCTGGTCTACAGGAAGATGTAAATCTCCCTCCTAAGGACAGTGGAGAGAAAGCATGAGTGTAGAATGTCTGGAATAGAGAGGAAATGAAGGAAAATAGCAACAACAACCATCCGTTTTAAGAAGTAAGAGGAGAAAATCAGATTGTGTAGGCCTTCTAGTGAGAGTCCTGGGTCAAGGAAAGGACTGGACACAGAAAGGTGCAGAGAAAGATTCAAACCAAAGAAGGGCCCCAGTTAGACTGTCTGCAAAGCTATTCCATCTATTCAGTGTACTTGTGTTCGTAGTTTATCACATTCCTTGTCTATACAGTCCTCATAATGCAGAGTGCCTGGCTCAGGGGTCCTTCATTCATGTCTGTTGAACTGATTCATCATTAATAAAGCAGCCACTGTCATGGTAAAAAGCGGTCCTGGAATGCTGACCTAAAGCCTGCAGGTGGCCTAGGAATTCAGAGGCTCCCACATGCCTGGGCCACAACCAGCAGAAGGAGGCTGGCTCCTCAAGCCCTTGGTGAAGGCAGCTGCCCTTAGACCACCACTTGGTAGAAGTGCTGTCTTCTGCCAACCAAATCAGGTTAAGGCTGTGACAATTTTGGGAATTTCCTTTGAGTTTTCTGAAAAATGACAGTTACACTTTTTCTATGGATTCTGGCCCAGAAGCCTCCCAGACTCTCTCCAAGCAGTATATCAAGTGCAATACACAGAGTTCTCACTTGTCTTTCACTGCTGGCTCTCTGAACCTCAGAAATGTGTTGTCCTTCTTGGAAGATTGCGTGTAGTACAAAGAAAACAAGTGTTTTCTTCTCAGAATCCCAGGGTCAAAGCCCTTTCCTCATAATAACATACTCCAGTATGTGAACTACTGTGGGCTTCCCCCAAAATTTGGAAATAAGAGGTAGGAAGATTGCCTTCTGAAAGTGGAACCTCAAAGTCAAGCACTTCAGAGGCTGAATTGCTCCCAGACTCAACTAGACCTGATCAAATGTATCTAGAATAGTGTGTCAGTTAGTAGAGGGCACTGATCAGTCGTGAGAGTGAGGAAAGAGTCCCAGAGACACTTTGGTAGAGCCCATCCCCCCGCTACGTAGGGTAGCTTGAGCCTTTGGCAGTGCCTCTGATTACTACGGTCCTGTTGACCAGACATGTCAGCCTGTCCCATTCAGGTGCCTTCAAACACTGGAATCATATATCGGACTCCCTTTGTTCTGAGCCCACCTTCCCCAAGCAATGGTTTGATGCTGACCTGGCTTCCCAGGTAGCTCTACCCCAGGAAGAAAAGACGCTGATCATGGAGATATGGGCTATTTCCACTCACTGTGACAGTGACTTCTCCTTGTGAATGAATAGGGCCATTTTCAGTTATGAGTTGTCTGTCCGTGTTGCATCATTACAGAGAGATGAGAGGATGTGGTGGCCATACGCATTGGGAATATTTCAGTCCTTGTGCGAGTTGTTCCACATTGCAGATTACTGACTTGTCAAGCAAGGGATGAGCAAGGGACATGGGCGAGAGATGTGTTCTTGGAAAATTGTGTACAGCCAGAAAACCCATTAAAAGAAAATTTCTCATGGGAAATGATCCAGGAAGGAATTGAAGCATTTTGGTCACGTTTGGGAGAATCTTTAGGCTGTGTTATGCCCATATTTATAAAATTCTGTGGGTATTTCAATGTGTCAGATGTGTTGGTGGAGGAAGAGAGAGGAAGGAGATGCTGTAGAATCAGGAGAAAGTGATCTACACAGGTCAAGGGTGTGGGGCATCATGGACCAGGTCTAAAATAATCAAAACACAAAACACACAAAAATGTCCAGTCTCAAGGCAGTGGAAACCGTGGGGCGGGTGAGAAAGACAGCACTGCCACCCACTGGCTGTTGTGCTGAATTGCCTGGCAATGACACTCCTAGGTTTCCGTATTAGGGTAAAAAAGCTAATTTGCTGTAACAAATATGCCCCAAAACACACTGACTTAAATCAAGTAGAAGTTTATTTCTCCTCCATGTAACAATTCCACCAGTCTAGACTAGTGGGAAGCTCTGTTCCATGGGGTCATTCCGGGATCCAGCCTCCTTCCATCTTAATGCTTTCTCATTCCCTATTCTATAGTACTGTCCAAGAGAACTTTCTTTGAAATGTTCTACAACTGTGGTGTATAATATGGTAGCCACCAGCCACATGTGGCTAGTATGACCGAGGAACTAAATTTTTAACTTTACTTAATTTAAATTTAAATAGCCACAGGTCTGGTGGTTACCGTGTTTGACAGCACAACTCTACATCAAAGCTGGGTGGTCTCC
Organism: Ceratotherium simum simum; assembly: GCF_057802395.1. Taxonomy (NCBI): domain Eukaryota; kingdom Metazoa; phylum Chordata; class Mammalia; order Perissodactyla; family Rhinocerotidae; genus Ceratotherium; species Ceratotherium simum. The sequence goes on along the minus strand of NC_141910.1, from coordinate 11,867,929 downwards.
AAGTCCAGTTCCAGTTCACAGGAAGGGAAAGAGAGTGTTAGTAGAGCAAGGGGCTCATCTGTGAAGTTGGAGAGGACCCAGAGGTTGTATACATTACTTCAGGTCAAATACCATTGATCCATACTTAGTCAACTGGCCGTTATCTAGTTGCAAGGACAGTGAGGAAGTACAGCTTCTGGTGAGGTGGCCAGGTGCCCAGCTACAATTCTATTCTCATGATCAAGTGATGGGCAGATTTTGGTGGACATCTAGAAGTCTCAGCTACAGCGTCTCATCTTTGCGACTCTTAACTGTGGGACTATGGGCACATGAACGTTTCTAAGGCTCCGTTATAATAATGGTCACTACTCCATAAGGTTGTTGTGAGGGTCACAATGAGATAATGCTGGTCAAGTCCCCTGGGCACATAGTATTGAGTCAATATTGGGCATTGTTACTGAGGTTTTTATCAACTCCAGTGTCAGCCTTCAATAATGCTGACCGAGCATTGCAGCCCTTCCTATTCTGAACGTGGCTCGCCTGCAGTAACCAAAGCTCTAACAAATGAGGGCTCTTCCAAACACACAGAAGGGAAACACCGTAAATAGACATGTGTCTGCATATCAGACACTGAGCTTGGTTAATGAGTTTGCTTCTGAGGAAAAGGTTCATTCTGATGTGCTGACAATCCCAGGTTTCTTAGCCTGAGACATACTCACTGAGATTATTAATGTCACCGTGAAGGACATCTTTGGAGACACTGGAGAGCTTTTACCCAAGACAGACAACATATCTCTTTTGCTCTCCATTCCCTAATAAAGTCTAGTACAGAGAATGGAGAAAGACATGCTTTAAAAAAAGATGTCTATGCCCATCATGGTGTTTTCTTGACGAGTTGATAATGAGCACTTCTCTACTTTGTTAGAGAAGATAAATAGAGACTGACCCGGGCACTGCAGGGCAGTGACAATTGTGGAAATCATCTGTCCTCATCTTGGGAATGCCACACCAGAGTGTCACGAAGCGGAAATCAATGTTTGGCTTTTTAAATTACTACAGTAAAGATAATGAATTCACTAAAGCCTCTCAATGTGTTTTAAAGAAATGCATCATTTCAGAATCAACAACTGTGAAACTGTATTTCAAAACAGTGGGCTGTAATATTTCTTATTTTCTTTACGCTAAAAGAAACTTTGTGCCTTCAGTGCTTTAAAATAGTAAAATACTCACTGGGTGAATGCTGGATGAAAATCTTAGGGATGATTTCTGGACTTCTCCTCATGCCACTGTTACTATATGCTGCATGCTAAAAGCAAGAATCTTAATTGGTTTTTCTCCTAATTGTCATTCCTAATTGCGAGTGGCAAAAATCACAGTGATTTCATGAAGCAGTTTGTAAAAGTGAAAAGGTCTGTAAGTCAGAACGAGAGTCCTAGTAGAGAAAAATGTCAGACATAACAGAATTGGGGAGAGAAAATTCCCAAGAGAGCTCATTGTTAAGGGAAACCCTCAAGCTCAGAGCTTGAGAGACAGACTATGGCCTAAAAGCACACGCTTGAGCCCAAGACAAGAGGAAACCCTAAGCTGGGGTGGCACTGGGAGCCAGGAAGAGGAGAGTGAATATGCCAGCAGGTGCCAGCAAATCAGTATCTGTGCTAACAAGCCATATCATGGTAAATATGTGATATATAGATATATATGCACACACAGGTTTATGTAAAAATGAATATGTGTGTGTGTAGTTGACATTCTACATGGTTCGCAACAGAAGCGAACCATGGTTGATTTCAAACAGAAAAGGAATTTAACGTCAAGTGGCTCATAGAATCAGCAGTAGGCTGGAGAAGCAGGCTGGGAAAGCAGGCGGGAAGAACAAGAAGCTGGGCGACCAGCGGCGCAGCCAGATCCCCCGCAGAGCAGGTCTGGTGAGGACACCTCCGCTGTCCCCTGAGCCGAGACTCCTCAGCCAGGCCCCCACCATCTCTGTCAGTGCTCCTTGCTGCTGCCACCACTGCCCCGACCAACAAATCCTGCCACGCTGCCCCCCGTGTCATGATGGAGCCACCCCACCCCCAACCCGTGGTCTTTGCCTCGTTAATTCTCTGTACAAAGGACCGGTCAGAGGATTGGCCAGGGCCGGTGAGATGGCAGCAGCAGCAGAGGGACTGGACATGCAGATTGTGGAGACTTTGACTCCTAGAGAGGTGGCTCTACCTCCCGCTAAGTCCCCTCCTCTCGTGGTTTTTCTCTTAGTATTTTTTGTTTTCTTTTGATGCTTAAGTTTTTGACTCATCTGGAATTTATTTTGGCCTATAGAGTGATATAGGGAGTCAACTTCATTCCTCTTCTGGGTGGCTACTCAGTTTTCCATGTTCCGTTTTAAAAATAATCCATCCCACCCCTACCCTCAGGACACGCTTCCAAATGCCACCGTTTTAATGTCTTACATCCCTTCCATGCTTGAATACATGGATTTATGGATTCTCTGTTCTGTTCCACTCATCAGTCTATTCATGTACTAGTGCCAAACTGTTTATTTAATTTAAACCTTTTGTCAAAATAAGCTTTATATATATATATATATATATATTTTTTTTTTCCCTAAAGCCCCAGTAGATAGTTGTATGTCATAGTTGCACATCCTTCTAGTTGCTGTATGTGGGACGTGGCCTCAGCATGGCCGGACAAGCGGTGCAGCGGTGCGCGCCCGGGATCCGAACCCGGGCTGCCAGTAGCAGAGCATGCGCACTTAACCGCTAAGCCACGGGGCCGGCCCAAAGCTTTATATGTTTTTTGGAACTTCACATTTTAAAATAATTTCAAACCCGAGTTGCAAGACTAGTATGGAAGAACTCCCATATTCCCTTCACCAGATTCACCTTTGCTTTATCACTCTCTTTATTATATATATTATTATTACATAATTTTTATTCTGAACCATTTAAAAGTAAATTGCAGACACAATGTACCTTTACTCCTAATGACTTCAGCAATTATTTTCTATGAACAAGGACATTCACTTACATAACCAAAGTACAATGATAAAAATCAGGAAATGTAACATTTTTATAACGCTATTATTTAATCTATGGAATTTATTCCAATTCTGTCAATTTTCTCAAAAATGTCCTTTACAGTAATTTTCATAGTAGTTTTTTTTCTGATCTAGATGCAATCCAGGATCACTTCTTCTATTTAGTCTTCATGTCTCTTTTGTCTTCTTTAATCTGTAACAGATCTTCAGACTTTGTTATTCATGATTTTGACATTTTAAGAAAACAGACCATTAATTTTTTTTTTTTTAGAATATAATTTGGGCATGTACAAAAATTTAAAAGTCACACATTATAGTGTTTGTATCAGTCAGGGTCCTGGCAGAAAAGAAAGGCACTCAGGAGTTCAAGAGACTTTAGTAAAGGGACAATTTTCTAAGGTGTGGGCAGGATTAAGGGATAGAGCAAGGGATATTGAGAAGCCAATCCCATTCCTGGGCCTGAAGGGCAACAAGAGGGGACATTGCAGGAGACCTGGGGGGAGCTGGAGCTTGGAGGAGAAATGGAGCCCCTGCCCAGGAACACCCCCCAGAGCACGGAGGTCGCCACGTTTCAGGACCCCCTCCCTCCTTCCAGCCTTTTATCTCTGCAGCGCCTCCCAGTGGCTGAGTTCAACCAGAGCCCAGGGGCAAGGGAACACAAAGTCAGCCTCCTGGCCTCTGAGCAGGACCGACCAAGAAGGGTGAAGAGTGGGTGGGGGAGGGACAGTGGGCATGCTGGGCAGAGAGAGAAGGGCCAGCACCGTACCCATAGGCTTCGAATGAGAAACAGCCATGCCCTGTCCAGTCTATTCCCAGTCCTGCTCCTCAGAGACAACCATCTTCAGCTATTCTAGTTGTCTCTTCAGTACTCACTTCCATATTTCTGAACAATAGACTTCTACTGCCATTTTTTGATTTATCAATTGACTTCCTTAACCACCTCATCCCCTTCTTTCACTCCCATCATAGTTTTATATTTTTGCTGTTGTTGTTAAATAAATAGTCAAGTATTATGAGTGTGCAAAGCCAAGAGGTTCATGATGATTGGACCTACTTTCTTTTTAAATGCCTCATTTTGTTCTGGAGTAATAAGCACATTGCTTTTTCATTTGCCTAGCTTTCTACTAGCTTCTGGCTAAGCTTATCCAGACACTCTAACAGCTATGTGCCATGCCTTCAATAAAATTTTTCATATGCTCAGACATATCTGTTCCTTTTATTTTATTTTATATTCCTCAGTCTGCCTGTTCCAATCTGGGCAGGTTGGGGCCTAGACCAGCTACCTGCTGTCGTCTGCAAGTTTCGCTCTGTCGTTGTGATAGGCAGAATTGTAAAGACATTCCCCAAGTTTCCCATCCAATGCTTATTCAGGCAAACACTAGTCAAGGTATGACTATGGGAGATTTTGCAGATCTTATTAAGGTCACTAATCAGCTGACCTTAAATAGGGAGATTATCCTGGTGGGCCTGAAACCGAGCACGAAGAGGTTAAAAAGTCTTCCCTGGGCTAGAAGAAGAGAGCAAAAACTTTGAGATAGGCTTTGCTAACTGCAGCTGTGCATATTCAGCATAATCAACTGTTGTTTAAAACTAACCAGGTCTCGCTGTCCCTCCTTAGTATAAGAGTGAGCTGTCTTTCCCAGGGAATCAAGGTCCAGACATCAAGATTCAGCCTCACAAGGCCAAATGCAGGCTGAAGATGAAAACTAACCAGAAAAGTCCAGACAGTCAAGGGAAAGAAATTCAGTCTTCAAGGCCAAACACAAGCTGGTGGGAAGGTGCCAACCAGCACAACCACAGGCTCCCCCTCCTTTACCTAAAACCCCAGCACATGCTCTCCCTTGCAACCTTTAAAACCCCTTGCCTCCCATCTTTCGGGGAGAGGGGACAAATTTATGAGCTCTCGTCTCCTGGCTGACGTCACCCGAAATAAAAACTCTTTCCTTGCCATAAGCCTGGTGTTCCAGTTTTTTATTTGGCCCCTCTTGTGTGGTGGGTAAAGAACCTGCGTACGTGTCTGGTAACAGTTTGGTGAGCCAGCCAGGTGGCTCTTTGCTCGTGGCTCTGCGACCCCGGGCTGACTGGGATTTCCTGGGAAGCAGTCCAGCAGCTGCCTAGGTGATTTGCCCTAGGGACTGCCCCAGTACTTTCTGTCTGACCCGGCACCGCTGACCCTAGGCACATTTTCTTATGGCAAGGAAACAGGCTCTAGAATTGTTTGTGTGTTTATTTCTTTGTTTTTGCTTATGGTGAGTCGACAGACTCGATCTGGAGTAGGGTAAGTTGCCTCACGTGTACACTGACAACTCCCTTCTCCTCCATCTGGGGTCCTATCTCTTTGTGAGATAGGGCCATCTGGTTAATAAGGTGCCCTACCAGAGTGGGAATAGTTGTAGGACATTTACCCAGAATCTGTTGAGTGCACCTGTCTGTTCTGTATGGGATCCCATCTGGCTATCTGTTCCGTTTGGGATCCTGTCTGGCTATTGGTTCTGTTTGGGGTCCTGTCTGGCTGTCTGTTCTGTATATTTATAATTCTGAAAGGGGGGGAACTCCATCTGTCCCCAAGCAAAGCCCTCTGTGCCACCTCTTGGCTAAATGAGCTGTATTCAGCTGTGAGCCCACGTCCAAGAAGAAGATGGTTTTCTTTTATAACACCACATGGCCACAATATTCTTTAGACTGTGGAGGAAAAAAAATGGCCAAACAGTGGATCCTCAAGTTGGAAAAGTTTTAGAGAGCTCTCCTCATAAACAACTGTTTTATTGGTACCTATGTAAAGGAAATACAAGGACTAGTCTTAAAAAACTTAATTAAACTCGGGGTTTCAGCTTCCTTTCATGGTCTTACAGATGCTAATGAAGGATTGAGTTAACAGAGGGGAGAAGGGAAGCTGGGAGAAAAAAAAAGGGACTCCTCAACAAGGTGGAAATTTTTAGAAGAGTTAAAAAAAAAATAATAAGGTAAATAAGACAGTGGGGTAAATAAGACAAATATTAAAAGGGGAAAAAGCAAAGAGGAATAAAAAAGGGAAGAGTCTCAGGACTCATCTCAACAGGATGGAAATCTTTAACTAGTTACTAAAAAGAAGAATGGGATGAATTGAATGGACATGAATGAAATTAAAACAAAGGTTTTAATAAAACACTGCCTAAGGTTGGATGGGCTAAAGGAACCTCCTATTGGCCCCCCCAACACTAAAGGACCTCAGACAGGCCTGTTCTATTCACCCCAGTTTGAAAAATTTAAAAAGCCAGTAGGCAAAAATCACAATGAGAAACCTGACCAACAATTCTTTTCAGCAACAGTTGGGCTGCTCAGGTTGATAAGATTATAAAGATTAAAGTGTTTAAGCTAATATTGTATGAAGAGGTTATGTCAATTTTGCCTGAATTTTTTTTTGGAAATGAATGTTATGTCTGGCTGAGAATGCTTTGTCTACACAGTATTGTAATAGCGAAACTTGTTAATGGAATCCTAATAAAAGTTGTAATTAGAGATATAAGAGTTGATAAAATTAAGATGATGTTTTGTAAAAGTTGGTATATTTAAATGGGCTTTAAGTAAAATGATTACATCTCTTTTGTCTGATTGCATTATAGATTATGTTATGGGGATAGACATTGTGTCTCACTGGGGAAAGGGAATGTTTCCCCTGCCTGATATTGTAAGAGCATTAAATCTCCTCTTTAGGCAGTGTTAATTAAACATGCTAAAGAAGATCTCACTTTAAAATGGCCAAAATGGGGCAATTTCAGTTTACCCAAACTGGTGTATTTACTTATGCAATTGGAAAAAGCCAGCTACAAAGTTAAAGAACCAATGGAAAGCCTATTTTAATCTTTTGAGGCTTCTGAATGAAATCAGGAATACTGTACTGCATCTTTAAAAGAAAATAATTAAATAATTAAACATGCCAGCAGCAGAAGCCAAATCTGCTGCTCTTCTCTCCTCTCTTGCTGAGCTCCCCCACTTCAACTCTCCAAAATTCCTGATCTAAAATTAAATAAGTGAAAATAAGTAAACTTTTGAGGTAATTTGGAATTGTAATGGCCATTCTGGGGAACTTCTGTTTCAAATGAGTTTGCCTTAAAGGTCACCCTTAAAAGAGAAGATTCAAAACCTCTCACGATGGGATGCAATGTTTGATTAATATACAGAAACTTCTAGAAAACAAAGTTATTTCAAAAACAGCTGTAAAAAGGCCTTAGAGCAAAAGGAAAGAATCTTTAGTGAATATTTTTGACCATCTGAGCAGATCCACCTGCTAGAAAAATAGTTTGGATCTAACTATTCTTTTGAGTTTTGTACCTGAGACATGGCTAAAATTTTGAAGATCTCTGTTTGTGTTTATCTGTCTCTATGTGTATTTGTTTGCTTCTGGATGGTACAGTTTCTAAAGGAGCTCTAATAAGTTATTTCTAAATGTAACAGAAACTAGCCCAGATGTCTTTCAAATTAACGTGATGTAAAATGATCTTTAGTACATAAAAGCTTGTTTAAGTTTGTTGGTTTAATTGAAATAAATATGTTTTCAGAGTTATCAACATTGGATATGATGCAGACATACAGCCTGGGTTTACTGGTCAAATGAGCTCATCTTATCTCTGTTACAAAATTCATCAGCAAAAGTAATAACAGAATAATAACTGTTTCTGTCTGATGTCTCATGAGGGTTTTGTAGACAATCTAAATATATTTATTGGGAACAAGTAAACTAAATAAATGTGAAAAGGATGAAAGTTTTGGGGGAACTTTTTTAACAATAATTATGTGTTATGGTCTGTATACTTGAAAAACAGCTTCCAAAATCTTTTTGGTAACTTGAAACTTTAGAGTTTTGCTAAATTAAGTTAAATGATAAAATTTATTGAGTATCTGGGTCATTTCCTCACAAGATCAAATGTTAGAAATTGATTACTAAGTATAGATTTGTCTACCTTTGGTTTCTTATCTCAAAGAAGCTGAACTATGCTTGGGTTTACTGATAGACATATTTTGTGCTTGCTGAGAAATTTTCTATGAGAAAGCACACATTTCTGGAAAGTCTGTATACAAGGAAAGCAAAATGTATGTTGTCAGTAAAGAAGGTATAAATAATATAGATATTTTTGTTTGTTTTGTTAAGAAAGATAAATTTGTCCTAATGGACTAGGAAAGAAAAAGGAAAAGAAGGCATGGGACAAATTCTGAACGTAAAAAGTAAGTGACAAAAGGTTTGTAGAAGTGAAACCCTGAGAAGTTTTGTATATGGTCAAGTTGGCTAAAGTAAGCTGGTGGAAAATTAGGATTTGGCTTTCTCTCTTGTAAAGGTAATTTTCTTAAACTTTTGGTCTGCTCTTTATGTAGAGCTTAAAAAGGTGTTCATTTGAGTAAGTCTACCTAACAGACAGAATATCTATGTTTTGTTAAAATAATTTCCTGAGTTCAAAAGGACTGAGGTCTCTCTATTAAGGTTTTTTTGACTGCTTTAACTCTTTTTGCCTTTGACTGTTTGTTGTCACCTTGTTTAAATGGATAACTAGGCATTGTTTCCTATTTGACCAAGTGTTTTAAAGCCTTTTGATATTTTTGACAAACTTCCCCCAAATTAAATTCTTTTTTTGTTTTAAAAAGGAAACTTTGAGAATTTTCAATCAGCCTTGAGACTTCTCAAAGAATTTGTTCTCTCTTTCTATAAAGAGGAAGATATTAAACTAATTAGACTTATTTGGTATGTTAAGTTACATGGGAAATATTGTCAAATAAATAATAATGAGCCTTCTTAGGTTACATTGTATGGGTAAATGTTATTAGTATAAGTGTTTTTTAAAAAAATATATAAGATTCCAAAAGTTCTGATCTGTCCTGATTGTCAGTCATAATTCTAGTTATTATTTCAAAGTGTTGTATGTTACAGAAATAGCCAAGTGTCTTTATCAATTGCCATTTTTAAATGTTTTGTCATTTGCAGAAGATTGTTGTTTTACTCTAATGTTTTTGAAAATATGTTTCATCTTCAGAGAGATTCATGGAAAAGACTGACATTTGCTCTAAAATACAGATTTATGATAAGCTTTCAGATTATGAAACTGAGCTGGGTAAAAATTACAGAACTATAAAAGAGAAACTCATGGCCTCATGAAACTGCTAATAGAAGATCAAGAGTTGGTTACATGAAACTAAGTAAACTGACAAGAATGATTATAATTTTTATGACTTTTTGTTTGAAATATTACTGATTTTTTAATGTTTTGTTTTTTCAGGTTTAAGGAAAACTTTTTCTCTTTTCTCTTAAGGTAATTATGACTTATAACAATTTGGTAAGTTACACTTTTGTAAACAGAATTGAGGCATTTATCTTTTTCTCTCTACCTGATCCCTCCAGAATTTGGAAACTCTTAGTGAGTGAATGTTCTTATTTCACGGCAATATAGTCATTTGCATAAGTTCAATAAGAATCTGGTCTTCTTATAACAGGACACAATTGGAAACATTGGTTATATTACCAAAGCTTTGCCTGGAACGTTATATTTGAGAAAAACATATGCAGACTCAGAGATGACCAGACAGCTTTTGAGGAATGAAGATTGGACTTTATGGAATAAAGCCACTTGGAAATATTGGCCTAGTACCTTGCTTACATTGTTCCCAGCAACCTTTCGAGTTGAGTAAGGAATGTCACTCCTCTGGCAGGTGCAGAGAACCCCAGTAAATTTTGGGGACTTCAAGAAGAGAGGAATTCACCCAAATCTGTAGGTGTTGCAGGCAGAATCTGATGGCAAGTCCTTGGCTTGACTTTCCTGACCTCAAGAGGCCTTTAAAGTTCAATCTGAGATTCCTTATAAAAAGTTCCAGTAAAGCAGATTTAAAAGGGCCTATATGATCAGTTGCTATTCTTGCTGTACTTATGTAAATAATTGGGCCGAGTTTATTGAAATTAGACTTATTTAGCAAACCAATGAGTCTTAATTTGGCTATCTTTGGTAAAAATGAGGGTGATTTTAGAGAGAAAATTATGTTTCAACATAAACTATAATACATATTTGTGGATGCTGGATTCTGGTTCTGTGAATTGTTTTTGCGGTTTTTGTTTTCTATTTGTAAACTGATCTGGATCCTGAATTCTTCTAGTTTCCTCAAATAACTGGTACAGATCTCCAAATTAACATTTTCAATTTTTTTTTCTGTCCTTTTCATTTGGAGTCATTGAGAACTAAAACCATCCTTTTTCCTGAAGCCCTGCAAACTGAAGCTGGACAACTTGATATAAACCTAAGTGAGGGCACCAAGATAGCCCTCGTTTGGACAATCTTCGTGCCTGTTGCTCTGTAAGTCACTTAAAAGGTTTACCTGGATGCCTGATGACATCATTGGAAGCATTTTAAACTGCAGGGGATGCTTCAACCTTGACACCTAGAGATCTTCTTGACTGACCATCCCCTGGGCTCAGAAATTGGTTTATAATTTGCTCCAATCATTAACCTTGTTTTTCTTTTTATTGTTATTAAACATCTGGTTACTTGCTTACACAATGTAGGCCTAACTTTGGGAGATGCTTTCTATGTTCTAGAGATGATCCAAAGGACTTGAAGGGAACTTAAACTACGGAACTAGCCAATGTCAGATGTTTCTCTACATCATCTTTGTCATTGAGACTGGGTCCTATTGAAATCGTGGACTTCATCCCTGCTGGATGGGACCGTATGAGAAACACTACAGGGAATATGAACCATGCCATAGAAAAACATTACAACTGGAATCACCCAAACCTTGGGTGACTTCATACTCTAGACACTGACTTCTCTGAATGGTTAAGTGAATCCCTGACAGACTGCAAGTTGCTGTTCAGAAAACAGTCTTCTAAAGATAAGTAATAAATGACTCCCAGGTTCCTACCTTATTTGTTGGACTATAGACAGCAGGCTACTTGGCTACATCAGATTTCACTTGAGGTTCTAGGCACTAACCTTGATTGGTTTACAGGCCTCTTTTCCTAGATTCCCCAAGGCCTGAGGTCCATTATTGAGGGGATACTAAAATTTGGGCTATTTGCTAATAGTGTGGTCATCTATGCCTTTATAAAATGTGAACTTAACCTTAAGTATTGCTCCAAAGCCATTGATCAGAGTTCTTAAATGTTAGTCATGCAAAGCATATCTTGCTCTCCCACCTGGTACTCCAAAATATTTTAAAACAAAGGTAAAACAGTTTCATTCCTCTGATCCTGATCTTCGCCCTTTTACAGCAGGAAGTAGCTAGAGCAGTCTTTGCCCCCATTCACCAAGATTGAGGAATGATCATAAGACAGTGGGGATTGAAATCGAGCATGAAGAGGTTAAAAAGTCTTCCCTGGGCTAGAAGAAGCGACCAAAAACTTTGAGATAAGCTTTGCTAACTGCAGCTGTGCATATTCAGCATAATCAACTGTTGTTTAAAACTAACCAGGTCTCCCTGTCCCTCCTTAGTATATGAGTGAGCTGTCTTTCCCAGGGAATCAAGGTCCAGACATCAAGATTCAGCCTCACAAGGCCAAATGCAGGCTGAAGATGAAAACTAACCAGAAAAGTCCAGACAGTCAAGGGAAAGAAATTCAGTTTTCAAGGCCAAACACAAGCCGGTGGGAAGGTGCCAACCATCACTGCCACAGGCTCCCCCTCCTTTACCTAAAACCCCAGCACATGCTCTCCCTTGCAACCTTTAAAACCCCTTGCCTCCCATCTTTCGGGGTGATGGGACAAATTTGAGAGCTCTCGTCTCCCAGCTGACGTCACCTGAAATAAAAACTCTTTCCTTGCCATAAGCTTGGCATTTCAGTTTTTTATTTGGCCCCTCTTGTATGGCAAGTAAAGAACCTGGGTATGTATCCAGTAACAGGCCCAGTGTAGCCACATGAGCCCTTAAAAGCAGAAAAGGGAGGCAGAAAAATTGGTCAGAGAGATGTGGCAGGAAAGACGAAGCAGGAGAGGAGGTCAGAGAGATTTAAAGCTTGAGAAGGGCTTGATCTGCTGTTGTGGGCTTTGAAGATGAAAGAGGGGAGCCATGAGCCAAGAAATGGGGATGGCCTCCAGAAACTGAGACTGACCTCAAAGAATCAGGGCCCTCAGTCCTACAACTGTATGGAACTGCATTCTGCCAACAATCTCAATGAGCTTGGAAGCAGAGTCAACTACAGGGCCTCCAGAAAGGAATGTATCCTGCAACATTTTGATCTTGGCCTCATGAGACTCTGAGAACCGGCTAAGCCATGTTGTGCCTGGACTTCTGACTCACAGACACTGTAAGATAATAAATTTGTGTTGCTTTAAACCACTTAAGTTTGTGGTAATTTGTGACATCAGCAAGAGAAAACTAGTACAGCTGTCATCACAGGCTTCACTCTCATCTTTGCTGCGTTGAACTCCTCATTTTCTCCATCCTTTGTCTTCCTCCTGGAGCATATTGTCTAGTACAGCTGTTCTCAAACATTTTGGTCTCAGAAGCCTTTTATATTCTTAAAAATTATTGAGGACCTCAAAGAATGTTTGTTGACATGGTTATATCTACTTATATTTACCATGTTGGAAATCAAAGCTGAGAGATCTTTCAAATATTCGTTAATTAATTTCAAAAGAACAATAATAAAACACATTACATATTAACATTAGTAACATTCTTTATGAAAAAAATTTTTTAAAACAAAAAATTACTGAGAAGAGAGGGTTTGTTTTACATTTTTGCAAATCTCTTTAATGTCTGGTTTAATAGAAGACAGCTGGATGCTCGTACCTGTTGCCCTGTTTCATTTTAGTTAAAGTGTATGAAGAAAATCTGGTCTTGACAGAAATATATATGTAGTTGGAAAAGCAAAGACCTCACTGATCCCTGAAAGGATCTCAGGAGCCCCCAGAGGTCCCTTCATAACACTTTGAAAACTGCTACTGTGGCATCTTACTGCTCAAAGTATGGTCCAGGGACCAGCAGCACCAAAATAGCACAGGATCCATTAGGAATGTAGACTCGCAGACCTTCTGAATCAGAATATACAGTTTAATAAGATCCTTAGGTGGTTCCTGTGCCCAGGAAAGTTTGATAGGCATTGTTTAAAGTAAAACCTGTCTTTCCTCCTATGTGTCTCCTTTATTCTCACACTATCACCACACTCACAACACTTCTGACACCACGTATGTAGGGGTCTTTTTCCCCTTACCAAGCAATTCTCTGCAACACCAGCTGGATGTCCTACAATTTAACTCAATTTAATTCAATTCTGACGCTATCTGGAGATAGCGTCAGATCCCACAGCTTAAGGGGTCAGTCCCACAAGACTGCCCCCAATTCAGATGACAATCACAAATCCAAGTTGCAACCTGTGCTTCTGACCGATAGTTATAAATCTGAGGTTCCCATGACCCGCTCCTTGCATTCCATTAATTTCCTAGAGTGGCTCACAGAACTCAGGAAACACTTACTTACGTTTACCAGTTTATTAAAGGATATGATAAAGGATATGGATGAACAGCCAGATGAGGAGATACACAGGGTGAGGTCTGGGAGGGTCCCGAGTGCAGGAGCCTCTGTCCCTGTGGAGTTGGGGTGCATCCCCCTCATGGTACATGGATGTGTTCACCAACGTGGAAGCTCTCTGAACCCCATGCTGTTGGGATTTTATGGGGGCTTCCTCATGAGGCAGGATCAATTATTAACTCCATTTCTAGCACCCCTCTCCTCTCTGGAGAATGAGTGATGGGGCTGCAAATGTCAAGCTTCTAACCATGGCTTGGTCTTTCTGGTGACCAGCCCCCATCCAGGAGCCCACCCAGAGTCAGCTTTTTAGAACAAAAGATGCTGCAATCACTTAGAATATTCTAAGGGATTTAGGAACTCTGTGTCAAGAACCAGGGTCGAAGACCAAATATTAGAACAAGATGCTCCTAGTTCCATTATGACTTAGGAAATTCCAAGTTTTAGGAGATCTGTGCCAGGAATGGCGATGAAGACGAAATATATGTTTCTTATTATAAATCACAATATCACAGGCACTTCTTCAGGACAGTATGTTCTCTGAGTCTTTGCATGTCTTAAAAGACCTTTATTCTACGTCACATTGACTTGATAGTTTGGCTGGGTATAGGCTAGCTGGTAGGTTGAAAGTCATTTTAATTTCAAATTTGTTTTCCCAGAGAATAAATCAATGGTATCCAGTGGAGGACTAGGGGACATTATTTACTTTGGCAGGCTTGGGGAAGGGACCCAGGGGACTCTAACCTGTTTATAAATAGACTTTCAACCATGCTTCATTTTTTCAGTCCCTTCCTTCCCTTCCTTCCTCAGAACATTTTTCCTCTGCCTCCTGAGGCTTTTCTGGGGTCTGTAGGGGCAACTTATTCCTCATTCTTAACTCCCTTTACTCGATAAAGGCACCCAATCGATAGCTTCCCCTGTTCCTCCCATTCTCTTTGGATTTTGGGTTTACACATCTGTTTATTATTTCACTGTCCTTTTGGTGGTGTTTCAATGGTTGTGTTTGCTCAGAAGTCTCCCAAATGGTTTTAATTACCAGAACACTGCAAAATGTTCTGCTATCTGGTGAGTCTAAAAGAGTTTTCCTGATTCATCTTTCATTTTTATTTTTTCATATGAACTTTATAATCAATATGCCTAGTCTCCCCCCTTGCATCTCCCCAAAACCCATTGGCATTTTTATTGAGATCATGTAAATTTATAGTTTAATTTAGGGAGAATCGACATCTTTAAATTATTGAGTTTTCCAAGAACAGAGCATGCTTTTCCATTACTCTTTTATGTTCCTCAGTAGAATTTTAAAGTTTGCTTCTGATAGATTTTGCCCATGTCTTGTATTTTATCTCTTTGGTTGCTATTATAAATGAGATCATGTCTTCTAATACACTCTGTAACTGTTTGGTGTTTCACTTACATTGTATTAATGAGGTCTTTTTGATCTTGACATATAAAAATCTCCCCCATATTTGAAAATGTATTAACTAGATTTTTTTTTTTTCTGACGAGGAAGATTGGCTCTGAGTTAACATCTGTGCCAATCTTCCTCTATTTTGTATGTGGGATGCCGCCACAGCATGGCTTAACGAGTGGTGCATAGATCTGTGCCAGGGATCCGAACCTGTGAACCCTGGGCTGCCAAAGCAGAGAGTGCAAACTTAACCACTACACCACTGGGCCAGCCCCTTAACTAGATTTTTGATTAGCTTAAAAAGTAATACATGACATTATAAAAATGATTAAATATATAAAAGGGTATACAATGAAAATTAAGTTTCCCTCTCATCCTGATCCCCCAGTTTATCACTGTGGGGGATATATTTCTTGTATAACCCTTTCAGAACTTTTTTTGCTCATACATGGGTATATGTATATGCAATAAGATGTTGAAGTGGTATTCCTCTCCCTTTTGGGTGAGGCCCACAGGCCCGCAACAATACTGTAGATGCCTTATACTTACACCGGTTCAACCACGTTTGTAGGCTGTGGTATGAGACTGTAAGAGAAGATGGGCTGCATTAGCAACCCTCCCTCTGGCCAATGAGAGTATGGGGTGTAGAGGCTGAGAGATTTCTTTGGAGAATGTTGTCAGTGCACTTGTCCAAGTGAACAAGTCTTCAAGGCCGTCTCCCAGAGAGCTGGACCTGTTGCCTGGCATTTGTTAGAAATAAAGATGCATCTATTTCTACCTGGAGAAGGTGAAAAGGCTGTTTGGGAACTGGCCACCTGGGGGTTGAATGAGGAGAGGTGGCTATCCTGGAATTGAGCTGTGTTTTCAGTAGCTGTGAGGCAAAGGTACATGTTTTCAGGGGACCAGATGTGGATTCTGTCAGGTTTGGGGAGCAGCCTGGGTTGTCTTGTGTCCCACTCAAGAGGATTTCCTCATAAGACCGTATGATCCCCACAGAGTGAGTCTGTGGGCCTGAGAGAGAGGTTGTCCACAGCCAGACAAGAGGAAGCTTTTGTAGCAGGGGATCCACAGCCATTGGTTCCCAGTGGGAGAAACTCCAAAACGGGAGGAAAAAAAGAAACATCAAAACCCCTAAAAGCTCTCTGTAGAACAAACATCTGGAAACTCCGCATCTGTCACCCTCAGAGAACCAGGCTCCCTTACCTCTGCATCAGCCACAGAAGACCGAGGGGGGGTGGGGGGTGGGTCAGAAACGCCAGCCAGCAAGTGCCTGGGGGAGGTGAGTAGGGAAGAGAGAAACAGCCAACCTTGCCCCACCACACCCCTGTCCCCAACAGCACCAACCTGCAGACAACAGGCCTAGACTGACAGGGAAGGGAGAGAGTTTACTTTGGATGAGACTGGAGTTTTAGCTGTTACACAGGCTGGCTTGTTAAATTACTAAAAGGACGCTTTTCTTATGCTTGAATGTGATTGGGGGCTTTTAAATTATCTAAGAGTGGATGGAACACTATAGGACCTGCCAGCAATGCCATCCTGGAGCGGGGAAAGAACAAACCCACAGGGTGAGCTTAAACAGAAGTGGTGGGAAGGAATGAACTTACTTTTTTCATGCACCTTGTTCCAACTGATTATGGCTCCATCCAACAAACAAACAACTCACCCCACTCCAAAATCAAAAAGCCTTTACAAATACCTACTGTTCTACCCACAGAACCTACTGTTCTGTACCTTGCTTTTTACCTAACAATATCTATTAGAAATGTTTCCTTACCAGCATGCACATGTACCTGTTTTAAAGTCTGTTATGTAGTACTCCACTGTATGTACAACCATATTTATTTAGCCATTCCTCTATTGGTAAACAATTAGGATTTTTCGTCTTTTCTTTTACCTACTATGTTGCAATGACTATCCTTGTTCGGTTTTTTTGGTTGCATGTGGGAGGGTATCTACAAGAATACATTTCTGGAAGTAAGATTGCTAAATTAATCAGGATGTAAATCTTAAATTTATGATCCTGCAAAGAAATTGCACCAATTTATGTTGCTACCAACAGTTTCCTCATACCCCTGCAGATATCGTATATTATCAAATGTTTTAATCTTTGCCAGCATAAGAGGTTAAAATATACAGTACCTTGGTTGTTCATAAATTATAAATGATATCGAGCATCTTTTCATATATTTGTAAGTCATTTGTATTTATTTTTCTATAAATTGCCTATTTACGTCTTTATAGATTGCTTTGAAAATTGTATTGTTAGCTATGTTTTTGAGTGGGAAGTCAGCCGATGAGTGAGTATGGGGAGAGAACAGTGCCAGAGGCATTTGAATTTGACCTGGAAAAATCTGGCTTGCTCAGATCTTTAACCTGCTTTCTTCCTTCTCTTCTTTGGGTTTGTGTCTCGAGGTCTGGGTTTAAAACTCTGTAGGGCAGAGGTTACCTTAGTCTTCTCTCCCCCACCTACCCTGTCACCAGCACTCTGGGGGCACATTAGCCAGCACCATGCAGGTCAGTGATGCTCATCTACCAAGGGCAGGGGCACCATGCTGGTTATCAGCCACGCTGCACACTTCCCCGCTGCCCTGTGCCCTGGGAGGCTGACCTGCCTGCCCTACATCAATGGGCTTCCTGCCTTCCAGCTGATGGTTGGGTTCAGTCAATGGGGACCCCACAGGAGATGGGAGAGAGAGTGAAGCCAACGTACTTATTCCTCTCTCCCCATGGGATCGCCACAGGCTGCTTTGTCCCTTGACCAAACGTCTCAGCTCCTGGCAGGCCCCCTCTAAACTTGGCCTCCCCATCTTCGAGTTTCTTTAACCACACCATCCCTCACCCCTTCAGGCCTAGGGGCCATGTGGAGTCTTTTTCTGACTTCAGGATACCACAGTATTCCTTGTGAGTTCCCTTCTCCTTGCCTACACCTTTGTAAATAGTCCCTTTAGTAAACTGCCCACAAATTATCCAAAGTTGCATGTGCCATCTCAGCTTAGTATGCTGGGACCCTGACTGATACAAGCACCTTGTAACCAGCTGCATTCAGTGGGTCCTAAATAGGAAAAGAGTGATTAAGCAGCACCACAGCTGGTGTTAGAGCCTTCAGCCAAGCCCAAGAGGGGTCACACAGAGTGGTACCAGGGGCCAGTCAGCCCCTCACTGTCCCACAGAGCAGGGACTCTGAGAGTTGTATTTGATAATGATGACACCCAGGACCAGGTGGCCAAAGGCTATGCACCTGGGCAGTGAGATGTTCCTGGGTGTGCTTTAGGCCCTGGTGACCAACAGAGCTGCAAAGGTTGTATTGGGTGGAACTGTGGGCCAGCAGGGGCGGCTCTGTGTTTGAGAAAGGGGTGACAGCCACAGTGGAACACCGTGATGTTTCTTGGGGCCTAGGCAAAGCTGGCTTCAGTGGGGATCCCAGGAGTGAGGGAGGCGAGGACTCTAGGAGGGGTAGGAAAAGAGGGGGATGGGATGGATTGGGGGAGGAAAGCTGACCAGAATATTTCAGCTGCAGGAGGACTGGGCAACCCTGGACTCAAGTCTAAAGCATCCCCAAGAGGCTGCCAGTGCCACACTGCATGTAGCGGGGCCCGGACTGGCCAGGAATCAGAGAAGATGCTGGAGTCAGGGAACAGGTTAGGGTGGTGGCCAGTGGTCCAGCCTTCGGCACCTGGCTCACAGCCTGCGGGCATCCAGCCTCTCCCCTGCGGTTCCGGAGAGGTTCCAGGGAATGCTCACGTGTCCTCTACACTCATTCATTCCCACCTGCAGCCTCAGCCAGTCTTTTGGCCCCTGAGCAAAGCTGCTCTGCTGGTCAATGCTTCTCGTTACTGTTTCTCCAGGTGACCACTGTGCTCCTGTTAGTCACAGTCCAAGAAGGACCTACTTTTTCTCCCAGAACAGCCTAGAGCAGGCTTTCCCTGAAGATTTGATGAGAACAGGCAGTAATTACAATGCAGAAAAGGGAAATTCAAATTGCGTGGCAGAGATCACCCCTCCCAGAATTCCTCCCTGGAGTTTCTCTCTCCCTACACCCTCTGTCTTTCACCCTTTGGCTTGGCCACCTTTTTATCCATAATTAATTAATTATTTTTATTGAGGTAAAATATACATAACATGAAATTTAACGTTT
Source organism: Ceratotherium simum simum (assembly GCF_057802395.1). Classification (NCBI taxonomy): domain Eukaryota; kingdom Metazoa; phylum Chordata; class Mammalia; order Perissodactyla; family Rhinocerotidae; genus Ceratotherium; species Ceratotherium simum. Next base: position 11,848,891 of record NC_141910.1, on the reverse strand, counting down.
TGACTATTTTAAATGTACAATTTAGTGGCCTTAATCATGTTCGCAATGTTGTGCAACCATTACCACTATCCATTTCCAGAACGTTTTCATCATCCTGAATAGAAATTCTAAACCCACTAAACAATAACTCTCCGTTCCTCCCTCCGCACAGCCCCGGTGACCCCTATTCCGCTTTCTGTGACTGGGTCATCATTTTGCAGGACCTAGCTAAGGGCACTCCAGATGCAGAGTCAGGGCCTCTGTCTCCTCTGGGTCTCGAGAGGGTGAAGCAGCTTCTCTCTCCTTTCTTCAAGGATAACATAAAAAACCAAAAATAAAACAAAAAAAGAGATATAACTTAGCACATAAACCAGTATCTGCAATCTCTGAATTGCTATGTCTGACATATCTGTGGCTTAAGCAGAGAACACAGGACATAATTTAATCACTTTGTACATTAATTACCAGAAGCTACTGTTATACAGTGGAGCAGTTTAACACTACAACAAATGGCCTCAACTTGTGCTCTGTGAGTTGACCTCATGTCTACTTTTTATAATGTTTGGTCTCCTCTTCTAATTTTTTGCTTCGAACTGATAAACCAAACAGTTAAGCTTGTTAGTATGGGGTGTAAAATAAGATTGATAAATTCTGAATGAGGGATTGAAGACTAATCTCATACATAGAGTGCATTAACTTGAACACAATTGTTTGGTTGTTTGGAGGCCCTTATGCTTATATTTTCTCAGACTTGGTTTTCATTTATATTCCAAGTAGGTGAAGTTACCTGATAATCTAGTTCTAAATTGGGGATTTGTGCTGTATACTCTGGAAGGGACCTGGCTGTAGTGGAATGGGGCAAAGAAAAGCCCCCAGTGTAGCTTCTGGCTTCATTGACTGTGTATATCGGGTCCAGGATCAACTTTTATGGCCAAAGGGCTGTGTGGCTACCAGACTTAAAAGAGGCACTCTGGGCAGAAGGCCACCTGACTGACTGGACCCCAGGCACAGTTCTGTGGGGGTCCTGGGCTCCCCATTTTGGTGCCCTCCTTGGTACCCTGACCACCCATCTCTGTTTTTTCCCATGCTCCATCCTTTGTCCTGACCTTGGTTTCTTACCTGAATCTTCTATTTCTAACTCATATATATGTATTTCAATACCTTCCTGGTTCATTCTGGCTTGAACTTTCATAGTAATGTCACAAACCAGTCACTACTTTTGGCTCTGATGTCTTGGCACTTGCTTGGATCTGGTGGGCCCAAGAGCTTCCCAGGCTGATATAAAGTTGCATGGGACAGCTGACTGGTATATAAACAGGGGTGTACATTCCACAGGATGGTTGAGTTGTGAAAAAATGTAGCCAGAAGATTCTAAGAAATGTGGGGTTTAATGAAAAATGGCTGATGCTACACTAGCAAGCACCCATTTGGTGTGCCCGCCCCCCCCACAGGTTCCCAGGAAGTGGGCAAGGGAGCTTTGGTACCATCATTTTCATTCTGAGAGAAGAAAACACAAGGCTCTGGGAGGAAAGTTTTATGTCCCCAGGCAGTGCAAGAGCAGGATCTTCCTTGAGGAGCTCCTTGTCTCTCCTCTATCCCTATTGGTGTTGCCTTCTAAGACCTTAAGGAGTGGGTGAGCTTGGGTGGGGGCAGCAAAGCAGAGATTCTAAAAGGACTTTTGAATTAGAACTGCACTGTCTGCAAAAGGGGAAGATGTCCCTCCAGTATTTACAGGTAGGTTCCTTTTTAGCCATTTACTCTCCTATGAGCAAATGCTGTCCTGTGGGCCAATTCAGCGTCTTCCTGGGAGTCCTGTAAGCAGATCTGTTAGCTCCACCAGGTGAGGACTTGGCTCAGAGTCACACCAGTGCCTTCAGGGCCCAGGTGATGAGGGGGCCCTTGTTATCATCTACTGCCTGGATAATTTCAAGCATAGTCTAGATCAGCCCTGTCCAGTAGAACTTTCTAAAATGATGAAAAATTTCTGTCTGCCACCAAAAGAGTTTTCCCTAATATATCCTAATCTGGGTTGGGGACCACAAATAGGTGCTTGCTGGTGTAGCATCACCCATTTTTCAGTAAACCCATGTTTCTTAGAATCTTCTGGTTAGGTCTCCACAACCCCACCATCCTCTGTCCAGCTGGCTGTGAGGTCAGTGGGCTGACCAGGCTCCATGTGATGGCCTCCAGCATGTTCCTGTCACCTCTGTTCACAGCCCACATGCTGAACCATTTCCTCTGCCCTCTTTGTGCCCCACTTCTTGCCCAGGTCCCTGTCTTCCTCACTTTCTGATCATGTTCCGTCTTTAATTAAGCTCACTGAGAGGGAGGTTGGGAAAATTATACTTCATAATGTGTAAAACAGAAGCATTAAACAGAAGAGTCTCTGAGGATGAAGCCACTTGCTCTGAGGTGTGCTAGGGGTTTACCGGATTCTTCTGGCCTGGACCTTGGGCTCTGTTAAGCAGAAATAACAAGTGGGATAATAAATAATATGAATGGAAACAATCATTCCTGACCTCCTGCTAGAAGAATACAGAGAGCTAATACATGTAAAACTAATTTGAGAAGTTAGAAATTCTCTAAAAGTTAAGGTATCACAGCTGTCAATCCTTGCTCTCCCCTGGGCCATACCACCAATAAGTGCCGCTCATTTTCTCTTCCTTATTTCTTCTGGGCCAAGTAGAGGGTAGCTGATCAAAAAGTGACTTGGATGGAATGAGCTTCCTTCTCATGGTCTCCATCAAAGTTCTTCCCTGTTGTCTTCTTTTGTCTGAGGTGCATTCAGAAACAGTCGGCTTTCTAGCTGATTTGAAGAAACCACTTTCAAATTACTTGATGAAATAAACAAATCAAGGCTCTGAAAACTCACAAGGCTTTGTGCCTCCTGTTGGCCATTTCCTTAAATGACATGCGAGGGCAGGTCATGAATCTGTGACAGGCATGGCTCCAGTGAACACCCTCACCAAAGGTGGACAAGTGACAGAGGACCCGGGACACTGAGGGCGAGCTAGAAAGTCACTCGGGGCTCCAGTCAACAGTTTTGAGGGGAGAATCTTATAAGGATTTTTAAGCTGAATATCACCAGAAACGTCCTTTAAAAGATAACCAGAACATTCTCTTTCTTCATATTTTACAGCACAGAGCAAGAATTATTTTAGGTGAGCAGACACTGAAGGTGCAGAACATAAAGAAAATTCTCCATAACCCATTTATCTTGCTGGACTTAGAAGGTTGAGTGACAGTTACAAATGATAGCCCTCCTAGGTATTCAATTTCCTGTGGTATTTTGAATGAGTAAACGTATTTCTGGGAATATTTACACAGCAATAAGAAAGCGGTGTTCACCGCAGATGGCAAAACCCGGGGTTGATTAAAATATTTTAAAAATATAAATTGGATTTGAAAGTTGTGTTCAAATACCTTCTGTTCACTATTGACATTATAGAGGACAGAAGGGGAGGTGAGAGGGAGGAAGGCCATCTGGGTGCCCAGTCAGGGCCCCAGAGGTGTTGGGCCGTCATGTCCATGGCCGAGTCTTTGCTCTATGTGCTGGAAATTCAAAGACAATCTCATAAAAACCAAATCCGCAGGAGACTTTTGCATGTGGGCACTCCATACCCCTGCAGGAGGGAGGGCCTTGGAGATCGCCCCTGCATAGGGCGGTGGGCAAGGAGGAGCAGCAGGCGCAGTCTATTGCCCACTGCTATGGCCCTTGGTCTACCCCTCCTTGGCCCACCTATGGCTTCCTCTGGCTGAGATCTCTAGCTGGGCCATTTGAAGGACCCGCCACTTCTACTTCATCTCAAACTTCTGTGTTGCCTAGGTTTTCCATCAGAATCTAAACTCTGCACCCCATGCCAAGGATTCCAGATAAACATGCTGCATAGGGGAAGATGTCTCCAGACATGGAGAGAAAGAAGTGATCCCTGTTATGTTTAGGACTGTAAAATTGATCTGGTGCTCCCTTCTGAGCTTGAGGCCAAGTCACCTACACTTGCTCATGGCAGGGGCTTATCAGGCTTTCACTCCTACCAGCCAAGATACCAACAAGGTGTGAGAGCTTCCTGGTTAGTTGAAGGCATTTAGTAATTCCTAGACGGGCTTCATGAAAATTATAGTGTTTTGTTCCTCCCAGTCTTTCCACCCAGTCTTCTTTTGTAACCAAGATACTCGAGAAAGAAAGGGGGGTTGGCTTCTGCAGTTGTAGAATTCTAGTGGCGAAGATAGCTGAAAACATACAGATTCTCACTAATTCTAGTTTCTCTGACCCCACTTAGGCTTATGTGGTCAAGGCCAATGCCCACAGCACAGCATTGGGGGCCATGTTGCTCCATCTGGCATCTGGCAATCTCTGTCCTGTAACTTCTTCTCTTGGGACCTGGTCCTAGTGGAGGTCAGCCATCAGTTTTGGGGATGCGAGTTGCTCACCATCGAGCTTGCTTACATCTTCCAAAGAGTCTACCTCGAGGGTGCCTGAACCATGGTAACTGGGGGAGCCATGCTGGGTCTAAGAGCCCAGCTCAGGCCAGCCATGTGGGCCACAATTTTTAGTTTCTTGAGTTCACTCTTTATTATTTGTGTATATGTGTTTATATATATATATATATATATATAATATTATACATTAAATATAATATATAGCATATATATTATATATATATTTTTGGATGGTGAGGTCATGTGGGAGGAGTAGGGGAATGCAAGTAGATACCATCTATATGTTATCATTGCATCTGAAATCAAGGATATGTAATCTTAATGTTTTTATTCACTTATGTATTAGTTCAAACAAGTATTTATTAAATATTTAAAAGTGCACAACACTGTGCTAAGAATGAAGGTAGGGAGTGGGACACAGAAAGGCAAAAAAAAAAACATACGCCCTATCTTCAAGGAGCTCAGAATCTATGGGGAGACAGGCATGTAACTTACCATGTTTTACACCTCCCAAAAATGAAGCATCAAAAGAGAGGTATACACCAAGTACTGTGGGAGCTTTGACTAGAAAAGGATCAGTTCTATTTGTGGGGATTAGGGACAATGCCCCTGAGGAGGTAACCTCTGAGGTGGCCTTGAGTAGAATTTCACTTCAACAGTTATGAAAATAATTAGCCTCAGCAGCAATACTCCTAACAACTTACATTTGTATGGCAGTTCCCTGCTGACTGAGAAGCCTGACACACTTTGTCCTATTTAATCAGAATGATAACTTTGCAAGGCTAAATAAGGGGATATTATTATTCTTTTTTTTTTTTTCTGAGGAAGATTTGCCCTGAGCTAACATCTGTGCCAATCTTCCTCTATTTTGTTCGTGGGTCACTGCCACAGCATGGCTGCCGATGAGTGGCGTAGGTCGGCACTGGGGAACCAAACCCGGGCCTCCAATGTGGAGTGCACTGAACTTAACTACTGGGCCACGGGGCCAGCCCCTTATTATTCTTTTTAAGGTCAAATTTTAGCTTAGAGAACTTTTATGACTTGCCTCAGGTGACTCACTATTTAGTTGGGGCAGAGGGAGTGAAGATGTGGAACCAGTATCTTCTATCTGCGTGGACCGTGAGGGCCCTTCCCCTGGCTGCCCTCGCTTTAACAGGCTGACCAGATGTGCATTCCAGGAGTTTGCCAATTGTTGGTCCTTTATAGCCTTACTAACTAGCCTTGGCCACCATCAGTGGTTCTCAAAGCGTGGTTCCCAGACCAGCAGCATCAACACTACCCGGGAACTTGTTAGAAATATAAATTCTCAGACCCTGTTCCACACCTGCCGAATCAGAAATGCCAGCAATCTGTGCTTTAACAAGCCTTCTGATGCAGGTTCAAGTGTGAGAACCACCGGCATAGATGACCTAAATACTGCAACTTTGAGGATTCTCTTAAATTAAAATAGATGATGTGAAACCATGAGAACTGACTCTAGAAAAAACCCCAATTAATCCTTATGGTATCAGAAATTAAGTTGAATTGTGTACTCCTTTTCCTTGTCTGAGGATTTTTATCGAGCAGAGTGATGTGGCATAGGGCTGGAATAAATTTGGTATTACAACTGCATATACTTCTTTCTTATTGAGAAAACAGATACATTCAAAATCACAGGAAACATGAGACTCAGTCTTCAAAAGTCAAGGTCTCCCAGAGCCGAAGTACAAGGTCATATACTGCTTCAGAACACAAAGGGATGGGTTTCTGACAAGGATTACCCACAAAAGAGAGGACCCAACCCTGAGAACTTGTGAATCTGCCCTTGAGAACACACACTTTCCAAGGAAATTCAGCTGAGAAAGGGGAGAGATCCTGGTATCATGGTATTTCATTCTTTTGAATAGTTTGTGAGAAAAAAACAAGAGGGATGAGGGTATTCTGTTACCATGACAACTTGCAGAGGCCCAGGCTGGCTGATGATACCATGGAGCTGACAGAGCTTGGCATCCTGATTCTAGATGAGGAAAATGGGGGCTGTGGAGGCTTGGGGATTGGGTAGAATTGAATATTCTTTTATTCCCTTACAGTTCTGCCACACTGCCTAATTTAAAAAAATAACCCATTACATTAAACAGCACGCAGAGTGACTGTGCTGATGAACGTCTATTCACGCATTTGTCCTTACCTGGAAGGCACTTCTCCCCATTGTCTAGTTTCTGTCCATCCTTGGCTGCACAGCTCCAAACCCGCTTCCTCAGGGAGGGCTTCCTCATCCGCTGGCCCTTAGCGAATCACAACGTTGAAAGGCTCCACCACACATTCCGTCCTGCTTCACAAAGTTGTTTTTTTTTTTTTTTTTTTTTTTGTGAGGAGGATCGGCCATGAGCTAATATCTGCCAATCCTCCCCTTTTTGCTGAGGAAGACTGGCCCTGGGCTAACATCCATGCCCATCTTCCTCCACTTTATGTGACACGCCGCCACAGCATGGCTTGCCAAGCGGTGCATCAGTGCGCGCCCGTGGTTCCGAACCGGTGAACCCCCGGCCACCGCAGCGGAGCGCGCGCACTTAACCGCTTGCGCCACGGGCCAGCCCCCACAAAGTTTTTTTTATACTCACAAACTCTCTCCTTTGCGGGGAGGGAGACAATAAATGTTACTTGCTTGTGCCTTCAGGGTCTAAATAGCAAAGCTGTCGATAATCTTTTTTTTTTCCTTTTTCTTTAAAATAAAAATACCAGTTATTGAGTGCTTGTTGTATACCCCAGTGCTATTTAAAGTGTGGTCCAAGACCAGCAGCATCAGCATCAGCTGGGAACTTGTTAAAGATGCAAATTTGAGGGCCCCACCCCAGACCTGCTCAATGGCTAAAGTTTAGAGGGTGGGGCCCAGGAATCTCTTGTTAATAAGCCCCTCAGGTGATTCTTATACACACCAAGTTTGAGAATCACTGTACTAGACACATCTAAGTGCTTCATATTTTTTTCTCACTTAATTTTCACAGCAACTCAACCTAGGAACTAGTGTTATCTCCCCATACAGATGCGGGAACTGAGGCACAGAAAGTATGAGTACATTGCTCAAGATCCCTGTGATGTATTGTTTCCAAAGATGGTGGCAACAATCCCTCCTACTTTTCCAATGTGACTTTGTCACTTCTATCAAGAGGTGGAGTCTATTTCCCTTCTTGAACTGGACTGGTCTGTGACTTGCTTTGACCAACAGAATGCAATGAAAGTGATATGGTGCCACTTCTGATGGAGGCCTTTCGAGGCTTTGCAGAGTCTATTTTCATTCTCCTAGGACCCTGACTCCGCATGTAAAGAAGTCCAGGCTATCCTGCTGGAGACAGAGGCCATATGGTAACAGGGATCACGTGGAGAGAGAGGCCACGTGGAGTGCAAGCACAGTGTGCCAGCGGACAGCCCTACCTCAGGCTGGGCCTGTGGGTGAGGCCTCCCTGGACCAGTCAGCCCAGCATAGTCACCAGCTAAATGCAGCCACATGTGGGAGCCTTGCTAACACCACAGGGAGCAGAGACATGCTTCTTGAGCCCTGCCCGAATTCCCAACCCACAAAATCGTGTGCAATAAAATGGTGCTGTTTTAAGCCACCAAGTGTTGGGATAGTTTGTTATGTAGCAATAGACAATTGAAACAGTCATATAATTTGCCAACCGTAGATCCTGGAGTCCAACCCAGGCAGCTTAGCTTTACAGCTGTCCATCTTACCCATTGCTCTTTGCTTCATTTTATTAAAAAAAAAAAAATTAGAATTGCTATTTTATTAATACATGGGCTTTAAACCCAAATTCTGCTGCAGAGAATCTGGTAAGTTTTGGTAAACCATGCAGCTTATATAGCACCCATTTTTTCCCCTAAGCTAGGTAATAATAATAACAGCTAACAATTTTATAGTACTTACTATGTACCAGGCAAGTCATGCTTTGAATATATTTTAATTTGCTAATTTTTTCCTAACTTTTGAAATTTGTACTTAGATAATAGATTTTCAGCCTTTTTTCTAATGCAAGTATTTAAAGCTCTATATTTTCTTCTAAGTACTACTTTAGCTGCATCCTAAAAGGATAATATATCATGACCAAGTAGGGTTTAATTCCAGGAATGCAAGTTTGATTTAACATTCAAAAAAATCAATGCAAAAATCATATTAACAGAATAAAAGAGAAAAATCAAATGGCCATTTCAGCAGACGCAACAACAAAAAAAAGCATTTGACAAAATTCAACACCCATTTGTAAGAAAAATTCTCAGTGAACTAGAAATAGAAGGGAACTTCTTTAACCTGATAAAAGGCATCTTTAAAAAACAATTGAATGAAATCTCTTCACTCTTTGCTCACAGATCTAGGGTGATAGTATCAGCTAACACCTATTGAATGTTTACTATGTGTCAGCCCTCAGTCCAAGTTCTATACAGATATCATCTCATGTGATCCTCTTAATAACCCTATGCTATTTGTACTATCATTATCCCATTCTCAGGATGAGAAGACGAAGCACAGAGACATCAACTAACTTACTTAAGATTGCTCAGCTAGTAAGGTAAGGAGCTAAGACAGTCCGACTCCAGGGCCCATGCACTTCACCACTGCATTATACTCCCATCTTCCCATCTGAGGTTTGACTTTGTGGCGTAAACCAAAGGGCAAGAGTCTATGGCAGAGGTTGAACCCTGGGCGTGTAGTAGATATGCTTGTAGAGTTTTCAAAAGCCACGTGTGTCTGCGGGGCCATGCCATACAGTGGCATCAGCTGCACATAGCTGCACATGGTGGACCTGCATTTCAGATTCCCAACCTCTGAGATTCTGATTCTGTGGCACAAGGGTTGGGCCTGGGCATCTGCATTTTTAAAAAGCTCTGCAACTGGGGGAGAACCACTACAGTAAATGTTCTCTGTACTTGACCCTGGACTGGGCACCTTGGCCTTCAGAAGCTTTGAGTATACCTTTTAAAAGGTATTACTATCGTAAGTACCTTGTTAAGGCTCAATTTCTCATGCGTGCTCCCATGTATGAATTCTGTGCTTTTTGTGTACCCAATATTCATTCTCTATTTCTTTCTAAGAAAGTGCGGCTTTTGTTCAAAGTGGCAACGTGCCCTGCGAGCAAACTACATTTCCCAGTTGTCCTTGCGGCTAAAGGTGGCCCTGTGACACAGTTCTGGCCCATGCGATGTAAGTACAAGTCTGCTGGGGATATTTTGGAAAGTTTTGCTTTCACGATATAGGCAAAGCTCCTTTCCTCTTTGCCACGTCCTTCTTTTTCCTGCTTCCTAGCATGGAGAGCAGACTTCGGATAACTTGAGGTGACCAAGCTCAGGGAAGAGAAGCAGAAAGACAAGACACTGGGACATTGGTGCCACCATGGCACTGCTCCAGCTGCTTTGGACTTCCAACCTCCAGACTTCTTCTTCTTCTTCTTCTTTTTTTTGGTGAGGAAGATTGGCCCTGAGCTAACATCTGTGCCAGTCTTCCTCTGTTTTCTATGTGGGATGCCACCACAGTGTGGCTTGATGAGTGGTGTGTAGGTCTGCACCCAAGATCTGAAGCCGTGAACCCCGGGCTGCCGAAGCAGAGCACATGAACTTAACCACTACACCACCAGGCCAGCCCCCAGACTTCTTAAGTGTGTGAGAAAAAAATAATTCCCACAAATTTATGTTTGTGTCTCTGTTACATGCAGCCAAATGTAAGCTCTCATTGATTTGCTTTCAGTAAACATTTATTGAGTACCTGACTCTGTGTTGGCTGCCGGGGATAAAATGGTGAATAAGCCAAATCTTTTCTTCAGAAGCTCACGGTCAGGTTGAGAAGGCAGATATATGAAAAACAGTAGTAATACACTATGATAACAGCTACTGTAGAGGCAAGCACCAGTGGTCAGGATGATCAATCCTGAATGAACCAAGAAGACGACCGCGAGATGTTTGTGTGTGGTCTTAAAGACTGAGTCGGAGTTTGCTAGGTGGATTTAGGGTGGGGTGGGAGAAGGGGCATTCCGGACAGGTGGAAGATTATGTGTGAACATATGGAGTCTTAAAACAGCACGGCCTGCTCAGACAGCTCAATATGGCTGACTTGTAGGCTGAAGGTAAGGAAGAGCGTGAATGAGAGATGGGCCAGCTCATACAGGGGTATATGTGCCATACATATACAAATATATCACATTTCCTACCAGGTGCCCGGTGTTGGGAGCCAGCAAATTGTTTTTAGCAGGGAAGTGATTTGATAAAATCTATGTTTTTAAAGTCCACTCTGGCAGCAGTGTGGAAAATGGACTGGAAAGTGGTGAGGGAGAAAGATGATTTATAAAGCTATTTCATTACCAAGGCAAGAGATGTCGAGAGCCCATGCCAAGGCATGGCGCAGGGCTGGGCAGGAAGGGAAGGAGAGGGGATAAGGCTTTGCTTGCCAATTAAATTCCATAAAATAACCTTTTGGGCCCTTTTTGGGAGTGTTTGCTCATTGGGATTTTGTACTTCTTCATATTAGGATTTTTTTGAATTTTTATTTAAATGTTTCATTTAGCTTATTTTACCGTCTTTTAATGACAGTTTCTTTCCCTAAATAATGGTGGTTGGCTGCCTTTTTCTCATTGGATTTTCTTCCTGAGTTCTACAAAGCTCATCTCACCACCCACCTCTTGATCTCCATGTCAGCTCACAAGGGAGGGCTCCAGGCTGACTTGCATTCCTGATTCACAGGAAAACTGCAGGTCAGAAAGAATCCTCCCCTGGAGACAGGTTATGTCCAGCACTGGCATCAGCTCTGGAGAATTGCTGGAAAAATACTGTTAGCTGTTTTTGTTTTTCTATAAGGGGAATGCTATGATCTTAAGTCATGCTCTCTATTATGAATACCTGATGATGAGCACTTGGGAAGTTTAGCTTAGAGAGAAAAATATAACTGACTCCTCAGATTGTATTTCAGAGAACTTGGAAAGTACTAAGCCTCCCTTTATGTCTCTTCAGAGGGAGAAAGAGAAAGGATTCACAAAAATATTGCAGCAATTCCTTTTATGTCACCTACCCTTAGAATAAAGCTGTTCAAAATGATTGACATGACCCTCTTCCTCCAAGTTAGGTGATGTGCTCACTCTGGCTTTCGTCTCAGTTATTTATAGGTGGACAGTTATTTATGGTTTGAACTGGGACTCACTGGGTATGTTAGTTTCCTATAGCTTCTATAACAAATTACCACGATTTAGAGGCTTAAAACAAAACCGACTTATTATCCTACAGTTCTGGAGGTCAGAAGTCTGAAATGGGGTCTTATGGGGCTAAAATAAAGGTGTCAGCAGAACTGTCTTCCTTCTGGAGGCTCTAGGGGAGAATGCCTTCCGGCGTTTCCCAGCTTCTAGGGGTTGTCCATATTCCTCGGCTCATAGACATCACTCTGGCCTCTGCTTTTGTCATCACATCTGCTTCTCCGCCTTTGACCCTCCTGCCTTCCTCTTATAAGGACCTTTGTGATTGCGTTGGGTCCATCTGGGTAATTCAGGATAATCTCCCCATCTCAAGATCTTTACCTTCATCACATCTGCAAAGTCCCTTTTGCAATGCAAGGTAACATTGCACAGGTCCTAGGGACTAGGTCATGGACATCTTTGGCGGGACGGGTATTATTCTGCCTACTACACTGGATTCAAACAGGAGGACCTGGTCTGAAACTGGTGGCTTGGGAAACCACCCTGCTGCCACACAATGAAAGACGGATGTAATGGATGATGCAGGTTTACCTTCTAATCTCATTGAAGTTTTGTCTCATAAAACTCAGCTTTTCATTCATGGCAATTAATGCAATTTGAGATCATATATTTAATGATTGTTTCCTGCCTGTCTCCATCACTAAACTGTAAGCTCCGTGAGGGCAGAGGCTATATCTATCGTGTTCATCACCATGTCGTGTGTGGGTAGCCCCTCAGCAGCTGCTCTACTTTTTCCTGAGTGATTGAATTTCAATTTTGTTCCCAGGGTACTGTGCCCATCCCCAAGAGATGAACCATGGCTGTCTAAGCCAATGAAGTAATCCAATTCGCCTTTGCCAGTGATTGGTCTACAGATGGCCATGTGACCTAGTTTTTTTTTTTTGAGGAAGATTGGCCCTGCCATAACATCTGTTGCCAATCTTCCTCTTTTTTCTTTTTTCTCCCCGAAGCTCCAGTACATAGTTGTGTATCACAACTGTAGAGTTGTAGCTCTTCTATATGGGACACTGCCTCAGCATGGCTTGATGAGAGGTGAGTAGGTCCACGCTCAGGATCCGAACCAGTGAACCCTGGGCTGCTGAAACGGAACATGCTAACTTAACTGCTATGCTACTGGGCTGGCCTCATGTGTGACCTAGTTCTAGTCTTGTGGAAAGATCTCCCCTCTCAGTGAAAACAGCAATCCATGTGAGGCAAAAGCTTGTTTGCCTCTGCTTTTTTCCTTCCTCTTTAGGATGTTGTCATATGTCTTAGTCTGCTTAGGCTGCCATTACAAATATACCAAAAACTGGGTGTCTTAAACAGCAGAAATTTATTTCTCACAGTTCTGAAGGCTGAGAAGTCCAAGATCGAGGTGCCAGCCAATTCAGTTCCCGGCAAAGGCCCTCTTCCTGGGTTGTAGATGGCCACCTGTGTGCTGTGTCATCACATAGCAGAGAGAAAGATGATCTCTCACATGTCTCTTATATGGGCACTAATTCCATTCATGAGGGCTCCAATTCTAACATCTGCTGCCAATCTTCCTTTTTTTGTACATGAGCTACCACCATAGCATGGCCACTGACAGGCGAGTGGTGTAGGTCTGTGCCCAGGAATGGAACCCGGGCCGCCAAAGTGGAGCATGCAGAACTTAACCACTAGGCCACCAGGGCTGGCCCACGAGAGCTCCCCTCTTATGACTTAATTACTTCCCAAAGACCCCACCTCCTAATACCCTCACATTGGGAATTCAGCTTCAATATATGAATTTTGAAGGGACACACTCAATCCATAGCGTCATATAAGGTTGTGATACTCGGAGCTGTGAAAGCCATCTGGAAACCATGAGGGAAGACATAGCTGACTCACTGATGGTAGCAGAGATGGGAGATGAGAAGATCCTGCGTTCCTGCTGGCATGGTTGAACTGTTGCACCAATCCTGGCACTCCTATGTCCAGACTTCTTGTTTTGCAAGAAAATTAAATGTCTTCATTATTTAAGGCACTGTCAGCCAGGTATTTTGTTACTTGCAGCCAAACGTACTTAAACCAATATTCTAGCACAGCGTCTGGGACATGGTGGAAATGTCTAATGAACAAATATTTCAGTTGACAAATGTGCCCTCAACATAACCCCAGAATTCCCTAAAAAAAGAAGATCTACCTTACAAACAGCTATACTAAACCCCTACATTCCAGAAAGAAGCCCCTGAAGACTGGGAATAGTTGAGAAAAGTCTCTATTGTTTTGACTTTCATGGCAAGGAGGTGAATGATTCCATTATGGGTCACTTGGGTCCTTCAAAGCAAATTATCCTATTTAAATGCCAACCACTTCTTCCCAGTTGATTAGCTTTCTCTGCCCAATTCCCACTGGAGTGTTCACCAGCTGGGAAGTGTGTGCCATCTGCTGAGTTTCAGGCAGACTGAACCAATAGGCAGATGCTCTATCCTGGAAAGAGGACCCTGGAGGACACCTAAGCACCGCAGAACCAACCAAGGAGGTTCCAGGCCTCCCAGGGGCTTCAGAAGGCACAGAATGCCTGGAAAGCCAGTCTAAGGCAGGGGTGGGTGGCTCAAAGTACTGGCCAGCAAAATTCATATCTATAATTACCTTTGTTAACCTGGGTCTCAACAGAAGTGTCATCTCTCAGGCCACTGTATGTGGTGCTCTTCCTCTGACTCTCTCAGGACATTGTTTGCTTTGACCTCTGCCCCCAAGTTAAGGCCAGGCTCAGGCTACCCAAGAGATGGGTGTATTCATTTCTATTCCAGAACTCCCCTGGAACTACAGCTTACCAAAACCTCATGCTCATGTTCCCCTCCTTTACACACAGACACACAGGCATGTGGCCATAACCCTATCTTGGGAATGTGATGGCCTCCTGAAGAGGTCACACTGCCCCAGTTTCACATCCTGTCCCCACTCCACTCTGTCCACATCAGCTACAGCTGGTGTTCTTTGGCCTCCATGTTGTCCCAAGGCCCCTGATTTCAGACTGGGGCCCCTGGTTTGAATCACAGTGGGATCCCAGTCCAAGCCCTGCATGTCTGCATCCACCTCTGATGATCTGCAGGCTGAAAGCCAGAGGGAGCATTCCCCCTAGGCACCAGAGGAAAGCCGCTGCTGTTACAGACTGCCTCTATGTCTTCAGCCTGAAGGTCCTTTTCATTGACATTCCAATTCTACCATGTCCTTGTGCCCTCAGCAGCAGTGTCAACACTACCCCAGCACCACACTCACCCATCATGCAAACTCCTCGCCTTTATCCCCCCTTACCCACTTACTCATGATTCTACCCCTCAGTCTTTAGCTCCCTGGTTTCTCCATCTTACCAAGGTACCAAATGGATAACTCCTACTTTCTCTCCATCCCTTCAGACTGAATGACCCCATTATGAACTGTTTTCCTCCTCTTGGATCCTTTTTGGAACACGACTTCTCAAATTTCTGTATTATCTGCATGCTCTAATCATTAACAAAAGTCACCACTTTGCCTGGATTTTCTTTCAGGGAATCCACCCTTTTCATGGCCTCTCCTAGGGCAGGAGATCAGGCAAAACTGAATTTTGGGACTCGCGAAGGTAAAGACCTGTTCCTGGATTCTGGGAAGCCCACAAAAGTGTCCTTGGGTGAGGAGGCCTTGTCCACCTGCTCCTTCCAGTATCGCTCTTCCTCTGGACTTCAGCCCAGCAACACTGAGCCTGTGTTATAAGTAACCAGAGCAGCCACACTATTGAACTAACGTCCAAGGCTGTTATATTTACATGGTCTACAAGAAAGCCTGTGCCTGGAGATGATGAGAAGTCAGGATTGGCAGAGAAAAAAAGAGGCTCTAATAACAGAAAGAGGCGAGAAGATGGGATATCTCTGGAGACTAGGCGTTTTAGAGAAAATACTACATGAAAATAAAGCTATATGTATACACACTGCATTCTCCTTCAGGTCAAGTAGCCTGAGGGAGTTGGCCACTCCTGGTCTAAGCTCTTTAGATACTAAGCACTTAGAACTGGAGAATAATAAATGTCCTTTTAAATACGCCACTACTCCCTTTAAGGCACTACGGGTGGCAGTGGAAACTGTCGGAAATGCTTTGGGAGGCAACTTGGCAAAATGCATCAGGAGCTCTAAAAATATTCACAGTTTTCGACACAGAAATTCCACTTCCAGGAATAAGTCAGAAAGAAATAACTCCAAATAAGGAAAAAAAGTAATAAACACAAAAATGTTTATTGCACCTCATTTTTACTAAAATAGGCAAACATTGAAATGAACTTAACTATTCAATGATAGGAAGATGATTAACTAAATCATACTATAGTTCCTTGATGAAATACTATGCAGTCAGGAAAATTTTAATTAGAGAGACGGTAGCCACATAGGAATATAATGATGTGAAATTTTATGTACACTCTTGATTGCAGTGCCCTAAAAATACATAATAATAACGTAATCAAAGAATGGAAGGGAATATATAAAATGGAAAATAGCTGTGTTAAGATGGTGGAATTATTGATGAATTTTTCTTTTTATATTCCACCCAATGTGATGTTACTATACATTCTTTATAATATTTAAATAAACACATAAAATGCAAATATTCTAAGAATGGTTAAGAAATGGGCCAAGAACTAACATTTATTGAGGAGCTATTATGTTTCAGCCACTGGGATGGATATTATTTTACATACATTATCTGACATGATTTTATTTGTCTCCTAAGAGGTATCTCTTTACTTTTTTACATGGAAGAAAAGTGAAGAGATGCTGATTGAGGATGAATAGAAGGTGGGAGGAGGGCAGATAAACATTCAGCACGATTCATTATTTTCCCAGCAGCATAAGGATTAACGAGTGTCAGGAATTAGAGAGCCCATTCTATTTACAGCCTACATGAGAGGATGAGGGCTACTTCTCTCCTTGCTTATATTCTTTTGCTGCTGTGCTGGCAGAGAATTGAGGGATGAACTATTTGCGGCACCTGATGGACTCCTGGATTGCTGTGTATCTCTGAGTATCCTAGAGGGCCTCTTTCCAGAATGGGTGACATCTTTTTGGGCATCACTTCAACACTTGGGGAGACAAGATGTGGCTATAAAGTCCTCCTGGGGATTCTCAAACACACGTTGCTTGGAGATGGTCCAGAAGTGGTGATGCATTAGGAATCTTGAAATGCCTGGACCGAGGCATATGGGACATCAATTATAGGGTCCAAAAAAAAAGAGGGAAAAAGTAGTGCATGAGTAGGGAGCTGAGGAGGTGACAATGGAGAGAAATGGAGGAATCCAGGGAATTCAGAGGGCAGATGTACTGAGAGTGAAGGCATCAGAGAGCCTCCTGGACAGGAGATTGTGGCTGGTGTTAAAGTTTCCAGGTGATGACATGTTCCAGGTTGTGACCGCAGAAGTATGTGCCTGTTATGGACTGAATTGTGTCCCCCCAAAATCCATATATTCAAGGTCTAACCCCCAGTATGACCATATTTGGATATAGGGCCTTTAAGGAGGTATTGAGGTTAAATGAGGTCATAAGGGTGGGGTCCTAATATGATAGGATTGAAGTCCTCATAAGAAGAAGAAGAGACACCAAAGAGCTCTCTCTTCACATGCACACAGAGGAAAGGTGAGGTGAGGACACAGTGAGAAGGTGGGCTGTCTACAAGCCAGGAAGAGAGCTCTCATTAGAAACCAAATTTGACAGTACCTTTATCACTTCTAGCCACCAGAACTGTGAGAATAAATGTCTTGTTTAAGCTATGCAGTCTGTGACATTTTGTAATGATAGCCTGAGCAGACTAACACAATACCTAAATCAAAGAGGGGTGGGGGATTTAGGCAGCTAAGGCTGTCAAAGTGTAAAGCCAATGTGTGGGATGTTTCATTTATATGGATGATAAAACCCCCCATAAAGATGATTATGAAATCAATCATAATGTTAGCTAAACTTCCTAGGCACTTATGCGCCAGGAAATCTTCTAAGCATTTTACATGCATTAATTCATTTAATCCTCTACTAGTCCTATGACATAGGTACTACTATTTCTTCCCCATTACACGTGTGAAGGCACTGAGGCACAGAGAGGTGAAGTAGCATATCTAAACCACACAGCTAGTCACAGAGGTGGTGCTTGAACCACACGCTTGGGCTGTAGAGCCCACACCCCTAACTGCTATTCAGTACTGGGATGTGGGGAATGTTACGAGCCAGAGGTCAAAGAAGGGATGAACACAGAGAGGTGAAGGAAGAAATGTTCACCATACTGATCATCCAGATCAGCTGGGCAAATCTGGGTAATCAGTGGATGACAGATGTGAGTAGATGGCCTCATTGCCTCTCATCCAGAGGGAGATAAAAACCTACCGTGTGAGCTTCAAGGGATGCAGGATTTTCGTATGAGGATGGAAGAGAAATGGTGCGGAATCAAGAATGGGGCACTGAGCTAATTTTCATATCTCCTTGTAAGCTGCATCCACTGAGAAGGTTGTAATGTGGCAGAAGCTTCATGTTAATAGTAGATGCAGGCTGGGAAGGGTGCCCTGAGGACCCACTGCTGCAGCGAGGACTGGATTTTCTTCCTGATCCACCTCTCAGGGATGGCCTGAGTCTCCAGCCCTTCCAGTTCCAAGGAAGAGATGTTAGTGAAGTTCTTCTTGGTTGTAGCAGTCTGGGTCAAATCAGGTGATATAAACCACACAGTAGGTTAAATAGGAGAAGTATAATACAAGAATTACTAACTATGATAAAATAATCACTATCAGATACAAGGAAACTCTATGGAAACCTAGGGCTGAGGGCAAGTACCCCAGAAAGGATAAAGTTGAAAGGGGTTCAGACCTCTTTGATGAAGGTGCAATTCAGCCCACCCGATAGCAGAGAAGTTTGCTGGTTTTCCAGTCCAAAGCTAGTCTGGAGTTGTTGGGTGAACAATAGGTTACTGTCTCAAGAGCAAGTGTGGGAGCAGGCAATCAGTAAGTGGTGGCCAGGGCAAGCAGTGGGAGTCTGGACACTGACAGGGGTAGGAGGCCTTCAGAGCATGTGGGCTGCATGGGGATTTGCAGAAGGAGTAGCAGTTCTGCATGGATGTAGATGCAGAAGTCATAATTACAATATCAACAAATTTAATATAGTCGGAATCTCAGGAGCAGCTTAGCTAGAAGGTTTTGCCTCAAGATCTCCCATGTGGTTGCAGTCAGGATGTTGGCAGAGGCTGCAGTCATCTGAAGGCCTGACTGGAGCTGGAGGATTGACCTTCAAGATGACTCAATGACATGGCTGTTGGCAAGAGGCCTCAGTTCCTCCCTGGCCATTGGTAGGAGGACTCAATTCCTTGCCATATGGGCCTTTCTATAGCCTGCCTGATTGTCTTCATAATACGGCAACTAACTTCTCCCAGAAGGAGCAACCCTAGAGATTGACCAAGATGGAAGCCACAATGTCTGATGACCTGGTGTCAGAAGTCACACATCATTTCTGTCTATTCTATTGGTTAGTAGAGAGTCACTATGTTCATTCCGTATTCAAGGGGAGAAGAATTAGGCCTACTTCATCAAAGGAGTACCAAAAAATTTGTGGACATATTCTGAAAACACCATAGCAAAGATTTGTGAATTTTCCATTGGTCATGTCAACTTCATGAACTTTGGTCTTGCATTATCCAGCTAGCGCTATACCCAAGATACTACTTGTAACAGGTGTTCCAGCAGCAAGATGCCACAGATTGTACCACTGGTGGTGAGAGATGAGGCAGAAAGGAAAAGGTCAAGTGGAGCCAGACCTCCCTCTTCAGGGTGCCAAGTGGATGAATGCCCTTCGGGGCTTTCTAGAGAACTTGCACCTCTTCCCATGCTGGGGCTGGCATTTGGACATCTGTTACTCAGAGGGCTTCTGTGGCCATGGTTAGCCAGAGGAATGATGAGAGCCGACAGATAGAGAGCTCCAGCCATTGCCAGAATGCAATTAAGGAATAGGGAAAGGTATGGTTGAAGGAAGTGATGGGGAAAAGAAAGTGGATCCTCAAAAAAGTAGTTACAAAATATTGATAAATGTGGCTACATGCATGTTTACGAATGAACTGAAAGGCAAATGACAAATTAGGAAAGCATTTACAATACGTAAGTTAGAAAAGAAGTTAGTTTTCTTAATATCTTAATTTCTTAAGAAGCAAAAGATAATTATCTCCAATAGAAAAGTGGGCAAAGGATATGTTTGGGGAGGACTTAGAAGGGGGCACTTAGATGCAATTGAGGTGACCTGTAATTACTCAAAATAAGGAGCAGGGATTTATAGACAGATTTTCTTGGCCAAGATTCCTCTATTTTTCCCTGGACAGTATTTTAGCAGCTCTTATCATCTTAATTTCCTTATTTATGGAGGAAATATGGCCTATGACTTAGGACATTTGTAAGAGTAGAATTTGGTTCTTTTATCTTTCTTCTATCAAATATTTGGCATTTATGGAATTTGTTCCTCATCTCGTTTTCTGAGGGTAGGCATTGGGGAATTTATGTGGGTATCCAAGTGATATTTTGTGATAAAAGGTTGAGAATGGGGAATCTTGTACTGCTCATGAATGGAGTTCATGTCACAAGGGGTCAACAAGACCCCCGGTGGAGAAGATTTGATAAGAGAGGGAATTCTAAGGACCAACACTTCCAAACGGGAGGGGACACGGAGATCATATTCTTGGCCCTCCTCCTTTATGCTCTTCTGATAGTGCTCCTCTCATTTGTCACAGGGTTGTTACATGACGGAAATGGGATAGACTCTGAGGGGGATAAATACCCAAAACTCATCACTTTCTAATTATTCCTTCTTTGCTCCAGAATGGCATAAATGTTCCAGGGGCTTTATGAAGAATCACATATTTAAGGAGGACTTCAAGGTCTTTGGCCACAGTTGAAAACTTCCTTCTTTCCTTCCTCCCTCCCTTTTCCCCCTCCTTCTCTCTCTCCCTCTCTCTTTTTCTCTCTCTTTCTTTCTTTTTCTACAAGCAAGATAAATGGGGAAGAAAAGGCAAAACTAATATGAAACAATAAAACACTTCACAATTGTTTTAAGGGTGTTTCTCATAGCCTACATATCCTAGAAAGCAGACCCTGAGGGAAAAGCTTACGGCCCAAATGGTTTGGGAGTGCAAATCAGTGGTGTGCTGGAGCCAGCTTGTTCTGTCTCACAAGAGCTGATTGTTTAATTTTCAGGGATTGTTGTTAAACACTGCTGTCATTAAAAATTTAATTACATAAATTTCCAATTAAAGAGATTATATTAAAAACAAAGGTAATAAATACCCCAAAATTCATTGCTCTCTAATTATTTGACTATATTTTTATATTATCTATGTTCTTGAGTTTATTTATGATTATTATATCTGTATGGCAGAAATACCAAATAATGGTGTGTTATGGCATACCTCTTTCCAACTCCACTGCCGCTAACATTATGTTGGCAGCTTGAAGTTAGCCATGATGAAAGTATTTACACAACAGAAATAGGCAAATGATGCAAATCAGGGCTTGACTTGTCTCACTGATTGTCTAGAGTTAAGAAAGTGAAAGAAAAAAGGTTAGTAATGCAAATTAAACTTAAAAGCATGTCATGTCTGCAGGCATTATATTGTGACTACCACATAAAATTGAAATATTCTTCCGGTACTTTAGAACGACTATCCAATACAACAAGGAAGTTGCTCACGCCATTGATGAATGAAGTTCAGACATGTCTTCGTAGTTTCACTTCCATCTTACTCTTTAATTTAAATGAAAATATCAGCCAACATTTACAATGGGACTACACTAGGAGAGCCTGTTGTTGAATATTTACCAGCACACCGCTGGACAAACCCAGGGAACCAAGAGTGAGAGAAAAAGAGGGAGTGAGGTATGAATATAAATATCCCTCAAATATAAAGAAGTGTGAGTATATACCCCACAGAATTGAAAACAGGATCTCGAAGAGCTATTTGCATACCCATGTTCACTGCAGCATTATTCACAACATCCAAGAGGTGGAAGCAGCATAAATATCCATCAATGGATGAATGAATAAAGAAACGGTGATATATACGTACAATGGAATATCATTCAGCCTTAAAAAAGAAGGAAATTCTATGTTACGCTACAACATGGATGAACCCTGAGGACATTACACTAAGTGAGATAAGCCTGTCACAAAAAAACAAATACTGCATGATTCCCCTCATCTGAGGTATATAAAGTAGTCACTCTTAGAAACAGAAAATAGAATGGTGGTGGCTGGGGGCTGAGGAGAGGGGAGAATGGGGGAATTGTTGTTCAGTGGGTATAGAGTTTCAGTTTTTCACGATGGAAAAAATTCTAGAGATGTGTTGTACAACAATGTGCATACGGTTAATGTTACTATACTGTACACAAAAATTGTTAAGATGGTAAATTTAATGTTATGTATTTTTTCCACAATTTAAAGAAAAGAGAGAGAAAAAGAATACAAGGAGGTGTGTGGCTTAGCTGGTCCTAGTCTTAACAAGCACAGTTAATTGCTTGGTTTCACAGGACATCTTCAGGGTCTCCGAATAGTCCAACTGGAGGAAAAAGGGAAAAGGAATTCTCTCCCAGCTCCAAGCCCCACTCTGTCTCCCACTGGTCAGTCACCCCATGGGGTGTAACTCCACCACACTTCTAGCTCGTGTCACCTGGCGTCTCCAAGCAGTTGGCTGGCTTGTAGGGGCAGCAATCTTTCTTCGTCTGTCCTGTGCTTGGGGGTTCCCAATCAGAGGCAGTGGTGCCAGCAGCAGTGACCTGACTCCACAATCACCAGCTGTTCCTAGGGCCGGAAAGCAAGGCATGGGCAGATCTGAGGGGCGCAGAAACTGAGACTGGTACAATGTTCCTGTGGTGTCTAAATTTAAGCTGAAATCAGGAAAGGAGTTATATGAGGACACAGTTGTTTGTCACCAGAAACGAACAGGAAAACGTAGAATAGCAAATTGGTGTGTGAGGGTTTTAGCTGAGGAAGTCATTCATCAAAAAAGCAGACAGGTAACAATGACCTAGGTAAAATATTTTCTCCAGAGGAAAAGCATTTTGATAAGTATTTACTAGGAGTTCCACGGAGTAAAATAAAGGCCAGTATTCTTAGTGACTATTCTACTGTGGCTGTAGTTAGCAGTTTATAAAACCCTATTAATAAATGGAAGAGAACTACATTTATTAAAAGGACATGGTATTGATGAAAACGCATTTTCATTTTCAAAATATCACTTTGGAGAGTAAATTTATCAGCGTAAAAGAGCTGAGTGGAGCCTAGATTTTATTATTCTCCACTCTTGGGAAATTGGCAATGAAAAATAGGGTCAAATCCCTTTTATTTATATTGCATTTGCACTGTGCTTTGGAGAACAGATTGCCATGCTAATTAAGCTGAGCAAATTCTTGTGAGAACTACTTGCTTTTATAAGCAAGCAGTTATTATTCAAAAAGCTTTCCCTACATTTAATCAGTTATTACAACTACTCTCCGGGTATAGCAGTTTTTATTTCCTTCCCTATTCAGAGACGAAGAAATTGACTCAAGTTCATCTAGCTTGAACTAGAACTAGGAGAGAGGACGGTTTTCTTTAACTATGGTTTAGGATCTTGTAACAAGAGGAGTCCCTAGAAGAGTGAAGCGATTATTAAGACAATAATATTGTCATGAAAGTGCTATCTGTCTCCTTTGCCGTATTTACTTCCCTGCCCATGTCAACCCCCTGAAGTCTGAATCCCCTTAGCAACAGCCCCAGAGATCTTTGATGTCTCCTAACTTTGAAGAGGGACCTTCCTCATCCCCTGCTCCCACAAACCTTTGCCACTCCTGGACAGCATCCATGGGCTCAACCTTTGCTCTTCTCAGTTGCTTTTCTAGAGGATGCTTCTCTGATGATGAGACTAGAGTAGGTCATAGTCTCGTCTAGACTAGAAACAATCCCTTTTAAAGTTTTCTGTCTTCCAGAAGGCAAATTAGCCCATAAGTAATTCCAGGCAGTTATCAAGCCTGGGGGAGATATTTTACGGCTAGTTGGAGGGAAGGAAATTCAATGCCTCTATGGCAGCTGTCAGGCACTCCCCACCCCTCACTCTCCACCCCTATCATGTCCCCTCACCCTTGTCACCCTTGTCACTTAAGGCACGCTGGTCTGACTTCTGACTGCCAGCACTCGCATTTCCTTACCTGTGGGCTTTTCTTGTGCAAGCTGCAGGCGAGGAGTGGCCCCCACCCTCAGCAGCCATCATCAACTGACAGGAGTTGATGTACATATAAGTACCCCAGCACCTTCACCCCTGGAGTGGGACAACCCTAAGGCACGTGTCCGACAGCGGCCCCCAGTGTACCACAGCAGAATCGAGCTCCAGGGGCCCACAATGGTAACTTGCTTGATGATGCTCCTTTTATTGGCTTCCTTCCTTGGCTCACTTCTCCACTCCCCTACTGGTGTTTTCTGGGATTGCTTTCCAAATAAACCACTTACTTGGGAATTCCTGCCTCAGGGTTGGCTTCTGGAGGAACCCAAACGAAGCCAACGTCTAAAACTGTAAGACAAATTTGAGCTAACTATAATGCCAACCTTTATTACCAAAAGAGCCCGTGATGATGGCATATTCATTTCTTCTATGCCTGTCATGTGACTTTGATTTGCCCAAAGCTGAACGGAATCTGGGTGTTTGGGTTCCCCATACCTCATTATTTTTCAAAGCTGTTTCCAAAAGCCAGTAGTTCTCTATTCTTATCTATATTAGCCCTTTTTGGTATAAAGTTCAATCAATGTATTGCATTATATTAGAGAAACAATGAGCCTGAAATTTAATGACTTAATCTTTTTTTCTCCTTTCTTTTCTCTAATACTGGGAGCATTTTAGCATTTGGCCAGATCCCATACATTTTGGTACATAGTTGAAAATATGAAAATAGATGAACTAAGAACCTAACTCCCCAAATTAGAAAAGATGAAGGCAAAGTCCATTCAAAAAAAGCAGGAAGAAAACGTAGTAAAGGTAAAAGCAGAAATTAATGAATTAAAACCCACAAAAATTATAGAATTGATAAATTGAAGAGCAGACTCTTTAAAAAAAACAATCAATTACATAAACCTTTGGTAAGTCTATTCAAGAAAAAAAGAAAACATGAACAAACAGAATTGACTATTACAGTAGATCACAATAATAGATCAAAGGATTTCTTTTTATCACAACCATTTTTCAACAGTGTTCTGGAAGTTGTTGTCCAGAATTACCCTAACTTCAATCCATGAATGCAAGTTTTACAAGCAGTGGTGGCTGTAGAATTTCTAGGTAGGAAAGGCTAAGAGGACATACATGTGTGGGATGGGAATATTTGAGACTGGGACTGCCATTGTCCTGAGGTATACTAATGGATGTTTTCTGGGTACCAGGTACACTGGTGATGAAAGGCTGAATAAGTTTAACTAGGTTTCTTTACCATCTGACTTTTCATAGTCCTCAACACTCAAGTGTAAGTTGTGAACCTGTGAGAGGAGGATAAAGTACTCAGTGTTTCCAACTTCAGGGGATGCTAGGGTTCTGTGGACCATGGATTGGGTAACACTGTTCTAGGGGATACAGTGAGGCAAGAACTGAAAAGGAAGACAAAAAAGAAGAGCTATAAGGTTATTTACAAAAATACTTTATTTTTAGATGATATGATTGTTTCTCTATAAAATTTAAGAGAATCAATGAATCAATTGAAAAACTATATGACCAACCACAACATTAATAGTTTTACAATATATCAGCAAAAACAGTTAAAAATAAAATAAGAAAAATATCATATTTAAATACCATTAAAAATATAAAATACCTAGGAATAAAATTAATAAGAAATGTATTCAATCTGCATAAAGAAAACCAAAAAATGTTCTTGAAGAACAGAAAAGAACAAATGAGGAACATTTTCAAGGCTGTGAAGATGTTAATTTCTCAAATTAATATGGACATAATATAAACATAGTTAGAAAATTAACAGGAAATTAACACAATAATTATAAAAGTTACCTAAAAAACTTTCTATTTTCACATTGTATTGTTTTTGAAATAAAGAATACATATTTATTATTTGTGCAATGAGAAAAAATACAGCTATAAAAAATAAATGAGTAAATACAACTAAGAAATATTTGGAAAAGAAGTTTTATGGGAAGGACTTACCTTACCAGATATGAATATAATATATAAAAAGACTATAATGCTATAACAGTTAAAATTTCATGGTACTGATTCAAGACATGAATAGACATCCATGCTCTAGAACACAAAATAGCTTAAAATGTAGTAATCGAAGCATCACAAATCCATAAGAGAAGAATTATTTAATAACTGGTGTTGAGAAAATTGGTTATTTTCAAAAGTAATAAACTTAGAACCTCACTTAAAAGTATGTGTATACACCTTAAACTTACACAGTGCTGATGTCAATAATATCGCAATAAAACTGGAAAAAAGTATACGGAAAGCCTTAAAAAACTTGAAACCAGATGAATAGGTATTTAATCTCTGAACAGGTAAGTAATTTCCAAGTAGAAAATAATGGAAGGAATTACGAAGGAAAAAACATAGATTTGATTACATAAAATTTTAAAATCTTCTACCTTCAAAAACTAATGTGAAGTGAAAAAGAAAACAACAAGTGGGGATTATGATTTTTAATCATTTAAGGACTCATAAAAATGATTTAAAAAAATTCCAAGACCTCAGTTGAACAATGAACAAAGCACACAAAGGGGAAATTTGGAGAGGAGAAATTATAAATGGCTTAGAACCATATAAAAAACACACACCAGCTTCAGTGTTAAATAAATGCACGATAAAACAGTAAGGAATTGTTAACTTGGAAATTGGAAACCGTATCCTATCTGAGACAGAGGTAGCCTGCTGTCACCTCCCCTATTCCAAATCTGTGCACTTCCCCCTCCATAGGGCAGAACTGGTAAATGCTGAGTAGACAAGGGCTACATATCCCAGCAACCCATGCAGTTGGTACAGCCATGTGACTGGGTCCTAGCCAATGGAGTGTTAGTGGAAGTAATTTGAGTCTTTTTTGGGCCCGGCCCATAAAAACCTCCTATTAAGAAATACACTATACTTTTTATTCCTTCTGTCTGGCCAGAATAGTGGCAACCCCAGAGTGACCTTGGAAGCCAAATGTTGAAGAAAGCAAAGCCTTGTCAATTCTGGGTTCCTGAAAGACCTGCCAATCTATTCACATACCCACTACTGTTATGTGATCAAGAAATAAATTTCTATTGTGTCTGAGCCACCATACATTTTGAGGTTTATTGTTACAGTAGTTAGCTTACTGTAACTAATCCAGCATCCCTGGAGACTTTGAACTTCCTCTACTCCAAGAGACTGTGTGCTGCCAACACATGGGGCTCTGTGGGACATGTGCTCTCTGTTGTAACTACACAGCTCTGCCTCTGTAGAGTGAAAGCAGTCGCAGACAATAGTGAATGAATTTCTGTGGCTCTGTTCTAATAAAACTTTATTTGCAAAAATAGGTGGCTGGCAAGATTTGGCCTTGGGGGCTGCTAGAGCACTGCGCTATGCCTTTGCCCTGTTTTATTTTCCTTCGCAACACTTACTACATGATATATCATATACGGAAACTTCCTAAGAAGAGAGATGTTTTCTGTCTTGTTTACTAATGTATTTCCAGCATATAGATTAATGACTAGCTCTTAATAGACCCTTGATAACTATTTTTTGAATAAATGATTATAGGTTTTGGTCTGTCGGTCCATTCATCTTCTGCTGCTGTAATTGTTAATTTTAGTATTATATTTCTGCAAAACAATATGGCAGAACTTATCAAGAATCCTAACATATTCATTAACTTTGACTTTTCCACTTCTAAGAAATAAACAGAAACACAAAAAGCTTATCACTTCGTTATTTATAATAATAAAAATTAGAAAAATAAACCTAAATTGGGTGACAGTTAAGAAAATTAAAGTATATACCTCTAGATAAAATATTTTGAAAATATGAAAATTATTATAAAACATTTTTAATGACAGGAGAAAAAGGCTACAACTTAATTTTAATTGAAAAAGATACAAAACTATATATATATAGTATGGTTCTTAAATACATTTAAAAAGTGGAGCATCAAATGAGAAGGGAAAATGGTGGTCCTTTATTTTGTCTATATTTGACTGAGTCTTCTTCATGCCACCCCTACCATCCAGGTAATGGACAAAAATTAGCATCTAGTTTTATCTGGTTTATAAGAGTGCTAAATGGGACATTCCTCTCTCCTCTGGGCTGAAGCTTGGAGAAGTAATATCGGAACACCTCTCTCAATTTTTACCTTCTTTTTCTTCCCCTTCCCACAATGTCTTGGGTGCCTCCCTCCCTCTCCCTACAGGGATCTTTACCTTATGGTCCAGTTAGTCAAGTCTGGACCTTGATCAGCTAAAGAGGGAGATAAAGAAATGCGGATTACCCTTTCTCAGGAGCCTTACAATGGCTTACAAGGCTCTTGTTTCACTGTATAATCCTATTTTAGGTGCTGGAGATATTAATTCATTGTTTTCCCCTTCTATCTCTTGTCTGTACCAAATCTTGGAAAGATTAGGCATGTACTCAGAAAGGCAAAAGAGAAAAGCCTATTAATAATTTTAAAAAATTACTCTTCTAACAAAAGTATATCTTATTTGTTATAGTAAATAGAAGAAGAATCTGGAAGAAAATACCCAGAAATATCAGCATGGTGGGGTCTGGCAAGTCTGAAATCTGTGGGGCTGGCCAGCAGGCTGGAAACTCTTGGGCAGGAGCTGATGCTGCAGTCTTTTGGCAGAAGGCTGTTCTTCCTCAGGGAAACCCTCGTCCCCAGTCGTGCTGTTAAGGCCTTTCAACTGATTGGATGAGCCAACCAAATGATCAAGAATAATCTCCTTCACTTAAGTCAACTGACTGTAGATGTTAACCACAACTTCAAAATACCTTCAAGCAACACCTAGATTAGTGTTTGATTGAATAACTGGGTACTGTGGCCTGGTCAAGTTGACATATTCAACTGACCATCATGTGCATCTTTTCTCCGGGGTAGTCAGGTGTAGCCTACCTGAGCAGGTGAGAAGGGGTGGGGCATGGGTGTGAGGAGACAGGGACTCAACGTACTCAAAACACATGACAGTAGATTCTAACCAAGAGTTGTGAGATAGATTGGAAGAAAGGTCTGCTCATTTTCCTTCAAACATACATGGGGTAGCCAGAGCTCCTTGGCTTCCTCCAGTAGGACAGCCTGGGCTAACTCAGCTTCCAGGTTATGCAGGTGACTTGGGAGATTATTAG
Source organism: Ceratotherium simum simum (assembly GCF_057802395.1). Classification (NCBI taxonomy): domain Eukaryota; kingdom Metazoa; phylum Chordata; class Mammalia; order Perissodactyla; family Rhinocerotidae; genus Ceratotherium; species Ceratotherium simum. The sequence goes on along the minus strand of NC_141910.1, from coordinate 11,819,966 downwards.
AGGTCAAAGTTCATAAGGATATTGTGTAAAGCACTTAGTTTTTAAAACAGTAGCTACGTTATTATCAATAAAGTATTTTTTACCTTTTACCTTTTCCATGTGAAAGGGGAAGAAACTTCCTTCCCCTACGGCCATGACTATGGGATTCTTGAGAATTTGCTTTGGATAAGAGGGGAGGATGTCCTCTTGACCCTCTTTTGGTTACAGAGATGGTTGGTGGGGAGGCTCCACCTGAGAGTTTGAACTGGCACCAGACGGGGGAAAATACTCTGTATGCCCTGGAATTTCTGAGCTCTGGCTCGTTCTTTAAGTAGGTAAGGGTAATGATCAGTGGTGGATGGCTCTTTTGTTAGGGGGTAAAAAAAAAAATACTTAAAAGGGCCTGAGTTGGGGCCGGCCCGGTGGCGCAAATGGTTAAGTGCGTGCGCTCTGCTTTGGTGGCCCAGGGTTCGCAGGTTCGGATCCCGGGTGCGCACCGATGCACCACTTGTCAAGCCATGCTGTGGCGGCATCCCATATAAAGTAGAGGAAGATGGGCATGGATGTTAGCTCAGGGCCAATCTTCCTCAGCAAAAAAAAAAGAGGAGGATTGGCATTGGATGTTAGCTCAGGGCTGATCTTTCTCACCAAAAAAAAAAAAAGGTCCTGAGTTATTATGGAGGGGCTCCTCCTCCCATAGACTAGGTGGGTAATATTTAGTCTGATAAACTTTATGTTGACATTGCTCTGCATAATAAAGTAGCAGGAATGTTCAGTGTTCTTTGTTGGGTAGAGGAGACAGAGTAGGGTTTTGGAGAGCCCTAGATTGGGAGAAAAGTAGAGAAGGAGGAGCAGGGATAGTCCAAGGAGGTGGTGGCGCTGGGTCCTAAGCATCTGGGTCAGTGGTAGAAATTCCTCACCCGAGATGATGTGGGATCTCTAGGACAATGATGCCTAATATTCAGCTTTCAGTGGCTACTAGTTCTGTGCTGTGATGTTACCCCCATCATTATTCCTAACTTTTAGTGAAAGGCGGCTGCATGCTACAGCCTTGTGTTAGTGTTTTGGGGGTGGGGGACGTATATGGGATGTAGGCTGGTGGGCCTTGTCTTCTGGGCTTTGATCAGGAGTGAAGTCCACTGATCACAAACACAGAACTGGAGGTCTAGGTTTGGGGTCAGGGGACAGCAGAGCCAGATCTGGCTGGGGCTGCCCTAGTAGTGAACCTGTGACAAACCTCTACCTCTCCCAATGACACAATTCTAGGAAAAAGTGAGCCCCCTAAGGATGTTGAGGAAGGTGAGCAAGACTTTGTCTTTATGTGTGATAGAGGGCTGATCATTTTATTTTGATATTTTGTGGGGCATATGGGTTACTCTTATATTTCCATGCCTTGGCTCATTTTGTTAGCCCTGCCTGGACTGCCTGTGGAAAGCTGGTATAGAATAATACTTAGGAACCAGATTATCTGGGTTTAGATCAGAACCACCTCTGCCACTTACAGACCTTGAACAAATCTGACTCTTCCAAGTCTCAGCATTCCCATCTGTAGCATGGGGATGGCAAATAGCTCTTACCCCATATGGTTGATGTGGGCGCTAAAAGCAATAATGACATGAGTGCTTAGTGTACAGACAGATGCAGAGAAGGTGTTCAGTAAATGCCAACCACTACTATTATTATTAATATATCTTTTCCTGCTTTTCTACTTATGAGATCACACTCATCCTCTAGGCTCAACTCAGATGCCAGCCTCCCAGTTGTCTTCTCTTCCTATTCTCACTTCCCTGGTGATCTCATTTAGTCCTATGGGTTTAGCATCTATAGTCTGATGCTTTTCAAGTTGATAACTTCCTTCTAACTTCTTCCTTGAACTACGTATTCATTTAACTATGTGACGTTTCCACTTGGATGACTACCAGGCATCTCAAATCTGACATGTCTCAAACAGAACTTTTCATTCTCTGACCCAAATATGCTCCTTCTGCAGCCTTCCCCATCTCAGAGGATGGCAGCTCTAGCCTCTAGTTACTCATGCCAAAGAGTTTGCAATCATTATTCTCCCCTCTCTTTCTCTCACACGGACCTGCAATCCACCAGCCAATTCCCTTGACTCTACCTTCAAAACATATCTAGAAGCAGATCACTTCTCTCCACCTGCACTGCTCCCACCCTGGTCCAAGGCCGCTTCACTCTTCCCTGGGTTGTTGCAGGAGCCTCCTCCCTGGTCTCCCCACATTCACCATTGCGCCCCTACTGGCTGTTCTTAACACTGCAGCCAGAATGATCACTTAGAAACAAGTTGGTGCATCACATCTCTGCTCAAAACAACCAACCTGGCTTTCCATCTTGCTTGGAATAAAAGCTCAAGTCCTTAGGATGGCCTCCAAGGCCCTACATGTTCTAACAGTAACATCTTCCCCTCCCCTCCACCAGAGCAACATTGATGAATCTCATAAATATAACTGAAAGATGCCAAGCACAAGAGAATACATACTACATGCTTTTATTTACATAAAGCTGGAAACAGGCAGGACTTCTCTATGGTGTCTGAAGTTGGGAAAGTGGTCCCTTTGGGTGGGGGGATGGTGAAGTGATTGAAAGGGGTTGGAGGGGGGCTCCTAGGTGCTGGCAATGCTCTGGTTCTTGACCTGCATGGTTGTTGCATTTAAATCGTGTCCTGGTGACTCTGGGCATCAGGCTGTAGGTCAGGATTGGCAAACACATGTCACATGCTGACTCCACTCAGTTAGTGGTGGCTGCCTGGAGCACTGAGTAGAGAGGGATTTGGGGTCAGTGTCTGGGCTCAGCAGCAAAGAGAGTGCTATGGCCAAGAAGAGACTTGTGTCATGATTGAGGGAGAGAGAATTGGCTGCACATGTGCCTAGTACTAGCCAATCCCATTGATGGTACAATCAGGTACTAGCCAATTTCGGTCATAAAATAGACCCCGACTTATGCCAACACAGAACTGACTTGAGATTTCAGAAGCTCCGCTATAAGCCATAGACATTCCCTCACATCTCTCTGCCTCTGATTTCCTTGATGATTCATCACTGTCCAAACTCTGACCCCATCCCTCACAAGCAGCACCCTCTATCCTCTAAGCTCTGTGAGGTTCTGGAAGTATCACCCTGAATGGCAGGCATTCACCATTCCATCTTCCCTGTGTCCAGCCAGCCTCCAGCTGTCACACCTGCAGCCCACAGCCAGGCCCCTGACCTCATATCCAGCTGTCACCTCAGTCTGAAAGTGCCACCAGAGAGTGGCAGATGCCCTCCCCTCTGCCTTTGAACCCAGAGGACAACAGTGGGCAGATTTCTACTGCTGGTCTGAGCCCAGATGGCTTGGTCTACCATAGCTGTCCTTAGGCCTCTTCTCATCCCAGATCAGGGTGAGCTGGGTGCCCACGATGCCCTTCTTTCTGTTCTTCAAACACAGGGAGCTCGTTTGCTTCTCAGCGTTTTTGCACTTGCTGCTCCCTTTGTTGGGAACGTTCCACGCGGAGCCACCTCCACCTCTTCATTTATGTCTCAGCCTTCAAGCTGCTTCCTCAGAGATGCCTTCTCTCACCACTGTTAGTCATTCATTTCTCATTAAGTTATTCAACAAATATTTATTGAGCACTCAGTGCCAGGCGCTGTTCTCAGTGCAATGACACAGCAATGGACAAACAGGTGCAACTCCTATTCTCTAGGGAGCATATATCTAGTGGGTGGAGTCAAATAATTAATAAGTAAACATATATAATGTATCAGGTGGTGACAAATACTATGAAGAAAATTAAAACAGGGAAAGGAGAGAGGAAACGAGAGCAGGGAAGGGAGGCAGCGCCGTTTTGGGTAGGGTAAGTTAGGGGAGGCCTCCTTGATAAGGTGACAGTTGACTCGGAAGCTGGATAAAATGAGAGAATGAACCCCAGGAATGTCTTGGAAATCGCGTTCCAGGCAGAAGGAACAGCGAGTGCAAAGGTCCTGAGCAGGAAGCACTGCCTCTCCTCTACCATACCCTCTATCTTGTTATCCCATTTATTTTATTCATAGCACCTTTTACCCTTTGAGATTACTTATTTGCTCGTTGACTTACTTATGTTGTGTGAAGGAGGCTCTGCGAGAGCAGGGATCTTGCTGATTGCTCACTGCTTTATCCCTTATACCTAGAAATGAGTCTGGTGAAAAAAAAAATATGCCCAATAAATGAGAATGACTTGTTAACTTTCTGATCAATTAGGCTTAGTGCAAGCCCCAGAAACTTATAGGGAAAAACAAAGCAAAACCAAACCAAAATGGAATGTGTTGGAAAGAGGCGAGAGCTCACAGAATTATAGGCAAAGCTGGAGAACAGGACAACAAGGCCTTGGGAAGCAAAGAGCAGAGACCAGGGCAGTCCCTGTATCTGCAGGAATGAATGGGTATCCCTGTGGAGCTCTGCCCAGGACATGGCTCATCTTCCCTGTTTCTCTCCCTGTGACTTTCCTCTCAGGAATCCAGTGGGCCAGTGGGGCTAGCTTCATGGGTATGTGGCCGCGCCTCAAAGAGCCCCTGCTTGGTTTAATATTCTGCTGTTGTCATCTTGAGATTCTGAATAATTGTTGAGCAAGGGACCCTGTATTTTCATTTCATTAAGACTTTAGTTTTTTTAGAGCAGTTTTAGGTTCACAGAAAAATTGAAGGGAAGGTACAGAGAGACTTCATATACCCCCTGACCCCACTCATGGATAGCCTCCCACATTATCAACATCCCTCACCAGAGTGGTACATTTATTACAATTGATGAACCTACACTGACATATCATAATCGCCCAAAGTCCGTAGTTTACTTTAAGCTTCACTCCTGGTGTTGTATATTCTATGAGTCTGCTCAAATGTATAGCAAGGTGTATCCATCGTTATACTATCATACAAAGTATTTTCACTGCCCTAAAAATCCTCCGTACTCTGCCTATTCTACCCTCCCCTCACCCCAACCTCTGGCAACCACTGATAGTTTTATTGTCTCCATAGATTTTCCTTTTCTAGAATGTGATATACTTGGAATCATATAGTATGTGGCCTTTTCAGATTGGCCTTTTTCACTTAATAACATGCATTTTAGGTTCTTCCCTATCTTTTCATGGCTTGATAGCCCATTTCTTTTTAGTGCTGAATAATATTCCATTTGTGGATGTACCAAAGTTTATTTATCCATTCACCTACTCAAGGACATTTTGTCAATTATGAATAAAGCTGCCATGAACATCCATGTGCAGGTTTTTGTGTGGACATAAGTTTTCAAGACCTTTTAGTAAATACCAAGGAGCATGATTGCTGGAGCCTATGCTAAGCATACGTTTAGTTTTGTAAAAAACTGACAAACTGTCTTCCAAAGTGGCTGTGCCATTTTGCATTCACATCAGCAATGAATGAGAGTTCCTCTTGCTCTGTATTCTCACCAGCATCTGGTGTTGTCAGTGTCTGGATATTGGTCATTCTAATAGGTGTGTACTGGTATCTCACTGTGGTTTTAATTTGCATTTCCCTGATGACATATGATGTGGAGCAACTTTTCATATGCTTATTTGCTGTTTGTATATCTTTACTGAGGTATCTGTTCAGGTCTTTGGCTCATTTTTTTAATAGGGTTGGTTGTTTTCTTATTGTTGAGTTTTACGAGTACTGTGTTTATTTTGGATAACAGTCCTTTACCAGATTTGTCTTTTGCAAATATTTTCACCTAATCTGTGGCTTGTCTTCTCATTCTCTTGACATGGTCTTTTCCGAAGCAGGAGTTTTTAACTTCATGAAGTCCATCTTATCAATTGTTTCTCTCATGCATTATGCCTTTGGTGTTGCATCTAAAAAGTCATTGCCATACCCAAGGTCATCTAGGTTCTCTCCTATGTTGTCTTCTAGGAGTTTTATAGTTTTGCATTTTACATTTGAGGATGTTAGAAAAGGAGCCATTTCTTGTGTAGGGATGGCAGTGATTCTTTCTTGCCTTTATTTTCATTAGAATACAAGTGTAACAAGAAAGTGTCTATGGATCAACATTTTAGAAATTACAAATACAGGCTTGAATTAACAATCAAAAAATACATCTCTGATCCATTTTGAGATATTTTTTGTGAAGACTATAAGGTCTGTGTCTAGATTCATTTTTTTTGGTATGTGGATGTCCAGTTGTTTCAGCACCATTTGTTGAAAAGACTATTTTTGCTCCATTATATTGCTTTTGCTCCTTTGTCAAAGATCAGTTGATTATATTTACAGGAGTCTATATCTGGGCTCTCTATTCTGTTTCATCGGTCTATTTGTCTATTCTTTTGTGAATATCACACTGTCTTAATTACTGTAGCTTTATAGTAAGTTCTGAAATCAGGTAGTGTCAATTCTCTAACTTTGTTCTCCAATAATGTGTTGGCTATTCTGGGTCTTTTGCCTCACCATATAAACTTTAGAGTCAGTTTGTTGTTATTCACAAAATAACTTGCTGGACTTTTGATTGGGATTGCATTGAATCTGTAGATGAAATTGGGAAGAATTGACATCTTGACCATTTTGAGTCTTCCTATGCGTGAACATGGAGTATCTCTTCATTTATTTAGCTCTACTGTGATTTTGTTCATCAGAGTTTTGTAGTTTTCCTCATATAGATCTTGTACTTATTTTGTTACATTTATACTTAAGTATTTAACTTTTGGAGATGCTAATGTAAATGGTATTGTATTTTCAATTTCAGATTCCACTAGTTCATTGCTGGTATATAGGAAAGCAATCGAATTTTGTATATTAACCTTGTATCAGTGCATTTTCATTTTGCACAGCAAATTGTGTGGCCATTCCTGGGTCCAACTTGAATCATGTACCTATCCCCTGGTCAGAGGAGGACAATATACCTGGCAGTTTCCCCAAGATTTCCCCAAAGGAAAATGGAGAGAAGCTAGCTGGATTGAGATGAGAGACAGGCATATGCAGCAGCCATGCTAGAATTCTGCTGTATACTGTGTTTGTTAGAAGATGGAAAGAGTGGAATTGGCTATCTGTTTCTAACTCGGGAGGCAAATCTCATTCCTATTTCCACTCTTATCCATAAATGCTGTTTTCCCCCATGCCAGGCAGTGTTTGGAAACCTGCTGTTTGTCCCTCAGCGTCTGTAAATAGTTTTCCCAATTGTTCTATGTATGTTAAGATGTTGTTCAGAGAGGAAGTGTCTCTGAGTTCATGTATGTCTAATTCTCGTTTGTAAATTATGTATATTGTAAAAAGTAATATTTTCTCAATCAAATGTAGCTCTTTCTGTTTTCGTTAAAACCATAACAGAACTCTATATAAAAAAGAAAAAAGTAGTCTTAATTGTATGCATAATTGCATATTATTTTAGCTCCCCCTGTGATTGTAGCACCACTTCTCTAGGGTAAACTTTTAAATTTCCAAAAACATGTTCCTGTAGTCTTCTTTGTACAGTTTCCCATTTATTAGGCATTTGTTGGCACTTTTAAAAGAGCATGGTACTGTTCTCTTCCTTCTTCATGGGAAGTTGGGGATAATTGCACAGTTTTGGGCTTTACTATTACATTTGAATGGGTTTTAAAAAATATAACCAGCTGGGTCCTAGAGAGTTTAAAAACTCTCACCATGCTTTCATTGTTAAGTGATTCCCTCAGTTTTTGGTTCAATATGGTCAGCTGAGCATCCACATTTACCTCTCTGCCCTCCCCAAATCTTGTTGAAAGGGCGGGAAAAGTACAAGAAAAAGAATGCATTCACAAAAGCACTATAAATTGGAAATTTTGAGGGTTCTTAAAAAATAGAAGATAGATATAATCAAATCATGGAGAAACCAGCCTAGAGAAACTTCCACTCCAAACAGGCCAGGTGTGGATGGTGGAGAGGTAAGAGCCAGTCTTCCTCATGGACTCTGGAGCACTTCTAAGCTCAGAGGGAACACAGTTCACTGTGTCAATGACAGAGGGCAGATTGTGAGACTTATTGGCAATTTACAAAAGAAAGATACAAATCAACATACAAATGTATAAAGAGCTTCTGCAAGAAAAAGTCAAAATGCCCAGTAGAAAAATGGGGGGCAAAGATTACTAACAGAAAATCATAGAAAAAGAAATAAAAATGGTAAAAAAAAAACCCACAAACCTATAAATAATATTGAACTTCACTAATAATCAGAAAATTGCAAACTGAAACTAAGCTGAGACACAATTTCTCACTAAATAGACGTATTAGTCAGGGTTCTCCAGAGAAACAGAACCAATACAGTGTGTGTGTGTGTGTGTGTGTGTGTGTACAATACTTGTTTTAAGGGATTGGCTCATGTGACTGTATGGAGGCCTGCAAGTCCAAAATCTGCAAGGCGTGCTGGCAGGCTGGAGACCCAGGGGAGGGCTGATGTTGCAGCTTGAGTCTGAAGGCAGTCTGGAGGCAGAATTCCCTCTTCCTCGGGAGACCTCAGTCTTTTTCTCCTAAGGTCTCCAACTTATTGGATGAGATCTGCCCATGTTATGGAGGGTAATCTGCTTTACTCAAACTCTACAGAAATGACCGTCAATTTTATCTAAAAAAATTGTCACTTCATAGTGTCATATAGACTGGTGATTGACCAAATATTTGAGCACTGTGGCCTGGCCAAGTTAACACATAAAATTAACCGTCACAATAGGCAAAAAATTTTTTAAAAGATTGATGATATATATTGTTCATAAGAAGCGAGAGAAATAGATATTCTTCCGTATTGTTGGTGAGAGATTATACAGAACAGCTTTTTGGGAACAGATGAAACAGTGGTTTTGTTACTGGATACATACCCAGGTTCTTTACCCACTACACAAGAGGGGCCAAATAAAACTAGAATGCCAGGCTTATGGCAAGGAAAGAGTTTTTCTTTCGGGTGATGTCAGCCAGGAGAGGAGAGCTCTCAAATTTGCCCCTTCTCCCTGAAAGTTGGGAGGCAAGGAGTTTTAAAGGCTGTGAGGAATGTGGCTGCTTGTAGGGAGGGGGAGCCTGTGGCCTTGCTGGTCAGCACTTTCCCACCAGCCTGCGTTTCCATCAGCACTTTTCCTTGTGAGGCTGCTGGCAGGGAGGAGGATGGCGAGATAAGGGAATTGCAGGTGGGTGTCCTTCAACTGTCTCCGTCTCCCTGGTGGATGGTGGATTCTGGCGCCAGAAAGCCGAGGAGTTGAGGTCTGAGAAGCTTTAGCTTCTTGCTATCAGTTTCCCTGTAACAAATCCCAAGAACTGGTAATTATCAGAACATCAGTGTAGGCCCAGCTTGAGGCCACCTGGGCTTTTAACAATTTGTAAAACAACCAATATCTACATGTGAATGTAACTTAGAGAAACGGGGAAAGAGGATGAGTGCTTTCGGTTTTAACCCCATATACGCTGAGTTTAATATAGGGGAACTGATATCAGAGCTGGCATCAATTTGGCGGTTTCTTTTTTTTTTTTTATTATTTTTATTTTATTTCCCTCCCCCTTTTCTCCCCAAAGCCCCAGTAGATAGCTGTACGTCATAGTTGCACATCCTTCTAGTTGCTGTATGTGGGACGCCGCCTCAGCATGGCCCGACAAGCAGTGCCTCGGTGTGCGCCCGGGATCCGAATGCAGGGCCACCAGCAGTGCAGCGCGCACACTTAACCACTAAGTCACGGGGCCGGCCCCAATTTGGCGGTTTCTACAGAAATTTAAAATGCACATAACTTTCACTCTGGCCCTGCTGGTTTGTCTCTGTCTGGCTGTGTTGTTCCACCCGAGGTCACTGCTCCTCTCTTGGCAGCTTTTGTCATACAACCTTCTCCTTTTGGGTCCAGTAACTGCTCCCTTCTCTTGTGCCTTCAGGTCTAGGGGTCGCATCAGCTCCACCACTGGGGAACTGCAGCCGGTCTACACTTTGGTAAACAGTGCCTTTATTAGTCCTCCTCAAGGTCTCCTGATCTGAGGGTGCTGTCTCTTTCCTCCTGGGGCCTTGACTTATACACCTGGGCATCATTCTGGATTCTTCTCTCATCCTCTTTCTCTACCTACAGTCTATCACCAAGGCATATCAATAAAATCCTTTTCTTTGTTTTTTCCCCAACCGCAGAACTAGCATCCTAACTCAGACCGTTATCATCTTTTGTCTGGTTTTCTGAAAAACTGTCCTAAATACTTTCCTTGCCTTCAATCTTGTCTTCTTCCAGAAAATTTTCCATTGTTGCTAAAGATCTTTCTAAAATGAAAATCTGATGATACCATGTTTCTCTGTTTAAAATCTTTCAATGATTCCTCAGTGCTCTTAGGATAAAATTCAATCAGTTAAGTGAGGATTTCTAGGTCTTGTACTATGTAGCACCTGCTCACACATGGCTTAATACTCCCCGTCTCACACAGCTTAATACTCCCCGTCTCACACAGCTTAATACTCCCCATCTCACACAGCTTAATACTCCCCATCTCACACAGCTTAATACTCCCCGTCTCACACAGCTTAATACTCCCCATCTCACACAGCTTAATACTCCCCGTCTCACACAGCTTAATACTCCCCGTCTCACACAGCTTAATACTCCCCGTCTCACACAGCTTAATACTCCCCGTCTCACACAGCTTAATACTCCCCGTCTCACACAGCTTAATACTCCCCATCTCACACAGCTTAATACGCTCCATCTTTCACCTGTGGGCCTCTTTTAACTTGCAACCAGGAAGTGCCAAGGTAAAGGAGACAATGCTACGGGTTATCTGTGCCCTAAACACGAGGCTCTTACCGCCCAGGGAGGCCATATTGGTTTTGAATAAACTCATCTTCCAAATTAGAACTGCCATTCTCAGTCCAGATGATGCTTTCACCCAAAGACAGTTATGTGAGGTGGTCTCACAGAGACCCAGAGTTTGATAACACTCAAGAGTTACGGGATGGAATTTCTCTTGGGGAAACAGACTCTCCGGGCCTACACTGTTCAATGCAGCAGTTACTAACTGCATGTGGCCACTGAGCACTTGCAATGTGGCTGGCGTAACCTGAGACATGTTGCAAATGCAAAATACACACCTGATTTTGAAGATTTAGTATGAAAAAAAGAATGTAAAATAGCTCAATAATTTTTGTATTGATTACCTGTTGCAATGATAATATTTGAATATGTTGGGTTAAATAAAATGTATTGTTAAATTATTTCACTTGTTTCTTTTTAATTTTTTAATGTGGCAACTAGAACATTTACAATTATGTGTGGCACTCTGCTCTAGACTCTGCAGCTCCCGGCTACTCCACGTGCTGTGCGTCAGCACCACCACCAGCATCAGCTGGGAGCTTGTTAGGCGTACTGTGCAGGGAGTCCTTTGTGGGTCGATGGATGTCTGACTGGTTGTAACTTAGAGAGGAGAGACAAAGGGAACAACTCACTCTGCCATAATGATGACATCACTCTGAGCGAGCTTATTAGGGACGCAAATCTCAGCCCTGCCCCAGACGCTGGGTCAGACGCTGCACTGTAACAAGATGCCCAGATTTCTTGCACATTCATATTCATATGCACATTACAATTGAGAAGTGCTGGTCTAGAGAGAAGAGGTGCAATGAACAGAGCCTTGCTAATTCTTCCTGGATGCAGACATTTATTACATCTCTTCATTTAAAAGCTATAGGTGTGTTTTTTGCTTTGAGGGAGAGGGAAGAAGAAAAACTAGAGGATCTTATCATATAAGAAATTCTTTAAACCAGATGCACATTCCCAGAGCGTAATCAAGCATTCTGAGCACAGAGGTTTAAGAGGAAGTGAATTGAACAAATCAGGTTTAAAAAAGTATCACAAATTCATGATAAATCAGACTAATCAGTTGAAGTGGTTGAAGTGTGAACTTTCAAGGGAAGAATTGGAATTCCTTTGGGACGCCAAAAAAGCTTGAGATTCTTAGAAATCAAAATTCAGATTGCAAGCATGTTACTGAGAATGGTTTGAGCCATTAGAGTGATCGCGGAGTTGACATCATCCAGAATTCTAGAGGATCTGCACTGAACTACAGCAGGAACCAGCTAAGAAAATCTAACGGGAGTCACAGAAAGAAGTGCATCAGGTTCCCATGTCTTTCTTTCTCAGTTACTTTGTGTTTTAATTTTTTTTTCTGGCGAAATTTGGATATTAACTGCCATTTATTATTAAGCTTTAAACCATCCCTCCCAAGGAATTTTAAGAGTCTTAAGGAGGAGATGGACATATTTCTGTGGTCACTATAGCTGCTAAAATGAAACATTTGGCACTTCTAGACCCATCACTTGAGACAAACTGCAATACCAAACCCTGTTTAGATAAAGAGAAAGGATTGTGGTATGCCTTGTGTATCTGAATGCATTATTTTTTAAAGGTTTTTTTCATATGCTGACTCTTATGGACAGCTGTACTCACTTGCCAGAAGAGAGAGAGTGCAATAGTTACCCTGACACCTAGCAACATATGTGTGCTTAAGGTGGTTTTTATAAATAAAACATTTTCTTTTAATAATGTATTCATATTAGAGTAAGAGGCATATAATAGATGCTTATGTACAAAGATACCTGCTTCTGGCATGGTGTCTGTAATAGGAGGATGTTTCCATTTTCCTTAAAGATCTCCGATGTTTGGGCCAGAAGTTTTTTCATAGATCTCAGGGCTCTTCTTGGATGGGATCCAATAACTCCATTATCCTTAAAATATGTGAGGAGCTATTGTATCCTGGAAGGTCCAAGAAAAGATATTTGGCTTCCAGGATTGTTTCAAACTTATCCCAAGTGGTGGGGCTGTTGTTCTCAGTCTCCATTCACCGATTCCTCAGACATATTGCTCTCAGGATAACCTCGAAGTATGTATTTTTTCTTTGTTTGATTAAACTTATTTCTACATTTCCTCTTTCCAAAAAGTTCTGAGGCCATTAGTAGCAAGGACATACGCAACAAAGGAAATAAAATGGAAACAGAAAGTCAGTACAAAGACAAATAAGTGGAAACCAGTATAGTAATGATAAGAGAGCACCAGCCTACGTGTGAGACACAAATTTTACTGCCCATTTCCTGGAATCCAGGAATAAAAGGCAAGCAATACACACTACACTACTCATAATCAGGAAGGAGGAAGTATACCAATTTCCCAATAGAGTCAAAATTTTCCTGGCAGAAAACTCCAAAAGAAATTCTCATGTAGAGATTAAGGAGCATGGTGTGACATTGTGGATAAATGATTAACCATAGTACCTTCCTCCTTAGGGATATGCCAAGATTAAATGAAATAAAACATGCTAAGCCCTTAGATTTATGAGTGGCATATAGTAAACTCAAGCACTATCATCATCATCATGATTACATAAAAGTTGTATAAATTTTATAATTTATATAAAATTATATAAAATTCATACAAAATTATGTACAAATAATTATATAAAAATTATATACAAATTACATGATAATAAACATTGATAATATTCATAGTGAAATTTTATAGCAAATGCAGAAGTGGATTTCCTTCAGTTGTTTCTTGAAACAGCTCTAGACAAGAGCATGATGTTAATACAACTCAGTGAGGTGGCCAACAGGAGCCATAGCTAATGTGGTCCAAGTGTGAGGCCGTCGGATATCCTCATTGGATCAAAGGACAGAACAAAGGGGACCTAGAGAAATGGCTGGATTGCACACCTCCTAGACTAGTAATTCTCAGATATGTTTCTTAGTCATCCAGTAAACCATGAGGATCCATCAGATGAGCAGGGAACTAATCCAAAAATCCAAGTTCTTATAGACAAATGAGGTGCAATTCCATAGACTTTTAGTGAATTGCTTACTAGTAACTACTATGTGAACTTTTGAGGGTTACTAAAATTTGGTACTCAAAAAACTCACATTAATACTATACTAGAATTTCCTGAGGATCCTAATTCAGCATACTATTAAGAAGTTCGGCTACTCCCCAGTGCCTGATACTGCTGCAGGGACCAGAGAGTGGGGCGGCTTGTTATCGGGTCTTCGTTAGCAGTATCCCGAGTTTACTGGGCTTTTCAATGGCAATTATTCTTGATTTTTAAAGTATTAATTTATTTTTTCTGAGGTTTTTTTGGTTAACCTGACAATGGATTATGGTTTATGTTTTCATCAACAGTATTGCTAAAGTTAATGTCTGTATGATCTCCTCAAATTGTGCTTCTTCTAGTGTGTTATCCTCATTTTTACCTTTGTCCGTTGGAGTAGCTTTCTCTGACTAAGTGACTGTCACAAAGGTCTGAGAGCCACTGCCTTAGATTCTCTTGCCTGGGTATCGCTCTCTCAGCTGCACTGACCAGAGCTTGGAGGGCTATCACCGCATGTTGCTCTGGAAACCAGCAAGGATGGGGTGGGGTTGACTTCCTGATGTGTATGTGGACTCTGTGATGTTCCGAATGACTGGAGGTGGTTGATATAATTTTATTAAAGTTGAGAGTCTTTCTCCAGTGTCATTCCCCAGATGGAGGTCAGCCCGCATCTATACAGAGATGAACTATGGAGATATTTTCACACAAAGCCAGATTTGTTTTTTCCTCAGAAAGAATTTTGATCTACTCTAACTCCTGGACAAAGTCCTTGATTCAGTCACCAAAGTTTTATATTATCAAACATGGCAGAGAAGATGATGACTTAGAACATTTTCAACACTTGAGTAATATATCTGTGAGGTGAGTCAGCACAGCGGATAGTAGTGTTCCTGGAAGCCATTCCTAAACCAGGACTGCTAATAATAACAGTGGTGTGCTGAACTGGCCCATACCAGCTTGTGAGAGCCAATTGCCGATTTTTGAGAAATGTAATGAACTGGTTGTTAAACTATTGGTAGTTTTAAATTCACCACGGTGGTAGCATTTACACCAGAGAAATCAGCAAATGCTATAAAAGTTTTTTTTCCAGACAGTCAGTTATTAAACATTTACTAGCACATCACTGTAGACCACCTAACATTAAGTAATATGGTCTCCTTGTGTCCCTTAAAAACTCAAAATGGGTTTTACCCATTTTCAAAAAGAGTAACAAATTATTTTCTCCTAATTACAGAGCCACTCCCTTGCTAGTAATCTTAAATCCCTCTGCTAGCTTTGCTTTAGAAACACATTTCGGATTTGAGTCTCTTAATTAAATATTTAGTATGAGGATAGATTTTAAGATTTTAAGATAAAAGATTTTAAGATAGCAGATTTTAAGATAGCCATAATATTATTAATCCTTATTAAACATGATTCTATCTCAATTATTTGTTCACTCATTTATTTATTCAATAGGTATTTATTGAGTTAATCTAGTTAATCTAAAATCAGCCCTTTGTGCCAATACTGTGCTAGGAAATAGGTATACATTATATGGCAAAACTAACATGGGCCCTCATAGTATTTACAGTTGAAAAGGGATTACAGACTTAAAAAAAATCATGCAAACAATTTAAACTTGCAAATTGTGGTAGTGCCATGAAGGAAGAGAACAGGGTGATATGAAAGGGAATAATAATTAAGATCAACTTTGAGGAATCTATTAATGTTGGGGTGGGGAGAAACCTTTCTAGGGAAGTAGAATTTGATCAGAGATTTGAAGGATAAATGGGTGATAGCCAAGCAAAGACTGAAGGGACGTTCATTAAGAAAATGACCGAAAACCAAGTAAGATCCTTTGTAGAGTTCACTGAGCTGTCCTCAGGTGTCAAATTCATGGACAGAAACAATTTATGTGTCAAGATGTATGATCTTGGCATGGTTACAATGCTTTTTCAAAACTTGTACCATTCTTCTTCTTCCAAAATTAAACTGGGTAAAGTTGGTTCTGATCCATCTTGCTTGACATTTATAGTTAAATATTATATTGAGTTTTTAGGTGAATTGTGTGCATACGTATTTATTATTAGCTTTTGATGAGGGTCATACCTTGGAATTCTCATAGATAAGTTACAATGATTAATGTTGTAACTTGTGGTAATTCTGGGAATGGAAGGGTTAAGAAGACTGGGGCATGGTTCTCAGGACAAGATAAAATTCTGGTTATTAGGACTAAGGACTAAGGTCAGAATAAAAGACTAGTTCAAGTTGATGTTGAGTTGCCTCAGAACTGAAGTAAGATTTATCAAATTTTGCATAAGATCAAGAATGGCTCCAGAGCTGCCCTGGTCAATCAGTCCTCCTGGGGGAGGGGGGCCATGTGGGGACATAGAATCACGTAGATCATCATGTACTCCAGGACAATCTTTTTGGAAACATTTATGTCTTCCATTCTTGATGATGAGTTTCACATGGGGACATGAAAGGGGACATGTCCCCACATCTTGGCCAGTGTTTCTCCAAGCTGGTCCCTGAACCACCTGTATGAGAATCAGCTGTGTTATTTGTTAAAAAGGTAGATTAGGAGGCACCGCCCCCAAACTACTGAATCAGAGTTTTTGGAGAATCTGCAGTGAGTTCTTGAAATCTTCTATGTGCTCCCCCATTCATTAGCTGACACTCCTGTTCCTCAACCTTCTGCCCCATTACCAGTAAATGACCTAGCTTTCTGCTTCTCAGAGAAAACTGACACCATCAGCTAGAGGAATTTCTCTGATATCTTGCTTTCAGATCTCCTAATCTACCATTCCCCTTCGTCTCCCATCTTCTGCCTGTGCTCTGCATACCATCCCCTGCTTTCCCAGAGTGTTTGCTGTCAATTTTCTCTTCTCTCCTATAAATTCAACTGCTCCTTCTCAATAGGATCATTCCTATAGGCATTGAAGTATGTCCAAGTTTCTTCTATTAAACAACAAATACAAATTAAAAATACCTTCCTTGGTCTTACATTCCCTCAAGCTACCGTCTTCCCTTTCTTTCCTTCTAAACTAGCCTTTTGGAAGAAGTTCTGTAGGTTTGGGTCTCTATTTCTTCATCAAACATTCCTTCCTCAGCTCCCTATGATCTGTTTTCTATCTCAGGACTCCACTCAAATAGCTCTTGCTAAGGCTACCATTGATCTTGTCATCACTAAACCTCCTGGGCATTTTCCACGGTCCCTCTTTCTCTACTTGTTTGCAGCATTCAACATCATAGAATCCTCTCCTTAAACATTCTCTTTCATTGGCTTCCAAGACATCACATTCCTCTGGGTTTTTTTCCCATCTCTTTAGGCACAATCTGAATCCTCTTCTACCCAGCTATTAAATGTTGCAGTTGATTACCCAACACTATCACACTCGGCAAGCTTATTTATGCCCATGGTATCAACTGCCATCTATAATTGACTTGCAAATTGATGTCCTCAGCCCAGACTGATCCCTGATCTACAAATCTGCATATACAACTCCTTAGTTGTTATTTCCTTTGATGTCTCAAAGTTATCTCACATTCAACATGTTTAAGTTCAGACTCACAATGCAGTATTTCTACCTCTTCCCTCCCCCAAGCTTGGTATCCTAATGTTCCCTGTTTCGGTAACTGATGCCATCATTCAACTAGTTACACAAGTAAGAAACATCAAATTCACCCTTGAAACCTTCCCTTTCCCCACAACCAGTGCAGCTCATCACCAAATACATATTTCTCATATAGTTCCTAAAGGCTTCTTAAATCCATCCACTTGTGCCATCCACATCCACCAATTTAGTCCAAGCCCCCATCTCATCTTACTTGAACCATAGAAATTGCCTCCTAATTGGTCTCCCTGCAGCTTGAGTGATCTTTTCCAAAAGCAGATTGATTCTATCACCTCCTAAATCTTTTGGTGACTTGCTTTGCTCTAAGACTAAAGACCAAATTCTTATCAAGGCCTATAAGGTTCTCCAAAGTCCTCTGCCTCCCTTCTTTCCAGCCTCATCTTCCACGACTGTCTCCTCCCTCTTCCATCTAGGGACACTGGTCTTGTTTTATCAGCATCTTGAATATGCCATATTCCCTCTCATTACAGGCCTTTCTCCAGACCATTCTCAATGATTGGAACGTTCTTTATCTCCTTTTGCCTGGTTAACTCGTACTTCTCCTCAGGGCCTCACTTTCTCAGAGAAGACTTCCCTGGCTTCAAATGCTAGGTCTACTTCCTTTGTAACAGTCTCTCACAAAAGAGCCTTTCTTCCTTTGATAGGCCTCATTCTCAGTTTTTAGTTATACCCTCCTTTGTGGGATTATTTGATCAACATCTTTCCGTTAGCCTGAAAGCTCCTTGCAAGTGGGAACCATGTCTGTTTTTACTCTCCTTGCATCTCTGATGCCCAGGACAGGGCCTGATGTATTATACGAGATCAAAGAGTGAACGATTGATGAGTGAGGCACTCTCAGACCTGAAGAAAGCTTCATGTTTCTTGTCGCAGGGACCATTGGAGATGATTTCTAGAGTGCCAGAGCACCAGCGTTGCTTCTGTGGAAATTACTCATTGTTTGTGAGGGAACATTTCTAGGAATTCAGTAAATGTTTGTTGAAAGAGTAGGTTTCAGGGAATCTCACAATTAGCCCTGCTCTGATTATGTAGCCAAGAAAGGGCGTCCAGAGATCCTACACCCCAGCTTGGCAACGAGACTCCAGCACTTGGCTGCCTCCATTATCACAACATCTAATGGAAGATCACAATGTCTGTCATCCAAAGAGGGATAAAACTGGAGAGAGTTGTGGTTTCTAGTGTCTTTTCTTTACTTCTGGTAAAAAGAAATCATCCAACTTCTGCTGCTTTTGTCTCAGTTATATTTTGATCTTCTTTCCCCTCTCTCTCCCTGAGCACATACACACCATTGCCCTGGCATCTAGACTTCTTCCTTTGCTTGGATATGTATCTGAGTTGAGCATAAGGGGAGAGTTGTAAATAATTGAAAAAAATCATAAACTTGGATTGAGTGTTAGGATTGTATAAAAATAAAGTACTTTCCCATAAAATGCTCTGGGATTATTTTAGAATTCAGGGAAAACAAACAATTCCATCCTGAGTTGGACACAGTTCAACACTGGGGACTCCCAGGAGTAGGCAGCTTTGGCCTATGTCTAGAAACCTGGGAAGTGAAAATTTTGTACTTTAAATATGATTTTGCAAAACTGCATGAAGGAAGACTAAGGCGGGACAAAGGGTGGGCGGGAGATAGTCAGTTTCTTTTTGTCAGAGGGATAGTACTGGAATGTTGGAAGGAAACACTGCAAATGGGGGCTGAGATAGAGTAAAGCCGAGAAGTGGATTGAGTTGTAACCCCCCCCCCCAAGTCTCCTCCCATTGTCCCTCTCCCCTCTTGGGGCACTGACCCTGGGGCCTTACTCCCAACCAACTTCTCAAGCCAACTTCTTTGAGAGTCTACCTTGGCCAAGAAAAGGAAGCCTGTGTGTTAGGAACTCCCTACATTCACCTGCTTATAAGTCATTCTTTTCTGTCAAAGTCCTTCATCGACTTCCCAACCTGTTTTCTGTTTAGGTTTTGCCTAGTCCAGTGGTTCCATGGGCCATCTGCATCATAATCACTGACATGCTTGTTAAAATGCAGATCCATTGAGTCAGGATCTCTGGGATGAGAATAGGAATCTAGGTCTCGACAAATGCCCAAGTGATTTGTATGCCCATTAGGGTTTGAAACCACTGACTTGGTCTTTCTGGTTTTCAACTTCCCAGTTCCTTTGCTTGGGTACTGAACTCACCTTTCTTTCATGACTCAGCAATCTCGTGGGCAATGTTCTGGTTTAACCTGGCCCCAGGACACCCTCCCTTGTGCACCATTTTCACTGGCAGTCCAGCAGTGTCGTGTTGTGTCGCACCCCCCATCCCCACCATACCTAGGTGAGTCTAGCCTTATGGTCAGGACACGGATACCTAAGTTATTAGTTGTAAACATAAGATATTATCCTTCCCAGTGATGTTTATCCTTCTAAAAGAAGCCTTTATCCTCTAGAGAAATACGTATCTAGGGAATTCTATCCACCTAAGGCTAAATAGGCCAAGACTAATTACACCTGGAAATCCTTGATAAGCACTCTTCAAATCACACTTAGAACCTGGCCACCTATCCTGCCTAATTGTAGGAATGACTACAGAGAATATGAGGACAATTTACCCTTTGAAATATTTTTGTGATGATTTAATGGGGCTAAGGAAGTTTGCTGCTCCTGGAAACACCACCTCTTGAATCAGCATTTTGGCAACATGTTTGGGGTGGTCATTCCAGCCTGGGCTGTGGCTCCTTTAAGAGAAGGACAGAAGCCCAGAAATACAATGAATAAAGGAAACAGCAGAGGGTCTTGCTTAAGACCTTGCACTTTGGAATCGGGCAGCTCTGAGAGTCAGTTCTGGCAATGGGATCTCAGGTAAGCTACTCTCTAGGCCCCATTGTTCTCATATTAAATTAAGGACAATAATAATATCGATTTCATGGCATGTGAAGATTAAACGTGATAATGCACATAAAGTGCTTGACAAAAGAGGTCCAGAGTGTAATAGCGTTATCATTATTATCACTGTCTTTATTATTATAAGATATGAGGTGGGGGGGGAAGGAAGCAATTCTTCTGTTCTTCCACTTCTCAAGGCTTCAGACTTTTCTGGAACAGACATTTCTACTCTTACTCACATGCCCTTTTCCTCTACCAAACAAGGGCTTTGGGGAGATCTCGCTCTGTGTCCCTTCTCCCACCCCATTTTGTGTGCACATGTAATCCAGGCAACACTGACACCCAGGCCCAAAGAGGTCTCAAGCTCTCAGTGAACAAATGGGAAGGGCAGGGCGTGCATTCATCTCACCTTGAGGATAGCGGGAGAATGGGTTCACGCTGGTGTTCAATCTCAATGTCTCCTTTTTGAAAAATTAGCTGACAGAATCGTGTCTGTCCAGGCCATGGGACCCTGAGACCAGCGCCATAGGAGAGGCCTCCCAGAACACACACCCAGGGTGTGGGTCACCCTCCTTCCCCTCCTCCAATTGTCCTTTTCAGTATTTATTCCCAGTCCCTTAGGAGACACAGGAACTGAATTCTGCACTGGAAATCTACAAATGACTCATGACAATCATTCAGTAAGGGTGAGAAGCTGGTGAGGCTCGACGCTTCAGAGACATGGCATACAGCTCCAAGTCCAAGGCCAGTGTAGAGAGGGGCCAAGAATGACCCCGTTAAACTTAAAGTTTGTTGTTCCAACTCCTAGCGACCGTGTGTACAGCAGAGCAGAACACTGCCCAGTCTTTTTGCGCCATCCTCTCACCTTCTAGTGCTATATCAGACAATTGCTCTGCTGCTATTCATAGGGTTTTCAGGCCCAATTTTTTTGAGAGTGGGTGGTTACATCCTTCTTCCTAGTCTGGCTAGTCTGGAAGCTCCGCTGTATCCTGTCCACCATGGGTGACCCTGCTGGTATTTGAAATACCCAGTGCCACAGCTTTTAGCATCACAGCAACACACAGCCACCACAGTATGTCAACCAACAGAGGGGTGGTGCGGTTCCCTGACTGGGAAATGAACCCAGGCCGCAGCGATGAGAGTGCTGAATCTTAACCACTAGACCACCAGGGCTGGCTAAGGTATCCAATGCAAAATAAACTCCACCTGCCCCACAGGTGTTGCCTTAGGTGGGCAACTGAGCCTGCCCTGCCACAACTTGGCATCAGCAGCAGCATAAGAAGCAGAGAATCTTGTTGTTTCTTAAAGAGAGGGCCTTGCACAGCATCTCTGGGTGGGCTGCTGGGAGCCTGTGCCCCCCACTCTGCATATCCTCAGTAGTGGGCATAGCTCTCCACTGCTCTTCACTACACTGTTATGACAACTCCCTCTGGAACATTAGGATCAGCACAGGAGCATCCAGGAGTTGGCTGAATGCCCACCACGGTTAGGGGCATGGGCTCTTCAGATCACAGAGGGAGGAGGGAGAAGGGTATGAGGGGTCCACAATGGAGCCCCATGATCAGCTCCCATGATCAGACCGGGAGTTCTCCTGGTGGGAACAGAAGCAGAAGGATAATATGCCCATAATGACAAGTCCCTATTTTAGGCCACACAGAGTCTAACATGTGTCTTTCTTTCTTCAAATCCATAACTCAAGTAACGCCTGGGTACAGGAAAATCATGCTCATGGCATTGACTTCTGGGCCACTTCAAAGTGAAGTCCCCACCTGCTGGCAGAGTGCATATGGCCTTAGTGTTGGGTACTTCATTCATGTGAATTCTTGACCCATGCATTTTTTATAAATGGGTTCTCCAGAGGACAGCAGAGAGCAGCCCTGTGGCCCTAAGGCAGACGTGGAGAGAGGTGGGGGTATAGGTGGTGGCGGTCACATTCTACGGGACTGCTGAGGGACTGATTTTTGATTTGAGAGGATTTAAAATCAACAGTAGAAAGGGAGATGCATAGGTTAAGGAATTTGGAACTACATGACCTAAAAAAGCAGGGATATCCACCAGATATGAGAAAACTTGGGAAGTTTTGGAAGTAAGTCAATGTGATGGGCAAACATTTTCTGTTAGCTATTGTGTGTGCATCGCCATTGAGGAAAATATTGTGCTTAAGACCGCATTGTCTTTCGACAATGTTTGGTGGGGTGTGATGTAAGAGCACTTTCTAGCATCTCTGCTTTGACGTTTCTCCCACTGGTCTATAGTGAACATCTGTCTACCCCTCTGGACTGTGAGCTTCTTGAGGGCGGGCGCCACGTGCTATTGAAATTTATATTTCCAAATTCCCCACAGAGCACCTGATATATCATGGGTGCTGGGAAAATGTTCAGTAGATAAAGTTGAATTATCAGCTGCCAAATCCTTATTAGTATAAAATAAGCTGAAAAGGTTTACTTCCCTTTTTGAGAAAGCATTTGGGTTGTCCTTAAATTTCTGAGGTCAAAACAGAACCATGTTCATAATCATCCCTAAGAGCATCCCTTTCTGACTGTCTGCACCAGCCCACATGGCTGCAATCTTTGAGGAATAGTTATTGCCCCACAGGACACTTCTGCCAAAACAGGTACTCCTTCAGGTGGTGATGGGACAAGAAGGTGATGGGCAGGGGTCAGTGAGTCAGCAAAGGGCAGAGGAGCAGCCAAACCCAGAAAGAGCTTCGTGGACAGCTGGAGTGCACGGTCTTGCCCTACTCCCTCCACTCCATCCCGTGGCCTCATCATGCACTAACGTGGTTCTTGAAATCTATATATTGGCATGGTTAGGAGACGACAGCACTGGAACCTGGCATCCCTCTGGAGTTTGCTGTTCTCCCGTCTAACCTAGAGGCTGGATCTCTTGTTTCAGCTGCTGCTTTAGGAGCCCCGCTCTGATAGTCAACTCAGTTTGGGAAAGTGGGTGAGTAGGAGGTGGGGATTAGAGGATGAAGGGAAAGTGTGGGTAGGCGGGTACGTAGAGTAGGCATGGGGACTTGGGGAGATGGGAAAGGGGATTTACAGGTATGGGTGCGTTCTCACTATCGTCCTGAAGCCTCTGTCTATTAATGAGTGCACAGGGAAAGCATCAGAATAGTGGGAATAAAGCCTAGAGATTTCAGCAGAGAGAGTGGAGGAGAAGAGGGCTTCCAGGGATGGGAACACTGTTGGACTAAAGAGTGGGGAGTAAAAGGAAACTGGACATAAAGGGAAGAGGAAAGCGAGAAAGGACACTAGCACGCGATGCAGAGGACCCGGGTCTGAATCTCTCTGTGTGAAAGTCTCTGAAGCTGGCCGAGTCTGCACTGCTAACGGTCATCAGAGAGTGACGGGGCCAGGGCAGCCCACCTGTCAGGCACCTGTCATTGCTGATATCCTTTAGTCACTGTTTCTAATTAGTAGCCTTTTCTTCTTGCTGGCTGTGCTGCTTGAGAGAGAAGCCAGGACCAAGGTTGCAATGGCTCCATGTTGAATGTGGTGCTCATGAGATCCACCCTTCCATGGCCTCCTTCCCCTTCCTCCCTGTTTTCCTGAACTCAGTAGAGATAAATGAGAGCATTTCAGAATGTTGCCTGTGGGGTTCAGGAAAGCAGCGTCTGCAGTTAGATGCTCCCTTCATGTTTGAAGATGAAGGAGAGGAATGTTCTTGGAGTGTCCTCGCCTCACCCACCTCTGCTTGGGGCCTTGACTGAAACCCCTTCTTGGGTTCCAGAGCTGAGGAGATCTGTTTTGTCACATGAAAGGGATTTGAGACAGCCACACGGGGTGTGTTATGAAAGCCGGGTGGCTCCTAAGGCTAAACACTGTCGGTGTGCGTGTAGGCCACACCTTCCTACCACATGTCTCCCCAGGACTACATGAAAATGTTCTCGCATTTCCATAGGGATGTCCTCACTCCACAGCTGGTGTTATTTGCTGACCTATAACTATGGTTAGTCTTTCCTCAGCTAACAAATACTCATCTTTCCACGGAGAAGAGTGAGCATACCCCTTAATCATGAATTTGGTGTTTTTACTGCCACAAACATCTTTAATGACATTCTACAGCTTTAATTCATCTGGGCGGCTGAGAAGAATATGACTTTGTTCCAAAGCTCTTTCCAGGTTCCCACCACCACTCTGGTTCTCCCTGGGGCTCATCTACCTCTCACTGGGCTCTAAAGGTCTCAAGGCTCCTCATCCCTCTTCTGTAAACAATCTAATTTCTTTCCTGCTCTGGAGAGCAGAGGGTAAATGATTTCTTCTGAGAGGATTCAGGTTTTGCATCCTTATCACACATACACGCACACGCACACACCTGCAATATTTTACGTGTAATTTGTGGGGTCTTGCGGGGGATTTGTGGACTCCTTGAAGCTTCTCCAGGCACCCCAGTTTAAGATGCCTTAGTTTAAACAGAAACATCTTTGTTATTTGTTTTTGATACTAAATACGTTGAGTGGCTGTCTATATTCTCCTCAAAACTCCCTCTTTCGAAGACTTTGCCATCTTTGTCGTTGGTCTGCTAACAGATGCCCATCACTCTTTTGAGGGAGTGTGCCTGAGGGGTGAGGTGGTACAGAGCAGCTCCAGGAAGCAGGAGGCAGGTTGCTCAGGGAGATTACCATGGAAGTTTCTAATACTGCCAACGGTTTCCTGACGTGTTTGCAAACACAGGGGGCTGGACCAGAGCTCTGTTGGCAGTTGTGGAAGTCATGGCTCAGGTGTCCCTTCAGGAGAGAAGGGGCTGTGGCAGTGCAGTCAGCTGCCAGCTCTAGCTGCAGCGTCTTCAGGACCTTCCACAGTGTTCAAGGGCAGAGAGCTCCCAGCCAGTGACCCCACATGGGGCGAGCGTACCAGGTGTGGCCATTTCTGCCAAAGCAGGGCTTCTCTGTGGGTTCCTTGCACACCGTTGGCCTGCCGAGACTTTCTCAGAGCTGCGCTGCAGCCTGAGGCTCTTTCTCTGAGAGCCTAGTCCTCCCCTCCCCGTTTCTTCACAGGCATCAGATCTGCACAGCAGTCTCATAGGTGCCCCTGCCAACTCCAGCTTCCTCTCCCTTGATCTTTCCCGGGAGTTCCCGCAATCAATCTCTTGCACTTCTAATTCTGTCTTGGTGTCAGTTTCTGGGAGGACCTGAACTGACACAGCTCTACTCACAGGGGACATTGTTGGTCACGTCACACAATCCCAGATCCCCACCTGGAAATAGTTCCCACCTCTTGCCAACTCATTTTGTCACAGTTAGGAGTTTGCTGGGTGTTGGGTTCCATTCTTATGGCTAGGCCAGTTATTAAGCTTTAAAGTACCACCCCATTCAGCCTTTCATAGGGGGCTTAGGTTCCCTGGAGAGGAGACAGACGCATGAGATAGTCAAACACATACTTTATTTCTGTATGGAGGTTCTTTCCAAGACCCCAGGCTGGAAAACATAGAAACCTCAGGAATGACCCTTCTCCACTTACATGATTCTTCCCGAAAGTCAGGTCAATGAGGTCAGCTCCCAAGTCTCCCTTTCCCAGGATTCCACTCAGTGCTTCCAAGAGAAAGGACGTTCCAGCATGTCTTAGCGTTCTGGTGGGGGGTGAGGAGGACAAGGACTCCTGCCCTTTAGCTCCTCTCATAAAGGTTCCTCCTCCCCACTCCCAATTGCTACGGTCCTGCTGTGAGTCCACGATATACGTCAGCTCCTCTCTGAGAGAACGAGGAGGAGGAGAGATTGGCACAACACAAATAACACACTGACAGCAGCTGGATCCCACAGTGAGCAAGTAACGTAACCAAGATGGCCCCATAGTGCCTTATATTCCATTACTACTGAACAGCACATCAAGGAAAACACTTAAGAGATAAACACAGGGTGACACATTTCTATAAGAATGAGACCCATGCACAGTGCACATCATAGTGTTTCTCACACATGGGAGCTGACAACATTTTTATAAGTTAAATGGGTATTGGAGAGTGGGTCAGAGAAAGGCTTGCTGGGGTCTCTCAAAGGGGATATTCTGCCATATTTGAAATTGCCCAGGAGCATCCCACTTGCCCTCTTGTTATGTGCAGTGAGCACGCTGTTCAACCACGTCTCTTTATTTCCCCTGGACAGAGTGGTGGCTCCCTTTGGAATTATCTCAGAGAACTCTCATTGCAAAAGGTTCTCTGAAGGCCCCAGCCTTTGGCCTGATTACCCATTCAGTGTGGGTCTTCAAAGTCCTGTGGAGAATCTGCTGCTCAGCTGCCTCCAAGCCTGCTGGGCAGCCTGGACCCACTAGGACCAGTGAGTTAGCAATGGCCAGTCCAGTAGGCTCCTCAAGAGCGCAGGGAGCTGTGTGTTCCCATCTCAGGGCCAAGTCCAGAGCAGGTGCCCTTGTTAGGTCCTCAGTAGTCTTTGTTGAATTCATTCAACTCTAATCTCGTCCACAGAGAGGATGTCCCCAACTCCTTGACACTTTCTTCTTAGGTACGTCTCATAATCACGCCAGTTCTTTACATCCCTTTGAAGTGAATAATCCATACATGGCATGATTCTTTACCAGAAATATGACTAATGCTTTGGGCACTGACTTTTGTTGCTCCTAAATCATGTCTTCCATTCATACATTTGCACTGAGCTGGCTTTATTTAATTTATTTAACCCTCCTGATGTTGCTTTGCAGAATATGGCTGTTGGGTCTTTCTGGCTTATACTGTCACTACAGAACTTCCCCCAGGCCTGCCAATGCCCTAGTAGGGTTAGAGCCAGCATGGCTGGTAAAGGCTGTAAACCTTGTGGGCAGCATTGTTCTCCCTCCACACTACAGATGCAGCGCATGTGCATCCATTCTTCAAACCACAAGGACACTCATGGATGTTACATGAGGCTTCTGCTTTCAGCCACATCTGGAGAAAGCACAGATCTGAGAGACAGGAAGAAACTGAATGCTCACTTGCTGGAAACCCCAAAGCTGTACTGGGACATGAAGCATTAAGTTACCGGCTCTTGGACGACTGACTGTTCTGTGGGGTTGGTTGGTCATCCCATTTCTTATAGACAGGAGGCCAGCAAAGCCATGGGGGCAGGAAGGGGAGAGTCAGAGAGTCTGAAGGGAAGATGCAAGGTGGCTTCTTCCACAAGTGCTGCTGCAGGTGCAGCCTCCTCGCTCACTGGGCATCTGAGCACATGCCTTATGCTAGTATAAAGCTAAGACTCTGGGTTAGTGCCCTTGTCCTAAGATACCCAAAAGGCCACAGCAGGCATCCCACATGTTTGTCTTCCCTGATGGCATTCTCCAGCTGTGGGACTCAGCATGTTAAAGCCTGATGGTGAGATACCGGCTTTGACACGAAGTCCTCTGCTCTGTCAAAGGCAAAAACCTTTCAGGAGAAGGAAAGTACTCATGGTTTTACGATAACACGGAGAATGTTGATATGGATATTGACACGTGATCTTAGCAGTTGCTACATCTCTGGGAGCTGGGTATTAAGTCACTAGACTTGCTGCTCCTATTCTTTGTGAGACCAGCAAGTTTTGGTCAAACAAATAAACAAAAAAAAAAACTCATACAATAATTGCACCACAGAATGTTAAAATTTCAAGGGATGTCTAGATAATATAGTTCAACTTCATAGTTTTACAAATAAGGAAAGAGAGGCCCAGACAGACTGTGTGTGGCACAGGTCTCCTGACTCTTGGTCCCTAACAGACATTAGCTGGTGTCAGTGGACATATTCCGCCTGCATCGGTTGCTCAGGACAGTCACTGGGGAGATGAACGTGAGGCTCTCAATCCCTGATGTTTAAATGCACTGAAATGTTGGGATGTCAAAAGGGGGCAGAAGTATGCCTTCTTTTCATGGGTGCTTAGAAGATGGGGTTGAATCTTTTATTCAGATTTCATGTGGTTCCTTCTTTCGTTCATCCCATCAAGTGAAGGCTGATGTGACGTGAGCCGCCAGCTGAAGCAGGGTAATCTGAGCACGACTGAGAGCGACTTTACTGAAGTAAGGCAGGGGCTCCAGGCAAACGAATCAGTCGTCTGTTGCTGCACTGCTGGTTTCATCCTGAAATGAGTGCCCACCCGCCACCAAAGTTAATTCCAGAATCATAGAATGGATTGCAGAGAAAATCTAGTCCAAGCTTCCCATTTTACAGGCTCAGAGAAGTTCAATGATTTGCCTTGGGTCACACAGCATGGGGGTGGCAAAGACATGGAAGAATCCAGGTTTTTTGGCTCCAGGATGGAATGTTTTCCCTAACCCATTCTGACCCTTTTCGCAAGCTCCAGTGTTAGGGTGTTTCTGATGGTCTCCAGATCAAGGAATTATCCATGCAGGAAGGGAAGCAAGACAAAGATGGTGGTGGCGGCGCCTGCTCAAGGCCCCGTGGTCTGGGAGAGCATGTTGGAGTCGAGACTGAAGCTCTCTGCCACGGTCTTGGAGTCGCTGCGAGACGAGCCATTGGAGGTCAGGTCCACGGGCGAGGGCGTGGCCTTGGGGCCGTCCTCCACCTCCTCCTCCTGGGCCCCCACCACCGTGGAGACAGTGGTCTCCAGGCGGCTGACTTTATACACGCTGCCCCGGGTCTGGAGGTAGCGGGTGGATTTCATCTCGAGCCCCTCATAGTCGCCGGCACTGATGAAGGGGCAGCACCGGAAGGCGTGCTTGAAGCCCAGACGGAACCTGGAGAGAGAGCAGGTGGAGAGGTGAGCCTCGGGACAGCCTGCGTTCAGAGCGCCTTCCCACCGTTGCGTTCGCTCTTTAACACACGGACACACCCGAGCACGACTCTGTGTGATTATTGTTTAAATTAATTGACAGCTGGAGATGCTAAGGCCGCAAAGATTTAAAGGTCAGTCGTCAAGGTCAAATCCAAGCCTAGAACCCAGGTTCACGTGAAATGCGTCTTTCCTGGGGGTGGCCTCGGAGCTCTGCCGCCTCCATAGGTGCGGGGGCAGCCGACTTTGGTCAATTCAGCATCAACAAAAACAATCACCAAGTGGTCACTCTGTGCACGGTACTGTGCTCATCACCGGGCGGTAAAAACACACATCAAGACTCAGGCCTTTCCCTCAAGTAGCACAATGACTGAGGATGACTTTCTACCAATCATGTCCCTTCAGTGTGCCTCAGTTTCCCTGTTTGTTAAACTGGGAGAATCGGCCTTTACTTAAAGACAAACTGGGAGATTTAACCGAAAAATGTTTAGGCAGGTTGTCAGGCTCTCAGATGAAGGATGAATCTGTGAGTTCGACTAACAGAGACAGTTTGGAGTTCATGAGACTGTCTCCAGATTCATAGCACCTGAGTGTCTCGTTCACAGAAGGCACTTCTTAGGCTGGTGACTGATGGCTATAAAGCCTGTGACAAGCATTTTGTCTCAACATTTCCCACACAGAGGCCGGGGGTTGCTCCGGGTGATACATTGAGCTGCCACCACGGGGTCTCGGCTCCCTCTTGGGGACTCTGCACACCGCAGTGAAATCCCTATTGCTGACCACCATTCCGGACCAGCTCTCCCTTCTCTGGTCCGAGGTTGGCTTCTGCTGCCTGGATGGCTCTCTCGACCCCTGTGACCAGGTAAGGGCAGAATCAGGCCTTCGAGACCCTGACTCCTTTTTGCTTACTCTGTCCTGCTGGAATTGCTGGGAGAAACTGGGTAAAGCGGCCCAGATTGTATGATGGGATGGGAAGAGGAAAGCGAGAGACCACAGAAGGGAAAAGATGCCCTGTGGGGGATGCTATTCCAGGGCCACCTCTCTCCCTCCCTCCCTCCCTCCCTCCCTCTCTCTCTCTCTCTCTCTCTCTCCCCCTCTCTCCCTCTCTCCCCCTCTCTCCCCCTCTCTCCCCCTCTGTCTCTCTCTCTCTGCATGCACAGCCCCCTCTGGATCCATAGGGCAGAGGGAGCAAACATCTAGGCCATGAACTGGTTCCAGCTTGCAGACCTGCTTTATATGCATCAATCACAGAGGGTTTTTTTAATCTGCACCCCCACCCCCACCAACTTAGTTACCAGTGTCCAAAAGTGAGAAGATTTCACACAAAAATATGGATTTCTGGTTCCTCCTGGAAAAGAAAAAAATGTGTGGCCTCTGGGCTCATGCCTGCATGGCGATAATCAGCAGGGATTGAATAGTGTGGTGATGAGTTTTCTGCAGTCCCCACCACTCCCTCTTATCTCACAGCTGGCTTTACTCATGGAGGTTGGCTGCTTTGCAGCTGTATAGACAGATGGTCCTGTGGCCTCTGGAGTCAACATGGAGGATGTGGTCCTCACCTGTCATTGAGGCAGCAGTAGATGATGGGGTTGTACATGGTGGAGCTCATGGCCAGCCACATGATGGCCAGGTAGAACTGCTGAATAAACTTCTCCATGAAGAGATCCGAGTTGATGTAGCGCAGGAGGAAGAAGATGTGGTAGGGCAGCCAGCAGATGGCGAAAGTGCATACCACGATGATCATCATCTTGACCACCTGGCGAGAGAGCGAGACAGGTGAGACCACCAGCACATCCTCCTGTATTCCTGGCTCCTTTCTCTCCTCTCCTGCCCCCTCACTGTGCACAGTGCAGTATAGGGTGGGAAGTACTTATAACAACCCCCTTCGAGGGGGAGGAAGGACCATCTATATGCGGTACCAAAGGACTTTGGTTATGTCACTGATTCTTAGAGTGTGGCCCCAGGACCAGCATCATCACTGTTACTTGGGAACTTGTCAGAAAGGCAAATTCTTGGACCCCACCTCAGACTTAATCAGCAACTCTGAGGGTGGTACCCAGAATTCTGTGTCTGACAAGCCCTTCCACGATTCTGACGCACACTCATGTTTGAGAACCACTGCGTTATCTCGTCCTTCTGGGCGGTGACTGGAGAAGCCAAGAGGGACCAGATTCATGAGCAAAGGAGAATGGTGTTCAGGAGGGAAAGACCCAGGATGGGGAGGAAGCCACAGAGGGGGCGGGGCAACAAGCCCGGGCAGGGCTTGGAGACTCAGCGGCAGGGACAGGGACTTGGGCAACTACAGCAAGTGAGCGTCAGATGTTTAAGGGGGATTTAAAAGAAGGTTTTATGAACACGGGGTGATGTAACCCCTTCCCTTTTATCCCCAAGAAATCTTCAGAGAAAAACTACGTAGCATCCGCATAACGCAATACTATGCAAAGAGGCACCAAAAGAAAAAAAAAATGAGAAAGCTCTTTATGTATTGATTTTCGAACATCTTGTGAATATTAAGTGAAAAAAGTGAGGGGACTGGCCCAGTGGCGTGGTGGTTAACTTCGTGCGCTCTGCTTTGGCGGCCCAGGGTTCGCAGGTTCGGATCCTGGGTGCGGACAGTCGCACCACTTATCAAGCCACGCTGTGGCGGTGTCCCATATAAAGTAGAGGAAGATGGGCACGGATGTTAGCCCAGGGCCAATCTTCCTCAGCAAAAAGAGGAGGTTGGCAACAGATGTTAGCTCAGGGTTAATTTCCTCACCAAAAAAAAAAAAAAAAAATGAGGGGAAGGACAGTGTGTATTTACTATTTGTGTAAAAAACAATAAGAGAAAAGAATTTATATTTATTTGGCTTATAAATGCATTACAATATCTAGAAGGATTAATAAGAAACAAAAAACTGTGGTTACCTTACTGTGAGTGTGTGTGTGTGTATGTGAGTGTGTGTGCACACATATGGGAACTGGGTAGATGGAGGACCTAGAAAAGAGGGAGCCTTTTTGTGGTAGGTGTCAATATATTTTTTTAACTTTTAATTTGGAATAACTTAGGTCTCCCAAGAAGTTGCAAAAGTAGTACAGAGAGATCCCAGCTACCCTTCTCCCGGCTTCCTCCAATGACAGCATCTTACAAAACGATTCCACATGATCAAAAGCAGGAAACAGACATTAGCACAGTTCCATTAACTAGCCTACAGACTGTATCTGGATTTTGCCAGTTTTCACACACACTCATTTTTTTGGTGTATAGTTCTATGAAATTTTATCATGTGTAGATAAGTGAAAGGACCACCACAATCAGGGTGTAGAACTGCTCCGCCACCACAGAGAAACTCACGCATGCTACCACTTTATAGGCAGACCCTCCTCCCAGGACTGACCAGTGACAACTCTGATCTGTTCTCCATCACCAGAATTTTCCTCCTTTTAATACTTTTTGCTGTTTGAACCATATGAATGTATTATTTTGTCAAACTTCAAATAAATAATAAAAAGAGGACCGAATAACTCTTCAATGTGTCTGTAATTAAATGTGTGTGTGTGTTTGAATGGCTTGACAGGTTGCAATTATTCTTAAGGCGCCAATGAGGCGGCTCCTGTCTGTACAGGCCTGGGTTACAAATACGCTGAAGAAAGATCTTTTCCTTCTCCTCCCTTTCCTCCCCCCGACCTCTGCTGGTCCCCAGACCCAGGGATGTTTTGTGCTGGCTGCCTCTGGGCCTCCTAAGGCTCTGGGCTCCTGTGATTGCAGCCTGTCACCTGTGCCGGGGGTGGTTCGGTGCTGCCTGCCCCTGCCTCACCTTGCGCTTGGCAGAGACTTGCTCCTGGTAACGGTCAGAGGAGTCCCCGGGGATCTCGCTGGCCCACAGCGTAATTCCCACCACGGTGTAGGCGTAGCCGATCACCAGCAGGGGGAGGAAGTAGATCAGCAAGGTCAGGCAGATGTGGTACCTGCAAGGAGGCGGATGGGAGGGGTCATCTAAGAAATAACACAGGCGGTCAAGCCTTGACAGCTACCTTTCCCAGCATTTGACGTTGATAAGCTTGGATGATAAGGCTCACCGCAGGAGGCTTGCCACCTGCGTAGGGTGGGTGGGTGACATTAATGGATAAACTAGAGAAAGCAAACTCTTTAACTTATGTTTTTCTTGTGGACTTTTTCCATAATGGCGATTCCTGTTCAGATTGAAAAGAGAAGAATAAACATTGATGAGAGGGAACTGAATCCATTGTATATCTATGTCAATTTTAGTTGATGTTAAATTCAATATTACTCACCCCTCCAAAAAAAAATAATGCAACTTTAGGCTGCATTAATGGAAGTATATGCTCTAGAATGAAGGTGTTTGTGCCACCCAGTTTATACCTCTCAGATTACACTTAGGCTCAATTTTGAGGCAGGGATGTAGACCAACTAGTGCATATGGATGAGACCCACCATGATGGTTGATGAGCCCTAATTCATGCTATATGACAAATGGATTCACAAATATAAGAATAATTAGCTTGGAAGAGAGAGAAAAGACTAATCCTAGAACTAGGATCAGTGGGTGAAAGCCACGAAGTGTAAGCCATTTCTAAATCTGGTCCTAAAAATACGTCTCCAGATGGAAACTGCCTGGGTCTCTGAGCCACCAAGAGGACAGATACCAACTGACTTGAGTTTGACTGGGACATATAAACGAGAAAGAAACCTTTTAATAAACCACGGAGACTTTGAGTGTTGTTACAATAGCATAACTTGTCCTATTCTGTTTAAGGCAAGGCTCCTTCTAAGCAGGACATTCAAATAAGATTTTTGAATTTTGAGAAAGAATATTTTTCTCAGGGGGTTCTTGGCAAGTCTGGCTAGTTTTGGCTTTTCCCCCTGATGTGAGTTTGATGGAGAGGTGCAGCGTTCTTCATAGTAATGATAATAATGAGAACAGCTAGGGGGCCGGCCCGGTGGTGCAGGCGGTTAAGTGCATGTGCTGGGCTGCGGCGGCACGGGGTTCGCCGGATCCCGGGCGCGCACCAATGCACCGCTTGTCAAGCCATGCTGTGGCCGCGTCCCATATAAAGTGGATGAAGATGGGCATGGATGTTAGCCCAGGGCCAGTCTTCCTCAGCAAAAAAAAAAAAAAAAAAGAGGAAGATTGGTAGATGTGAGCTCAGGGCCGATCTTCCTCACAAAAAAAAATAATGAGAACAGCTAATATTTTGGGGGGTTACTCCATGTGACTGTGCTAATAATAATGTTAGTGATAGTATTAAAAGCAGAAATGGTAGTTAGGTTTTATAGAGTGAAGAGCACAATACCATGCACATTATTGGCATTGTCTTATTTAATCCTCCAAACAAATGATTAGGTAGGTATTATCAGAGTCCCATTTTGTAGATGAGGAAACTGAAATTTCAAATTTAATTAATTTTCCTAAAGTCACAGCTGGTAAAACGAGGAGCTGGGATTAGAACGCAGGACTGGGACCCAGAGCCAGCTTCTCGTCACCGGAGGAAAGTCACCCAATGATGTTTTCTTCCACTCTGTTCATGTTTATTCTCTGCCGTGATTTTTTTCAATAAGGAAAACCCACAATTCACTCAATGTCTCCTTTGTCGATACTTTGTTTTCAATCAGTTCTTTGCAAAGCCCCACAGTGTTACCACTTATTCAGCCTCCTTTGAATATTAAAATTTGCAACTTGAAAACACTCAAAGAGTTCTTAAGTAATGAACCACGGAGTCAGCAAAGCTGGGTGCCGAGGGTATCCGTTCTGCGTAGACAGGCTGCTCCAAGCTCACCACGCTTTCAAGGTCCCCCTCGACTGTCCCCTCTGGGATCCTCTGGGTTCTCCAGCCACCCTGTCAGGGACTGCATCCTGGGTTTCCTACCCAACCTCAGCCCCTCTTTCTGAATGCTGACAGACACGCTTGCAGTCAAGGCATTTGGAGACTAGAGGGGGCAGGGAGACCCTGAGAATCCCCAGGCTACACCTGCTTCTCCTCCTGTAAGAACAGCCCTGTGTTACGCAGACAAATACTTGGTTGTGATCAAAACACCTTAGCTGAGCTTTGGGGGGCCGCTGCCTGAGAGCACTGAGCGTCCACGTCCGAGTCAGAGTCGTGATGGAGGATACTGCTTCTTACCCTGGAGCAGGGGTTCTCAAACTTGAGGCAGCTTCCGAACCTCCTGGAGGCCTTGTACAAACACCGAGGGCTGGGCCCCACCCAGAGTTTCTGACTCAGCAGCTCTGAGGTGGGCCTGAGAATCTGCATTTATCACAAGTTCCATGTGATGCTGCCGCTGCTGGTCCCGGTTCAGACTTGGAGAAACGCTGTCCTAGACCAATGGTTCTCACTCTCAGAATCACATGAAAATCACCCCCAGGGGGAGTGGGGGCTTTAAAATGATCAGTGCCCAGAGGTACTTATTTAATTGGCCTGATTGTGGGAGCAGGAAACCATATTTTAGAAAATTCCCCAATTTATTCTGGTGTCTGGCTAGCGGCGAGAACCACTGTTTCAGACTCAAGGTCTGCAAGCGGGTTGGGCCTCCGTTGTTTGAGATTTTATGACTTCATTTAAGTGTGTATTAACCACATTTCTGATGATTTGACATCTGGGGATTTGCTGACCTGGGAGGAATCGCCTGTCCCAGGGCTAGCTAATTCCAGAGGTAACTCCTGACAGTGTGCCTTTCATATGCAAACTGACCAGTCCACTGCCCATTCCCCCAAAAGGCCTGCCTTCTTGGGCTCTGACACTGTGGGATGCTATCCCCTGGCCGTAATCACCCCACAGTCACCTCACACAGCTAGGGGCAGCCCCTACACCCGGAGCCCACTGAAATGATTCAAACTAGCCAATCCTAAGCCTGTTTACCCTGCCTCCCCCATTCCTTCCCTGAAAACACCATAACGCCTTTCTTGCAGTTTCCTGCCCTCTCTGCCTGTGGCCCTGCGTGGCATGGCGTGCCCCTTCCTCTTGGGAACTAGGAGTAATAAACGATCTTTTCAGTGGCAATCAAGTCCTTATCTGTCCGCTTCATCATATCTGAATAAAAAATAAATCTACACTTTAATACAAAGTGCCTTTTGGAAAATCACAGATCAGACCATTAGGAAAATGCTAAGCTGAATCAGTAAACATAACTTATCAGCCTTTTTTTGAAAGAAGAAAAAGTAATTTTGTTATTTATTTGAAAACAACAAAAAGTGTGGACTTAATTTCAGCTAAAAAGTGTCCTAGTCAGGTAAAGCATTAGCTTGTCCACGCTCTAATAGGGATAATTAAGAATAACGTAAGAATATGACCCAGCAATTCCACTTTTAGATAATATACTCAGAAGAATTGAAGGCAGGGAGTCAAACAGATACTTGCACGCCCATGTCCCCAGCAGCACTATTCACACCAGCCACAAGGTGAAATCAACCGTAATGTCCCTCGATAGACGAATGGATTAAAAAAATGTGGTATGATGTATACATACAACGGAACATTATTCAACCTTAAAAAAGAATGAGGTTCTGATACACATTACAACAAGGATGAACTTTGCAAACATTATGCTCAGTGAATAAGCCAGACACAAGAGGACAAATATTGTTTGATTCCACTTGTATGAAATATCTGAAATAGGCAAATTCATAGAGACAGAAAGTAGATTAGAGGTTACTAGGGGCTGAGGGGGAGAGGATGGGAGTTATTGTTTAACAGGTACAGAATCTAGGATGATTAAAAAATTCTGAAAATGAACAGTGGTGACAGTTGGACAATGTTGTGAATGTAAAATGGTAAATTTTAGGTTATGTATATTTTATCACAATAAAAGAAATTTAATTAAAAAAAAACCGTAAGAACATTTTAGCTGAGCTGGGGTCCTCGGTCTCCAGATTTGCATCTTCTGCTCCCTCCAGGCACTCCTCAACAACCTCCCCTCCAAAATAATAAAACAAACAAACAAAAAATCCTGTAGGTTTGCTCCTCGGACGGGATGAAGTGTTAAACGTATCCTCCTAAATCTTGCTCAGATAACCCCCTTTTACATAGAAATTGCAAATGCTCAATCCAGACTCTGTCCAGGTTACTAAAAATTCTCAGTGAGTGTGGGTCAAATGAATGAAACTCCAGCATTAGAAAATATGAAAATAGGCCCAGCCCCGTGGCTTAGCGGTTAAGTGTGCGCGCTCCTCTGCTGGCGGCCCGGGTTCGGATCCCGGGCGCGCACCGACGCACCGCTTCTCCGACCATGCTGAGGCCGCGTCCCACATACAGCAACTAGAAGGATGTGCAGCTATGACACACAACTATCTACTGGGGCTTTGGGGGAAAAAAATAAATAAATAAAAATTATAAAAAGAAAATATGAAAATAAATACCTTTCTTCCACCTTGACACATTTTGGAGAAATTTTACCGTATCCTTGCAGTTAGTTGGAGATAACTTTGTTTTTTTATTTTTTGCCCAAATCATTATTTTAGAGAGCTGGTCAATGAACCTAGTCTAATCTTATTTTGTGTGGCTACACACTGTTTTCTGGCTCTCAAATCTGATATTCCCCAGGTTCCTGCCAGGCAGAATTTTATCAGCTCTCAGAATTAACAGCTGCCTTGGGAGAAGAGGCCAAGGGTCAGGGATGCAGCAGAAGTGAGCGGAGAGAGAAATAGGAGGAACTGCGACAGCAGGGACTGCTTGGTTCCCACTTGATGAGGTATGTGCATGGATTTTGATCGTTAAATCCTGCCCACGACTCAGCGCTTTCAGAAGGATGGTGCACGCGACCAGTTAGAGTCTTTGTTCCCTCCAGTTCACTCCTCTGAGCAGCGAATGGGGCTTGACACTTATCACAGGATAAACTTGCTGAATACAGACTGTGCAGCCCCAAATCCCGAAGATTCCCCTGGCCTTAATGCCTTAATTCTCACTAATCCAGGTTTACAGATGTCTCACTAGCAGGAGTCACCTTGTTGTTTGAGCATCAACAGTTCCAGTTTCTGAAATAATCCTCAGCATTTGAAATCAAGATAGATAGTTTTATTAAACAGTATCTAGGGTGTCTTCTAACAAACTTCACAGAGACTCTAGGTGCCCGGGGTGGGGGAAGAAGGAGGCCAAGTAGGCAGGCCTCTGGGTTCCCCACCTTCACTCTAACGAGACAGCCCTGCTTTACTGGGTTTATATATGGACTTTCTGTGGATGATTTAGTTTGGGAGGTGGTGGTGGTGGAAGATTCCAGCTGTTACAGAAAGGCTGAAGAGCAATGATGCCCTCCCAACCTCCATCCAGTGCATGAGCCCTCTCTGCATCATCCACATCACGTGATCATCTGGCATCTTCTTAAATACCCCCTGACATGCTGCTCTCTAGCTATAAAGCCACACTCCATCAGTGATGCCCTGGAGCTTGTTCGAGACGCAGACATCCCGGCCCCACCCTGGATGGACCGAATCAAAATGTGCATTTTAACAAGACAAGTTAAAATTGTCTCATGTGCAAGTTCCAGTTGGAAGCACACAGCTCTGGATCGTGGCTGCACATTGGAATCATCGGGAATTCCAGTGCATGGGGATCACACTACAGAGCTTCTTGTTTAAAATTGGCCTGCAGGGCAGCCTGGGCATCGGAGTTTTAGAAGCTCCTCAGGTGATTGTCCTGGGCGTCTGGGGCTGAGTCGTTGTCACTGAGCCTCCTGCTGCTGGCGGCTGGGACTGCCGCGGTTCCTCCTTAAACTGAGTGCAAACCTGCGGCCCTGTAGCTTTCACTACTTCATCTTAGGCCGTGGGCTGAACCCATCTCTTCAGATGGTTCTGCAAACTCAAGATGACCTGGAGCACGCCCTTCCCCAGAGCCCTCTTTGCATCTGGACTTCTCGGGCCATCCCTCATGGGACATGCGCTGAGCAGCCGCATCCTCCTGCCCCTCCATGAGCGACCCTCAGGCTGTCCCTTCTCAGAGCAAAGCGCTAGATACTGGCTTGACCTTTTACCTCCTGCCAAAAATTGTCTTCTTTGCAGATAAATGTGGGGTTTTTTTGTGGCAAAACCCATATATTTCTTGGTTCACTTTTACTTCCAGATGTTAGAGCCAAATCCCAAAGCCCCTGCAGGCCTCTTGGAGGTGGGTGAAAACTGCAACCTACTAATTAATAAATTCAGCAAGTATTTATTCAGCGCCTATTGTATACTTGGCCCTGTGCTCGGGGCTGGGGAGATGGAGGAGAGTCCCAGCCTTTGGTCTCTTTCTAGGAGCTCAGTCTGTGGGGATGGGGGGTAGAGAAGTGCCGAGAGTGTGACATGGGAAGTGATGGACAGTGGCTCCCTCTTCAAGGGGCATGGAGACACTGAGGAGGGGTGTCAGGGGCCTTTATAAATATATATAAAATATATAAAAAATTTTAAAATTACCCTGAATAGAATAGGTGTTTTGTTACCACATGCACGGAGAGTAATGGGAACGCAGAAGTGAGACACTGACCAAGCTGATCAGGGGAGCTTCCTGGAGGAGGTGGTCCTTGGCTGGGACCTGATACACTAGCAGGAGGCAGGCAGGTGAGAATGGCGAGGTGGGCACTGCAGGTAGGGAA
Source organism: Ceratotherium simum simum (assembly GCF_057802395.1). Lineage (NCBI taxonomy): Eukaryota > Metazoa > Chordata > Mammalia > Perissodactyla > Rhinocerotidae > Ceratotherium > Ceratotherium simum. Next base: position 11,780,479 of record NC_141910.1, on the reverse strand, counting down.
AACAGCACGTGCAGGGGTGTTGCAGGAGGACCATGGCACGAGGAGGGTGCTGTGGTGCGATCGGGACTGAACGTGGCTGTGTGAGGAAGTATCGCGAGACTTGCCCAGAAGGGCAGACAGAGGCCAGATCATGAAGGGCATTTTATGACAGCTGGAGAGTTTGTCATTTATTCTGAAGTTGCTGGAAAACATGAAATAGTTTTGAACAGGGGAGTGGCACGATCAGGTGCTTGTGCTCTGGCCTTGGTGGGGCATGGATGGAGGCGGGGAAGGCTGGAGGCAGGAGCGTTGGGCATGCTGTGCAGGATCCAGGCAGGAAGTGACAACCCGAGCTAGCACTACGGAGGAAGGGATGGATTTCTGGCCTGTGTGAATGGGGGAGAGTGAGGCCAACTGTCACTGGTATAGGGACCGGGGAGGAGGAGCAGGCTTGTTGGGGAAAGTCAGTAAGTTGACTTTTGAACATGTTGACCTTGAGGGCAGGCAGGTGGATGGCTGGATCTGGCTGGAGCTGGGACAAAAGGCTTGAGCTGGAGATTAGATTTGTAGCCCTCGGATGTCCAAAACCATGAGAAGATTAGGGGTTCAGGGTAGTCCTGAAGAGAGAGGAGGGTGAGGACTGACAGGGGAGGCCCACATCAGGGAGACAAGCCCAGGGCGGGAAGGAGGAAGGATAGCATGCATGGGGGCAGGAGGGTGGGAGAGTCCAGGGGCTGGTGGAGCCTGCCCGAGGGGAGGGAGGATTAGGACCAGAACTTGCTCTGTGGTTTTGGAAATTGGAGGTCAGGAGCAGATTGAATTTTAGTGGGGAGGCCAGAGGCTAGAGCAGGTGGGCTGACTGATGGGGAGTGAGGAAGTGGAGGCAGGAGGTGTAGACTCCATTCTTAAAATGCTGGGCCATGAAAGGGAGAGGAGAGGGCAGTAGCCAAAGGAAGACATCCGTGTTTGACAAGGTCGGGGATAAGGAAGCCCTCTGTGCCTCTTCCCTGCTCGTCACCCACTCTACCCTGGGTTATGGTGACGAGAGGACATGTCTTTCTCTCTGTCAGAGAAGAGCCAGGATCAAACCTCGGTCAGCTGCACCCAGCCATGAACTCTGAGCAGAAATGCCCCCGAGTCGGCCTCCCTCAGGACGGGCTGACCAATCAAGGCAGATGCTCAAGCACATCTATTTAATCCATGGAAAAATTGGGTTCACAAAATCCCCACCCCCAAATGGTGCTGCCTCCTGGCGGTAGTCAGAGTGCTCTCGGGTGAACAAGACAAGAAATAAAGCACACTCTTTTCTGCAATCTCCGTCCAAACCATACAAGGCAGAATTTTGTTGTGTCCTTCTCCAGGCTCTTTCTCATATTTTATCTGCTTGATTGGATAATACGGTCCTTGGAGGCAGAGCCCAGTGGTGTTTCTCTTAAATTCCCTTCATAGAACTGGCACCAAGGAAGTACTTCATAGAAAGACGTCATCTCAGGCTTCTGAGGACATTAGAATTCTCAGCTGGTCCATTCCCCCGCCCCCCAGCAGCAAGAAGCCTTCCTGATGGCACCCTCCACAGGAGTGTGCCCAGCATCTGCTTGAACGCAGGTCCTGCAGGCAGAGAGCCTGGAGACCTGAGCATTTCTTACTTCATATTTTAATCGATAGTTTACTCACTATGAGTACTATATATTCATTGTGAATTTGAAAATATAGACCAGCATTAAAAGAAAACTTTCAAGACTTCCTATAATCCCATCACCTAGAAGTAAATTCTAATAAAATTGATTAATATCTTCTTCTATGTGCATACACATTCATATTGCATATTTCAGATTACTTTAAAAACTTAACACTACGTCACAATCATCTTCTTATGTCAAATATATTTCTACAACAAAATTTCTAATGGCTGTAACTATTCCATTTTTTGGAGGTACATCGTTAATTAGCCAATCTTTTAATTTGGACATTTGAGTTATTTACAATGTTTTGATATATAATTGATATGTAATTAACATCTTCAAATACATGTATTTGCTCTCATTCTTATTTCCCAAGAATTAGCCAGAACCAAGTTAAAGTGTTTTTAAGGGTTTGGTATATATTGTCAGTCACTTTATGAGAGGTCCTTGCACTGGGCACGTCTTTCAGTCTTCGACAACATGATAACATATACAAGGCTCCCTACTTCATATTTAATGTTCTTGATTCATCGTAAACTGAAATTTTATAATTATGTTACTTAGTCATTGTCATTTCTTCTTTTGTGAATTGCCTGCTGATATAAGTTACTCAATTTTACATTGGCGTGTTCATACTGTCCTCACTAATTTGTAAGAACTATGGCTTCTATCATATGGTACCCAGAATGGCCTTTTCCATACCAAAATCATGAAAACATTCACCTGTACTTTCTCCCAGTTTATTTATTTGATTATTTGCACTCAACTATTCAGACTCTCAGGGATTCATTTTGGGGAGTACTATGAAAAAAGGCTCCAATTTTTTTTCTCCAACCATTGTTTACTATTTTCCCAGCCCCACTATTGGGTACTCCATCCTTTCCTCGCTGATTTGAAGTTGCACGTTTTCCTCACACACTCACATACATCTTTGGTTCTGTTTCTGGGCTTTTGTTCTGTTTCCTTGATTGCTCCCTCCTTTCTGGTGTCAGCCCCACACCATCTCAATTTTCTTGGCTTTGTAGTACATCTTTTATCTATGGCAATACAAATCTCTTATTATTTTACTTAGTTACCAAAAATAAAGTATCTCCAGACCCGCACATTTCTTAAGAAGAGGGTCAGGGGATGGTTTCAGTTATTTGCAGCTTCCAGAAGACATCAGGTAGTAAATTCACTGGTGCATCCCAGCATCGACTCTCATGACGAAGTTTCCTGGTGGATGCTATGGATGTGCCCAGGGTCTGATGCCCTTGTTTCAGATTCTTTCTTGGTCAGCTCTCTCAGGCAAAGAGAAAGGTCCCAAAGAGGATGTGTTGCCAGGAACGACTCCGGGCAAAGTTTGGAAATATTCCATCAAGAGCTATTTAAACACTGGCGTCCAGCAGAAAAATCTAAGCTCCCTCACCCACACCCTTCCTCTCGCCAGTCTGCTTAGGGGCAGGGTGGGGATGGGTGGAAGCAGGTGGCTAATACTCTTGTCTGAAATTTTTATTTGGTGGATATGTTAAAGAAAAAACGAACCCTGAATTACAAAGCTTCTGCAGGCTTTGTATTGCTGAGAGAGCAGAGCAAATTAGATGGCGGTTGATTTGGCTGAGGACCTTATTGTGTTTGGGGATAAGAAAAGATAGGCCAGAAGCTTAATTCAGGGTGGCGTGAAAAATGATAAATTGGTCTCTGTGGGAAAAAAATATCAAGAATACAGGTAACAAGAAAGAGAGAGAGAAAGATGAGAGATTACGCATGAAAGAGAAAAAGAGAGAGAGAGAGAGAACCAGCCTGAGTCCTGTGGTTGGAAGCAGCGACATGTAAAGAGACAGACAATGAGAAATTTCCTGTGATGAGAACTGCTCAATATCCTGCAAGGAACAGTGCTATCTGAGAATAAATTCAAGAAAGTACAATCCTGTCCTATGCTGTAATTTTCTGATTTCTCTAATCTCTCCCAAAATCTTCTGTAAAATATGCCTCACCCAACAACTCCATGTCAGTGGGGCTTTGAGGAAATGAAGAAGGAGGGCAAGTTTCCAGAGTGCAGCCAATTGGGCTGGCCAGAGATAGTGGCGGCCACAAACTTCCCGTGGTGGGTTAAGGTTCTTTCCTTGGGTGGGGTAGGAGATGTGATGGAGAGGGAGACCGTGTTTCAGGAAGCATGGAGACAGAGAGGAAGTCTCTGAATCTGTACTATGCTCCTTGGTCAATCTTTCAAGTCTGACAGATGACATCAAATCATGTAGATAGTCTTGGAATCCCCACGGTAGTTCTGGAGACCCCAGCCAGTGATCAGGCACAGTATTGAAGTCTGAATAGAGTCACCACTAGGTGGCGCCAAACTGCAGCTGGCATCTGGACCAATTGTATTTCATTTAGGCTACTGGCATTTCAGTGTCCCTGCAATAAAGCACAACACATTTATGTGCTTGAATTCATTGTACATGCACACTCCACCCCTCAATCCCTTACCATGTCATAATGCTGTTTTCCAGTATGTACCTTGGCCCAGTCTTTACCAAAGTAGCGTGAGCTTTGCAAACCTCCTTGGATTATTACGTCTCTATTGGGAACAAGACTGCATCTTATCTGTGACATCTTTTCTCTGAGCATCAGTGGGCACTGATAAATGTTTTGCTGATACAACTCACTCACCCTCAAGTCCTCTAGCTAGTTCTCAACTCTATAGTGTTATGCTCTGCTTGACAGCTGACCATCGCTGCAGTGGATACTCCTCTCTGGATGAGTGACCAGGGACACATCTAGGATGGGCTTCTCCCTTGGCTGCTGCAGCCTTTGTGACCACTGAGCCAAGGAGGGCTCAGATACATGCAACAAACTGAAGCTTGTACTTTACATTCTGTTGAGCATTTAAAATACGGATTTTTGGTGGGGTATTGTTCAAAAATTGCTTCAATCGGTGCCAACTGATATCAGTAAACATTTCCTGATGTAAGTAAGTTGCACCATAAATGTGGGTTTTGGTTGGTTTTTACATTCCCTCTAGTCCCTGGGGTCTGAAAAACACTTAAAATAATACAAAGATCCTAGTCACAATAGCCTGTGACTAATAACCATCCATGTCCCCCAGTCTGGACTCACGGCCCTAACGTTGAATGCCCGATTTCCTTGCTGGGCTCTGAAAGTATTATTTCCTCTCCACAAGGAAATTTTAGCACAACACCCATCAACAAATGGCCAGTTAGTGGCCATTTTTCTTTTCTTTAGATGAAATCTTCTGATGAAATCTAGTATCAAGTGTGGGACAAGTGTGGCTTGTAGAAGTGGTAGAAATTCCACATTTTCTATGTGCAGTAGTTTCATCGTAAAGTTGTTTCTGGAAAGTAGATTTGACTTCATCTCATTGCCTCTGGGACGTGGGGTAAGAGACAGATACTGCTAACCCAGTTTTAGATGGAAAAATTAAGGTACAGGGAAGGTAATTGCCTTGTTCAAGCCACTCAGGGTTGAAATGGGACTAGCAAACAGATCTGTCCTTTTCTCCTTTCAATCCTTTGCATTTTTTTCTTTCTGCTCAGATGAGCTCAGAAGAAGAATGGATAAATGTCACTCAGGGCAGGGAAACCACAGTTTTTCAAGAATGAACACATACATCAAGCACAAAAATTATCTGCAGCATTTAATAATGGGAGACAATTTATTGAAAAATAGCATAGCTTAAAACATCAGAGCCAGAATTCAATTCCGTCTACCTGGGTGACTTGGAATGTGGTCAAGTCTTAGATTCCAGTTTATGTCTGAATTCATTGTTGTATTTCCACAGCCTTTTCCTGCCTTACACCCTGAGCCCAAAGAGACTCTCGCTTAGCTGAAATATGTGGGAAAGATAAACACCCTACTTGCTGTTCCTCAGCCAAAAGCTTCTCAGCACAGACAACAGACCACGACGCCGTGAGCCACACAGGCTGCCAGTCTCTAGTTTCCACCAACAAATTGAGCAATGCGACTGACGCATCTCACGAGGAATTATCAAGGAGACCACATCAATCAATTTGAAGGCTGCTGTGAGTTGTATGCAAGGACAAACATTTTTAACGTGGGACCATTGACAGATTTTCGTACCTCCCCAAGTTGGCCAAAGAGAATCTAGTAATTTCTGGACCATCCTTTATGCAGTCCTCTCTTCTTACAAAAAATGGAGTCTTTATTGCTGGAGGGAAAATGAAGCTGATCTATACAATAGAGACAGAAACTCAGTGTGGCCTGGGTGTGGAAAGGAGGTTGTGGTTGGGGAGGGTGGGAGGGGGGCAGCAGTGAGATACAAGAGTAGGAGGTAAGCAAAGACAGGGAATTTTTTGTAGTTATCGCTGTGGACAATTGTTTTGGGTACTTTTGAATGGAGTTCTTATTTTATTACTTTTGCCTATTAAACTAGGGTTCCTGAACTTGACTCTGCTTAGATCCTGAATCATGTAGATTTCGGCTTTATAAGGGTTGCATGTGTATTGTTAGCAAAGTCACTAGTTCGGGATAGAGGCCAGCCCTGTGTTGAGGCAGCACCTTCAGTTATGGATGAGGACATATGAAAGAAGGAGCCACATAGTTGCTGCCAGGCCCCATTCATTCAGCCACCCAATCATCAGTGAACCTCCTGTTTGTGCTAGATTCTGGGGATATAGTGGTGAAGAAAAAGACACAGTCCCTGCCCTTGAGAAGCTTAAAGTATAGTGGGGAAGACAGATTATAAACAAATATACCAGCAAATAAATATAAAATCACAAATGTGTTAATTGCATAGAGGAACCACACAAGGGGTGTGGTAGAGAACATCAGGGCGTGCACCCAAAGCACTTTCTGATGTGGTGACCTGAAGGGTGAGGCAGCCACAGGAAGGGTGTGGGTGGGTGGCCCATGCAGAGACAAGAGCAGACACAAGGCCCTGTGGTCCGAATGAGCTGGGCACATTGCAGGATCCAAGAGAAGGCTTTTGGAACTGGAGTGGAAGGATGAGGCCATGAGATGTGGGCAGGGGCCGCAGGCTGTAGGGTCCTGTGGGCCATGCTCTCGAGAGCTGGGCCTACACTTGAAGAGCCAAGGTGAGTCACTGAAGGGGTGAAGCAGGATGGGTCATGATCCAGCCCTGTGGGGGGTGGGTGGGTGGTATTAGACGTGCAAGCCTGGGCCCAGGTGAGAGTCTGCCCTTTCATCTGGGCAAGACAGGATGGAGGTGGGAGTAGAGGCTGCACTGGTCAGGGCTCTCCAGAGAAACAGCACAGCACCAATAGGGGGTGTGTGTAGAGGGAGGGAGGGAGAGAGAGAGAGAGATTGATTTTAAGGCTCACACAGTTGTGGGGGCTGATGAGTCTGGAATCCTGGAATCTGTATCAAAAACCAAGATCTGGGCAGTGGGTGATGGGGGCTTGTTATCTTTTCTGAATGCAATCATATTTAGTATGTCATTTTTCCCCACACCCACTCTACACAGTGGGTAAAATCATTCTGATACTGGCCCTGATATGAGTTCTCCTACATTAAACCCAGCATATATGGAGTTAAAACCAAAAGCACTCATCCTCTTTCCCTGCTTGGAAGTTACATTCATATGTAACTATTGGTTTTTTTAAATCCCTGAACTTAACAAGGCAGATAGAAGTTGCAAACTGTTAAGAGCCCAGGTGGCCTCAAGCTGGGCTCACACTGATGTTCTGGATAATTACCAGTCCTTGAGGTTTGTTACAGGGAAACTGATAGCAAGAAGCTAAAGCTTCTCAGACCTCAACTCCTCGGCTTTCTGGCGCCAGAATCCACCATCCACCATGGAGACAGTTTGAAGGACACTCACCTGCAATTCCCTTATCCTGCCCTCCTCCTCCCTGCCAGCAGCCTCACTAGGCCAAACGCAGGCTGGTGGGAAAGCGCCGACCAGCAAGGCCACAGGCTCCCCCTCCCTAAAAGCAGCCACATTCCTCACAGCCTTTAAAACCCCTTGAATCCCGTCTTTCAGGGAGACGGAACAAATCTGAGAGCTCTCGTCTCCCGGCTGACGTTACCCGAAATAAAAACACTTTCTTTACCGTAAGCCTGGCCTTCCAGTTTTTATTTGGCTCCTCTTGTGTGGCGGGTAAAGACCCTGGATGTAAGTTTGGTAACAATTTGGCGAGCCAGCCAGGAGGCTCTTAGCCTGGGGCTCCGCGGCCCCGCGGCCCCGCGGCCCCGCGGCCCCGGGCCAACTGGGATTTCCTGGGAAGCAGTCCAGCAACTGCCTAGGTGGTTTGCCCTAGAGACTGTTCCCAGTACTTTCCGTCTGACCCGGCACCATTGACCCTAGGCACATTTTCTTATGGCAAGGAAACAGGCTCTAGAATTGTTTGTTTGTTTTTGCTTCTGGTGAGTCAATGGACTCAATCTGAAATTCCATAAGTCGCCTTGGGGACGCCCAAGAACTTCCTTTCCCTCTCTCTAGGGTCCCTCTGCTTGCAGCAGGGCCATCTGGGCCCCTCTGCTTGCGGGAGGGCTATTTGGGGTCCAGTAGGACCTTGTGGGCGCGCTCAGAGTGGGAATAGTTGTGGGACTTTACTTGAAATCTGGGAACTAGTTTGCTGGTGTCTTGTTTTTTCTCTGGTGCTCCTTTGTGTTTCTGTGTCTGTGTGTACGTGTGGGATATGTCAACTTTGTGTAATAATGGGAAGTTCACCATTAGTTCCCCGGAAAAGCCCCTTGGGGCAAATTTTGAATAACTGGTCTAATTATAGTTATAAGCCAATGTCTAAAAAGGAATGGTTTTCTTTTATAACACCACATGGCCACAATATTCTTTAGACTCTGGGGAGAAAAAAATGGCCAAACAGTGGATCCTTAAGTTGGAAAAGTTTTAGAGAGCTCTCCTCATAAACAACTGTTTTATTGGTACTTATGAAAAAAAAAATAAGACGACTAGTCTTAAGAATTTAAACTCAGGGTTTCAGCTTCCTTTCATGGTCTTACAGACGCTAATGAAGGACTGAGTTAATAGAGGAGAGAAGGGAAGCTGGGAGAAAAAAAAGGGACTCCTCAACAAGGTGGAAATTTTTAGAGGAGTTAAAAAATAATAATAAGGTAAATAAGACAGTGGGGTAAATAAAACAAATATTAAAAGAGGAAAAAGCAAAGAGGAAACAAAAAGGGAAGAGTCATAGGACTCATCTCAGTAGGATGGAAATCTTCAGCTGGTTATTAAAAAAGAAAAATGGGATAAATGAAGCAAACATAAATGAGGTTAAAACACAGGTTTGAATAAAATACTGCCTAAGGTTCGGTGGGCTAAAGGGACCCCTATTGGTCCCCCCACATTAAAGGACCTCAGATAGGCCTGTTCTATTCACTCCAGTTTGAAAAATTTAAAAAGCCAGAAGACAGAAATCACAATGAGAAACCTGACCAGCAATTGTTTGGAACAACAGTTGGGCTGCTCAGGTTAATAAGACTATAATGATTAAAGTATTTAAGCTAATATTATATGAAGAGGTTATGTCAACTTTGTCTGAATGTGTTTTTTTGGAAATGAATGTTATGTCTGGCTGGGAATGCGTCCCCTACACAGTATTGTAATACTTTGAAAAAAGCCAGCTACAGAGTTAAACAACCAATGGGAAGCCTATTTTAATTTTTTGAGGCTTTTAAATGAAATCAGGAATACTGTACTTTTGCTTTAAAAGAAAATAAGTAAATAATTAAACACGCCAGCAGCGGAAGCTGAATCTGCTGCTCCTCTCTCCTCTCTTACTGAGCTCCCCCACTTCAACTCCCCCGAAATTCTTGACCTAAAATTAAGCAAGTAAAAATAAGTAAACTTTTGAGATAATTTGGAATTGTAATGGCCATTCTGGGGAACTTCTGTTTCAAATGAGTTTGCCTTCAATGTCATCCTTAAAAGAGGATTCAAAACCTCTCACGGTGGGATGCAATCTTGATTAATATGCAGAAACTTCTAAAACACAATGTTATGTCAAAAACAGCTGTAAAAAGGTCTTACAACAAAAGGAAAAAATCTTTAGTAAATATTTTTGGCCATCTGAGCAGATCTACTGGCTAAAAATATAGTTTGGATCTAACTATTCTTTTGAGTTTTGTACCTGAGACGTGGCTAAAATTTTGAAGATCTCTGTTTGTGTTTATCTGTCTCTATGTGTATTTGTTTTCCTTCTGGATGGTACAATTTCTAAAGGAGCTCTATTTAATGGGCTTAGAGTAAACACTCTTATAAGTTATTTCTGAATGTAACAGAAACTAGCCCAGATGTCTTTCAAGTTAACATGATATAAAATAATCTTTGGTAAATAAAAGCTTGTTTAAGTTTGTTAATTTAATTGAAATAAATATGTTTTCAGAGTTATCAACGTTAGATACGATACAGACATGTTATCTCTGTTACAAAATTTGTCATCAAAAGTAAGTGACAGAAGGTTTGTGGAAGTAAAACCCTGAGGAGTTTTGTGCACGGTCAAGTTGGCTCTTTAATTATCACCTTCTTTAAATGGATAGCTAAACACTGCTTCATGAAACCTATGAAGTTATGTTGATAAATGTTATCAATAGAAGTGTTTTAAAATTGTATAACATTCCTAAAATTCTGATCTGTCATGGTTATCCATCATACTTCTGGTTATCTTAAAGTATTGTATGTCACAGAAATAACCAAGTTTCTTTGTCAAATGTCATTTTTTAAAGTCTTTTGTTGTTTACAGACAGTTATTGTTTTTTGCAATAAACATAATAAAAAGCTTTTGCAATAAAAAGCAGTAGATGCTTTTACAAAATATGTTTCATCTTCAGAAAAAATCATGGAAAGGACTCTGACACTCGAGACTACAGGTTTCTGATAAACTTTCAGATTATAAAACTGAGCTGGGTAAAAGAAATTGCAGAAGTATAAAAAAAACTGATGGCCTCATGAAGCTGCTAAGAGAGGATTAAGATCAAAAATCGATTACACGGAACTGAGTAAACTAATGAAGATAATTACAATTTTTATAACTTTTTGTTTAAAACATTGCTGACTTTTTTTAATGTTTTGTTTTTCAGGTTTAAGGAAAACTTTTTCTCTTTTCTCTTAAGGAACCATGACCTATAGCAATTTGTAAGCAGAATTGAAGCATTTATTTTTTTCTCCCTACCTGATCCCTCCAGAATTTGAAAACTCTTAACAAGTGAGAATTGTTTGCACGACAATATAGTTATTTGCATAAATTCAATAAGGATCTGTTCTCCTTATAACAGGACACAATTGAAAACATTGGTCATGTTATCAAAGCTTTGACTGGAACATCATATTTAAAAAAACATATACAGGCTCGGACATGACCAGACAGCTTTTGAGGAATGAAGATTGGACTTTATGGAATAAAGCCACTTGGAAATATTGGCCTGGTACCTTGTTTACAGCATTCCCAAACAGCAACCTTACGAATAAGTAAGGAAGGTCACTTATCTGGAACCTCAATATTTTGGGGAACCTCAAAATAAGAGAGGAATTCACCTGTAGGTATTACAAGCAAGTCTAATGACAAGTCCTTGGCTTGACTTTCCTGGCCTTGAGAGGCCCTTAAAGTTCAAGCAAAGTTCCAGCAAAGCAAATTAAAAGAGTCTATATGATCAATTACTATTCTTACTGTACTTATGTAAATAATTGGGCCAACTTTATTAAAACTAGACATTTTACAAACCAATGACTCTTAATTTGGCTATCTGTGGTAAAAATGAGGGTGATTTTACAGAGAAAAATTATATTTCAATAGAAACTATGATACACATTTGTGAATGTTAAATCCTGCTTCTGTTAATTGTCTTGCGGTTTTTGTTATATCTGTTAACTGGACTGGATCATGAATTCTTTTAGTCTCCTGAAATATCTGGCTACAAATATCCAAACTAACATTTTCAATTTTTTTGTCCTTTTCATTTGGAATCATTGAGAACTGAATCTGCCCTTTTTCCCGAAGCCTTAAAAACTGAAGCTGGAGGACTTGATATAGACTTAAGAGAGATTCATATCTGTTACTATGTAAGCTACTCAGAAAGGTTTACCTGAATGCCTGATGACATCATTGGAGACATTTTAAACTGCAGGGGATGCTTCAGCCCTGACGTCTAGAGATCTTGATTGGCCATCCCCTGAGCTCTGAAATTGGTTTATAATTTGCTCCAGTCATTAACCTTGTTTTGCTTTTTGTTTCTCTAGAAATGCTTCTTATTAAACACCTGGTTACTTGCTTACACAATATAGGCCTAACTTTGGGAGCCCACCTACATCACCACCTTACTAAGAGTCTGGTTCAATGAAATGGAACAACCTATGTCACTTATCAGCAAGTATCCCCAGAGGTACCAAATCCAAACTGATTTTCAGGACTGTTTTCTTGGACTCCCCAAGGGATTAAGTCTATTTTTCAGGGACTGTTAAAATTTGGGGTGTCTATTCTTCTTATCCTTCTGGTCAGATACTTAATGTACCTTCAGTAGATGTTTTTCCAAAACTGTTGAACAAGGTACAAAAGTTCTAATAATACTAAATGTCAACCTGAAACCGGGAACAAAAAAATATTTCCAAATGAGTGCTAAACAATCTCATTCCTCTAACCCAGATCTACACCCGGATTCAGTATGAAGTAGCTAGATTGGTCGTCACCCTGAATCCCTCAAGATTGAGGAATGAACTTAAATAGGGGGGAAATTGATACTGGCCCTGATATCAGTTCCCCTACATTAAATCCAGCATATATGGAGTTAAAACCAAAAGCACTCATCCTCTTTCCCTGCTTGGAAGTTACATTCATATGTAACTATTGGTTTTTTAAATCCCCAGAACTTCACAAGGCAGATAGAAGTTATAAATTGTTAAAAGCCCAGGTGGCCTCAAGCTGGGCTCACACTGATGTTCTGGATAATTACCAGTCCTTGAGGTTTGTTACAGGGAAACTGAGAGCAAGAAGCTAAAGCTTCTCAGACCTCAACTCATCGGCTTTGTGGTGCCAGAATCCACCATCCACCACAGAGATGGTTGAAGGACGCTCATCTGCGATTCCCTTATCTCGCTCTCCTCCTCTCTCCAAGCAGCCTCACTAGGCCAAACGCAGGCTGGTGGGAAAGTGCTGACCAGCAAGGCCACAGGCTCCCCCTCCCTACAAGCAGCCACATTCCTCACAGCCTTTAAAACCCCTTGCCTCCCATCTTTCCGAGAGACGGCAAATTTGAGAGCTCTCGTCCCCCAGCTGACGTCACCCAAAATATAAACTCTTTCCTTGCCCTAAGCCTGGCGTGCCAGTTTTTGTTTGCCCCCTCCTGTGTGGCGGGTAAAGACCCTGGGTGTATGTCTGGTAAGAATTCCTATTCTACATATGAGGAAACTGGCCCCCAAAGATCATACAGCAGATCTCAAACTACACTCTAAGTCTCATGATGCTAAGCCTCGAGGTTTTTACAACCACATTCTCATTTTCTGCGCTCTGTTGCTCCTCCACGCCTCTGGGTACATCTCACGGGTTCAAGACTCATGGAGTCCTCACCACTGCCAGAGAAGACAGAGGCTGCGCTCTTTATCTCCCCTTTGCAGGCGAGGAAGCTGAGGCACAGAGAGGTCGCGTATGCACAGCTGCCCATCTGGTGAATGGGGGCGTGGCGGCAGATGTGGACCCAGGTCCCCTGACTCCACGTGTCCCACACTTAAGCCCTCAACCGCAGGGGCCACAAACTACCACCCACAGGTCAAATCAGCTCACCACCTGTTTTCATATAATTCATGTGTTAAGGATGCTTTTTATATTTTTAAATGGTTGAAAAAATCAAAAGAAGAATATTATTTCATGGCATGTGAAAATTATATGAAATTCAAATTTTGGCATTGAGAAGTAAAATTTTCTTGGAACACAGCCACGTGCATTCATTTAAGCATTGTCTGTGGCTGCTTTCATGCTTCAGTGGCCGAGCGGAGTTACTGTGACAGAGACCACAGGGCCTACAAAGCCTAAGATATTTACTCCCTGGCCTCTTAAAACTTGCTGACCCTGCTCCATTGCATTGGGAAGGGATGGGGCTGAGTTACAACCATTACAGAGGCAAGCAGCATAGGCCAGGGCTGTGCCTTCACTGGTCTTACTTATGCCACTGGGATGCTCTCCCTTCTTCTGGCACCAACTCAACTCCTTTCCCTCTTTGAGGTCCATCTCCTGCTGCTGGGAGCTTCTCTGGACCTGTCTGGTCTTCATAATCCCTCCTGTTCCTCTCATCTCTCAGACCATGTAACGTCAACTTAGTTTTTGATTACATGATGCCTCGTGCAGCTCTTCATTTCATGCACGTTAGCTTTATCTTTCAAGTTATCGGCAAGTTCCTTGAAATCAGGGACTGTGAGTATCTATGTTCTCCACTCCCTACATTATCAATCACAGATTAAGTTTTCCACAACCCAGCTCTGATCATTGATACAAATGACTTCCCGGTTCAGGCTTGGAATTGCCTACCAGATTAAACACGAACTCCTTAGCACGACACTTCAAGCTGGCTACAATATAATCCTCAACCTCCTTTCTTACAGGTCAACTAGTGCCCAGATTAGTGCTGGGAACAGAGTGGCTGCTCAGGACGTGTTCCCTCCTGCTCTCCTCCACTTTGCTTTCTCTCATGCCCTTACCATACTGGAAGAGAACTGGGAACAGACCACTGGATTTGACAATGATGAGGTCAGTCAAGAGCAATTTCAGTGTGAGGATGGGGACAAAAGCCAGAAAGTGGGGACAAAGGAATATGTCAATGAAAAAAATAACAGCAGCAAGTGTAACGTGGATATGTGTGCTGAGACGGAGGGGTGGTGCCGCAGCTAAGGAGGCCAATGTTTAGTCTGGGGAGAGCACGGCATAGATTTTGGGGGAGAGACAAGGAGTCACGGGCAATATGAGGAGGGAGTTGGCTAGGGATAGCTCAGAAGGAGCAGGAAGAGGGCTCAAGTGCAGAGGCAGAGAGAGAAGGGAAGGGAGGAAAGAAAGGGTCCAGTTTCTGTCTTCTCCGTGAGGTTGATGTGAGTCATAAGAGTCATACGACTCCTGTCAAGGATGAGTCAAAGATGCAGGGCAGGAGTAGAGATCTGACGAGACTGGCCATAGCTGATGACATCAGTAAGAGAAGTGCTGAAAGATTGTCAAGGAGCATGAATTATTATGGCCACAATTAGTACGGTTTCCTTACTTTCACTAGCATCACTGGGAGAGGGGAGAAAATACAAGGAGAATATGAGGTGGGAAAGCTGAGATTGGGGATGGGCTGTGGACTGTGCAAAGCCTTGGGAACAATGCCTTGGTCAACACATTTATTGAGCTCCCCTTGGAGTGGGAAGGGGACCAATGAGGGCCCAACCTCAAGAGCCCTTTGCTCTTCACTAGGACTCTCCAGCTAGACCCCTGCTATAGACTGAATGTTTGTGTCCCTCCAAATTCATGTGTTAAAATCCTAACCCCCATGGCCAGCCTGGTCGCATAGTGCTTACGTTTGTGTGCTCCGCTTTGGCGGCCTGGGGTTTGCAGGTTCGGATCCCAGGCACGGACCTATGCACCACTTATCAAGCCACACTGTGGCAGGCGTCCCACATAAAATAGAGGAAGATGAGCACAGATTTTAGCTCAGGGCCAATCTTCCTCACACACACACACACACAAAATCCTAACCCCCAGTGGGATGGTATTAGGAGAGGGGGGCCTTTGAGAAGTAATTAGGTTATGAAAGTGGAGCTCTCTTGATGAGATTAATGCCCCTTTAAGAAGAGACGTGAGAGAGATGATCTCTCTCCCTCCCCATGTGAGGATACAGCAAGAAGGTGTCCCTCCACAAACCAGGAAGAGGGTTCTCAACTCGCTTCTCAGGAAGCGAGTTGGTGGCACCTTGTTCTTGGATTTCCAGCCTTCAGATGGTGAGAAATAGGTGTTTGTTGTTTAAGCCTCCCCATCTACGGTATTTTATTACAGCAGCTTAAACTTACTAAGAAAACCCTGATTTATTCCAGACTCTCTCTGAGTACAATCCCCTGGAGAAAACCTGTTTTGGTGCCATCTTGACAATAACAACAAGTGGGTTTTTTTTTTTTTTTTTTTTTTGGTGAGGAAGATTGGCCCTGAGCTAACATCTGTGCCCATCTTGCTCTATTTTGTTTGTGGGTCACCGCCACAACATGATTTGATTAGTGGTGTGTAGGTCCATGCCTGGGATCCAAACCTGCGAACCCCGGGCTGCCGAAGCAGAGTGTGCGAACTTAACCACTATGTCACAGGGCTGGCCCTGCAACAAAAGTGTTTTTAAAGATAAGAAATAAAGTGGCTTCCTGATTCTAGAAGGAGAAAGACAAGAGATTTTTTTCCATCATGTTTAAATCCATTTGCTGTCTTCCGTTTCCACGGCAGTTGTTCTCAAACAGAAAGTGTAAAAAAAATCACTGTGGACATTCTTTTAAAATACTGATTCCTGGAACCTCCCCCAGAGACTATGAGGGAAGGCCCAGGAATATGAATTTTAACAAGTGTCTCAGTGATTCTGAGGCAGGAGGCCCCTCCTACATGGAAGAAAACAGTGCGCCAAGAGGGAACGCAAATTCACCAGCTTAACACAGTTTAAGTCCTAATGGTGTCTAGTTTAGGGCAGTCCTCCAAATTCCTCCTTAGAGACAGATCCACCAGTGAGCTGCTGGAGTTTGAAAGAAACTGGATGTCTGTGGTGCACAAAGGTGTCTCCGGGGATGGCTGCCTGGTTGGCTGCCAAGAGACCCCCTCAACGGCGTTCACCTTGCTGAGCTCTCCTCAGTGCAAGGGCTCACCCTGGTCTGAATCCCAGAACCCAATGTGCGAGGCAGTATGCACAGCCTCGGGGGCACGGGCATGCTAACCATGCTTTCAGGAATCTGATTTGTAAATCATTTTAAGGGAGAAATATAACTGATAAGCAAACTGGATGTTGGTGCTGACCAAATCTATCAGCTGCAGATCACCTAATCAGATTCGGCACCGGGGGGTTGGTTGGCTGAATCCAGGGCCTCCTGGCATCAGACTCTGAGAGTCTGAAAAGCGGGTGCACCCCCCTCCATAGTGAGGATCTGTCATGGGGATGGACATGCCTGCCTCTGAGGGGACGCCCCCACCCTTGTACAGTGCCTGACACGCAGTTGGTGTCCTGAAGAGGGGTTAGCAAGGTGAGGCTGACCCCGGGACTCTTTTGCCCGAGTCTTCAAGATATATGGTTTTCAGACTTCTGCATTTCATGGAAAATTTTTAAACAAAACTTGGGGACTGATGTAGGTTTTTTTCAGTCTCTTATTGTGCCAAGTAAGGACATTAAAAAAAAACTAACCAAAGCTAAACTAAACTAATATAAACTAAAGTAAGCTACTGACTATTGACATTATCACTACAGTCAGTAAAGTATATTTTAACAACAGAAAGAAGTAAGGGCATAATTTCAGCATAAAAGGCAGACCTTTAAACAGAAAACCTCACTACATTAAAAGAGCAACCTCACTACCCACAGGTACACGGACTGGGTGTTTGGTACTCCCTGGGATATGGGCCATCTTTCAAAGGCGATCATTCTGTCTCTTTGCCTGGATCCACCCTCCAGATGAGCTACAATCTCATTGATTTCATTTCCACCCACTCACTTATAATCACAGTGCAGCCCCACTTCCCAGATCACCCTGATTGGGGTGCTCAGGTGTTCCCAAACTCAGCAGTCTCACTTTCACAGACAAGCTCCTAATGTAAAGACAGCTCCTGCATCCTGTGTGTGGAGGCTCCCAGTGGAAGTCTCAGGGGGTGACTTTATTTCCAAGAGGGGGAGAATGACGGGTGAGAAGGGTGGTGACTGGCTGAAGCTGGCCACCCAAGCTTGGAGCCTGCATCCTCCGTCTGACTGCCCCTCTGAGGGAGTGTGTGTGACAAAGGTGCCACACATGATGTTGTTGTTGGCTGGTAAGGCAGCAACTGTTTTGAGCTGATGAAGACCAAAGAGAAAAAGAAACAAGAAGGAGTAAAAGATGAGGGCACGGTGGTTGCATACAGGTGGGAGTGCACCACGGGGCTTTCCCTGCTGGGAGTCAGACGGGCGCCGACTGGCGCTGGTCTGGGAGGAGGGAGCAGTCAACCTGCGGGGAGGGCGAGCTGACAGGAGGCCTCAGTCACAGGGGAAGTAGGGGACAGAAAAGGGAATCTTCCTTCCACTTCCTGAGATGCCCACTCTTCTGGCCATTTAATGGGCTTCTGGGTAAATTCCTTTTCCACAGCCTCACATGGGAATGGCTGCCTGTCACCAAGAGATCTGTGGCCAAATGAAGCGAGGCTCCCAAAACCAACCTGAAGGACCGTTTCTGCCAGGCAGGGTGAGGCATTTACAGAGTAGGTTCTCCTTGGCTTAGCTCTGAGGCCCTTTCCTACCCAAGGGCTTGGAACCTGAAGGCAACTTCACAAGCCCTGACATAAATGAAGGACACCTGCAGTGGCCCCCACCTTTCCCATTTAGTGCTCTGCCCAAAGGAAAAACATGCCTTGGGATTATAAGGCATGTACAGTATCTGAGATAAACCACACATATTAGAATTTATATTACTGATCAGATTTTTTTAACAACTTATCATGTTGTACAATTTACAATGGAGGGAAGTATCAAAATATCTTCACAACCAGTGCAGCTGTGCCCGTGTGCTCCTGCTGAACACCAACCCGGCTCATGAGGAGCACCAAGATTATTTTCAAGGTAAGAAACCACCGATACAAGTGTTGGCTGGGGCTGTCATAACTTGTTGCAAAGGAGAAACATTGACAACAGAGGCTCCTGTCGTCTTCATTCTCTGAAACTCCAGTGTCTAGCAAGAGCCCTATGAAGTCTGCTTTTAGAGGTAGGCATCCATCAGGAGCTCCTGGGTATACTCAGCCCTTGTGGGGGAGACAGAGCTCAGATTCATGTCCACGTAACGTGGCTCCATAGCTGTGGCTGAGTCTCCCAGCAGACTGGCCCTGGAGCCTGTACCATTTCTGAGATGTCTTTTTGAGATATCACATTTCCCCAGCCTGAGGAAGTAGGGATTTTTGGAAAAACTGAGGAATGCACTGACATAAAATGCAATGTGATCCAGATTTCTCTTTTAAAGCAAGAAATAAAATTCTTTCACTCACCTTATCCACTAAGAACAGGAATGGTCCTTTGGAGTAGTGTTTTCAGGTGAGAAGCTGGCTTCAGATTACAGCCTATATGCTGCCATCTGTCATATAGAGGTCAGGAGGTCAGACCTGCTCTAGGGGCTGTGTGCATGAGGATTAGGCTCCTTGCATGGAATAAAATGTTTTAGGACTAACAGGGTCCGGGAGCATCTACATGTGCAGTGTGGGTACATGGCCAACTTGTCTTGGTTTTCCCAAGATTTTCCTGGTTTTAAAACTAAAAGTTGCACATCCAGGGAAACCCCTCAGTTCCGGGCAAACCAGGATGGTTGGTCACCCTAGATGTGGGGGTGCTGTGAGCCTATTCCTCTTCCCAGCCATCCTCTCTTTCACTGGCCTGTGATAGGACTAAGCATACACTGTTTAAGATCCATTCCTTTGAGTCAAGATGATATCCCATATTAAAATGCAGACACCTTTGAGAGGGGTGACCCATGAAACCATTACAGCTGGAAGCAGCATTCTATATAGCTGATCATCCCCTTCTGCTTGAAACAACTGTCTCTTTCTCATGGAAATGCAAATTAAGACCATGACAAAACAGCATTTTACATTTACTAGGTAGGCAAAAAATAAAGAAGTCTGACAACACCAAGTGTTGGCAAGGACACAGAACAACAAGAATTCTTATTTACTGCTGGTGGGTGTGTAAATTAATACACCCACTTTGGAAAACAATTATCTTATAGACATTATCTTAAAAGTTTAACATGTGCAAATCCAAGTTAATTTTACTTTAAGACATATGCCCTAGAAATCTTCTAACTTGGGCCTTAGGAATCATACATGAGAATGTTCATAGCAGCAAAAAATTGGAAATCATCAGGGCTGGCCTGGTGGCGTGGTGGTTAGGTTTGCATGCTCTGCTTCGGTGGCCCAGGGTTCACAGGTTCGGATCCCAAGTGCAGACCTATGCACTGCTCCTCAAGCCATGCTGTGGTGACATCCCATATACAAAATAGAGGACTATGGACACAGATATTAGCTCAGGGCTAAAAGAGGAATATTGGCAATTGATGTTAGCTCAGGGCCTATCTTTCTCACCAAAAAGAAAAATTGGACATCACCCAAGTGATGACAAGAAAGAGAATGGATGAATAAATTATGAAGTATTTACACATGGAATAATATGCAGCAGTTAAAACTAATGAACCACAGCTACACATAATAATATGGACAAAATTCAGAAATAAAATGTGAGCAAAAATGTTAAACTAATCATGAAAACTACATGCAATATGGTACCATTTCTATAATGGTGAAAATCATGCAAAACTAAACACATTTAGGAAGGCATATAGACCACCTACAGAAGGGAGAGAGCAAGGAGGATTTCTATGGCTTAATAATGCTCCAGTTCACAAGATGGGTATTAGATTCATATGTTTCAAATTATTAATATAACTTACATATATGTTATATACATTCTTACATATATGTTATATACATTGATTTATAAAAATAAAAGATATATAATAAATGTTTTAGGAAAATAAGAAGGTAGAAATAAATCAAAATATGTCAATGATCACAATAAATGTAAAGAGACTAAATTCACTGGCTAAACACATGGATGGTAAGATTATACGTTAAAAACAACAACAGATCTAGCTAAACGCTCTTTTTTAAAAGACACACATAAAACATATGAACACAGAAAGATAGAAATTAAAAAGACGGAAGGAGATATTCCAAGCAAGAGGTCACTATGTTAACATCAGACAAATAGACTTTAAGGCAAAAATTAGGAATATCTAATATCCTGATGTCCAACATTAGGAATCAAGAGAGTCTTTACAAAATCACCAGAAAGTTATAACTTATTTGAATCTGTACAACATAGCTTCACTAGGTATAAAGTAACACCCAGCATAATTACTAGGAGAAATGGATAAGTTCACAACCACGGTGAGTGGGAGATTTTAACACAGCAAGTGAGTGGCAGATGCAGGTTTGTGCTTGGATCTGCCTCTGCTATTCTGTCCCTCCTAATTTCCTATGTGACTATGAGCAAGTCTCTTCCTTTTTTTTAGACCTCAGTTTCTCATATCTGAAAAGAAAGGACTGGACTGGATGGGTAAGGATTCCACGAAATATCCACACTTCCATGCCAGGCAGTGTCTGGGACAAGTCTTTGTCACCTGATGGATGCTTCCGAGCCCACTGGCAGCTGGTGCTCTTTACTCAGTGTGTCCCAGGAGAATCTATCACCTGCTGTTTTCCCTGACAATGCCACCTCCCAAATCCCCCCTTCCCATCCCAAGCACCTTTACACATACAGGAGCTTATAAACCTCTTGGTCAGCTAAAGGGCTAACAGAGCAAAAGCACAGCCTGGTCGATCCAGCTTCTGGGAACTGCACGTCTGGTTTGCTTCTGGAAGTCAATTAGGCGGTGACAGAGTGAGGAAGGCAGTCCAAGCTGACTCCTCTGGGAGGCTGGCATTAATACAGGACAGATGCCTCTGGAAACATGGAAGGGGCCATCTGGGAAAACTGAGAGTGCAGCTTCCCTAAGTGGCAATTCCAATTGCAGCCTAAGGAGGACTAATTGGGCAGTGCTGGTGTGGTAACAGGGGCTGGTTTGGTTGGCCTGACAATCACTGGTGCAACACTGGGCTAGCTGCTGCTTGTCTCTGCGTCTCTTCCTCACCTCTAAAGTGATGGGACTGGGTTCTAACCTCTGAGCCTTTCCCAGCTCTGGTAGAGACTGAGAACTCTGAGTCTTGGCGAGATAACTCTTTTATTAATTGACTTTTTACTAAGTAGGAAGAAGGGAGGCAACTAGCGTTTACCAGATGCCTACTAGATGCTTTACACAAGTAGTTTCATATAGTTCTCTTCACACACCTATTATTATTTTAATATTACTAATTAGAACTGAGGTTCAGAGGGGGAATACTTTGGACAGTAGTATTGACAGGATTCAAACTCAAGTCTTGACACCAGAGACTGTGCGTTTTCTACCGTAACCAACCGACAGTGGCTAGGACATCTCCATTAAGAGGTCAGATGGATCTACTGTGAATTTTTCTTCCTGTAAGGTGGAACTCTTCCAGAAAGGGCTAGAAGGAAGGAGAAGTTGTTGGTAAATGGCTGACACAGGATCTTCAAAAATCCACAAATATCTGGTGATTGACGTGGGAACAACACAAATACACAAATATCTCGGCAAGGGATGCTTAGCAGGCCATCCTAAGGTAGAGCCTGCAGTCAACAGGTCATTCATTGCTGCACCCTTTATCAAATATTTTCTGAGCAGTTACTGTGGGACAGGCCTGAGATGCTGAGGGCACAGCGATGAGCAACACAGACCCAGTCCCTGCTCCTTTAGTCCTCCTGCTAAATTCTCAGTAGCTCAAGTCTACTGAGAACTCAGAGGAGTCAGTGGATAATGCATTACAACATGGTGTGAAGGTGCTGTGATGGGGGAGTACTTGTCATCATGGGGGCATGGGGCTGGCACCCTCCTACTCCCCAGACAAAAGAGTTCAGGTGAGTTTCCCAAGAATATAACTGATTAATGATCTTCTGTTTAGAAATATTTTGCCACATTTTCCCCTTTATAATTCTGAGAATCTTCAGGATTTGTGACTAAACAGATGGTGGGCAAGGAAAGGAAAACTAAAGGGATAAAGAGCTCTTCTTTATCCAGAACCTGTAAGAGGCAAGTCATGGTGCTAAGCATTTTACACACAGCATGATTCTCAGAAAAGGAACAAAGGAAACCAAGAATATTCATGGTCTGAAATCCACTTAGAACTGTTATTTGCTTCTATGATGCCCAAATAAGATCCTCAATTCCCCTGAATAGATCCCTGCCAGGGCCCTGTTGCATCTCTGTGCTACCTCCATGGTGTTGGAAGTGGCACAGTTGGTGTGACTGGAGCAGGTTGGGGTGGAACTTGGGAA
Organism: Ceratotherium simum simum; assembly: GCF_057802395.1. NCBI lineage: Eukaryota > Metazoa > Chordata > Mammalia > Perissodactyla > Rhinocerotidae > Ceratotherium > Ceratotherium simum. Next base: position 11,757,731 of record NC_141910.1, on the reverse strand, counting down.
GGCAAGCCAAGATGCCATTGAACATTTTGCCTGGAAGAAGAGTATCTTAATAGAAAGGAGAAATAATAAAATGGAAGCATAAAGTGAATACAGAAGTTGAACCATACACCCACAGGCTCTCTGACAGACATATCAAGGCATCAAAATCCTGTCTGTGCTTGAGGCCCTACTAATGTCAGGGTGCTCACCACCTCACAGGCAGCCTATACCATTATTGCCCAGTAGTAATTATTCCTGAAGTTGTTCCTGAATTATTCCTTTACAAGGAAGCCACATGACATGCCTTCATGTCAATTCCATTCACTGGTCCTAATTTTGCTCTCTGGAGTGACCCAAAGTAAGTCCCACACCATTTCCGTGTGACAGCTTTTTACTCCTCTCATATGCATCTCATATGCATATGTTGAGACAGAAATGTCTCAACACACGGCCATTGCTGTAGTGTTGTCCATTATTACTAAGGGGCTAAGTGTCCTTAGTATGTCTCTCTGTGTCCAGTCTCTCCCTTCTAATCTATCTTCCCTATTCTTGTTAGATTTCTTTTTCCCAAACTGGGTTACTTTCTATTGGTTAAAGTTCAAATGCCTTGTCCTTCCTGCCCACCACTGCTGGTCCTCACCTGCCCAACCTGTCTTTCCTGCCTCATCTCTCACTGCATCTTTACACCAGTGGCATGGGTTGTATCTCTAGTCACTGTGGGCAACTTGTTGTCAAGAATACCTTGCGATTTTCTGCCTCCTTATTTTCACTTGTTCCATACTTATCCTTTCTCTGGAAGGTTCCCTACCTCACCCTCTATGTTCAAATGAGATTATTTACATCTCAGGAAAAGCCCAGACTGTACTTTTAGACCTAATACATTTTTGTCTCAGTCTGGAGTAAGTCATTTCCATGCATCCTCTGAGAGATCGTCCTTCAGGAAGATGGCCCAATAGTAGCAACCTTCTGGAAGACTGATCTCATGGCGGTCTTTGAAGTTATCTGGAGGGAAAAAGACCGAAAGTGGAGAAACCACTACATTTCCTAAGCAGCTGTGTCACCTCGGGCAAGTTACTACATCACAAAGAGCAGGGAAGGTTGTAGAAAGCTGGTTTTGAAGTAATTAAGCTGATTTGCCCACAGATCACAGCATCGGAGGAAGTAGTTACTCTCCAATCTTGCAAAAATTGTTACATGTCTATTACGTACACCTCATGATATTAAGTTTGGGACGAAGGTAATTCCTACTGAAATTAGAAATCAAAATGCAATTAGAACTTTCTAATTAAGTTGGTATAAATATTTATGAGTATCATGCACATTTCAAACGGCTGGAACACCAAATGTCTCTGAATGTGCTGAGGAAGAAAAACGTAGTGCTCAGTCATTCCATCCTGGCAAAAAGGTTGGATCCCCAAAAGGCTGAACACACACAGAGCACATGCATGAAAACACACTCATACACACACAGCCATCATCTCTTCCCTTGAGCACCTATCACCATTGGTATGCTCAGAAATAGCTACTCCTTTGGACTTTCAATGTTGGCACAATCACTGGCCCATCGGGCCAGTTATAGCTACATTTTATATAGTCTTTCTAACTCAGAACTTTGGAAATATATTGCATTACTCATCATACAAAGCATTGTTAGCTGGCTCATGAAGCTGATATGGTGTCTAGAGCCATCACTTGGCTTGGGTAGGAAACCACTTAATTGTGAGGACAGAAGGCAAGGGCTTCAATTCTTGCTCTTCTAGTCACCGATCCTGTGTGCTTGAGTAAGAGTTTTATGCTTTCATACCTCCAGACAGGTCTAGTCGGAGCACTTTCCCTCTTAGGGCTGTTGTGAGGATATATAAAAATAACTAATGTGATACTACTTAGGAAAGTTCAATAGAATGATGCATCTAGGTATTATTGTTGCTGATGTAATTATTATTTAACCCTACTAGCTGATGGATTAACACACACAGAAGAAACACATCTTAAACCATAACACTTGAACTGGAAAAGTTGGGAGGATGGAAGCCTGGGCAGGGACCAGATAAGAAAACAGGGGAGATGGCCTGAGAATGGATGAATTAGTCAGGAGTCAGGGAAGGATTATTTTTACAAAGTCAACTGGGAAATTGCCATAATTCCATGCATCCGCTGAGACATCATCCTTCAGGGAGATGGCAGTGTTGGGGCCCAGGGCAGGCCACCCCAAAATATCCCACAATGGCATACTGATTATTTTGAATTAAAGTTACTTGAGAAGCAACCACTGCAAAGAAAGTCTCTGTTCTCCTGAAAGCAGGAAATAAATCTCCCATGTGAAAGGTGCTCTCCCTGCATCCTTGTCACCAGAGCTAGGGAATTCAGAGCCGAGAAGCCTGTATAAACAACCTTGCTAATTTACTACCTCAAGCCTAAACTCTGCTTAAATTCCTCACTAATTACATACCTCTGACCTAAGTTTCTTTGTCCTTTTGTTCCTCATAAATTTATTGTTTCTTTGTGTAAAAGATATATGTATATATGTATATGTATACTCCCTGCTTTGTTCACTCTTTGAGCATCATTTCTCTACCATCTCCAATACATACATATTAAATTGAGTTTTTCTCCTGTTAATCTGGTCTTGTGTCACTTTTATTATGAGTCCAGCCATAAGAACACAAGAAGGGTAGAAGGGAGAAATCTCCCCCTCCTCAACAGTTTTGGTGAGGAAGCCAGGAGCATCACCAGCTTGGAAACCGCTGTCTCCCTAAGGCTACTGCAGCTAAGAGATCCTGGGTCATCTGACACAGACAGCAGCAGAAAGAAAAAAGGTAAGCTTTCTTACCGTGTCGGCCTCCCAGATCTCCACGTGCAGGATCCAATGGGAACGAAAGTGGTGAGAGTTTCCTTTTTCTCTCTCTAAATTTAGATTAGCAGGAGAAAATATTTGTGAAACTAGTTTCTTGGGCAAAAGCGACTCTAGTAAAGATTTGGGATGAATACTCTTGATTTTGTTGATCCTCTCCTCCCAGAGATGGTCATTTGTCTCTGCCAGCTGGAGGACACACATGTGTCTGGCAGGCAGCCAAACAGACTTGGAGCTTAGGGAATCTGAATGCTTATTCTATTCAAAAGGGGGAAAACACATGATTCTGTGTTTTGGAACAGCTATTTAAAGCAGGGCCCCTCATAAATCTTAGGCTAAATCTGGGTGTCAACTTTTTGGATCTGCTGAGGGCTATACCCTTTGTACTCTCCTTTGGGGATGCCTCTGGCATCAAGGGCCATAAAAAGACTTACTGGTTTGAGTCACTATTAAGATCCTACTCGTCAATGGCCAGATGATGGATCCTTTAAATTGGAAAACTTTTAAACTGAAAAAAATTTCTTGGAGAGCTCTCATATTAGTACAATGGCTAGCCATTGAGACTCCTTTAATAAGAGGGAAAGATGGAAATTAGAACAAAAATCAAAGTCCACTCAGACCCCTTCCTATTTGCCTTCAGATATTTGTAGATATTGTAAAAAAATCAGGGCATTGGAAATACAATTTTCTAGCATTTAAGAAGAAAAGGGGGAAAAATATTAACAGCCAGACTTACGGACTCCCTAAACAAGATGAGAGAATGAAAAATTTAGACTTAAAACAAAAATCCATCATAAAACCCTCTTCTTAAAATAAGGCCCCATCTGCATGTTTTAGCTTCCCTTTTCCTACAGGATTTACAGAAATCACTCTAGCCTAATCTCTAAGCATATACAGGTTACTCATGTAAACACTGAAAGCCAGAAAATTAATTTAGCAGAAGCACCTAGAACAGGCAGTAAAGTTCGCTTTGCTGGACTCCATAATCAGGATCTGCCAGCTTCCCGCCTTCCTATGCGTTATCCTTTGTGCATATATTCTAGAATCCCCTCCCAGGGAATTCATGTCTCCTGGACAACAGCCCTTTTACCTCCACTCAATGGCCATTCTGTAATGCCCAGTCAAGAAAGGAGAATAAAATTTCATGTTATCCCTTCCTTTCCAAATCCGGACCAGTTGATTATCGACCCTTTCTCTCCCAGGGATAACTATTACCTTCTTGCTTGTCTTGTTTCGTGCCGTAAGGACTTAGCTTAACTTTCTGCTTGCCTGAGACATGCAGGCTGTCAGTTCCTTCTTTTAGCTCTCCTTGGAAATGACTCTGGATCCTGGGGGGGGCGGGGGGGCGGTAAGAACCTTTGAGGACACCTCTTGGGTCCATAGAATTGTTTAATTCTGCCAGAAATATTTACCGTTTGTCTGGACTGAGAACCGACAAGATATTTAGAAAGATTATTTTTAGTAACTCTACGGTCAAATATTGGCCAAATTGGAAGCTGATGGGAATTTTTTAATAGGCCTTCTTCCCTAAGTTAAAATAAAATTATGTACTCAGAGGGAAAGAAACAAATTAGGGATAATGTAATTGGACAGGTAGATAAATGGATGATGTAATGTAAGTTACAACCCAATTTCTCAGAAATTGAGAGCAACTGTCCTTATCTTACAAATCTTTGAAAAACTGAAAATGTAGCTCTAAAGGCAGTTCAAATTCCACTCATTCCCTTTCACCAATCCTCAAACCTCGCCTACTTATCTCAAAAGGCTTATAACCTCTCTGGGAACCCTTATTTATACCAAGCCCAATTCCTAAGACTAAAGGAAAATTTTAAGTTGCAATCACCCTGAAACTCCTAGGAAAAAACTTGCGTTTTTTTCTCTATGTCCTTTGAAGTTATAAAATTTTACCATGTCTTTAGGATGTAAACACCCTATAGATAACAGCCCACAATTGCCTGGGACTAGACTAAACTCGGCTAGCTCAATCCATAAAGCCTGAGGTTTAAAAAAGAAAAGGGGAAAATGTTTTGTTTTAAAATGAAGTTACTAGAGAGGATCTCTTACCAACATCAATTCACAGCCTCCTTGTCTAGGGCAAATATAAATCTTAAAAGTCTTCTCCACAAATATTAACGAAAACAATCCTTTTAAGCAGATAACCTTAACTTGTTCCATCTGCTCGAGACACAATTATTTATAAACTAGTAAAGTTTGTATTGTACCTGATTTATGGCTGAAATCTTTTTTTGTTTGTTTTTTGTGAGGAAGACCAGCCCTGAGCTAACATCCGATGCCAATCCTCCTCTTTCTTGCTGAGGAAGACTGGCCCTGGGCTAACATCCATGACCATCTTCCTCTACTTTATATGGGACGCCGCCACAGCATGGCCCAACAAGCGGTGCGTCGGTGCGCGCCCGGGATCCGAACTGGCGAACCCCGGGCCACCGCAGCGGAGCACTCGCACCCAACCGCTTGTGTCACGGGGCTGGCCCCTATGGCTGAAATTTTTAAAGTAAAAGCTATAAGACCTCTATTTGTGTCTGTCTATATATGTATGTATGTTATAGATATGGTACTTTTCTACTTCTAGATGGTATTATCAAAATTAATTTCTAAAGAGCTCTATTTAATTAACTTAAAGTAAGCACTTATATAAATTATTTCTAAATATAATAGAAACTGACCCAAATGTTTTTCACGTTAATGTGATATAAAATAATCTTTGGTAAATAAAAACTTAAGTTTTTTTGTTTAATTAAAATAGGCATGTCTTCAGAGTTATCAACATTGGATATAATGCAAACATGCAACTTTTATTCTACCTCAGTTATTCAAACAAGCTCATGTTATCTCTGTTACAAAATTTGTCTGCAAGGAAAAAATTAACTGAAGATTATAGCTAACTGCTTTAATATCTCATGAAATTTTCATGAATAATCTAAGTATGATTGTTAAGAACAAATGAATTATATAGATGTTAAATGCAATAAGAATTTTTAGGTGCAATAATTATGTTTTATGATATGTGTACTTAAAAATAGTTTCCCCAAATCTTTTGGTAACTTGAAACTTTAGAGTTTTGCTAAATGAAATTAAATGATGGAAAATTCATTGAATATCTAGATAATTTCAAGCTAAGATAAAATAGTAAAATATTAATTACTGAATAGAGGTTTATCTACTTTTGGCTTCTTGTTACAGAAAAACTAAAAGATAATAATACATTGTTAATAAACATGTTTTGTGCTTTATTGAAAGATTACACTATGAAGAAACATATATTTCTACAAATTATAAAATGTATTCATAAATTTGTCAGTCTAAAGAATATGGGTGTAACATACAATTCACAATTGCTTACTTATTAGTTTTCACTAGAAATTAAGGTTGCTTAGGGTTAAGAATTCTAATTAATATATATGTAATTAAAACTACTAAAAATAATAAGGGAAAAATCTCTGTATGCAAGGAAAATAAGATGTATGTTTTTGGTAAGAAAAGGTATGAGGCATGGAGATGCATTTTTGTTGAGGGAGAGAAAAATAATTTTGTCCCAAAATAAAGCTGGTTATTTCTGAATTAAAAAAAAGAGAAAAAGGGACAAACTAAAATGGACATAGAAAGTTATAGAAGGTTTATGTAGAAGGAATCTTGGAAAAGGGTTTTTATGTGTGGTCAGGGCTAACTAAGATTGGAATGAATTTGAGCTAACTAAGATTGAATTAATTTAATTAAGTGAATGAATTTTAATATTGAAATAAGGTGGTACAAAATTAAAATTTGGTTTTCTCTTTCTGTTAAAAGGAGAGAGAGAGAGAAATTTTACCTGGTGTGGTCAAGTTAGCCAAAATCAAATTATTTTAAGAACTTTAAAAATAAGCTTTAATATCAATAGTGTATTTATATAAAACTGGAACTTAATTTTCTCTTAATCTCTTAAAAGAACAAAATTCTCTTGGAATATTGGTCTGCTCCAGAAAAGAGATTATGAAAGGTTTTTTTCTCACTTTTTGTGTTTTATCAGAACTGTTTCCTGTGCTTTATGTCAAAAGCTGAGTCTTTCCTATTAAAAAGAGCCAAGGTTTTACAGCTATGAAACCTTCTTTATTTGTCTTTGAAATCTTTTTGTCACTTTGGTGAAGTAGATAATTAAATATTAAGTTTCATAATGATCTGTGATCCTATTTAGGTAAATATTTTAAAACCTCTTTGATACTTTTGACAAACTTCCCCAAATCAAATTCTAAATGAAGTCTTTTTTGACTTCTAGCTAATTTTGGGGATTTTTCAGAGGATCCTTGAAACATCTTGAAAGATTTGTTCTCTCTCCCTATATAAGAGGGATATTAAACTCATTAGGCTTATTTGATAAGTTAAATTACATGGGAAGTATTGACAAATAGGAAATAACATCAAGCCTTCTTTATGTTATATCTGTATAAGTATACATTATAAAAGTTCCAGAAATTATGTGAAACTCCTGGAAGTCTGATATGCCCTGGTACAAAATGTTGTCAGTCATCAAAATTGATGCTTACACTAAAAGGAGTGAACCTAAATATCAGAAAAGCACCTTAGCTGACTTGCATGCAAAGGCAGCAACAACAGAATCTATAAAGATTATGGCGCATGTAGACAAAGTCCATTCTGCCTCTGCAAAAAAAAAAAAAAAAGAACCCCTCATTGTCATCAGATTTTTGCCCCCCTGATGTCCTTGTAATGTGGTAATAGTCTGATACTGAATCAGAGAAATTAAGATCAGTAAAAAATGGCTGTAAATTAAACAAACAGTTGGGGCTATGGGAAATCCAAGATGACTGCTTTGTTCTTCCCAGCTCTCTGGCAAACCCCATTTTCAGTTCTTACATTCCCTAACCCACTATAGGAAAAACTATTTCTGTCCCCAGGGGCCTCAGAACTCCTCCCTCTGGGTCATTTGAGCACCTGCAGCTGGACTTTATTCAACTGTCACTTAGTATGGGTTATCAATATGTTCTTGTCATTGTATGTATAATTTCTAGATGGTTTGAAGCCTTCCCTTGCCACAAAGCTGATGCCCTTACAGTGGCAAAGAAACTGTTAGAAAAATCTGTTTCCCCTTTGGGGTATACCTTTCACAATCACCAGTGATGAAGGCACCCACTTCACTAGGCAAATCATACAAGCCTTAATGACAATCTTGCCAACTTCTTGGAATTATCACTGCTCCTATCACCCTCAATCGTCAGGCAAAGTTGAGAGAACTAATAGAAAAACTGGATTCAAGCAGAACAAGAATTAATTCATGGGACTAAATGAATTACATGGGACATAATTTTTATGAATTTTTCTCTGAAATATTACTTTTTAAAAATCTTTTATCCTGCCAGATTTTTCTTTTCTCTTAAGCTATCTATGATTTACAGCAATTTGGTGAATTATATCTTTGTAAGCAGAATTGAAACATTTACTTCGTCTCCCTACCTGATCCTTCCAGAATTCAGAAATTCTCAGTGACTATTCTTATTTTCCTGACAATATATTTATTTGCATAAGTTCAATAAGAATCTGTTCTCCTTGAAATAGGACACAATTGGAAACATTGGTTATGTTACCAAGTCTTTGACTGGAATGTCATGTTTGAGAGAGAAATCATAAACTCAGATATGACCAAAGAGCTTTAAGGAATTAAGGTTGATTCTATGAAGCTAATAAAGCCCTTTGGGAAAAAAACAGCCTGGTACCTTACTTACAGGGTTCCTGACAGCCTAACCAGTGAGTAACGGAGGTCACTTCCTGACAGGTACAAGAACGTCAAAATACGTTGGGAGCCTCAAGAAGAGAGAAAATTACCCAAATCTATAGGTATCACAGGTGGAATATTTGGCTTGGCTTCTTACCTTCAAAAGGCTATTAAAAGTTCAATCTGGGGCAGGCCTGGTGGCACAGTAGTTAAGTTTGTGCACTCCACTTTAGTGGCCTGGGGTTCGCAGGTTTGGATTCCGGGTGCGGACCTATGCACTGCTCATCAAGTCACGCTGTGGCGGCATCCCATGTATAAAATAGAGGAATATGGGCATGGGTGTTAGCTCGGGGCTGATCTTCCTCACCAAAAAAAAAAAAAAAAGTTCAATCTGGAGATTTCTTATGAAAAGTTCCAGCAAAGCAAATTTAAAAGAGCCTATACAAGAAATTGCTATTCTTGCTGTACTTAAGTAAATAACTAAGCTAAGTTTATTGAAACTAGACTTATTTTGAAAATAAATTAATCTTGATTTGACTATCTTTGATAAAAATAAGGGTGATTTCAAAAAGAAAAACTTTATTTCAGTAGAAACTACAATACACATTTGTGGATATTGGATTCTAGAGCTGTTAATTTTCCTTGAAGTTTTGTTATTTACTTAAAAACTGGACTGGATCCTAAATTCTCCTAGTTTCCTCAAATATTTGGCTACAACTCTCCAAACTAACATTTCCAGTTTTTCTCCCACTTTTGACTTGGAATCATTAAGAACTAAACCTGCCCTCTTTCCCTGAAGCCCTGCGAACTGAAGCAGAACAACTTGATATAAACTTAAGAGACATCATCACAATAGCCCATATTTAAAAAACCTTTGTGCCTGTTGCTGAGTAAGCCACTCAGAAAGTTTACCTGAATACTTGATGACATCATCAGAGACATTTCAAACTACAAAAGACACTTTGACTCTGACATCTAGAAATCTTCTTGACAGGCTGGCCCCTAGGCTCAGAAACTGGTTTATAATTTGCTCCAACCATTAACCACTGTTTTCCTTTGTTTCCATGTAAATGCCTCTTATTAAATACCTGATTGCTTGCACTGTAGACCTAACTTTGTGAGCCCACCTGCATTACTATCTCCTGAAATGAGACACCACTGTTTTAAACTAAACAGACCTATTCAATGAAATAGTGGAACAATCTACCAGCTCAACTTTTAATATGTGAAACTTTCAGGGAAGTTTCAGAGGAGGCGTTGGCACCCAGGGCAGGCCACCCCAAAATATGCCACAATGGCATGTTGACTATTTTGAATTAAAGTTACTTGAGAAGCAGCCAATGCCAAAAAAAAAAAAAAAAAAAAAAAAAGACATTTTGACCCTCCTATCTCTGTTCCCCCTGAAAGCAGGAAATAAATCTCCCGTGTGAAAGGTGCTCTCCTGGCATCTTTGTCACCAGAGCTAGGGAATTCAGGGCTGAGAAGCCTATATAAACAAACTTTGCTAATTTACTACCTCAAGCCTAAACTCTGCTTAAATTCCTAACTAATTACATACCTCAAACCTGAGTTTCCTTGTCCTGTCATTCCTCACAAATGGAAAGAAATAAATTTATTGTTTCTTTGTGTAAAAGATAAACATGCTGCCTGCTTTGTTCACTCTTTGAGCGTCATTTCTTTATGATCTCCAATACGTACGTATTAAACTGGGGTTTTCCCCTGTTAATCTGGCCTTGTGTCACTTTTATTACGAGTCCAGCCATAAGAATGCAAGAAGAGTAGAAGGGCGGCAGCATTTCCCCCTCCCTGACAGCAGATTGCTTGGGAGAACAATAGCGTGTCAATCGATGCATCAGTCCCTGAATCCATCACACCACAGGTGCTAGGAGGAATACCAAAGAAGAGCCAAGCCTGCTCTAGGGGAAATTACAATTGAATAGAGAAACATGATGTAAACTCAGAAAGTAGAAAAGGACTGTATAATAAATGATGCAAAATTGAGTGAAGAGAAAACACTTTGGTGCTGCCAGCCCCACCCTTGTACCCTGCCAAGAAAGGGTCACTATCTTGTGTCCTGTGCTATTGGGGCCTCACTTAGGCCCTTCCATGACCAGGCCCACCCCAGTAGAGTGAGCAGTCTATGCCCTTCTTGGGATAAAGAAGACATACCCACAAGTGACCCCTCTACCCTGGTCATGCTGTTGTACTTGGGACCCTGGAATTCCCTAGAGCCTAATTCCAGGGCCTGTGTGAGCTTATTCCTTTGGGTCAGTCTCCCCCAGGGTGGACAACGCTGACTGTTTGCCTGTGGGATGGCCAAGGGGCAGCTGCTTATGGGGGCCAGTGTGGAAAGAACTTGGATGCAGAGATCAGGGTGTCACATGTGTGAGACCCCTCTCTGGGTAGGGGACAGAGGCAAAGGTGGGAAGGAAAGTGGACCAGGCTGAGAGCTGTGGCTGGGTTGTCCTGCAAGGCCACGTTCCCACAAAGAACTCCAGATGCCAAGGTTCAAACCTGGCCTTTAGGTCAGTATTAAGGTATGTTTTTTCAAGATAAGAGGATAGAGATTTTAATTAATGGTTTATTAGCTTGGTTTATAACTTTTAAATGTTTAGACACGATATGCAGGCCACACTCTTATCTCTGGCCCACAAATATTGGTGGCAGGCCTGAGTACTACAGTAAATGGGAGAAGGGAGAGACCAACATTTTCTAAGCAGCTGCATCACCTTGGGCAGCTTGCTGCATCACAAGATGCAGAGAAGGCTGTCGGAAGCTGGTTTTGAAGTAATCAAGCTGGTCTGCCCACAGATCACAGCACCGGAGGAAGTCATTATTCTCCAATGTTGCAAAAGGTTGCTACATTATTACTTACACTTCAGGATATTAAGATTAGGAGGAAAGTAATTCCTACTGAAATTGACTGTAAGCATCAGAGAGGACTTCTCCTAGGTGGTGGGATTTGAATTTTGCCTTGAAGTATCTGTCAAAGTTGGGGAAGAATTCCAAGGCACAGGAATGATTGAGCAAAGTCCTGGAGATAATGAGGGTGACCTGGATGGAGTCATTGTGATTTCTTCCAGCCCCAACCACTCTCTCTTCTCCCCCACGTGGCTAAATTCCTAACCTTTTCTTCACATCTTACTGAAGTCTTGCTTCCTCCATAAAATCATCTCCCTTTTCTGATCACCTCTGGAATTCCTTACCCACACCATCAGCACACATGAACATTTTTCAGAGAAACTACTGCATATAGGCGTTACTAGTTGACACTACCTAGTTTAGAATTTAATTGTGAACTAATAGTTTGGGGAGGGTTAGTTTTGTCTCCCTAAAGCTAGAACCTCTTGGAGATTGTAAGGGAGGAAAAATTTTCCTCTACCCTTCAAAGTTCTTCTGGCTGGTCTAAGAATTAAATTGACATGAGACAGGTTAACAGCAGAAAAACAGAAGTTTAATAACACATATTCCTCCCGTGAGAGACCCAGCAAAATTGAGTAACTCGTCAAAATGGCTGAAGCCACTGCCTTAAATACTATCTTCAGCTAAAGACAAAACATCTTAGAGGCGGAGGAGTCAGTTATGAGAGGTTACCAGGAAAAGCACAGTAAACAAGGGTAAGGTTGTTATGCAGATTTAAGTGCTTGCCTTCTGCATTGATAGGAGTTTCTAGAGATAAGGTCATCCCCCTCTTCCTGGTACAGAAGGGGAGACACCCTTGCAAAAATGGAGATTTTCCTTGTACATGTAAATGTCTTTTACAAAGCGTAGCTTCTACTTGGTTCTCAGAGCTTCTCCCATGTCTGCTATTTCTTAAAAATAACCAACCTAAAATAATCCTTATGCCAAAGAGACATATTTTGGGGTGGCAAATTCTGCTCCCTTACACCCCCATATGCAGTCAGTGTTTGAGTCTCATTTATGCTTCCTTTGAAGCATCTCTCATGTTTGTCCTTCCCCTACACTGCCAACACTCTGACCAGACACTTTCCCTTACACATGGACCATTGAAATAGTGATCTAATCCCCAGCTGCTCAAACCCAGGCTCATGTCCTCCTGGGAATATAGTACAATGGACTGGGCATATGAGACTCTCCAGTGTGATTCATTCATTAATTCACTCAGAAAATATTTATTGAGTGTTCACTACACGCCAAATGCTGTGCTTGGCCCTAAGAATAATTCACACTTTATAAAACTGGCATGATAAATCTTCCAAGAGAGTTGGTTTTACTCAGTAATAAATAATTTAAAACTTTATTTTAATGGATACAAAAATGTACCATGGTGTGGAATACAAAATCTGCATGAGGTTATAAGATAAAACAAAAAGGTTTCACATAAATGTCTAGGCTTGACATGCATAGCTTAGGGCTATGCCCTCAGATTCCCTGGAGCATACATGTTCCCAGTTCTTCTGTTGAAAGGAGCAACTTTGATCCAAAAGTCTGAGAGGAACAGTCATTGTTCCTCCTCCTCCGTTTTCTCTCTTCTCAATCCAAACAACACAGAACTGTCGGAATGACCTTGTCACAGGCCAGTTTCATAGTTACTCTGTGTTCAAATGAAGATCTCTTGATTTTGTAGGGGAGCAGAATTTGCCACTCCAAAATATGTCTCTTTAGCATAAGGATTATTTTAGGTTTGTTATTTTTAAGAAACAGCAGACATGGGAGAAACTCTGAAAACCAAGTAGAAGTTACCCTTTGTAAAAGACATTTACATGTATGAGAAAAAAATCTCCATTTTTCCAAGGGTGTCTCCCTCTCTGTACCAGGAAGAGGGGGATGACATTATCTCTAGAAACTCTTATCAATGCAGAAGGCAAGCACTTAAATCTGCATAACAACCTTACCCTTGTTTACTGTGCTTTTCCTAGTAACCTCCCATAACTGACTCCCCCACCTACAACATCTTTTGTCTTAAACTGAAGATGGTATCTAAGATGGTGGCTTCAGCCATTTTGGTGAGTTACTCAGTTTTCCTGGGTCTCTCCCATGTATACAGGAGGTACACATGTTATTAACCTTTTGTTTATTTTCCCGTGTTTATCTGCCTCATGTCAATTTAATTCTTAGATCTGCCAGAAGAGCTTAGAAGCATAGAGGAGAAATTTCTTCCTTCCCTACAGGGGCCTAAATGAAGGAATATAATCAGAAATGGGGGAAGTTTCAAAAGGGAGTGGGTATTTAATTCAACTTTGGCATTTGAATATGTGACGACTGTGGCAGATTCAGGTACTCTTGGGTCATCTTTCCCAGGTAGAGGAAATTGTCAATTCAAAGAGTCAATGTAACATGCAAAATATGAAAATCCTCAATCTGGTAGAAGAAACCATCACTGTCTAGACCCATCCTGTTCAGTATGGCTGATGAGTCTTGAAATGTGGCTAATTGGAATCGAGCTGTGCTGTAAGTGTAAACTGCACACTGGATTTTGAAGACAGTACACAGACACTAGTACCTGTACCCAAAGAGTATAAAATATCTCATAAATAATTTTTACATTGACTACATGTTGAAATGAAAATACTATGGATATATTAGGTTCAATAATATATAATATTAAAATTAATTTCACCTGTTTCTTTTGTTGATGCAAATCATCAATAACCAATCTACAGATAAGACAGATAAGATGAGTTTTACTTGAGCCAGGCTGAGGACTATAGCCCAGGAAGGCAGTCTCCACAAAGGAAGAAACCATTCTGGAGAAGCATGGTTTTCAGTACAGTTTTATAGCTTTTTAGAACAAAGAACATACATTATACACACCCAGGACACATATTCATCAAAGTTTCAAAGACATGTTTAGTTATAGATCAGTGGGCCAACGTGACCTCGATGTCCAGAAAAGGAGACTTATCTTTAGGAGCACTGATACTGGCATTATAGGAAAGGAAGTATGCATTTTTATCTCCAAAGTGTGCATTCTTTTACTTTGGGATAATGTTTAATGCATCCTTACCTTTAATGGTTAAAGCAGATGTACAATTTATGTTTGCTGGGCCATAAGTCAGACTTCTTTAGTTCAGGCCAAATCAGGTTTAAACCAGAATAGCTACTCCATATACCTCAATATGTGAAAATTTTATCACTTTCTACTTTTTAAAAAAATATGGTTACTAGAAAATTTAAAATGACCTATTTGTCTTGCATTTGTAGTTCACGTTATATTTCTTTTGGGCAGTGCTGGTCTAGACTGACGAAGTAAGAGGACTTTTTCACAGACCCAGGAAAAGAGATCCCCGTAGCTCTTCCCTAAGGACAAGAATTTGCAAACCTCCCTCTGCAAAACAATGTTGATCTCTCTGGGGTATTTGGAGACACTGTTAATAGATGGTTGTAAAGAACAATTATCATCATTCATCACACACATTTGACAGGCTTACTGTTGAGGAAAGCTATAGAAGTGTGAATTCAAATCGAAACTAATTGTAAAACCCTTGCCTAAAGAAGCCATCAGTCCCAAGCAACTTCAAGCAGAGATCTGTGATTAAACTTCCTTTTGTACAAGTCAACAGTTCCCCAGCTGCATCTCTAGGTTGTCACCGACCCCTCCACTCCTTGCCATGTTAAACAGTAAATAATTGGACTTCTGTTCACCTCCTTGCTATTCCTGATCACTTCTCCCCTGCTGAGAACTAGCTATCCACCTGGAGGACTTGAAGCATTTTTGATACTGTTACTTAAAGGTCTATCACAGTTCTAGCAGTCTCAGGATTCTAATTGTCTAGTTGCTATTTGTGGTATTTTCATGCAGCAAAGTGCTACATGGAGTTACATGGAGAACTACTCACTAATAAGGATCTTGACCTCCAGTGGCAGGCATTCACAGATTGTTTTCTGAATCCTTCCAAGGGAAGCTCTCCTCTTTGGTGGAATGAACTTCCCTCATCTGCAGTCCTGCCATGCCTGGGTCCTTGCTTCTCTAGCTGATCTGTGCCCTGTGGTTTGGTCCCGTAGCCTGAAGCTCCAACCTACTCCTTGGTGAGGGATGGATGGATAAAAACCCAAACCCTCAACATCTTCAGTAATGCTTTGTCTGACCTGCTCCTGCACATTTCTGTAGCCACATCTCAGGCCACTCTCCCCTGCTCCCTGCTACAGCCACCCTGGCTGGCCATGGTTCTTGCCCTTAATCGGGTCCTACTGCCTCCAGCTTGACGGCCATTCCTTGCAGTGCTCTCTGCTTGGAATAAATCCTCCTACCCTCGCTCCCCCACCAACTCCTCCTCAAAGCTTAATCCCTCTGCACATCTTTCTTGAAACCTCCAACCTTTTTATTTGCTCTCATGGTGGCCTGGGCTTGTCTTTCAAAGTGCTCATCACAGTTGATGTATGGTTTATGTCCTTGGGTGATTATTTGATGTCTGTCTTTGCCACTTGATTTTAAGCACCTGGAGGGTGAGGATAATCTTTGTTTCACTGTTGTATTTCTAGGGGTAGAGACTCAAATATTTGCTGAACAAATGCATAAATGTGTTTGTTCTGCTCCTTCCATAGACTGCCCAAACCACACTGGTGGGAGTGCTGACCATGTGGTGTGGGGGTTGGGGACACTCTCCTGTCACCTCCTTCTTCCCTCAGGTGGAGACCCCCCATGCTTTAGGCAATAGTTACCATGTGTGGGGCGATTGTGGGTTAGGTGGATCAGTCACAAGTCAGGCACATGGAAAAGATAGGACTTATGGTCTCCTTCCGGCCTCCAAATCTCAAATCACTCCTCCCTTCTTCATTCCTTTGGCCTGAACTACTTCTCTTCACTTTCTGAGATTTTCTTCTCTCTGGAAGGAGGAGATTTTCAAATCTTCTCCCTCTTCCCCATAGCTCTTCTGCATTAGTGGCTTGCGGTTCCTTCCCTCCCTTGCCATGTGCTGCCCCCATCTTCCTGCTAGCCTGGCAGTTTCCCATAGAGAACATCAACTCTCGGGGCATGTGGAGGCACTTTTCCATCTGATTATAGAGGTTTCTAGTTTTAACACACCCACGTAAGATAGCACAGGCTCAATTAGCTGTCTTGGAGTCTCATCACAGGCTCCTCTCTCTGGCTTAGCACACAGGGCTGGGGGTAGGGACAGAGTTCCAGATGAGGCCACTGGCTAGAGAGTTCTTCACATCCCAGAGTTCACATCTGCCACAATTTTGTGTAGCAAGTACACCATGACTCGCCTTTTGCATAAACGCAAGATTTTTCATCAGCAAAACTTGCCAGCTCTCCCTCCAAAGACATATCAGGAATCAGACCACTTGTCGCCACCTCCACTGGTAGCATTTGGCCCAAGCCACTGCCCTCTTTCTCCAGAATTACTGCCATAGTCTCCCTGCCTCTGCCTTTGCTTCCCTATTTCAACACTACACGCTGAGTGATCTTGTTGAAACGTAATTCAACCGTGCCACGTCTCTGCTTAAGATTCTCCAACGGAAGGAAATCCTGCCATTTGCGACAACATGAATGGGACTTGAGGACATTATGCTAAGTGAAATAAGTCCGACAGAGAAAGACAAATACTGTGTGATCTAACTTACAGGTGTAATCTTAAAAAGCTAAACTCGTAGAAACAGAGAATAGATTGGTGGTTGCCAGAGGCTGGGGGTGGGAGGTGGGGGAAATGCGTGAAGGGGGTCAAAAGGTACAAACTTCCAGTTATAAGATAAATAAGCCATGGGGATGTAATGTACAGCATGGTGACTATACTGTATCATATATTTGAAAGTTGCTAAGAGAGTAGATCTTAAAAGTTCTCATCACAAGAAAAAGAATTTGTAACTATGTGAGGCAATGGATGTTAACTGAACTTATTGTGGTCATCAATTCATAATGTATACATATATCAAATCATTGTATTGTACACCTCAAACTAATACAATGTTATATGTCCATTACATCTGAATAAAATTGCAAGAAAACAAAGATCCTCCAGTGGATTACTCCCTCAGAGAGAAGGTGAAGCCAGTGCATTACCCTCTCCAACCTTGTCTTTACTACTCTCCCTTTGCTCCTTCCACTCGGGCAATGCTGACTTCCTTCTGGTTCCTGGAGTGTGCGAAGAATGTTCCTGCCTCTGCTCTTTGCATTTGCTATTTCCTCTGCCTGGAGTGCCATCTCTTCAGCATGCACATGGCTCTCCCTCATCTCCTCCAGGACTCTGCTCAAACGTGATCTTATCAGTGTGTGGACTCTGCCCTAACCTTTTATTTGGCTCCCCCTGGCTTACCTCGCTGAAAACAGACAGGCACCCCATAAAGATTACAGGGAAACACTGGCCGGTTCAGACCCCCTTGTAGAAAATCAGCACTCCTGCTTGAGGGCATCTGGTGACTTATAAGAGACCATAGACACTAGTGCAATGGTTTTGAACTTAAAAAAAAAAAAGGTGGAGCCCTTTCATCAAATGAAATCACATGTAGAAGATCTTACTTTGGCAACATTTAGAGAAAGGACATGTATGACCACGTGAACACACTGCTGGGGGCAGAGGCTGTCACTGTCTTAGCTGACAGATTAGAAAACCGAGGCCAAGAGAAGTTAAACTCTTAATGCGGAAGCTGGAAGCAGTGAAGGGAGACTGGGTGTAGAGGCCTGGGCTTTGTCACCACCACCACTCCACGGCCCACCCTCTCCGCTAACCATAGTGCGTTACAAGGGTTTTATGAATACTAAAAGAAATAAATTTCTGGAAAGCACAGCATACTGCCTGGCTTAAAATGAATGCACCAAATATGGCAGCTCATCATCATCCTCATCTTCGTCAAAATCATCATCATCACCATTCATCTAATTGTCTCTATTGCCTTGTTCTGTCCATAAGGACAGTGTGAGGACTTATCACAGGCCTTTGCTAAAAGAAATGCACTCCTTACCTCCTTCAGGTCTGCTCAAAGGTCACTTCTCAACAACACGACCATCCTACTGCACAGTGCAACCCACCTCTTTCCCGTGTCCTGAATTCCCATCCCCCCACTCTGCTCTGCTTTTTCTTTTTTTTTCCTTGTAGCATTTTCACCTTCTAACATGCTATGTAATTTACTTCTTTATTATTTATCGATTGTTGATTCTTTTGTCCCTCTCTGCTAGAGTGTAAACTCAGCATGAGCACCCACTCTGTCCAGTAGCATTCTAGTCTCCCTTCAAGTCCCAGTCAAGTCCCATCCTTCTTTCCTGGCTCTGGTCTGCACCGATTCTGCCTTTTCCTGATTGCTCATGGAGTAAATTGTTTTATCTCACACATTTCAGTGCTTGATAGAACTCCTTGTAATCTTCCACTTCTTATGTGCTTGGAGGTTGAAAAATAATTTCCCACTGGGCTTCCACTCCTAACTCTACCATTACTTGATGGTGACCTTGGGAAATTTCTCAACCACTCTGGACCTCAATCTCTCATTTTACAATAAGAAGCTGAATGAGATGATATTCAATTACTCTCCAGATTTCACATCCTAAGAGACCATAAGCCGTTGGAGAGCAGGGTCTATGTCTAATAATAATAATGGCAGTTCCCCTTCACAAGTGCCTGCTGGACCCTCAACTACATCATTTCCAATCCTCTCAATAATTCTATAAGAGAGGTACTATTATACCAGTGTTACAGGTGAGAAAACTAATACTTAGCAGCGTTAAAAAAAAAAACAACAACAACTTGCTTAAGTGACTCTTAGCGAGACAGGGCTGGGATTCTATCTTGAGCCTGTCTAACTTCAGAGCCTGTGTCCCTTTCCTCCTTCTAGGCTGTCTCTTGGCTGATATTTTTTTTATATTGCTCTTGGCCATGAATGACAGATCTGGGCACAATAAATGGTTTGAGTGAACTTTGAGTTGTATTCCAGAATTCAAGAAGAGGAATCCATTCACATTTTCTAGCTTGGCTCTGACACCTGACTGCTGTGTGGGCTGGGCTGTACCCTCCAGGGGACTCCTTGATGCTGGCACTTGGGCAGGAGGCAGCCACATGGGGAAGAAGTCGTTCTCCCCCTCACTAATGTATGACTGTGGACAGGTAACATAAGATCCATAAGCTTCAGTTTACAAATTATTTTCCTCCATTACATAAGGATAATAACGTCTACCTCTTAGGTTTGTTAAGAGAAATTTAAATGAGAAAATGAGTGTAACATCAGTGTGTGGTGTTTTAAAAGTTTTTTTAATTGTGGTGAAATACACGTAACATAATATTTACCGTCTTAACCATTTTTAAGTGCACAGTTCAATGGCATTAAATATTATCATTTTGTTATGCAACCATTGCTACCATCCGTGTCCAGAACCCGTTTCATTTGCCAAATCGAAACTCTATACATGGTGTTTGCTTTTGGTTCCAAATCAACCTGAATGACGAACTCAGCACACTTTCCAGTTCTCTCAAAAGAACACACACACACACACACACACACACACAATTACTGAGTGGTGAAGACCTCCCTGACGATGTTACAGGTGAGAGAAGAGAGGGTTTGCATCACACACACTGTAGCAAACACCTCAATATCCACATTCTGAGTTGCCTGTCCTCATGTGATGGTAAGCCTCTCTGGTTCCTGAACTTTTCATCCCTCCCCCAACTTCAAATTCCTTCCCTCTTGATTATGCAGAATGCAATACCGCCAGCTTTAATCTCTAAACTCATGTTTCCAACTCATTATGGTGCTCAGCAAGCAAAGTCTCTGCCAGTTAACAGGACTCACTCTCTTTAGGCAGTTATTGGGGTTATAAATAATAAAGATTATTTTCGTTGTACATCATCGTCATCTTCATCATCAAAATCTGCTGGTAACTGAGAAGAATGATGCAGAAAGAGAGAGAAGTGCTAGAAAATGGGAGCTGGGGACATTTTAATCCACTTTTCAAAAGAGTTATGGATGGATCAAGAGAATCCGATGCTGGATAAAGTAGCTCTGGAGTGCTGCCTCCTATGCTCAGAAAAATTGAACCAGCTATATCCATCAACTGACGCTCATCTATCACTCCCCACTGGCTGAGTGTAGACAAGACCCAGAGCCCCACCTAATTTCCGTCCCCACTTCATCTGTGACAGTTCCTGGGCAGGGGTGAGGGGTTCTCCAAAGACCACTTAGGACTGCCTGACCTAGAGGATCAGAACCCCACTCCCTGGGCTGACATGTGGGGCCCTCCATAATCTGGTTCATGAGACCAGTCTCACTGATCAACACTCCCTATCATGGACCCTCTGCTGAACCTACCATGCTAATGTGATTACCTTTGTCTAGAGGGTCCCTTCTGAGAATTAAGTGGAAATAAAATTTATCTGTAGGGAGGAGCATGGACGCAATCTGGAGTTGCTGAAGAGAAATGGAATTAGAGCTATCAAAATAAGACTATTCCTGATCAAGAGTCTTTTCTGCTAGTCATCTACAGGCAAAGTTATTTCATGTGTGGTAAACTAAATTTGTTCCTAATACCTTAGTGAGCAATAGGCCAAACCATTGATGGGTGGTATGCAACAGCAGGCATATGCTGTGTCTCTGGGGATGGTGCAAAGGAAGAAGGGACAAGAGAGAGGGTGAAGATGTGTTGCAGTTTTATTTTTACAATTTACAACAAATTAGGGACGTTTAATCCCGATTTTCTTCTTCCTCACAAATTAATCCTCCATTTCCTCCTGTATGACTTTCCACAAAGCAGAAAAAGGATTTTCCTGAATTACTGAATATTTTCATTCTCCATCTTTGCATAGTATCTATGCAGCAAAGATCTCACAGATCTCAGGATTTAGAGGTTGGGCAAAGATAAGGGATCAGAAGGTTTGTCAATGTAAGCTTTGCTGTAAGCTTTGCTCTCTTAGCTAGATTTTCTCCATCATTAAACTTGGAGCAGAATGAATCTGATCTACTGTTAATCCCCCTGTAGAATTCTGAACAAACTCAAGATTGTGCTGGTTAGATGCACTGAAAAAGAGTCATGGGATAGGCATTGGAGATCAAAGGCCTTCATCTCTGTGATGTATAGACAGGAGTCTGCAGCCACTTAGCCTGTTCACCCTGCAGAATCTGTCTCTGCCTTGAATTTGGTAGGGTGGTAATTCTAAATCTTTTTGGAGTTACGATTGGCACTTTCTCTTTGATTTGTAACACCTCAGCAACCTGCCATATGGCCTGTTTGGCAGATAGTAATTTATAAATAAGAGTGAAAAATCAATGTTGTTTGGCATTTTAATTGGAAAATTTCATGACTGTCCTCTTTGATAAATGGATTTACCTGTGGAATAACAAGACGAGGGCTGAGAGTTTTTGCCTTAGAATCCTGGGACATTAGCAATGATCTAGTTCAAGTCCCTCTCTTTCTGCAGATGAGGAAATAGGCCAGAGAGCGGCAGAGACTTACTCAGGCAATACAGTATATTAGAGGCAGAGCCAGGACTAGAACCAGATCTTCTAACTCTTAGCAGTCATGCTTTCTCCCAACACCGTGTTTTCATGGCTATGTCTAAGATACTCCATACCACGTGCAGAGAGCACCACATGCAAATAGCCCCTTAAAACCTATTTGTGATTGATAATGATAATGTTTTTGGTGCTGATTTAATAATAGGGTGCTATGGGGGAAAAACCCCCACAGATTTTCAAATGGAAGGAACAAAGTTGAAAAACAAGAGAGTTAAAACATTGTTCCAGGTCCAAATTAAGTATTCCATATATATTCCTTAAATTAAAATAAAGAGAAGTAGGCTATGGAATTTATTTGGGTAAAGTATTAAGAAAACTGAAGTAAAGCTTCCATTTTCTTATTTTTTCTGTTAGGTATGAAATTGTCCATCACCAGGAGGGTTATATCACTGATGACCAGGGACCACAGTGATCTCTGATGTGTCCATGGGTGGTACTGCTTCTTAAAGTAAACAACATTTATAGTATGTCAAGTCTATACAGTTTGTGACTTCCAAACCCTTCTGATAATGGTGGTGAGGGTATCCATGATGGCGATTGTGGTCTTGGTGCTGGTGGTGATAATGGTAGTGGATGTGTTGGTGGTAGAGACAGTGATGGTGGCAGGGTTGGTGGTGGAAATGGTGGTGGCGGCGGTGGTGGTGATCGTGGTAGTTGTGGTCATAGTGATAGTAGTGATGGAGGTGGTGGTGGGGGTGGTGGTGGAAGAAGTGGTGATGATGGTAGTGCTAGTAGTGGTGGCAGTGAAAGTGATGAAGTATTGCCATTTGCACTCAGTTTTCAAGGATAAGCAGGAATTTCAATAGGCAGAGATTTGTGGGAATGGAAATTCCAAGCTGAGGAAGCAGGTTAGCTGGTGTCAGTAAGTTTCTCTGACTGGCTGGAATGTGGGGTGACTGGTGTGTGGTAAGAGTGTAAAAGATAACTTTAGAAAGGTGCATTAGGGTCATCTGGTGAAGTTTTGGATACTAAGACAGGAATTTTAACAGGTATTTGCCTGAGACAGCAAGGAGGACAGTAGATGACTAGAATCATTCAAACAAAAAATGATGAGGAACTCACCCAGGGCAGTAGCCCTTAGGATAGAGATGCGAGAGTAGATATGAGAGTGATTTGTGGATCAACAGAACTTGACAAGTGACTGGGTGTGGGGATCCAGGGAAAGTCACGCTCTGTGCAATGACCAGCTCTGAGGGCGTGGGTGGTGTATTGTGTTCCTTGGCTTTTCCATAGTGTCTGGCACTGTGCCTAGTACGCAGTAGATGCTCTGAAAATGTCCGGGATCTCTTTAACTGCTCTGAGTCACTCTGGCTAAAGAGCTGACTGTCTGGCTGGATTTCCCTCTTTTCCTATTCCCTTCATCCTCCCTGACTGTGCACGTTTAGACGGTGGCACACCCACACAAAGGCCTACTTTCCTTGGCTGTAATCCAGCCCACAGTTTGGTCAGGCTCCAGGTAATTGACTGGGGATGATGGCATTATATACCGCTCCCTCCCCCAGGCCCTACTAGAGGAGGGGACTCACTGAAGGGTGGGGACCCTGGGATAGCCTCATGGAAGAGGTGATATTTGATCTGAGTCTTGAGGAAGGATACGGGTTGTATAAGCAGAGGGGGAGGATGTTTTGAGAGAGAAGAAAGCAGAGGCTGAGGTTCAGATATTGGAATGAGTGGGTCAATTTTGCACAAGTGGAGGCTGTTGGATAGACTCACTCTGGTCACACTAGGGAAGGCCTTGAATGCTCAGGTAAAAAAGCGGGGCTTACACTTAGGGCAGGGCTTCTGAGTCAGGACAATTTGTGTTCATCTAATATCCACGTGTTCCTGTTCATGTCTTGGTCTCCCATGTAGTCAGTGAGCTCTGGCGCACAGGAATGTGAGCAGAAGCGCTTCGTCCATCCCTCTCTGCCCCTTCTGTGATGCCCTTGGAAATGCTCCAGGTGGTGCAGCTACAAGATGGCAGAGCCTCCGTTACTCAAGCTCCTGATTGTGAGGAGCAGGACCCGGGACTTACACTGTGAGTGAGAAATAACATATTGTTGGGATAGGGCCTGAGGTTTTGGTTAATTTATAAGGGCAGCTCTCCTGGCAGCTTCTAAGGCTGGTCAAGGAGAGAAATGGGGGGGCTGAGATGGGGAAGGATACGTACAAGATCACATCCTCTTCATCTATGGAATTTCCTCTCGGTGCAGACTCTTCTGAGCACTGGTTAAAAAAATCCATGAATGCCTCTCCTTTTCACTGGGCACCATCCTTTTGTCAGTGCTGCTCTTTGAACACCTTGGAGAATGCGATGCTCAAAGGGAAGGGTGATACTCTAGGTGAAGCACAGCATGAGGAGGCAAGACCCTTTAGTTCGCCCCACACATCAGCCTGCCAATGGAGGCTCTTCAGAACTCCCCAGACAACACAGAATCCAGCTTGAAAACACCTTGGTAGTATGAAAGGGCACAGGCTTTTGAACTGGAAGATCTGGATTTGAGTTCTGGCTCCATCAGTTACCGACTGTGTGAATGTGGGTAAATTTCTTTATTTCTCTGGGCTGTATTCTTCATGTAAAATTGGATATAAAATTGCACTTCCTACTGGACAAGGCTATTGTGCAAATAAAGAGAAATAAAATGTATGAATGATGCTTTGTGAACTATATAGGTCTCTGCAAATATGTGTGGTTTGTTCATTATCATGCATGCACAGCTGCAAAGCTGTTTCAGCTGGGGCTTCATTGCTGCCTCTCACATTGCCTATGGTGTACATTCCAGAACCTTCTCACTTCTTTCTGTAGATGACCTTGCCTTCCACTTTACTGAGAATATCAAGAGCTTCCACTATGGATGTCTCAACTTCTCTCTATACGTTTGAACATCCTCTCATTCTTCTCTCCTGTTTCAGAGGAAGATGGCGCTCTCCTCTGCCCCGGGACCAAACTCTCCATTTGAACTCACAGCCCCATTCTATCACACTTCCATCAAAACTTTGCTCCATCTATCAATCCCTATCTTTCTTGTATGTTCCCGTATTTCTATTCTCTTAGTCAGATAATGTGTTCAAGTCTCTTGCATCCTAAAACACACACACACACACATTTCCTGAGCGTATCGCCTCATAAGATTAAATCTCATCTTTCTCTCGTTCTCTTTACGACATATATTTCTGAAAGAATAGCCCAAGTTCTCCACTTCTACTTCCATGCTCATTTGGAGTGGAAAGAATGGAAGTAGATACTTTCTGACCACAATTAAAAAGCCAGTTAACTTTTCATGGGTGTGATGAATGTGGGCAAGAAAGAGAGGTGGTTCTTCAGTCTTTTGTTCTGAGTAGATACACAGTACAAAAAAAAAGTTATACAAAAAAAAAGTTATACAGGGAATGAGATGAAACAACTCGGTAACTTTTCTCCGATCCTCTCACTCTGGGTTCTCAGCAATGTCATTGCTTCATTGATTTTTTTTTTTTTTTTTTTCTGTAGGTGATGAAACTATTTCTGTTCTGTGAAGTATGTGAGTATTTGGAGACTTGAGCTCAACATCCTCTCACCTAACAGCACATTCGGGATTAGAGCTACCCTGGATCTTTTAAAACAAATGACAAAACTGTGGAACCCAGCATGTGAAAAGCAATGACAGTGACAGATCATCACACAGGGGGTGAGTGTCATGACTTTGGGGGACTAACCCAATCTCAGGTACCCTTCTCACTCCTTGTCTTGGGGTGAGCAGCTGACCACTGTCCATGCCTGAGGGCACCCGGATTGGAGGCAGTTATCATTTATTCTCTAAATCCGAAAGACAGATTTTGTTTCTTTCTATTGCTCAGCTGAACAAGTCGTTTCTCTCCTCTCTAGGCATCTGCATCAGGGTAAAGACAAGTGGGGCACTCTGTCTCTCAAATCTGCCTGTTTCTGGGTGTACCTAAATTTTCATCAGGGGTTCCTGGCGGTGGTACACAGCCAGGGGTATGCTGGTAACACCTGGCTCTCTGAAAAGAAAAATCCCTAATTGGTAGCATTCTGTGATGTAAATACTTCAGCCATGGCCAATTTCAAGGTACCACATGATGTAGCTGAACATGGAATTGGGAAGAGATGTGCACAATTGGCTCTTGCAAACCGGCTTCAGCACACCACTGAATGGCCACATATTCTGTTAACAAATTAATACACTACATAAAAAATTTGAAAATCATAGAAATGCAGAGCAGAACACAGAGAAAAAAAAGTACTAGGAGCTTCCCCATCCAAAAAAAGACAATAATTTGATATATTCCATTTCCAAAAAAAACAAAAAACAAAAAAAGAAAGAAAATTCTATGCATAGATTGCTTTTAGTGTTTAGTTTTTACATAGTTGCCATGATCATCCTGCAGTTCTATTTCCTTTATGTTGCTAACATAACATAAGCATTTTCCCATGTGAATTATAAATTTGTCCTAAACATTTTAGCAGCTGCAAAATATTCTAATGCAGAAGCATTAAGGCTGATGTTTCTTTGTTGACTTTCTGTCTGGATGATCTATCCATTGATGTAAGTGGGTAAAGTCCTCTACTATTATTGCTTGATATGATTTCTTAATTTTAATTTTAATCTTCTTAAATTTATTGAGACTTGTTTGTGTCCCAACATATGGTCCATCTTTGAGAATATTCCGTGTGCACTTGGGAAGAATGTGTATTCTAATGCAGGAGCAAACCAGTCCATCTCATGGTACATTGAGGTTGTTTCTGACTTTTGATAAAAAATGATCTTGTTTACCTTAATAAACATCCTCAAATCTCCCAGATATACTTTTGAGGAAGCAGCTGTTCTATGAGAAAGATGAAGGGAAACCTCTTATATCAATAATCACTCTAAATGTAAATGATCGAATTCAACAATCAAAAGACACAGAGTGGCTGGATGGATTAAAAAACAAGACCAAACTATATGCTGCCTCCCAGGTTAAGTTATAAACCAATATCAGAAGTATGCTGTGTATAAGAGGCACTCTTACAACAAAAGCATAGAGAAAAACTAAATGATACAGAGAGACTAAAACTAAAAATAATGGGAGAACATTAATTAATTAAGCAAACAAAACAGGGGTGGCGTTATTAATACTACAGAGTGTAGTGTTGATGGCAAAAACACTAAACAGAGAAAAGGATATTTTCTATTGCTAAAAGTACAATCCCTAGTGAATACAAATACTATAGCTTCAACACATGTAAAGCAAAAGCTTTTAAAACTATAAGGAGAATTTAGCAAAAATACAATGATAGAAGATCTTAAGGTATCACTGTTACTTTAGGATAGGATAAGTTATCAAAAATACATAAGAACAATTTGAACAAAAGAATTAGCAATATGACTCACTATCAAACTCTGAATCTTGATATAGAGCATGCATCATCCTTTTAAGGCCATAAAAAGCATTTTAATGTTCTGAAAGGTGAACTTTGTTATATGCCATAGTCTCTGTTTCTTTGTGAGGAAGGAAAGAAAGAAGGAAGGAAGGAAGGGAGGGAGGGAGGAAAGAAAGAGAGAGAGAGAGAAAGAGAGAGAGAGAGAAAGAAAGAAAGAAAGAAAGAAAAAAGGAACTCTATAGAAGAACTAGAAGGACTTACAACTAGGATATACAGGAACTCTATATATCTTGGGCTTTAAAAAAATAAAACTTTTCTAAATCCCTACTGGGTCAAGGAAAAAATTACGTAGCAGTAAATTATTTTAAAAGTAAAGAATATGAGAGCACTATATATCAGTGCTACTGGAATGGAGACAAAGTGGACCTAAGTGGTAGATATGTCACTATTTGAAAAATGAAAATAAGTGTAACCAGTAGTCAACTCAGAAAGTGCACATTTAAATAAACTTTAAAAAAGCAGGAAAGAGACAATAAAAATAAGAGCAAAAGGGGAGTGATGTCAGCATCATGGTGGCATGAGACTCTCCCTTTGTCTCTCCCCTTCAATCTATAACTAGTAAAACATCCATAACTCAATAGAGGTTCCTCTGCCCAACATGCCAGGACACGGGAGAGATCCACACATCTTTATATCTGAAGGTGGGTGGATTGGAACACACAGAGGAGTCAGAACTGGGGAAACAGCAGAGGCAGTGCCTGTGATCCTGGCCCCCCAGCTATCATGGCTGAGCCTGAAGCCCCAGGGAGCCTGATAGCAACAGGGGAGATGGCACACATGATTACAGCCTCCCTGTTGCAGTGGCACTCATGGCCACAGGAAATTGGGTAGTAGTGGTAGCAGGGCCCACGACCCCAGTCCCTCCAGCCATGGAAGTATCCACAACTATGCGCCCCCTTTCCCTGCTGCCTGTGGCATTGGCACATGCAAACCCGATAGCCCCATGACCCTGGATCCCCACTGCCATGGCAGTGGTGCCTGAAACTCAGAGGACCCTGGATGTGACAAAGGTGTCCACTGCCCTGGTGCCCCCAACAGTGATGCCAGTGACTGCAGCAACACCAGCACCAGCAGCTGCAAGGCACCAGTGACCCTGGAGGCACAAGCAGCAACGAGGACAGCACTGGTAACAACTCTGGCAGAGGCGAAAGAGGGTGGAAAGTGCCGATTCTCAAATATAGCCAGAGGCAGCTCAGGTAAGAGAAACCAAAAACTTGTGCTATCTCGTCACCTAGTGAAAAACAAAAGAAAGGCCTCTAATTACCAGCTCAGTGAATTATAATCAAAGTAAACAAAGCTTTACCTAAATAAGAAAGGTGTTTGCTACTTCAAATGCGCCGACAGAGGAACAACTCAGCAAGCACCATGAAAAACCATGGTAACAGAGTATCACAAAAAGAAAATGACAATTCTCCAGAAATCAAACTTAGAATCATGGAAGATTGTGATCTAACTGATAGAGAATTCAAAATAGCTCTCATGAAAAACTCAATGAGCTACAAGAAAACTCAGAAAGGCACTTCAATGAGCTCAGGAATAAAATTAATAAACAAAAAGAATACTTCACCAAAGAGACTGAAACTCTAAAACAGGAACCAAACAGAAATTCTGGAGCTGAAGAACTCAATAAATGAGAAGAAGAATGCATTAGAAAGCATTGGAAATAGCAGACCATATAGAAGAGAGAATTGGTAAACTTGAAGATAGAGACCTAGAAATGAATCAGGTAGAAGAGGAGAGAGAACTAAGATTTTTAAAAAAATGAAGTAACTCTACAAGAAATATCTGACTCCATTAGAAAAGGCAACATAAGGATAATAGGATCCCAGAAGGAGAGGAGAAGGAGAAGGGAGCAGAGAGCTTATTTAAACAAGTAATAGCTGAGAATTTCCCAAACCTGGGGAAGGAACTGGATATGTAAGTCCACAAAGCTAATAGAACATCTAATTATCTCAATGCAAAAACACCTTCTCCAAGACACATTACTGTAAAACTGTCCAAAGTCAATGATAAAGAAAGAATTTTAAAGGCAGTCAGGGAAAAAAGACAGTAACTTACAAAGATTCCCCATTTAGCAGATTTCTCAGCAGAAACTCTACAGGCCTGGAGAGAATGAAACGACATACTCAAAATATTGAAAAATAAAAACTGTCAGCCAAGAAAACTGTATCCAGCAAAGTTATCCTTCTCATATGAAGGAGAAATAAATGTTTTCCCAGATAAACAAAAGCTGAGGGAGTTCACCAACACTAGACCTGCCTTACAAGAAACGTTGAAAGGAGCTCTTTTACCTAAAAAGAAAAGGCAAAAGTACACAAAACTCTGAGTAAGGTGATAAATAGACAGACAGAATCAGAAAATTGTAACTCTATATCAGAATAGGTTGTTAAACACTTAATTATAGCATAAAGGTTAAAAGGAAAAAAAGCATTAAAAATAATGATAGCTACTTGAATTTGGTAACAAACACAACATAAAAAGGGATAATTTCTGAAAACAAAAACATAGAAAGGGAAGAGGAAAATGACAGAACTTGTATAGGCAAATGAAGGTAAGATGATATCAAAAGAAAAAGGACTATCTCATCTATGAGATCTTTTATACAAACCTCATGGTAACCACAAAACAAAAATCTAGAGCAGAGACACAAAATATAAAAAAGGAGGAAACTGAGAAACATATCATAGAAAACCACCAAACAAAAATGACAGACAGAAACCCAAGTAAAAAGAAACAGTGGAGATATAGAGCAACCAGAAAACAAAAGATAAAATGGCAGTATTGAACCCTCATATATCAATAATCACTCTAAATGTAAATGATTGAATTCACCAATCAAAAGACACAGAGTGGCTGGATGGATTAAAAAACAAGACCAAACTATATGCTGCCTCCAGGGGACTCATCTCAGCTCTAAAGACAAACAGGCTCAGAGTGGGTGGAAGATGATACTC
Source organism: Ceratotherium simum simum (assembly GCF_057802395.1). NCBI lineage: Eukaryota > Metazoa > Chordata > Mammalia > Perissodactyla > Rhinocerotidae > Ceratotherium > Ceratotherium simum. Next base: position 11,727,423 of record NC_141910.1, on the reverse strand, counting down.
CAAGCAAATGGCAACTAAAAGAAAGCAGGTGTAGCTATAATCACATCAGACAGAATAGACTTCAAGCCAAAAAAGGTAATAAGAGACAAAGATGGACATTATATAATGATAAAGGGGACAATCCATCAAGAAGACAGAACATTTATTAATTTATATGAACCTAACATAGTAGCACCAAAGTATATAAAGCAATTAGTAACAGACCTAAAGGGAGAAATTGACAGCAACACAATAATAGTAGAGGACTTTAACACCCCACTTACATCAATGGATAGATCATCCAGACAGAAAGTCAACAAAGAAACATCAGCCTTAAATGAAACATTAGAACAGATGAACTTAATAGATATATATAGAACATTCTATCCAAAAGCAGTAGAATACACATTCTTCCCAAGCGCACATGGAATATTCTCAAAGATGGACCATATGTTGGGACACAAACAAGTCTCAGTAAATTTAAGAAGATTGAAATCATATCAAGCATCTTTTCCAACCATAATGGTGTAAAACTAGAAATCAACTACATGAAGAAAGCTAGAAAAATCACAAATATGTGAAGACTAAACAACATGCCACTGAACAACTACTGGGTCAATGAAGAAATCAAAAGAGAAATAAAAAAACACCTGAAGACAAGTGAAAATGAAAATATGATATACCAAAATCTATGGGATGCAGCAAAAGCAATACTAAGAGGAAAGTTTATAGCAATACAGTCTTACCTCAAGAAACAAGAAAAATCTCAAATAAACAATCTAACTTTACATCTAAAGGAGGTAGAAAAAGAAGAATAAAGCCAAAAGTCAGTACAAGGAAGAAAATAATAAAAATTAAAGTGGAGATAAATGAAATAGAGACTAAAAAGACAATAGAAACTAAGAGCTGGTTCTTTAAAAGATAAACAAAATTGACAAACCTTATCTAGACTCACTAAGAAAAAGAGAAAGAAGGCTCAAGCAAATAAAATCAGAAACAAAAGAGGAGAAGTTACAATGGGATATCACAGAAATACAAAGGGACTTCGTATTTTAAGAAACTACTATGAACAGCTATACACCAACAAATTGGACAACCTAGAAGAAATGAAAGAATTCTTAGAATCATACGACCTTCCAAGACTAATTCATGAAGAAATAGAAAATCTGAATAGAGGGATCACTAGTAAAGAGACTGAAACAATAATCAAAAACCTCCCCAAAAACAAAAGTTCAGGACCAGACAGCTTCACTGGTGAATTATACCAGACATTAAAAAAAAAAAAAATTTAATACCTATCTTTCTCAAACTCTTCCAAAAAATGGAAGAGCAGAGAATGCTTCCTAACTCATTTTAGGAAGCAACATCACCCTTATGCCAAAACAAGACAAATACAACACAAAGTAAGGAAATTACAGATCAATACCTCTGATGAACATAGATGCAAAAATCTTCAACAAAATATCAGCAAACCAAATACAACAACACATTAAAAGGATCATACACCATGATCAAGTAGGATTTATTCCAAGGATGTAAGAGTGGTTCAACATCTGCAAATTAACCAATGTGATACACCACATTAACAAAATGAAGGATGTAAATCTTATGATCATCTCAATAGATGAAGAAAAAGCATTTGACAAGATTCAACATCCATTTGTGATAAAAACTCTCAATAAAATGAATATAGAAGGAATGTACCTCAACAAAACAAAGGCTGTGTATGACAACCCACAGCTAACATCATACTCAATGGTGAAAAACTAAAAGCCATCCCTCTAAGATCAGGAACAAGAGAAGGATGCCCACTCTTGCCACACTTATTTAACATAGTATTGGAACTCCTAGACAGAGCAGTTAGGCAAGAAAAAGAAGTAAAAGGCATCCAAATTGGAAAGGAAGAAGTAAAACTGCCACTATTTGTGAAGGACGTGGTTTTATATACAGAAAACTCTAAAGAGTCCACCAAAAAAAAAAAAAACTATTAGAAATAATAAACAAATATAGCAAAGTTTTAGGATATAAAATCAGTATACAATTGCATCTGTGTTGCATTTCTATACATTCTCTTTCTCCGCAGAAAGAGAAACTAAGAAAACAATCCCATTTACAATTGCAATGAAAAGAATAAAATACCTAGGAATAAATTTAACCAAGGAATTAAAAGCCCTGTACATTGAAAACTACAAGACATTGTTGAAAGAAATTGAAGAAGACACAAAGAAATGGAAAGATATTCTGTGCTCACGGATTGGAAGAATTAACATAGTTAAAATGTCCATACTACCTAAAGCAATCTACAGATTCAATGCAATCCCTATCAAAATTCCAATGACGTTTTTCACAGAAATAGAACAAAAAATCCTAAAATTTATATGGAACCACAAAAGACCCCAAATAGCCAAAGCAATCCTGAGAATAAAGAACAAAATTGGAGGAATCACACTCCCTGATTTTAAATTATACTACAAAGCTATAGTAATCAAAACAGCATGGTATTGGCAAGAAAAACCAGACACAGAGATCAAAAGAACAGAACTGAGAGTGCAGAAATAAACCCACACATATATAGACAACTAATTTTAGACAAAGGAGCCGAGAACATACAAAGGAGAAAGGAAAGTCACTTCAAGAAACGGTGTTGGGAAAACTGGACAGTCACGTGCAAAAGAATCAAAGTGGACCACTATCTTACACCATACACAAAAATTAACTCAAAATGGATTAAAGACTTCAATGTAAGACTCGAAACCATAAAACTTCTAGAAGAAAACATAGGCAGTACGCTCTTTGACATTGTTCTTAGCAGCATATTTTCAAATACCATGTCTGACCAGGCAAGGGAAACAATAGAAAAGATAAACAAATGAGACTACATCAAACTAAAAAGCCTCTGCACAGTAAAGGAAACCATCAACAAAATGAAAAGACAACCTACCAAATGGGAGAAGATATTTGCAAATCACATATCCAATAAGAGGTTAATATCCAAAATATGGAAAGAACTCGTACAACTCAATGACAAAAAAACAAACAACCTGATTAAAAAATGGGCAGAGGATCTGAATGGGCATTTTTCCAAAGAAGACACACAAATGGCCAACAGGCAATGAAAAGATGTTCAACATCACTAATTATTAGGGAAATGAACATCAAAACCACAATGAGATTTTACCTCATGCCCGTTAGAATGGCTATTACCAAAAAGACAAGAAATAAGAAGTGTTGCAGATGATGTGGAGAGAAGGGAACCCTCATACACTGCTGGGAATGTAAGCTAGTGCAGCCACTATGGAAAATAATATGGAGTTTCCTTAAAAAATTAAGAATAGTACTACCATATCATCCAGCTATTCCACTTCTGAGTATTTATCTGAAGAATACGAAAACACGAATTGAAAAAGATAAACGCACTCCTATGTTCATTGCAGCATTACTTACATTAGCCAAGATATGGGAATAACCTAAATGCCCACTAATGGATGAACGGATAAAGAAGATTTGGTATATATACACAATGGAATACTACCTACCTGTAAAAAAAAGATGAAATCTTGCCGTTTGTGACAACATAGGGGGACCTTGAGGGTATTATGCTAACTGAAATAAGTCAGATGGAGAAAGATAGATAACATATGATTTCACTTATATATGGAATATAAGACAAACAAACAAATGAAACAGAACAAAAACAAACACACAGATACAGAGAACAGATTGGTGGTTACCAGAGGGGAAGTGGGGTGGGGGCGGAGGGTCAATTGTATGTTGATAGATGGAAACTAGATTTTGGTGGTGAGCACACTGTAGTGTATACAGAAGTTGAATTATAATGCTGTACACATGAGGCTTCTCAATTAAAAAAAAAAAGACCAAAATTTAATAAACGAAAGGCAGAATGGAAAAATAATCTCTTTTGGCAAGTATTTTGGAATAAAAATAAAGGAAACAGAAATTAAAAAAAATTAAAAGATAGTGTATAATTGTGTTATTAAATTAAAAGTCACTATGAAATAGATATTTTTTCTTCAAAATATAAATTTAGTTGAAAAAGCAGAAATACTAAAAGTAGCAGTGATAGAATTAACAATGTATTGTAGAGTTCTTCCCATAAAGGGCTTTAGGGCTAGCTGGTTTTATGGATGAGTTCCTTTGCTAATTCCAATCAAAAGATAGAATTACAATGATTTGCATCCATAGGGTACATTAAAAAATGTTTTTCTTAACAGATGCTAACATATTTTAGTAAAACTCTTTATCAAACTAAGAACAGAAAGATGCTTCTTAAAATAATAAAATGTATGATTATTGAGAAACAAACTTTTCAACACAGTTTCCAATATTAAACTTAATTGTGAAACCAATAACGAAAACTCTACTTAATGATAAAGTTTTGGAGGCATTCCCAGAAAAGTAAGAAATTCAAAGTCATTGTTATTTAATGCTGTGAAAGTTCTGGTCACTATAATACAGCATGAAGCAGAAATAAGAGGCATAACCATTCGAAAGATGAAGACAAATATTACTTACAGATGATATGATTGTATTCCTTGAAAAAAAATCAGCTTAAACACTATTAGAATCAATAAAGTGGCTAGATAAAAGATACGCTCATAAAAACAAATTACTTGGCTATGTTATTAGTTGTAAAATATAAAAGGAGTCATTTCAAAATTTGGATGTAATACTCCAGTTTAAGCCCAATATAGTTAATTCCTTCTCCTTCTAGAATAGTCCGTGAAATTGTGAAAGAAATGTAAAAATTGATTTCAGCTTTGGAAATGAGTACAAAGTGTCATTCATCAGCCAGAGCAAATTTCTTCAGGATCCTGAGCAGCTGAGACCTGACTGAGGAAGCTTCTCCATCCAGCCAGATGGAGAAAGAAAAACCCACTTGGGAAAACAAGTGTAAGGAAGCGCCCCAGTGCAGAAGGCTACGGGGTGGAGCTGAGGAAGGGCTTCAGGGAATGGGCGAGGCTAGACCGGGAACCTGCTAGAGTGGGAACCTGCTTCCAGCTTTGGAATGTCTACTGGTATCACGGTAAGAAACTGCCAAATCAGGGGCCAGGGCCCAGCTGCCCACTGGCATGAACTGCTGAGGGCACAAACCCTAATGACCAGAGAAGGAGGGCAGGGCTCTGAATATCTCTGGGCTGCCCCCCTACAGTGGGGGCTGAGCAGCTGGGAAGAGGAAGAAGACAGCAAACTCATGCTTACTTCTCCTCCTTTCATCTGCGATTGAAAGATTTGAGGAGGGACCCCCTACAACTCTGAATCCATCTTCACTCCCCACACTGGGCTGCACTTTATAAGGACGAGCAAAAAGAGAAAATGATTGGACACTTGGCAGAACCGACAATGGGAACCAATCTGGGTGAGAAAGAAATGTCTCTCTGTGAAAGATCTTACTTCAAGAAACAGGTGGAAATTCCAGGTAATCCATTATGTGTTTTTAAAACAAGATTTGAGAGGCTGTTGCATCTATGAAAAGGGCAGGAAATACTTATTTCAAAGGAAAACATGATTACAGAATTTAAAATGCAACGGAAGTAGTGAGGAGCAGATAATCTCTCGATCTTACAATTTCATAAGAAACGCTTGGGAATTCACCCAGAAGCCAGAAAAAAGATGAAAGAAATGACCAAGATTAGTAAAATAGTAAGGGACATGAGAATAGACTGAGGGAAACAATATATGCATAGCATTAACTCTGAAAAGGAGAGCAGAACAGAGGGCAGGCAATTAAAAAAATTTTTGAAGAAAATTTCTCTGACCTAGAAATCTGATTTTAGATTACAAGGTGTCAGCAACGATAGAAAAACACAATACAAATCTCTAAATATACATACATTCTGGTGTATCTTTTTTATATAAACAATAAAGGAAAGTCTTAAATGCAGGCAGGCGGAAATCACAAATTATCTAAAAAGGAAAAAATCGTATGGCATCAGATTTCTTCACAAAACTAAATGCCAGAAGACCACAGAACAATGTCTAAAGAATTTAGATAGAAAACGATTGTGGTCTAAGGACTCTACAATTAGCCAAACTATTTTCCAGGGGCTAAAATATTCACTTTTGTTTCACCTTTTAATTCTCCAGTGATTTTTTCCAAGTGATAATATTTTTATTCTAGAAGTAGATGCCTTAAAAATTTCACATTACTGAATTTTAAAATGCAGTGCAGGTAATAATTTATATTCCGTTTGAAGAAACTTAAATTGCAGATAAGCAAAAATAAATATTTTAAATGACCTGTAATCCCACTTCCAAGATAATAAAAACATCGAGCATTAAACTTTGCTTTATGTCTTTCCAGACATTTTCCCTATAAATTGTAAGTACAAGTATACACTTTACAAAACACACAAATGGTATTATACTATACATATTACTTCGAACCCTGTTTTATTTACTCATGAGAACAATGTGAATACATTTTCATGTTAATTATCATGCTTGTCCAACATTATTTTTAACGACTGCATAGTTTCTCTTTGTGTGGATGATCCACATTGATTTAATCAGTCTGCTATGTTTGAGCGTTTGTTTCTAATTTTACAACCTTATAAACTGTGCTGATATCAATATCTTGCACATACATTCTTCTCTTATGACTTCCTAAGAATATAATTGCTGATCCAAATCAAGTGTACATTTAAAAACTTTGATAGATATTGCCAAACTATCCACCTGAAAACAGCAGCCACCCTCCCCATAACCTTGTTGATACCTAGCATTTTCATTAAGTTTAACCTGAGCCAGTCAAATAAAGAGAAAATTGTATCCATTATTGTAATATAGTTTTTCATATTCTTTTATGAGCTGTTAGGTTTTTGATCCTTGCCTTATTCTTATTGATTAGTTAAAGCTCTTTTATGTTAATGATATTAACAGTTTATCTCAGACATTGCATTTTTTCCCCTGAATTTGTCATTTGCTGAACTTCCTCATGGAGCTTCCTGATAACACAGAGTTTAACAAATACGTCTATATCTGCATCTAGATCTATGTCTCTATTCAAACCAGCAATCTCTTTCATTTTGGTTTTGCCTTGGGTGTTATGCTTCAAAAGCCTCTCATCCATCTCAACTTATTTGGAATTTATATTGGTTTTAAGTTGTGAGAAATACAGTTTTATGATTAACTCAGTTTCCCCAGAACATTTTTTATGGATAATATTTCTGTGGGTATGTTAACAGGAGTTAATCAAAACAAGGACCCTGTGATCAAATATGTTTGGGAAACACAAGATTTAAGCAAAACCATCGGGTTTCTTTACTGCAAAACTTATCAGAGTGGAGCCTATTCATTGCAATATAATTTGAAATAGCGAAACACTAAGAGCAGTCCAAATATACAGCCATATCATGCCAGATAAATAAACTGTGTTTTTTTCCATGCAAAGGAATAGTATGCAGTTGTAAAGAAAAAAATGAGAATTTCCTGATGGGAAAGGATATCAGAGATAAATTGTTAATGGAAAAAGCAAGAATAGGGTGTATTATATATATTATATTTTGTATTAAGAAAGGTGACCATAAGAATATATGTTCAAATTCTTTTAGATAAGCATAAAGAAACTTTGGAAAGGAAGAAACTAAGAATAGTGGTTAGAAGGAGAAATCTTTTCCTGATTATCCCTTTATACTTCCTGGTTTTTAAACCACGTGAATATATCACTTATAAAAATAAATTAAAAAAATTTTAAATGGAAAGCATCTCAGAGGCTTCAATATGCTAATATATTTTGTGACTCTCCAAGTTGGAAGTAATGGTGTGTTATGCAGTTACCTGTAAACTTATTTCAGCACAGAATCCTATAAAATTTGGGGTTATCAGATTTCCAAAACAATTTATGGAATAATCCTTATAGATTTGGCATGCTATCTGTAGCACATACTAAATACAAAATTTTATAGTCTTGGGTTTCTGTGTGTGTGTGTATGATTTCCATTCTGTTTTTTATTGACCAATTCTATCCCCAGTACTGAGTGTTTTAATATCTGGAAGAGTAAGTCACTTGTTACCATTCTTTTTCATTATTTTGCTGGTATCAAAATCAATTCTTCTGGTTCAATCTTTTCCTGAACTATTCTTATCCATTTGTTCTTTCAGGTTATTTTGTTTATCAACCACGTAAACACACTCGTGGGAAGAGTTTGAGAAGAACTTACAGCTTCATGGAATTACTTCAAGATCGAAGGGAGACTGTTTGCTTTATACCCTTAGATACTTTCTAGGTTTTGAATCATACGAAAAAAATTTCTCAAATATTCTCTTATGCCATTCAGTAAAGTCTAAAATAGCAGGATGTTTTTCATTTTCTTCATACAATTCCTGACTATTTCTTAATTATTCTAAGTGTTTTTATGTTGTTCCTGTTGTAAAGGAGGTCTGTCATTCATTTCATTTTCTCAAGGATTATTGCTGATATAAGCTACTTTCTTTCTTTACTAGATATTACATTTTAAGGAATTTATTTTTGACATTTATTAAGACAAATATATGATGCTTCCCTTTGACCAATCAATTTGATGAAACATAATAACAGATTTCCTGATAACAGACTAACTCTATTTGTCAGAAAAAGTCATGCTCAAAACCAAAGCATTACTATTTTAATATAATTTGGACTCGTTTAATCAGGATGTTTGCATCTATATTTGTAAATGGAATTGGCCTGAAGGTTTGTTTTTAGAGCTCTCTTTGTCAGCTTTTTTTTTGGGTGAGGAAGATCAGCCCCGAGCTAACATCCGATGCCAAGCCTCTTCTTTGTGCCTATGCTAAGCCTCTTCTTTTTGCCTAGGAAGATTGGCCCTGGGCTAACATCCATGCCCATCCTCCTCTACTTTATATGGGACGCTGCCACAGCATGGCTTGACAAGCGGTGCGTCGGTGCGCACCTGGGATCCGAACATGTGAACCCTCAGGCTGCCGAAGTGGAGCGCGTGCACTTAACCACTACGCCACCCGGCCAGCCCCTCTCTGTCAGCTTTTTACATTTAGGTCATACCAAATGTGTATAATAAATTTGCAAGTTCTCCATATGCTTCTGAACTCTTGAAGAGCTTATAGGGTATTTGAAAGAATGTCTCTGCACAAATTTTGATCCCAGTGCCTTCTATAAATGTAATCCTTGAACAGTGTTTTCAATCCTGCTTCCTGAAGCTGCATCAATTTAATTGATTATTAAATTGACATTGAGTATATCAATTTGATTATTTACAGTTTCGTAGAAAATTCATCCATTTTATCTTACTGTCAGTTATGCTGTCTGGTCTGTTTGTGCTTCCTCTTTCTCAGTCTAAGGCAGCTGCCTCTGGAACTTGACCGAGGCAGCCCACAGGAATCCCAAATTGGGTGGTCCCCTCTTTCTCAGGCTTGCACTTTCACCTCCTAAGTAGGGGTTGCTAGCATGTGTTGTCCATGACAGCCCTTGGTGGCTGCCTCCTCGTTGGCTCTCTCTGAACAATATCTACCAGAAACATAGTGAAATTTCTGGCATTTGTGTGGCAACTTTCCTAGGTTCTGCATTCATGTAGGTTTTTCTTTCTTACTTTCTTCTTTTCTTTACTTTGTTCTTTCTCATTTCTTTCTGGAAGTCAGTGTTAAGGGCTTGTTTTTATGCTACCATTTTTTCCTGAAGTGTCAATGCACTTTTCATTCTTGATATAACGGCTTTTCATCAACAGCAGTGACAATACTAAGGGCCCTGGGCTATATTTATAAATGTAGCAGGGGTCAGGGGAGGAGATTAATCACAACAGCCAGCATAAACAATCCGTCCTGGAAACGCAAGTATGCTGACACCCCTTTGGCCGAGGCCTAGAGCAGCTTGGCAAAGGATCCACACTTCTTTTTTTTTGTTATTTGTAAAATAATCAAGAAAGTGGAAAATTTGAGAAGTAATGCTGCAGGTACATTTTCTATATCTTCTTTTTCCCTCTTGCTCTCTATCAATTAATTGATTTTCAATTTTCATTATTATTAATGAAAGTAAAGAATACATATAAATATAAAACTTTCAGCTAATTTCTGATAATGAGTCATAACGTACAAAAGATGAAATGTTGTAAGTCATGACAATGGTATATTTTTATAGTCTTTGTTACAACTAGTACTTATAGAGAATTATATTAGAGTTAATATGTCTACATCCATGTATACTTCCACAAAATTCTCCAGGTAATTAGAGTCATGAATGATGCTGTTTTCTGGCATAACCTCCTTTCTCAGTGCTATTGGTAATATTTGGAATTCAGAATAGGAATGTCTTACTTCTTGCTAAAACTCTACCACAAAGTTATGTACATAGAAGTTTAATTAACAGAAATGACATATGACCAATATTAATAAATGATTCAGGGAAGCGGAAATTCCCCAGGCTGTCTAAATCTCTTTCTTTTGGATGTCTTTCTCATTTTTCATCCTCGTTACAGACTTTTTCTTGGTCTTGGTGTTGGCTTGTTCATTTTCCTTGTCCTCAGGGGTGTTGCCCTAGAACCTTCCAGAACCACTGCAACCTGACAGCCTGTAGAGCATCCTCAAGAGTGGGCTTGGCTCCAAGTAGCTTTGAAAGCTACTGCACACTGCTCCTAGTTTTCATAGAACAGGGTGGTCGATGTATTTTGCAAAGTCAAATGTTTCTTCTTTATACTTTCATCTTCCTTTCACTGTGCCTTTTTCTTCACCAGGAAGAGTCACATTTGGTGACCCATGAAATCTTTCTTCCTCACCAGTCAAGCAATTCCACCTTTATAGGACTTCCTGGGTGGTGTCACAGTTTTGTTAGAGCAGCCATGGCTCAGCTGCTAGGTTGCTAATTATGACAGGACTCAATTACAAATTGTGATAATATTGTATTAATAAAGAGCCAAAGTCCCCACTTTCATGAATATTATAATGTAGCATAATTTTCTATAACTTGAGATTTTAAACATAAATAGGGGATGGCAGAGGATACTGATCCAGTGCCCCCAGGAATCTAGGGATGTAGCTTGAAGCAGCCCACTTTGAAGTTCAGTGTTTTATCTTACTGGTCAGTTAAGAGAAGCCACTAGAGTAATCAATTTTCAAAGGAGGGGATTAGTTAACAAAATCATTATATATATATACATATATGTGTATATATATTCACATCAAGTTGTAGAAACATGTTTAATGACATAGGAAATTGTTTATGATATGGTAAACGAAATAAGCAGATTATAAGATATACATACAAATGGCTCTTAAATTATGAAAAGATGTCCAACCCTATCCTAATAAGAGAAATGCACATTTTAACTACAATGAGATATCATTTTCCCCCATCAGATGGGCAATAATCTGAAAGCTTGACTCTACCAGTGAGGCTGTGGAGAAGCAGGGACTCTCACACATTGCTGGTGGGAATACACATCAGTACAATCCCACATGGAGGGCAAACATCGAAATTAAAATGGCATATATCTTTGATTCAACAATTCTACTTTTGGGATTTATATGCTACAGATATCCTTCCATGATATATGTAAAGTTTATTTATGGCAGCACTCTGTAATTGCAAAAGGCTGGAGACAATCCAAAGTCCATCAAAAGTGACTGGTTAAATAATATTGTACATTCACAATACGGAATACTGTGTAGCTAAGGAAAAGAATAGAAAATTTCTCAATGGATTGATATGAAAATATCTCCAAGACATGTTAAGTTTAAAAAAACCGGGTACAGAACAATGTGTATAATAAACTATGTTTTATGTTACAAAGAGGGAAACAATCTTTATTTGTGTTGACTTGTATATATATGTCACTTCAAAAGAAACTAGAAACAGTATCTCCCTAGGGATGGACTCAAAGACTGGAAGGATATTCATTCAAATGTTAGAGCCTTTCGTAGGTGGTGGGAATATGGGTGATTAAAGAAATTATAGGAATTTTCACTATACTCCATAATATATATTCATATTTTTAAATGCAAAATAAAGCTTTAAATGACTTTCTAGAAGATGAACCAAGACTATCTGAAATATTTGGTAGCCCAGAGGTATATGGTTAACATTTGTCACCTTTCTCCAGGAGCAAGCATTTGTCCTAAACCCCCTTAGACCACTTGGGAAAATTCCAGGTGGGCTGAAGCATAAGAGTCAGCAAGGAAAAATGCAAGAGGTCAAGTAAACTTGAGAACGGAGTAGGGCACATCCACACCTGGGTTTATTCACAGGTGAGTGCTTATGAATAATGTCATCCCAGCAAAGCCCCACAGCTCGGAAGATAATTTCTTATGGAGGAACTTTTGGAGTTATCCCAATGAAAGCAGTTTCTTGAGAGCCTGTAAAAGTAAAAACCTTTAAATAGTGTTTAATTTTAAGTTAAAAAAAGAAACATATATTCCAGAAAATGCATAAATCAATTACCTGGAATTCTGAGTAATTTTTAAGCAAACACTCATGCTACTACCATTGAGCTCAAGAAACAGGATAATGCCATCCCCTCAGAAGCACCTCTAAGTGTCCCGTCTTCACTTGATCTTAGCCAAAAGGTTGAGAAGTGAGTAATCTTGATCACACCCTTTTCGTGTCTCATGAGAGATAATCCTGGTCTTCACTTCCATGGTGACTACTTCCTTGCTTGCATGTATAGTTTTGCCACCTATTTATGTACTAAAAATGTACTTTCATTTTGCTTGTTCTAAAACTTTGTTTATAAGAGCATCTATGTCGCATGGAGCTACATTTTGTTCATTCTGTTAGCTGTATAATACTCCATTACGTGCTTGTACCACAATTGTTTATCCATCCTACTGATGATGGACATTTGAAATATCTCCAGTTTGGAGCGTTAGGAACAATGCTGATATGAACATTATGCTAGATGTATTTGGGTGCAGACATGCATGAGATTTTCTAGGGTGATTACACCTGAGTGAAATTGTGGGGTTATAGGATATGAATAGGTTCTTCTTTTCTAGACACTACAAAATATTTTCCAATGTGGTTTTATCAATGCATACTTATTCTAGCAGTCTACAAAGGTTCTCCTTGTTCCACATCTTCGCCAAAAGTTCTGAATGCTCAGTCTAGTCAGACTTCTTAATATTTGCTAGTCTAATGGATGTGCAGTAAAGTCTCATTATGGTTTGAATTTGCATTTCACTGACGAATGAAGTTGTGTGCCTCATACATTAATTGGTCATTTGGATATTTCCTCTTGTGAAGCACATGTTCAAAACTTTTGCCTATTCTTTTATTGGATTACCTTTTTTAACAGTGCTTATTTAATCCATGTATTAATAAAGAATCTGAACGATGAAAGATTGGGGTTGGAGCTTCACCACGCAGCCAGAAGGCAAACACAGTAATGTAAGATTTTTCACAAAACCTTTTTATGTAATTAGCTGGCACAAATTAGTCATCAGATGAATTGGGCCTGAGCATCTGCCCACCACACTATCTGCTGCCAGTCATCTGCCATGCACCCAGATCAATGAATGATGCTAACGACAGTAGTTAACACTTACCAGACTCTTACCACGTGCACAGCACCCAGCTAAGCATGTATCTTACTGACATCTCTCAATACCTCTGCGTGGAATGTACATTAGCCTTCGAGGCTTAAATAACTTGCCCATTATGACTCAACTAGACAGGATGTGGCTGGAGATGATCCCTCATCTAGCTCCGGAGTTCATGTTCTTATCCTGATTATTATACTGCCTCAAAATAGCTTCCTTCTGGTTTCAAATTTAGGATTATTATGTACTGTGGAAATGGCAATCAATTCTAGCTGAAGAGAATATAATTAAGTACTCAGTTTAGAGCTGGTAAAGTTTAAGTTCCCTAAAAATATGTCGTCATGCATTATGAAGAATACTGACAAAAAGAAAATAGGTTTACATAAAGCTTACTCTGCCCTTAATGTTTGCACCACAGCTGATATGGGAGTGGCAAATACAGACTCTCTGAACTTACTATTGCATCCATAAGCATTCTATACATCTTGAATAGATGAAAGTAGATGCTCTGATCCAGACTTATTTTTTAGGTTAGAATCATGAAATAAACAATGATGGCAAACCTAACCATGCATCCAGTAGCAGCCACCCTAAATTCCCAAAACAAGGAGATACGACAACCCAACTCATTGTGTCGAGTTGCAGAGGGGTTTTCTAGTCATTAATAAGCAGCAAAGTGTTAATAAAACAGCAAAATGTTCAAAAGTAAAACACCAAACACCACTGTTTCTTAGACAAGACCCCAGAGATTGATGGGAAAATAAACCTTTATTTCCAAGTTAAACTTTGAATTTGTTGGAAGATAAAAGAACTGTGAGTATTTTGAAACAGAAGTTGTAGAAAGAAGATCAGACTTTGAAAAGATCACAGAGTTAAGAACTGAGCTGCAGTCCGTGAAGTCAAGGCAGTTTCTGCAGCAGTTTACATAATGAGCTTTAGTTTAGAGGATGTTTGTTTTTTTTTTTTCCCTTTTGAGGGAAACTTCTGGCTTAAACATGTTCACGGGTCCTGTACGGCTTGTAAGGCTATGTTCTTTCTCCCGCCAAGATCCTGCTCAGGCTTGTAGTTTCATTTGAAAGAATAATTTTCAATGTCTCCTTCTAGGCTGAACATTAATCCCTCCACTGCTTGATCGATTAAATCCCACAGTCTGCGTCTGGAAGGCGAAGTCTGAGCTTTATGTATTGCTTTCTGGCAAGCCACATTTCCATGCTTCACGGAACAGATGCAGCAGTATCACTGTGTGGAACAGGCTTTTGGATCCTCAGATCTTGGGGCCTGACAGGTACAGTGTCTCATTTTACCATTTAACAAGTTTAAAGGCCTATAACGATTATACTGCTATCTGATGGATTTGCTTCAATAACAATGTCTTACGTCTTGTATGGCTTTTAATAGCTTATAAGGCAAGGGTACATTATCTTGTTTGCTCTTTACAACAGTTGTTTATGGAAGCAGTGTTTTATCATTTTCTTTTTTTTTTCTTGGTGAGGAAGATTGGCACTGAGCATATCTGTTGCCAATCTTTCCTCTTTTTGCTGAGGAAGATTGGCCCTGAGCTAACATCTGTGCCCATCCTCCTCTGTTTTGCATGTGGGATGCCACCACAGCATGGCTTGATGAGCAGTGCATAGGTCCGCACCTGGGATCTGAAGATGTGAACCCCGGGCCACCAAAGCAGGATGTGCGAACTTAACCACTATGCCACGGGGCCAGCCCTTATCGTTTTCCATCTTAACAACAAGGAGAGACTGTGATTCTTGCCCAGAGTTACATAGCTAGTAACTGGCAATCTTGTCATTAAAACCCAGATCTTCTGATTCTAACACGTGTTCTTTTACGATTCTCATAATAAACTCAAGACTGGAGAATTATAGGGGACTTTCAAAAGGACCCACATTATCAAAGTGTTCTGAGTCCAGAAAACTGATGGGAATATAAATGTCACATCGATGCTCTGTTGAGCAGAACAAAACAAAGAATAAGCCATTTCATTGTTGCCTTTAGGATAGGAAATCTTGGAGAAAATTGCCAAAATAGAGTTGAAAAACCCTAAATGTGATCAGTCAGGCCCCTGGAAGATAAGCAGGCCTGCCCCGTAGATCTGTAATTCATAAGGTCTCAGTGCACTGGCCTTGCCTTCCCATGAATTTCATATATGCATGTCTTATTTTTCCAACTGCAAAATCCTGGAAGGTAGGTGTTTTGGTTTGGTTTTCCCCAGAGGCAGATCCTGAGATAAAGGTTCAAGTGCAAGAGACTTATTTGAGAGGAGAAAGAAACACCAGTAGGGAGTGTGGCGGTGGTACAGGGAAGGGAAGGTGGCCACCAAAGGGTGTGTCATCGAGCCACTGGCCGCCAGGGTGACTGAAGCTTAATCCCAAAAGGAGACCCTGGACACTGTATAAAACAGATGCCTCAGAGACATTCCGCTTGAGGGGTGAGGGAGCTGGGGTGTTCATACGCCATCTCCCATCAGTGGTTGTTGAGAGCTGCTGGGAGTGGGGGTAATTCCCCCACCCTCCAACATGCTGTGCAACAGGACCCAGTGGCATTCTGTAGCTTAGGAAAAAGTTACCAGGCAAAGAAATGCAGACACTGGCAGGGCAAAGTGGCTGGTAAAAGGCAGGAGGGATATGGAAGGGCACCCAAATGGTGTGCTATAACAGAATCCAGGTCTTAAGTTTTCAAAATTTTCATTCAAAGCCCAGAATAGCATTTGGGACATAATTGTCCCCTGATAATTATAGACACATCAACCAGATATCAGAGCGGTTGTGAGGAATGCTTACAGATACACGTTAAATCCTAACCAATGAAAGAACGTGGAAAGAAAGAATGGAGAAGAAAGAGCAAAGAAGGCACCCGGCAGTCGTGTCTACTCACACTTTATCGTAAATCTCGTTGGGATGTTCTGGCCATTTGATCATGCACACCACTCTGTTGGGCATGGTCTCCGTGGTGGAGTAGTAGCCCTGGGGGAAGGCCAGCAGGAGAGCCAGGACCCAGATGACACAGATGACCACCTTGGTGGCAGTGGCCGACAGCCGGGGCTGGAGGGGATGGATGATGGCCATGTACCTGGAGCAGAGAAGAAAGGACGAAGTTCCTATTTGGTCACCAAAAGCTGCATTAGCAATTACGCCTTGTTCCTGCCAATGAAAAATTCTCAGAAACCTTTTGACTCCTGGTGATTTTTACTATTTTCTGATCCTTTTCTCATATTCTATCCTTAAGCTTTATGACTCTTATGACATAAAATGCTAAAATCTATAAGAAAAGTCAGCCAGATTTTAGTATTTTAGAACCCATCTAGCAATAGCCCAGGAGAGAAGTTTCCATCATTGGAACGCTCATGCTACGGACATGATGCCCCAACAGGCGATTAGAAAAACACGAGCAATGTTGTAAATTTATTCCACATAAAGACTGTCTTTATCCTTTTTGGATTACAGAATAATGGTGATAGAAATACTAGTTTTTAAAGTCCTCATATGGCAATTTAAAAAGGCTAGCAATCCTACATGGTTCCATACAATTTGAGGAGAACGTGTATGTATGAAAAAGCAGTGACCTAAACCCAGCAAAAAACAACAGCTCCTGGAGAAATCTTTATCAATTCTTTGAATATCTAGAAGTCAGTGTGTGGCTAACAACACACGCTTCGTGAGAAGAAAGACAGTCTCCACCTGCTGAGACAGACACACTCGAGCATATCAAAGGGGGGCAGGCACGAAACCTGGTTGCCGGAAGCGGGAAGGAAAGTGAATGATGACTTCAGGCCTGGAGCCATTCCTCCTCCTCGCCTGGGATCGAGCACTGAACGGAATCATCTGAATGACTGTGTCCACATGTTTAAATTTATGTGCAGCCTCTGAGATGCAGCAGAGATTTTAGGAAGAATAAATATTCCAATCAGCATTTCATATCAATTATAATCACATCAATTTTGCCTCCTCCATTTTAAAAGTCATCTCCCTTTGTGTATTTTTCTTGCGAAGTTTATGGATCCATCCCTTAAAATATGCTTTTTTTTTTTCAGAGTAGGAATTATGTCTTATACCACCTTTGGGATTTAAATATTATCTGACAAAACCTCAGAATCACACAGTTGATCCTCTGACATGCAGGTATTTCTGGCTTCCATGAGACAGAATGGTCAATGGAGACTTCAGAAATGAGCAGACAAATAGCACAGCTGTCAGCTGGCTTCACATAATTCCTTCTCTACATTCTTTGGACTCCTAGGATCTCTAGGCCAGAACTGGGGCCAGGGTTACAAGTAAAGCAATTTCATTCAGTAAGCGTTCTACAAATTTGCACTGGGCACCTGCTGCGCTCAGAGCACAGTGTTTCCTTCTGGGCTCTGAGTTTCTAATTTCTCCAGGGAGAAAAGGCACATAAATAAGCAGCCACAAAGCACGACCGTAGGATGTGTGACCTCAAGTGGTAAGCTTATAAAAATACTGTAGAGCCTTAGGGAGGCTGCAGAGGTAAGCAAGGCTTGAAATGACAGGCGGACTACTGGAGGGGCTTAAAGAGTATGCTTAGCTGGATTTGGGGTGAGCCTGCTGAGCATCTAGCTTGAAGGGCAGGAAGTGTTCAGAGCCTTCCTTGTTCTCCGAGATATGATTAGATCTGACTCCCTTTCCCGGAAGCTTGATGGCTCAGTTTTCACGAAGGCTTCTTTGAGCGTCCTTTTATCATCCTAAACTTTAGAATATCTTTCTTCACAGTTTCTTACCAGGGACCTACGCTTTCTTCTCTGGTCTCTAAGAGTGATGCCACGGAAGGTGTTCAGTGTATGGAGGCTGGATATTAAGATGCCTCAGGTCAGCCTTTACATATATGATAAGAAGTGATGATAATCCCCAGGAAGGAAACTCCCAGAATCTTTTCCTTCTGCATCTTTGAGAAAGTGGGTAGGTGGTCTTGAAGTCAGGAGAGAGTGGAATTAGGAAGAGACTTGGAAGAGATTCTTCGTGGGGGTGAGTAGTAATCTATAAATCTTTGGGCAAGTTTCCCCAGCTGAGTTGGTGTCTACAAAGCCTATCACTCAACTGCTGTCTACAGAGCACCAAAATGGCAAAGACAACTCTCAAGAGGCTGTGAAGCAGGCATTGTCTGTCTTCTTTAGGTTACCCCCAGGGGCCATAGCTACTTCTAAGGGAGGCCCAGTACACTACAGACCTGATGACCTTCCATCCCTGGGTGGTCTCCTGAAAAGAACCCTGAGAAGTCTTCATTTCTCTCCTGGATCTGCCTCTTTCTTGCTGCCTGAAGGTGATGAAGTGTTGGTTTCCTCTTCAGTTATGGGGTGGTGGTGGGTGGGGAACCCAGAATCAGAGCCAACGGAGGTGGACTTGTGCAACCACTATCGTTGTCTTCTTTCCAATTTGGTGAAGGGCTGGACCTGGATGGTCATGGCCAGAATCTTTTTGAGCGCTTGCATTAAAATTTTAGGACCGAGGGGTCGGCCTGCTGGCGTAGTGGTTGGGTTCGTGCACTCTGCTTTGGTGGCCCAGGGTTCCTGGGTTTGGATCCTGGGTGCGGATCTACACACCACTCATCAAGCCATGTTGTGGCGGTGTCGCACATACAAAATATAGGAGGATTGGCACAGATGTTAGCTCAGGGACAATCTTCTTCAAGCAAAAAGAGGAAGATTGGCAACAGATGTTGGCTCAGGGCCAAATCTTCCTCACCCAAAAAAAAAAAATTTATAGAATTGCTTTTTGGATCATTTCCCAGAGGCAAGATATTTCCCCTACAAAGCTGGATACATTGCCATGAAGATGCCTTTCCTTTCCAGCACCACCCAGGCTCCTGCTCTCACTGTGGCTGTACATTCTCAGGCTTCGCAGGAGCTTGAGGAGGATGCACGAGGAAGAATGTGATAATTACATTGCCCCTTTTAATATTCCCTCAAATGCAAGATTTTAATTTACTTTTAACTCAGGATAAATGCTCAATCTTAAATAAATGTGCCCTGACACCCATCTCCATGTCCGAATTGGTGATACACCAGAATCTAATGCAACAGGGGTGTAAGGGGGATTGCATCAGCATATTGGTGCTGTAACTCCAAATGGGGGGCAGAAAGCCATATTTTATCTTTATTGCAAAAATTGCCATTTGGGAGCCCATTTCAGTTAACGCTCTGCCATTTCTTGAGTGTAGAAGCCATTTCAGTGACAGATGAAAGTATTACCCACACAAAGCCAGAGAGAATAAAAAAGATTGGCTTTAAAAATGTATATATTTTCATTTGTCCAAAATAGAGCCATTTATAAATGTCTTTCTCTTCCTTTCTTCCTTTTTTCCTTTCTTCTTTCTCTCTCTTGCAATCCTTACTTCTGTGGCTTGTGTAACATGCTTCTTTCTTATTTACTCCACATCTAGTACCTCTTGGATGACTTTTCCATAGATGGACGCATATTTTCTTTCTTACTATCCATTCCTAGCTTGGATTCCATTAACAGACATTTATATATTTATTTGTAGCCACCCTGAACAATTCTTGCTTATTTGGTTATAAGTTATCACTGAGCAAGTGCTGCAAGCCTTAGGAAAATATATTCAATAAATATTTATTGACTGCGTTGTGCTCACAGGACTAGAAGGCAGTCAATGAAACATCTTTCTAGTTCACGCATTAATCAACAGGCTGCCAGAGACAGGGGTCTAGAGGCTGTGCAAGGTGTGGATTATATTCTCCACTTCGGGTTGTTCCAGTTCCACAGAGGGCCATCAGCTCTGATTTGAATTGTATGTGGCCTTCCAGCTAAAAAACCTGAGATGCTGTCTTCCCTTGCCTGATTATGCTTTATAAAAAGAACTCTCTGTATAGTCCCTTAAATCTGGCAAAATATAAGTCTGCACATTTTTTAAAAAAGGCAGAGTGAAACAATCTTACTGTGAAAAAGAATTCCAATCTTTGGACAAGCCGCAGTGTCCTCATGGCTTCCTCCCATACCAGCCCTAAATCATCCAGCAGAGACGGCATCTTTCCTCTACCAGGAGATCTGATCTACCAGGCCCTTCTCCACAGCCTTTCTCCTGGGGTTCCAGTCCCCACTTACTTCTTCCTGGGATGGTACAAGTTTCCTCTAAGGGACCACATCTTCCTGGGTTCAAACGACCAGAAGGGATGACAGCTGAGAGCATGACTGCAATAATCTAGTTCAAGGGTCAGCAAATTTTTCTATAAAGGGCCACATAGTAAATATTTTAATCTTTGTGCCCCATACAGTTTCTGTCGTAACTGCTCAACTCTGCTTTTGTAGTGTGAAAACAGCCATAGACAAGGCAACTATTGGGCATGACTGTGTGCCTACAAAGTTTTATTTACAAAATTGGTGGGGGCTGGACTTGGCCCCCAGACCATAATTTGCTGACTCTTGGTCTATTTTATGGGAAGTGAAGAGCAGGGGGAATTAGAACCACAGGAGAACAGTCTGTACTCTTCAGAAACACCATGTTTGACAGACTGAGCTCATTGGGGGGATAAATCTTACAGCCCACAAGCAGTCAGTAAGGTGGTCAGCTGCCAGCCGTGACCCAGAGTCCCGCCTCTTGTGCGAGTACAGCAGTCACAGCCTGGGATGTTTTTCCTCCTCAGTCTCCTCCTGGCTGACTCCTACTTATTTTCATGGCTTGGCCCAGTTATCGTGTCCTTGTGGCTGGGTTAGGTGCTCTGCCTTTACTGCTGTGAAGATCTCTAACTTTGTGCCAAACACACTTCACTTTATTTATCTATGTGCATAACTGTCTCTTCTCTCTTCATCCTCTATGGATTCTTTGAGGATGGCAGTTGCTGTGACTTATTCACCTTGGTATCCTTGGCCTCCTTCAGTGCCTAGGATGTAGTAAATACTCAATGAAAGTTTAATTGAATAAACAAATATGAAAAATTTTTGGCACATAGCAGAGGCTTCATAAATGGTTGTCAAATGAAAATAAATGCAGCGGGAGACATACATATGTATTACCCCTTTGTTCCTCCCAGTCTGAACATATATGAGACTATTATGTGAGAATAATTATTGCTCAGTGTTTTCTGTCATACAGACATCCAGGATCATCCTGCAGGAGTGACCTCACTCAACCTGGGTCTTCCTATCTCTTGACATTAAACCCTTAAATAAATTTTCAATAGGTATTTGTCAGCTGACTTCTGCATTGACCAGTGTGTTGAGAACTACAGAATTCAGTCTTTCTACATCCCCAGCTCTTCCTCTGAACAAGAGGTTGCTTTATCCTTTTTCTTCCCACCCTCCACTCCCTTCCATCTCAAGGAGGACACAGTCTTTCTACTTGAGGTCACTAACATTTCATCAGTTGGGGTTTTCTTCCAGGAAGTTTCTTTAATCACCAAAATCCAGGGACCTCATTTAGCCAGATGACTTGACCAGCAGCTTTGTCTATTCAACTAAGCTCAAGCTCACGAACCATAACCAAAGAGGCCTTTGAGCAGCCAACAGAGGTGACCCAAAGTTCACACACTACTAAAGCATTTTGGTAATAGCAGAGCCCCTCGCATCCTCACTGCTATGTTATGCACAATTCTGAAAAGCAGGAATTTTTGGCCTCCAAGCCCAATATAGATTCACAGCACCGTGGGTGGACTCCTTTCAAAAAGTGCTGGCTGACAGCAACAGCACAGTCAACAAGACCATAAGAAATGGATGCAAAGACAGACGGAACTGAGAGCCTGTGACAACTTAGAGTGAATTGATGGAGGGCATGTAGCTGACTGTTGTCTGAGCTGTCCTGTCCATGCGTGATCCAAGAAGGGCCCATGTGGTTCAAAGATGATTTAGATATAAAGTCTCCATTCAGGGTTACCATAAAAGTACACATGACTAAGGCCTGAAAGGAACTATGGGGAAAAGGCAGTGAAGGTCCAAAACAAGTATAATATCCTGAGTGTTTCTGCTAGCAGAGGCAGGCCAGATTTGGGTGAGCAGACAGTTACCATTGAGAATGAGCAACACTAGGAGTATTAGTCAACTAATTATTGGGAGTCCATGATTCACAACAGAAATCCTACCCCTCAGTTGTTGGACTAGGGGTGCAGGTAGCTGGTGTTGAGGAGGAAGATAGAGCATGCATCTTTTCTAACTGAGAGAAGAAATGACAGCAAGTCCACAGAGTGATAGAAGGTGATGGAAGGTGAGTGAAGTAATATACCTTTTCCTCCTCAGTTTGCAGGCTTTTGCCGAGGATTGACTGAAGGCACTTACTAGCTTGGCACACCTCTAACCACTGCTTTCTTCCTGTAAAGGGTCTTCATGCTTGAATTTGGGACACCAGTCCTGAGCCTGTGCTGGTATGCAGGGGACAGACACACACAGCAGTAACCATCCCCTGGTCCACAGGATGGTGCCACTGTCAAATTCGAATTCTTGGTGACATTCCCACTTTTGGGATCTGGAACTAAAACCTGGGTAGGAGGGATGTAGTGATAGATGAGAGACTCAGGTTTATAGAAATTTGATTTGGGAAGTGCTGATGGGGCCACATGAACTCCAGTGGCACAGTAAGAAGCAAAGAAAGGACAGAAGGTTGAAATGCAATTTCTTTGAGATTTTAATTACTACAAAGGAATAAAGAATTGTATTGATTGAGCTTTATCATTTTACTGGAAACTTAATAATGGGAGGAAGTTCACGTTTAGGGCATTGTCGGCACTATGCTTTTTGGCCTTTGCTGTCACTGGGGTGTTGACTAACCCTCTCTGGTCAGCTAGGTAGGAAAATGTAGTTGGCTGTAATCTGAGATGGGGTTGAATTTTCATCCTATCATGCAGGCCTTGATAGTAAGTTAGTTCATGTTTTCTTCTGACCAATTTTGAAGTTTGTATGAGCAACATCAAAGATGTATTTCCTGTGGGACTGAAACGCCCATTTCATCAGGCTTAGTAGGCCATATAGAGATTGCCACAGTCACACAAAGGTGTGTTTAGGATTTCCCTGATTCTCTGCCATCCCTCTCCCCAGTGTGATTGGCATGTTTTTGGACAACCATAGGTTTGACTTTTAATCTTGATAGCAGAAAATTTAAAACAGAGGCGCTTGAGACAGAAGGTTGGGGTGGGAAGGGGTTTCGGAGCACGGCATATTTCCTCCCTCTCCTCGCTCAGGGCAGCCTCTCTTCGCCCATGAATCTCCTTTATTCACCCCATAAAGGCAGGATCCATGGGCTGGGATTAGGGTGAGGTGAGTAAGGCGCTCACTGTGAGGGTTGCACAAGTGCAGTGTTGGATCCTATCTTTATTGAAAATTTTGATATTTTACTCGGCATAGAGTTTTTGCATTAATTTTGATATTTTAAAATATTGTATTAAGATATTATTGTCCGGATTGCTGAATTTTTTGTACCCCCTTAAATTTTTCACCCCAGGCAAAATCCCGGCCCTGATAACATCTCCCTCTCGAGTACATCAAGCAGGACAATAACTGATAAAATGAAGTGGGCTTGGACTCAGGTAGTGGTGGGACAATTGTTTGATGCTGCCGGCCCTGCCAACCACTTGATTACCAGTAAGTCATGCTGTGTCTTCTGCCTGCAGCCTTGTAATGCCCCAGGTCACCAGACCACAGGTGGCAGGGTTGGTGAGAAACCTGGAAAATTATCCCTAACATGAGCAGGATGGAGGCTGAGCAATCCTGCTGGAGAGAGTATAGAGAGCAATTTGGGTACCCTTACCACAGCGATTTTGCTTTGATTGTGTAGTGCAAATCCATAACTAATTAATTAATTGATTGATTGATAGTGCTTTCTTAGTTAAAAACAATCTTTTGGCAGCAATAAGTTATAAATAAACAAAAGTGTATGTTCAATGAAAAATTAAGGACTAGATTTCTGTTTTTCATGAAAGTCGATGAGGAATGTGTAATCTGCACAAAGGGATTTTAGACATTTGCCTTCTGTGGGGCCAAAGTGTTATCACTGAACACGTGTAAACCAGAAGACACAAATCTGCTGAAGAAGCAGTAGCATCTACGCCAAAAAGTTGGTAATTAGTTATTGTAAGACTACTGTGCCCAAAGAGGTTGATATAACAATGCAGTGAATATGGTGCATTTGCCCATCGTTCTGTGAAGCACGACTTTTCATTTAGATTAAATGACTGTTCTAAATTAATTTCACTCATTTTCAGTTCCAATTTTTCCTGTCCATGTACAAAAGTTCAAGTGATAGCTATTAATATGTTGGCTCACTTAGCAGAAGAACTTGGCAAATAGCTAAATGATTATAGTTTTATATGAGTCATCAGATTTTCCAAATAGGAAATTAGTTAATTCCAATAATGGTTCAATTCTTTTTTAATCCACTTCTTGGATTCAAAGATTTTGGAAGGTGAAACAACTGACGTTGTTGTGAATGCTATTATAAATTCATTTCAAACTTCAACAGTGAAGATGAATTGTTTTG
This sequence comes from Ceratotherium simum simum, assembly GCF_057802395.1. Classification (NCBI taxonomy): domain Eukaryota; kingdom Metazoa; phylum Chordata; class Mammalia; order Perissodactyla; family Rhinocerotidae; genus Ceratotherium; species Ceratotherium simum. The sequence continues at coordinate 11,702,505 of NC_141910.1, read as the reverse complement.
CTTTGTTTTGGTACTAAAGTGATAAAAATAATATTTTTACTAAATGAAGAAACTGTGGAATAGAAATGTACTTGGAACAGACTGTGATACACATAATTTGCCACTGTGTCCAAAGATGTGGTGATATTTTACCAATTGAAATAGAAGCTGAAGTTCTTGAAATTTAAAAAAATTTTGTAGGTACAGGGTAACTGAACTATTTATTTTTTGGTGATAAAGTTAATGATAAATACAAAAGTATACTTCAACAGGATTTTAGAAGTATTTGAGTATTTGCAAATTGCTTTGTGAGTTAACCTAAGTTATAGTACTGAACTTTTTGTAATTGAGTTCTCTTACGTTTTGGTTGCATTTTGTTTAAAATTAGTTGAAAATCATCATGAAAATCTTTTCAATGGAGTATCCCAAAAGTTTAGCTTCTGAAGCTTTTAGAAAATTGCAATTTTTGAATACAGATCTGGCAAACAAAAAGACATTGAAATTAATCCCTATAAAGCAACAGAGGAACGACAATGAAAGCTCTATGGTGCATGATTTAATTTTCAAATTCCTAAATTGCTCTTCAGAATATTTTGACTTGTGGGAAGAATCTTTTGATGGATCTCCTAATTTTTAGTAAATAATTTATATTCTGTATCAGGAAGGACGGGTATCAAATTGGGAAGGACTAAAATTATGCACTATCTAAATTTGGTAAAACATTAAAAAGAAACACAGAGACAACTTATCAACGTAGTTTTGTTTCTTAAAGCTATCTTTTCATGTCTCTTTCTGGATAATTTTTTTGGATCAGTCTTCTAGTTCACTGATTCCCTCTTCAGCATTTCTAATCTACTACTAGAGTTGTCCACTGAGTTACATTTTAACTCTTAGTATTTTTCATTTTTATAATTTTGATTTGCTTATTTTTCAGCATGCTTGATCATTCTTTATATTTTTCACTTGCTCTTCATATTTCCAAGCTTCTTTTCAATTACTTTATACATAATAAACATAGTTTATATTCTTTGTCTCTATTAACTCCAATAGCTGAAGTCTTTGTGGGTCTGCTTCTGTAGGTTCTCACTCACAATTTGTTTCATTGTCTGTTTTATTTTAACTATATCTTGCAATTTTCCTTGGAACTTTGTCTGTGAGAATTCATTGATGCCTGGTGGAAGGCGGGTTTCTTCTGAGAAGATTTGCAATAGTTTCTGCCAAGAACTTGGGAGAACTTCCAGGCTGGGACCACTGTGAACTAGATTTCAGTGTAAGGTTTTTTAGACCAAACAATTGATATGAATTTGGCCTGCATACCCATGTGAGAACTCCTTTTTTTGCTGCAAACTTTCAGGAGAGATTTTTTTTTTTCTATTGACTCAGCACCAGCACCAAGGTTGGAGATGGGCAATTTTCCTTGCAATCCCTGGTAGGGTAGGCATTTATTTCTAGCTCTTTTTTTTTTTTTAATTTTTTGTTTATTGCAGTAACGTTGGTTTATGACATTGTAAAAATTTCAGGTGTACATCATTGTACTTCTATTTCTGCATAGATTACAAAAAATATGGAACGCTTCACGAATTTGTGTGTCATCCTTGAGCAGGGGCCATGCTAATCTTCTCTATATCGTTCCAATTTTAGTATATGTGCTGCCGAAGCGAGCACTCTAGCTCTTTTTTACACTGAGGGTGAAGCCGTTTGCTTCTCAACTTCAAGAGAAGGTCCCCTATTAGACACCCACCTTGAGCAGGTCCAAGCCTTTGTATCTTGTCTTCATACCCTGTGAGTCAAAGTCAAGGTCAAGTGCTTTTAAGATAAAAGCTAACTTCATTGCTCTATCCAATACTTAAAAATTCTGTCTTCATTTAAATTTTGACCTGAATATTCCTTACTTTCTTGCCAGATAATTAATGCATTTAAGAAGTTTTTTTTTTTTTTTTTTTTTTTTTGGTGGTGGTGGTATCTTATCCAGATTTTTTAAATTAATTCCAAAGCATCAATTGGGATATCTAGTTTGCCATTTTGCTGGAAGCAGAAGTTCTTCTGTCTTATTTTTGTTTTTTCTTTTCGTTATCTAATTATTTGGAGGAAAAATTCAAACAATATAGGAGAAGATAAAGAGAAAGCCTTTCTCCCACCTCTATTCCTTAAGAGAAACGCCTAGCTAACACACTGAGCACTTGGGAAGTGCCAAGCTCCATTCTATGTGCTTTCTGTGTATTAACTCATCTTATCTTTCACCAACTCTTTGAGGTAGGCCACTGTTATGACTCTCATTTCCCAGATGAGCAAATCAAGGCTCAGAGAATTTAAGTAACTCACCCACCAAGTACAGGGCTGGGTTTGAACTTGGCAGTCTGGCTTCAGAGACTTTGCATGGTATTTTTGTTTTTTTCCCCCCTTTGCTTTGCTTATAATTATAGCACTATCCAGGACTCGCATACCCACTGTCCATGATGAGTGCAACTTTCCCTTCTCTGCACATACAAATCTGTATATTCAGACTTTTTCCTGTTTGCTTTTTTATTCATTCACTAAGCATTATTTGATCCCCTTCTATGTGTCAGGTCTGAGCCCAGCATATTCATATTTTGAAGGAGTAGTCTGTCTTATGGAAGAGGCACATACTTACATGATAATGAAGATGCAATGTTCTGTGTGCTGCAGGAAAGCTATAATGTGCAGGAAGCTTGGAGCAGACAGGAGGCCATTTTGGCCTGGGCACGGAGGTCAGGGAAACTTCTCAGTGAAGGTGATATTTGAATTTGACCTCGAAGGATGAGTTGGTGTGTATATCTTTGGAGAGCTGTGTGCCACATATTGTCTCCACAATATGGAGAACCATACTTTCTAAGAGGAGGCAATAGCGTATACAAAGGTCTGTGGACCTGAAAAGAACTGGCTTGTTTATATTCGCTTCTAAGATTTTATTAGCTGCTTATCAGGAAGCAGCAAGCACTGCATCTTGTATTCTCTTGAATCCCCATGGCACCTGAGCAGGCACAACATAGCCCCTTAGTGACCACCAGCTACTTGATTTAATGGCTTCTTTTACTAAGCATGCAGACATTGACCTCTGACTTTGCTCCCTCCAGATATTGATGGGAAAAGAAGGCTAGAGGGTCAAAGGAGGAAGGATATGGTCTTGCAGACCCTTGCTGGTGAAAGTGCCTAGAGGGAAAGCTAGCCTCCAAGGGAACATAAGAAGGATACTGGGACCAGGGCTGCCAAACACAGAGCAAGAGCCCACACTTTCCAGAAAGTAAACACTCCCCAGGCCTGCGTTTACAGACAATCCTGCTGGTGATGTAGGGCTTCCTCAGCCTGCATTCCTGGGCATGGCAGCCCCTGCTGCTTGAGTTATGGCTTTCCTTCTCCGGTGGGGCTCCCAGCACAGAACATTCCTTTTTCCCTCTCCCCCTTGCCCTTATTGCTTTTTTCAGCTACTTAATCTCTCTTGAAGTGATTTCTCAGACTCTCAATTTGCTCCTTGTGAAGAAGGACGGACACTATTTACTGGGTAGTGATGGCTGCCTGACACAACACGTGAGACAGGAACAGACAGCCACCCGTGCACAGCATGCACAAGACACACTCTCCCCGTGCGTCTTTGTAACGCGCATGCCCAGAGGCAACACGGTGTCTCCTCAGAGGCTCAGTCTAGCTTAAATCAGAGTACCCAGGGCATCAGACGCTTAAACTGCTTAAGCCATCAGCACAACTGGCTGGATCCAGGGCCAGGCGCCCAAAGATACTCAAACAGCAAGAGGACGATGAGGCAGTGGCGTCAGCTTAATAGCTGTTGTCAAGGGTGGAATTACTCAATTTACAACTTAAATAGTATTTCATGGGAAAAAATAAATTAGAGCAGTATTATTCATCCCTGTAGTCCCTATGTGTGAATTCCACTGACAATTGCTGAAACATGGTGTCTCAGGCAGTAAAGGGACACTGAAATTCCTCCAGCTACACATCGGACCTACCTCCGTGAATTGCCTCCCTGCAGGGGGACCCCCAAGACCCTGCTTCCCTGTGCAGGAGGAGCCTGATTCAACCTCTCCCGTCCCCTCCATCCCTCCCCTGGGTATCCAATCCTCCCCTTCCATTCAGCATCCCATTTCACTGCCTTTTTTGTAAATCTCTGGGACTCGCTCTTGTAAATTCTGGGAATAGTTGTTAGAGGCTCGCCAGAGAGCCGCTGTGATACCAGGAGCTAGCAGGGCATTGTCAGAGGACAAACCACACAGATTGTGAATGTGGGGACTGCACAGGAGAAAAGCACCTCCCCCAGCAAGAAGGAAGTGCGTGAGGAGAGCAGGGGTTGTCAGATATGAGCCGTGTGGAGAGGGACCCAGGCCCATCCTCTGACCGGGCACAGCCCACCTCCTTGTTCTTCCAGATACCTTGGTGCAGCCCTCTCTCTGGCCTTCCTCCCTGCCCTGTGTGGTGGTTGCTCCCTCAGGAGATGCAGATCTGAGTTCCAAGGGGCTTTGCCCTCATGTCTTCATTCTTATACAGCCCACAGCAGAAGATGTGAGGTATTTGCGCTTACTGTGTAGCAGAACAACAGAAACAAAATCTCCTCTGACAATGAGGCAGAAAGAACTGTATTCTAGTCCTTTATTTTTCTGCCCCTGACTGGTGGGGGCTTTTGGCAAATCATCTCTTTTGGTTTCCTTATTGTGAACAATTTCCGTAGATGTCCTGTAAGTTCCGAGTATGTTTTGCTGCGAGTCTCAGTCCTGAACGTGGAGCTGGGCTGCTTCTACCAGCTCCGGTGAGGCCTGTCCCTTCCCTCACCTCTGTTCCATCTCACAGGACCTCTCAGCCAGTGCCTCTCCCAAGTCCCCTTACTCCTGTCAGAAATGGTCAAATCCATAACAGGCACTTTAACTTTTCCATCTCATGTGGTTATTATGAGGATCAAATAAGACAAAAATTAAGGACTTGTGATTGTTACAGGAGGCTCTGTTAGGGAGACTCACCAAACAGACATTCAGGCCCAGGAAAGACGGGAAGAAAGGCAACTCATTAAGGTGCGTTATGCCACATTCCCACCTTTAGAAAGATGATAGACAACTGGGGGTGGGTGATGGCAGAGCAGAATGCCTGGCCAACTATCTAGGGAATCTGTGGTGCCTGCACCTGGCTTAGATGGGGACCTCAACAGATAAGGATGTCCTAATTGCCAATTTATATGGTCTGTTAGGAGAAATTGTTAGGTCAATGGTAACTCACTATCCTAGAAGCAATTTGAACCAGGAATCTGGTGAGCGTGTCCGTGTTCCTTGCACGCTGATGGCACACAGGACCTCAGTGATGACATAGGCTGTTAAGATTGGGGAGGAGGTGGAGAGGTTGTTTAGTCCAGTCCCTTCACTAGACACATGAGGACACCAGGGCCCGGAGAAGTGGCATGAATAATCAAGGTCAAGTTTACGGCCAAGTTGTGCTCGAAGCCAGTGGTGACTTCAGAAATTCTATATTGGAAGGGCTGGGGGAAGAAATCAGGCTGAGGGGATGAGGAAGGGCTATCTTGAATGCTTTTGTGCAAAACTTTACATAAGATGGAAAAAGTACCAACTGTCTATATCAGAGAATAGGAGAGAAGAGCTGATGCAGATGGGAGAGGACTTAAGCCACCCTTTGGTACCCTTTGGTACCAACATGGCTTGATGCCCAAGGACTCTGTCTCCTGCTCTTCTCCACTAGATGTGGCCATCTGAACATTCTTGAGTAAGGGGGGAAGAGGGCAGGTCCTCTTGTGTCCACACAGCAATGAGCTTACCCTCTAGACTAGGCAGCCCTGGCTCCACCCCTGCCAGGGTCGTGGGGAAGCAATGGTGAGGAGCAGAGTTGGGTCCAGCATGGGGCAATGGATGGTCATTACAGAGAGACACCTGTGCCTCCATCTCATGCCCAGATAGAAGTGATTTCTAACAACAAACTCATTAGTACCAACCTTTGTTACCATAAAGCAATTTGGAGGGCCAACAGAATTCATTAAAATGTGATTTTACTGATAATAATAACTGCAAACAGAAAAGATAATGATTTACTCCCAGCTTTACAATGCCCTGGCATGGGGGATGGTGGAAGGACTCTCTCTCCCATTGCGTTTTGAAGGGCTCTGACATTCCGAGGCCTTTTCTGTGCCTAGGCAACAGGTGTCTCAAACAGATTAGAGACATTTGTTTGAACAGCTTCAATGGCTTTGTCTCTGTTTCATGGCTACCCAGTGGCTTTGAGGCCTCTCCTCCCAACGTTCTCTTTCTTTCTTTCTTTTTCTTTTTTTGGACTATTTACTCTAAGTGGTTGCAAGTCCCCTGAGTAACTGGCCAACTGACAAAGATGGCTGTGGGCCACTTCCAGAGCTACTGTCCTTAAAAGGAGCTGGAAGGTTTATATTCCAAGTGGCTCTGGAATCTTACTTCAGCCCTGTCACTGAGCCAGGTACCCCATCTGAAATTATGCAGGACAGTTTGATTCAACAGATTTGTTATGGCTTTTTTAACACGGTGGGGTCAACATGTAGAAATGTTTTTCTTATATCAAGTGATGTGCAGAAAATGACTTCTCCATCCCCAAGGCTTTCCCCCTTCATTATCCCTACCTTACTCAGCCTCCATGTTTAAGGGAAGTTCGGGGATGACGTGGGAATGACAGATGGGAATGGGGCCCAGGAAGGGGAGGGAGGAGCCTATTAAAACACCTGGAATAGAAATCGTTCAAATTCTGGTAACATCAACATGTCTTTGCTGTCAAATCTCATCCATTTACAACTGTTTACTCTTGAGTACCCAATGATCACCCACTCTTCTTCTGAGAAAGTAGTGTCCCCCTCAGATTCTCTGAGCATGGTCCCTTTTATATCAGATATCCAATTCACCATCCTCTGGGATATGACACCTAATCGCTGTCACGAACAGAGCCAGCTGGTGGCCCAACCAGGCTCTGTTGTCCCCTTCTTCCTCAGTAAAAAAACCCTAATTTGAGTCAAGCAAATTCTGGCCAAAGAGATGTAAGTAGAAAAGGTATAAGAGTTCCATAAGGGAGAACCTTTCTCCCTTCTCCCTTCATCCTTTTTGCTGCCTAGAATGTGCATGCAATGACTGGAACCTCAACAGTCACTTTGGACCATGAGGTGACCTGAGAATGGAAGCCACATGTGGGGGAGCAGAAAGACAGAAGGAGCCCAGGTGTCTGATGGCTTCATAGAGCCACCATTCTTGTCCTTCTGTGGCCACTGGCTTTCAGGTAAGTCTAACATTTTCATGACTCTGGCATCCTTAGAATGTCAACCTGCCTCCCTCTGGGATTATTTTATGTAATAGAATAAACCCTTGTGTGTTTAAGAATAGCAATCAGGTCTCAGTTACTTGTAGCTGATCCGAATCATAACTGATAACAGAATTTAGCACCTGTAAGTAACAGAACCTAAAATATGGCATTAACTTATTGGAGAAAGGGAAGGTATATATTAAGGACTCAGCTGTTGCAGGCTGGAAGCTTGGTGATCCTCATTATGCAGTGGTTAATACATGGCTCACTGTACATTGGAAGCCAGATCTCAAGCTGCTGGAGCCTGAAGCGTTAGGGCCAATGGCATTTATGGGCTCCTTTCTTGCTGTTTTTGTAAGGTCCATGAGAACAATGACCTCAGGCTAGAGACTGAGAATCTGCACACAGAAATGGGAGGAAATACAGCTTTGCTATGAAAAGCTTATAATTTGGAGCATTGTTGGGTTGAAAGAGCCAACTGCTCTTGTACCCAAGTGAAGTAATTATAAGTGGTGGCTGTACAACTGTACCCATAGAAGGGGGTAAGACTGCTATCCTTCCCTGTAAGGTGGTGAGCTCAAGTCTTAGCCTGGATACCAATCCCCATGGACCACCTTGTGTTTTGGGGGATGCTGGGTCTCCCTGTGGCCACTGGCTTTCCCAGTTTGCATATCTCTGACATCCTTAGCATGTCAAACAACACGTCCCCTGTCTTTACAGAGCTTAATAGAAAGGCCAAATTTTCCAATGGAAAGAACAGCTTATTTTAGTTCACTCCTACAAGTTATTTAAAATTGGCATTACAAAATAGAATTTCCATAAACAGAATCCTAGCTATTTAGGTAGAGTGGTCACACCTCCAATTCCCCTCCTCTTCTAGGTCCAAGAGAAAAACATTCCTTAGAGATCCAGCTGCTTATGGAGAACGTTTGGCCCATAGGATCCTCCAATGCTTGAGATGATAGGGTGCCTTTGTCCTTCCTATATATATCCACTTGTCCCACATCCCTAGATCTTTAATGTGTTTGTTCATGGTGGGCTCTTTGACATAAAACACCACAGCATAGAGGAGAGTGACGTCAGCATCCTGGTGGAGTGAGCTCTTCCCTTAGACTCTCTTCTCTAAGACACAATGAAAAGAACATTCATAAACCATCAGACGGCATTCACACAACACAATAGATGTCTGACAGATCCATGCAGCCATACATCTGAAGGTGGAGGTGCTGGACCCTCTGGGAGGAAGTGGAAGGATGTAAGGGGATCTCCTCTCCCTCCACAGCAGTGACCTGGGGCATGGGACTGTGCACAGCTCAGAGGAGAGGGGGGAGGGGCAGTTCTCCATGGGAATGCCTTCACTCTCCGAATTGCCTCCACACAGAGGAGGCTAAGCTACTGCAGGGGTGACTTCATCAAGCCAGCACCCCAGGAGGGCAGATAGTGAGGGCAGAGAGAGAACACCCTTGGGATCATGCATGCGAAAGAATGCACCCCGCACCCCACCCAGTGCACTGGCTCGTCCAGTCAGCCAGAGCAAGGGAACCCCACTAGAGCACCTGCGCGTATGTTAGTATTAGTAAAGCAGCAGCTGCGAGCAGGCAATCACAGACAGGTCCTGTCAGCATAGATTCCAAAGGACAGACACAGATGCCGGGGTCACGGTGGCCTCAGAATACACAGCTCCTGTCCCCCCCATCCCAGTGGCGGCAGGTGGAATCTGCGACCAGATACTACCAATATGGGAAGGCACAAATCCACCCCATTAAATAATATGAGGAGGTATATTAATACTCCAGACCAGAAGGAAAATGACAAGCACCCAGAAATCAATCCTGAAGGCACAGAAATTTACAATCTAAATGACATAGAATTCAAAATAGCTCTCAGAAAAAAACTTAATGAGTTACAAGAAAATTCATAAAGACAGTTGAATGAAATCAGGAATAAAAAGAATGAACAGACGAATTCTTCACAGAAGAGATTGAAACTACAAAGAAAAACCCATCAGAAATGCTGGAGATGAAAAACACAATGAATGGGATAAAGAAAAATCTGGAGCCCTTGAATAACAGAGCTAATATTATGGAGGACAGAATTAGTAACTTGGAGGAAAGAAATATAGAAATGCTTTAGATGGAGGAGGAGAGAGAACTAAGACTAAAAAGAAATGAAGAAACTCTCTGAGAAATATCCCACTCAATTAGGAAATACAACACAGGATTCTAGGTATTCCCAATGGAGATGAGAGGGAGAAAGGAGCAGAAAGCTTGTTCAAAGAAATAATAGCTGAGAACTTCCCAAACCTGGGGAAGGAGCTGGAATTACAAGTAAAAGAAGCTAATAGAACTCCTAATTACATCAATGTAAAAAGACCTTCTCCAAGGCATAATAGTAGTAAAACTGGCAAATGTCAATGACAAAGAGAAAATATTAATGGCAGTGAGGCAGAAGAAAATAACTTACCAAGGAACCCCTATCAGGCTTTCAGTGGATTTCTCAGCAGAAGCCTCACAGGCTAGGAGAGAGTGGAATAAATTATTAAAAATTCAGAAAGACAAAAACTTTCAGCCAAGAATACTCTATCCAGTGAAAATATCCTTCTGATATGATGGAGAAATAAAAATTTTCCCAGATAAACAAAAGCTGAGGGAGTTCATTACCACAAGACACTCCCTACAAGAAATGATCAAGAAGGTCCTCATATCTCAAAAAAAAAAAAAAAAAGAAAGAGTTTACAAAGCCTTGAGCAAGGAGATAAATGGACAGACAAAATCAGAAAATTGCAGCTCTCTACCAGAACAGGTTAGTAAACACTTAATTATAACATTAAAGATAAAGGGAAGGAAAACATCAAAAATAACTATAATCTTGTCATTTTAACAACAAAGGCACAACACAAAATGGAATAAGTTGTGAAATCAATCACTTAGAAGGGGAAGGGGAGAGGGATGGAAACTGCTTAGACCAAAGAAATAAGAGGCTATCAGAAAATGGACTATCTCATCTGTGAGTTTTTTTATACAAACCTCACGGTGACCACTAAACAAATAATCAGAACAGACACAAATGATAAATAAAGAGAAAACTGAGAAAAACGTCATTGAGAACCACCAAACTGAATTGGCAGTCCAAAATACATGGGACAAGAAACAAAGGAAATATAGGATAATGGGAAAACAAGAGATAAAATGGCAGCATTAAGCCCTTGTATATCAATAATCACTCTAAATGTAAATGGATTGAATTCTCCAATCAAAAGACACATAGTGGCAGGATGGATTAAAAACAAGACCCAACAATATGCTGGCTCCAGGAAACACATCTCAGCTCTAAAGAGAAACACAGGCTCAGAGTGAAGGGATGGAAGACAATACTCCAAGCTAACGGCAAACAAAAGAAAGTGAGTGTTGCCATACTTATAGCAGACAAAGTAGATTTCAACATAAAAAAGGCAATGAGAGACAAAGAAAGGCAGTATACAGTGATAAAAGGGACATTCCACCAAAAAGATATAATACTTATAAATATATGTGCATCCAACAGAGGAGCACCAAAGTACATAAAGCAGCTATTAACAAACATAAAAGGAGATATTAACAACAACACAATAATAGTAGGGGACCTTAACACCCCACTTACATCAATGGATAGATCATTCAGACAGAAAGTCAACAAGGAAATAGTGGAATTAAATGAAAAACTAGACCAGATGGACTTAATAGATATATTAAGATATATTATGATATATAATAATATATATATTAAGATATATAATAGATATATTAAGAACATTCCATCCCAAAACAGGAGAATACACATTCTTTTCAACTGCACATGGAACATTCTCAAAGATAAACCATATGTTGGGAAACAAGGCAATCCTCAATAAATTTAAGAAGGTTGAAATCATATCAAGCATCTTTTCTGGCCATAATGTTATGAAAATAAAGATCAACTACAAGAAAAAAGCTGGGAAAGTGACAAATATGTGGAGACTAAATGACACGCTACTGAACAACACAATGGATCATTCAATAAATTAAAGGAGAAATCAAAAAATATCTGGAGATGAATGAAATGAAAATACACCATACCAACTCATATGGGGTGCATCAAAATAGATCATAAGAGGAAAATTAATAGCAATACAGGCCCACCTTATTCCTAAACAAGAAAAATCTCAAATAAGCAATCTTAAACTATACCTAACGGAATTAGGAAAAGAAGAACAAACAAAGCCCAAAGTCAGCAGAAAGAGGGAAATAATAAAAATTAGAGCAGAAATAAATGAAATTGAAACCAAAAAACAGTAGAAAGGGTCAATGAAACTAAGAGCTAGTTCCTTGAGAAGATAAACAAGATTGACAAACCCTTAGCCAGACTCACTAAGAAAAAAAGAGTTAAGGGTCAAATAAATAAAATTAGAAATGAAAGAGGAGATATTACAATGGATACTCCAGAAATACAAAAGATTATAAGAGAATACTATGAAAAACTATATGCCAACAAATTGGACAATCTAGAAGACATGGATAAATTCTTAGATTCATACAACCTCCCAAAACTGAATCAAGAAGAAATAGAGAATCTGAATAGAACAATCACAAGTAAAGAGATTGAAACAGTAATCAAAAACCTCCCAAAAAATAAAAGTCCAGGACCAGATGGCTTCTCTGGAGAATTCTACCAAACATTCAAAGAAGATTTAATATCTCTTCTTCTCAAACTATTCCAAAAAATTGAAGGAGATGGAACACTTCCTAACACATTTTACAAGGCCAACATCACCCTGATCCCAAAGCCAGACAAGGAAACACAAAGAAGGAAAACTACAGTGCAATATTGTTGATGAATATAGATGCTAAAATCATCAACAAAATATTGGCAAACTGAATACAGCAATACATCAAAAGGATCATACACCATGGTCAAGTGGGATTTATACCGGGGACACAGGGATGGTTCAACATCTGCAAATCAATCAATGTGTTACACCACAATAACAAAATGAGGAATAAAAACTACACGATCATTTCAATAGATGCTGAGAAAGCATTTGAAAATCCAACATCCATTTATGATAAAAATTCTCATAAATGGGTATAGAAGGTTCAACATCCACAAATCAATCAACATGATATACCACATTAACAAAATGAGGAATAAAAACCACATGATCATCACAATAGACGTCAAGAAAGCATTTGACAAGATCCAATATCCATTTATGATAAAAACTCTGAATAAAACGGGTATAGAAGGAAAGTACCTCAACATAATAAAGGCCAAATATGACAAACCCAAAGCCAATATCATACTCAATGGGGAAAAACTGAAAGCCATCCCTCTGAGAACAGGAACAAGACAAGTGTGCCCACTCTCGCCACTCTTATTCAACATAGTACTAGAGCTTTTGGCCAGAGAAATTAGGCAAGAAAAAGAAATAAAGAGTAACCAAATTGGCAGTGAAACTCTTGCTGTTTGCAGGCGACATGATTCTATATATAGAAAACCCTAAAGAATCCATCAGAGAACTATTAGAAATAATCAACAACTGCAGCAAAGTTACAGGGTACAAATCAACTTACAAATATCAGTGGCATTTCTATACTCTAATAATGAACTAATAGAAAGAGAACTCAAGAATATAATCCCATTTATAGTTGCAACAAAAAGAATAAAATATCTAGGAAAAAATTTAACCAGGGAGGTGAAAGCCCCATACAATGAAAAGTATAAGACATTGTTGAAAGAAATTGATGATCACATAAAGAAATGGAAAGATATTCCATGCACATGGATTGGAAGAATAAATATAGTTAAAATGCCCATACTACCTAAAGCAATCTGCAGATTCAATGCAATCCCAATCAGAATCCCAATGACATTCTTCACAGAAATAGAACAAAGAATCCTAAAATACATATGGGGCAACAAAAGGCCCTGAATAGCTAAAGCAACCCTGAGAAAAAGAACAAAGCTGGAGGCATCACAATCTCTGACTTCAAAATATACTACAAAGCTATAGTAATCAAAACAGCATGATACTGGCATAAAAACAGACACATAGATCAATGGAACAGAATTGAAAGCCCAGAAATAAAACCACACATCTACGGACAGCTGATCTTTGACAAAGGAACTAAGAACATACAATGGAGAAAGTAAAGTCTCTTCAATAAATGGTGCTGGGAAAACTGGACAGCCACATGCAAGAGAATGAAAGTAAACCATTATCTTTCACCATATACAAAAATTAACTCAAAATGGATCAAAGACTTGAAGGTAAGATGTGAAACCATAAAACTTCTAGAAGAAAACACAGGTCGTGCACTCTTTGGCATTGGTCTTAGAAGGATCTTTTTGAGTACCACGTCTACTTGGGCAAGGGAAACAAAAGAAAAAAATAAACAAATGGGACTTCATCAGACTAAAGAGCTTCTGCAAGGCAAAGGAAACCAGGAACAAAATGAAAAGACAACTCACCACCTGGGAGAAAATATTTGCAAATCATATACCCAAGAAGGAGTTAATCTCCAAAATATATAAAGAACTCACATAACTCAACAGCAAAAAAACAAACAACCCCATCAAAAAATGGACAGAGGATCTGAACAGACATTTTTCCAAAGAAGATATACCAATGGCCAATAGGCACATGAAAAGATGTTCAAAATCACTAATCATCAGGGAAATGCAAATCAGAACTACACTGAGACATCACCTTACACCTGTTAGAATGGCTATAATTACCAAGACAAAAAAACAACAAATGTTGGAGAGGATGTGGAGAGAAGGGAATCCTCATACACTGCTGGTGGGAATGCAAACCAGTGCAGCCACTATGGAAAACAGTGTGGAGATTTCTCAAAAAATTAAAAATAGAAATACCATATGATCCAGCTATCCTACTGCTGGGTATTTATCCAAAGAACTTGAAATCAACAATTCAAAGAGGCTTTTGCACCCCTATGTTCATGGCAGCATTATTCACAACAGCCAAGATGTGGAAGCAACCCAAGTGCCTGTTGACTGATTAATGGATAAAGAAGATGTGGTATATATATACAATGGAATACTACCCAGCTGTAAAAAAAAGACAAAATCGTATCATTCGCAACAACGTGGATGGACCTTGATGGTATTACGCTAAGTGAAATAAGTCAGACAGAGAAAGACAAACACCGTATGATTTCACTCATATGTGGAAGATAAAGTAACACATGGACAAAGAGGACAGATTAGTGGTTACCATAGGGGAAGAGGCTTGGGGGATGGACGTAAGGGGTAAAGGGTCACATTTATATGCTGACTGACAAATAATAATGTACAACAGAAATTTCACAATGTTATAAACTATTATGACCTCAATAAAACAGAACAAAAAAACACTGCAGAGTATTGAGTATACAATGCTGTGTTTCACCAGTGCTGCTTGGGACATTTGTACATTTAAGACAACTTTGTTGTTAGTGCCATCAAGTCGATTCTGACTCCTAGGGACTCTGTGACAGCAGAGCAGACCCTGCCTGGTCTTTTTGCTCCATCCTCTCACCTTCTGGCGCTATATCAGGCAATGCTCTACTGCTATTCAGAGTTTTCGTCGTCAGTTTTTTTGGGAGTGGGTGGCCAGGTCTTCCTAGTCTGTCTTCGTCTGGAAGCTCTGCTGAAACCTATCCATCATGGTGACCCTGCTGGTATTTGAAATACTACCAGTGGCATAGCTTTCAGCATCACAGCAACAGGCAGCTGCCACAGTATCACAACCAACAGATGGATGGTGTGGTTCCTTGACCAGGAAACTAACCCTGGTTGTGGCAGTGACAGTGCCAAATGTTAACCACTAGATCACCAGCGCTGGCTAAGATTACTTAATAGCTTCGAATAAAATGGCAATGACTCTGAACACCAGCATAGAGGTGTATTGGGAAAGATGAACATATTCGCCATCACATTACCCTTTGACAACATGTGAGAAAACTGGGGCTCACAGACATGCAGAAATTAAATAGTAAAGATGGGACCCCGGCCCATCAGTTCTGTCTGATTCCAAATCCCATGCTTTGGAAGGGGTATGCAGAGTCCTCCCCAGTTTGGAGGTCCTGAGGAAGGACAGAGGACTGGAAATGACCCAGTCACAGACGGTGGCATCAGTAGTTACTTATTTGAACGATCTCTTATGTACCAGGTGCTGTGTGCTGTGAGACAGTTTGATTTTGGGCAGAGCAATGAGTGAACAAGCTCCCTGAAATCTTTGCTTTCTACCCATGGCTGAAGCTACCCAGCTTTGTCTTGCCTTCTTCCCAAGGAAGGTGGTTGCTACTCAAGTAGAAATAGACTACAGGGCCGGAACAGTCCCTCGCCCATGAAGGGGTGCTCCATATTGTTGACTCAAATTGAGGGGGTGCTTGAACAGGTCCATCGCAGGCAGGTGGGAGTGTCACCCAGTTGACCTTGGGAGCCTTGGACTGTACTACACGACTATACACTGTGGGAAACAAACTTCTGCTGGGCTGTGGTCACGTCAAAGTGTGGGGGGTCTGCCTCTCCTGAACTTTGTCCTCATTGGCCACTTCTGTGGTCCTGACTCATCAGCTGGATTTACATTTATCAGTTAAAAGAGGAGCAGGAAGAACCAGACACAACGTTAAGACAGTTTATATATTTTCTATTGCTTAATGCTCAACCCAGCCCTTTGAGGCTGGTAATGTTCTTCTCATTTGACAGGCGAGGAGACTTTGGCTCAGGCAGTTTAGTTCTTGTTCGATGCTTCACACTTAATAGACACTGGAGCCAGGATTTGAGTCTGTTTCTCTAAAACCCGGGCAACTTCTGCTAACCCAGGGGTGGGCAAACTTGTTCTTAAAGGGCAAAACAATAAATCTTTTTGACTTCGCAGGCCACATGGTCTTTCTTGCAACGACTCAACTGTGCTGTCATAAAGTGAAAGCAGCCACGGACAACATGGAAATGAACGTGTGCCTCTGTGTCCCCGTGAAACTTCATTTATAAAAACAGGTGGCTGGCTGGATTTGGCCCATGGGCTGTAGTTTGCTCACCCCTGCACTAAACAGTTAAAGTATTAATCTAGCCTTCTAAAGGAAAGGGAAACAAAATGGACATTTGTTTAAGCGTTCAGGAGGGGATGTTTAACAAGTGGAGCTGTCCTGGCAACACGCTGGACTCTTCATGGCTTTTATTTCCTATAAACTGCTCTGTCACCAGGGTATTACTGTCCATATCTTACCCATAAGGAAACTGAGGCACAAAACAATGAAGCTGCTTGCCCGAGGTCACATTGCTAGTGAGAAATTGGGGCGGGAGTGGGTGTCTGAATAGGCCTATTAGGCTGGAGTTAGGGATCTGGCAGGATTTGAGTCCAGGCTGCCTGACTTCAGGGCCTGTGATTTTTCTGCTAAAATGAGAGCAGCAAAGAAGAATCATGCTGCTGGCTTCCCCGCTGTGGCCACAAGGGTGTAACCACGGGTCTGGTTTGCTCTGCCTGACCCGTGGGCTCAGGTGTCCTTTCCTCCCTTCTTGGTGAAGCTGTGTAAAACAGCATCCTTCTGTGCACTTCAGCCACACCGGGTCCCCCCCACAGAGAATCAGGAACTATTGTATATGAAATCGAATATTTCAGAGCCTTCTTACCCCATCTATAAACAAGTAAATCATCAGCATTCAATATTCTGGTAACAAAGTAATCTCCTTCCTGTTGAGCTGAAGATAAGGGATTTGAGAGGCTTCATTGCAGGGGGAAACAAAAACCTGAATTGTAAGTTTTTTTTGAGACGCAGTCAAGATGCTAACATCTCATTCAGGAGGGGGAAATAGTGAGATGGAGAGGTAAGCACTAGAAAGATCAGACATCAGGCCACGCAACAGCCCCAGTCAATGCCCCCAGGAAAATGGGAATAAAAATGTGGCCCCTTAATTCTAGATGCACATCAGGTTGTTAATGGGGAGACAAGACATGTAATTCAGAAATCTGCTTTTGTTCCTGTTAAAGCAACATATTTCCATTAAAATGGAAATTGAAGTCCCATCATATGGAGCAGTCATTTTCTGGAGACTGTATGATTATCTCTACCTTCCCTGGCCACAATGGAAATGGAAATACTCAATTTCACCCATTAGCCTTTGGAAGTTACAATTTTGAATTTCTCAAAGTACCTACTTTCCTTAGAAAGGTTTTTGTTTTTTTGTTGTTTGTTTCTGTTTTGTTTTGGGAAAAAAGCAAAGACAGGCAAATGTTCACTTGTAGAATGACTTTAAAAAGTCATTATAAGGAAAAAGGAAGCCAAATACACTGGCAAAGTTTACACAGGCAGATTATATGAGGCATGAGCTTAAAACGAGGAGTGGACAGAGCTGCTTTTGTCTTCTTGGGTACTTCCTGGCTGGTCTGTTGTAGGAGGTTCTGACAGGTAGCTGATGAAAAGACTGTTCCCGTATCCTGCCAAACCAAACCCAGTCATCTCCTTTTTAAAACTCAACTCAGGGGGATCCCTCAAGAAGCCCTCCTCAAGGCCTTTCTCTACCACTATCACCTCTACTACTCTCTACTGAAACTAAAGTGCAGCCTGAAAGCACATTGCCCAATGGCTTTATATCTTGTCTGCACAATGAAGCTGTAAGCTCCTTGAGGACAGGACCAATTTGCATATTAATTTTGCATTCCTTGTGGTGTTCAGGAATGATGCCAGGTTCAGAGGATGCAGGTATCTCTCGAGATGATTCTGCTTTGCCCTTCAGTGGTCCAGATTAATTTGGCTCAAACTCTCAGTTTCATAATCTTGGTAAAGTCCAAAGCCCTCTCCATGATATGTGGGGATTCTCATGGTCTCTCTTTTCATGGTTCCCTCTGTGACTACTTCTCAAATGCATAGACTATCTCTTTTTTCCGTCATTCACCTGGTTGCAAAACTCACTCTTTACGGTTTCCATATAAGTTGGTGAGTCTAGTAAGAACTGGTTATTTAGAGATTGCAGGAGGGTCTCATTGGGCCACTCACATCATCCTGTTGGCTCTCTTCTCCTCTCTCATCTCTCTCTTGGATTGACCCAGAAGCCCCAGGTCATGCTCCCTTTAGAATGTAGAATCCTCCAGCTCTCCCAGTTTGCAAATCCATATCCATAGGGTCTCAGCAGAACAAAGCCAAATCATAACACAACCCACTCTCCTTAGAAAACAGTTGGAGCTTTTCCCTGCTGCATTAAACAGGACTTGCTGCCTCTCCAACAAGCACACCTCCTTAATAAAGGTGGTTTGCACCGCGCATGACTTTATCTGAGAGCAGGAAGCTCAAAGTTGCCACGTCGGGGGACTGTACACCTTAAAGAACAGCATAGGAGACAGAACTCTGTTTGGGATGGCTTAAACACATCCACATGTGGAGGCAGGGGCATGGACCAAACGGCTTCTGTGATCCTCAATAAATATCAATTTATTCCCATCACGCATAGTGTGGAGGACGGAGGAACTAGGAAAGAACAGGGGACAGACGGTGTCAAGCTGTGTCTTTGTCCTCCCACTATTCAATTTATAACTATTTATTGGTCCTCTGTCGGGCTTTTGATTAGACACTAGGACTGCACAGATGGATGAGGTATGGGCCTTTCCCCAAAGAGAACTGATATGTGCTGGAAAAGCACTATACCCTCTCCCGTTACAGCAACCCCCTGAGGACTCTTGGATATCCTGAGAAGGTGGCATGCTTGGTCTATCTCAATGGTCTGTTTTTCATACCTCCTGGAACTGTGGTCTGCTTGCTAGACTGGACTCTCCCCAGTTTCCTGCAGCTGCATGCTCCACTGTCTGTCCCAACTCACCACAAGAGTCCAAGCCCAGGCCTCTGGCTGCTCTCTACTGTTCTGCTGCAATTTTCCAGGCCCTGGCCCAAGATATGACAGAGAAGAGAGAGGAAACATTGCTTGCTCTATACTTGGTGCTTTCACATATACTATTTCATTTTATTCTCTTAACAACTCTGTGATAACCCATTTTCATCCCTCTTATATGGATGTGGACATTGAGGTTCAGAGGGGTTAATGACTTGCCTAAAGTAACACAGCCAGTGGAAGCTAGTCCTGGGCTCAGTCCTGGAGTCCCCAGCCTTACTCCCACATCTTGTCTAGCACACCATTAAGTCCATTTAAGGTGCTGGCTCACACTTTCTTGGTGTTCAGTTTTTTCACTACTCATGCCAATGCTCATGCCAAACTTGAAGCTGCCAAATATTTAAGTCTCCGGAGAAGGCTGTTACACAATAGTTCCTCTGACCCCCTGGCCCACCTTTCTTAAGAAGATAGAAGGTTCACAGTAAGTTTGGCAAACAAGTGTGGCATATGTTGCCAACCTAGAAACAATGGTTCCTGCCTCATTTATAAACTCCTGAATTAAGTCCCTGAAAGTCAAATGAAGGTGGGCAAACGCAGTGAACAATAAAGGATGGAAACACCTAAGATACTGGCAGCTCAAGCATTTAGGGATGAGGTGATTCAGTTATTCATTCATTCATACAATACATTTTTGAGTGTCTCGAACTGTGTAAGGTGCTGGGGATCTGAGGCAGATAAGACATGGTCCCTGCTCAAAAGGAATTTGTGGTCTGTTAGAGAGACGAGGGCATGCTAACCAAAGGGGAAGGTGAATTAAACAGAGAGGAGGGCAGGTTAAGCAGAGAGGAGGGCAGGTTAACCAGAAAGGAGGGCCTAACCAGAGAGGAGCCACGTTAACCACAGGAGGATATTAACCAGAGAGAATGTATTATTAACCAAAACCTGGCTGGTCCTCAGAATCATCTCAGATATTTTATAAATATATGGATTCCTAGGCCCCACTCCTAACCTAATGAACTGGAATCTTCCAGAGCCATCATTTGCATTTTTTAATAAGCTCCCTAGTTGATTCCAACAACCATGACAGTTGGGAGTAAAGCCTGATAGGCATATTATAAATGGGTGCAGTGTGGATACCAAAGAGGGGTCTGCAGGTGCAATTCTAGGCTTCATAGAGGAGGCGATATGTGAAGTGAGCCTTCAGAATTGCAATAGAGCAAATATGGTTCACAGGGGTGTTGAGATGAGAGAGGGGGGAGGGCTTCTAGGTGGAAGGCTCCATATGAGCAGACGCTGTGGTGTGAACAACCATGATGATCCTGGGAGGTTTGGTGGAGCTGGAGCCTGGGGTGTGAGAGGACTAGATTAGAGAAAAGGCCAGAAGGTGAGCTGGATCCCAGGTGGCCTTGTTGATCCCACCAATGAGTTAGAATTTTACTCTCTGATATGAAAAGCATTCAAAGGTTTAAATCGGAGTGAAATGATCAGCTTTCATTTCAGAAAGATTACTGTAGAATTTCTGGACCAAGATGGAAATGTGAGCCTACACATTTAACTCTTCTCTTTCTAAAATTTCCATGGAAATATCCAAAGAAATATATATATATAAAAAGAAAAATCAAGGAAGGATGGCTTCTTCAAACCAGAAGTGTTAACACTTTTTGCATTAACATTGACTGAGCATTCCTGTGTGTAGGCGTTGTCTGGAATGTTTAGTGTCATGGTACTCCATGAGGGAGGTGCTATCATTATCCACACTGATGGGCTATTATTATCCCCCTATTACAGATGAAGAAACCACAGTACAGGGAAGGTAACTAAGTCCATCAGTCTCACAGCTAGTGGTAGAGCTGAACTGGAGGAGTCTGGCTCTGGAGACTGAGCACTTACTCAGCATTATACTACCTAATATATTATAAAAATATGGTACTAGTGGTCTTCATTGACTGATGGATCCACTGCCCCCAATTCTGTGCATATGATGGAGAAGTTGATCCAGCCAGTGGGTGGATGGGGTACACAGTACAATCTCCCTAACTTGCAAGCTTGGAGGGTTTTCAAACCGAGGAGGTCATGGCAGGGTGTAGAAGGAGCATTCTAATGGCGGTACCTATGGCAACAAGAGAAGAGGAGCGACTCCCCAACTGCTGAGCAGTGAAGCTCCCTGCCATGGGACTGCCTTCAGTCATAATTACTTTCCTAGTTTCCACAGTCGAGGGGAAGTCTAACTTGGCATAAATGTTCCTAAATTTGAGCAGCGGCACCAGGACTCCATGGTGCCACTATTAGGACAAAAGATGTGGTCTTTCAAAGGTGTTCAGGAAATACTGTGGGAGCTGAAGAAGGAGGCCTCCCAGCCTTGAGAAGTGTGATAATTCAAGTGTGGGCACATCTGGTGGGGTTGAGACAACCGTGAACTTCACTGTGGAAGAAATCCTTTAGCACAACTTGAGGTTCTCTTTTGTGCAGATGTTGCCGGCTGTCACCTTTTCCCAATTCTCACAGCCAACTGTACTCCTCAAACTAAAGCTTCAGACTTCTCTCTTCTTCTTGGACTTAAGATTTGAATAAGCATCCCAATGATCTCTGATGGAAACCGTTGTATCACACAACCCTGAACAGTACTTTCTCATGGAAGTTGGGCAAACAGAAAAATCACCACATATCTGAAATGATTCCACAATTTGAAAGAAGGAAGCGTATCTAAAGAAGCAGGGCAAATGTTCTCCTCTGAAGGAAGTTTGCTCCCAAAAGTAAGATATAACCAGAAACAAAACAAAATTCATTCATATTCTCAATAAGACTTGAGATTTGAGCACCCACTCCATCAAAAAGCAATGATCTGACATCAGGAAATATTACTCTTAGAGAGAGTTGTCTCTTCAACAAATGGTGTTGGGAAAACTGGATAGCCACATGCAAAAAAATGAAAGTAGACCCTTACCTTACACCATACACAAAAATTAACTCAAAATGGATTAAAGACTTGAATCTAAGACCTGAAACTATGAAACTTTTAGAAGAAAACATAGGCAGTATGCTGTTCAACATCGGTCTTAGCAACATATTTTCAAGCACCATGTCTGACCGGGCAAGAGAAACAATAGAAAAAATAAACAAATGGGACTACATCAAACTAAAAAGCTTCTGCACAGCAAAGGAAACCATCAACAAAACAAAAAGACAACCTAACAATTGGGAGAAGATATTTGCAAACCATATATCTGATAAGGGCTTAATCTCCAAAATATACAAAGAACTGATGCATCTCAACAACAAAAAAACTAACAACCCAATTAAAAAATGGGCAAAAGACCTGAACAGACATTTTTCCAAAGAAGATATACAGATGGCCAACAGACACATGAAAAGATGTTCAAAATTATTAACTATCAGGGAAATGCAAATCAAAACTACAATCAGATATCACCTCACGCCCGTCAAAATGGCTATAATTAACAAGACAGGAAACAACATGTGTTGGAGAGGATGTGGAGAGAAGGGAACTCTCATACACTGCTGGTGGGAGTGCAAACTGGTGCAGCCACTATGGAAAACAGTATGGAGATTCCTCAAAAAATCAAGGATAGAACTACCATATGATCCAGCTATTCCACTGTTGGGTATTTATCCAAAGAACTTGAAAACACCAATGCATAAAGATACATGCACCCTAGGCCGGCTCCGTGGCTTAGCGGTTAAGTGCATGCGCTCTGATGCTGGCGGCCCGGGCTCGGATCCTGGGCGCGCCTCGAGGCACCACTTCTCCGTCCAACGTGAGGCCGAGTCCCACGTACAGCAACTAGAAGGATGTGAACCTATGACATACAACTATCTGCTGGGGCTTTGGGGGGAAAAACTGAATAAATAAAATCTTTAAAAAAAAAAAAAAAGATACATGCACCCCTGTGTTCATTGCAGCGTTATTCACAATAGCCAAGACTTGGAAGCAACCTAAGTGCCCATCAAGGGACGAATGGATAAAGAAGATGTGGTATATATACACAATGGAATACTACTCAGCCATAAGAAACGATGAAATCCAGCCATTTGTGACAACATGGATGGACATTGAGGGTATTATGCAAAGTGAAATAAGTCAGAGGGAGAAGGCCAAATACCGTATGATCTCACTCATTAAGTAGTAGATAATAACAACAACAAACAAACACATAGAGACAGCGATTGGATTGGTGGTTACCAGAGGGGAAGGGGGGGGGGAAGGGATAATTTGGCACATGTGTGTGGTGATGGGTTGTAATTAGTATTTGGGTGATGAACATGATGTAGGCTATGCATAAATAGAAGTATAATGATGTACACCTGAAATTTATACAATGTTATAAACCAATGTTACTGCCATAAACAAAAAATTAAAAAAAAAAAAAAAGAAATAGGCAAGGTAGATATTATTAAAAATTCCAAACAATACCTTAGGGATATAAAATAAGAATTGGAAAAGATGAAAATCATGCTTTATTTCTAAACAAAAGAACCAATAAAAATGTCAATGATTTCCATGATAATTTAGAATTGTATTGATATTTCAATAAACTATGAACATGAAAAAAAAAAGGAAATATTACTCTTAAACATTTAAAAAACTTAAAAGTAAATTTACCTTATAAATTTGTAAATTCAAATGTTAAATTTCAAATTTTTATTTGCAAGTGGTAGTAGTACATAACCCATTAGATAGTATAGAAAGTCATAGCAATGACTCAAAAGCCCAGCTTGAGAAATTTCCCAAAAACCCAGAAACAAAAGACAAAATGAATATAATACATAAAACTGCAAGAGATATGAGAGGGTAGGTTTACGAGATAAAATATCATATAATAACAGGAATTTTAGAAGGAGAAGCAATAATTAATAAATTTAGAATGTAGTCTCCTGAGCTGAATAAAATTTTAATTTCTTAAGTTAAACAGGCCCTTTCTAGAAAAAAATTACTGCAAAGACAATTCAATATTAAGAACTCTATCAATATCATTTATCATATAACTAGATCAAAGGACAAAAAACATAATCATTTCTTTAGATAACTAAAAGACATTCAATAAAAATTTAACATCATTTAGTAGTATAAAATAGAAATATAATGATAAGCCATTAATTAAAGTATATATATTTAAATTAATGGTGAAAGGATTTTAAACGTAATGATTAAAAATAGAAGTGGTCTAATCACCGTTATTACCAGTGGCGATATTGTTCGAGGAATGCTAGCCAATGCAATTAAGATAAGGAAAAGGAATAAGAGGAATAAATAGTGTAAAGTAAGAGAAAACTATCTTTATTTGCAGATTATAGCCTACCTACAAAACCAAACAGAATCAACCGAAAAACAGATAAAACGAAGTAGAGATTTCATAAGATGGTTTCAAAACAAGTGCGTAAAAATCAGTGGCTTTTCTATATACCAGCATAGCCATTTATAAAACATAATGGAAACAAGATCATATCACAATGGTCATGAAAGTATACAATACTTAGAAATAAACACTTACTGAATTGTGTAGGATCTATATAAAGAAAACTACCTAATATGCCTTTACTGAAAGAAATAATGGAAACAGATAAGTGACGAAATGTTATCTCCCGTTGAATGGGCATATCCAGTACAGCAATGTCAGAACAATCTAGTGTGGGGAAGTTGAAGCTCTTATTGCCCATCCAGGCGGAGAGATGCAAAAGCACATAGGTTACATATTTTGAATTCAGATGAGAGATCTGGGCTGGTAACAGAGCTTTGGGAGTTACCACTGTAGAGTTAATGGTTGTAGCCATGAACACGAATGAGACCCCGTAGGAGAGTGTGAAGTGCAAAGAGAAAAGGGCCAAGACCACATCCTGGAGAACACTAACATTCATAAGGCGCACAGGGACAGAGGTGCCGGTAAACGAGATTGAGAAGGTGTGGTTTACGATGAAGGAGGAAAACCAGGAGGGAGCAGCACCATAGAAACGAAGGAAGACAGCCTTAAAAAGTAGGGAGTAGTCCCCATGGTTATTTGTTATGCAAGGGTCAGGCAAGAAAAAAATGGAAAAGAGTCCATGCTGCTTGGCTTCTAGGAGATTGATGGTCACAATGGCAAGAATAGTTCCAGTGGAACTGGGGAGTGCCAAAGTAGAGGTGAGCATTGTCGAATTTCTTGTGGTGCTGATAAGCACAGAGGAGACAGGTCACATGGAATCTACCAGTTACTGTGCGAAGTCACCAAACCCTAATGAGTCTCAATTTCCTCATCTATAAAGTGGAGTTGCAGTTGCCGAAAAAACAGTGTGATAATGACTATGAAATGTTTTATAAACTATAAAGCACTATACAAACAGGTGGTGTTACTTTTAGTCGTGGTGATCTTCCAGGCCATATTTTAGCATGAAATGTGTTCAAGATAACGGCACTGAGATAATGGCCCTGAAAAACTTCCCTATCACTTTCTCTCTACTGCCAGTTTTTCATCCCAAGGCAGGTTCTGCAGGCTTGTTAACACAGAAACGCGATCTGCTGTGTACTTCTGCACTGACGCAAATGAAGCTTCTGGGGAAGCCAACTGATCTGAAATATTTTGCAATGCCCTGCATTGTTTCAGCCATCAAATGGAGAGCAGAATTCCAGTTCCAATCAAGTGGGTGCCTGAATGTTTTCCTGTTTGTCTAAGATGCCAGCACTTAAATAAACACCATGTTCCTTCCCAGAACTTAACTGGAAAGCACCTCCACCAAACATAACTCAGAAGCGTGGCACAGGGCCCAAATCAGCTGACATATCAGTTGTGCGTCCTCGCTATCGTTGGGATCTCAAATGGCCACAGGGCTGACATTTCTTCAGACCCTCAGTAGGAACAATTCAGTGACAACTATCAAGTGGTCATAATACAATGGGCTTAGCCCCACATTCATTCCTTCCTTCATCCATCCTTACAAAGTATATTCATCAAGCATCTATGAAATGCCAGGCACTCTGCCAGGGATAAGGTTCACAAGGATAAATGACACTGAGTTGCTCTTGAAGAACTTGGAGTTTAGTGAAAAAGAGAAACATGGTACCACTTAATTACAAGACAGTGAGATAAGAACTTTAATAAACATATGTTCAAAGTGCTATAGAAACCCTGAAAAGGGACATCCAGTTTGCCAGTTCAGCCAAAAGGCCAAGATTTAAAGTGTCAGAGGTCTGACTCCTTCTAACTCCGAAAATAGCAAGCTTAGCAGCTGGTACATAGTAGGTGTTCAATTAATGCTTAATAAACAATTGATGAATACCACTAAACATGTCTATAGATCATAGCTCTTCTAGTCACCCCAACTCTATTCCTATTAGGGTAATTCATTTCTAAGGGGATAGTGACAGATGCTCCCTGAGAGAATGGACTACACACTGCACTCTGCCATCCTTGGTAGGTGGACAAGTTGACTACTAATCCCAAAGAAAGATGGGGCCAACACCTCTTGTAAGAGTTTATTTTAGGCAGAAGCTCAGCAGGAGAGTAGGCTGGGAATGGCACCATGGTCACAATCACCTTGATTGAATTGAACAAGACACCATGGCATGACATGGACGCAGAAGTCGACAGGAATCTTCTGAAGTCTTCTATACTTCAGTGGGACATTAGGAAAGATTGCTGCTAGGAAGATAGTCCTGTCTCTGAAATGGGATAACTTACCCAGGGCAAGCCACTGACCCCTCTAAGGGTCACTGTGGGTCACTGACCCCATTTGTCAAATACCAATGTTGGCTGGTCTCTTCCAAACTGAAGGACCTAGGATTTGTTTCCAGAATCAGAAAAACATTATTAAAACAAATCTCTTAATTCTGAGAGTAGTTGTGTACTACCAAGGGGGAAGCAACAGCAAGATTTCTGAAATGCACCCAACACATTCCCCATTTCCTTCCACGTGGCTGCTAATGCTTTTAATGTATCAGGGCAGAAGACCCAGGCAGGATGACCCAGGAAGCAAAACGGAGGAGACAGTTTTAACTCCTGCGTGCAAGAATTTGACTCCTCGCATGTCCTCTCTTCCTACTCAAGCTATTTCTAGGTCATCAGTGACATGTAAATACTCCAATCAGACTCATTAAACTTTTTCCCGGAGTCGCGGACTGTGGGCAACACTATTCGGGTTGTTGTACAAAGAAAACCACTGGGGTGGGCCCTGCTGTATAAGGACATCAGCTTTGGTGAGGGACTGGCCTGCTGTAGGATTTCAACTGGCTGAGCCTGCTGGTTAACAGACTAATTGAAGGGCCAGGGTCGGGGGCTTGCTGTGCAGAACACGAGCTCCCTCATGTACCCCTTTCCTGCTTGGCTCACTGGAAGGCTGTGCCCAATGCTGTCTTCCTCCCAGGCTCCTGGCTTCCCCTGGGATCCCAATGATCAGGGTCATGTTATTGCTGCTGAGGCATGAATGTCCTGTTTCTGAAAACCCCCAAACAACAACACCCTGGGAGGTCCCACGGGGGAGTACTTAGACCCTCTATATCGAGCATGTCACAAGGGACGGCTGCATCGCTGAAGCCGCTCGCTCTGGGAGATTTCTAACTGCAAGTTTGGCCCCAGGGAGATAATCAGCCAAGCAAAAAACACTGGGGATTCAGGACCAAACCCAGCACAGCTGAGTGAGAAATGCCAGCCTGTCAGCCACCCAGCCGTAGTGCCCCTTTCTGACAAGTGTTTCCCGTCTTTCATCTCCTTTCGTCACCTATAGGGCAGGCCCTCGTGTATCCTGCCTGGACTGTGGCCAGAGGCTCCTAAGAGGTGCTGTGTTCTCTGGGCTTCTTGCCCCAGTCTCTCCCTGTCTACCCACCCTACATCCCCATTGCTGTCAGAGGAGTCCCCTAAAGCACACTCCAAAGTGCTGCTCAGCTCCAGTTACGTCCCCGTCACTCCTTCTGGCCCACCCTGTGCTGCTGGCTTCAGAGGCTGGGTCAAGCCCACTTGCCAGTCACTCGTGGTGGTCAGCCTTAGGAAGCTCCCTTTCTCCCCGGCCATCTGTGCTCTCCCCACTCCTCTGCTCATCTAAATTTACACCGAACACGGTCCTGTCTGACCCCTCCTCTCCATAGTAAAGGAAAGCGCTGGTAAATACAACTTTATTTATTTTGGAAGGTTGTTATACTTTGTCTTCCATTTAAAAATAACAAAAAACAAACCCAAACACGTTCAAGAACTCTCCCCAAGCCCCAGTGTCCTTGCCCATCCCGCCTTCTGGCCTTCAGGAATGCTCTCTCCATTCTTGAGGTTTCAGCTCCTCACGCATCTTAATTCTCCTCAGCTCTAAGACGTCTCTAATTGCCCTCTCTCCTGGTGTGGCCTAATAAGCCTCAAGCTCACTTAGCTTCATCCGGATTTAATTTCCTCTCTTTTCTATCTTCCCGGTGCTGCCATCAGCAGCCTCATTTCATCTTTCTGTCTCTTTCTTCTTCTCGCCCTTCTTTTTCCCTTCTCCCCTTCTCTTTGCTTACATGCCCTTCTTCTCCCTGTCCTTTCTCTGTCTCTATCTCCCTCTCTAATGTCATTAGCTCCTCACAATCACCCCATTCATCTCCCACCCCCACATCACCAGCTCATCTGCTTCATCTCCTCTGTGGAAGGAATAAAACCTTCCACAGAGGTCACCATGTCCTGTTCTTATGCACATAGATGCATGTAAACAAGGTCAAGACCATCATCGTCCTGCCTTGGGAAGTCAGCACATTACCCTCCCTTATTATATTTCTTGTAAAGCCACTTTTACATTTTATCATCTCCACATGGCTGGAGGGAGAGTTTCAAAAAGAACAGCAGTCACAACATGTGTCAAAAGGAATAAAAACCTTTAGAAAAATACAGAGAAAATATAGTTGGCCTTATTAGAAGGTTATTGGAGATCTTCAAAAAGAAAACAAGATGATTTAGAATATATTCTATTATTCTAACCCAGGATAGGCAAATTATAGCCCATGGGCCAAATCTGGTCTGATGCCTGTTTTTTATGTGGCCTACAAAGAACAGTTTTTACATTTTTAAAAGGCTGATAAAAAATAAAAAGAAGAATATTTCATCATTTGTAAAAATTCTATGAAATTCAAATTTCAGTGTCCATAGATTAAATGTTCCTGGGACACAGCCACACATTTATTTATGTGCTGTCTCTGGTAGCTTTCACACTAGCTACAATAGCACAGTCGAGTAGTTGGGACAGAAAGTAGTTGTGACATTTATGGCCCACAAAGCCTAAAATATTTACTATCTGACTGTAATGAGATGAATTGTGGCCCTCAAAAAAAGATATGTCCATACTCTGATATCCTGCCCTGTGCATGTTACTTTATTTGGAAAGAGTCTTTGCAGATGAAATTAGGGATCTTGAGATGAGCTCATCCTGGGTTATTGGAGTGGGCCTCAAATCCAATGACAAGTGTTCATGTAAGAGACAGAAGAGGAGAAGACACAGACACAGAGGAGAAGGCCATATGACAAGAGAGGCAGAGATTGAAATTATGCAGCCACAAGCCAAGGAACGCCCAGAACAACCACAGGCTGGAAGAGGAAAGTAACGATTCTCTCCTAGAGCCTTTGGAGGGAACATGTCCCTGCTAACATTTTGATTTTGGACTTCTGACCTCCAGGATTGTGAGAAAATAATGTTCTGCTGCGTTAAGCCACCGAGTTTGTATAACTTGTTACAAAAGCCCTGGGAAATTAATACACTGACATTTTCCAGAAAGTTTGCCAATCCTTGTTCGAATTTGCATTTCTATGTTGTATTTTGTTATGCTCATTCAAGTTTAGTTTTCCCCTAAAGGAGGTTAAGAGGTAGTGCCATGTAAGGATACATTGAATTTCTATTTAATTAAGAGGAATAAGAAAACGAGAAAGCCTGTGTGTGTCCACACGATGAAGCTGACACCTCTCCCGATCCCATGGTGGAGGTGGGGGTCAGGGCTGGATACTCCATCCATCTCTCCAAAGCACTCATCTCTCCAATGCATCCCAGTGTCTGCCTTGGATCCACAGTGGTTGGAAACAAAGGCTGGAAGGGGTTGTCTCCTCAGCTTTTATTCTGGTTTGTGGTAGTGGGAGGATAGGGGTTGAAGGAGTGATAAGGAGGAAGGTGAAGGAGGAAAGGATGTTATCTTGGAGCAAACTGGTGACCAAGACTTGGAGGAAGGCTAGACCCCACTCCACCAAGTCTGAACAAATCACCTTTCCTTCCACTTTCTTTTGCATCACCCCACTGCCGTCCTCCCCATCCATCCATGGAAGTAAGGACCACCTGGCAACTTGGGTAAATACCCACACTTCTCTTTCCTACATTCCCAAAAGAGAGGACTCAAGTCCCACAAATAAGCCTTTCATAGGCAAGGTAAAGATCTGCAAAGACAAGGATTTGACTTAGTGGAATGAGAGAAGGTACTGGAGAGAGCTGAAAAAGGAGGATTGCACTCAGCTGGTTACCCACCTGTTTATGTACAATGTGCCAAAGAAGGGCAGATAAGGAGCCCAGGGGGCCCCCAAATAGCCCTGGGCCAGGACCATGCCAAGTGGCATCAGTGGGAACCCTACCCCCACCCCAGGGCAGAGGCACAGGAATGCACAGCCCTCATACCCAGGTGGAACCATCCCTCCAAAAGAAAAAAAAAATTATCAATGTACTTATTGTATTCGGGAAGAGGTATGTATTAAGCAATTTATCTATTTCATCTTGTTCTTTCAGTTCTGGTTACTGGCTGTTATCAGGAAGTTGTGGGAAGAAGCCTGAATGAAAATCTTCTCATTACTGAGAGAGAATTGACAACGGTGAAACAATTTACAGCTTTTCTACCTAGAGATAGGGAGGTAAGAGCACTCTGAGTCCAAGTCTCCGCAGAAATGAGCTTTAGTTCAGAGCTCGTCTCTCAAAGCACTTGCATATGTACACATGGATTTGTTCAATTCTCATTACAACTTCATGGGTTAGGTCTGAACCTTATTTTATGTATGAGAAAATGGAGCCTAGCTATGTCGAGAATTTATCTAAGATCATAGAGATAGTTGAGGACAGAGAGAATACGAGGCTCTGAATATGACCCAAGTTAGTTCTCCAACACTCCTCGCTACTTCGGGATCTAATCACTTTGGGTTAATGTCTCTGAGATCTTCAGATGGGCAAAGGTCTGGGCATGTATGGGAAAGGCGTTATTCCAGATAACTACCAAATCAGTGTAATTTCGATTAGGCAAAGTAGACCTTGAGAGATTTCCAAGGCTTCCTAACTCTCATTTGCTCTCTGCCTTTTTCCTGAGCAGAACATGCGTATTGTGTATTCCTGGGGTCTGACTTACTAAAAGGGATTACTATAAGAGGTGGAAACAGGACAGCTATTTGCCAAGATAAAATACATACTTAATCAGATAAATAGCAAAAGTGGAAATGATACTAAGAGGAGACCAGGCTGCCAAAAGCAAAGTTCTAACCTTAAAATTCTTTAGTTTTTTACAGAAGAGTTAAAAGTTGTTTTTGTCAGCTTTGGGTGGTTGCCATATATTTTCATCAGTTAATTTTTGTTGAAATGCCTGCTGAGTGTGTGGTGTAGCACAGGGAGACAGCTGACTGGTTGCCACATAATCTAACTTGGCAGCTGGGTGTCTGACAGCTGCGCGGTCCTCAATGAACACACCAGGAGAGCAGAGGAAGCAGAGCTGACACGAGGAGTCAGTGGTCAAGGAGATGCTCCCATACAGCTACTTAGTGAGAGCTGAGCCTTCGCTCTGAACTCCGACAACCCCATGTCCCAGCTGCGGCTCTGCCTCTGACCAGCTGCGTGGCTTCCAGCAGACCATCTCAATCTCTGAGCACCTGTTTCCTCATTTGTAAAACAGAGATAGTACGCGCACCAACCTCTAAGGGTATTGTACTAAGTGCTTTAGATGTACTATCTCATTTAAGTCTTACAACAACCACTAAGTGAAAAAACAGCCTTTTATTGGTTCTTTTTTTTTTTGGAGGGATAAGTAAAGGAGCTAACTTGGCGGGAAATGCCAAGGAATAGGAGACCTGATTTCTAGTCCAGGTTTGCTATTAACTAACACTAGATCTGTAAGAGTTTGGAAAGCAGATCACAAACACATGCCTTCCCAGTTATATCATTTAAAGTATTAAGGCAACTGAGACACAAATCAAAGCAAAGAATTCAAATGGGGAGGGCATGTTGCAAAAGGTCAACCAGTAAGTACTGAACTCAGTTAAATCTAAAGAATTATTAATTGTTGTATTATATTTTTATTAAAAAATCTAATAAATCATAATTTTTCTCTCCTCCATCTTATTGTGAAATAACTAAGAAAAAAGCAAAAAGAAACTAGTTTCTATAAAACTGAAAACTGAGTATTCCTCAGTGATATGCCAGGAAACAGAAAGAATTTCTATTAGCCAAAGTTCTGAGGAAGCTTACAGGCAGGAGAAAGGAAAAGGGTGGTAAGGCATTTGATAAAGCTGTATCAACTACAGATCTTTTCCTTTGAAATATGTTCCCAACAGACAAAGAGGAGCCAGCCTAAATCTGACTTCTAGAATAATCAGAGCCATTTTCACCACGTCTTCCCTGGCATTAATTACTGTTTTCTTGCATCGATTCTGGGACTGTGATTACCCACTATCCTGTGTGACTAGGAGTGCTTATATCTAGAAGGGTCAGGTTGGCAGCTGGAAGGAGTTGAGCTTGATAGAGTTGTGGTGCATTGTGGGAGCTCTACTGAATCCTGGAGGAACCACTTACTGAGCATTTACTACATGCCAGGCAAACCCACCTTTCACTGGGTTAGGTGAGTAAGCAACTAGAAAGAAAGTCTGACTATGCAGGACTCATGGTCACTAATGAAAAGATAAACTGGAAGTGGACCTAGATGTCTCCTCTTGCAATATATTCACACCAAATAAAAGACTTCAAAACAGCAAAAATGGGCTAGATAGTATGAATATCAAACAATACTGCATCTTAAGATCTAAAAGGAGAATTCTATTAGTAATTATGTGGATAGTGAAGTTAAAAAAAGTTTAAAAAAATCGAAACATATGGCGTTTACAGTACAACGTAGTCTGAGAGGACCTCTTTACGTTAAAGGATGAGTAAATAGAAAAAAAATTGAACTTAGAGCCAATGAATTATGAGTGTGTATTATAAAAGGAGGAGAACAGAATGCTTAAGAGGCAGAGGAAGAACACAGTTTTGAAAAAATGATTTACTGCAGGTTCCAGAAATAAATTTTATAGTATAGTTGCTTTGGGCTTTAAAAATTGTTCAGAATGACATAGACTCTATGAAGCAGGTCAAAGATGAGGTCAAAGGAATAAATGCTGAAATAAAAAGGATTTAGCTGGAAAAAAAATGGCAGGAATGAAAAAAGAGTTGATTGAGATGAGAAACAACTCGTAAGGTATTAAAAATGCAACTACAGAATTAAATTCAGCATTAGAATAAGTAAGTTGCAGAAAAGCTAATTAGTAATGAATGAACCAGTTTTAGAATTTGTTTCAGAATAAAAAGGGAATGTACAATAAGATAAAAATAATGAGGAAATTGGGATTCTTGAACAAGAGAACTAAACAATTTGAACAGAAGTAATGATTTAAGACATAATAGAAGACACATGTTCCTGAATTGAATAAAGATCTGGGGCTGCTTTGTGCAGGCCCGGTGGCTTAGTGGTTAAGTGCGCACGCTCCGCTGTTGGCGGCCCAGGTTCGGATCCTGGCGTGCACCGAGGCACCGCTTCTCCGGTCATGCTGAGGCCACGTCCCACATACAGCAACTAGACGGATGTGCAGCTATGACATACGACTATCTACTGGGGCTTTGGGGGAAAAAATAAATAAATAAAATTATTAAAAACAAAGATCTGGGGCTGCTTAGACTAAGCAAAATCAATATATGTGGGAGAGGGGATACACACCTAGAAAGATTCTGATATATATATTTTTTCTTATTTCAAGAGTAAAGAAAGAATTCTGCCAGCCATCCAAGAAGATAAACACTTTGCCTACAGGGAAAAAAATATCAGCTGACCTCATAATTCTCTTCTACTATAATGCCAGAAAATAAAGGAGCCACATTTATAAAACAGGAGGAGAAATCTTATAGTCTAAGAATTGTCTACCTAAGTTGTTATTCATATGTTAAGACAAAAGAAAGAATTTCTCAGGAACATAAGAGCTTAGAAAATATACCAGCAATATCATCCCTGAAAAAATAATGACAACAAAAAAACTCCAAAACACCACTCAAAGCCATTCTTCGATTGCAGAGCAACAGCTCAAAATAGTACAAGAAAAGGAAAGCTGTTGACTAAAAGGATTGTGGCTGACATTGCAACCATTTAAATATGAAACTAAGGCTTAATAATAGTTATTTTAAGATAATACTAGTAATATTATTATAAGGCTTAATACAAATGTTAAAAACAGCTCTTGAAGCAGAAAATATATAGCATAAAATGCAGCATGAAAATGTGTTAAAATTCCATATATAGCTTTCAGCTACTGTGAGGCTAGCGAGATCCAGCCAGGCTAAGGATATCAGATCGCATTGTCTTCCCAGCCCTTCAAGACCCCACCAAGCTGCTTGGTAAAATGGTTTGACCCTAGAAAAAACATTCCATAGATTAAAAAAAAAGAAAAAAAAAAAAAACTGGGAGAGTGAGAAGAAGCAAAGGGAATGAAAAATGCAGGCTAAAATGTTAATTGTTCATAGAAGTAGCCAATAAACATAGTTTTATTCTTGGAATTGGCAGTGGTAAGAAGAAAAGAATAGTTTCAAGTAAGTTTTTTTTTTTTTTTATAATTCTTTCCTTGTTTATTGCAGAAACATTGGTTTATAACATTGCAAAAATTTCAGGTGTACATCATTGTACTTCTATTTCCGCATGGACTACATCATGTTCACCACCAAAATACTAATTACAACCCATCACCACACACATGTACTGAATTATCCCTTTCACCCTCCTCCCTCCCCCCTTCCCCTCTGGTAACCACCAATCCAATCTCGGTCCTTATGTGTTTGTTTATTGTTGTTATTATCTACTACTTAATGAAGGAAATCATACGGTATTTGGTCTTCTCCCTCTGACTTATTTCACTTTGCATTATACCCTCAATGTCCATCCATGTTGTCACAAATGGCTGGATTTCGTCGTTTCTTATGGCTGAGTAGTATTCCATTGTGTATATATACCACAGCTTCTTTATCCATTCGTCCCTTGATGGGCACTTAGGTTGCTTCCAAGTCTTAGCTATCGTGAATAAGGCTGCAATGAACACAGGGGTGCATGTACCTTTGCAAATTGGTGTTTTCAAGTTCTTTGGATAAATACCCAACAGTGGAATAGCTGGATCATATGGTAGTTCTATCGTTGATTTTTGAGGAATCTCCATACTGTTTTCCATAGTGGCTGCACCAGTTTGCACTCCCACCAGCAGTGTATGAGAGTTCCCTTCTCTCCACATCCTCTCCAACACATGTTGTTTCCTGTCTTGTTAATTATAGCCATTCTGACGGGCGTGAGGTGATATCTCATTGTAGTTTTGATTTGCATTTCCCTGATAGTTAGTGATTTTGAACATCTTTTCATGTGTCTGTTGGCCATCTGTATATCTTCTTTGGAGAAATGTCTGTTCAGGTCTTTTGCCCATTTTTTAATTGGGTTGGTAGGTTTTTTGTTGTTGAGATGCATGAGTTCTTTCTATATTTTGGAGATTAAGCCCTTATCAGATGTATGGTTTGCAAATATCTTCTCCCAATTGTTAGGTTGTCTTTTCGTTTTGTTGATGGTTTCCTTTGCTGTGCAGAAGCTTTTTAGTTTGATGTAGTCCCATTTGTTTATTTTTTCTATTGTTTCTCTTGCCCGGTCAGATGTGGTGTTTGAAAAGATGTTGCTAAGACTCATGTGGAAGAGTGTACTGCCTATGTTTTCTTCTAGAACTTTCACAGTTTCAGGTCTTACATTCAAGTCTTTAATCCATTTGGAGTTAATTTTTGTGTATGGTGTAAGGTAAGGATCTACTTTCATTTTTTTGCATATGGCTATCCAGTTTTCCCAACACCATTTGTTGAAGAGACTTTCTTTTCCCCATTGTATGTTCTTGGCTCCTTTGTCAAAGATTAGCTGTCCATAGATGTGTGGGTTTATTTCTGGGCTTTCGATTCTATTCCATTGATCTGTGTGTCTGTTTTTGTGCCAGTACCATGCTGTTTTGGTTACTATAGCTTTGTAGTATATTTTGAAATCAGGGAGTGTGATACCTCCAGCTTTGTTCTTTTTTCTCAGGATTCCTTTAGCTATTCGGGGTCTTTTGTTGTTCCATATGAATTTGAGGATTCTTTGTTCTATTTCTGTGAAAAATGTTGTTGGAACTTTGATAGGGATTGCATTGAATCTATAGATGGCTTTAGGAAGTATGGACATCTTAACTATGTTAATTCTTCCAATCCAAGAGCACGGAATATCTTTCCATTTCTTTGTGTCTTCTTCAATTTCTTTCAGAAATGTTTTATAGTTTTCGGTGTACAGATCTTTCACCTCTTTGGTTATGTTTATTCCTAGGTATTTTATTCTTTTTGTTGCAATTGTAAATGGGATGGTATTCTTAATTTCTCTTTCTGCTACTTCGTTGTTAGTGTACAGAAATGCAACTGATTTTTGTATGTTGATTTTGTATCCTGCAACTTTACCATATTCGTTTATTACTTCTAAAAGTTTTCTGGTGGATTCTTTAGGGTTTTCTATATATAAAATCATGTCATCTGCAAATAGTGACAGTTTCACTTCTTCCTTTCCAATTTGGATCCCTTTTATTTCTTTCTCTTGCCTGATTGCTCTGGCTAGGACTTCCAATACTATGTTAAATAGGAGTGGTGACAGTGGGCATCCTTGTCTGGTTCCTGTTCTTAGAGGGATAGCTTTCAGTTTTTCACCATTGAGGATGATATTAGCTGTGGGTTTGTCATATATGGTCTTTATTATGTTGAGGTACTTTCCTTCCATACCCATTTTATTCAGAGTTTTTATCATAAATGGATGCTGTATCTTGTCAAATGCTTTCTCTGCATCTATTGAGATGATCATGTGATTTTTGCTCTTCATTTTATTAATGTGGTGTATTACGTTGATTGATTTGCGAATGTTAAACCATCCCTGCATCCCTGGAATAAATCCCACTTGATCATGGTGTATAATCTTTTAACGTATTGTTGTATGCGATTTGCTAGTATTTTGTTGAGGATTTTCGCATCAATGTTCATCAGTGATATTGGCCTGTAATTTTCTTTTTTTGTGTTGTCCTTGTCTGGTTTTGGTATCAGGGTAATGTCAGCTTCGTAGAGTGAGTTAGGGAGCTTTCCCCCCTCCTCAATGTTTTGGAAGAGTTTGAGAAGGATAGGTATTAAGTCTTCTTTGAATGTTTGGTAGAATTCACCAGGGAAGCCGTCTGGTCCTGGACTTTTATTTTTGGGGAGGTTTGTGATTACTGTTTCGATCTCCTTACTGGTGATTGGTCTATTCAAATTCTCTACTTCTTCTTGATCCAGTTTTGGAAGGTTGTATGATTCTAAGAATTTATCCATTTCTTCCAGATTGTCGAATTGGTTGGCATATAGTTTTTCATAGTATTCTCTTATAATCTTTTGTATTTCTGAGGTGTCTGTTGTAACCTCTCCTCTTTCATTTCTGATTTTACTTATTTGTGCCTTCTCTCTTTTTTTCTTGGTGAGTCTAGCTAAAGGTTTGTCTATTTTGTTGATCTTTTCAAAGAACCAGCTCTTGGTTTTATTAATTTTTTCTATTGTTTTTTTGGTCTCTATTTCATTTATTTCTGCTCTGATTTTTATTATTTCCCTTCTTCTACTGATTTTGGGCTTTGTTTGTTCTTCTTTTTCCAGTTCCTTTAGGTGCATTTTTAGATTGTTTATTTGAGATTTTTCTTGTTTGTTGAGATAGGCCTGTATCGCTATAAACTTCTCAAGTAAGTTTTTTTATGTAAAATTAATCACTAGAAAAATAACAAGCGAGCATATAACTTTCAAATCACTAGAGGAAACAAAGTCAAAGAAAAAATAGTCCATGTAGTAAAGGAGGTATAAAAAAGAAAACAGTAAAAGACAATAACAACAACAACAAATCACATAAAATAGAAGCAGAACCAGACCAGGCATATTCATTATGACAAGAAATGTAAATGGATAATATATTTTTACTAAGAGAAAATTACCCTAAAAGATCAGCAGCATATAAACAACTATATAGACTTCCTAAAAAACTATTCCCTAGGAAAAGTTGCAAATAAAAAAATGGACACCCAGTGTATAAATTCAGCTTAAGGAATTGAGCCCTATCTCATCAGCTGCAGAGAAAAACATGGGCAGTGTTGAGTCAAGAGCAAGTGATGAGTCAGGTAATCACTAAACCAGAGTGAATACTGGCTGAATTTGTCAAAACAGGAACAGAGAAGCCCAATCAAGACTCTAACAAGTACAGACTACCACTAAAAAAAAAAAAAGGAAATGTCGGAAATCTTCCCACTAATATCACTCAGGAGCATACTGGAAATCTATTTGTAGAATACTAGCCAAAGAATGTTCTAAAAGTGCATTTTACAATAAAATGTTATTCCTTTGTGACACCTACAAATTCAGAAGACAGTCATGCAATAAAAAGTTTACATAATCAGATTTATGAAGGTCAAAGGCATCCCAAAGTATTGCATGTTTTCATGACCCCACTGAAATAGTTCTTTAAGAAAAATGACAGAAGTTTTTAAAAATATGGAAGAGGCACATAGTGTAGCTGACCTTAACTAATTCAAGTCAATGGCTAATGGTTCTGGGTCTCCAGATAATCTCAAAAGAAAGCCTGTGCCTATCTATGAAAGTCTACCATATTTAGTTATCTCATTTTAGGGAAAAAACCCCTTGGGACTAGAACAATAAAATATGTCAGTGGATATTGAGAAGCTTCAGCTAGAAGTGAAAAATATATCTAAGGGAGTAGGTTTATTTGAGCTCTGTTTTATCTCAGACATATTTAATTATATTTCATGAATTTCTTTGTTGGGGATACAGTTCCCGGTAATTGAAGGTCAATATGATTATATTTTTAGCATTTTTTGTTACACTGTTTATGTCTCAAGACGACACTGAAGATGCTGACTTTTTTTACTTAAGACCTTTTTGCACATTAATTTTATGTTACCATTTCCTTTAAAGATGGATGACTCAGACAAATTTTGTTGATGTTTCAAGGTTGTTAAAATCCCATGCAAGGATTCCATTTACAATCTGCTATACTGAGTATAAAGCACTATGTATTTGACAATTGTGGAAGAGACTGCTGGTGCTCTCCCACATCCAGTTATTTTCTCTGTCCTGGTTCTGTGAGAGATTACAATTCCCAGTCCCTTTGCAGCTGGGCAAGGTTGTGTGACTAAGTCTAGCCAACAAAATGTAAGTGGAAGCAATGTGTGTCGCTCCCAGGCTAAGAGAGTTAAGAGCTGATGAGCCACCTCCACTTTCCCTCTTATCCTGTCATGGAAACCTTGGAAGTCATGTGTTGAAATGACTGTGTCACAAGATGGAGGGAGACTTGATTCCTGAGTCATGGCGTGGAGGACAGCCCCCACTGACTTACCCTAGACTTTTGCTTGGAAGAGCAAGCAATAAACTCATACTAAACTACTGAGAATTCAGGCTTTGTCTGTTGCAGCTGCTATGGATTACTTACCCTAACATAGGCTTTTCTGTGCTTTCCTTTGGGCACAACTTCCTTAGGACCTATAAATATTTGCGTTGAATGAAAACGTGAATCAATTCATAGCAGCTAAAATGTACAAACTCTAAAATAAATGCAGTTATATAAACCCTAATAACCAATTTCATTTTTCATATACATATGTTCTATTAAATGCAATTCTACATCAATTGCTTGGTAAGGCAAAGGCAAGTATTGCCGTTTATTATTATTTTTAAAATTAATTCTTTAGCAGATAAATAGGGAAAAAGTTGAGATAGGAACACTGAGCTCAGAACATCCTAGTGACTTGCTTTCAGAAAGTTGGTGCACAGGTAAATTAAAAATATGATATTCAACTTTGTTTTCATTTGAAGCACTTTATGATTTATTTAGAAGGTGATTTTGAATAGTCTATTCAATATAAAAATGTAGATGTATTCATAGTAAGGGAGGGGGACGAGAGAGATTGATTCTTATTCCAGTATTGCATTATTACTCTGCATGATTTCATTCTGTTCAATGAAATTTAAAATGTGTCATTTAGTTTCTCCGTGTAGGTTAACCAGTTTATATTTTGTACAAAATGATTGTTCTTCTACTTCTTTGGAGTGTTTCATGAAGTGGTGTAAACATTGTTGCCCTAGTCTTGAAATAAAAACACACGCCCTTAAAAAATAAACAAATGGATGTACAAGACAAATCAGGCAAATACAAACTAAAAAAGCAGGAGTGACCATATGTACATTATACAAAATAAAAATAATAGAAAAAATAATTATGACTAAATGAATTATTTTGTAAGAATTAAAAACAATGTCTAATAAAAGATATAACAATCACAAAAATTGAATGCAGCAAATGAAATAGATAATTTTCTGGGAAAATAAAAATTACCAAAATCAATTGAAGCATAAACTGGCTATCTAAAAAGAACAATAATCTTGGAAAAAAAATGAAAAAATTATCTATTGAAAGACGTTGGACCCAGGCAGTTTAAGAGGTAAACTTTTTTTTAAAGAGATCATATGATTTCTATGATACGTAAACTCAAAGAAAGAGAGGTAAAGCCTCCAAATTCATTTCATGAAGCATAATCTCAATGAGTCATCAGTCTGCCCTCATGAATCTTCCCTCACTCAGAAAAGCTAAATAAAATATTTGCAATACAAATTCATGAATATAAAGGCAGATAACATATCATAGTCTAGGCAGAATTATCCATGACTATAGTTAATCTGGCCCCTAGGATTGCAAGAAGGCCCTGTCTGTTGGGCTCCTGGTCTACCATGCCTACTCCTAATTGGTCCAGCTCAAGCCTTGAATTGGCCTCTGCTGAGATTCTTGACAATGCTTAGTCCCAAGCTCCAGCAACACTTTACGAAACTAATTAGTTTTATGATGCTGTGGGTAGAGTAAAGCCAAGGAATGAGGTTGGGCTCATGACAACCTGATACTGAACTAGCACCAATCCTGCTCAGGGATTTCATGGCTCTTCTTGTGTGTTGAGTTGGAGGGGTAGGTGCACAGGACCTGGTACCAGCAAGAACTCCGGATGAACTGAATGAGCATCAATGCTGGTCTTACTATCCTCCCAAAGGGGCTTGTCATAAGCTAGACTAGAGAGCAGATTCGATTCCTGTAAGGAAAACCATTAAGATAAAGTGTCTTAGCACAAATTGGCCACAGCGTCCGCCTCTGGCCCTTTTTGAGTAAAGGATCATGAAAGAGTAAGAGGAAGAAGGATCTATCTGCTCACTGCAAACTCTTTATGGATAGTCAAAGGGATGATACTCAGTTGAGGCTGGCCTCCCACCTTCCATTCTCCAAGTCAGAACCTTGGGCTGCTTGAGTAGCCTGGGAGGGGCCTTTGACCTCTCTGCCCTTAGGGAGTCAAAGGACGCCCCCAGGCTACGTCTGCTGCTCACTATGGCAACTGCTTTAGCTCCGGCCCTCTGTCCTTTAGTTCTCCTCTTCTGATATCAGGAGTGACCAGCAGTGGAGGCAGGACGATGGCCCATGTTCTGCTGAGGCCTACTCCCCAGCTCCTGCTTCCCTGTCTCTCTGTCACATAGCGAACGCTCTTGTTGAGCTCACACCTGCCAGAATGACTTTTTAACAGGAAGAAAAACTCCATACTTTCATGAGTCAATTCAAACAACTAACCTCTATTAAGAAGCACACAAACATCCCTTTTGTTCTTATCCCTTAATTAAAATGTCACATAAATGAACATGCCCTAAAGGGATACTTTTCCCATCACTGTGACTGGAGAAGAATGAGACTCTG
This sequence comes from Ceratotherium simum simum, assembly GCF_057802395.1. Taxonomy (NCBI): domain Eukaryota; kingdom Metazoa; phylum Chordata; class Mammalia; order Perissodactyla; family Rhinocerotidae; genus Ceratotherium; species Ceratotherium simum. The sequence goes on along the minus strand of NC_141910.1, from coordinate 11,660,372 downwards.
GGACAATCCAAAACACAATCATAGGCAGCCTGCTCTATTAAAACAAGAATGATTTAATATTAGGACCTTCATTAACAGTAAAATGTCATATCATTAGGTTATAGGAGAAAAACATGTGGCCGTCTGGATAGAGACCAGAAATGGATTCAATAAAATGCAACATCCATTCTTGATACAATCTTGGAAACTAGGGCAGATCCTTCCTTTACATGATAGAAAGCATCACAGCTCAACAAACATATAGAATGATGAAATTATAAAAGCATTCCCATTATATTTAGGATGTCCACTATTACTACTACGGTTTAATATTACAAATGCTTTAAGTAAATCAACATAATAACGTGGTTATCTAACTTGAAAATTCAAGAGGATTGTAATGGACACTTGGCTACTGGCCAAGCAATCAGGACCCCCCCCTCCCTCCTGCCCCACCCCGGCCCCCAATACACTGTTATTGGCCTTGGGCCTCTGGGCCATCACTGACTCCTCCAGAGGTAGTCTGGCTGATAGTTTCTTCCCAAGGCATTTTGGAAGAGTGAGAACAAGAGTGAGAGAATAAGAGCACAGCAAAGGAGTGGGCTAGAGATTGTGGGTGGCTGGAGTTGCAAAATGTAAAATTGGGATGCCATTAGAGGTTACATCCTCTTTTATTTGGTTCAAGTTATCTGAGGTAGGCTATCTGTGAGGAGAGAGAAGGAAGGATGGAGTAGACATACAGAGAGGTCCAAAGCCAGGTGACAGGAAAGCCCTATCTAGTTCATTCTGAGATGCAGCTGTGGCCCTACCTTTGGTTTATGTGAGATGCCTAGTGTTCCTAATGTATGCTTTTTGCTTGTGATGGTTTGAGTTGAGCTAATGCAGGGAGGTAACTAGTTATAAAATAGATATTAAATAATAGATTTTTAAAATATATTAAAAATAATAATAAGTAAGAATATATATGATTATAAAAAATATTTTTCCATGATAGCAGCAAAAAGATAAATTATAGGAACAATTTAATTAAAATATGCAGGACATTTGTATGATGAATACATTTAGTGCTCATCAGAGGTGAAATGGAAAACTTAAAAATGGAAGGCTTATAATGACAAGGGAATCAATTATCTCCCAATTATTTTATATTTTAATGCAATTCCAACAAAAATTACAGTGAGATTTTTTTCTTGGACCATGACTTAGTGATTCTAAAGTTCACCTGGGAGAATAAACTGGCAAAAGAATCCAGTAAGTCAGAAATAGAGACAGCAACATGGCATGTATATAGGATGGTTGGTAGTAGGAGGCATCTCCCTGCCCAATCAGTTATTAAAATAAAATCCTAATAATTAAAACAGTGATGAATCAACACAAAGATAGAGAGATTAAAAACTGTAATAAAATGCCTAGACACAGACTCTATGACATATAAAAAATTAGCATAAAATACCCATGGCATTACAAATTTACGGAAAAAGAAATCCTTCTGGCAAAATTGGTATCTGGAAAAAAATTTTATTATCTTACGCCATACAAAAACTGGAAGGCAATATAGATAAATACCTAATCTTGGGGTGACAGAGAACTTGCTAAATTTAAAACCAGTAGCAAAAAAAATGCTTAATAGATTACGTATAACTTCTGAATGTCAAAAAAATCTATGAAAACTTTAGGTAAATAACAAACAAAATATATTTGTACCTTATATTAAAAAGAGTAGGGGCCAGCCCGGTGGCGCAAGCGGTTAAGTGCGCGCGCTCCGCTGTGGCGGCCCAGGGTGCGCCGGTTCGGATCCCGGGCGCACACCGACACACTGCTTGGCAAGCCATGCTGTGGTGGCATCCCATATAAAGTGGAGGAAGATGGGCATGGATGTTAGCCCAGGGCCAGTCTTCCTCGGCAAAAAAAAGAGGAGGATTGGCAGATGTTAGGACAGGGCTGATCTCACAAAAAAAAAAAAAAAAAAAAGAGTTAATATTGTTAACACAGACAGAACTCTTAGAAACTAATTTAAGAAATAAGCAAATAAACCCCAATATAAAAATGGGCAAAAGAGTTAAACTAGTTTCAAAACATAAGAAATACAAATGGCCAACAGAAATATGAAAAAAATTCTTAGGCTTATTAGTAAGCAAAGAAATGCGGTTGGTACAATAACGTGATACTATTTTTCATTCATCAATTTGTCAAATATTAAAAAATAGATACATAGTCCCCAGTTGTCAAGGTGCAAAATCAAGCATTTTCATAGACCACTGAGAGAGATGAGTTTAGACCTTTCGGAAAGTAAATTCAACAACATGTCAAGAGCTTGGCATTTACAAAAATAACCCTTAATTTGGAATTCCAATTTTAGAAATTTGCCTTATGGAAATACTCAGTTTGCACAGACTTATGTAGAACAATATTTGTTATTTATTATTTAAAAAAATCTTGAAACAGATGTCCAACAAAAGGGAATTTGTTAAATAAATTATGGCCATAAATAGTGTGGTAGGCAGAATAATGCTCCCCTTACCCCCAAGATGTCCAAGTCCTAACCCCAGGACCCTGTGAAGGTTTTACACAGGGACTTCCCAGATGTGATTCAAGACTTTAAAATGGGGAGATAACCCTGGATTATCAGATGGGCCCAATCTAATCACACGGGTCCTTAAAAATGAAGAATCTTTCTCAGCCCTGGTCCCATGGGGGCATGACCACAGAAGAATCGTCAGAGAGATTCAGTGTTACTGGCTTTGAAGATGGAGGGAGGGGCAAGGAATGCAGTTGGCCTCTAGAAACTGGAAAAGGCAAGAAAATGGATTCTCCTCTAGAGTGCCAGAACAGAACACAACCATGCTGACACCTTGATTTTAGCCCATGTCAGACTTCTATCCTACAGAACCATAAGATAATAAATTCGTGTTGTTTCAAGCCATTAAGTTTGTGGTAATTTGTTACAGCAGCCATAGAAAACGAATACAATTGGGATACTTTGCTATCAGTAATTAAAAATCATATTGGTTAAGAATTTAGTTAAAGTAAAAAGCAGATTACAAAATTGTTAAGCATGGCAGCCTAGTTACAATGATGAAACGTAAATAGAGTAGCAATGATCACTTCTGGGTGCTGTAATTGTAAGTGACTTTTACTTACTTGATTTTCTATTTTCCAGATTTTCTAAAATATATTTCCTTTGTAATCAGAAAAAAATACAAATAAGCATTAGGTAAAATACACATTAACCTATATTTCTCTAATTATTAAATCAACAATAGTAATCTAATTTATGATGGCTTTACTTCTTATGGCAAATACCTACTTCCCAACTCTACCTAAATCCTAGTCTTATGCTACTGAAAATTACTGTTGCATTATTGTTTTTAATAAAATATAAATCTCTTTCAAGATTTATCTTTTTCAATTTTAACTTTTGCTTCCAGTTTCATTACTAGATAGCAACTGGGTGGAAATCATATTTGACAGGTAACGATTCTCATTCTTACTTCTTTTCTACCAGTTCTTCCAAGTTGAATCTTCAATTTTGATTCATTTCTTCATTGGTTGTAATATGTCTTTGCATTGATTTAATTTTTATCCAGGAAAAGGATGTGCCTGTTCTATTTTCAAAGTCCTTGCATATCTGAAAATACCTTTCACACATGAATAACAATGTAGCTAAGTATATAATAATCTTTTCTCCTAAAAATTCTATATAGACTTTGCTGTCTGATATTTATTGCCATCTACCAGAAGATTAAGGACAGAGTAGTATTTCTTTCCTCTTAGGTATCTTTTATTTTTCCTGCTGGGATATATGACGGGATTTTAAAATTGTAACATTAACTTCAAAAATTTACTAGATAGTGAAAGGAATATTAATGAGTATAGATTTTTTTCCATTCCAGTTACTTTGAATATATGAGCCCATTCTATGTAGAATCTGGAGAGTAGATTCTGCTCAGGCAAATTTTATTCTAAGCTGGCGTCTTTTGCAAGAATACCTGGTACGTGAAGTTGGGTTTCCACCTTGTATTTTTCATAACTAATAACTTCCTTCTCAAATTTTATTTTTTCTTCTGTTACCTTTGTTCTAGAACAACTTGGTTTTTTTCTTCTTGACTGATTTGGCTTTTCTGTGTCAGTTCAGATTTTTATTATCTTCAATGCAACTAAAATTCTGAAATTGCATTTTTAGTCTCTTTGTAGTGTTCTCTTCTCTCACTCAGATCCTTTTTTATCCTGACCCTCTTGATTTTCTTCTCATCTGATTTCTCCATTTGAGAGGCAAATTTCTTTTGTATATTCAGAGAACATAATGCGGATATTTTCTGATTTTTTTTCTTTCTTGTGCTAAATTATTAGAACAGTTTTTCTTTAATTCCTCAGATAATGCTCTCCTCATCTTGCACTATAGAATCTTTTTACAACGCCCATATTGGTTTCTTGACTGGAGAGCCAATCAAATCTGGATTTGACATGAAAAGGGTCCATTGAACATTTGGGAGCTGGTAGAAATCCCTTCTAGAATCTAAATCTGGAAGGCATGTTGAACAGCCCCTGCCCAAGTTTTGGACCTGTCAGGTATTAATCTTGTGTAGTTTTGCTGAACTGAGATAGCATTTTCTCTTGTCCCAAATGCCCATTTCTCTACGAGAAAGAATAGTCACATAATCCTTTGACCTGAGAAGGAACATGAGAAACAACAGCTCCTTGAGAACTCCTCTTTCAGGGCTCATTCCTTCTCATGTTCTCCCTAAGGGAATTGAACACACAACTCAGGTGCCAATACCTGTCCCTTCCCTGCCTTCTACCTCCCTGATGCATCCTGGGAGTTGCAGCCTCCCAGGACAAGAGGCTCTCAAGTGGGGAAGAGGATAGGATGAATACACTCCTCTGATCACCTCAGAAAATAATGACTTGTCCTGGAGGCTGCAACACCTGTTTCCTCACATTAGAAGCAGAAAATGCTTGTATTAATTTGCTGGGGATACCATAACAAAGTGGCACAAACCAGATGGCTTAAACAACACAAACTTATTGTCTCACAGTTCTGGAAGCCAGAAGTCAAAGATTGCGGTGTTAGCAATCTTTGTAGAACCAACCAAGATGTTGGTTCCTCTTGAGGGCTGTGAGGGAAGGCTCTGTTTCAGGCTCTCTCCTTGGCTTGGAGATGGATGTCTTCACCTTATGTCTCTTCACATTATCTTCTCTCTCTGTGCTTCTCTGTGTCCAAATTTCCCTTTTTACAAGGACACCAGTGATATTGATTTAGGGCCCACCCTAATGACCTCACTTTAACTTGATTAACTCTATAAGGCCCTATCTCCAAATAAGGTCACATTCTGAGGTAAAGGAGGTTAGGACTTCAGCATAAGAATTTTGGGAGGACACAATTCACCCCATAACAGTGTCAGGGAGTCATTTCTCCATCTTCTATCCTGGATGTGGTGCAACTCCAGTTAAGAGGGGAGGGGTGGATAGGCCTGGGTAAGCTTCTTGCAATCTGGTGAAAATTGCTCCCCCACACTGGCATATGTTCAGCTGTTAAATTCAGTACTCAATGCTCTTGCAGGTTTCCACAATTTTATCTACTTTGCTGAGTATTTATTGCAAGCATAAAGCCTGAAGAAGCTTTATTAACGGACTGCCAGATTAACCGGGGACTCCAGTCATCAAATATTTGTTGATAAATGAGTGATTCCAGAGTCTGTTCTGCTGTACCTCTACCATACTTTATTGATGTGAATTGTTTTAATGCCCTCTTTGGGTTACTCATTGAATCATGGATAATAACTGGGAGTCATTTTCTGCTTAAGAAGTTGGCTTTCGATCTACTTGACAAATATATCTGGATAAACTAAAAGAGTGTTAAAAATGAAGGAGGGATGGGAATGACTGAGGAATTTAGCAGCTGACATCTCCATATGAACCAGGCAAAAAGGGAGGAAAACAACTCCTTTCCTAACCTTCACGTAGGGGTAAGCAGCAAGCAAATCGTAAGGTGAAGTTTTGTCTAATTATACAATAATTATCTACTCATTTAACTCGAAAAAATATTCATCATATTTTTCCCTCACCAAAAAGAACATCCTCTGACTTGGTAATGATCAAACTACATTCTCAAGTAGAGAGAAAGGCAGAAATTAGACCTTCCTGTTCTTATACAGAGAACAATTCTGTAATGAGCTGTCTTACTCTGCTCCATTCTTCTGAGCCACGCAGCCTTCCCAGAGGAAAGACGCCTGATGTGCTAAACAATATGCTGGTGCCTAGTCTCCCCGGTGAGGGCTAATTACAGCACTGTGGCTCAGGAACTCAGGAACGAAGCAATCATTCTCTTGCCTTGACTCCTCACCCACTCCTGTGCTGCACTCCCAACTGAAGGACGTCCGTGTCTTGGTTCCCAATGTGTACATTCCGCTTTCTGAATTCTGTGGTCCTTCTCTCCATGTTATACCGGGAATCCCCCAATGGACCCTCAAGTGGCACTGATGTTATTGCATCCACTGTAACACAGAGGTCTATCACGTATTGTGTTCTAACATTTCTCTTCTGAAAGCAGGAGCTAAGTATGCATCACCCTTGCAGATAATAACAAATGGCTGCCGAGGGAGGAAGAGGTGTTATATAAAAGAGGATTCTTTTTTTTTTTTTTCCATAATCCATAACAATGGAGACTAAAAGGAAAATCATTTCTTTTTCTATTTTAATTGCATTAATTCTCCCCACTTGTGAATTTTTATAGTGGTTGGGGATTTCATTAAAGATGCCTTCCTGGGAAATTAGAAGGTTATGGACTGCAATGGCTTCTATTATCAAATGGAGATTCCATTCTCAGTCCCAATTGCAGGGGCAGGGAATGAGGAGGAGCTGAACACAGGCTTTTAAGAATCAATCAGGGCTCTTTATTGATTGATCAGAATTCTGATAGTTTATTGACATTTACTCTGAAACAGTGTCTGCTTTGAGGCGACTGAGAGCCAAGTAACTAAAGGTCCATGAGGATATCTTCAAAACTGGGTTTCTAGATCAAAGAAGTCTTCAGATATGAATGCCCTCGCTCTCCTTGCTTCTAGATGATGGGTACTTTCTTTTGCAAATTGAATATTTGTAGAGGTGAGTTTTGGTTGTCACAATGACTTGGGGGAGCTGTTGGCATTTAGACTTGGGGGCCAGGAATGCTGGATGGCCTGCAATGAGTGGTACAGTCCTGCACACAGAAATATTGTCCCACATGCCAAATGATTTTCAAATGTCCCTCCAGATAGTATTGCAGATGAAAAACTTACTTATAATTACCCAAATCCAGAACCTAGCTTTGATTTTTATATAAATAAAGTGAATTAATTTCCTATTACTCAAATCAACACAAATTCCTTATTTTTTAGTTCTAGAGGTCGGAAGTCTGAAATGGGTTTTGCTGTGCTAAAATCAAGGTGTCGGCTGGGCTGTGTTCCTTCTGGAGACTCCAGAGGACAATTCGTTCCCTTGCCTTGTCCATCTTCTAGAGGCGGCCTACATTACTTGCCTCACGGCCTTTCCCCCATTTACAAAGCCAGGAGCATAGCATCTTCAGATCTCTCTCCAACTTTGACCCTCCTGCCTCCCACTTTCATTTATAAGGACCCTTGTGATTGCACTGGGCCCACCCAGATAGCCCAGGACAATCTCCCCATCTCAAGATCCTTGACTTAATCACATCTGTACAGTCCCTTGTGCCATGTAAGGTAACATAGTCACAGGTTCTGGGGATTAGGATGTGAATGTCTTTGGGAGACAATTATTCTGCCTACACTAGAGAGTATTTTTGAACTTTATTTTTTTTAACATATCTTGAATTTTCTGGGAACCTAACTACCATGTGAGTAAGAGAAGATCGTCTTTTGTTTTGATTATTACCAAAAATTGATCCCCATTTCCCATTTTAGAACGTCATGTCACTGATAGCCGCATGGCTCACAGTATCTGAGTTGCCAAAAGAAAAAAAAAAGCGAACAAGAAACGCCACTACTGTATCCGCCTCCATCTGTTGCTCCATCACACTCTTTTATTCCAAATGAAGGTGTAAGCCTAGCACATTTATCCTGTATCCTAAAGTTGTATGCCTGAGCATTTCCATATCGAAATACATATTATTTTATTATAAATTGCATTTCTCTTATTTCTTTTTTATAATAGGATATTATATTGATTTATTTCCTTGAAAATGTGTGAATGGGCAGATTCTAATGTCTATAATTTTTATTTCTGTATAATAAAGGGGACATTATAAAATATTTGTTATAAAAAAGCAGGGCATTGAGTCTGATGTGTGTGTCTCAGATTCCTGCAGCCCCTCTTCTCCAGGCCAATGCTGTCATCTATGCATTAGATTCACTCCCTTCAATCACCTTCAAAACCCCACTGAACCTGTTCTTGCTAAGGGCATCAAGCAATGCCCCAATGACATATTCTATAGTTCTGGTAATCTTCCACTCCCAAGATCATGAACTTTCCAGAAAAATCTCTGGAGGAGGCCTCTAGATCTCCAAGAGCTTTGGCCAAACTGTTCTTCCCACAGCAGGATTTCGGGGAATCCCATGGAGCCCACATGCTCCCGATAAGACCTCTACTCTGTCCCTACCTTGCCACTACAAGATGTCTCAGTGCCCAGTATCAAGGAGGAAGCTCTAGTCAGGAACATTATGGGCCTTCCTCTTAATGACCGCCAGGACCAATCCCATTGCTCCTTACTTCTCTGTGTATCTGACCACCACCAGAGGTGTGAGCTTCTCCAGTTAACAATCACTACCCTGGCTCTTATCTCCAATATGGCTCAAAACATTTCCCCTGTCTGATGTACGTTCCCACCCTTCCAACCCCCGTGGAACACACAGTCTGTCATCAACAAAATCCTCACCCTCTTCTTCAAAGGCCCCCTTCACCTTTTTACTACCTAAAACTTGGCTGTTTCAGGATATCACTTCCACCACTGCCCTCATCTCAGGTGGTGGCTGTTCTTCCTCCACAGTCTACCCACCATAGAGTCTGGACCGGGGCAGATGTACTCACTGCTCCTCACCTCCATTTCCAGACCATTATTCCTTCTTTCTCTTTTAAACTTGGCCTCTTTGAAACACATGCTGTCAGACTACAGTACCTGCTACACTTGTTGCAGCCATTCCCTGACTCATCTACTGCTCATCCTTCTCATCCACTGAAGATTTTAGCCCCTGGATCACCGTCTTCTTCCCCACCACTGTTCCTGTCTTCACTTTTGGTGACTATAACATCCACATATATGATCAATCTAACTCCCTGACTCACTTCCTTGACTTCCTCACTTCCAGTTATGTTTCCCTCCCCTTGCCTCTAGCCTTCCACTCTCATGGTGAATCATTACCTGGACTTGGTCATCACCAGTAACTACACCATTTCTAAAATTTCTATTTCAACCCCCTTACTTTCTGTCAGCTCCTATCTTTTCAGTTCGTGCTCTCTGGCACTCCAAGTCTAACAATTCTTAACACTCAGGATCTCCAGCCCATCGTTCTTACCACTTTTTTGTGGTATCACCCCTTCACGTCCTTGCTTCTCTATTCAGCCAGCTTAGATTTCGTGGTCCATCCCTATAATCACTCCTTGCACATACCATTGACTCCATTTTTCTCCCTCTCTCTACTCCACTTTTCTCCCTCTCTCTACTCCATTTTTCTCCCTCTCTCTATTTCACTCATCTGATAAAACCCCAATGCTAATAATTCTCTGCCTTCTGTAAGCCTACATTATAGAAAAACACGCATTATGTTGACAAATCTTTAAATTCTCTTGTCAATTCACAAATCTCAAGTGGCTCTTCAGCATTGCTCGACAATCCTAGGGTATTTCTCTAGTCACTTTGCTCTCTGCCTCCACAACATGACTATTTCACAACTTGTCTCTTCTCAGCCTCTACTGTCGCCTCCTTCCTCACCTTCAGCTGATGACTTTGCTTTTTATTTCACTGAGAAAATAGAAACAATAAAAATGAACTATGTCATTTTATAATTAAATCTACCAGCCTATCTTCATCTCTACCCATAAGTCCACTGTTTCTCCGGCTACAGTGGATTGTCCCTCTTCCTTTTGAAGGCCAAACTTGGACCCGTCTCCATTTACACACTCAAAAGCTTTGCTCCTACGTTCTACCCTCACCAGCATTGTAAATTTCTCTCTTAATTGCCCCATTGTTATCACAATACAAACACGCTGTAACTTCTCCCCCCTTAAAAAAATATTCTCTCTTAATGTCCCTTCTGCCTAATATACTTCCCCTCTTCTCCCATTTATAACTCCACTTCTCACCTCACAATTTTCTGTTAGTCTATCCCAGTCATTCCCCACCACTTCATTGAAGCCACTTTTGTCAAGGTCAGTAAGGACTCATCTTGTCACGTCCAATGATCCAGTCTTGGTCCTCATCTTACTTAAGCTCTCAGCAGCTTCTGACACAGTAGGTACTTCTTCCTACTGTGAAGGAAAGGCTGTCTTATTTAGCTCCCAGAATACCTCACTTACTAGTTCTCTTAACTCATTGGCTATTCCTTCCTGGTCATATTTGCTAGTTCCTACTCCTCTTCCTGATTTTCTAAATTTGGAGTTCCCTAGAGCTCAATCAGTGGCAATCTTGCCCTTTACTATGAGTGTTTTCCGTTCTTATCCCTAAAGAGGTGGAATCTGATTCCCCAACCTTCGATCTGATCTATTCTGAGGACTTGCTTTGACCAGTGGGGTATTAGTAGACATGACACAAGTATAGACTTGAAAAAGTGCTCACATGTGTCTGTTTGCCTTTTGCACCTTTGCCATGGCCATAAGGACACACCTTGGCTTGCTTGTGGAAGGACAAAAGACATATGGAGCAGAGCTGAGCTGCCCCAGTCATCTCTGCTGAGGCCAGCTTGGATCACTTGGCAGCTGGCCAGCCGCAGACATGTGAATGAGCCCAGCCATGATTCAGAGAAGCCCAGCCCATATCAGCTGAATGCTGCAGACTAATGAACTGAACAATTATTTCTCATTGTATACCACTGAGATCTTACGGTTGTTTGTTACACAGCATTATTGTGACAGTAGATAACTGATAAAACAGGGGCTAAAAAAATAGCTATTGAATGTCTACAGTGGATATGTCAGTGTTCTACAGTGGGTGTGAAGATGTTCTTTCCTAACCTGCTCAGCATCTGTGTTCCTGATTTGACCATCCATTCATCCGTTCTCTCAAGTTAGTAAACTGGGAGAAGGCGCAACCACTTCCTCTCACTCATTTCCAACTCCTGCTCCCTTCCAAACAGCAAATGGAATGATTCTCTGGAATCAGGTTTTTCCACTCCCATAGTTCTAGTGATATTTTACCTCAATATTATAATAACTTCCTATTTGGAACCCTGACCAATAGTTTCTTCCCCACTCTAGAACATTCTCTCCACTTCTATTAATTTTATTAACTTCAAAAACAAATACGACTTTATACTTAGATAAAAGATCAATTATACTTAGATAAAAGATCAAGGGGTCACTTTGAAAAACTTCTTTCCAAAATTCCTTTGAAAAAATAAAAAAGAAAGAAATATGACCTGGGCAAGTTCAATAAGGGAAAAAATAATAAAAAACAACAAAAGCAAACATACTCCAGCCTGTTAGTTCTTAACTGTCTGGATAGTTACTTTATTATTCCTCATATAATATAAAATTTTAAGATTAATAAAAATAAATGAAAGTGGGTTCAACATGACCCCTATGGTCATGTCACTCACTCACCATAGTACTTATGAGTTGTGATTTTATGTTTCTTCCATTTTCTTTTAATTTTATCCATGGATAAATTTTTAATGTGAACAATGGAAGTATAAATGAAAAGTATTGGTTCCTCCATTGCATCAGACCTCCTCCTGCTCAGGGCTTTCATAAACGCAGTTAACTTGTCTAGAACTCTTTCCTCTCCAACCAGCCTCACTCTTAAGTTAGTCAGGATTACATTTGGTTGCAAAGAACAGATAGCCTGTTTATCAAGGCAATAGACATTTCATTGTTTTTCATAACAAGAAGGCCAAAGCTAGGTAGTTTAGGGGTGGTATGTGGGTCAATGACACACTCAGGGTTCCAGGCTCTTCTAACTTTCTGATCTACAATCCTTAGTGGGTAGAGTTTGTTCTCATAGATAAAATGTGCTGCTGCCTTCCAGGCCTTGTTCTAGAGAGGAAGAAGGGGGAAAGGCAAAGAGCAAAAAAGGTATTTCTCCTTGCAACCATTGCCTTTTTATTCAGGAAGAGAAGCTCGATCTAGAGACTTCCTCCTGCACCCCATTGGCCAAAACTTTCTCATGTGGCCAGTGCTTCCTTCAGGGAAGTCTGGGACACCGACAGTGTCTCTGGTAGAGGAATGCAAAGGAGAAGGGGCTGTAAATGGCTTTTGTGTAGCCAACCCACAGTGTCCGCCACCCTGCTTGCCCTAATTCCTACTCATCCTTTAGATCTCAGCCCAAAACCATTCCAAGTGAATTTTTATATACTCTCTTAACATTAATGTTCTTTAGTAGCTCTTAAGACAGTTTGTAATTATAAACTTATTTGAATAATCATTGGATTAATGTCTTATTAATATCTGTTTGAGGGCGGAAATCAGGCTTGATTCTTGCTGACTATTTTATCCTTGGAGCCAAAGTATGTATGGTATTGACCCTTTATAAATATTCAGATCTACGTCTACACAGCATGAGAGAGTTCAGTGTCAGTAGAACATAACAATTATCACTTCGAAAGCAAAGTGATGATGAAAATAAAACGTGCCAAACTCAATTTGTATTAATAATAACATGTTAGAAACCAATAACCTGTATGTCTAATGATTTTATTTAAACCACAAAGTAAGGTTTATTTATATTTCTTCTTCAATAGTATTTACTTGCTTCTCTTAATCATATTGTTTATGGGAAGGGAGAGTCTGGAAAATAAGACTGAATGTTTTAAAAGTAAAATTTAATTTTAAAAAATTACAATGTTTATTTATTTTTCCCTCTAAAATGTTAATCATGGAGCTCCTTAAATAGGCAGTGTTATTAACTGCAGGCTTGTTAAAAGTCTTACAAAATGCACATCCAAGCTCAAAAAGTCTGTGCTGCTATATTTTACTTATCTGTTACAGTTTCCTGGATGTTGTCAAAATCTGTGTCTGCCCTTGAGGATGTATCTCTCACGGCATACTGCGTATTGTGGAAGAAAAAAAGATGGAGCGTCGAGAATCAGCCTCTTCCTCCAGCTTCTGTGCACTGAGAACCGTGGCTGGGCTCTTGCCTGCTCTGCCTGGGGCTGCCTTTTGCATTGATCATCCTCACAGTGAGAGTGTGGCTGGGGTTCTTTCCCTGCATTTATATCATTGGCTGGCGAGGCCCCTAAGCTAAGAGGATGAAATCTGCAAACTACCTGTAGGCCTTACTCCCCCTATTTTTATGAATCAATAACCTCTTGTGTTATTTCTTTTTTCAGTTTTATTTTTTGTGTATATTTTTTCAACCATTTTATTGAGGTCATAATGGTTTATAACATTGTGTAATATCAGGTGTACATTATTATTTGGCAGTTTCTGTATAGTTATCTGAAGGGCCTAGAAAATGCCCTGTACTACTGTGTGATGACTAAACAGAGAAAAAGTGGGTAGCAATATCTTCCAGGAAACTGCTTGGAAAAAAAGCTTCTCACTGAAGTTCATTTATTTCAGCTGACAGAATAAATTTTAGAAAATACTTGCTTTACTTATAGCCCTAAAACCAAAACTTGAAAAGAAAGCACCAAAAAGAAAATGAAATGGCAGTTGTACTTTACAGCAAAGAGGCAAAAATGTAAATAAAATATATCAGCCAGCAAATCTGGCGGCGTGCTAATAGAATAAAGCTTAAGACTAAGTACTATTTATTCTAGGAGTTCTAAAACAGTTGAAAACTAGGAAATTAGGCAACAGAAAAAAACGTATTGATGGATGCCAAAAGGACAATAGATAAATTAAACATCTCGATCTGATTAACTCTCTTGGTAAACTAGAAATTGAATGATGCAATTTAAAAGTATCTGTCTTAAACCAATCGTCAACATATTTAACAGTGATATTAAGAGAAATATTCCTTGAAAGTCAGGGATAAGAACAGATGACTACTATCACCAGTGTTAATTAACATTGTCTGGAAGATCTAGTGAAAAAGAAGGACACAAACACTGGAAATAAAATAAAAAAGATAATTTATAGACTATATGATTATCAGGACAATCTGAGAAAAATAACAGGAAAAACATTAGAACTTCAGCTGTACAGGGTTCATTAAGATAGCTTGTTTAAAATAATTATAAAAAATATCAATAGCTTTCTAACACACCAACATTAATCCACTAGAAAAAAACCATGTGTAAATGACGGCATTTTCATTAGCAACCAAAAATGTTAAATTTTAAACATGTTAAAGAAGTGTGAGGGATTATATGAAGAAAAATACAAAAAATTATATAAGAAAACATATAGGCTTGGATACATAGAAAATACACCATGTTCATACACTGAAAAAAATTTGATAAGCTAACAATTCCTCCTAAAGTTAATTTCCTTTTTTTGAGGAAGATCGGCCCTGAGCTAACATCTGCCAATCCTCCTCTTTTTTTGCTGAGGAAGACAGGCCCTGGGCTAACATCCATGCCCATCTTCCTCCACTTTATGTGGGACGACTGCCACAGCATAGCCTGACAAGCAGTGCATCGGTGCGCGCCTGGGATCCGAACGGGCGAAGCCCAGGCTGCTGCAGCAGAGCGCGCGCACTTAACCATTTGTGCCACCAGGCTGGCCCCCCCTCCTAAAGTTAATTTCTAACTTTAACACATTTTCAAGAAAAATTCCAATAGGACTTTTCAATAGGGGGATTTAAAATATTGAATCCAGAATCTATCAGGATAGATAACTTCGTGTTGGTACTGTTAAAGGAATAGTCAGTCAGCAAAATAGATCAGAAACAGCCCAAGTGTTAATAAAATTCGATGTACAACAAAGGAAATATCTCAAATCAGTAGGGAAATGATCGTTCAATAAATGGTGTTTGGACAACAGGATAAACATAAACGGTGTTTAAAAAAAATTAGATGTAAATTAGATCTAAATTAAATTACCAATGGATTCAAGAAATGGATTTAAGAAAATGGATTACCAATGGATTTAAGAAAAACTTCTAAACTATAAAAGAAAATAAAATTTTGCATATTTATTTCCTTTTGAGTTGAGGAAGGCCTCTTTAAGCGTAACACCAAAGGAAGAAGCCATAAAAGAAAACATAGATGGATGTAACTATGCAAAATAGTTTAATGTAAGGTAATCATTGAAAAGGAAATTAAAATTTTAACCAGAAACATAGAAAAATATTTGCAGCACATGACAATCAAAAGGTTATATCCTTAATATACCGTTTCTGCCATTTAATATGTAACTTAAAAATGAAGATTTAAGTCAAAAATCTCCTAGATCATGAATAGGTTATTCACACAAAAGCAAAATATAAAGGAAAAATAAATATGCAAAAATATTCAATCTCACCAGTAAGAAATGCAAACATAAATAACATTTTTAATCTTTTAAATTGGAAAAGATGTTTCTGAAATTGTTAGGAATACAGAGAAAGGAGCCCTCCTATACAATGGGTCTAAATATTCTGATTCATGCTGCTAGATTGCTAGAGCTTTCTGAAGACCAATATAGCGTAATGAAGCGAAAGCCTTAAAATGTCCAGTACTCTGAACAGATTTTTCTTCTAAGATTTATCCTAATAGTCATGCACATGTGCAAGTTTAGCTAAAATGTTTTGATCACAAATTACAATATTTTAGCAAAAGCTAGAAATACTTGCAAGGTCTCAGGATGGGGGCTTATTTAAATTATGATACTTTGTAACCATTAAGCATGATTTTATAGAAGAACATTTAACTACATCAAATATTTCTTACTTTATGTTAAATTTTAAAAATTGTATATGCCATAGGACTATAATTATGTAAAATAGCCTATGTATAGGGGAAAAGTCTTGTATTGAAATAATTCCTAAGAATTGACAATAGTGGTGTTTGGGCAGTGAGATGAGGGTTGATTTTGCTTTTGTTTTTCATCATACTATTTTTTTCGTAAGGTGCTAATTCTCCCTAATGAATATGTAATACTTTATAGTGTTAAAAGTATGTACATTAAATGTTATCAGATGAGAATGTGCAGGTGTGCAGATAATGTTCAATACTAAGTTATGTCTCTTTAAAAAGTAGCTTAAGAGCCAGCCCTGATGGCCTAGTTGTTCAAGTTCCGTGTGCTCCACTTCAGCAGCTCGGGCTGATTTCCGGGCATGGAACCACACCACTCGTCTGTCAGTAGCCATGCTGTGGCAGTGGCTCACACAGAAGAACTAGAAGGACTTATAACTAGAATATACAACTACGTATTGGGGCTTTGGGAAGGAAAGAAAAAAAAAAGAGAGGAAGATTGGCAACAGATGTTAGCTCAGGGCAACTCTGCCAGAAAAAAAAAAAAGGTAGGCTTAAGCACAACTTAAATTTACACAATGTTATATGTCAAATATATTCAATAAAAAAAACGTAGCTTAAGTTCACACCTAAATAAACAACCTTAAAGAATCTTTTCAGGATCCTTCTGGACTCATCTGCTTAATCAGAATCATAGTACTTTGCATTTTTTATATTGCTGTCTAATCTTCCCTTCGTTTCTTTTATGCACAACAGCTTTTGGCTTTTGTCTGCTCCAACTCCATTTTTCAGTCAATGACATTTATTGAAGCCATGCTATTTTCAAAATGCTGAGGAGCTGGGAGGAAATGGAGCTGGGAATTTTTGATCCAGGTGTAGAGAGAAGGGGAGAAAGGAAAGACGCGGACAGAGAAAAACGGATGCAAGCTTCTAGACGAAGTGTGGGTCCAGACAGACCCTGGCAGAAAGCACAGCTCTTGGAAACCTGGCCCTCACCCCAGGATTTGCAAACACGACAGAGCCACTGATGAAGATGCTAGAGAAGTGACGGGTCAGCCTTGGCCATCTACACAGGACTGTGCTGCATTGCTGCTGGTAACCCCAACCTACCAGACCCTTAGGACTGGCTGAGAATGTGACCCAAAGTCCCTTCTGGTGAAAATCTCCTTCCAGCTATAAAAATATTACATATTAATCAAAGAGAATTAGTTATTTACAAAGAAGTATGAAGAACAGAAGCAAATTCAACCTTGTTTCACTACGCAAACACAGATGCAGAGTTCGAGGGCACCTCAGGGCCCTCTGAATGTGGCAGGAGAAGTTCTGTCAGCAGCCATTTAGGCTCATGACGACAGCCCCTTGCGCTTCCCAGCATCTCCTTGGGAGATACATGGGGCCTTGTCGTGAAAGCCAAACTCCGGACACTTCTGTAGTCCCGAATCCCAGCACATCCCACATCAGCTCAGTTCTGTGACTAAGTTTGTCTTGATTCTCTATACTCTCTGCTGCTCAAGAAGTAGGTAACTAGAACGGCTACATTCCCATTCTAAAATGCAAATAGGACTTGAGAGGTAGAAGCTCATATCATTCCCACCTTAGTGTGATTTTAATTAGCTCCTCTTCTCTTGGTTCAACTCAATTTACTAAATTGGATTGGGCTGCGAAGAGAACAGAGCAGTCATTTGGAACGACGCATTTGTGAGGCAGGAAGGGGGAGCACCGTCATGCAGACCTGAGCTGTTTAGAGCATTATTGGAGGGAAATCACCAGAAAGAGAAGACGAGAGGTTCTCTGCCTTCTTTGCATTTGCCTAGCTTTAGGCTGGCAGTGCCCTAGCTGGGCCACTGGAAACCCATGATGGCTGTGGTTTAGTTCATATTCTAGCCGACTCTTTTAACATAGTAACTTTCAGACCCTTCATCATTCCAGCTGGGGAGATAAAGGAACTGGCCCATCTTTGGGAAGAAATTTAAATGATGCCCCCAGTGAGGATTCAGCCGCAAGGTTTCTAGGTTATCATCTAGCTCCTCTTTGAAGAGCTCAGTTAAGCTGTTGAGCTAACTAGTTGTTTTTCACCCTTGGGGCTGCTTTCATTTTAGTTCCCATCATGAATTAGGGCATTTAAGCCTCTTCCGGCTCCCTGGGGCTACTTAGGAGAGTATTTCTGCTGTTTGGGTTTTCTTTTGTTTAAACATGTTCAGACTCAGACAAATCTTATGAAAACATATTAATTATTCAAAAGGACATTTCTCTACAGTAAAATAAAATTAATTGATAAATTGTAGAAGATGGGTCTTTAACCTTGTGCTCCTAATCTCCCCACATGCCACTAAATGTGCACATGAGACTTTTAAAAATTAGGGTCTCAATTATATTCTTTGATAGAGCAGAGTACCGGGTGGCTAGCGTGACTGCTCAGCACCCTCCCTGCGTGAGCTCAGGCAGCTGTGTGATTTGCGAAAGTAGCTCCTCATTAGTCCATAGATGGCTTAGGGTACTGAGTTGAGCTATGAAAACAGTGTCACTTATGTTTTATTATCTGAAATCTATGACACTGAGAAGGAAGGGAAGGTAAAGGAACTCAGCACTCCTAGAGCTGTGAAAAAGCGAAGAGACTGTCCCCATAGGGGAAACCCAGTTGGTCTGAAGAAAGAACATCTCATGATCCAGCTGGAAGAGTCAAGGGTGCCGGCTGGCTTCCAGGCTCCAAGAAGAAAGGCCCTGCCGCTGAAAACTTCATGCCAAGAGAAACGGAAGCTTCTGTGTAGACCTTCTACATAGGAGGCACACAACGTCTCTGGGCAAAGATCTAAAACATGCTGAGAGCCTGGGTTTGTCAAAACCGATAGGCATTTACCTCTCCATTTTTGATGATGCGCGTGAAGAAACAGGATACACCCAGAAAAATTCTGGCACATATTTTTCACGACCTCAAAGTCTCAGAAAAGCAACTGACGGACCCAGGACAGATGGTAATTTTTTTGTCACCTTATCCGTGTCAATGAGCAAGTCTGAAACGGAGGTCGATATGAAGGTAAAATATAATGCAGCTTGAGTAGTAATTCTACTCACGTAGCAAAGCTGTTGGATGCAAACTAGTGTTGGGGTGAGGTTCTGCATGATTCCACCCACGTATTTCAAGTGGTAAAGTGTTAAGATGAAAATTGGAAAAGGGTAAAACTTGAAGGAAGCCAAGGAGATACGTGGCACATTGGGACTGTTCAATTCCAGCGGCAAGATGTGGGTGGGTCCTGTGGGCACTGGGTGGGCAGAGCTCCACCGTGAGAAGGGCTCAGGGTACCAGGCTGCAGCTTTGGAGGAGACCCCTGAAAGGCACACCTGGATTCGGGTGTCCAACTCAACCCTCATCCCAGAACTTCAGTGGCCCCTTGTGGAGAAGATGATTCTGCCACCTCTGTTGGTGTAGCTTTGTAACCCTGGGAAGGCATGTTTTAAAAGTAAACAGACAATGAAGAAGTGATACTTCTGTGTAAGATGTGTGTGTATAGTAGTAAGTTTTATGATCAATATATGTTACTTTGTGTGTGATTTGTTTTTAATATATTGGAAATGAGAATCTATTAGAGAATTTGACTTATCAGACTTATAATTTTAATTGAAATACTTAGGAGGATTTAACTAATTAATTTTGTAGTCCATCTTTAGATACTCACAAGAACCTCATTTACTAGACTTGTAAGTTTAATTCTTAGGAGGTGAAATGCTTTAAGAGAATTTGATATGATAAATTTAGAAGTTTTGATTTATTAGATATACTAGAACTATGTAAGTCCTGAGAAAGATTTTGTTTCTCCTATTTATAAGTTATTTGTTAGGGATTTGCAATTTTGAGAAAACCAGATGTATTAAATTTGTGATTATAGTTTAAAATGTTTAGGGGAATTTAACTAATCAAGTCTATAATCTGTTTACATTAAGATTATTTGATGTGTAAAGTTTATAAAAATTTGTGACTAATTAGAAATGTGTAAGATTGATTAAGTTTTAAAAGATGTTAAAATATTTAGGGGGAAGGAGCTCATCTCATGTTTAAGAGCTAATTGAACATTAGTCAAAGGACAAGGGGAAGAGAATGTTTAACACTTTAACACACACAAACTAGATTTATAAGAAAGCTTCCAAGATTTATAAGATGTGTTCAAAGGTGAAATAAATAAAACTTTAACAAACTGAATATCAATTAAAACACACGCAGCTGTAAGAGTTTTTTTACGATGACCAAGTTCTCTCTCAGACATTGAACATGCAAATGATGCTTCATGTGATGGTGGTGACTTTGGGACCTACAGGATGTGTGGAGTGAATGTGTGGTTTTGGAGATGGTATAAAAGAAAATGATTTGATTTTTCTGGACCATGATATATTCAAATGATGGGCTTCCGGTAGAGAGTGTGTGCATCTCCACAGATGGGAAGGATGCTGAATAGCATTTAGCAAGAGGTTTGCTGACTTGATTAGGAGGATTTTAAACTATAATTTATGGGGGGGATATAAATGTTTCACCCTGTTGCTGTCATACCTGCTGTAGAAGGACTCCAAGAGGAGGCTGAGACAGGAATGGGTGTGTATAAGGATCTAATGGTGTATCAGGGTTTATTAGAGATCATAATAGTGCTATTAACTGAGCTCTTACTGGGTATCAGGCAATGAATCAGGAACTTCCCTTGCCTTTCTCCTTGCAACAATACTCTACAAGGTAATAATATCCCTATAATATCCCTTTTATCAGATGGGGAAACAGAGGTCCGGAGAGGTTAAGTATCTTGCTGAGGTTCGGCAAGTAAGTGGTAGAATCCCTACTGGAACCCACAGCTCTTGCTCTTTCGTACACTAAACTCCATTGTCAAAGGTTAGATGTGAGGTTATTAAAGGACACTCTTACACAAAGGACTTGAAAGGCACTCCATGGAGAGTCCCAAATATTAAATAGGGTGATAAAGCTGAATTGGAAAGTGGATTAAGTAAAGAATTATAAAAGAGAAGGGCAAGGCACCAGGCTCAGGGCTGCTTAGACAAATGTCCTAGAGCAGTTCATGTGCTGCATTAATACTCACGCTGAGATTCATGTCTCAAGGACATCGTTAAAGCATCTCTTCATCCCTGGAATTCCTCATCCAGAGCCTCGTATTTCCCCTTCCAGTGAAGTGGAATCACAGTCTCTCAAGGCGGCAAGAGGGAGGTTTGGGCAATGTAAGCCAGTCCCCCAGTCTGTCCTCCAGGTCTATGACTTTCTCAGGCCACTCTGCTGGAATTTGCCTGTGTCTGTGGTGTTTTAACAAGGTACGGACTAGGTGTTCAGACAACTACTGTGGATACAAGACTTGGAGGGATGGGTGGAGGGTAGGCTTCTGCTGGCCTGGCCTCAGGAAGGACAAGTAAAGCAGAGAGTGCACTTCCTGTTGCTAGTAGGGATGCTGAAGAAAAAGCCAGAGGGTTGATAACAGTTGAGCAAGAGAAGGGTCCATAAAATGTCCCAGAGTTTTCAGGATGCCTGGATAGACTGGAGGTGAGATGGAAATGATAAACACCTCCCTCAATTAGAGGTGGTCTCCTGGGGTGCAGTACCTGTTGGGGACAGGACGTGGGTCAGGAATCCAGTGGGGCCCAGTCAAGCGGAGTGTGGGAGAGGCAAGTGTGAATTAGAACATGTAGTTATTCTAGAACAGGGGGTTCTGAACCAAAAGTGTTCTATATTGTAGCAAAACTCCATGGCAGGCATAAATTGGTCCAAATTTTTCTTTTGCTTCAGGGCATAGTACACAGGTGTGCTTTGAGGTCTGCCTGATGCATTGGGTCTGGTTTTCAGATTTTAGTTGATGTGTGCAGGAGAGAGGTACAGTCAAGTCAATCATTATACACACATTTTAATGAGTACCTGCTCTATGTCACGCAACTGGATAGCTGGTGGGAATGGGAAACCAGATAAAGCATCCCTGTTTTCATGGTGCTTGCCCTAGTGGGCAGGGAGGTATGGGAGAGACTGACAAGTTACCAAGAGTTACAACCTCATTGGCTAAATGACATGGGAATAGATGAGAAGGACACTTCATCTATACTTGCAGGTTGAGGTCAGCTTCTTAGTGGCGGTGGCAGCTCAACTAAATCTAAGAGGACAATGAAGTCACCAGATAGGATGCCAGCCCTGCAGCAGGTGGAGCTGCTCGAGGTAATGGTGATAGGGTAATGCTCAGTTGTGGGCATTAGTTAACCTCTCAGCTAAGAGCACCAATAACAAATGAGAATAGCCGGTTGAGACATATGGAGAAGGAAAGAGGAAGGAACCAGGGATGGTTAACCAGTGGGGGAGAAGATTCAGGAGGGATGTATCGGAAAGGCTGCCACATGGAAGAGGCATTTACTAGTAGGAGCAGCCCACAATCAGGCACAGATTTTAGTTCAGCAAAAGGAATAATTTTGTAATGATTCAAAATTGAATTAATTTAACAAATAAGACAAATTGAGTAACATATTTAAGCAGAATTTAATACTCTTACAATGGCCCTGTCTAGACCGCTGGGGGGTTGAATTTTTACTTGAGTAGAAAATTGTCTAAGGGTCTCTAATGTCCTCTCTGGCACAGTAGGACCCTTACATCGCTTTTCTGCCTTCAAGGACAGCTTTCCTTAAATGATATAGTATTCAAAAGCCACCTTAAGCGGGAGTATGTAGGCAGATATCTAAGGCACATGAAAGCAAATTGCATGGGTCTCCAAGCTCTGAGGGAGTGGAGAGTGGGAGGACAATGCTAAAAGAAATAGTGCCTAATAGTCTTTCCAAGGTCGAAACAGAATCCCTATTGGTATTGAGAATTAGATGAAACAATGGATTGAAGAGCATGCAAATATATGGTATCATTGTCAATTTTATTAACATGAAATCTCCTTTCTAGTTTCCAAGTGACAAACATTAATAAATCATTATGAGAATTCCCAATCCAATGTTGATGAAGTTAATTTAAAAAGCCCCAAAAATCCACATTGTTTTCTCTTTAGTTTGCTGTTTCTTTTCTCCTCTTCCTCCCCTTTGCCCTCTTCCTCCTCCTCCCCTTCCTTTTCTCTATTTTACCAGTAAAATATTCTTTCCCATATTCCCAAGGGTAGTTCTTTGCTCTGTCTCCAAGCTCCTTCAGCATGGTACTAATTGCATTGGGTTATAATGGTGTTCATGACTTTGTCAATCCCCAAAGACTGAGAGCACAAAGGCAAAGGCAGTGTTTTACTGCCTCAGCATCTGGCACATAGTAGGTGCTCCACAATGGTTTGATGGATGGGTGGATGGATGGATGGATGACTGTCTCTCACAGTTCACCAATGTTCTCTAATTACCAAATCCAATGTCCTCATCGTCTTTGGATTCTATTGACACTAATGAATATAACTAACCACAAGTGACCTCCCTTAAAATTTGTCATTCCACATATGCTGATTTCTCCACTACTCCTCTATTTCTTCTTTTTTTCCCCTCCTATCGCCTGATAGGACATTCCTGTGAATCTTTGGCCTCTTCTCGGGAAACATGTGCCTACACAGGTGAAAGTGATGTTCTTTACTTCCCAAATTCCAATAACCCTTCTGTTTGGAAAACTCCCAAATTTACATTTGGATTCCTGGCTTCTCATTCTCTAGCCCCATTTCTTAAGTTGCTTGTTGGGTATTTCCAACTAATTGTTATATTTTCACATCAAATCCAACAAAAATTGTACTCATTTTCTTCCCATCAACTCCTCCATTCATTCCCTGATTCACTTGTGAATTCACTTCAATTGAGTCAGCCTGTCATTCTCCCCGAACACTTTGCAACTTTTTACCACCACACTTGTGTCAATACAGTTTCTTCTACCTGGAATCTCACTTTTCTTTATCCTTGTCTCTCAAAATCTTATCTAATCTTCAAGGCCCAACTTGACTGCCACCTTTTGAGGTCTTCCTTGATCATCATTGCTGGACACGACCTCCCTCCTCTTCTCTCCTATAGAATTTGTCTGTACAATCCATATGAAACATATCGCTTAACACTTTATATTGTAGTTATCTCTCAGTCAGTCTTATTTGCCCCAATATGTAACCTAAGCCCTCATAGGAAATATCACCTTACCTGGTGGCATCATCCCTTGATAGACTGAAGATCTTTGTCCAAGTTTAACAGTGAGTATTTCTCCCCCATGATCCTCATTCTACCATTTGCTATTTCAACACAATAATAGTAACAAAGTCTTGTGCTCCTACTATGGGCTTTTACATTGAGAATTACTCTTTATTTTCCCCCAATTGAACCTATGTTTCTGCCAGTTTTTAAAAAAACCAAGGGCCTTGACCATTCAGGACACTGAGGACTCTCGTGAGTAGAGAGAGGATGTGATAAGTGCAGTGGGGGCAGCTTCAGAGAGCAGATGGGCATTGAACTTCTCCAGGAAAGATCCTGCAGCCTAAATGACCCATCCTAGATGTAACAAACTCAAATTTGATCCACATCAACCCAGACATTCGAGGTTCCTAATTTGAGAAGTCAGGGCCAGCTTCTAGTGAATGACCATTCTCAGCATTACAGGAGTGATGGTCACGGATTGTAAGGTCCATCTAAATTAGTGCAAAGGATGCTGGAATCTAAGTCCAGCCTCTGGGTGAGGAAGGACTGCCCTGAGATATACAATGGGACCCAAGTCTAGCCAACATGGTGAGGTTCATGGACAGACTGCAGGTCTAGCGGAGACCTGAGAAGCAGGCTATTTAAACTTGTAGCTGGAGATGACTGGGACAAAATGGAATGGACATCAGGGATCAGTGGGCAGAGGTTTTGTTATTTATGCATTTCTTTGCTCCGGTTCCTCTTTTATTCTCTCAAAGAGTTCATTTCCTCTTTTCCTTTCAACCAGTACCCCTATCTGCACAACTATATTTTTAGTCCTGACTATATTTCATATTGTCCAGAGACCATCATCATTTGGATGTTTCCTTTCACTCAAATACAACATATCCAGAACCAGTCTGCGTAGTGGGCATCCTTCACCTTTCATGTTGCTGAAATTATACCTGCCCCTAGCAGGTAGAGAAGCGGTGTTAAGAGGCCAGTGCTTTTCTGAGCCTCCTGTTGCTGTGTGCTTGGGTCCAAGTCAGGTTACCTTTTGCCCCTATAGCCCTTCTGGTGGGGCTTAGGGATTGGTCTCCCTCCTCTCTTCTTAGATGTTGTCCCACAATACCAGAACTGGCCATCATCACCAGTCCCTGCAAAATGGAGGTGTCACCTTTCAGCGTCCTCTACCTTCTGATCTCATGAAACATCACATACACTTTTTTGTTTGTACAGTAGGAAAGAAATTTTAAATTTTATTTTAAGTGGGAGAAAGTACAGAGTTTCCAAAAGTAAAATCCCTGGTGTTTGTTGGAGTTTAATTAGAGGTAGATCTGCTCTTATTCAAGTTTATTTGTCTCTAAAACTTTTTTATTCTAGGTAACCATTGCCTTCAATAAATAAGTATTCCTTCTGAAGAGGCTCTCTCTCTCTCTGTCTCGTTCTCCACTCAATGGAAAGATTACAGGAAAGATTTAAATTAGTAATACAATCTGCAGCTGAAGTTTTTTTCTCTGCATACATTTTGGTTCTAGAAGGAAATTTGGCAAAATTTACCAAGAAAGTTTGACCCAGCAATTCCACTGCAAGGATTTTATTCTAAGGAAAGAACAAGTATGCTCTCAAAGATTTATGTCCTGGATATTCATTTCAAAGTTACTTGTAATCATTAAAAATGGAAACAATTTACATCGAAAAATAAAGGAATGGTTGAAAAAAATGATTATAGCCACACAATACAATGCATCCATTAAAAATCTTGCTTTGAAAACTATTTCATGACATGGACAATGCCCATAATATGATGTTAAGGAAAAAAACAAAAACCAAAAAAGCAGCTGTTGAAACTGTTCTTATTATGATACAAAATTTATTTTAAAAGCGTGAGTGGCTGTAGGCAGCAGAGGTAAACACGTATAGAAAGCTAGCATTCTAGAATTTTAACTGGTTATCTGTCAATAGTAGGACTGTAGAAGATTTTTACATTTTCTTTACAATTTTATGTATTTTCCAAATATTCATTCACTTAATAAACACGGAGTGATTCTAAGGTGCCAAGCACTCTGCTTTGTGCTGAGGAGATAAAGTAAATAAGACAGAACAGAAGTAGGCCTTGCTCTGCTCAGAGCTTGTAATCCTTTAAAGTTAGAATGAAAAGTTTTTTTAAACATTCATTGAATTTGACCCAGTAATTCCACTTCTGGGAATCTATCCTAAGAAAATAATCAAGAAAGCAAAACAAAATTATCATACAGAAATGTTTATTAGCGCATTAATCATAATAGCAAAAAAATCTAGAAATCACCTAAATACCCAGCAGTTGGAGGTGGTTAAAGTAATAATAGCACATTCATAAATGGAATAATAGGAAGCCATTAAGATTATATTACTGAAGACTTTTTAATAACATGGGAAAATATTATTAATGTTTTCCACTAATATCAATGGAAAAAAGTAAGCTACAAAATTATATAGAATCTCACCTCAATTATGTAGGATAATGGTCATAAAAGAGAAATTCCAATGTTAACAGGTGTTATTTTTACATGGTGTAGTAATGGTTGATCTGTATTTTGGGGTCTATGGTCTGCATGTTTCCCAGGTTTTCTGCAAGGAACTAATTCTATAATCAGGAAAAGCATGTTGTTTTTATTTTTTAAGACTTGATTCAAAGATTATCTGTTAAAAATTCAAGGAACATACAAAAAGACAATTTAACATTTCCTCAAAGTCTGCATTGCCGTGATGAAGAAAGGAGAGATAAGGCCCCTTCTGGGAGGGAATGGATGACCATGCATGCAGGGGAGCTACATTTTTCAGAGGGCCTGAGGGGACTAATTCACTGTGCTCATGAGGCTGAGTAAAGAAAATAGAAGGAGCCCTTGGAGGACTTAGAGACAGAGCCCTGAAGCCTCATGCCTAACCCTACCTTGAACTCTGAACCTTGAGCATGTGGCTGATAATCTCCCCAGGCCATATCTGTACATTAGGGACATGGGGACATTCTCACTGCAGTCATTTCCCTTAGCTCTTGCCCCAGAGATCTTCTGACCTTACTGAGCAGGTGTCACTCAGGGTCAAGGTCCTGTCTGTGGTTTGCCTGGAGAGAGAGAACAGTGGAGGCTGAGAAGCCAGAGTCAAGGCAGCCGAAATTTGGCTCCCTGCCCAATCCACTGTGAAGATTTTGACCCCGACTCCAGCCTCTAACCTTCTAAGTTCAAAGAGAAAGAGCAGGGCTGTGGAACATGGTGTCATTTCTGTGTAAGCCAAAGCAAGAGAGCTGTCTGCTGGCGCTCCATCAGCTACTGAATGCTGGAGCTCACACTGACTGACAGGTCTCCCTTGAGCTCATGCAAGGCCCCAACACAGTAAAAATGCCAACTTTCCCTCTAATTTAGGGATCGTCAAGAGAGTGTGTGGAAGGCTGGAGTGGTACCAGATATCTCTGCACCTATATTCAGTTATATAGCATGCTAGGGGTATTCTGAGTTTGACGGGGCTTCTGTGAGGTTAAAGCAAGTCAGTGCAGAAAGATTTACAGGTGCACCTTACTTTCAGCCAACTGAATATCTAAAAACCAGAGTAGCATAAAAGATAAATTTAGAAAAGCATTCATTTTACCAGCACTTTGAGTAACTGGTTTCCCTTCTGCATTTAAAATATAAATTGATTCACCACAACTTGTTTTGCACACAACATATCAAGCACATAAAAGTTGCATAAAAGGAGGTGTACATGGAACTTAGAAATCAGCATTTGGACACCACTGCAAAGTAAACATAGTTTTCTCCGATTTTAAGTGTTCATTGACCGCAGAACTGAAAAAGATCTCAAATCAATTGCAAACCATAAACAATCTTTATGCAAAAGGGTTCAGTAGTTTGGGAATTTTTTTTTTTTTTGAAGTTTTTCTCTTAGCTCCTTCTTTGGGTTTCTCATATTCATCTCAGCAAGGCCATCAAAAAAACCACTTAAAAATCACAGTGGCAGGTGTTTTAAACATACCTCCACAGCCCAGGTAAACATTTAAGACTTGTGCACACACAGATATACATATTAGAGACCTAGGACACCCATAAAAAATTCAATACAAATAAAGCTGCGCTCTAATAATCAATTTTCCATCATGCCACCTGAGGAACCATTCATTCCAGAATGCCAGCCCCAATCTTTGAAAATGCAACCTTTTCACTTTCAATCAGCTTCTGAAGCCCTAACCTGTTGGCTGCAGGAAAGAAAGAGCTCTCAATTGCCTTTGCCAAGCACGTTTCTCTGTGGATACAGACAGGCTAAAAACATTGACCTTACATTGCAAGAGAAATTTAGAAAAACTCCTGGGTAAAGCTCCTTGGATTCCTATCTGAAGAGTTCCTTAAGAACAGCATAGCTGCCTCTTATTCCTGAATGAGATCCCCTAGCTGCATAGAGGGAGCTGAATTAGAATCCTAAGTATTTTATGATTCTAATGAAACGCTCTTTACATCCAAATGATACTGGAGAGAGGAGGTGGGAGCAGAGAGTCCCTGAATCTTCAGGAAAAAAGTGAAAAATGAGAAATTTTGCCTAGGCCTACTTAAAACTGGAAGGCACCAAGAGGCTGCCCAGTAGAATAGCAAGCCTGCAGGGAACTACAAAGCCCTAGCCAGGGGCCAGCCCCTTGGCCAAACCCTGGGTATCTCCTTCAGGTTTTCATGGTAAAGGAAAGAACACATATATGGAAAGAAGCAAAGCAGGAGTTGAAAGAGAAGTGTCAGGAAGATGAGTGGAGAAGGGATGAAGAAGAGGGTTTAATGAAGGAAAAAAGAGAATGTGTAAAGAAAGGAAGGGAGACTAGTGATGGATGAAAATGAGGAGAAAGAAAAGAGGAACTAGAAAAGAAAATGGTGAGATAAGAGAAAGTCCCTCATCAACAATTGACTCAACTGGCTGTCGGTAAAAACCCCAGGGTCTGGGTGGCCAATCTCCACCTTGAACCAGGCACAATCCAGCCCCGAAGCTCCAAAGCAAAGCCATGGTCCTCTATAGACACTTTCTCCCTGTTCCACAAAGGGCAAGCTCACCTATCCAAGGCCACAGCCGTCATGGAGTAGATACTGGCAAAGACAGCAGTGGTGGGGAAGAAGTTGTGGAACTTGCAGTAGAACAGACCGTAGTACCACTCGTTGTGGACAGCGTAGGTGAAGTTCACCACTGTATTGAACGCTGCCATGGAGGCCTCTGCGAAAGCCAGGTTCACTAGGAAATAGTTAGTCACTGTCCTCATTCTCTTGTGGGCCAAGATGATCCACATCACCACCACGTTGCCCACCACGGAGGTCACCACGATGACCGTATAGGCAGCTGCCCAAAGGACAATTTGCCAGGCCGGCTGCACGAACTGGTTGGGCTCCGAGGTGTTGGTGGAGATGTTTGGGAAGAGGTCTGAGTCAACTGGGAAGACGTTATCCATTCCCCTGCTAGGCGGTTAAACCCTCCTCTCTGTACACACCTGGCCTTTGCAGCAGGGTCCTGAGGCCGGCGCCGGGGGTTAGGGTTCTACTTAACCAGGACAGGAGGGCTGCAGGCTCTTTCTGGGCAGAGCTCTTTCCTTGTAAGCAGGAGACTTGGGCTCAGAAGATAAACGCTTATTGATGCGCTGTCTGCCCCTCGTGGCTCTGAATTCCTCCTCCACTTTCAAGCTTCAGGAAGCATTTGAGTTCAGAAATCTGGAGACAGCGTCTCTCTTGCGTCGGGTTGGAAAAGGGGAAGAAACCCCACGGGTCGCGGTTCCAGGAAGCAGGAGACCCCCGCCTTTCTGCACCTGCTGCTGCTTGCAACTCCTATTCCCCCTTCCTGCAGCGGGAAAGGCAAAGCCCCGTACTGCGTGAGGACTTGGGGGCGAAGGGGGGTGCTCGTCACAGCGCAACCCGTAAAAGTTCTGAGTCAATGTCCGGATTTCTTATGCCCCGTGTCCAACTGGAGATTTTTTCCTTTGCTGTCGCTGCCGCCGCCGCAGCTGCCTGCAGCTTCTCAGGCGCCTCTTGGCTTGGGTCCCGCTCGGCTCGGGAGTTAGCAGAACCTCGGCAGGCTGCGCGAGGCTTTTATAACCCGCTGCAGAGACGTCACCGGGAAGGGGCAGTACCTGGGCTGCGTACTCGCCAGTACCCGTGCGCAGCACGGCAGCTGCACCAGCTGTTGGCAACTGTCTCACTCCACCGTTGCAGCCGCCACGCCTTTTGCAGCTACCTGCTGTGGGAGTCTGCAAGTCGGGCGCCCCACGCAGTCCGCGAGGGGTCGCTAGGTGGCCCCGGAGTAATTGCGCCAGATGGGGTCTGCAGCTGGAACCACAGATGCGCCAAGAGGGAAGGAAGAATTTGCCAAAGAGCTGTGGTGATGGACACTTAACTTCCAAGGAGGGTAGCCCGGAGCCCTGCGACAGCTCTGCAGAGGGGCCTGCCTGTGGCTGTGGAAGTCGGGCAAGAGTGGGGGCGACGCGCCAGCGCTGCGCTCCGGGCCGCTCTCCAGCCCAAGTGCACCGCGGGCTCGCTCTGGCTGCTGCCGAGAAGCGAGAGGCGACGTTGCCCGGTTCCAGGTGTCCGGAAAATAACTTTCCTGAGGTCGCGTTTAGGAAACATCCCCAAAATACCTAGTTCCTTTCCCTGGTGGGCCGCTTCTCCCGGGAAGCAGTGATAGGCGCTAAGCTTTGGGGACACATTCCCCAGCAGTGGGTTGGCCCCTCGCTCCATGAAAAGCTACAGCTGATCTCCCCAGATGAGCCCCCCGTGCAGGCAATGGGGACTGGGCTGGGCTCCCTGTGAAGCTCGGTGAGCAGTGTGTCGCCCAGACGCGCGGCTCCGGGCTCTCTGCCAGCACCCACTGCGGCCTCGCCTTCTCCGCTCGGGGACACCGCAGCCTCTGCTTCCGCGTCTCCCGGGCCTGCGGGCCAGAGCGGGGCCCGAGGTGGCGTCGCGAACTCTTCCCTCTTCCTCTCTCCCAGGTTTGCATAGGAACTAGAGGGTAGAGCTGCCTGCCTTCTCTCCCCACCCTCACCCCGCCCCTGGCTGGCTTTGAGGACTCATCTTCCAGTTCAAGGCCATTTCAAAACGGCCACGATGGTGCGGGGCACTGGGAGGAGGCGGGAAGAACTAGCCAGTCGGTGCGAACCGTTTTGGAGAAGAGAAGATGGGCTGAGATGCGGAGAGCGTTCCAGCCAGTCTGCCCAGGAGATACGGTTCCGCGGGGAATCGAACGTTCGGAGTCTTTCTGGGGGCCATCTACCTCTCTACCTCCCCGCTTTCACTGCGGGAACTCGGAACTGTGGGACCCGGGTAGGGACGGGTGGCACGGGGTGGGGGGGGCGCGGAGGTTCGAGTTGGCGAAAGCCCGCGCTCTCCCGAGAGCGGCGTTTACGCACTAGCCCTCCTGTTGGGAGCCTCTGCGGCGGGCGCGCAAAGTATCGCGCAAAGTATCTCGCCGGAAGCGCTTTAAGGCTTAGAAATTTATTGTACTGATTTGTGCTGGACTGAAAGCGGATCTTCTCGCCGGGGTGGTTGGGGAATCGCTCTGGTTTTGTTAAGCCTGTAATGTCAGCTTTTATATGAACTGCCCCTTGCACTGCGTGGTCCTCTAGGCACCCCTAAACCCTGTGCCCCCTTATTTAGAGGGACAGCAAAGGAGAGCCTTCTTGTGGAACGGAAAGCCTTCCCTTGTACCCTGGATCTCTCATTACTGCTTCCATCACCTCGCAGAGCTGAAGGAGAGTGTGCGTGTGTGTCCACCTTTATTTTTCCTCCCAAGCTGTTTAAAGCTGTCTTTCTTTCCCCCTGTCCAGTGGAGGCAGGCTGACATTTTCTAAAGGAACTTTACTCAACGCTTAGAGGAAAAAAAGAAAGCTAATAAAACCTAAATATATCATGAAAGCTAAGTATAAAATAAAAGCTAAAAAACAAAGATTTATCCATTTGTCCTTCATTAGTAGAGCAAGTCGATACCTTGAACCAGGTACTGTCCTGGGGATACAGCCGGGCCAAGCACTCAGTCTGGTGAAGGAGAATGAGACAATTAACTACACAAAACGGGAAGTATTAGGATAAGCAAAGGTACTAGGCTCTGCATGAGAGGAGAAGATGGTGGGGGCACTTAACCTTGACAACGAGGGGAATCGGGGAGGAGAGTAGAAAATCATATCCATAGAGAAGCCTGAAGAATGTGTTAAGGATGAGAAGAGGCTGAGGATGAAAGGGAACAGAATATTCCAGATAGGCATTTTATATGTCAAACAAGGGCACTCTGCTTAAGGTCCCACAGGGACTGCCCAGCTCACTTAGAGGAACACCTCCATTCCTTACTCTGGCCTCCAAGGGTCTGCATTCCTGGCCCTCACATGTGGATGAGGCTGGCCTCAGTGGCTCTCTTTCCTGCTCCTAATTCCTCACGGCAGGTAGCCATGTCCTAGGAATATGTATGACTTGCTAAAGTTAATTTCTTTCCCACAAAAAAGCAAAGCATATTCATAACGGGGTCACATAAAAAAAAAAAGCGTCAGCCATACAGTAACAGAAGGTGTCCTTGGTTCATGCACAATCTGCTGAGGGACCTTCTCTAGCTCTGACCCTTCTATAAAAGTAAGACTTTCTTTCCCACGTAGGGATAACGTAGCACAGATGTATAGATAAGATCCTGTATATGCTTTTTTCCTCCAACAGTTGATATTTTTTCCTTACCCTTTGTTTTCTTTGGCTCCCCTTTCTACTTAACTCTTTCCTTGACACACAACACAGGCCCACCAGTCTCAAGGTAAATTCTGTTGACAATCTAGAATAAATCCTTCCTTATTTGTCTAGGCTCTTTAATACTATACAGACGGAAATACACACGATACTTGTACATGTAAGCTTATACAAATATGGGACTTTCACTTTTTGAAAGTCCAACAAAAGAAACGTACTTCTGTTGCGTTAACTCAAAACATTGTCTGGATGCTTCAGAGTCAACAGGTATAGATTTAACTCATTTTTTCCAATGGCTAAATATTATTCTTATGGTATGGATGCACCATCATTTATACACTCCTTTCCCTATTCATGGAAATTCACTTTGCTTCCAGCTTTTGCTGCTAAAGACAAGGCTTTAATCAACATTTTTACCTATGTCTCCACAGTCTGATGTTTTCTTTCTATGGGAGAGATTCCAAGTGGAATTTCTAGGTAACGGATTGTATTTATATTTGTATGGGTATATGTATACATGTTGTATATTTCCATTTAAGGTTGCCAGATTGACTTCCAAAAGGGTGTAGCACTCTTACATTTCACTAGCAACTAAATTACCCTTTTCCACACATCTATTCCAGTAATAGATGTTAAAAATCTTTTAGTTTTGTCAGTCTGAAATATGTAAAAATATGATAACATTGCTAATACATAGTGTTCATTTTTCTGACTACTAGAGAATTTGAACTTCTTTTAAGATTTTTTGGCTATGTGGATTTTTCCATCTATAAATTGTCTATTCACATTCCTGTCTCTTTTTCTGTTGGATTGCTTTCCAGTCATTTTTTTCTAAGTGCTCTTTGAATAACACTTTGCCTGTCATAAATTTTTCAAATATTTTTTCTAATGCTATTATTTATCTCTTGAATTTATGTATTTTCCATAAAAACTTAAAACAATTTTTATATAATCTGTACTTACTTTAATAACATTTGGGTTTTTGAGTCTTGGTTTAAAAGTCTTCCCAAATCCTTTTTTTCACATAGTCTCCTAAATTTTCTTGGCAGCTTTTTATTGTTTCATTTTTTTACATTTATATCTTAAATTCACCTGGAGTTGTTATTATATATTATGTAAAATATTTACTTTGATTTTTTTCATGTAGTTAGCTAGTTTTGACAGCTCCATCCATTTTTCTGATGAATTAAACCGTTATCTTTGTCTTAGATTAAATTTTCAAGTATATGTGATTTAATATTTATATTCTACAGCCTTGCCCACTGATCCATTTGTCTATTCCTATAGCAACACTATATATATATATACATATATATATGTATATATATATATATATAATTCATATGATCTCCTACTTTTCCTAGCCTCCTTGTGATTAGGCAGAGCTATGTATGTGACAAATTCAGCCAATAGATTCTAAGTGGAAATGATGTGTGAAGCATAGAAGTATGTGTGTGTGTGGGGTGGGAGGGGGGGAGGGAGAAAGAGAGAGAGAGACTTCTCCATGTATTTTCTTCTGCCAAGCCCCAAATGATGCAGCTACAAGATGACAGGTCTTGATCACCTTGAGTTTCCGAGTAACTGTGTAACACAGGCCCCTGCCAAGTCGCTATGGACATGCAGCGTGAGCAAGGAATGAACTTTGTTATGTTAAGTCACTAGGGTTTGGATTAACTTGTTACTCACCATGATGCAGTTTATCCTGACTACCACAAGAATAAAATATTCTGATATCTGGTAAGGCAAGTTCACCTGAGAGCTCATTTCCTATTTTTCTTATCTACTTTGTGGCATCACATTTAAATCAATATTTTTTTTCAATTTTTAAAAAATCAAACAAAACAAACTGCACTAGTATTCTAATTGAAACAGGCTGGAATTTATTTTATTTTGACAAAATTAACATTTTGATATTAAGTTTTTTCATCCAAGAACATGGTATGGCTTTCCATTTCTTCAAGTCTTGTTTTATGCCTTTCAAAAAGATTTTATAGTTTTGGTTAAAATAGATCCAGTGTTTTGATTAAATTTATTTCTTTATTTTTTATAGTTTTTGTTTTTATTGTAAATGAAATATTTTTCCTTTTTTGTCCTAGATCAAAGAAAAGCTGTTGACTTCTATTTATATGAATTTGTGTGTATGTGAGTGTGTGTGTGTATATACATATATTTTACCTAAATTTAATATTAATTCTAGTGTTTTTTACTTGAGTTTCCTTAGTTTTCAATCACATCATCAGTATTTTCTTGTCTCTATGAATTTCCTTTACCCTCTAAGACAATGTTAAATTAAAAATTGTGATAGCAGGTATTTCTGTATAGTTTCTGAATTTAAATTAAGATGGCTTTGTTTTTTTACCATTTAGGATAATATTTGTTGTTAAATTTGCTCAACAGTCTTTTATGTTTAAATAGTTTCCTTCTACTTTATTTTATCTTGAAGTTTTAACAGAAATATCTTGTAATTTCTTTTATTTTTAAATGCCTTTTTCAGGATCTGTTAATATAGTTGTGTAATTTTTTTCACTAACTTGTTGACATAGTGGATTAAGTGGATAGACTTCCCAACACTGACCCACCCTGGCATTCCTGGCATAAATTCTGCTTGGTCGGATGCTATATCATTCCTCTTTGATATACTGCTGGATTCAACTTGCCAATGTTTTATTTAACATTTTTGAAGCTATTTTCCTAAGTAAGATTGATGTAGAGATTTTTTTCCTTTACTTTTTTCCTTTTCTTTCTTGATCAGGTTTTGATATTAGTGTTATGCAATGAAAAATGAATTGAGAAGCAACTCATCTTTAACTATGGCCAGAAATATTAGTCCTGTCCCTGAACCAGCAACATTGGCATCACCCTGGAGTTTG
This sequence comes from Ceratotherium simum simum, assembly GCF_057802395.1. NCBI lineage: Eukaryota > Metazoa > Chordata > Mammalia > Perissodactyla > Rhinocerotidae > Ceratotherium > Ceratotherium simum. Next base: position 11,624,726 of record NC_141910.1, on the reverse strand, counting down.
TTGGAAATGCAAATTCTTGGGCTGATACAGAACTACTAGAATAGACTCTGCGTTTTGATAAGACCCTAGGTGGTTTGTAAGCACATTAAAGTTTGAGGAGCTTAAAACAGGTCCAGTGTTTTCTAAATTTCTCAGATGATAAGAATTTCTTGAGTTGCTTGTTAAATAAACACATTATCCTGTTCCCCTGACAATTCTGATTGGTAGTTCTGGGTTGGGGCTCAGTAATCTGTTTTTACTAAGTACCCTGGATCAGTCTTATCTTCAAGCAAGTTTTGGAAATATGTGAGCCTTTTATTTTAAATCCAGCCTGAATCTAGATGAATCCTTTCTTCATCCCAAGAAAATTTTTCTTTTAGTATTTTCTGAAAGTATTACCTCTTCTCTCTACCTATTACCATCAGTCCTTTTTTTCTCCTCTTGGGACTCATTGCTGGCATGCTAGGTCTCCTGGATTTATCCTCTGAATGTTTTAAAAACTATTCCTGACCCCTTAATGGTGACTAGTATTTTAAAAAATGAAATAACACAGAATAGAAAATATCACAGTGCATAACACTTTGAATAAGGGTAAGTATTGTTTTGTGAACTTTTATTTCCATTATAACTTTATGTGTACAGGTTTTCAGTGTAAAATCTATTTTTTTACCATAGTTTGCAGTAAAAAAAAAAATGCTTGAAAGCAGTTCTATAAGTTTCTTAAACACTTCCTCATGGTTTCTATCTTTTTTATATTTCTGCTTTGTGCTCGGAGATATTTCTTGCACTTGATCTTCTAAGCCATTCCTTTGAGTCTTTTAATACAGATGCTGAATATTTTAGCCAGAATGTTTTTATTTAGCTTCTGAAGATTGTTTTTTTTCTTCTTTTGTACTTGAATTATTTGAGTGTTCATCTGGCTCTTTCAGCAGCTCTCTTACTTGAGCATGTTCTCTGATTGCCCAGATTCATCTTTTCTGGCTATTAGGCACCCTTCCATAGGTTGCTGTTTTCTTTATAGAGTTACCAGAGCTCAGGCATGGTGGTTGGAGCATTCTAAGCAGTGGGAGTTTAGGGATTCCCTAGGTCGTGAAAGAAGTGGGGGAATTAGATTTAGGGTTAGCCGCGCCCTCCCCCACATACCAACACAGGCTGTCAGAGTTCTGCTGTGACACCCCCAGGAAGCCTCCCTGCCCTCCACTCTCCCTGCCCTTTTCCTGCCTCAGGAGCAGAGAGAACTCGCTCATCCTTTTCTGTTCCCTCTAGGCCTTTTAGGCAGCAAAGAGACCCCCTGGTACACCAACTGGTGCAGATGTCTGCCCCTACCCTCAGATCTCTGAGAACCCAGGCTCCTCTGCATTGATCCTCTCTTTAGGTTCCCACACTGATCTCCTAGCAAAGCATAGCCTGCCAGAGGAAGCTCTGCCCAGTTCTGTTGTTCTCTTGGCTCAACCCCAACAGAGCCCCACGGCTCACTGTGTCCATCTGCCCTTGAGGCCTGCAGCCACTTGACTGATGTGAGAGGACGTTGGAGTTAGCAGGGAAAGGGAGGGCAGCTGCGTTCAGGTCCCCATAAACCCTGGTCCCCTGAAGGCCCTGGTGTGGAGGCATCCCCTTCTCTCCTCCACGGTGTTGATAAGTTACTATTAGTCACTGGCTCCCTTCCTCAGCCATCCTTTCACAGGGCAAACTGTCTGGGGTGCATTATATCTCTTTCAAATTAGATTGTTAGTTCTCCAAGGAACCATGTGACTCGACCATTCATTTGCTAGCACTCTCTTCCATACAGTGCTTTGCACAGAGGGGATGATCAATACATGTGTATTAAACTGGACTGAATTGCATGAAAATGGTTGAATTTAGAAAGGTGGAGAGGTGGGGAGGCAGCAACAGAGCAGAAATCATCAAACTGTAAATCTTTCTGACACAAAACAACAATAAACATTAATAATAAGAACAGGAAGCAGGGGGATGAAGAGGCAGGTAGCTGGCAATTAAACCGTGCTTACTGCATGCCTGGAACAGTTCCACGTGCTTTACATGTGGTCACTCTATTTGACCTTTTGTCAGCACTTCTAACTTATAACACATGAGTACAACCATTATAACTGTTTGTGGATGTTGTTCCCCTCCCCCTTCTCCGGGCACATGAAACATTTATCGCCATCGAGCCATTTCCACTCTGGCCCTTGTTCCTCATGGTGCTCGTTTACTGAGCTGTGAGACCTCTCTGAACTGAACCGAGGACAGTGGGAATGGACAGTGTGGTGCTCAGCCAGAGCAGGGACAGAAGCTGTGGTCTGTCTGAAGGGCTCCAATGCAAAGACTTTGTTTCTTCAAGGGAGGCAGACATCAGCACGCCTTTAGGGACGTAATGACCTAGGGGTTGTCTGAGGTAGTTTTAGAGGAAGAAGTTGGTCACAACAAGCCTTGAAACAAATTATTTCATTTTAGCTGAACTGGTTGAGAGTTGTAATTTAAATGACAGTTGCAAGAAAAAGGCTGTATTGGGGCAGGGAGACAGCGAGAGCACTCTGGATGCACTGACATCCATGGGAACAGAATATAATTGTGAGTCCCTGAGATGGAAACCCATATCTGGGAAAATTTTCAAGGATAATATGTGTGAACAGCTGAAAAAGATACAGAGTGACTATGAGAGTCTGAAAGTTTCTATGCAAAGTGGAAGAGGACAGAGGAATAAAATTAAAAATAGACATTCCTCTCTAATGACTAAAATTCTAGCTAATGTATACAAGGTAGATGAAAAATTAATAAATGTATCAATATGGTTCTGTTTTTACTTTTATTTCCCAGATTTATGTGGGATGTGATGTCCTCTCTAGATGAGAGCTATGGATATATAAAAATATGTCATCTATGTTTCACACACATTAAGTTTAACAGAAAGAACTCAGGCTTGATCAACATTTTCATATGCTGTCACCTCTTTCTAAATTATAGGGTATTAAATAAGCTCAACTAGAAAGATTTTCTGGAATCATAATTTATTAACTCAATAATTATTCTTCCCGTCCAAAAACAATAGAATGCTAAAAATTTACCCCAAAGAAGGTTCTTTTGAAAAATATAACTTATTATATAAAGAATTAAAACTTCTGAAATAAAACTTCTGATTAAAACTTCGGGAAATAAGTAAAAATCGAAATAAACATGGTAACACACACAGAGGTTTAAAAATGGAGAGAAAACTGTGTGATACCAAGTATAACTTACGGCGATAGATTTTAAACACTTTGCTATTGGTTTTGTCTCCTTGCATCTGGTCTCCTGATACGAGGAGATTGTTGGCTGGAATCCAAGAACCTCAAAACCTGAACTAGTCTTCTATTTCATCCCAGGTAATTGAATGTCAGATGTATATCAGGGACCCTAGGCCAATGGACATTCCTTATTACCAGGGTTTTGGCATCAAATCCTTGCAAGTAGAAGTGTAAATTGATATAATCTCTTTAGAGGACAATTTGAATTAGGTTTTAAAAGCCTTAAAAAAATACCTATCCTTTTGATCCAGTGATTTTACTTCTAGATTTTTTATTCTAAAGAAAACATCAGAGATGTACACAGGGATTTTTGTTTAGGAAAGTTCACTGTAACTTGCTATATAATAGCAAGTAATGAAAACAGATGAAATGTTCAATACTGGAAATTTGGTTAAATAACTCACGGCACATTCATATGTGATCCAGCAATTAAAATCATATTTTCAACGTGAATGATGTAGGAAAGGACTTATAATAGATATTTGAAAGCAGCAAGATACTAAACAGTGTTTATAATTTGATGCTAACTCTGTAAAAATTATTACATATGAAGAGAAAAGAATGGAAAGTGACCCATCAAAATATTCACAGTGGTAGCATAGAGACTATTAAATTTTTATTTCTCTATTATTTAGTATTTTCCAAATCTTCTACAATGAATATATTTTCCTTTAATACTGAGAACAAATGCATTTTTAAAAGGGAAATTCTCTAAAATTAGAAAATCAGGGATACGTTCTGGAGTCCTATACTGTAAAAATCAATGTGGCTGAAGTGAGTACCTTAACTTGTGAAAACTGGCTTCTCCTGGAAAATGAAAAACTGTCATGTTGCAAAACCATTGTTGGAGGAGGTCATTGAGAGGACATGACCACTGGCTGACCTGAGAAGTGGACTGGGTTATCAGAGGCTCCTCATCTCCACCACGCCTCCCCTCCACACCTGCCCCTGTCCTTGGAATGTATGTTCTGCCCTCGGTTCCAACACCAGGAGTTGTTTCAAGGACGTAGCCTTGAGAGAGCAATGTGTCGCTGAGAACTTCTGGACTGAATATGTGACTGAACCCAGTTAAGACCTCTATATAAACTGTTAAGATTCTGGCAGGCGGGTGCAGACATCTGCTTGTCTTGCTCAAGACAAGGCTCATAAGTAAGTTCCCTTGCTTATTAAACCTGCCGCCTACCAATCCATAGTGGCTAGCTTCTTTCTTTGGTCTCTCCTTGCTCTCTGTGTACAGGGACCAGTTTCAAATTTCACCTGGGGGATTCCCAAGGTTGCGAACCAAAAGCCTTCCATACGAAATTGGTTTCATTCATGATAATTGTTTGTTTTGGCTCCTACATGTGGCTCCAGGCATGCCAACCTGAGCATCATGGCTTCCTTCTTTCTCTTGGGCAGATTGTGTTTTATGCAACTAGCGGCTCAGGGAATTGGTCTACCTTGTCACATGGAGCCATCTCCTCAGCCTTCCCAGTCAGAATGATTTCTCAGTCCTGGAGGTTACAGAGACCCTTCAGGATAGCTAGTTGTCTGGGGGCTTTGCCATTTCCTCAAGTTCTGCAAATGCAGCTATTTGTAGGATGCTGTGGAACTCATTCATCTCTCAGCACCAGAGGCATCATGCAAGGATCTGAGAAGACACTGAAACCCATCAGACAGCATCAGTTCCCACTCAGGAACAATTGTGAAAAGGCCTCACTTAATCATCTACTCATTCTGGGCACCAGTTCTTGACTAGGAAGAATGGTGGTTAGGTTCACCTCGTTCAGCTGTGGTTCCATAACAAGATCTGGAAGGATATTTAATTTAAAAATTTTATCTAGTTCTTTCATGTCAAATTAATTCATGATAATTTAAAAAAATAGAAATATGGAAAAGGAGAACAGAGGGGAAAACAATCACTCACCAGTAGCACTGCTTATGGATGGCTCTCCAGCCAGTTGCTGGCTAGGGCTTGATCTTTGCTCCTCCACGCCTGCTCCTCTACCCTAATGGGAGTATATCTGATCCAGCTCATGCAAATTCTGGAACCCCACCCTAGACCTACTGTATTAATTTGCTAGGGCTACCATAACTAAATACCACAGATTGGGTGACTTAAACAACAGAGATTTATTTCTCACCATTCTGGAGGTTAGAAGCCCAAGAGAAAGGTGTTGGCAGGTTTGGTTTCTTCTGAGGCCTCTCTCCTTGGCTTGCAGATGGCTTTCTTCTCATTGTGTCCTCCCATGGTCTTTCCTCTGTGTGCATACCTGCCTGGTGTCTTTGTCTGTCCTAATCTCCTCTTCTTATAAGGATGCCCATCAGATTGGATGAGGACCCACCCTACCAGCCTCATTTTAACTTAATCACCTCTTTAAAGGCCTTCTCTCCAAATACAGTCATATTCTGAGGTAGCAGGCCTTAAGACTTAAACATATGAATTTGGGGGGAAACTGTTCAACCCATAACACCTATTGAATTAGAAACTGAGGTTTTATTTTTTTGTAGTTTCCTTATCTGGCTTTAGTATCAGGGTTATGCTGGCCTCATAAAATGATTTTGGGAATGTTTCCTCCTCTTTGATTTTTTGGAAGAGTTTGAGGAGGATTAATTCTTTAAATGTTTGGTAGAATTCATCAGTGAAACCATCTATGCTTTTCTTTGCTGGGAGGTTTTTGATTATTTTTCAATCTTCTTACTCATTATCGGTCTGTTCAAATCTTCCATTTCTTCATGATTCAGTCTTGGTAGGTTGTATGTTTCCTGGAATTTATTCATTTCTTCTAGGTTATCCAATTTGTTGGTGTATAGTTGTTCACAGTAGTCTCTAATGGTCCTTTGTATTTTTGTGGTGTCAGTTGTAATGTCTCCTCTATCATTTTTTATTTTATTTGAGGCTTCTCTCCTTTTTTCTTTAGTCTAGGTAAAGACTTGTCAGTTTTGTTTATGTGTTCAAAAAATCAGCTCTTAGTTTTGTTGATCTTTGCTATTGTTTTTCTCATCTCTATTTCATTTATTTCTGCTCTGATCTTTGTTATTTTCTTCCTTCTGCTAACTTTGAGCTTAGTTTGTTCTTCTTCTTCTATTTCCTAAAGTGTAAAGTTAGGTTGTTTATTAGAGATCTTTCTTTTTTCGTAATGTAGATGTTTATTGCTATAAATTTCTCTCTTAGAACTGCCTTTGCTGCCTCCCATTAGTTGTGGTATGTTTTTCTCCAATTTTCATTTGTTTCAAGATATTTTTTGATTTCCCTTTTGATTTCTTCTTTGACCTTTGATTTCCCACACTTGGAGGAGTGTGTTGTTTAACTATTATTTCCTTCTTTCTGCTTCATTTTAGTTTACCTTGTTATTCCTCTTCTTACATTTTGAGTTGGGGATATAATTCATTTATTTCATTCTTTCACTTTTAAAGAATTGAGTTCCACTATTTAATACTATGAATTTTCCTCTGATCATTGCTTTAATTGTATCCAATAGATTCTGACAGTGTTTTATTTATCATATTTTAGAAATTCTACAACTTGATTTCCATTTACTCTTTCACACAGAAGTTGTTTAAAAAGAGGTTTTAAAAATAGTTTTCAAGTGGAAGGAACTCAAATTTTATTACTAATTTCTAATATTTTTATACTATGATCAGATAATTTTTTTATTATTTCTACTTTATTGAGAATTCTATGTGATCTAACATATGGTCTTTTAATCAATGTTCTATGTGCACTTGAGAAGGTATATTTTCCACTATCGAAGTATGCATTTTGGTATGAATACATAAGCTCTACATAATTGGTTATGTTGTTTAGATCTTCCACATACTTTTTATTCTGTATTCACTTTCCTGACTTGAACTCAGAGTAGTGTGTTCAAATCTCCTGTTAGTAGAGTGGTTTTTCCATTTCTCCTTGCATCTCCTATCTTCTCTTTATGAGGATGGTTGCTGTGTTATTGTGGTACATAGATATTTATAACTCTATGTCTTCATAGTGAATCATGGCCTTTAACATTATAAAACATCCTTCTTTGTCCCATTTAATGTTTGTTTGGTATGAACTCTGCCTTGCCTGCTATCAGGATATCAGTTCCTGTTTTCTTTTTGTTTGCATCCACCTGATATGGCTTTGCCTATGCCTTTAGCTTTAGCTTTCTGAATCACTTTGTTCTATGTGTGCCTCTAGAATATAGCATAGAACTGGGGTTCTTTTCATGAGCTGGTGTGAAAATCATTTTCTTTTGAGTGAGTTAAACCTATTTATATTTAATGATATGACTGATATGTTTGGTCTTAAGTCTGTTCTATTATTTTGTGTTATATTCCTGAGTGTATTTATTTACATTTATGGGCAAATGCATATGAGTTATTTTTATGGTCTCTTGGCTTTAAAAATTATTCTGTTATTTAGAAAAATTTGTGAGGTGTTTGTTTTTTTTTTCCTAGTACTATCTTTATACTTTTTGTTGTTAGTGTGGTCAAATGGATTCTGACTCCTATTGACCCTGTGTGCAGTAGAGCTGAACCCTGCTGTGTCTTTTTGCGCCATCCTCTCACCTTCTGGTGCTGTATCAGACAGTGCTCTACTGCTGTTCACAGGGTTTTCATGGCCAGTTTTTTCAGAAGTGGTGGCCAGGTCCTTCTTCCTGGTTTGTTTTAGTCTGGAAGCTACGCTGAAACTTGCCCATCATGGATGACCCTGCTGGTATTGGAAATACTATTGGTGGCATAGCTTTCAGCATCACAGTAACCAGCAGCTACCACAGTATGGCAACCCACAGACAGGTGGTGTGGTACCCTGACGGGAAACGAACCTGGGCCACCATGGTGAGAGTGTCGAATCTTAACCGCTAGACCAGGGCTGACTACCTTTACACTAGTACCTTTTGTAATGCCTGTAGTCTCTTTTTATTCATACAGGCTTCTATTATTTGGTTTATCAGCTTTAAATGACATCTTGAGTCTTCCACCTCTTACCCAGGTAGTGATCTGTGAGCTATTCCTATTATATTGAACCATACTAAAATGTTGTCTTTGTAGGTCAAAAATGGCTGATTATCAGTAATTTCATGTGGTTTATTCTGATAATACTCTTTCCTTCTCATTTCTTGCCTTCTCCCATTTTTAAAGTTGTGTTATTTCTACTTTGACAAAATATTTAACATTTACTCATTATTCTTTCATACATATCTCCACCTTTGTTTTGATCTTAGATTTATAATGATACATATTCAATATTCACCATCAGGCCTTTTGCTGAAGTTGCTGCTTTGATCTTTTGGTTGAAAGAAGCTCATTCTGTAGTAGATTCCTCAGGAAGTGCTCATGAGTAGAGTTTTGCATTTTTAAAACTGTTTTCTTTTTTTAAAGATTTTATTTATTCATTTTTTTCCCCCCAAAGCCCCAGTAGATAGTTGTATGCCATAGGTTCACATCCTTCTAGTTGCTGTACGTGGGACTCGGCCTCGCGTTGGACGGAGAAGTGGTGCCTCGGGGCGCGCCCGGGATCCGAACCCGGGCTGCCAGCATCAGAGCGCGCGCACTTAACCGCTAAGCCACGGAGCCGGCCCTAAAACTGTTTTCTATCTCCTTCACACTAGAAGGTTAGCTTTGGCATATCTGTATATTCTTTTGTTTTAAAAAGAAATGCTAGAAACTACATATACTATTTGGCATCTTTCACAGGCTTCTATGATTTTACAGACACAAAATTTTTAAAGGGTTTGTATACCTCTCATTTCTTAAGGAAAACGACAATTTCCTTTCACTGGAGAATATTTCCAGTCCTTTTAAGCTGTTCTAACTACTTAAGTATTTCTCTTCTATTACTGGAGAATGTTTTAGGAGAAAAGTTAAAGACCATCTCTAATCGATATGTTTGAAATGAAAATGCATATCTATCTTTATTTTTTTAAATAAAATTTCATTGAAGTATAATATTTATACAGAAAGGGATGTATATCATAGGTATAGAACTCAATAAATCACAGAAAGTAAACGTATCTGTGTAAACACACAGGAAAAAAAATGAAGAGACCCCCACCTTGTACCTTCTTTCTTAATCATCTCCAAAGGTAAGCACTATCCTAGCTTCTAAAACCATAGATTTAATTTGCATGTTTTTGAACTTTAAATTAATGGAATTATACCTATCTAGCTTCTTTCACCCCACATTACAATTGTGAGATTCATTTATGTTGTTTATAACAGGAGTTTGTTCATTGTCATTGTCCTATAACATTCCGTTATTTGAAAATACTAGTTTACTAATTTACTGTTGATGGACACTTGATTAGTTTTAGTTTGGGGCAATAAGAATAATGTTACTATTTATTTTAGCACGTATTTATGCATTTTTGTTGGATGTATGCCTAGGTACAATTGCTGGGTCATAGGGTTTGCATATGCTCGGCTTTAGTAGATATTTACAAACATGTAGTCACTTGTGCCAATTATGCCAATTACGTTCCCGAGGCAACACGCAACACACGAGTTTTCCAGCTGCTTCACATCCTTGCTAATGAATGGTATTGTCAGTCTTTTTAATGCCTGCCATTCTGGTGAGTGAGATACGCATGATGGGTCTCCCATTGTGGTTTTAGTTTGCATTTCACTAACGAATAGAGAAATGCAGTGGAGCACCGTTTCATATAATTTTTGTAGCGTTTGTTCTGGTGGTTTGTTCACTTTTTAAAAAAAATCTCTTACTGATTTGTAAGAGTTCCTTATATATTTTATGGAAATGGGTCCTTTGTCAGCTATATGTGTTGCAAATCTTTTCATACTCCGTAGTTTGCCATTGTCTTTTGATGGTTAAAAATTGCTCATTTAAATGTATCCCAATTTATTACTTTTTTTCCTTTTTGGTCAATGCTTTTTGTGCTTTAAGAAATCTTTGCTTACACCAAGATCTTAAAGATGTTCTCATGTTATCTTCTGTTAACTTGATTATTTTAACTTTTATATCTAGATCTATAATCTACTTGGAATTGATTACTATGACTGGTGTGAACTAGGGGGTTAAGATTCATTTTCACCCTTATTGATATTGAATTGTCCTAGAAGAGCTTACTTAAAAAAATGTTCTTTTTCTATTGTCTTCCATGCCACTGCTGCCATAAACCAGGTATCTCCGTATGTGAATCTATTTTTAGATTCTCTGTTCTGTTCCATTGGCCTTTTGGATATCCTTGCCCCGATACCACTATAGTTTCATAATAAGCTGTCTTGTAAGCTAGCAATGTAAGTTCTCCAATTTTTGTCTTCAAAATTGCCTTGGCTATTCTTAGCTCTTTACAGTTACACACAAATTTTACAATTAATTTATCAATTTTTACCAAAAAGCCAACTCTGCTGCAATTTAAATTGGGATTGTTTTGAATCTATAGATTAATTTGGAAAGGATTTACATCTTTATAATATTGAACATTCCAAATCCAAGAATATGGTATATCTCTATTTATTTAGATCTTCTTAATATTTCTTAATTGTTTTATAATTTCCAGTATGGAAATCTTATACATCTTTCATTAGATATATTGCTAGGCGTTTGATCATTTTGATGCCATTGTAAGTGCTATTTTTTCAAATTTTACTTTCTAATTGTTGCTGTATATAGATATATAATTGATCTTTGCATTTTGACCTGATATTTGTGATTTTGGTAGATTCACTTGTTAATTCTCATGGTTTAATTTTAGATTTCTCTAGAATTTCTATGTACACAACCATTGAAAGGAATAAAGACAATTTTAATTCTGCCAGATTTTGCTTTGTATATTTTGACATGGCTATATTATTAGGTACATACAGACTTAAGATAAGTTTGTATATATTTCTGTTGAGTTCATCCTTTTATCATTATAAAATATACCTCTTCATTTCCAGTAATATTTCCTGTCTTCAAATCTACACTGCCTGATATTGGTATTGCTACTCCCCCTTTATTTTGGTTAGTATTTACAAAGCATATATGATTTTTTAGTTCCAGAATCCTCATTTGTTTCTTTCATAGTTTCCAGTTCTCCGATGAAATTTTCCATCTTGTTACTTTTTTAAAACACATTATCATGGTTTCTTTAATATCCATGTTTGCTAATTCCAATATCTGGATATCCTGTGGGTTTGTTTCTACTGTCTATTTTTCTCTTGATTTTTGGTCAATTCTTGTCTTGTTGCATGCTTGATTATTTTCATTGTATGATAGAAAAGGTGTCTGAAAAATTATAGAGATCATTTGAGGCATTGGATGATGTTCTGTTCCCCCAGAGAGGAGTTACTTCTGCTCCTGGCAGGGGGTTAGGATGACTTTAATCCAATCAGGGCTTGAGCTGATTGGAAGCAACAGTTTAGTCTTTGTAAAGTCTGGTCTATTTTCAGTTCACCATTACTCCGAGGGTAATGTTCTTTGGGAGTCTAAACTGAAGCCTTTGACATTTACAAGGACCCTTCCTTCTTTGTGGGCACTGAACTCCATTTTTTGTCTTTTCAGCCACTTGAAACTATTGAAACCTCTGCTCAATTTCCTGGCCTCTTCGCCACTGCTTAGGAAAAAGCAAAAGCCAATCAAGGTGATTGGCTGGAGTGGGAGGCAGCTGTTAGGCATTTCGAGGTGACTATTTCTTAACAAGTATGGCAGTGTTTAAATTTTTTTTTTTTTTGTGAGGAAGATCAGCCCTGACCTAACATCTGCCAATCCTCCTCTTTTTGCTGAGGAAGATTGGCCCTGGGCTAACACCTGTGCCCGTCTTCCTCCACTTTATATGGGACGCCGCCACAGCATGGCTTGCCAAGCAGTGGCTCGGTGTGCGCCCAGGATCTGAACCAGCAAACCCCAGGCCGCCGCAGTGGAGCACACCCACTTAACTGCTTGCGCCACCAGGCCGGCCCCTTAAATTTTTTAAAAATTAATAGACTTTATGTTTTCGACATTTTAGGTTTATAGAAAAAATGAGCAGAAAGTACCCATATAATCCCTCCCACCACCAGTTTCCCCCATTTTTATTAGCCTTAACAGTGCATTCCAGCTGAATAATGGCTCTGATTTACTGCCAGTCCCCACATCTCATGGGAGATGAGCCCAGAGAAGCTTCAAGTTATATGCTCTTGATCTGCCCCCACCCTGATGACCTTAGACTTCTACCTGGCTCTCTAAGGTGACAAGCTGGCATTAGCAGGCACATAGGTAAGGAATAGTTTGTCAACAAATATCTATGAAGGGAATTGGTCACCTACTTCAAAGCCAAAATTATATTCTATAGACAAAGAGTCAAATCATGCTATCTGACAGAGAACTGCTGGCAAAACTATGGGCTTTTTACTGTTTTCATCTTCCTAATATAATTTTACTGGCCGTAATGAAAAAACAACAAACCTAGGAAAGGCTTGTGAGGATCAGCTAATTTCTTCACCGGAGCCTGAGCCAAGTAGGCCAGCAAAGCATTGAAAGCCCTCTCAGATTTCTCTCCCTACCAACTTCCAAAGACACAGAACATTTCTGGCTTCATTTCCTAACTATTGACCCAGCTTGGACCTGATACCTCTGTGTCACATTTAAAAAGAACTTTGTGATATTGAATTATTGCTTTACAAATGTCCTTAGAGTTAAAATTCCACAAAGTCCTTTAATTCTCTCATAGAACTTTACAGAGGCCTTTAATTCTCAGCAGTATTTGTGACATGGCGAGAAGGTAATAGCAGAAATCTTTTCTGGAACAATGTTCACTCTCACTTGGAGTGCTATTTATCTAATATATTTTATAAAGTCTAGATAAAACTGGCATTGGCCAGGGATAATTTCAGAGAAGTTTCAACCAGGTGATTTAGGACTTTTGCCCCTCTAATGCCTTTCTGTGTGTGTTTCACGTAATTCTTTTATCTACCACCTTCTCCATTAAGCATTAAAACTAAGAGGGGCTCTGGAAATATTGAGATACTTTCCTAAATGGATAAAAGCTTTCCAGGCAAATAAAGGCCATTTTTTCCTTATCTTCAAGAGCAATATGCATCTAATATATCTACTCTGAAATGGTAACACAGTGAACTGCTGGCTTTCTACCAATAGTCCACTACTTCTTGTACACAGGGTGCTGTGTAATCGTCAATATTAATCAGACAATTAAGAGTATGGTACTCCACACATATTCAAATGTTTCTAGACTTCTTTCTTTTTTTTTTTTTTTTTTATTTATCCCGCAAAGCCCCAGTAGATAGTTGTATGTCATAGCTGCACATCCTTCTAGTTGCTGTACGTGGGACGTGGCCTCAGCATGGCCAGAGAAGCGGTGCGTTGGTGCGCGCCCGGGATCTGAACCCAGGCCGCCAGCAGCGGAGCGCGCGCACTTAACCGCTAAGCCACGGGGCCGGCCCTCTAGACTTCTTTCTCGCCACAAAAATTGGGAAAGCCTGTGGTCTGTGGGTTTTGGTAATGATCCAGTCAAATATCAGTTCTTTCCTTTTTTTTTTTTTTTTTTTATTTTTTTTATTGCAGTAACATTGGTTTATAACATTGCAAAAATTTCAGGTGTACATCATTGTACTTCTATTTCTGCATGGACTACATCATGTTCACCACCAAAATACTAATTACAACCCATCACCACACACATGTACCGAATTATCCCTTTCACCCTCCACCCTCCCCCCTTCCCCTCTGGTAACCACCAATCCAATCTCTGTCCCTATGTGTTTGTTTATTGTTGTTATTATCTACTACTTAATGAAGGAAATCATACGGTATTTGACCTTCTCCCTCTGACTTATTTCACTTTGCATTATACCCTCAATGTCCATCCATGTTGTCACAAATGGCTGGATTTCGTCGTTTCTTATGGCTGAGTAGTATTCCATTGTGTATATATACCACAGCTTCTTTATCCATTCGTCCCTTGATGGGCACTTAGGTTGCTTCCAAGTCTTGGCTATTGTGAATAAGGCTGCAATGAACACAGGGGTGCATGTACCTTTGCAAATTGGTGTTTTCAAGTTCTTTGGATAAATACCCAACAGTGGAATAGCTGGATCATATGGTAGTTCTATCGTTGATTTTTTGAGGAATCTCCATACTGTTTTCCATAGTGGCTGCACCAGTTTGCACTCCCACCAACAGTGTATGAGAGTTCCCTTCTCTCCACATCCTCTCCAACACATGTTGTTTCCTGTCTTGTTAATTATAGCCATTCTGACGGGCGTGAGGTGATATCTCATTGTAGTTTTGATTTGCATTTCCCTGATAGTTAGTGATTTTGAACATCTTTTCATGTCTGTTGGCCATCTGTATATCTTCTTTGGAGAAATGTCTGTTTAAGTCTTTTGCCCAGTTTTTAATTGGGTTGTTGTTTTTTTGTTGTTGAGATGCATGAGTTCTTTCTATATTTTGGAGATTAAGCCCTTATCAGATGTATGGTTTGCAAATATCTTCTCCCAATTGTTAGGTTGTCTTTTCGTTTTGTTGATGGTTTCCTTTGCTGTGCAGAAGCTTTTTAGTTTGATGTAGTCCCATTTGTTTATTTTTTCTATTGTTTCTCTTGCCCGGTCAGACATGGTGTTTGAAAAGATGTTGCTAAGACTGATGTCGAAGAGCGCACTGCCTATGTTTTCTTCTAGAAGTTTCACAGTTTCAGGTCTTACATTCAAGTCTTTAATCCATTTGGAGTTAATTTTTGTGTATGGTGTAAGGTAAGGGTCTACTTTCATTTTTTTGCATGTGGCTATCCAGTTTTCCCAACACCATTTGTTGAAGAGACTTTCTTTTCCCCATTGTATGTTCTTGGCTCCTTTGTCAAAGATTAGCTGTCCATAGATGTGTGGGTTTATTTCTGGGCTTTTGATTCTATTCCATTGATCTGTGTGTCTGTTTTTGTGCCAGTACCATGCTGTTTTGGTTACTATAGCTTTGCAGTATATTTTGAAATCAGGGAGTGTGATACCTCCAGCTTTGTTCTTTTTTCTCAGGATTCCTTTAGCTATTTGCGGTCTTTTGTTGTTCCATATAAATTTTAGGATTCTTTGTTCTATTTCTGTGAAAAATGTTGTTGGAACTTTGATAGGGATTGCATTGAATCTATAGATGGCTTTAGGAAGTATGGACATCTTAACTATGTTAATTCTTCCAATCCAAGTGCACAGAATATCTTTCCATTTCTTTGTGTCTTCTTCAATTTCTTTCAGAAATGTTTTATAGTTTTTGGTGTACAGATCTTTCATCTCTTTGGTTAAGTTTATTCCTAGGTATTTTATTCTTTTTGTTGCAATTGTAAATGGGATGGTATTCTTAATTTCTCTTTCTGCTACTTCGTTGTTAGTGTACAGAAATGCAACTGATTTTTGTATGTTGATTTTGTATCCTGCAACTTTACCATATTCGTTTATTACTTCTAAAAGTTTTCTGGTGGATTCTTTAGGGTTTTCTATATATAAAATCATGTCATCTGCAAATAGTGACAGTTTCACTTCTTCCTTTCCAATTTGGATCCCTTTTATTTCTTTCTCTTGCCTGATTGCTCTGGCTAGGACTTCCAGTACTATGTTAAATAGGAGTGGTGACAGTGGGCATCCTTGTCTGGTTCCTGTTCTTAGAGGGATAGCTTTCAGTTTTTCACCATTGAGGATGATATTAGCTGTGGGTTTGTCATATATGGTCTTTATTATGTTGAGGTACTTTCCTTCCATACCCATTTTATTCAGAGTTTTTATCATAAATGGATGCTGTATCTTGTCAAATTCTTTCTCTGCATCTATTGAGATGATCATGTGATTTTTATTCTTCATTTTATTAGTGTGGTGTATTACGTTGATTGATTTGCGAATGTTAAACCATCCCTGCATCCCTGGAATAAATCCCACTTGATCATGGTGTATAATCTTTTTAACGTATTGTTGTATGCAATTTGCTAGTATTTTGTTGAGGATTTTTGCATCGATGTTCATCAGTGATATTGGCCTGTAATTTTCTTTTTTTGTGCTGTCCTTGTCTGGTTTTGGTATCAGGGTAATATCGGCTTCGTAGAATGAGTTAGGGAGCTTCCCCCACTCCTCAATTTTTTGGAAGAGTTTGAGAAGGATAGGTATTAAGTCTTCTTTGAATGTTTGGTAGAATTCACCAGGCAAGCCGTCTGGTCCTGGACTTTTGTTTTTGGGGAGGTTTGTGACTACTGTTTCGATCTCCTTACTGGTGATTGGTCTATTCAAATTCTCTACTTCTTCTTGATCCAGTTTTGGAAGGTTGTATGATTCTAAGAATTTATCCATTTCTTCCAGATTGTCAAATTGGTTGGCATATAGCTTTTCATAGTATTCTCTTATAATCTTTTGTATTTCTGAGGTGTCTGTTGTAACCTCTTCTCTTTCATTTCTGATTTTACTTATTTGTGCCTTTTCTCTTTTTTTCTTGGTGAGTCTAGCTAAAGGTTTGTCAATTTTGTTGATCTTTTCAAAGAACCAGCTCTTGGTTTTATTAATTTTTTCTATTGTTTTCTTGGTCTCTATTTCATTTATTTCTGCTCTGATTTTTATTATTTCCCTTCTTCTACTGATTTTGGGCTTTGTTTGTTCTTCTTTTTCCAGTTCCTTTAGGTGCATTGTTAGATTGTTTATTTGAGATTTTTCTTGTTTGTTGAGATAGGCCTGTATTGCTATAAACTTCTCTGTTAGAACCGCTTTTGCTGTATCCCGTATATTCTGGCATGTCGTATTTTCATTTTCATTTGTCTCCAGGTATTTTTTGATTTCTTCTTTGATTTCTTCGTTAACCCAGTCGTTGTTCAGTAGCATTTTGTTTAATCTCCACGTATTTGTGGCTTTTCTGCTTTTCTTCCTATAGTTGATTTCTAGTTTCATACCGTTGTGGTCAGAAAAGGTGCTTGGTATTATTTCAATCTTCTTAAATTTATGGAGACTTGTTTTGTGGCCTAATATTGTGATCAATCCTGGAGAATGTTCCATGTGCATTTGAAAAGAACGTGTATTCTTCGGTTTTTGGATGGAATGCTCTGTATATATCTACTAGGTCCATCTGTTCTAGTGTGTCGTTTAAGGCCAATGTTTCCTTATTGATCTTCTGTTTGGATGATCTATCCATTGGTGTAAGTGGAGTGTTAAAGTCCCCTACTATTATTGTGTTACTGTCTATTTCTGTTTTTATGTCTGGTAATAATTGCTTTATATATTTAGGTGCACCTACATTGGGTGCGTAGATATTTACAAGTGTTACATCCTCTTGTTGGATTGTTCCCTTGATCATTATGTAATGCCCTTCTTTGTCTCTTTTTACAGTTTTTGTTTTAAAGTCTATTTTGTCTGATATGAGTACTGCTACCCCAGCTTTCTTTTCATTTCCATTTGCGTGGAGTATCTTTTTCCATCCCTTCACTTTCAGTTTGTGAGTGTCTTTAGGTCTGAAGTGTGTCTCTTGTATGCAGCATATATATGAGTCTTGTTTTTTTATCCAGTCAGCCACCCTATGCCTTTTAATTGGAGCATTTAGTCCATTGACGTTTAAAGTAGCTATTGATAAGTATGTACTTACTGCCATTTTTAAACTTTTTTTTTTCAGTGTTCTAGTAGTCCTTCTCTGTTCCTTTCTTCTTCTATACAGAATTGATGGTCACTTTAGTTTGACCTCTGTCTGAAAGCTGTACTCTTTAAGTCCCCTCCTCCCTCCTTTTATGTTTTTGATATCATATCTAACCTCTTTTTTGTGCATTTGTATCCATTACATTCTTATCATGGAAATAGATAATTTTTCCTATTTGTGGTCTTCTCTTTTCCCCTTAAATCAGTCCCTTTAACATTTCTTGTAGCACTGGTTTCTTGGTGACAAACTCCTTTAATTTTTGCTTGTCTGGGAAAATTTTGATTTCTCCTTCCATTTTGAATGATAACCTTGCTGGGTAGAGTATTCTTGGCTGTAAGTTTTTTCCTTTTAGCACTTTAAATATATCATGCCATTCTCTTCTAGCCTGTAAGGTTTCTGCTGAGAAGTCAGCTGATAGCCTTATGGGGTTTCCTTTGTATGTAACTTGACATTCTCTTGCGGCTTTTAGGAATCTCTCTTTATCTTTAATTCTTTACATTTTGATTATGATGTGTCTTGGTGTGGGCCTCTTTGGGTTTATCTTGTTTGGGGCTCTCTGTGCTTCCTGTACCTGGATGTCTGTTTCCTTCCTTAGGTTAGGGAAGTTTTCGTCTATTATTTCTTGAAGTAGATTCTCTGCCCCCTTGTCTCGCTCTACTCCTTTCGGGACACCTATAACACGGATGTTAGTGCGCTTGATGTTGTCCCAGTGCCACAACATTTAAATGGGTTGGTGTTGCCCCCATCAAGGCTTTTTCCCTCCTACTATTTCCATAGATATGGACATTTATAATAGCTGGCTCTACCTCTCTGTAAACTCTTCAGGGAATTTTTTACCTCACCAACCTAAGATTAGTAATCATTCTTTGTTCACCTAACAAATATTTGAGTGCCACACTCTTGTACTATGCCTATGGTAAATAAGATAAGTATGGTTTCTGTCTTCAACAAGAGAGACAAATACAATATAGCATGATAAGTGCCATGTTAATGGAAGCATGGAGCTTATAAAAAGGGGACCTGGCCCAGAGCTGAGGAGTCAGGGCAGACTTCACAAAGGGAGTGACATCTGAGCTAGCAAGGCCATGCCGCAGTAACAAACAGCCCCCATATCCCAGTGGCTTAACCCAATAAAAGTTTATTTCTTTCTTTTGCAAGAAGCATTTCTAACCTCATTTCCTTGGTTAAAACTAATCACATGGCTGCACCAAGCTACAAGGAGGCTGGGAAGAGTAGTTACCATGTGCCCAGGAAGGAGGAAGGTGAAAGAGAATTTTTGAATGCATAGCATTGTCTCTGCCACAATCAATCCTTCTGGTCACCAGATATTCATTTCATTCTTCCTTCCACACATAGAATACACTCCTCAGGGAGTTATTTCAGTATCCTGTCTAGTTACAGCATCAAACTCAAAAGTTAAGGATCTCTGGATAAATCAGGTATGAATGTGGATTCTCTTAGTCTGGAGACATATGAACTAAAATAGACAATTTTCTGTACTTCCACCCTCCACTCAATATTTAATTGTAAAATAGGACCAAGAACCACAATCACAACATTCTTATTTGGAAAGGAAGAGAATAGGAACACACAGCAGTCAATACTCCATGGCAATTCTGAAATCCTACTGGGCAGACCTTGTGGGGTTCCCTTAACCTAGGATAGTGGTTCTCAACCAGGGACAGTTTTGCCCCTAGGGAACATGTGGCAATGTCTGGAGACATTTTTGGTTACCACAACTGGGGAAGATATGTTACTGGCATCTAGTGTGTAGAGGTCAGGGATGCTGCTAAACATCCTACAATGCGCAGGACAGGCCCCCTACAACAAAAAATTACTGAGCCCAAGAGGTCAATAGTGCCGAGGCTGAGAAATCCTGACCTGGAGATAAGGAAGATCCTTTGATGAGGCCCTAATCCTGTTCCTTGATTCATTGTGGCTCCTAGTTCCTACCTTCCTGGAGCTTCCCCCCTTTTCCATTTATCTTTGTGGCCACATCTGAATTGAGCACTGAGGAGTATGCCCTCCTTGAGTACTGAACATTTGTCACTCCTGTGAGATGGGGACTCAAGTGTCTTTTTAAGTCTTGACCAATCATGATTTTCTTTTTTCTCAATTGTTGGGTTTTTTTGACAGTTTGCAAGAGACAGTCAGCTCTTTCAAAAACACATCTATTTGATTCTAACCAGTTCCTTGTATCTGTACCTATACTCACAGTTCTTTACAAGACATAATTCTCATATCTTCTCTTTTTCTTTATCATCCCCAAACTCTCTTAATGGAGAATGTGTTAAGCTTCTATGAAAAGGCTTCACACATAATCTGATCTCTGACAAGACTGAATTTTAATGAGCCTTTGGCACTCAAAGACTTTCTTAACATTATCTATTTCTGTTTGGGGTATAAAAGCAATTGGCTTTTCCAGTTCTTCAAGGCTATGAATTTTTGAGCTATCTATTCTCTTTCATTTCTGCTTAACTCCCTCCTGATTTCATCTCTTCTTGTAATTCCTTGCCAAATGCAGCCAAATAATAAACCGCACATATTACTGAGTTTCCTCTTTTCAACATTTTCAATGAGAACCCAAGCTTCATTAGGGAAGTTATTTACAAGTAATCAGAAACAACAATTTTACTAAATATTTTTCCACTTTATAACATTGATTATTATATGTATTATTATTATAACATTTTCCCAGCCTTGACTGTCAATTTTCTTACCTTTGCCACCCATCTGCTAAGCCAACACTACACGTATTAGGTGTTTTCTGTGGTAGTACCCAACTCCTAATACCGTTTTTTTGTATTAGTCAGAGGATACTAGGTCATGCTGTGGTAACAAACATTCCCAAAACTTAGCGGGTTAACAAAATGCCTATTGTTTTTTGCTCATAAAGCCTGCCTGGGTGACTCTCTTCCTTACGGCCACTCATAGATCCACTTCCTCAGTCTTATGGTTCTGTCTTCTCAAAATGAAGCCTTTGAGTTTGGCAAGACAGGAGAAGCCAAGAGACATGAAAATTGGGCAGAAGCTTTCACTGCCTCAGGCTGTAAGTGAAACATATCACTTCTGGTCACATTTCTTCGGTAAAAGCTAGTAACATGGCTCCACTTAACATCACTAGGGCTGAGAAGTGTACTTTTCCATGTGCCCAAGAAGAGGTAATGTGAAAGTGGACTTGATGAATGCAAAGTGTTGTCTCTGCTTAAGTGAAAACTTGAAGAATTAGAAAGAGTAGAGTCAGGTGGAGGGATGGAAAGTAAAGAGTATTCCAGGCAGAGGGGATTACGTATGTGAAAGTCTGGAGCCTAGAAAGAATGTGACTTATTTGAGGAATTGGCAGAAGTGTTCTGTGGTTGAACCTTTGTGAGGGCAAAATGGGAAGAAGAAGGTAGGAGAAGGGTGTAAAGAAAAACCAGATAGGGGCTGTCATCATGCTAAGCCTTGTAAACCATATTAAAGAGGAAAGATTTTATCCCATGTCAAAGTGGAGATTTTAAGCAGGAGAGTGACAATTTCATAGATATTTATCAGAAAATCATTCTGGCTTCACAGAGTCCACAATGGGTTGGAGTGAGACTGGAGGAAGCATCCAGTTAGGAGGGTCTTGCAGTAGTCCAGATGATGGATTGCCTGAACTTGAGTAGTTTCAGAGAGGATAGAGTGACACAGATAAGTTTGGGAGAGCCATAGGAGGAAGAGTCGACAGGAATTGTTGGTTAATTAGCTGTAAACAGGTAGAGGAGTTAGGATAAAACCCAGGTTTCTGATCATGCAATCGTGTGGACTGTGGCATCATTCACTGACAGGAACCACAGGTAGAAGCCCCAGCACTCAGACACAGATATCCTAGCCTGTCATGTTTTATAGTAGAAACCTGGCTTGATGTTGATTGCAAGAAAGACTTGAAAATTACGTTAGCCACTGAGCATCAGGAGGCAAGGCCTCTTTCAATCTAGCTTTCACTTCTCTGGGAGTTGTAGGGGGCTATTCATCTTAGAAGACAGAAAATAGGCTGCTTATCAATATCAGCTCCACCCATAATGACCCTGTGTTAGTACAGCCACTTTGGAAAATAGTTCAGCATTACCTACAAAAGTTGAATATATACTGTGACGGTTAATTTTGTGTCAACTTGGCTGGGCCAAAGTGCCCAGTTATGTGGTCAAACATTATTCTGGATGTTTCTGGGTATTTAGGGGTGAGATTTACATTTAAATCAGTGGACTTTGAGTAAAGCAGATTGTTCTCCATAATGCGGGTAGGCCTCATGAAATCAGTTGAAGCCTTGAATAGAATAAAAGACTGATCTCTCCCAAGCAAGAGAGAATTCTGCAGCTGTCGGCCTTTGGACTTGAATACTACACCAGCTCTTTCCTGGATGTCTAGCCCACTGGAAAAACTTGCAGATATTGGATTTGCCAGCTTCCATGATCATATGAGTCAATCTCTTAAAATAAATCTGTCTCTCTCTTTCCACATCTTATTTGTTCTGTTTCTCTGGAGAGCCCTGACTAATACATACACTAATCATGCAACCTAGTATTTCTACCCGTGGATATATACCATAGAGAAAGTCAAGCAGGTGAGTACCATTTTGTACACATACAAGAATGTTAATAGCAGCATTGTTCATAGTTGTCCCAAAGCATAACTATACAAATGTCCATCAACAGTAGAATGTATGGACAGATTATGTTATGGTCGTACAATGGAATGATATACAGCAATGCACTAGAATGAACTAGAGTCGCACACAGAAACATGAATGAATCTTATGAACATAACACTGAATGGAAAGCAAGCGAGATGCAGAAGACTGGATATCATAAGTTCCAATTATATACATCTCAAAAACAAGCAAAAGAAAATTATGATTTTAAGGATACATACTTAAATGGTAACACTGTAAAGAAAATAAAAAGCAAGCAATTACCAAAAAATTCTAGACAGTAGTTATTTTTAGGGGATATGAAAAGGAACGTACAGGCAACTTCTGGGTGCTGGCAATGTTTATTTTTTGTCCTGGGTGGTGGTTTTGCGAGTCTTCACTTATAGTTATTCAATGTACCATTCATTTATGTTTAAGGTACGTTATGTGTTTTCTTCCACAATGTAAAAAAGTTTTTAAGGAAACCTACTTATGTTACTTTGCTGAAATGTCCTCCAATTTTTTTTTCAATCACAGGGTATTTTATCCTGACCATTGGAGCAGATAAATTGTGCCCATCCTTTTCCCTGCTTCAGTAGTAGAATCGTGTGTTAGTGTGTGTGTGTGTGTGTGTTTTGGGGGGGGGGTTCCCTGCTAATAGGGATGGGGCCTGGTCACTACTACTTCCTAAAAAGATGAACAACCCAACGTGACCTCAAGTTGCCATTTTGACCGTGTCTACTTTAACTTCTACCGCTAACGCCTGAGGCAGGGCTGCTGTGTGCCTGTGCTTTCCTTCTGTTCATTTGCTCTTCCTAATTAACAGTGACAGTGAGGGTCTAAAGAGGCTTCCAGACTTTAATACAATCTGAGTGTCCACAACAGCAAGTCACCGTTTATAGCCTCTGTTGTCACAGGTTCCAAATGGGCCTGCTTTGGCCAGCCTCCGATTACTGGCCCTTCTTCACTGTTTTTTGTGATTAGCACTCCAGGTATAGATCCGACTGGGGGGTGGCTTTGCCTGCATTTTGGTGCAGTGTTGATTCTCCATGTGCTATTTTAGCAGTCAAAACAAAGGCTCCGGTGAGCTTGATGTTATATATGACGTCTAGTGTAGAAAACACCGACTTTCTGTAATTTTTCTTCTCTTCCCTGCCTCAGGGACCTGCCACTAGGGACCATCTCAGTAGTGTTTTGTAGTCTCAATTGCAAAACCTTCTTCTGCAGGAACTGGGCGTCACACAGTCCCCAAGTATACACATTTAGTGTACCCTTTATTTCTCCCCCGGGGCTTTACTGTTTTCCCTCTTGCCTGTCACAGAGGCTCATCCCAGGGGATGCTGCACAGAGAGGTGGAGCGGGGCAGGCGATTTAGATCAATCCAAATGTATTTGCTACCATGGGTCTCTCTTTTAGCTCTGGGAAAGACTCCATCTTTAAAAAATAATTTTACAAATTTGATTTCTGTTGCTGCTGGCTTATGCATAGCTTCTAAGACCTCTCTTCATTTGACACTTCTCCCACCTAAAGCCGTTCATGCAAATTTGTAAACACTCCACTCTATGTCAGCTATATCAAGCCACAAACAGTGTTTGTGCCCCAGGAAGTTAACTAGCTTCAACAATTTTTCTCTTTTTAGAGAAAGACTAGCCCAACCCTTGGGAATTGGAACGCATATTGAGGCGTGACTCTGCCAGTGGTTGGGCAGTCAGGATGCAGATGCCCTCCTGGCTCTATTCTCTGGATAATGATTATTGTTTTACATGGATGGTCATCACATCAGAATTCATCAATAACCATGGACTAGCTCTTTCAAAATATAACCTGTGTTCACAGAGGCCACACTTGAATGCAGTATCGTATTAACTACAATAAGCCTTATTACAATGGTTCTTGGCCCCATCCATTATTAAAACGACCTCTGGCCCCTGAAAACTCTCCTCCAAATATTTCTAGAAATTTCCAGAGACTCTCTCACAGTGCTTATTAACAAATCCTGTCAGCTACCACATAGCACTTATGTTCCTTTACTCCTGCTCTAGCCCTCCTTAACAAAGCCTAACATAGTCCTTCATCTTCCCACAAGGAGCAGCCACCTTCAAGGTTCTCTAACTCCAACATGCCATGTTGGCTGCAGGTCTAAGCAGAAATTGTGGCGTCACCTGTCACCTCCTTTGTGTGATCCTCTTTGCTCCCCAATGTCTCAGTGAAATAGCCCCTCTCATTCCTGTTTGCAGCACTCTTTCCCCAGGACTCACATGTGAACTTCCACAGAGGTAATTTCCATTTTTCCTCAATACTGCCTTCTTTCCCATCATTCCCCAGGACTCACATATGAACCTCCACAGAGGTAATTTCCATTTTTCCTCAATACTGCCTTCTTTCCCATCATTCTCCCAGGAGTTCTAAAATCAGCCCTTTTGACACAAGACTTATGTTCTACTTTAAGATTTTTTCTACATTAAGATGCTGCCTCCTAAGTGGAGGAAATTGAAAGACTATGGCAATAATAATAAGAAGTAGAAAATCTCTAAGATCCAAGTAACTCTCCCAAAAGAAATGTGTTAATCTTGTCTGTCCATTTGAAAGTCTGAATTCCGGCTTGAGAATGATTCTTGGTAAATAATTTAAGAAAACTACTCGACAAAGTCTTAATCATCCATATTCTCCGTAGATGTAAAGTTATTCTAACACAGAGCTGTATTCTGGAAGATAAAGGGCAGTAAGCGCTGGGGGTAACTGGTGGACAAAGAAAGTGACTCTCTGGGGAAGGATAAAATTAATATAGGAATAGAAAAAACAAGGTGGCACTGCCAGTGATTATAACTAAATCTCTTTATTTGCCATTATGAAGAGTGTGCTATCAGAGTGAAAGTAGGCTAGAGAGGCACAAGCCACAGGGCTTTCTGGAAAGTGAGAAGTGAGTGAAGAAATTGAAGTCTGGACAGCCAGGGAGGTTCGGTTTGGGCTGGTGGTAGGGAGGCCTGTGGAATGAGACAGTTGTGTTCTCCAGATCAGCAACGGCAGAGCAGGGGCTGAGCACACAGAGCTCCTGCTCTGCCTGTGGGGACTGGCCTGCGGGCTGGCCCTGTCGCTTGTGGCAGAGTAGGTGGAGAGGATAAGGTGAGACTAGAGCATCCTTGGCCTCTCCCAGACTTAGCTGCTAGAAGGTTCCATGTGGCCTGCTATGGGCTGGCAGCAGGACTTATAGTGAGGTTGCACCATCTCTGATACTCATGAGGAACTCACAGCTTACCTTTAGGGTTCCTTCTCTCTCTAGCTTCACTGTTAGATAACCCTGTTTTTTTCACCCAAGTTTCTGCCTCATGATGCACCTATTTTTGGCAAAAACCCGATGGGATGTGCATTAGCTTCAGCAATGGCTGACATCATGACATTTAGAGCAGCTTCCAAAAACAGGAATCATCATTTAATGCCTATTGGTCACTGTAGAAATATAGGGCTTTATCTCTGCTCGACAGAAGGTTAGAGCCTGAAGGAAACTTAGAGATCATTTTCTTCTGTTTGATGCCTGTAGTTTATAGTTTATTAATCCAACAGTTATTTACTGACCATTCACTATGTTCCAGGCACTATGCTAGATGCTGGGGATACAGAGGTGAAAAAGACAGAAGTGACGCCTCTGCTAATGGGATTTATAAACAAACGGACAGGGGCAGCGTAGGGTGCTATGGGATTCCATCAGAGCAGCCCTAACCTTGCCCTGGGGGATCAGGGAAGGTTTTTTAGAGCCGATGACATATGAGCTGAGACCTACAGGATGAGTAGAGCAGCCAAGCAAAGTAAAGGCAGGAAACGGAGGCCAGAGAAATTGAGTGACTTGTTAAGGCGAGAGCCAGGATTGTTTCTCAAACCCTCAGACTCTCAGTTCCTTGTTCATTCATGGAACACATGCTGGATATATCTCAAGCAGTAGAATTACAGAGAAGAAATCACACCCCTTTCTTCAATAATTCCATGGTCTAATAGACAGAGAAGTACATAAATAATTACAACATGATAAGGTAAGTCCTGCTATAGCTGCAAGCACAGGGAATTTATGATGCATGCAAGGGTGACATTTTACTCAGACAAAGGTAGAAAAGGGGAATCAGAAAGGCTTTCCTGAGGATGTGACTTTGGAGCTGAATTTTGAATGCAAATTAGGCGGTCAGCAGGTAAAGGGCCTGGGGAGAGCAGTCCAGGCAGAAGGGGTAGCCTGTTTGGAAGGCCCAGAAGCACCAAATCCCATGGCAGATTTGAGGAATTATGAGTCATTTAGTGTGACTGGAGCACGTGTGTGGGAAAGGGAGAGGGACCAAGAAATAGGACTGGAGAGACAGGCAGGAGCCACATTCTAGAGGGATTTGCAGTGGATTATGTTAAAAAGTTAGAAATTATTCTTGAGACAATGGGAGCTAGTTGATGACTTAATTTGAGACTAACCAGGTTTATATCCTTGAAAAACTGCTTTATCAATAATATGGAGAATGTATGGGAAAGGGTAAGATCAGCGGCAGGGAGACTAGAGGAAGAGTCATTAAAAGAATCCTGGTGTTTGTGGTTGTCTGAGTTAAAGAAGCAGGAATGAAGGGAAGTGGAGGGTTTGGAGAAATACTTAGGGTGGAATTAAAGTGACCAGTTTGTCCCGGTTTCCCTGGGACCTTCCTGGTTTTAGTACTGAGAGTCCAAAATGGTGGGAACCCCTCGATCTCAGGAAAACTGGGATGGTTGGTCATCCTTGGTGAAATTAACCCAGCAGAGAGAGGGAGAGGTAGAAGTCAAAGATGACTTCCAGGGTTTTAGATTGGGCACCTTGGCCAATTAAGATAGGGAAATGGAGAGAAGAGTTTCAGAGTTGGGATCTGGGGAATATAAAAAAGTAATTTTGAACATGCTGAGTTTAGGTGATTGTGCTATATCCAAGTGGAGATTTGTAGATGGTGGGATATGGTTCTAGAGCTCAGTCATCAGATCTGGGTTAGAAATGGAGATTTGGGAGTTAACCACAGATAAATGGTGTTTGGAAAGACTTCTGGTCAACATGGCAAACAAAGCAGGCACAGGATGACCACTGTCCAATATATATATATAGATATATTATATATATTACACATATATGTAAATAAGATATGCTAGATGATTTGGAATAAGTTCATTGTAAACACATAGTCAAGCCTTAAAGCAAGAAATGTATGGCCTCAGGGATCAGAAATGAAGACAAAACCCAAATACCACAGTGCTGAGCTAGCTTTGAAGCCAAAGGGCCAAGAGAGGAGTAGGGAATCCTTTGGAGGCTAATTTTTTATGTAAGGTCTAAAGTCAAGGTCCTAAGCTGAGACAGGACCCCCTGTGTGAAGTTGGACATCAGGAAGGGGCTGTCATATCTCTGAACAAGCACGAAGCAGGCCATCTGCTCTGAACCATGCTGGGAAAAGAGGAATTCCTGAGAAATCAGAACTTCAAGCTAACACTCCGTTGGTTTCCTTGTGACTGATGTTGTGTGGGAAACATTCCTGGTGAACAAACAAAGCACGCGAGGCATCCATGAGCGGGTAGGCGATCTGTACCATGAGAGAGAGTCAGAAAAAAGAAATGACAGAATTCACAGATAAGAAAGCATTCTGAAAGAGATTTTAAAATAAATTTGTTTAGAAATGGGAAGAAATAAAGGAAGGAATAAAATACCTAACGCTAGTGTAGAACACTATAAATAAGGAACAAGCAGATAAAATAAACATTAGGAATAGGAAAAATTTATTAAAAAAAACTGAATAAATAGGTTAACCATAAGACTAGATAGCTAAATAGAGAATTAGTAAACTAGAGTATCTGAAGAAATGACCCAGAATGCAGCACAGAGAGATAGAGATGGAAAATATGAAAGAGAAATTAAGAGATATGAGGAACCTAATGAGAAGCTTCATCTAAAAAGAGTTCAAGGACGGAGTCAAGAGGCTGCAGAAGAGATAATGTTGAAGGAACAGTGATGAACAATTTTCCAATATTAAACATGATTGTGAGTCTTCAGAGAGAGAAACGACACACCAAATCTCAGCAGGACAAGTCAAAGAAATCTATACTTAGACAATTTGTAATAAAATTGCAGATATTATGGATGTTGAGAGAGCCTTAAAAGCTACCAAAGAGAAAACACAGATTATTTATAAAGAAATGACAGTCAGACTGACATTAGATTTCTCATCAGCATCAGATGCCAAGGACAAGGAAATAACATCTTCCAAGTGCTGCGGGGGAAAAAGAAAGCCAGAACGCTACGTCAAGGTAAATGATTGCCCAGGAGGAAGGGCTAAATAGAATTATGTTCATAACGAAGTTTATTGCCCACAGGACCATCCTGAAATAATTGTTGAAGGGTGCACTTCAGTAAGAAGTAAATTGAACTCATAAAAAGGAGTGAGAGGCAAGAAATAATAGTTGAAGAATGACATTTATAACATGTAGTGGTACATCTGATAATGAGTGACTAGAAAATATAATTAAAAAACGGGTGTTTAAAAACAAGATGACATTCTATTTTCAACAATACTATGGAAGATGGGAGAAGTCTTCTTAGAGGTTGTTGAAATGTTTTAAGGTACTTGTGCAGGAGAGTGACAGGCATATTGACTAATTTTGGCATAGAGTCTGCATGTTAAAATGTAAGGATGGCAACAAAGAGAATAAAAACAAAAACAATCTCCAAGACGGTAAAGAAAAAAGGAATGAAAAAAATTCAGTAAATTTAACAGATGACAAGGAGGGAGGGAGAAAAAATGGTAAAAAATACATCATAGAAAACACAAAGTAAAGTG
This sequence comes from Ceratotherium simum simum, assembly GCF_057802395.1. Taxonomy (NCBI): domain Eukaryota; kingdom Metazoa; phylum Chordata; class Mammalia; order Perissodactyla; family Rhinocerotidae; genus Ceratotherium; species Ceratotherium simum. The sequence continues at coordinate 11,595,452 of NC_141910.1, read as the reverse complement.
GTAGAAATAAGCTTAAATATGTCAGTAATCATAATAAATGTAAATTTAAACTTGCCTATTAAAATATAGAGGTATTCAGAATGTACAGTTAATTTTGCTATAGTGCTTATTTTAGAAATGGGAATTTATTCCAACGCGATTGATATATTGGAGACATTTGGAGCATAACAGAAATTTCCCATTTGCTTTTGTGTGACTTTGTCTGTGAGAAACACTACATGAACGCTGAAAACATCACCCAGCTGGACCGGGCTGTGTGGGATTGCACAGAACGCACACACCTCAAACAGCTCCCAGCCCTTCAGCTCCCCACAGGTGTAAGGAGCCACATCCATCCACATCTGACTTTACATCTTTCCTTCCGAGTTCAGGTAACCCTCCTTCCACCACTTCACAACAACTTGCGAGCTGCAAGCCTTCTGTCAGCCACTTCCACGAGCAATCTTCACTTGTTTTTCAAGGTAAAATGCCAAATCTATTGCAGTATTTCTATATTTCCTAACTGCTTAAAATGTATACAACTGCATTATTTGTTTTTTTCTATCTTTTTAAAAAATATGCTACTGGTGAAGTTTTTGGCCTCTAGTGCCCATAAACCCATTTACTGATGAAGTTTTTGTGCCTGAAGTGTTGTGCCTCTAAACCCATTTTTCTCATAAGCCCTGTGATTTTTGCTGCCCACTTTTGCACAATGTTGTGACTTTTAGGACCATGGTATGTCGTGTTATAGAAGAGCTTACTATATTTTTTAACACCCAAGTATTTGCAGAATTAACCACTACAGTATAATGACAAAAAAGTTTAATATTAAAAGAATGAGCTATATTAGCAAAAGTAAACTGAAGAACACTAAGGTAGCAATCTTAATATCAGACAAAGAAGAATTTAAGGTGAAAAACATTAGTAGAGGAAAGAAGTTCGAGTTACAGGAAAACATTGGGACATCAGCCTTTGATGGGAAGAATACCTGCTCCACTGAAACTGGAAAGAGGGAGGTCAGGATGAGACTGAATATAAATAAATGTGTCCCCAGGGGAGTGGGAATAGATATTGGGGAAGGTCCCCAGGATGCCTGTATTCTGCCTGTGAAGTGGGAGGAAACGTCAGGGTGGTGGGCTGAATAATGGCCCCCCCAAAGTGTCCATGTCCAAATCCTGGCAACCTGTGACGATGTTACCTTAAATGGTCAAAAGGACTTTGCAAACGTGATTAAGTTAAGGATCCTCAGATGGGGAGATTATCCTGGATTATCCAGGTGGTCCCAGTGTAATCACAAGGATCCTAATATAAGAAGAAGGCAAGGGGAGCAAAGATGGAGTGGGAGATGTGACAACGGAAACAGAAGTTTCAGTGATGTGAGAAAGGGGCCAGGAATGCAGGCAGCCTCCAGAAGCTATAAAAAGCAAGGAAACAGATTCTCTCCTGAAGTCTCCAGAGGAAAAGCAGCCCTGCTGACACCTTGATTTTAGACTTCTGACCTCCAAAATTGTAAGAGAATAAATTCATGTTATTTACATAAAGTCACTGAATTTGTGGTAATTTATTACAGCAGCAGTAGGAAACTAATACCATCAGCTCCTGCACAGAGGAGGAAAGCTGTGTGGCAAGGGGCTTGAGGAAAGTGAAATACTCACTGTGGAGAACTGAAGAGGGGCTGGTGAGGAACACACAGAAAGATTTCCAGGCAACACCAAATCCTAGCAGACATTGGCGACCTTGAATGTGTCATGAGACCAGCTCACGTGGTTGTGGGAGGTTAGCCGTCTGTGGCCAGGAAAAAAAAAGGGAGAAAACTGGGCTCATCTAGAATTGGAGTTTTTCCAGGTAAATCTGGCAGAAGATTCAATAGGCAAGAGAGAAATGCATCATGCAGTCTCAGCTGGCTACAGGATTTATCTAAGGGAGGGGCTCAATGGAAAATGGATCTTCTTTTTGTCCACAAACGAATTTAGTTGGACTTAGTGAGTGAGAGGGGTGTGTAGATAAGAAGTGGTTGTTAGATGACCAGGGTTAACATTTCATAGTGGATAGGTTTGACAGATGACAATGTCTAGGATATGATATGTGGCAAAAACTGCTAGTAGTAGCCCAGTGTACATTCTATCCTCTCTTCCTTAGCCATAGAATTTTTAGCTAGATTCATGGACACTCCAAATAAAGAATGTATTTCCAGCCTCCCTTACAGCTTATATGGGAGGCCATGTGACAAAGTCATACCTGTCAATGGCAAATGAGAAGTGATATGCACAATCCTGGCCATGTCCCTGGAAGAAGAGCCATGCTCTCTCCTGCCTTCTTCACCCTTAGTGCTGACTAAAATGCAGACTGGTGGCGACCCATCATGGTCCATGTAGACAAGAGCAATAACCTGTAGAAAGCAGAGCGACAAGGTAGGAGTCTGCGCCCCTAAAGATTTCATAGGGCATAGATAGCATACCAACTTGAACTTGTTTAAGCCACTGTTATTTTAAAAATCTGTTCCATGCAATTGAACCTATATCTTAACTAATCACCATAGGTGTGTTTGGCTGCAGTGAAGTGGATGTGAACTTGAATGACATTGATTGGATCAAGGAACTTTGATGTCACCTAGGGGGTAACGAGAGGAAGAAAAAACTTTGATCTAAATGGCAATATTCTCAAAGAATGAAGGTAAATGATAGCAAGAAAAGGAGAATAGGTTAATATAGGACTGTGCAACGAGTCTCAAAGTAAAACGATTTTTATGTGCGGGTGGTGGGGTGGGATGGGAAGGTGCATTCTGTGATGAATGTGAAGGTATAGAAAAGTGTGCTAATCATTGCATGATTCTCTAGAGTGGACAGTGGAAAATGTCAAGAGTGAGGTAAATAGTGCAAAATATCAGGTATAGGAAATTGAGCATGGTATGGTTTGGTGGTAAAGAAAAAAAAAAAAGATGAACAGTTGTATGAGTCAGGGTCCAGGCAGGCAACAGAATCTGATTCAGATCATTCAGCTGAAGAGCCTTAAGTGAAGGGACTACCCACTGTGGTGTGATAAGGGTTTTGGGGACCAACAAAGAATGTCAAGGCATCCATAAACCAGCAACAGATACACCCATTGCATCCCTGGGCTTGAAGGATCATGAGGAGGGTGGTGAGAGTTGGCACTATGGAAGTCGGAGAGAGAGTGCCTAATAGGGTCTGTAGTTGTGGAAGGATGCTGCTATTGCCAGAAATGCAACTCGAAGTAGGGAGCTAGTGGGAAAGAAACACCCTGATCTATTTCCTCTTCTTCCCTCCAGTCTCTTTCCAGCGTGTCCACTGGTCAAACCCAACTGGAAGCCAGTTGGCAAAGGAGACCAGTTGATGCAGTCCATAGGATTCAGCCTCTCTTGCGATCAGAGCAGGGCAGATAAGAGTAGAGAATGAACTTGCAGAAAGAGAATAACCAGCACTAGTCAGGTGGGAGGATGAGTTGATAGAATTATTGGATCTCAAGACTCAAAGTGGAATTTTGCTTCAAGTTGTTTTGATGCCAGAACTGACTGAGGTCCTGAATGGTATCTGAGGTCTGTGCACACCAGCAGGCTCTTTGTCATGCTTATGGTTCTTTTAAGAAATCATCACCCAAGTGTGCAGGTCTGTCTTAGGGCTCTCAGCTTGCCATAGAAGTAGCAATGACCATCAGAGAGATGGGAGGAATCAAGCCTTTCTTGAGAGGGTAGCAATGGCCTATAGGATTGGTCATACTTTTTAAAAATGCCAGATCCATATAGATAATATACTGTGGTGGGTGGAAGGAATGGGGACTCTCTAAGAGTTGCTGCAGAAACCTGGTTAATGTTCAAGCGATAGAGTTGATTTATTCCGTTGCCTGCCATCTCATCTTGTTGGAAACAGTGTTCTTTCCACCAGACCACAATTCCTACTCCTGGAGGGACCTGCAGTGTCAACTGTCACGTCCACACCTTGTGTCCGAGATGGTAAAGGAGGAGACCAATTGCCAGTGATGGTCGATTACAAACTAGCTGAGGATCTAGTTGGGGAAAGTCAGGTGAAGTAATAGGGATATTATTAGACTTTCTAGTTTGTAAGACACTTAAAACTGGAATATGATGCTTTACCTTTCATCCAGCTACTGAAAACTGCCTCACTCAGCACCCTCATTCTCACAACCAGAGCTCTTTCCATTAGCTTTTAACTAAGAGAAAGAGCTATCAACAGCATTATCCCTCTAAAAGACAGCTGGACTGTAGTAAATATTTAATGCTAAAAGCACAAAATAGACAAATGTTCAAATTGATGTATTTTCCCCTGGATCTCATTAAACAAAATAATGAATAAAATCCAGAATTTATGGACAAAATTTTAAGTATCCATTTAAAAATACACTGTAGATGCTTTACTTTATTCTCCCCAATTTTGCATTTTAAAAAATTTTAAAATATGTTTTCATAGAAATATGAAAGGAATAGTGTAATGAGGACCCATATACTTTTAACCTAGATTTATCACCTGTTACTATTTCGTCATTTGCTATCTATCTGTCTGTCTATCTATAGATTATCTATCTATAGATATACATCTTTGTTGGCTAAACTGTTTGTTTGAAAGTTGGGGGCAGACATCAAGACACTTCACATCTAAATACTTCAACTTGTATCTCATAAGAACAAAGACATTCTCAGACATGTGCTATCCCTGCTAGCTATACTTCAAAATTGTTGAAAGGACAAAATGAGATCATATATGAAAAAGCACTTTTGTGTGTGTGTGTGTGTGAGGAAGATTAGCCCTGAGCTAACATCTGTGCCCATCTTCGTCTATTTTATATGGGACACCACCACAGCATAGCTTGACAAGCGTTGTGCCTGTCTGCACTGGGGATCCGAACCTGTGAACCCCGGGTTCCCAAAGCAGAGCATATGAACTTAACCACTATGCCACCGGGCCGGCCCCCCCAAAAAAGCCCTTTTTAATAAAGTTTACCGGTCAGGAGTTCAACAATCACAAACCTCATTATTCTTAGCTTTTTAGACCTCAATTTTACATTATCTCCAAACCATATTTAATCTCACTTACTTATAATTTTCTTAGCTTGATTATTTTAGTTTTAACTTTTCAAACATCACGGAATTTGTTTTGGAATATAGTGAGACAGATATAAACGTTGCTTTATTCCAAATTAGTTATCAACTGTCCCAGCATCTCATATAATTTTCCTCCCTTTTCTATTTACCCTGAATTATGATGATCATGCACACGCACACACACATCCACACACTCACACTGAAAGTCCTCTTTTTGCGTAGTTTTGTTATTGCATGGATTTTAGTTACTATGGTTTGGTTAAATGACACCAGTCCCCTAACAACACGATTCAAATTCCAGTTACCATGGTATATTGTGTGAGTAATTGCATCAAGTACAAGCTAGCTCTTCTGTCTACAAATTACTAAGTAAATAACAGATTCACATCATGATCAGTGACCAACCACATTCCCTCGAAGTCTGTCTGTGGCTGGTCACTGTGCATCTGTTATTCAGTTCCTGCAGAGAAAAGTGTGTAGTCATGTTGCCTCCTTGTTGCCTAGTGATAAACCCATGTGACATTTTACAAAAGTGGACAGGCAGAGGGGGGAATTGGCCAACAAAGACAAAAGTGCAGCAAAGAAATAAAAAGTGATGACACTGGAAGTGGAATTCGAATTGAATATAAATGGAGTTATAAAAAATACATAATCATAGAAATGTTGACACTGTTGCCATTGGAGAGACTCGATAAGCAGCCAGAGGAACTAAGTGAAGGGCAACTTACTGGCATAAAGGGAGAAAGTGGTTTGATAAAAAGAATGAAGTTGTGCCTGAGGAAGTGACACCAGCAAAAGCTCTACTTTAGATGAACTCGCAGAGATATCTCACAACACTAAAAGTGCAAAGGATAAAGTAATGGCAGCTGATCCAAACTTAGAAAGGAGCGTGAAAAGTTGGCAAAGCATAGAAAAGATGCTTGCTCCATATCATGAGCTATACCATGAAAAAACAGCAAGCAATGTTAAAATGACTTTTGATGAGCTTTTTATAGAGAAAAAAACACTCAATGTTTCTAATATTCTAAGTTTCAGTGTGCTAAATAAATACTAATGTTACAGTTTTTTTCATTTTCCTGTGCATTTGTAACTAACAATAAGAGAATTTTTAATGTTTTGATAAAATTGTTTCAAGTTCGTGGAACAGTTGCAATTTTTCCCACTGACTGTTAAGATGGCTTTGCATGGTTTTGGCTTGCACTGTCATTTTCCAGTTTCCATTCTGTTTAGTTCAGACGTCTGATTTTATTTTGTTTCATTGTTGCCAGAAGTATACTGTCTCAAATAGCATAGTGTTTAAAATCTGTTGTAATATATGGCAGAGCAAAGTTCTCCTCTTTACTATCAGTTTAAAACATTTTTGCTCTTCTCACTCCTTAGGTGAATTTTAACATAATTTTATCAAATTCCACACTCCACAGAGATTTGATTAGAATTATGTTATATGCAATACTCATTTGGGAAGAATTAGCGTCTTTATAATAATGCCTCCTCCCTTCAAGGCTATGTCTGTCCTGTTCTTCTCTGTTCAAGCTGTTCTTTTTATACAATCTCAGTAATTTTTTGTAATTTTCTTCATGTAAGTCTCCCATGCTGCTTATTAATGTTATTACTGGGAATTATGTATGTGTGGTTATTGATTCAACTGGGATCATATTGTCCTATTTTTAAACTGGTTGTAGATACTCAGGAAATCTTTTGAATAAAAAATAATCAATATTGTATATTGTAAATCAAGGGTTGGCAAACTACAGCCTGGGGACAAATATAACTCTTTTTTATATATAAATAAAGTTTTATTGGAACACAGCCATGTTTATTTGTTTACATATTGTCTATGGCTGGTTTTGCACTACAAAAGGCAGAGTTAAGAAGTTGTGGCAGAGATGATCTGGCAGGCAAGCCTAAGATATTTACTATCTGGTCCTTTGCAGAACAAGTTTGCTGACCTCTGCTGTAGAGTATATAATAGACCTACTGAATGCTCATCAATTTAGAAGCGTTTTCACAGTTGATATTCTTGTGTTTTCTGGGTATATGTTTACATGCTATCTAATGATGACATATTTTGGCTCCTTCTTAATATTGTACTTAGTTCTGTTATGTCTTTAGCACATTCCTCTGAACTTCCACAATTCTGTTAAATAACTTTAGAGGTTACTCTGTTTTCAGGGAAAAAGCTCTGGTGCGTTTTTCTTCTAATCGTGACGGAGATTTGAAGAAAAACACACCAGAGTTTTTATGTACTATTATATGAATTTTTTAATATAGTAATTGATATATTATTCATATGATAATAATATATTCATATATATAATATACGAATGTATATATAATGAATATTCAAATATTTTGTATATTAATTCATGTATCGTATGGAATTTTTTTAACATGCTAAGGAAATTATTCCTAGCCTACTAAACTTTTGTTATCAAGATTATATGAAATATTTTCTTTCATTGGTCTGTTGATATGACAATATTATGTTAATATATTTTTAAATTTGAAGCTTTCCTTGGATTACTAGAATAAATATTCTTTTAAAAATTTTGCTGTATTCAATTTACTACTATTTATTGTGGATTATGTTATCTACATTTGACATTAATTCTATTTTTTTTTTTTTTTTTGGTGAGGAAGATCAGCCCTGAGCTAACATCCGTGCTAATCCTCCTCTTTTTGCTGAGGAAAACCAGCTCTGAGCTAACATCTATTGCCAATCCTCCTCCCTTTTTTCCCCAAAGCCCCAGTAGATAGTTGTATGTCATAGTTGCACATCCTTCTAGTTGCTGTATGTGGGAAGCGGCCTCAGCATGGCTGGAGAAGCGGTGCGTCAGTGCGCACCTGGGATCTGAACCCGAGCCGCCAGTAGCAGAGCCCGGCGAACCCAACCACTAAGCCACAGGGCTGGCCCTGACATTAATTTTTTTTAAGTTTTATTTTAGTCATACTTTTTTGCCAAGGTTATGTAAAAATAATTGGGAAATTATCCATTATTTTTCTATATTCTTGGAATAGTTTTTGTAGCAAGGCAATTTTCTGATCCTTGGACTTTTGAGTTCACCTTTAAAAAGCATCTTGGTCCAGCAGTTTTTTTGGAGATAATTCTCTGACGACTTAAAAGTATTTATGTAATGAGTCCATGTTTATTAGTCAGTCTATGTGTTTTCTTCCTTAATGAGGAAATTATGATAATTATGTTTATTCTAGAAGCACATTAATGGTTTAAAATATGTTAGAGGGCAGCACTTACATTTTTCTCTAATTTCATCCCTTATCATTAATATTGTTTACTGACTTTTTTGTTCACTCTTATTTTTATTGATTAGACATGCTAGAATTTTTCATCTTTATTGACCTTCTGAGAGCCAATTCAAAGATTTACTTATCGATTCTACTGTTTTACTATTTTCAAACATATTAATTTCTCAATTTGGTCTTTATTAATCCATTTTCCAGTTTTCCTTAATTTTGCGTTTATTTTCTAACACGTTGATTTGAAGGCTTATTTCACTTCATTTCATTTTTTTTATGTTAAATAATTAAATCATTCAAGGTTTTGACTATCTAAGTTCTTGCTGCACATCTCAGTTTACGACAGAGTATTCTTACTGTAATTTCCTAAATAGCCTGTAACGGCAATTTCAGACCATCTCTTCATATTTCTCAACGTGTGGGATTTGACTACATTAACTTTTCATTTTTTTGCACTGTGATCAGAGAATACGGCCTATGCAGTCTTTATTTTTTGAAATACAGTTGAGCTATCTATTTATTTTAAATAGGTAATATAATTTGATGTCTATTTATGTTGTAACAATTTCTTTTGCCTTTAGTTAGTATCAAGTCACTTAATATGGTCCTTTACTCATAGGATTATTGTGAAGATTAAAGGAATTAACATGTGTACAGACTTTAGATAGTTTCTTGGATATAACAAATTCTCTGTAATGCTAGCTATTATTATTACTACTCTCTCTGCCATCTTATTTCGTGCTATTTTCCCCCTCATTTTTCTTTTACATTAACTCTGTTTGTTTCTTTTCTTTCAATAGGTTAGAATAGTCACCTTCTATTGTTATTTTACTAATGAATACATTGAAGTTAAAAATATCATGGGTCTTGTTCTATCTTATTTTCAACATAAAAAATAAATTAAATCTGTTATTTTATTCTTGTGAAATATGGAAAATTTAATATGTTTATTTCCATCTCCCCTCCTCCCACTTACAAAGTTTTCACTTATGTTGTCTTGGAATATTAACCCAAATTATTATTATTGTTAATTTTAGGCAAATATGTCTAATTATTTCAATAATTAATTTTACATTTACATTTTATAAAACATAAAATTATCAGATGTAATTATTTCATTGGTTTTCTACTCACCATGAGCTCTTTAATAATACTATTTCACCAGTTGTTCATTTTAGTCCAGCTCAATGTAATCAAAGTAATCTCAGTGTATTTCAAAATAACGTCTTACAGAAAGATAGAGAAGTCTTACAATCTCTGATTTATTTCACATCTGAGAATTAACCAAAAGATTTTCTCATCCCTTATTAAGAATTTGACAGAGTGAAAAGTTATTCGGTCACAAAATTATTTCTTTAAAACTCTTTTTCCCTTTTGTGTGGCAAAGAATAAGACTTATGCCAGCCCAACTTTTCTTCTTTTGTCCTGAGAAGAGGAAGTAATTCTGTTATTAAATTCCCAACTTATAGAGACACTGTTTAATTTTTGATGTTGATAATTAGAGAAATATAAGCTGAAATATGTTTATGAATATCTGAAAGAACCATTAGTATATTAGAAATAAGGGTAAATTCCTTTAGATATTTGATATAGAGAAACCATTGCTTATTCATCTATTTAGCAAATATGTGTCTTCACCAGCTACAGCTAGGTCCAGTACTTAGCATTGGGGATTCTAAGTTGCCCTATTGAGGGCAACTAGATACACTCAGTCCCTGCGATGATGGAATGTCCACAAAGTGGAAATATTTTTGTGTTTCTTTTGTAAGTGGCCTCTTCAATGTACTCTCACAAAAATTTATCTTATGGCAACATTATGAGGATTAGTAAATCAATTGCGGTACATTAATGCCATGGCACACTCTATAGCCAAGGAAATTGTGTTTATGGAAAATTTTCAACAATATGGGAAAATATCTGTAATAGAATATTGAGCTAAAAAATCAGGCTAAAAAGTTGTAAGTAACGTATACTCTCAACTATTTAGTAAATGCATAGGAAAAACCAAGACGAAAATATGTAAAGTAGTGGCATTTCTTGCCTCTAGGTGGCAGATTATAGGTAATCATTTTTATGCTTCCTTTTCCTTTCCTATACTTTAAATTTTTTCTCCCATAAACAGGTATTATTCTATAATATAAAAATGTCAACTACTCTGTTTATATTTCTATAGTTCCTTGGTCCTGGTTTGCCAGTCTCTGCTCTGTGGTGTGACTGCTTTGTCATGGTTGAATGTGAAAACTCACTGGGCATATCTTTTTTCCTTCTGTTTTTCTTCTCTTTGGATCCTCTATCTTATTAGGTGGGTTGTTACTTTCTTTGTTGACTCACCAGGGCTCAGAGCTGGTTAGCAGAATGCCATACACAGCAAGAACCCTGCGGCTAGTGGGAGGCCTGTTCCACAGAGGCTGACTGACTGTCAGCCCTCTGCTGAGGAACCTGAGGAAGCTTCCCTGCCCCCTGGTCTCTGTGTACTCTTGAAGTTCCTGAGGCAAGAAAGACTCAGTCCATTCAGATCCTCCTTAGCCTTTTCTGAATCAAGTGACCTGTATGCTCAAGTGAGGACAGGTCAAATCTCTCTCACTATCCAGATCCCTGAGCATCAAGTTCTTCCCAAGGTCCCCTGCTTTCTGATTCTCATCTCTAGGCTCTGATGCTCTTTTCCTGATGCATGTCCTTCCCATGAGGAGAAAGGCCCGCAGCAGTTCTCTTCACTGAGACCCCCAAAAGAGTCTAGATCATTATATTGGTGCCCAGAGGTCTGAGAAGTCCTTTGGCTCAAGAGAAGCAAATAGCTTAGAATTGGAAATTGGGAAGGAAAGGGAATTATTATCTCCCTGTTTGCAGAAGCTTCATTTATTTATTCAACAAATGTTTACTGAGAACCTACTATGTTATAGGCACTCAGCTAGGAAATGGAGACGAGGGAGCAAAACAGGTGTGACGCCTGCCTTCAGCAAAGCAAGCGGGACAGACAGACATTAAACAAACGATCCCATCAATAGATTCATAATTATGAATCTTGGTAACTGCTTTGAAGAAAGAGGCTGGGGCGGTACGAGAGAGCACAATGGGAAGCTGACTTAGGCACACACACACTCATGAGCTGATGAACGCTTACGTCCCACAGCCTTGCCACTGTAATCCCTCCCTGAGAATATTTTTGAATTTGCTTTCAGCGGCATTTTCCTCATGGAAGCACTCTCTGCCCTGGTCACATTCACTGAGGACATGATATATTAATATTTACAACTTGTGATAAGCCTCATAAGGCTAAACCTTTCAGAAACATCGGGCTTTTCACTCTAAAATGATCCCAGGCTGAGGCTATGTAATCCTGAATTACTAAGCAGAACAAAAATGAGAAGACTGTTTATCACTGATAAAATATTTCCTCCAGGGAACAAGCAGGGGGATTCTTAGATATGTCTACAAGGTGTTGTGGTTGGAGCGGGGGAGGGACAAGGGATAAAGGTGGGAGCACAGTTGCCTTCAGAACCAATTTCCTGGAGAATTGAAGCTCAGTGGTAAATGACCCTGACAAAGCATCATTTCTTCATCACACTGAAATAAACCAAAGTGAAGGTGATGTTCCTTGACCCGGTGATTCTCAGAGCCTTTGCTTTTTCATTGCTGGGTGGAATTGTGTCACATGACCTCTTTTTGTATTGTGAAAAAGCTGATACCCGAGGAGGCAAACAGATTAGGAGTAGACACAGCACTAGAATAGAGTTAGGTGACTTTAAGTCCAGTGTTCTTCCATTTGTATCGGAATCCCAGATGCTCAGTTCTGAGAGTTTTCGGTGATCTGTATCTGTTGCCATGGTTTAGCAGAACCGTACCTCCTTATAAAACCACTATTCTCAGTGAACGTTAGTAGAGAAAGAATTCGTTTGTAATGAGCTTAGATCAAAATTACCGTGATGTAAAATTACTATGAGTTATGATTAAAATGAAGCTCACAATAATATATCCAGAGGAATTAGACATTCTTTTTTAAATTCATGTTTATATTTGCCTAAGACAAATGGAAAATGAACACCATACTTGCAAACAAGCGAGTTATCTGAAAATGATCCATTTCCTGTTGGAAAGACTGACTTGATTTTCTATTAGTTGTATTTATTGATACCCAGGCAGTCTTATGTAATGTCAATTAAGAAATATTTACTAAATATTGACCTAAGTTTGCATTTTCACAATTTTTATTATATATCTCTCTATATATTATGTAAAACAGTCTTGTTGCTTTGTGTTTTACATATATATATATCACATATTACGCGTATATTATATGCACTTATATGTAAACACAAAACAGTAAAGGCTTATGTAAACATCTGCCTTATGTTATACACAAACACAAACACACCACAACACAAGGCAGTAAGACTGTTTTTCATAAGCTACTATTAACATATGAATGTCAACACTACCACTTTGTACTCACTTGATCTTCTTTGCCATTATTTCACAAATACTCCGATTACCTAGTTGACAAATTGAAAGAAGAAATGGATAATGTCTATAATATAGTAGTAAAAAAATCAAATGCATTGAAGAAATTCTGGAAGGAGATGTTTTCAGACTACATATGTATAATCTTTTTTCACCATTCTCCCCAACATACAGTCACTGTGGGTGAGTATATATATATATAAAATATTATGTATAATATGTTATTATATATTATATTATTAACATTATATATAATATTATGTATATTATATAATTATTTATGAACATTATATATAATATGTATAATATATAATTACGTGTGTATATATGTATGTACATGCATAATTATATATGTACATAATATATAATTATGCATTAAAATATATATATTTTTTATATATATATATACTCACCCACAGTGACTGTACATGGGGAAGAATGGTGAAAAGAGAAGGCAAAGTCCAAAATTATTCCAGGATTTCTGATTTTTTAAGTTGTTTTAATTTGTGTTTTTTGATTATAAGTAAGACAGATTATTTCCTACACGTTTTTTGAACATTTTGAGGGTTAAATTGCTAGTTCCTGTCACTTACTATGTCCTATTAGAGATTTCATGTTTTCCTTGCTCCTTTGTATTAACTGGTAGAGATATAGATATAGATACATATAGATACAGTGTCTTATATATAGAAAGATATAGCATCTTTTTATTGCAGTCAAAATCACATAACATAAAATTCACCATCTTAACCACTTTTAGGTGTATGGTATGGTAGTGTTAACTATATGCATATTGTTGTACAACAGATATCTAGAACTTCTTCATCTTTCAAAACTGAAACCGTATCCATTGAACAGCTCTTCTTTTTCTCCTCCCTCAAGTGCCTGGCAACCATTCCTCTTTCCCTTTCTAGGAGTTTGACTATTTTTGATATCTCATATAAGTGGAATCATGCAGTATTTGCCTTTTTGTGACTGGCTTATTTCACTTAGCATAATATCCTCAAGGTTCAACTATGTTGTAGCATGTGATAGGATTTCCTTCTTTTTTAAGGCTGAATAATATTCCTTTGTACGTATATACCACATTTTCTTTATCTATTCACCTGTTGATGGGCATTTAGTTTGCTCCCATCCCTTAAGCTATCGTGAATAATGCTGCAGTGAACATGGTTGTGCAAATATCTCTTCAAGATTCTGTCTTCAACTCTTTTTGATATACCCAGTAGTGAGACGGCTGGATCATATGTTAATGCTATTTTTAATTTTTTGAAGAACCTCCGTATTGTTTTGCATAGCAGCTGCATCATTTTACATCCTCATTAATAGTGTACAAGGGTTCTAATTTCTCCACATCCTCATCAATACTTGTGATTTTCTGATTTTTTTTGTAATGGCCATCCTAATGGATGTGAGGTGATATCTCATTGTGGTTTGATTTGCATTTCCCTAACTGTTAGTGATGTTGAGCATCTTTTCATATGTTTGTTGGTGATTTGTATATCTTCTTTGGAGAAATGTTTATTCAAGTCCTTTGCCTAATTTTTAAGTTAGATTGTTTGTTTGTTGTTGAATTGTAGTTCTTTATGTCTTCTGGATATTAACCCCTTTTCAGACATATGGTTTGCAAATATTTTCTCCCATTCCATAGGTTGCCTTTTCACTCTGCTTATTGTTTCCTTTGCTGCACAGAAATTTTTAAGTTTGATGTAGTCTCATTTGTCTATTTTTGGTTTTCTTTGCTTGTGCTTTTGGTGTATAGCCAAGAAATCATTGCCAAATCCAATGTCATGAAGCTTTCCCTCTATATTTTCTTTTAGGAGCTTTACAGTTTCAGATCTTATATTTAGATCTTTAATCTATTTGAGTTAATTTTTGTTTACAGTGTAATGTAAGAGTTCAACTTTGTTCTTTTGCATGTGGATATCCAGTTTTCCAAAATTCATTTGTTGGAGGGACTATCCTTTCCCCAATGTGTAGCCTTGGCACCTTTGTCAAAGGTCATTGGATTATACATGTGAGGGTTTATTTCTGGGATCTCTTCTCTGTTACATTGATTCATATGTCTGTCTTTATGCCAGTACCATGTTGTCTTGATTACTGCAGCTTTCTAGTATGTTTTGAAATCAGGAAGTATGAGGTCTCTAGCTTTGTTTTTCTTTCTCAAGATTGTTTTGGCTGTTCAGGATCCACTGAGATTCCATATGAATTTCAGGATTTTTTTTCTATTTCTGCACAAAATACCATTGAGATTTTTGACAGGAATTGCATTGACTCTGTAGAATACTTTGGGTAATAGGGACATTTTAACAATATTAAGTCATCAAACCCATGAACATGGAATATCTTTCCATTTATTTGTGTCTTTTTAAATTTCTTTCAGCAATGTTTTGTAGTTTCAGTGCACAAGATTTTTTGCTTCCTTGGTTAGATTTATTTCTAAATATTTGATGTTATTGTAAATGGAATTTTTTTCTTAATTTCCTTTTCAGATTGTTCATATTAGTTTATAGAAATTTAACTGATTTTTGAGTGTTAATTTTGTATTTTGCAACTGTGCTGAATTTTTTATTAGTCTAACAGTTTTTTTGTGGAATGTTTAGGATTTTTGACATTCATACAAATTCGTGTCATCTGTGAACAGAGACAATATTACTTCTTACTTTCTTAGTTGGATGCCTTTTATTTCCATTTCTTGCCTGATTGCTCTGGCTAGGACTCCCAGTACTATGCTGAATTAAAGTGATGAAAGGAGGTATCATTGCCTTATTTGAGATCTTAGAGGGAAAGCTTTCAATTTTTCACCATTGAGCATGAAGTTAGTTGTGGATTTTTCATTTTTGGCTTTATTCTGTTGAGGTAATTTTCTTCTACTCCTAGTTTGTTGAGTGTTTTTATCATGAAAGGGTGTTGAATTTTGTCAAATGCTTTTTCTGCATCAATTGAGATGATCATGAGATTTCTTTCCTTCCTTCTGTTAATATGGTGTATTATATTGATCAATTTTCATATGTTGAACCATCCTTGCATTCCAGGAATAAATCCCACTTGATCATGATGTGTAATCCTTTTAATGTGTTGTTGAATTTGGTTTATGAGTATTTTGTTGAGGATATTTGCATCAATATTCATCAGAGATGTTGGTCCGTAGTTTTATTTTTTGGTAGTATCTTTGCGTGATTTTAATATCAGAGCAATACTGGCCTCATATAATAAGTTTGGAAGTGACACCTCCTCTTCTATTTTTTGAAAGAATTTGAGATGATGACTTCACTGGTGAATTCTACCACACATTTAAAGAAGAATTAACACCCATCACCTGAAACTCTTTCAAAAAAAAAAAAAAAGGATATATATATAAGTGTGTTCAGATTTTTAAAGTTTTTCGTGATTCAGTCTTGGTAGGTGGTATGTTTCTAGAAATTTATCAGTTTCTTCTAGGTTATCCAATTTGTTGGCTTATAATTGTTCATAGTTGACTCTAAGGATGCTTTTCATTTCTGTAGCATCAGCTATAATGTCTCCTCTTTCATTTCTGTTTTTTTGTTATTTGAGTCTTTTCTCCTTTTTCCTTAGTCTAGCTAATGGTTTGTTGATTTTGTTTATCATTTCAAAATTTCAACTCAAAATAATAATAATCAAATCAAAACTAAGAGTTAGGTTCTGACTCCTATTCCCCACTCTGCCTTGCACTCCACCAGGAACTACAGTTGAGTATCTCTTAGAATTCTTTGAGATTATGTCTAAAAATATTTCAAACTTCCTTAAGTCCCAAAAACAATTCATCAATGAACATCACACACACACACACACAAAATCCACAAGTACTCTGGCTTCAGGGTTAGCTCAATCCAGGACTCACTCAATTGGTGTCATCAAGGTCCATCTCTTTGTTCTATTTTCTCTGAGTTGACTCAATTCCAAGATTTCCTCTGGGGGAGCCCAGCAGCTACAGATTCCCATCAATAAAAGTCCAGTACAATGGGAATGAGATAGTCCACTTCCCCAAGATCTCAACCTAAATTCTCATAATTAAGTTTTGTTGGTCAGGATTAGTTTGACTTAGGTCTATGTCCCTTCTTGAACTAATTACTGTGCTAGAGAATAGAATATTCTGATTGATTCAGCCTGGATATTAGCTCTTCCCCTAGATCCCTGTTGGAGTCAGCTCTGCCTGGAGCTTAGAATCAGGGAGGAGCATTTCCTCACAAGGATGGAGAGTGGATGCTGAGGAACAAAAACTACAGTAAAAATCCATTCCAAATGATTAAAATGTCTGTTCTCAATTTCTGGTTAAAAATGTTGGGTTGATTCACTGACTTATCTCTTCTCCCACTGTAGACCTGTTAAAATAATGGTAAGGCAATAAAAATAGTAAACCCATGAGGACAAAGAGAATGGGAGGTTGGAGAGTAGTAGATGAGAGATTTCCATAATTTTTGAAACATCAAAAGCAAATGGTGGAGTGGTAGCTGACATAGTAGAATTTAGAAAGTTGTTATCTAAGTGCATGTAGTTGTAAATTAAGACAAGAAACAAGCCAGCTCACTCTGCAAAATCCCTGAAAGGCTGACTATTTGGTTCCAGGCAACTGTGGCATCCAGAGGTCAGATGAGGGGCTAAAAACAATGAGAATAAGTTAAAATTCTGTAACTAAACAGTTGAATATTCAATTCCCTCCATTACTGTGTAAATCCAGGAGACTTCCCTTTCTGTTCTTTCCACTAACAACACCCACCATCATTACCCCCTCCCAGGGAGACCAAAAGTTTATTTTCTGGGGAAACTGAACAGCGATTCCTCAAGGACTACGGGTACATCAGAGGGCTAAAGTGAGGCACATTACTGAAAACAGAGGGAGCTTAGTAAAAAGCTGCCTCCTGGACTGAGGACCTTCAGCCCCCTTCTCTAGCCCTGCTTCCAGAATACCAACATCCAGGATATACCAACCCCCATCCCTAGCAAAGATTAGAAAATTTTTCTAGGTGAAAATAAAAGGCCCAAGAGAAGAGGGGCAGATTGCCATTTCAAAGGTCTCCAATTAAAATGTCCTCTCAACAATTTTAAATATTCAAACACACTGAGTTAAATGCTTTCCCAATTTTGAGATAAAATTACTTCCATGATAAGATTCTATATCTGTCATACTATCAATGTAGTGTGGAAAAATTAAATCAGTTTCATGGTGGAAAGACTGAAAAAATATACTTCCCATATGTTCTCTCTTAGGAAGCTAATAGTGGATGTACTTCAGCAAAACAAGAAAGTAAATGATGAAGAGAAGACAGTATCCAAGTGCACAGCAGACCTCAAAATACCTAAAGTCTGGATTGGATCAGGAGAATATGTGGTTCAGGGTTCTGGGATGGAGAACTTCATGTTAATAATATGCACAAGAGAGGTTGGAACATTTTTAAAAATCTATCTACAAGGGTGCTATTATAAAAAGACAATTACAATGCTGGAGAGGACATGGATCAACAGGAACTCTCATTCATTGCTGGTGAGAATGCAATGTGGTACAGCCCCTTTGGAAGACAGGTTAACGGTTTCCTACAAAACTAAACAAACTCTTACCATACAATCCAGCAATTGCATTCCTTGGTATTTACTCAAAGGAGTTGAAAACTTATGTCCACACAAAAACCTGCACACAGATGTTTATGGCAACTTTATTCATAATTGCCAAAACTTGGAAGCAACCAAGATGTCCTTTAGTAGGTGAATAAACTGTGAGGCATCCAGACAGTGGAATATTATTTAGCACTAAAAAGAAATGAGCTATCAAGGCACGAAAAGACAAGCAGGAAACTTAAATGCATATAACTAAGTGAAAGAATCCAATCTGAAAAGGCTACATACTATGTGATTCCAACCATATGACATTCTAGAAAAGGCAAAACTATAGAGACTAAACCGATCAGTGATTGCCAGGAGAGTGAGGGATGAATAAGTAGAGCACAGAGGATTTTTAGGGCAGTGAAACTATTCTGTATGATACTCTAAAGGTGGATACATTTGTTCAGATCTATAGAATGTACAACACCAGGAGTGAATCCTAATGTAAAGTGTGAACTTTGGGTGATAATGGTGTGTCAATGTAGTTTCATCTATTGTAACAAATATACCACTCTGGTGACTGATGTTGATAAAGGGGGAAGCTATGCATGTGCGGGGGCAGGAGGAATAAGGGAAATCTCTGTACCTTCCTCTCAATTTTGCTATAACCCAAAAAGTTCTCTAAAAAACTAAAGTCTTTTAAAAAAATTTTCAAAAGGCCATTATTAACACAACATAGAGCTCACACCCTTCTTCAACCCTTTTACTTTCTACTGTCAAATTCATCAACCCATTGCTTGGTTTTTACGGCCCTCTATCTATAATTGTATCTCTATCATCTGTCATGAGGGGAGGGTATTAGCACCTGATCAGTTCATTTGGCCTGAAGTGCTTTTCTATTAACAGATTCGTCAACCCAAAGTAAAACGTAGAATGGGTCCTGGTCTGCTTTTTAGACTTGCAGTGAACTGGAAAGATGGTTGTTCTAAGGAACAGACGTGGTGGGCTCTACAGCAGTTCTTCCAATCTTAAACTGTGTAACCTTGGGTAATTTGTTTATTTTCTGTTCTTACCACTTCTCTCCTTTGCTAAATGCAGTTAAAACTATCATAATAGACTTCTATAATTTGCAAATTAGATGCATGCTATTTTCAAAATCATACAGCCCTGTAAAAATAAGCACACTATTGAAAATTTTTCATTAACTCAGATACCATCTTGCCACATAAATCTTCCTGGCTGACTTCCAAAAGGAATTATGCAAATGTTTTCAATAACAGTTATTTCAAATTTGCTGGGATCTGAGGAGAATCACTGTGTAGAGACAATGTTCTATTTGTAATATTTGGGATTTAGGTGAAAATTAACAGTTAAATGGGTCTAATCCAGTCCATTCCCCTTTCCTTAGTACTTTAGAATTGTGGAAGTGTGTGGTTTTCATGAGATCTCTGTTCCCTCGGGATTGCTAGTTCATGGCGGGGCTTAGTTTCGGGGATGCTAGAATTTGATGGGTAGCTGAATCATACAGGGACTTAGTAGGGCCCTTCACCTGTGCATTTCCAAAGCTTAAAAAAGAGTGCAGGAATGGCTGCATCTGCTTGTGGCAGGTCAACCTTCTTTAAGTAGATAAATAGCTGAGAAGATCAAGAAAAGTCAGCTATAACTAGGAGTGCATGTGTGCTTACCAGCAGAGGATTAAAAACCAATTTCACAGCTGATAAGTACAGTACAACTAATCTGATTGCACTATAAAGATTTCAAGCAGACCTTTCTTTTCTAAGGCCACATTTATTTCTCAAGGGTAGGGATCACCACACTCTTGCTTTCTTAGCAATAGATCATGTGGAAGAAGAAGTATACATAGAGGCTAAAAGTTTGAGAGCTAGGTACATCTGGACTTCCATTTTAGCTCTGCCATATACAACGTCTATAAACTTGGGCAAGTTACTTAACCACTCTGAGACTCCATTTACTCATCTGTAAAATGGGAATATTAGTATTACCTTCCTCAAGACAGTTTGGAGGATTAAAGTAGATAATGTATATGTCCTTAGCATTGCATTGATCACATAAATGGTAGTAATAGTCACATAACACCTGCCTACTGAAACATCTTGCTTTTAGTATCTACATTCCACATGGTATATAGTATGTGTTCAATAAATATTTGTTGAATGAATGAAATCTAGTAACTGCTGCCTCTCCTTGTACCTTCAGCCAGAGGGCCAATAATAGCTCCTCTTTGTTACTATCCCAGGTTACTGTCCTATCCTTCTGATAGGTTTCCTTAAACTCTGTTCACTCTTAGTAAATAGCGCCCCCCCCCTTAACACTCCTCAGTTGACCCAGTTTGAATTTACCCTCTGTTTTGTGCCAGAACTCTGTGTGACACAGGGAGTCTGTAACTCAGAAAAAAAAATGTAGTTTCAAACTTTCAGTAATTCTCTGATTTACGGGAATGTAGACTGAAGACTTTTGGGCAAATCATTCCTCAGCTCTAGGAAACCCAACCAAAAAGGCCTCTTGTTAGTATGCAAAGGTAAAATGAAGACTTTATGCTGAGAAGTATCCTCACGTTATTTGAGATAGACCAAAATCTGGGGCGAGGGGTGTAGGTGGGGAATTAAATGTTCCACAATAGGAAATTAGTTAGATACCTTATGGTACATCCATTGATGAAATATCAGAAGCCACAGAATTGTGTCACGGTTTCAGTGTTAGATAAATTATGGCAATCCAGAGACAAAGTATGGGCATGTTTTCCTTTTCACCTGGAGAGATGGATGTGTAGCAAATTTCAGGGAAGTTCAAGGTATTGAGCACATGGTTAAGGATGCTCTTCTGTTAAAAATGCTTACTCTGAGTCCTGAGACCCCAGAACAGGTGAGAAATACAGGTGGCCTGCTGCCAGACCAGGAAATCTCTGTGTCTATTATAAAAAGTTTATAACTTTTATCTTTTTGATAGATTGACCCTTGTATCATTATAAAATGTCCATCTTAATCTCTAGTAACATTTTTTTGTCTTAAAGTCTTTTTGTCTGGTATTAATATAGTCACTTTATCTTTCTTATGGTTGCTGTTTGCATGCTATATCTTTTCCATTCTTTTACTTTCAAGCCATTTGTATCTTTGAATCTCAAGTATATGACCTGTATACATAAAGTAATTGAATTTTTTTTTTAAATCCAGTCTGACTAAATCTCTACCTTGTGATTAGATTGTTTAATCCATTTGCATTTAATGTGATTATTCATATAGCTGGATTTACATCTGCAGTTTTTCTTTCATGTTTTCTATGTCTTTTTTGTCCTTCTGTTCCTCCTTTACTGCTTTTTTTCGCATTAAGTGAATACATTCTCTTGTAACATTTTAATTCACTTAATGGGTTTTCAACTATTTTTTTAGTTATATTCTTAGTAGATACTCTAAGGCTTGCAATATACATCTTAACTTATCAGAATCTACTCCAGATTTATAGTAATTTAATTTTAGTGAGATATAGACATGTTAACTCCAACACGGCTTTATTCTCTCTTGCCCTCTTTTATACTTTTATTAGTATATGTATTACGTGTATTTATGTCACGAATTCAACAATACATTGTTATAAGTATTGCTTTATGTAATTTTATGTATTTTAAAGAAGCTGAGAGAAAAAAGGAGAACAAGTATATATGTATAGAATTTATTGTATTAACCTTGGTTCTCATCATTTATTCCTGTGGATTCAAGTTACTGTCTGGTTTCATTTCCTTACTCTAATATAGCTTTGCTCTCACTCACTTCTTTTGTGCTTACTGTCAAATTTATTACATTTCTATGTGTTAATGGGCCAACAATGCAATTATATACATATTGTTTTATACAATTGCGTTTTGAATCACTTAGGAGAAAAAATGTGTGATTACACTGTATTTTATAAAAACATACAGAATTTCCTTTACTGGTATTCTGTGTTTTTTGTTGTGGTATATAATTATTGTCTGGGTTCACTTGCTTTCAGTCTGAAGAACCTCCTTCACCACTTCTTATAAGATGGGTCTGCCAGCAACAAATTCTCTCAATTTTTGTTTATCTGTAAATGTCTTTATTTCATCATTGCTTTTCAAAGATATTTTTGCTAGATATAAGATTCTTTGTTGACAGGTTTTTTTTTTCTTCCAGCACTTTGAATACATTATCCATCTGGCCTCCATTGTTTCTGATGACAAGTCAGCTGTTATTCTTATTGTATTTCCCTAGTATGTGACAAGTTATTTTTCTTTTGCTGCTTTTAATATGTTCTCTTTGTCTTTGTCTTTTTTAGTCTGATCTGTCTGAGTCTGGATCTCTTGTGTTTATCCTATTTGGAGTTTGTTGAGTTTTTTGCATGTGTAGATAAATGTTTTTTTTCATTTTGGGGAGTTTTCAGCCATTATTTCTTTTTTTTATTCTTTCTGCTCCTTTTTCTCTCCTTTCCTCTGCTACTCCCATTATGAGTATGTTTTCACGCTTAATGGGTTCTCACATTTCTCTGCTCAGTTTTCTTTCTTCATTCTTTCTTTCTAGTCTAATTGTATAATCTCTACTGATCTATCTTCAACTTTGCTAACTGAAATCTACTGTTGTGAATTTTGCATTTTGGTTATGTACTTTTTAATTCTAAAATTTTTATTGTTTCTGTTTTATACTTTCTTTCTCTTTATTGATATTATCTATTTCATGAGACATTGTCATCTCCCTTCTTTTAATTCTTTAAGCATGATTTTCTTTAGCTCTTTGAACTTATTTATAATACTTGCTTTGAAGTCTTTGTCTGCTAGGTCCAACATCTGGGCCCTGTCAAAAGTAGTTTCTACTGCCTGCTTTTTCCTGTGTATGAGTCACACTACCTTGTTTCTTTTTATTTCTCATAATTTTTTTTTGTTGGAAACTAGACATTTAGATACTGTATTGTAGCAGTTATGAATATTGATTCACCCCTCCACCCAGCCACACACACGCAGGGGCTTGGTGGTGTTGTTTGCTTGCTTCTTTATTTGTTTAATGATTTACCTAGGCTATTTCAGTCTATTTCTCTTTTCTGTGTGAAGCCTCTGATGTAACTCCTCAGAGGATGTAGTCTTGGCCATGCACAGTCACCCCATGGTGGCAATAGTTTTAGCATAGTTCTCTTTGACAGTTTATTTCCTTGATCTCTCTGTTAAGCTGTCTGCCTTTGTTGGTATCACACCCAGCTATTAGCCTCCACTAATTTCCAGCTGATTGCTCTATTGTTTTCAGCAATGCTATGGGGTATAAATTGCTTCACAATCTGATCTAGTTAAATTCAGGCCCCTTTGAAAGGGTGGTCTTTGAAGACAATCTTTGAGGCTTGTTTCAACTCCAGCAGAGTTCTTCTTAGCCGTCTCTTTCATTGGTTCTCTCTGTTACATTTATAACTGCTCTACAGCTGAGCTTGTTGCTCTTGTTGTTTTGACGGCACTGTTGGGCTTAACTTCCACACTTTGTTCCAAATAAATTCAGTTCCCTTGAGGGGAGCTTTGAAGCTCTCTGTTCTTATGGGCTGCACCTTCCTCTGGACAAAATCTCTGCATCCTTTTTTCAGAGCTGGAGGTGGGGACGTTGGGCCAGTTCTCTTGGAGTGACACCCTTGCTTTATGAATGGGGCACTGTGTGGGGGCATTAGCTTCTGATCTTCTTGGCTTGACTCTCCTGGCATGAAATTTTCACCCTATGAGCAAGCTGTAGTGGGGGTAATTGAGTCCAGTATTCTCACTCTGCTACATAGTAGAATTCCCTATGAGTGGGAACTAAGTGGAAGAAGAAAGCCCCAGATCTCTCAGCTGCTCTTGTCTGGAATAGAGCTTCTGCAACAGGAAGCCTGGGGTTGGGGGTAGAAATGAGAAACACTGGTGGCCTGCTCCTCATCAGATGATGCTGTAGTCCTAGACTGGGAGCCAGGGAAGAGGCAGCCCTGTGCTCCTGGCTTCACCTGCCTGTAGTAGAGCTCCCACCATGCAGAGCTGGGGGACAGAGGAGGAAGCAGGTCATGGCTCAGATGCCACAGACTCCCAACTCTTCTCACCAAGATACTAGGTTTTCTTGAATAAATGTTTCTCCATTTGCCATATGCCCTTAGGACAATTTCCAGAGACTTAAAAAAGATTTTTTAATAGTTTTCACCAGTTATAGTTGTTTTGCTGAGGAGAGAGTCTGCAGAGCTGCTCACATTGCCATTCCAGGAATTCTAACAACCTTGTGTAAGAAGGATGTTGATACCTGTTTCAAATTTCAGATATTCACAAAAGTCATGGGAGGGGGAAAATGCCAACAAAGGCAATCATAGGAGAAGCTAATTACATGGGGAATTTGTGGAGGATTGCAGACACACACTTTATTTTGTATGTCTAAAGTGTGTGGCCTCATTTCATTAGCACTTCTCTGTTATTCAAGAAGCCTCAGGGTATCATAAGACCAGATTGTTACAATAACATCAACCCACATTTGTGTGGCACTTAACACTGTTAGTCTTTTCATTTACATAATCTTATGGCTGCTGTATAATACTAAACTTGCCCGTGATGGAGTCTTTCAGGATTTGTCATCTCTGCCTTATCTTTTTATGCCTCTGCTTTGCATACAGGATTGAGAAGAGTGATTTTAAACCCTGTTAGAGAAGAAATGCCTATGCCTTCATTCAGTCATTCATTTTTCCTTTATAAAGCGTATGGTTTATTAATATTTATTTGGAGCATATAATGTGTGCAGCATTATATGTGAATGCATGTATGATTTATTCATACTGCCTTTTGTTTCATAAAGAATGTAAGGCACTTTTCAAAAATATATACAGCAAGATGCAATAAATAAAAATAAGAAATAAAAAGAGACAATGGGAAATATTAGTGGAAAAAGTAAGATGGTGTACCTGGGGCTGTCCTGGTTGTAGCACTGAAAAATCCCACATTTGGGGAAACCCCTCAGTCTCAGGCAAACTGAGATGGTTGACCATCTTAAAAATACCAGCAAACCATTATTTGATTCTTTCAATGTATTGAGCCCTGTTCTGAGCATCTGACATCTGCTATCTCATTTTGTCCTCACAGCAACCCTTTGAGGTAGGTTACTATTTTTATGCCTATTTTTCAAGAGAAAACTAAAGCACAGAAAGGTTAGGTACCTGTCCAAAGTCACACATCTAAGTGGTAGGGCTGAGATTCAAAGCCAGGACCTCAGCTCCAGAACTGAGGTTCTTTACTACAAGTGGTGAAATGCATGTGAGGCCCTGTACAAGTGCTATAAATCTGGTTCTAAGTTTCCTAGTAGTCAAAATGAAGGGGAAAATATGATGAGTTACAAAATCCACATTGTCCACAAAATAAACCATTTTCAGGAGCGTGGTTATCCCTAGTCCTAAAACCATTCATTCACTCAACAAATATTTACCAAGTGCTTAATATGGACAGGCACCATTCTAGGTGCTGGAGATATAGCAGTGGAGAAAACAAACGGAACCTTTGCCTTTGTGGACCCGATATGCCAAGGAGATATGCATTATAGAAGGAGATAGGTGTTATAGAAAGAAGAAAGAAAGATAAGGAGGATGGGAGCTTATGTGGAGTGAGGGGGCTACAATTTTAAATATAGTGGTGGGCCGGCCCTGTGGCTTGGTGGTTAAGTGCGCGCGCTGCGATGCTGGTGGCCCGGGTTCGGATCCCGGGTGCGCATCGAGGCACCACTTCTCCGTTCATCCTGAGGCCGAGTCCCACATACAGCAACTAGAAGGATGTGCAGCTACGACACACAACTATCCACTGGGGCTTTGGGGGGAAAAATAAAATAAATAAAATCTTTAAAAAAAAAAAAAAAAAAAATATAGTGGTAAATGTAGATCTCAATGAGAAGATAATATTTGAGGACAGTGAAAGAGAGAGTCTTGTGAATATTTGGGGAATGAGTGTTTTAGGTGGAAAGAACAGCAGGGACAAGAGCTCTATTGCATCTGAGGCACATTGAGCAGAATAAGTCAAGGTAAGAAAAGTAAGCTATGAGATCAGAGAGGACATGAGATAATACAGGGCTTTGTCAAGAATCGTACAGACTATGGCATTTACTTTGAATAAAGTGGGGATTTTGACAGAGAGTGATATGAGCTGTCTTGTATATTAAAAGGATCCCTTTAGTTTCTGTGTTGAAAATTGACTGTAGGAAGGAAAGAGGAATCAGGGAAATTAGATGGGAGTCTACATCAATCATCTAGGTGAGAGATGAGAGGGCTTGGACCAGGGAGGTAACACAGAAGGTGATGAGAGCATATTTTGTCAATAGAGTTTTGGCAGTAAGGTCAAAAGGATTTGTTGATGGATTGGATGTAGAGTGTGAGAGAAAGAAAAGGGCAAGGTTTTGGGCAACTGAAAGGATGAGGCAGCCACTAATTGAGATAAGGAAGCCTACACAGGGGTCAGGTTTGTGGACAAAGAGCATAAATTCAGTTCTGGACAATATGAGCTTGAGACGTTTGTTAGATTCCAGCTGGAGATGCTTAATAAGCCATTGGAAATATGGTTCTGGAGATAGGAGAAAGATTTGAGCTGAAAATAAAAATTTGAGAATCATCAGCTTATAAATTATATTTAAAGCCATGAAATTCAATAAGACCATCAGGAAATGTGTATAAATATAAACGAGAAGTGAGCCTGAGCCCTGAGGTCCCCCAATAGTAAGAATCAGGGAGAAAACAAAGAGCTAGTAAAAAAAGACAAAGAAGGAGTAGCAAGTGATGTAGGACACCAAGATGAACAAGGTGTTCTGGAGGCCAAAGGAAGAAAGAGTTTTAAGGAGGAAGGACTGATCAACTGTGTCAAATGCTATGTTGATCAAGTTAAAATAGGGACTGAGGATTGACCATTGGAATTAGCAATATGGTAGTCACTGGTAATCCCGACAAGAGCAGTTTCAGGAGAGTTGAGAGGTCATCAGTTTTAAGCCAGAACAGGAGATGAATTGGAGGTAATAATATAGATTAACATTCAGCAAACTATGGCCCAAATCTGGCCTGCCACCTGTTTTTGTAAATAAAGTTTTATTGGAACACAGCTAGGCCCATTCACTTATGTGTCTACGGCTGCTCTTGCATTGCAACGGCAGAGCTGAGCAGCTGCAACAGAGCCCATTGGCCTGCAAAGTCTAAAAGACTCTCTGGCCCTTTATAGAAAACATTTGCTGACCTATGATATAGACAATAATCTTGAGTTTTATTTTAAAAAGGAGCAGAAATTGGGCTGTATTAGGGAAAGAAAGAGAAGTCAAGAGAGAAATTTGTCCTATATAGAAAGAGTGGAATGTATTGAACTACATCTTTATCTACATCCATAGAAGAAACACAGAACTGAGTTTTGTTTTTTATTGTTTTCGTGAGGAAGATCAGCCCTGAGCTAACATCCATGCTAATCCTCCTCTTTTTTTGCTGAGGAAGACTGGCTCTGAGCTACCATCTATTGCCAATCCTCCTCCTTTTTTTTTTCCCCAAAGCCTCAGTAGATAATTGTATGTCATAGTTGCACATCCTTCTAGTTGCTGTATGTGGGACACGGCCTCAGCATGGCCAGAGAAGCGGTGCATCGGTGCGCGCCCGGGATCCGAACCCGGGCAGCCAGTAGTGGAGCGCGCGCACTTAACCGCTAAGCCACGGGGCTGGCCCCAGCACTGAGTTTTAAAGGGCTTTCTTATAGCATTCCTCCATATTGGCCAAAGGCAACACTTCAAAACACTATTAATAGAAGTATTTAGGGATACCAGTGTGCTGCAATTCAGGGATCTGGCTTCCAGAAGCCCTAGTTTAACCTAGGGGTGATATTTATGTATCTGTAAAGGAATGTCCTCTATACATTTAGGTCATCCTCCATTGATTTTTATTTTTTTCATGATAAGACTTTAAAGGATAGACAGTAGTTGTTTTGCTCACTTGGCAAGTATGAGGAATGTAGTTGGTGTGTGTTGCAAATTTGGAATATAGCCATGTCAGTGGAACTGGGGTAGCACTGTGGTCAATCTAAAAGAAGGACATGACATGGCCCCTGGTCTCAAGTAGTTTGCCATCCAAGGAAAGAGATAAGACAGGTACACGCATTTACAACAGTAGGAGACAGCATGTGATACTAACAAAAGTAGCTAAGGTTCCTTGAGTAACAAGATTGAAATGTTGCTCTTTCCCGCCCACCATCTTCCGCATTCCACTAGACAGCAACTCCATCTTTCCAGTTGCTCAGGCTGGACGCCTAGACTCTTCCTCTCCCATTTGGTATCTAATTTCTCAGGGAAGGTAGTTAGCTTTGTCTTTAAAGGACATCCCAAATCTGACCACTTCTCACCACCTCCATGGCTAGCCCCCTCTTTCTTTCCCTCCCCAACCCAAACTCCAAAGCCCTGTTTGAGCCTCCATCATCTCTCACCTGAGATACTGCAGTAGCAACAGGTTTCCCTAACTTTGCTTTTCTCCCCTACCATTTATTCGCAACAAAGAGCCAGGGTGATTCCTTTAAAATGTAAGTCAGATCTTCCTACTCCTTTACTCAAAATTCTGCAGCAGTTCTCCTTGTCACTCAGGGTGAAGGCTGAAGCTCTGAGAGTGGCCTCCAAGGCCCCAAGCAATCAGACCCTCTTGTTGCTTTGACCTCATCTCCTACCACTCTCCCCAGCTCCTTCTGATCATGCTGGCCCCTTACCTTTGGGCCTTGGCTTGATCTTGGAAAGCTCTCCTCCTGGCTGTCCATTCAGCTCACTCCATCACCTCCTTTGAGTCTTTGCTGCAATTCTATCTTGATGAGGCTTCTCTATTCCTGTTCAATAGTGCGACTTTGCCTACTTACAGCTCAGCCCTCCCACTGCCCTCACCTGGCATTACTTTTCCTTTTGTTTCATATCACTTATCATTGTCTAACAAACTAACATTTACCCATTTAAGCTATTCATGGTTGTCTATCTTCCTCACTAGAATGTAAGATTCATGTTATTCTTGGTCTGTTTTGTTGAACAGACCTAGAACAGGTTCAATAAATATTTTTTGAATAAATAAACGAGCACTGACTTTGTGGCAGGTACTATGTTAACCACTTACAGGGATTATCGAATTGAATCTTCACAGAACCATCATGAAGGAAGTGTTATTATCATCTTCATCTTATTGATGAGAAAACAGAAGTGTAGAGATGTTAGGTAAGTTGCCCAAGATTGCACAACTTACTTGTGGCAGAGTTGGGATTTGAACCTAGTGAAACAGGGTGAGAGACTTATTGAAGAAAGATTCTCTGCTCCCCACATTGGGACAACTGCAAAGGACTTCAGCTTCCAGGGACCTTGCCAGTAAGGCCCTCAGCCTTGAGAGGACAGTTGACAGGGAAGGAAGCTTGTTGGATAGTTAGCCTGAATCTGTTGGGGCATAAGCTCCCCAACTGTGATTGGCTGCTTGCGTTTAACATTCATTGCTCAAGGAATAGTCAATAGACTCATTGTGCTTTGTTTCCACTAATAATGGAAGGAAAGGCAGGGACGGAAGTGGGGGCTGGGTTTTAGAAGCCTCTTACCCTTTGGTTTGACAGAGCATGTTTTTTACACCTCCGATTCCGGGCCAGGTAATCTGTTACAAGTGTACAGCAAGACGCTGGCATGAGCTCCCACACTGCTCCACCTGAATTCTTTGGCAGCATCTGCAGATGCTGTTACAAAAGGGACATTTGATTATGCAGTTTCCCCACAGTAAGATGGCCCAAAAGCAAGCAAGGAGTGGGTTCCTTGTAAAGGTGTCCAGGACACTTGTTTAATCGAAGGGATATTAAACCTCCACTGCAATATACTGAAGAAATATCCATTGCTTCTGCAGAGGCAGGCCTTGATTTCATGTGGAAATAATAAAAAGAAAAAAATGAAACCCTCCTGGTGAGCGCATCCTATTTCTGTCAAGTATTTTTATGACTCAACATGTAGTCAGTCGGCTCAGAGTTAGAAGTCTGGTTCAGCTGAAACTCCCAAACTGAATAACTCATGGCGTAGTGTCAGTTACTAGAAATGAGAGGTAAATGAGGTTTAGACCCTTCAGTATACTTCCCCAGAAGTTTTATTGTTTGGAAACCATAAAAGAACGCTAGAGAGGAAGTGGAATTACAGAAATGTGGCAGATATTTTGCCTTTTTAGGAAATTCTAGAACATCAGCTCTGTTTCAGTTAGTGGAAATGGCCTAATAAGTAAATCAGTTTTGTATACAATAATTATTAAAAGAAATTCAGTTTTTTCCCTCCCTCACCAAGTAAACAGTGAGAAAGATAGAAAAAAATATCAATATTTGAAGAGACATCAAATTATTAACCTGCCCAGGTTACCCTTGTGTCTCGGCTTGGCCCTGTGTGGTCCTAAGAGAATAATCACTGTCTTTAACAATGATAACCACTAACACACGTTTGAGTAGTTACCATGTGTTAGGTACTGTTCAAAGTGGTCTACACACATTATCTCATTTAACCCTGCTACAACCCTATATGGTAGGTATATCAGTTATCTGTTTTCACAATAATGCAGCCTGACAAGCAACCACAAACTCCCGCTGCATTCCACAATAAGCATATTGCTCACCTGTCTGGGGTTAGCTGGGTGGGTGGGGGAAGGGTACGTGGTAGTGGCCGGATGACTCTGCTGATGGTGACTTCTCGCTCACGTGCCAGCTAATCAAGGTTTTCCTCAGCTGGGACTCCCAGGGAGACTCAGATTTATTCCAAAATACCTCTCTTCTTCCCGCAGACTGGTCTGAGTATATTTTCCAGATGATGGCAGAGGGGCAGAAAGCAAGCAGAAAGAAATACTCAAGGCCTCTTGACATCAGAACTGGCTCACTGTCACTTCTACCTCATTCTGTTGGCCAAAGACAGTCAGAAGTCTGAGCCCATAATCAGAGTGGGAGGGTACTGCAGGGTTACATGGCAAAGCGGGTGATGATGGGGAGGGGTGAGGAATTGGGCCCATCAGAGCAATCTATCACAGCAGGGGCTAGTGTCATCTTGCCCATTTCTTGAATGAAGACACAGAAACAAAGAGATGGAAGTAATGTGCAAAGAGATGGTAAGTATGCGCCTAACATCACCTAGCTAGTTAGCAGTAGAACGGGGAAATAAATCCAGCTGTCTGACTCCAGGACCCATGACTGTTAACCACTGTGTATACTGCTTTACTCCTACTTTGACCCTTTGAAATCTGGTCTCTGATCTGATCACCCTGGAAAACACGCTCTTCTCAGGTTAATCAGTGCCCTCCTCTGGACAGATCCAATAGCCTTCGTAAACAGCATCTCTATCCACTCCGTAACACTATTGCATGCTGCGTTCTTGAAGCTGTTTCCTCTTTGATTCTGCAGGGCCCGTGCTGTTCTGTTTCTCTTCTGCCCAGCTCTCTCCACCCACCACACAGTACATTCATTTCTCTTTCTTGGCATCTCTCTTTCCAAACACACCCACTCTCCTAGTTTCCATTACCACCTCTCTGCAGACGACTCTCCTCCGACTCCCATCTCTGGCACTAACAAAGCTCACTATAATTTCCAACGACCTAACTCAGTGGTTTGTCCCTCACAAATAACAACCCAGGAGAATCAGAGGCTCTTCTCACTAGCATCTTATCATTTCATGTCACCTAGCAACTATTCCAGTGCTTGAAATTCCGTCTTAAGAAACTTCCTATTACAAAAATAATACCACCGCAGGGTATATCATATCTGAAGCCTCTTGTCCTACCTCTCTCTCTGTTTGCAGAGCATTTATAACTATATGAAATTGCCACTAGTTGACCTACAAAAGCGGCCATTTCACGTGGTTCAACTTAACAGTATTTATGTACTATTTATGTACTATGTACAACTAAATAGTAATTATTTATGTACTCATGTTTCCTCCTGAGGCTCAAAGCTCTGTGATTGAAGAGATCATGCTTTCTTCTGCTTTACATCAATTGCCTAATATATGACACCATGTAGCGATTGGACCAAGCAGGTATTCAATAAACGTTTGGTAAATGAAAAAATAAAAGAAACTATCTGAAATCAAGGCCCCAGAGGCAGGAGACAGAGTGCTAGGAGGGAACAGGATGGGGACATTGGCACCAGAGCAAAAGTGGAGTCAAAGTCGATGTCCTCAACTTGACAATTCCTGCCTCATGTCAGTTGCAAGCACCTCACATTCTTTAAACAACACTTAAGGTTCTTCCAGGTGGTCAGTGCAATGCAGTCTCGTTATAAAATAATGTAGAAAGTTCAGTATGTATAAAGAATAAAATCCAAATCACCTGTAATCCTACCATCTTTTGATAATAGCCATTAACTTCAATATTGGTGAATTTCCTTTAAGGCGTTACTACACTATTTCTTTCACACAGTTGAGATCATGCTATATACACAAACTTTTATTCTCTTTCTAAATCCTATTACATTAGCATTTTCTAATGTCGGTGGAGGTACTTCCTAAATAACACCTTTTTTTGAAATGATAAAGTCTTTTACGTGTAAATATTTCTTTATATTTGGGATTATTTCCTTAAGATATATTTCCAAAGATAATACCCAAAAAGTAATTTTAACTGGGTCAAAGAGCACGACATTTTTCAGGTTCTTGATACACATTTATGCAGTACTTTACAAAATAAAAGATCAGGATACACTTCTGCCATTTCAGGAATGGTGTGCGATTGCCTGTCTCATGACATAAACATCGATGCTGAAAGTTATTCTTTCCATTCTTTTACAACTTGATTGGCAAACTTTTAACCTGCTATTTTTTGTGTGTGTGTGCGAGGAAGTTTAGCCCAAGCTAACATCCATTGACAATCCTCCTCTTTTTGCTGAGGAAGATTGGCCCTGGGCTAACAGCCATGCCCATCTACCCTTACTTTATATGGGACGCCGCCACAGCATGGCTTGGTAAGTGGTGCGTCAGAATCTGAACCTGCGAACCCTGGGCCACCCAAGCAGAGCGTGCGAACTTAACCGCTGTACCACCGGGCTGGCCCCCAACCTACTATTTTTGTTTGCCGTTATTGGATTGTTAGAGAGATTGAATTTGTTTTCAGACATTTATTATTTGTATTTTCTCATGAAAATAGTTTGTTTATAATCTTTAATCTATTGAAATCCAAGTGTTTTCTAATCAGCTGATTTTAAGAATATTAGATTTTTTTTCCTATTATATATTTGGATTCATTTTTATTTTTATAAAATAATATCTTCATATCATTAAAAACATCAGGGACTAAAAGCCTTATGACAAAAAACCAAACATCCTTTGGCTCTAGTCTCAGGTGTCAGAGGCAACTACTTTCAATCTTTTTAGGTGTTTCTTCTGTAGTTACTGCCATTTTTAAAAATTTTATTCTTCCCTGACCATTTTTTGACATCAGAGTTTTGGACAGAATCTGCTGTGGTACCCTACCATGGAAGAGAAGGATTTCACTCTCCTTTATATACAAACCCCTCACTCCCTCCTCAATTCACCTAATGTGATTAAATCACAATTTTTGGTTAAATCAGAAATCAGTGTTTCTAAATACAGTGTGGAATCCTGTATTGGATCCTGGAACAGCAAAAATGACATGAGTGGAAAAACTAGTAAAATTCAAATGAGGTCTGTAGCTGAATGCAGTACTGACAAAGTACCGTGATTATGTGAGGTATTACACAACACGAAGCAGGGTAAAAGGGAAACAGGAATGCTCTGTGCTATATTTCCAACTTCTCTGTAAATCTAAAATTATTCCAAAGTAAAATGTTTATTAAATAAGAAGAATAATGAGATAAGACTATATACCTCTTAGATTAGCCAAAATCTGGAAGACTGACACCATCAAATTTTGGAGAGGATGTGGAGCAACAGGAACTCGCATTCATTGCTGGTGGGAAGGCAACATGGTACGGCCACTTTGGAAGCAAGTTTGGCGGTGTCTTACAAAACTAAACATACTCTTACTGTATGTTCCAGCAATTGCACTCCTTGGTATGTACTCAAAAGAGGTGACAACTTATGCCCGCACAAAAACCTGCACACAGATGTTTACAGAATCTTTATTCATAATTGCCAAAACTTGGAAGCAGCTAAGATGTCCTTCAGTAGGTGAATGGATAAATAAACCGTAGTATATCCAGACAGCGAAATATTATTCAGCACTAAAAAGAAATGAGCTATCAAGCCATGAAAGACATGCAGGAAACTTAAATGCATATTACTAAGTAAAAGAAACCAATCTCAAAAGGCTACTTACTGTATGATTTCAACTATGTGACATTCTGGAAAAGGCAAAACTGTGGAGACAATAAAAAGATCAGTGGTGGCCAGGGGTGGAGGTAGGGTGGGGAGATGAATAGGCAGAGTACAGAAAATTTTCAGGACAGTGAAATTATTCTGTATGATATTATAATGATGGATATATGTCGTTATACTTTTGTCCAAAACCATAGAATGTACAACACCAGTAGTGAACCTTAAGGTAAACTATGAACTTTGGGTGATAATGCAGGTTCCTCCTTGTTAAAAAAAGTACCATTCTGGTGGGGAATGTTGATAATGGAGGAGGCTATGCACGTGTAGGGGGAGGGTGTATATGGGAAATCTCTATACTTTCCTCTCAATTTTGTTGTAAACCTAAAACTTCTCTAAAAAAGCAAAGTCTCTAAAATAAATTTTATCAACAAGAAAGTCAATTTTTACATTATTATATACATATATTTGCTGTTGGGCCAAACAGTATGCTATGATGATGTTTGATTTGGGGTACAACATTTACATTTTTTTCTGGAGTTAATACTTTTCTCATTTTAAATTTACTTATGTAACTATTTTTCAAATCCTCTGTTTTCCAAATTATCCAGTAAATCTGCTTAACATATATGACAAATGCCTATCAATACTATTATCCAGACTCTTAAATATATCTGATAATCCAGCAGTTAAATATGAATTCCCTGAGTATCTCCACCCTTGAGTCCTTGATTCTACCGCTCTAATCTGGCTGGTCAATCTAGAAATTTCCTTCTCCTCTTCCCTGTGTTGGATTTCCTGTTTCCTGGATTCCTGTTTTACTTATTCTTAGTTTACTCCTTCATTTTTCTAAAACACATTTTCCAGTATCTAAGAAAGAGTAGTGAAGGATAAATATTTGAGTTATGTTTAACAATACACTTGTTATACACTTATTTATAATTTGAATGGTATAAAATAATATTTGGAAATAATTTTTCCTCAGGATTTGGAAGGCATTGTTCCATAGTTTTCTAGCTTCCAGTGTGACTATTATATAATCTGATGTTGTTCTGATTGCAGATTCTTTATATGGACCTATTTTTCTTCTCTTCAAGTTTTTAGAGTATTGTCTTTCTCCCTGAAGCAACAAAATTTTACCATGATATGTCTTGATATAGGGATTTTTTTTAAAAATTCATTCTTTTGGACATTTGATGAACCCTTTCAACCTAGAAACATATATCCTTTGGTTCTGGAATGTTCTGTAATGATTTCCTCATCTTTATTTTCTCTGATCTCTCTAGAGTTCCTACTGATTGAACCTCCTGGATTGATCTTCTAACTTTCTTTCCTTTTCTCTCCTCTCATATCTTTCAGGGGTTTTTTTTAATCAGTCTCTGAAATATTTTCTCAATTTTATTTTCAAACTCTTCTATTGCTTTTTTAAATATGGCTATCTTTTTTTCTTCCATCAGTTTGTTTTGGTAGGTTTTTCTAATTTTAAAGACTTTTTTTTTAAGTAACTGATAATCCTAAGTTGTTCCTTCTTATTTAAGAATAAAGTATTTACGCAAGAAACTATTTCAAATGACTTTTAAATACAATAATTTGACTATACAACTCTAGTGAGATGTAGCCTAAAGACAAAAACTACTCCAAAATATGTTTAAACTGTTTTCAGTAATCACATTGTTTGTAGAAATTAATATTGTTTTTCTAAGACTGTAGTGTATGCATTGCAGAATAAAACAAATGAGTAATTATGTGAAATTCTAATTCTGTCATCCTCAGTGCTGTTAAAAATCAGGATTCTCAGCATGGGAGGAAGGACAAGATAGAAGAGAACAAGTAAAAGCTCTGTCTTGAATTTGAACTGAAAGTATCATTTTAAATTCTTCATGTTTTATCTTTTTTTTCATCCTAGCCCTGTCTACTGAAAAGGTCCAGAAATAACAACCAACCCAGTAGCAATAAGTATCACTAGCAGCCAGATTATAGTCTTATAATACCATTTCCCATTAAAAGCAACCAGGGTTACTTTGAGAAATGGCTGATTCCTGGCCCCAAACAAATTGTCATACAGACAGCAAGGAAAACTATGAATGACCAATGGTATCATGTCAACAAGACTCAGGAGTCCACTTTAGGAGGCCCCTATAGTCAAAGATGGGACAAATTGAGTATCAAAAGGAAAATAACTGCCACAGATTAAAACACATCAAAAATTTTTTAAATCATATACTTATAAGTGTATAAAGGAAATCCAATTGATTAACATTAGAGAACACTGGGGAATCAACTTATTATTTTGAAAAGTGGTAAATAAAAGGAAAGAATCAAATAGTTTATGGGAGAAGTTTCTCATTATAGAAGTATTTTACCTAATAAATGAGACAGAATAATAGAATTACAATATAGCAATATTGTAAAATTAATGAATCTAGGTATTAAGCATAAATGCATTAAGCATAACATTATTCAAAAAAGACACAACTAAACATTACCTGTCTTCTGATGAAAGCACCCAACACCGCCTATGTAATAGTCTTGCCATAAAAACAAACCTGAATCTGATCAGCCTTCATTTACAGCACTCAATTTAAAGACAATACAAGGACAGAGGCATACATTAAAGTTAGCAGGATTGATTGTCCCTGGTTTAGCACTGAAAGTCCCATGTCCCAGGAAACCCCTCAGTCCTGGGCGAACAGAGAGGGTTGTCATTCTATCAAGAAAAGTCATCAGTGAAATCTGGAATATGGGAAACTCCACTAGTGGGGTGGGTGCAATGACTTGGACTTTAATCCATTCCTTCTGTTTTCAGCCCCAAGCTTCACTTCTGATGGTTTGATCTGGGCCTTTCCAGAGTTCTGTGAGACAAGCAGCCTGCTGCTCCGGGCTGTCCTCTTCCTCAGCCATTAACATAAAGTCTTCTATTTTCTCACCATTCCTCTATCCACTTTTTCTTTTTAATTTTTTAAATTTTAAATTGTGGTAAAATATACATAACATAATATTTATCATTTTAATTATTTTTAAGTGTACAGTTCAGTGATATTAATTACATTCACATGGTTGTGCAACCATCACCACTGTTTATCTCCGGAACATTTTCTTCATCCCAAACTGAAGCTCTGTACCCACTAAACGATGATTGCGTTGGCCCTTCTACCCCCAGTCTCTGTCTCTATGATTTTTATGACTCTAGTTCCCTCATATAAGTGGAATAATACAGGATTTGTCTTTTTGTGGCTGGCTTATCTCACTTAGCATAATATCTTCAAGGTTCATCCATGTTGTAGCATGTGATAGGATTTCCTTCCTTTTAAAGGCCAAATAGTGTTTCATTGTATGTATATCCCACATTTTGTTTATCCATTCATCAACCCATGGACATTTGGGGTGTTTCTACCTTTTGGCTATTGTGAATAATGCTGTAGTGAACATGGGTGTGCGAATATTACGAATATCTGTTTGAGGCCTTGCTTTCAATTCTTTTGGGTATGTACTTAGAAATGGAATTTTTGGAGTCTTTTAATTTTTTGCTCATTTGTTGGGTGAAAAATTATATCTCAATATAGTTTTGTGTTTTTTTCCAAAATTATTTAACTTTTATTATTTTTTTCATTATGGCAAAATACACATAACAAAATTTACGATTTTAACTGTATTTAAGTGTACACTTCCATGGCATTAAGTACATTCACTTTGTTGTGCATCCATCTACTTTTTATCTTTCAAAATTTTGTTGAAATTTCTCATCTGTCATTGTTTCTTCTCCTGTTCTCTTTGTCTTCATGGGTTTGTAAAATGATACATGTGCCTCTTAAGTACTACTAAAAAGTGGGTTTCCGAAAGGAGAAGGGATAAATGCATGTGGTCAATATGTTGTATTTAACCTGATGTCTCTCTGTTAGGTATTTTAAAAATATTTTCTTCAGTTTGTGGTTTGTCTTTTAATTTTGTTATGCATAACGATGTTTGGGAATTTTTAATTTGATGTATTTACATCTATTTTTCTTTTGTGCTTTCTTTCATATCAGATATTATGTTAATAGTGTTCACCTAGGGATGTAATAAATATTCTTTTTTTTTATTTTTTTATTTTTTTAATTTTTTGTTTATTGCAGTAACATTGGTTTATAACATTGTAAAAATTTCAGGTGTACATCATTATACTTCTATTTCTGCATAGATTGTAAATATTCATTTCTATTTTATTCTTTTTGTGTGTGTGTGTGTGAGGAAGATCAGCCCTGTGCTAACATCTGCCAATCCTCCTCTTTTTTTTTTTTTTTTTTTGCTGAGGAAGACTGACCCTAAGCTAACATCCGTGCCCATCTTCCTCCACTTTATATGGGATGCCGCCACAGCATGGCTTGCCAAGCGATGCATCAGTGTGCGCCCGGGATCTGAACCGGCGAACCCTGGGCTGCCAAAGCGGAGCATGCGCACTTAACCGCTTGTGCCACCGGGCCGGTGCCCTCTATTTTATTCTTGCTTTTCCATTTTATTCACTAACATATAACTATTTTAAAAGTCTGAGGTTTATTTGGAGTTTCTGTGGATGACAAGGACCTGAAATTAATTTTCCGATGAGATAATCAATTGCTCCACCACATTTTATGAGTTCTTGTTTCTTTTCCTAACTACCAGCTATATGATCTTAACCAAATCACGTAACCTCTCTGAGTCACTTTCCTCATAACAGTTCTTACCTCACAAGGCTGTTGTGGGGATTTAATGAGTGAATATTGTGTTGCTATTTGTACAGTGACTAGCAATAAATAATCTATTAATAAACGTCACCACATGTCTATTTTTTTATTTGTTCCTCCACCATCAAGTGTACATGTAATAGGATGTTAAAATGGAACTTTTCCTTTTTTTGGAGTTTAAACTTACATCTTACACCTGGGAAAAATAGGTATCAATTGCCCCCTCATTCAAAAGCAAGTTAGTTGACGATCTCTGCAGGGCTTGCAGTAGGAAGACACAAAACTAATCCTGCCATCACTAGCTCCTCTCACCGCCCGGCTATATAAGAACAAACCAAGGATTCACCAAGATGTGGAGAGGCAGTCAATGGGCTAGGGTACTGCCCACCCACAGAGGAGGAGAGAAGAGCTCCTCAACAAGTCCAAAGATAAGAGCTTGTCTAACTGCTCGGTCGGCACAGAGAAGAGAGAAGCCTTCCTGACTTCCGCTGGATAAGAGTGTGTGTTTCTGTGGCGCAGATGGGGACTCTGAATTATCCTAGAAGCCAGCAGCTGAATGGGAGTCCTAAACGGCCTGTGGGGGAGGCACTGTGTATAACAGAGAACTGCAAATGGAGGTCTCCAGTTGGGGGGTCTGCAATCCTGGAGGAGCCAAATGAAGAGTTAGTGGGGAGGATGGACAGAAGATCAAGGGAGAGAGAAATAATGAAGGAGCCTCCACAGTCCCTTTCCCTACTGTCGATCTCAGAATCTGATTCAGACCAGAGCTTAGAAAGAAGGGAAGTTTGAGATTGGATAAAAGATTGAAGTTTTGGTATTTGATATTGAAGTTTTGGACTTTTAAATATATGGAAAAGTTCTGGAATTTGCCTGAGATTTCATCTAGTGCCGTAGAAGGAAGATCAGAGAGAGCCAGTTTACCAGGGGACAATAAAAATACTATGGCTTTCTGTTTATATCCTACTTAGTCCAGCTCAGTTATATATATTAGTATTATTGCTTATTTGTGGGTTTTCATTTATGCCCTATTATCTAGCTCTATATCCATGTTCCAGGACTAGACTGTGATATCCGTTGTAACTTTATGCAATGTTTTAATATTTGGTATATAAAAAATAATTTCCATTTGGTAAGGGTCTACTATGCATTAAATATTATCTTTAACAATCTTCACAGCAAGCACGGAAGGTTATTATTTCCACTATTTTAAGGCTGAAGTTTAAGGAATTTGCTCAAGATCACAAAACCATTATGGGGCTCTCAGATTCCAAACCTTCAGTCTTGACGTTGAAGACGAGCCCCTCATTCATCTTTTTGTAAAAACCTTCATAGGTGTTCTTGCCTGTTCATTTCTCCCTAGGAACCTAGGATGATTTTGCCAATGTATTTTTGCTGAATGAATAGTGTACCTGATCAAACACATCCTTTTCCCAGGTTCTCTCTGCTAGAGAAGACGCATCTTCTAAGGGACACAAAGTTTTTTACGTAATAGTCACTCCAGGTAGGCAGATCTTCAACCTATTGTTGAAAATTGCCTTGTGTATTTTCACACCTGGGTGTCTTCATTGGTTCCTTCCTATCTGGGTCATCGTCTCATAACGTTGGCCCTCCAAAGTGTACTATGTTTTTTCCCAACTTTCTGCACTGCTCATATTATTTTTCTCACACTAAACATTTGGAATTAACCACTTCCTTTCTCTCCCACTTTCGCTTCTTCAAATCACCCCTTTCTTTAAAGCACAATTCAAGTTTCAAATGCCCCTCAACGATCCCAGTTGACGGCAGCCATCTTTTAGTCTAAATTTATTGTATGCTGCTTTACAATGTTAGGAACCTTCCTGTGAGTTTACTTTCGCCATTAAAAGCATGGCCCTATCTCAAGGCTTACTGAGAATTCTTAGTTGTCAGGGGGAATGAAAGCTCATTCTATGGGGTGGGGGTGGAAGAGGTGGGATGGAGAGGTCAGCTTGTGTAATAGGCATGACCAGCCAGCTAGCTGTCCAAATGACCAACTCTAAAGGATGCTGCCAACGTGAGTCTGATTCCAGCCGGCATCTATCTCCAGGGGTCCTTGACTCAAGGATGGAGGTATTTAGGCTCTCAGGCATTCAGAAAATAGTATCAAATGGCTATTCTAGCCATGGGAGAAAGAAAAGTAAAGGGTCAGAAGTTTATGATTCACTCATGGACTCATAGATCAAGGAAGTCTTTCTGAGTCAATGCACAGATACAAGGGAGAGTCTAGAGGTGGACTTCTCAACTGAGGGTGATTTTGCCCCCCAGAGACATTTGGCAATGTCTGGAGGAGAAACTTTTGATTGTTATACCTGGGAGGGGAGGGGATAAGATCTAATGGCATCTAGTGACTAGAGGCCAGGATGCTGCTAAAACATCCTACAATGCACAGGACAGCCACGCACAACAAAGAATTATCCTGTCCTAAATGTTGTTAATGCCAAGGTAGAGAAACCAGGCTCTAATGCTAGGACAAAGAGGCTAAGGGCATCAGGCCTCTCAATGACTGGGCCGGGGTTCAGGGCTGAGATCCATTAATAATAGAAGCAGGAACAACCAAGCAAACAAAACAAAAACCTAGGAACTAGGGCAGAAGGCCAATTGGATGAATAGTCCATAAGCAGTGGTATAAGGGAAGGATGTGTCTCCATGCTAATGTAGTCTCATGCAGCTGTCACTCAGGGTAGCCTGGCCGTAGCAAATAATTCTCAGAGCCCTCTTGGGGAAAGGAGTGCCTAATGTGCCTGTCATGGGCTTGGAATGAAGCTATAGGTGGTGGAGAATATTGGTAGAGTGAGGTGGGGTCAATAGGACTGAAAATGGCCTTTCAGTATTTCCTACATAATTTAAGGACAGAGGCCAGTTCTAGGCATATTTAAATCCCCCATAATGCTTAACCCAGTGTTCTATAGTTGTTCGACTAGTGGTTATTAATTGATTAACTGATTGATGATTTCCCTAATTGGTCATGCCATTCGTATCTATCTATGCTCAGCACCACGAGGACAACTTGGACATATCCCGATGTATTGAGGAATTAAATCTCCCACTGAGGACCTTGGCAATCATATCACCATAAGACTGGGATTCAGCTCTGCATTTAAATAGAAATAAAACAAGCACACTCCAACTCTCTGGGTAGCAAGTAGCATAATCTGCTTACTTATGGCTAGGCCCCCATGAGAAATGAAGCTGATAGGCAGTAACTTCAGTGATGAATTACAGAACAGCTTCATTTAGCTCACCATACCTAGACAAAGCCTCCTGCCAGCCTCTGGAGAAATTAATGTACCTAATTTGAATTAGTGGATAATTTCAGGTCAGCTGTTTTACATATCTAGCTGCTGCTTCCTCCCTTCCTAGGCTCTCTCTTCCCCTCAACCTGCCTGTATCTGCTTCCTCCCTTCCTGGGCTCTCTCTTCCCCTCAACCTGCCTGTATCTGGCTCAACAACACGCCTTTGATCCTAGTTCTGGAAGCTAAATATTGAAGCTAAATATTCTGGAAGCTAAATACTGAAGTAGAAATCAGTGGACATGTGTTGTGTCCTTACCCTCCCAACAGAGGGCTAACCTTATTTCTTTCCCACAAAGTCTTGATTTCTGCTTGTTTTCAATATTGTTATGTTAGTTTCTGGGGGAAGTTGTTACCTCCTCCAGGGTAGTTCCATGATAATGCAGGACCCTAAAATTCAGAAAGATTTTGCAATCCAAAGAAAATTACTCTTTAGTGGTAGGATTTTAGGCCCCAAAAAGGCAACATTGACAGAGAAAGCCTCTGAATGCCCCTAAAAATCATACCACTTCTACAAGTAAATAATGATGCCATTGCTTGGCCATTAACTTACTGTGGGACCTTGACGGTGAAACTTCCTCCTTTTGTACCTCTATTTCTTCCTTCTTGATGATACTTGTTTCCGTTTACCAATCCATACTGATGAGGAGACATATTTCAATGTTCTGAGGAATTAAATCTCCCACTGAAGGGAGCCAAATCAGGACCTCTCTCTTTCTCATAGCAGTTCTACACATGGCGGTTCTGAGTTCCTGCCACAGAGCCCTGTTGGATGCTGAGTTGGCTTCACATGATTATGGTGAGCAAGTTTTCTTTCCTCTAATGTTGCTGCTCCTTACTGCTTTGATGACTTCTCTCATGACATGTTTGAAAAGACATTCAGGCAACCTAGTGTTGTGATAAAAAACAGCTAACCTAGTTTTTTGAGTTCAAAACAAGACTTCAGACAACCCTCAGCATCTTAGTAAAACTTTGTTTTCCCATACCGAGAGGATAAATTACTGTAGAAGCTGCCATTTCACTCTCCTCTGTGAAGTAAAACAAAGGTAGAGAGCATTTTCTCATTCTAGGGTAAGTAGACAAAAAGCAATAGTTGTATTCACTTTCTTTTGGAACACTCAGATTGGCCTAAAACCATCAACTATCTAGGTATATTGGTCTCGGAAAGGAAAAACAACCATAGGTGTTCAGAAGAGGAAGTGCCTACTTGCAAAGTGGAGCTAGAGAAGGTTTCACAGAGGAGTCATTTTCCCTGGTCATTGAATGCTGGAAAAGAACTTTCCTAGACATGCTAAGAATAGCAGGATATTACAACCGTCTCCTCAATAAATAGCCAACAAACCTGAATAGCTTAAAATGGCAAAGGTTTATTTCTTGTTCACACTGTATGTCCATTGTGGGTTAACAGGCACACTGTTTATGCTAGTCATCCAGGAACCAGGCTCCACAGTTGCTTGTTGCCATGCTAGAGAGAAAGTAAACACACTGGCTCTGAAAATGACACACACCACCTCCGCTCAACTTTCATCGGACAATCCAAGTCACGTGGCTATGCCTAACTTCAAGTGGGCAAGGAAGTCATTCTTCCATGTTCCAGAGAGTGGGAGTCAGAATGTTTGTGACTAGATTTAATAACTACCAAGAGGCATGTGGATAAGAACAAAGGCATGAAAGAACTCGGCGTGTTTGAGGCACAGTAAAAAGTTCCATAGAAGAGAACATGAAAACATAGGTTGGAAACCACTTACGAAAAACCTTTTATGTCATATTATTTGGAATTTATTCTCATGGTGTGGGACGCTAAAAAGGGATTTTAAGCTAAG
This sequence comes from Ceratotherium simum simum, assembly GCF_057802395.1. NCBI lineage: Eukaryota > Metazoa > Chordata > Mammalia > Perissodactyla > Rhinocerotidae > Ceratotherium > Ceratotherium simum. The sequence goes on along the minus strand of NC_141910.1, from coordinate 11,551,028 downwards.
GAATGTGTATTATATTTGTTTGAGCATGATAATCAGAGATTAAGATTCATGAAAGTAGCACAACTGTCCTCATTGCTGCCACTTCTAGAGAAATTCACAGATAACCTTCATGGGTTCCTACTTGTGGGCTCTTAAGAAGAAAGAGTGAGCCAGTGTTCACAATAATATAGCACAATTTGCTTTCCTGGTTTCCTAACAGGGAAAGCAAAGAATAGGGCAGTATGAAGTGAGCGCTTTGCATTGTAGCATACTTGTTAAAGTTCCCTCTGGTCCTAGTGGCATGACCATGCATGCCAGGAGCACTGCCCCATGTCCAGTGACCAGAAGTGCTGCTTCCAGGCTCTGGTAGAAAGCAGAGTCAGCAATTTATTTATAATTTACAATCTTAGCTCTTCACCCAGGAGCTGTTAAAACAACCCGAACCTAAGGGTATAATTCCAAAAGACTCAGGGATTTATATTTGAGGCTTTTTGTTCAAGAGCCTTCCCTAATTTGCTACTCTGAGCACAGAAATCCACAGCCTCACTGTCTTAAGGTGTCAGAGGACAAAGGTCAGACTGGCAGAGCAATCAGAAAGTTAGTGGTTTCCTTTGGCTCCTGTAACAAATTACCACAAACTGGGTGGTTTGAAACAACAGAAATTTATTCTTAAACAGTTCTGGAAACCAGAAGTCTGAAATCAAGATGTTGGCAGAGCCATACTCCCTCTGGAGGCTCTAGGGAAAATCTATTCCTTGCCTTTTATAATTTCTTGTGGCTCCAGGCATTCCTTGGCTTGTGGGCACACCACTTCAATCTCTACCTCCATAGTCACATTGTCTCCTCCTCTTCTGTCTGTCTTCTCTTCTGGGTGTCTGTCCCCAAACTCCCCCTGCCTCTTTCTTATAAGGATACATATGATTGCATTTAGGGTCCACCCGGACAATCAAGGATAAGTTCCTCCTTTCAAGGTCCTTAAGTCAATCACATCTTTTGCCATATAAGGTAATATTTACAGGTTCTGGAGATTAGGTTGGGGCATATCTTTTGGGGGGGTCACCATTCAACTCATTATTCCCAGGCTTGCCATTCTTTTATGTATATCTGCATTTCTAGCCCAGCCGCCTCCACTCAAGAGGCCTCCTTATGTGGGTGGCAGTGTTCAGCTGAGACACTCTGCAGGATCCTCTGCCAGGAGTTCCTTATCAAAGGTCCGTGAGGATACTTTTATCCACTCTGACTCAGTCTTTTTCACTCCTAGCCCTTCCTCTTCGCCCTTGCCCTAACCCCTGGGCTCAGAAAATGTCAGGAAACTTTTGTTCCCCAACTGCAGTGATTCACTTGATCCTTGCCTGGTGCAATGATTGGGAGATCCAATACAACTCTTCTCTTTTTGGTCTCTTGCCTATACTATCACAAAAAGTGAATAAAGTCTGAACTGTTACTTTCAGTTTGGCTGATGTCCTAATTGGCCACCTTGACACCTGGTAGCTAGCAACATCTACCATATATAGTTCATAATGTCCAGTTTTCAATAAAAACCATAAGACGTGAAGAAATGTGAAAACGATGGCCACACTGAAGAAGAAGGAGGAGGAGGAGGAGGAAGAGAAAAAATAAACCAATTCTAAGATTACCTAGATGCTGCAATTAGCAGACAAAGATTTTAAAGCAGCTATTATAAATATGTTCAAAGACAGAAGGGAAAATATATGAACAATGAATAAACAAATGGAAAATCTCAGCAGAGAAATAGAAACTATATTAAGAACCAAATATAAACACTAGAGCTGAAAAATAAAATTATTGAAATAAAAAATTTATTGGATTGACCTAACTGTAGTTTGGAAATAGCAGAAGAAAGATTCAGTGAATTTGAAAATAGATTAATAGAAAATATCTAATCTGAAGAACAGAGAGGAAAAAAAAGATTGACTTAAAATAAACAGAGCACCCTCAAGATCTGTGGAAATATTTATTAAGCAGCTTAATATATATACAGTTGGAGTTGGAGAAAAGAGAAAGAATGGAGCAAAAAAAGTACTTAAAGAAATAATGAGTGAAATTTATGAAAGACATCAACTTAGAGGGGCAGGCCCCATGGCCGAGTGGTTGAAGTTTCACGCACTCTGCTTCAGCAGCAGGGGTTCGTGAGTTCCAATCCTGGGCGTGGACCTACTCCACTCAGCAGCCATGCTGTGGAGGCATCCCACATACAAAATAGAGGAAGATCAGCATAGATGTTAGCTCAGGGCTAATCTTCCTCAAGCAAAAAAAGAGGAAGATTGCCAATGGATGTTAGCTCAAGACAAATCTTCCTCACAAAAAAAACAAAAACAATGATGTCAACTTAGAGATCCAAAGTACTCCTCAAACTCCAAGCAGTATAGGGGCTGGCCTGGTGGCATAGCAATTAAGGTCATGCACTTCACTTCAGTGGCCCAGGGTTTGCAGGTTTGGATCCCAGGCACAGACCGATGCACTGCTTGTCAAGCCACACTGTGGTGGTATCCCATATAAAGTAGGGGAAGATGGACACAGATGTTAGCCCAGGGCCAATCTTCTTCAGCAAAAAGAGGAGGATTGGCAACAGGTGTTAGCCTAGGGTTAATCTTGCTCACAAACAAAAAAACCTCCAAGCGGTATAAATGCAAAGAAAATCACTTCAAGGCACATCACAGTCAACTTGATAAAATCTAAAGACAAAGGCAAAATTTTGAAAGCAGTGAGAGAAAAATGATACATTACATATAGTGGAAAAATGATGTAAATCATGGCTGACTTCTTACCAGAAACACTAGGGGATAGAAGACAATAGCTTCCTTCCACTAGCTGAGTCTATGACTCATGTCTCAGTTATATTATAAGCTATAGCTAATAGACAGGAGTCTGTTTTAATCAACCCCACAAACTGTCATCATAGAGAACATATTTCTTACTCATTATGGAAATTTTGGGGCAAATAGGCAGTCTCCTAAAGATGGACAATAAAATATTAGGCTTGAAAAGGGGCATAATAACACCAGACCACTTTTAGGCAGGTAAGTCTAAAGAGGGATGTAATCCAGGGGACCAAATGGAGGAATAAGCTTAGAAATGGAGTGCAGTGATAGAAGAAAAGTCAGACAAATAATGATGACAACGTGTAACCCAGATGTTCTCAGGTCATCTATACTTCTGGGGTCATCCTTCCTTTAATTTTCAAATAAAATAGCTTAAGCCCCTGCCCCATTCTAAGGTTCTTCATTACGTCATGATCACTTTATGTTCCAAACTCCTGCTTTCACTGAATTATTGATATTTAATCACCCCTCCAGTAGCTGCTGTCCTCTCTCTTTCTCTCATAACTTCAAGGGTGGAAACAATCACTTGCTGTTCATTCCCCCAAAGTGACACTAGCTCAAGACTGTTGTAAGAAACAGCTTTACTCACGATAATAGAGAATAAACTTCATACAAACCAGTAAAACTGAATGACAGGTCATGTTCTTAGAAACTCGTTGGTCAATCCCATTGAGAAAGGCATTTCTCACTGGTCTTGTTCTCCCTTAAGCACCTTAATTTTGCCTTGTTGCTCAAGCTTCTCTTCTCTAGATTCTTCATCTTGCATCTAAATTCTCCGAGGTGCCCTCCATGTCTTTGTCTAGAGCTGCCTGGGGCAACATCTGAATTTCTTTATGGTTACTTTATAGCGCAGAATGATCTCATTCTTCCTTTGTTTCACTGTCACTTCCTTTCGAGACTGATTCAGGAGCTTCACTTTTTATAACAATAACAAAAACCATCAAGTCAATTTCCTAAAAACAAAAAGCAAATATTTCCTTGAAAGAATTCTTCCATCCCATAACAGTGTTTTTCAAGATGTGGACCTGGGATATTTTTAAATCAAAGATACAAAGATTATGCATTGCATTTAGTTGTTATGTCTCTAGTCTCCTTTCATCTAGAACAGTGCCTTTGCCTCTTACAATCTTGACATTTTTTGAAGGGTATTGGCCATTTGTTTTGTAGAATGTCCTTCCATTTGGATTTGTCTGCTGGTTTCCCTATGATCAGATTCAGGTTAACATTCTTGGCAGTCACACCACATAGGTGGTATTATGTCCTCTCAGATATCTCTTAGGCATACTCAACATTTGAGAACCACTGCCAACTAGCTCAAACTGCAGCCAGCTTTAAAATGACATTTCTTTCTTTATGCTACAAAAAGTGATTATTAAGCTTCTACAATAAGCAAAGATGTTTTCTAGACACTTTATATGTTGTCTCATTTAAGTTTCACAATAATGCTATAAAGTAGTTACTATTATTTCAGCTTCAAAAATGAAGAAACTGAAGAGAAGTAAGGGAGAATTCCACAAATCATACAGCCATTAAGCAGCAGAGACAGGAGTCAAACTCAAGTCTATAACTCCCAAATCCATGCTTAATCCACTGCTCTACACCAAAGCAAGGTCATCCTGGAAATCCATCTGCAGACAAGGCAGAAGAGGACAGGCAGGAGTCTAACCTTGGGGGAAAGGCTGGAAGGAGTAAAGCAGATACAAAGGTACATAGGTTGGGCAGGGCTCCTTCTCTGGACGTTAGTACACTTGGGACATGGTGAGGTGGGACAGAGATGCTTGAAAGCCCCAAATAGAAGTAAGCAAGCAAGGCCTGGCCTCACTAGGAATATATTCAGGGAGGATGGGTACTAGGCAAGTGTATTGTGGGAGTATCTGGCACTTCTGCACTCAGGCACAGATCAGGAAGAAGACTGTCTATGACCCTCACCAATATATGGGGCAAAAGTCTCAAATATGTTTAACAAGTGGCTTTTCTTTGGTTTCAGGAGAGCAGTGGATCAACCTTTAGATGGCTGGATGAGCCATCAGAGCAGCCAGGTGTAATCAGAACAGAATAGAGTGGGCTGCAACATAAAAGACTAGACTGACCAACACAGGTCTAGTTAGTGTGAGGGTCTATCAAGACCTTCCTTCTAGTAATCAGATACTTGCTTATGAAAAGAAGACTGAGAAATTTGGACCAGCTCTGGCCCAGTTCAAATAGTGGGAAGAATCGGGGAGGACATATGCAGGCTTCCTGGGGTCCTGACTAAAAGATACCATGGTACCAAGGCTGTTAGGAGCAGTTTCAAATTGAAGACCAGAGACATAGCTAAATTGAGTTGTCAAGGCTGTGGACGTAAAAAACCTAAAAACACAGTACCTGCAGTTCACAGCAGGCCTGCTGGCATCTCAACCCAACAGCAAGGCTTGGGCAGGCACATGGGATCAGGATCCGGTTTGTAAGATGAGGACGGCCGGTGTACGGCTGTAACCTCCGGGCTTAGGACCAGAAGTCACCTGAACAAGAGTAGGTGCTCCAACATATTGATTCTTTTCAAGAGGCCAACAATTGGGGGATTCAATTATTCGTTCAACAAATGCTTACTGTGTAAATAGTATATGTCAGGCAGTTCTATATTCTGGGAATATATCAGTAAATAAATCAGATAAATATTGCCCTATGCAGCTTACATTCTAGAGGAAAGAGATAGAAAATACTTATAATAAATAAGTAAATTATATGTTATGTTAGACAGTAGTAAGTGCTATGGGAAAAATAGAGGAAGATCGTGAGTGTTGGAGGGGTGCTGCCATTTTAAATGGGATAGTCAGATTAGGCTTCACTTAGAAGGTGACATTTGAGCAAAGACTTTAATGAAGAGTGAGCCATGTGGCTATCTAGGGAAAGAGCATTGCAGGCAGAGAGAGCAGCCAGTGCAAAGGCCCTGACGCAAGACTGTGCTTAGAAGTGGCTAGAGAGGAGTGAGCCAGAGACACAAAGTAATAGGAAATAAAGTTAGCAGGGAAATGGTTTTCGGCAGGAGTCAGGGAAGGAGTGAAGATTACGTAGGCCTCTGGAGGGTATTGTAAGACATTGGCTTTTACTCTGAGTGAGATGGGAAGTCATTGGGGGGTTTGAGCAGAGTGACATGATGTGATTTACATTTTAAAATGGCATCTAGGTCTATGAGTCGTAGAAGACCACAATGCAGGCTACTTGAGGGGTTAGCACACGGTAGCCAGCTACACAGAGCAATATGTAGCAAACAGGCAAGGGGCATGTTCTGCAACTAGATTTATCGGCTCTCCCAGATGAGGAGATAATGACTCTATAGATGGAGCCCAGATAATTCAGTCCTCCAAGCAAAACATGAAGTACATTACAGGTGTCAAGATAAAGCAGAGTGTGTCCCAGAAAACTGGTATAGTCCCGCTACAGGGAATCAAGGGGAAGCCATACCTAAAGACCCAGGTAGGGAAGTAGAACTTGCCAAGGTCTCGTGTGGGTGGCAGGGCCGTGGGCGTGACGGGAGTTTCCGTGCACAAGCAAGTAGGGCAGCAGTCCTGGGAGGAGCCTTGGGCCGAAGGACCTGGAACGGAGACAAGAGTCCACTTATATGAACTGAGACACATGGGGAGATGAGGCTGTGACAGGTAGGGGACTGGGCATTGGGAAAACTCAGTGCCTAGTGATCAGAAATGGGGCAGCATATCAGATTTGGGCTGAACAAGGGTTAGTTCACGTGAACAAGTAGGAGGATGGAACAGTTTGATGCCTTTCTCTTTGAGATGAGGATTGGTCCTGGGAACCGAAGTTGGGTCAAACCAGCAAGGCAGGAACCAATGTCCAGGACCTGTAAGGGGAAGAGGGGATGCCAAGGCTAAGAGGAACACCGGGCCTGAGAACAGTGGTAGACTGTCATTTCTCGCTCAAATTATTGTCTAGCTTTTCTTTTTTTCTCAGGTCTTTCTGTTTCTCCTGCCTAGTCGACACTTTATTTGAAAGCATCAGATCCACCTTTGCAAACTCTGTAATAATGTACAATGTTTGCACACTACCTTGCTAAAGAAACAATGATGAAATTTTAATTACTTGTTTTTATACCAAAATACTATATATTGAAACAACATTTAAATAGATCAATGTGTTTAGGGAAAGATGCGAAGTGGCTTCATCATAAGAATGGGGGGAATCTGGACTTTGCTTTGGGGTATAACTCCGGTTGCCTGTTTAGCATACCTTAACTCCTAAAAAAAAGGGGCCCCTGCTCACTCTAAGGCCTTGTATATCACAAACACAAAAAATGAATGTGATAAAGAACACATGATGCTTTTATTTTTTTATTTTATTTTTTTTAAAGCAACCAGAAAAATAATTTTATTGTTAAAAAAGGAAATGAGGTTTTTTTTATTGCGGTAACATTAGTTTATAACATTATATAAACTTCAGGTGTACGTCGTTATACTTCCATTTGTGTATAGAGATTACCTCATATTCACCACCCAAAGACTAATTACAATCCATCACCACACACATGTGCCTAATCACCACTTTCGCCCATACTTTTATTAACCAATCAGTGCTGGCTCACCACTACCCATAACTCTAACTGTTCACTCTTGTGATTAACATCGTTCAGGCCTTAAGGAAAGGCTTGCATACATTTCTTGTCCTGTGTGCTCAAAGTAAAAAGTGACTGCTTCCATCAAACTCTGAGGTTTCTGGGTTGTGCTGCTGGTAACACTGGAAACAGACTCTGCTTTGAAGTGCAAGAGAACTTGAGCAGTGAAAGCACTTAGTTAAGAGAAAAGACAGATTATCTGACTTGTCAAATCCTTACTCTCAGCACCAATGCAATGAATTCTTGTGTAACAAAGTGTCTTTTCTCCATAATGCTGAGTGTCTATTTTCTTGCTTCTCTTTGATTTCACATTTTTGGAGTTTCTCACAAACTAGTACAGAATCTCAACAATTGAAAATGGTAGCTGAGGAATATTTCATAATATCAAATAATTCATATCACTCAAATTTGCATAGTATAGATCTAGACATAAGGTTTTCATGTGGTGCATACCAATTCTTTACTTTGGCAACTAGACAGACATGGAATGGTAGAATTGCAAACACTTTTATCTAAGAAAAATTTAATAAGATTTACTTTTATTTTCAAAAAGTAAAATAAAAGTTGATATTCACTATTTATAGTTATATTTTGCCTTTTAATTTTAAGAATTTGCTTGTTTTAGGAGAAAAAACTATTTTGAAAACATAGAATAGTTTATTTGATTTTTTACGTTTACTTTAATTTATACTTTTAATGAAAATGTACACATTTTTGTTGAATTCAAATATAATTACATTTCATTTTTAAATTCTTAGATCATTTTTATCAATAGGACATGTGATTTTGCCAGAATGAGACAAGAAAAACGTATGTAATGAAATAGATACCTAGTGAATTGTGAATTTTATATGCCTTGATATTATTACTTATCTAAACATCACCAGCCCATTATCAGACACCCGGATACGTGCAATAATAATTAAATGTAATCACTTTTGATTTTTGTTGACCTTCAATGATATGAAAACCATACCTTTATACATATTTTTTGATTTTGTCTTTATGAAGATATATTTGTCAAGGTTGGAGGTAACATTGTATTTAATGATTGGCTTATAGCGTCTACATTTAGACAGAATGTATGTGCCTCCATTTAGACTCCTGCCCCACGCCCTCCAAATGCTGAGAGCAGCCTCTTCCTAGCCCTCTATCTACATGGGTCTTTCCAGCATGATGTTATAATTTAAAGTCCAGACCTCCAAAGATAATTTTTGAAGAGCTCATCCACAAACAAGTCATACCCTGGCAGTGAAATACATGTAATTTACATCCTAGAGAAACCGGGTTTGGGAGTTCCTTGTCACCTAGCAGCTCCTTGTTAGAACATGGGCCCTGTAATAGGATGGACCATTGACCTGGAGTTAGAAGACCCAAGTCCATATCCCAGCCTCGTTAGTTTTCCTTTGTGACCTTGGGCAAAGGAATTAATCACCTTGAACCTCAGTTTTTCATCTACACAGTGGGGATGATAATCAAGTGTGAACACTAAATAAGATGACATGTAAAAGCATACAGAACAGAATAAAATGTGGGATTTTGGTAGTTGGGTTAATAGGCTCAGAAGCAATTTGTGGCAAACATCCTGCATATTTGTTCACTTGATGGTATTTTCTGGATCATTGTGCTTTAGGGCTGAGACTGGAAAAAATATTTCAAACAAACACAAAGCATTAAAAATGGTATAATAATGGGGCTGGCCTGGTGGCGTAGTGGTTAAGTTTGTGCACTCTGCTTCGGTGGCCCAGCGTTCGCAGGTTCACAGGTTTGGGTCCCAGGTGCAGACCTAAGCGCTGCTCATCAAGCCATGCAGTAGCAGGGTCCCATATATAACATTTGACACAGATGTTATCTCACTGACAGTCTTCCTCAAGCAAAAAGAGGAGGATTGGCAACAGATGTTAGTTCAGGGCCAATCTTCCTCACCGAAAAAAAAAATAGTATAATAAGTCCTAAATTATCTACCTATGTCCCTTCCTACGCTCCTTTGCCCCCACGGATTATTTTGAAAGAAATTCAAAAGACATCATATCATTGAACTAATAAGCATACTTTTTATTTCCTTCAGGGAGTCTTTTTCTTAGATGGGAATAACATATTCCAGGGTTTGACTTTGGTGTAGATTTTAAGTCTGACGTTTGCCAGTTTTCAAGAGTCTTTATTTCTTCCCTGTCATCAGGTCCTCTAAAAATGGGTTGAGCAGGAAACTAATAGATTATTGCCTATGCCACCTAAACACCGAGTACTCGTGACAACACTCCTTGTGCATTCTGTAATTCCTAGTAATTTTCACTCTAGGGTTATTCTTCCATGGTAAGCATCGTCCAGAGAAACACCAAGAGTCAATTTCCCAGTACTCAAACCTACAAGGATACTAAAATTTTATATGTGGTTGGTCCTCTCTAATTACCAGCAGTAAAACTCATAAAAATGGAAAGTTTATTTGTGTGCCTGTGTGTTTCACCAACTGAAGCGTGCACAGCAAATCAAGACACTTTATCCTGCTTCCCAGAGATCCAGTGTATTAGTGTCCTCCAGCTGCTCTAACAAATTGTCACAAACTCAGAGGCTAAAAACAACACAAATTAAAATCTTACAGTTCTGAAGGTCAGAAGTTTAAAATGTGTTAGCAGGACTGTGTTGCTTCTGGAGGCTCTAGAGGAGAATCTGCCTTTTCTAGAGGCTGCTTGCCAGTCCTTGGTTTGTGGCCCCTTCCTCCATCTTCAAAGCCAGCAGCATAGCATCTCTCTCTGTCTCTGCCTCTCTCTGTTTCTGTGCTTACATTATCACATTGCTTTCTGTTTTTGACCCCTCTGCCCTCCTCTTATAAGGACCCTTAGGATTACATTGGCCCACTCAGATAATCCAGGATAATCTCTCTCTCACACAATCCTTAATTTAATCACATCTGCAAAGCCCCTTGTGTTATGTAAAGTAACATATTCACCGGTTCTGGAGATTAGGACATAGACATTTTTGGGGGACCATTATTCAGCCTACCACACCCGGTCAGCCTCAGGGTAGAAAAAGAGGGAAAAGGAAGGAGAAGCCAGGCAAGGAAAATAGAGGGAGGCAGCTGCTGAAGAGGCGACCATAGGTTTACAGCAGGACAGTTCTCACAAGCAGGAGAAGCATCCCTAGGTGTTTGACTTGTAGGAAGGTGATCTTCAACAGCTGGCAGCTTGATGGCTGGAAATGTGAAAGATGACATGAGTGGAGCAGCCACTCCAGAGGAATTGCCTTGCACATCTTGTTTTCTTTATCTTCCAAACTGGACCAGACCACCAACATTCCAAGAAGTCAGTAAGGACAAGAATATCCTGTTTGTAAGGACTGAAGAAACTAGACTTTGCTGATGACCAAATCGTTAACCAATCAATAAAGTACAAGTCTAGCTTTTTGCCTGGTGACCAAATCTCAAACCAGTCTGTGAAGTACAAACATAGCCTTACCTCATCTAGCACCAACGAACTCTTCTTTAATACAACTTACCTCATCTTCCTCCCTTTTCCCCATAGAAACCCTGAGCCCCTCACCTGTAATCGGAGCATATTTGAGTTTTTAAACTTTTAGCTTCTCTTGCAGTTTATGCCTCTTATTTGTTGACAGAACCGTCTATCTACAACCTGCTGAGGGCTCTAGCAGAGTGGTAAAAATGGCAGAGAAACAGGAATAAGGACTATTTTGGTGTTTTTTGCTGTGGGTACATACATAATTAATATTTATAAACATGTCTTTTTACATGAATCATTCTCATAATGCCTGTTTATTCTGAGTGTATGCATAAGTTTAGACCGTAAGAACCCTAAAATAAAAAGAAAAATATTGGCCAGTGTGATACTGTGATTTATAATAAGAAATATATATTTGGTCTTCCTCCTGTTTCTAATACAGAGCTTCTAAAACCCTTGGAATTTCCAAAATGGTGAGAGAGAGAGAGAAAAAAAGAAAAGGTGACTTTTGTTATGTTAATGAGGTTACTTTTGGAAAGCCTCTCGGTTACCTGAGGATGGCGGCTGGTTGCCTGGGGAACCAACTCTGTGATTAGAGAGTTGGAACGTCCAGTCCAGCCTTCCACCTCTAGGAGGGGAGAAGGGCGGGAGGTTGAATAGATTGCCAATGGCCAATGATCTAATCAATCATGCCTATGTAATGAAGCCTCCATAAAAACACAAAAGGAAAGGGCTGGAGAGCTTCCAGGTTGGTGAACACATGGAGATTTGGGGAGAGTGGTGCACTTTGAGATGGCATAGAAGCTCCGCGTCCCTTCCCATATAGCTTGCCCTGTGCATCTCTTCCATCTGGTTGTTCCTGAGTTATATCTTTTTATAACAAACTAGTAATCTAGTAAGTAAAATGTTTCTCGGAGTTCTGTGAGCTGCTATAGCAAATTAATTGAACCCAAGGAGGGGGTTGTGTGAACCTCCAATTTATAGCCAGTAGGTCAGAAGCACATGTGATAACTTGGACTTGCAACTGGCATCTGAAGTTGAGGGGGCAGTCTCGTGGGACTGAGCCCTTAACCTGTGGGATCTGATGCTATCTCAGGTAGATGGTGTCAGAATTGGGGTGAATTGTAGGACAACCAGCTGGTGTCAGAGAATTGCTTGTTGGTGTGGCGAACCCCCCTGTGTCTCACACACACATTGAAATTGGTGACCAGAACCTTTGGCCAAATATCAGAATATGCCAGATAAGACAATTTCCCAGATACTGCATCTGGTGCTTACCATGTGTATCAGATAGCACTGTAGTAGGTGTGGGGTTGGAAGAGAGGGTCCCCAAAACAGAGCAAATGATAAGGAAAGGGCATAACTCCAAACCAGTTAACAATCCCTCCATGCATAATCTGGCCACTGAACATTTGCCTAGGGCTGACCTGGCCTAAAAATGACAAAGAAAGGCAGATGCCAGGCACATCTTGAACAGTGCAGTATGTGTGTTCATGGTCCTAATGGTTCTGGCTTCAGGGTGCCATGATTTACTTGAGTTAGACCCTAACAGAGTTTCATAGATGGTAGATCAAGCTACACTCCATGCCTCCTCCAATAGGAAGAGGCTGACTCCATTTTATGTTTAATAACATAAACATCATTTATGTTTAATATTTCAAAAACGCCAGCTGGAATCTAAGTTTGAAAATTACAGTGGAGAGCTCTTTCCCCAAGATGTAGGGACCTATGATTGGGGATCACCAAAGACCAGATGAAATGTGTCAAGAGCATGGCAGAGATGACTTCAGTTCTTTAAAAAAAAAAAAAAAATCTATTCTCTATCTATCATCTATCTAAACTTAAAGAGCGGTATCGATGCTGCCAAAATATGGGACAGAAGTTATGTGAACTAGAAGATCTAAATTACCACACTGCCATCCTTCTCCTGATAAAGGGTAATGGGAAGAGGATGTGTTGCCAAGAATTTAATTTGGCCTAAGAGAAAGGCAAGGGTAATTCTAAAACCCAGCCTTTACTGGTTGAGCTGTAGCCAGTAAGAAGTTTAGTATTTGACAAGCAATCACTTAAAAATCATCTTTGAGTAAGAGTGTTCCAAGCAGAAGAGATAGCACAGGTAAAGGTCCTGGGGAGGTAAAAATGCTTAGAATGGTTGAGGAGCAGGAAGAAGAGTTAACTAACTAGAGCATGAGGACAAGAGGGAGGCTGGGGAGAAAAGTGTTGAGTAACAGCCAGGGATAGATCATGTGGGGCTTTGTAGGACATGGTAAGGACTTTGGATTTTATTTTAAGCCAAGAAGTGACAAAATTTTGTATCTGTGCCACTGTGTGGCAGATGGACTGGGGGTGGAAGGGGTAAGAGCAGACGGAAGGAGAGTGGCTAGGAGGCTATTGCATTTGTTCAGGTAGGAGAAGAAGTGGTTTTCACCAGAGTCAGCTGTGCGGTGATAGTAAAGGGCCATATTTGCAATGTATTTTGGAGGGGATCCTGATGGGGCTTACTGCTGATTAGATTTGGGGTGTGAAGAAGAAAAAGGAAGCGAGCTTGTGAAAGAGCCCTAGAGAACCCCAACATTTCAAGCACTGATTAGGTGGAAGATGCCCAAAGGAGACAATAATACAGGTGGCCACCTCCACTGAAGACAGGGCTGAAAACCATGGCCACCGGGCAGATGGTGGAGCAATTAGGAAAATAGTTCTCTTCCCCAATGTGAAATTAGAATGTGTCTTTCTCATTATATTTTAATCTTGAAGAGAAGGAGACTGGCTTTGATGTAAATTGAATTATGTCCCCCATAGCTGTGCAGCAATCGTATAGTTAAGCCCCAGCAAGACATATGACACGATCTCCTCTGATAACCTCATGGATAAAATGGAAAAGTATAGGGTAAATAAAGGGATTTGTAATTTATTGAAAGAATTTGCTCCAAATGGCAAATGGCTCAATTCCAGCGTGGAGGGATGTTTCTTATAACCATAGAAACCTGCCAGTAGCTAAGATAAATAAATAGAGGGCTTGCTCATTAAATTTGTGTATGACATAAAGCTGCAAAGAGACATGAATACATAAACAGAATTAGGATCCAAAACCATTTGCGTTTATATATAACAAGATTAATTTAATGAAGGTTCATGTAAGGTCCTACACATGGGTCCAAAAAGAACAAGTGAATAAATGCAAGTGTGGAGAGTCAGGAGTGGGCAGACACATCTACAGAGAGATATTGAAGTTTTAACATTCAGAGAGATCAATATTAGCCTGCAGTGTGATGTGACTGTCATGATATACTGTCCAGACTGAGATATTAGACCACATTTGGTCTCTTAGAAGTCACAACTTAGGGACATTGACAAATGGAAATAAGAGAGTTTAACCAAGAGAGAGACTAAAAAACCACATCTAAGATATGTACAACCTGAATGAATTATGTTTAATTCATTCAACAAAGATTGGCTCTGTAATAAGTTTGTATCAGGCACTGTCATAGGCACTGGAGCTACAGTAGGAAACAAATCTTTAGTCTTAAGACGATGAGGTCCCAGAAAGGAGTAATAGCTAACAACTGTTGACTAGAAGAGATAGAAGATGTATTCGGAACGGCCCAAAGGAGCAGAGGTTATAACGATTAGGAGCTTTAGGAAACCTGCTTTTCCTCAATATTAAAAAACAAAAAAAAGAAAACAGAACTTCTCGACAGTTTTCTGAAAAGGAGGAAGTGTTTTGACATTAGTAAGTTCTCTGTTACTAGAATTGTTAAGACAAATGGAAAGCTATGCGTACAATTCCTCTTTAAAGGCATCTTACATGCATATTCCAGAAAATTTGAAAAGTGGAGTGTTAAAAAAGAAAGAAAAATTGCCTATAATCCAATAACTTGGTATAGCCCTTTTCTCTAGGTATCTCTCTCTGTTTCCTTACTCACACACACACACACACACACACACACACACATACACACACACACACCACTAATCCTATCTATATATTAGAAAGTTGAGATCTTATTGTAATACAGCTTTATGTCCCTTTTACTGGTGGATAATGGAACAATATTTTATTGTATGGATGTACCATGACGTTTCAAACCATTTCTATGATACCGGAAATTTACGGAAGTTCCTTTTTTTGTTTTGGTCATGAGTGATTCTGTGGTGAGTATCATTGTGTTATCTGTGCTTTCATCTGATCATTTACTTGGGATAGAGTTCTGAAAAAGTGGAATTACTATGCAGAAAGCTATAAGAATTTTTAAGATTTTGGATGTATATTTTAAAATTAATTTCGGGAAGACTGAACTCATATACATGCCTATTAGCATAAGAATACCAATCTCACCTCACTTTTAGCCAATATTATTATTGTTTAAATCTTTTCTAATTTCGTGGGAAAAAATGCTGTTGTGTTTTAATTTGCATTTCTTAGATGACTAATGAGGTTGAACATGTATTTCAGATGCTGACTACTTGTCTTTCTGTAAGTTGGGTTTTATTTTGCTCTACTCAATTTGTCAAAGGTGTTGCACAGATTTCCTTATTGATTTGAACGTGCTCTCTAGACATTAAAAATATCACTTTTTAATATTTAGTATATCTTTATGGCAACTAATTTTTCCTCATTGTCTTTGTTCATTGGTTTTGTTGACTAATTTTATATAGCAGAGAAAAATATTGGTAAATTTGATTATACAATATTAAATTTTATGCATATTATAAAATAATATAAAAATGAAATGCATTAACCTAGGAAATATTTGTGTCAAATATTTCCAACAAGATATTAATCTGCTTAATATTTAACACCTCAAACAAATCCATTAAAAAAATCTAAAAATGCTGTAAATAGGTGCAAAAAAGACAAAAACACACAATAAATCCAAGAAACAGTTTAATCTCACTAGCAATAAAATGAATTGAAATAAAACATCAACGTTTACATTTCATCTATCGTATTAGCAAATGTTAATTAAAGTAAATGATAATGCTACTGTCTGTGTGGTGATACAAATACACACAAACTACTGGAAAGCAATTTGGTAATATGCTATGTATAAAGAATTTGGAAATTTCATATTCTTTGTCCCAGTAAGTCTACTTTTGGAAAATTGTATTGAATTCCTTAGAGATGTGGTCACAGATATAGGCACAAGTATGTTTATTGTCTCATTATCTATAAAAAAAATTTGTAAGCAATCTCAGTGTCCAATGTTAGAAGATTTAAGTAAATTATGTTCTATTCATAGAGTGAAGCATCACACTCCTAATGAGCAGTGCTATCATCTTGGAAATTAAAAATGCAACAGCTAAGAAGACATCCAGTAGAAGGTTCAGAAGACAAAACTGAGGCTGTTTTCTGAAAAACAGAAGACAAAGATGAGAGAGATAAGGCAATCAGAGAACTCATTTGGGAGGGCCAACATCCTATAGTAGGAGTTTCCAAAAGGGAAAATAGGTAAATTAGTGGAAAAGAAAAGGATCAAGGAAAAAAATGCAAGGACATTTTCTAGAACTAAAAGATGCTTGTTTCCAGATTGCACAGTCCAATGAGTGCCCAGCACAATGAATGGGGAAGAACAACACGCACACACCCCCCCCAACATAATCATGAAATTTCAGAACAGTCTGGAGATAAAGAGAGGATTCTATTTGCTTCTAGAGAGGAGAATCAGGTCTCAGACAAAGAACTAGAACAAGAATGGCAGCACACTTTCTCAACAGCAACACTAAAGGCGAGAAGACAAAAATGTCTTACAAAATCTGAAGGAAAATGATGTTCAGCCTTGAGTTCTTTATCCAGCCAAACTGTCGATCAAGTGGAAGAATAGAATAAAAGTATATCTGGCAAGCAAATTCTCAAAAAATATGCCTACATTTATCCTGCTCAAGTCCTCTCAAGAAACTACAGGAGGATGCTTTCTACCAAAGCAAGTAGTTAGAGTGAGAAGGAGAAAAGCATAGGATTAAGTAAGCCAGGGTCTCAGACAAGAGGAAGCCAAGAGAAATCCAAGGATGAGGTCAAGGGAGGCTCTAGGGACAGCTGGACAACAGGTCGAAAGGGAAATCTGTCTTAATAAAACCAGGTGGGCAGCAGACTCTGGTCGGCTATCTCCTCCAGTTTACTATAATCCCTACCACTCTCCTAAATCTCCCAACCCAGAAAGGCTGCCTGATAGATTTGAATGTGTGGGAAATTGTACTGAGGTGTTTTATAGAACTTTTGAAGGGTGTGAAAAAACTAAGAGATTCAAAGAAAATTAAGCAAAAATTTTATTGAGGCAATATTAACTCCAAAGTGAAGAATACATTGAGCAATAATTATAGCTAAATTCATTGAGCACTCCTTATATGTCATTTAATGTTTTAAGGCCTTTTACACATATTAACTCCTTATAATTTTATTCATTTATTTATTTTAATTTTTTCCCCCAAAGCCCCAGTAGATAGTTGTATGTCATAGCTGCACATCCTTCTAATTGCTGTATGTGGGACGCGGCCCCAGCATGGCCAGAGAAGCGGTGCGTCGGTGCACGCCCGGGCTCCGAACCCCGGGGTGCCAGCAGCGGAGCACGCACACCCAACTGCCAAGCCACGGGGCCGGCCCCCATATTAACTCCTTTAATTTTTACAACCAACCTAGCAAGTTGGTACTCTTGATATCTCCATTACACAGTGAGGGAATAATAGAGATGTGATTTGCCTAAGGTGCCAGAGTGGGATCCAAATTCAGCCTGTTAGGCTCTCAACCACCTCTCTAAGAAAGGAGATGCAATCACAGCACTCAGTTTGGCTCAGCAGTGGACAATATTAGCATCATCAAAATCGTAAAACCACTGAATATAGATTGACCCCAAAACTGTCATATAACCATATTGAGAAGATGGAAGAGTGGGAATAAAAAGAAATGTAAAAACAAATAAATAAATGACAAAAAAACTTCACCTGCAATAATAGAAAGTCAGTAAATAGCACCTAAACACATGCACATATGTGTATATCTCTGTATATATACATGCGTGTATATATATGTTTAGATATTTATTAACTTCTTGTTATTGCAGGTGATGTGTGCATGTGTGTATTTGAAATATGGAGGTAAATATCAGAAGAAAAGGAAAAAAAGTTAAGAGTGGTAGCTTTATTAGCCATTTAGTTTTTATTTTTTCGTTTATTTTTTCATTCATATTTTATTAGCATTTAATTTTGAATTCAAAACTATGTTCATGTATTACAGACACACGCACATCTATATCTATAATATATCTCTATCTATGTATATCTGATGCTGACAAAGATTTTTAAAGCTATTGGTCATGGTCGATAGTCTGTGCACACCAGAAATACTTATATATTTCTTAATAGCTGCTATCCAGAGCCTGAGTACCCCTCTGCTTTCCTGCCTGCTCTGGAACCTGTAAGCCCCCGCAAAACCTCCCTACAATGCAGCCACAAAAGGATGGAGGTCTAGCAGAGCAGGTGACTCCAGGACATTACCCCCACCCCACTGCCGGCCAAGCTTTGGCATCATCCTTGTTGGGTCTGGGCCTATGTTCTCTCAGCGGTGAAATACTTTTTAATGTCATCCTTGCTTATGAAATGACCTTAAGTGAAAGAAGAAGATTCAAATTATATATTGGTGAAGTCAATAAAAGTGAGTTTATCTATGTGGGGAATAATGGATTATTTTTCTCTTTATATGTCTGGATTTTTTATATTTCCCATAAAAAGCAGATATTAATTTTAAGACTGACAAAAAAGACATAAGAACATGAACAAATAAAACTCATAGATGGGTACAATCGTAGGTTTATACCACTCCTCGTTACATGTCTGGATCACGTAACCTGGTTCAGGCCAACCTCCACATTCATAAACAACAGCACCTGAAAACATTTGAAAGACAAATGCCTAAGAGTGAAAACATGGACGTAAGCATTATGAAGGGAGTCTTGATCCTAGAGAATTTAAAGTATTTTAAAATCTCTATTTACCATCCTCATGAATACAGGAGAAGCCACCTCCCTTGGGTCCAGGAGGCCACGTGGACAGTGAGTGTCCAGCTGGGCAGGAGGCAAGCACAGACAATCCCAGGCCAGGTCAGCTGGTTGGCCCTCCCCAACCATTAATTCCTTGTCCAGCTGCATTAAATATATGGAGAAGGGATAGGAAGCAGTCTAATTAGTCTCATTTTCCCACTCCTATAGAAAGACACAGTACATCCTAAATTGCTCCTCCCCTGCCAGCATACAAGAGTTCTTCTGATAGGCTGCTTATAACTTCTCCCCACAGCACTTTGACTTTTCCAAAGCTAGGGCAAGGGGAGCCCCAGAGCGTGCTTCAGAGCCTGATGCCCACAGCCCCAAATTCCAAAGTCCCTTTGGCCTGCTGGAGATAGGTTGACCAACTGTTCCAGGTTTCTGGGGAATGAGTCTTCCAGGAAGTGAGACTTTCAGTGCTAAAATGGGGAATGTCTCAGGCAAACCAGGATGAGTTAGTCACCCTAGCTGGAGGTCACCCTAGCTGTAGATCATTTTTGGAGCAGTAGGGGAGGAGATTGATGGGCATCTCTGCTGATAGGCAGAGATTGATAGGCAGGCAAGGGATGACTTGGACACACCTTCATTCCCCCTGGCCTTTCCCTCAGGGACAGTGGCTGGAAGACAGGAATCTCACATAAGAGTGTGAAATCATCTCCTCAAATGAGTTGCAAGAAGAATTCAGCATACGTGAGAGGCAGCTTTGAAATATCATGCATAAGGCCAAAAGCCTTGGGGGTCTGGCAGGTAAAGCAGTGGCTGGGGAATCCAGATGGAGTGGTAGGGACTGTGTGGTACACTAAGAGGCCTCCTTGGGGGCAGCTGATCCCCAGCTCCCACTGAGGTTGCCAGGTGGGATTAGAACCTCATGTGGCCAGATCTTCTCATTTTTCAAGGAAAGCCAAAAACCCAGATTTTTATGTGAAATCTCAATTTTCCAATGTGACAACTAATTCCAAAAATATGTAAACACTGCAATCTTTCAAAACTCATGTCTGTGAGTAGGTATGATGCATGATCTCTGCAAAAGTAAGATGTGTGTCTCTGTGACATTAATTAAGTGTTCACTATGTGGTACAGCAAATGCCTGAGGGGGATCAGAACTTCCACAGGATTCCCCATTCAGCCTCAACTGCTTTGTAATCTGGATCTCTCTCTCTTTTTCTCTCTCCAGATGTGCAGATAACCCTACTCTCCACCCAGGTGCCAGACATAGGTGATGGGGGAGACCTCCCTGGTTTGTTTCTTTGCCTGTCCCTCACCTCACACTCCCCCAACCAGGTTTGAACATTGAATTGGCCATTCCTTTCCAAGGTAGCACATGGTCTTAGAGCAGCTAGAAAAGCCCAAACTTATGAGTTGGTTACCAGTATCTTTAGAAATTCCTGCTACAGAGTCAAATTCTCTGGGCTCCTCTTTGGCCTTTAAAACCACTCTCTCATTCAGACACACTGAGGGGGAACATCCTGGGCTGAATCCAGCTAACAGGGAAGGAGAGGTTCCTACAGCAGTGGGTGTCTGATGGAGGGCACGTGCTAGGACTGCTAATTAGCATTTCAGAAATTAATTTTCTTTTTGCAGATTAAGGTTGCCCTTGTAGATTAAAAAAATATAAGCCTTCTGAGATACTAGAGATGGAGAAAATTAACCCACACTGAACTGCCAAGTTTTGGCAGCCCTGAAATCCTCAGATAGTGGGAAAAGTTGGGCCCTATGGACAGTGCTCCTCAAGGTGTCATCTGAAGACCACTTGTATCAAAATCACCTGAGGGTGCTTTAAAATTGGGGATCCAGGGCCCAGCTCGCAACCTACGGAATCAGATTCTATAACGGAGAGGCCTAGGCCTCTGAACTTCAACAAGCTCCCCAGGTCGTTCATACACACAGTTAATTATAAGACCCACCGCCACAGGGCCTTTCTTCCTGCTTTCTAAGTGGACGGGAGGTTAGCCTTGTCTCACCCTTCGATCAGATAAAAGAGCTTAATGAATAGGACAAAAGAGTATGAGGGAGGAGGAACCACTCCTATGAAGACTTGAAAATCACACTTGAAATGAGGGCAATTTTCAAAGAGTCAGTTATGAAAGGAGACAGCCCAGTCTCATGATGGAAAGGATTCCAGGAAGGCGGGTAGGATTTATTTTGAATGTACTTCATGCCAAGTACTGTCATTCATTTCTTCAACATTTACTGAACATCTGTATATTAATCAAACAAGAATTTAAGCACACTCACATCAAATGGAATGCATATGATTATTTAATATTGATAACATGCGTAGGCCACTTGATGGTATAGCAATCATTAAACTTTCTGTGCAAATAGCATACATTGTTAGTAATATAAACATAAACTAAAAGAAAATAGTGAGGTATTTTAACATATCACCAATATGGAAAAACAAGTAGACAAAACTTAATGTTAAAGAATTTTAATAATGCAACTAATAAGTTGAAGTTACTAGATGTATAGCAAAGCATACAACCTAAAACAGATAATCCTTGGGTGCCCTCAAATATCAATGGTGTGCATAGGCACAATTTTTCCAGAGGGCAATTTGGTAATATGCATCAAAATATTTGAAATGTGTATCTTCTTTAATTCTGAAATTTTATACCTAGAAATTTATACTATGGACCAAGCTGTATGTTGCAGAGATGGCGACTGAAGCATATACTTGTCCAAAAAAGGGGGCTAGTTAAATAAACCAGTGCCTTAGGTATATTTTTTGTCAAAGCAGATGTTTCTCCAGATGAAACTGCAAAGCACAATTTGTGAAACTCTCGTCAAATCTGAGTAGTGGCCTCCCAGAGCCTTGCACATTTCTAGGAGAGGTTCTCATTTCCCATGAGGCTCGGCTGGGAGCCCTGGGGCCTGCAGAGGCTCATGACCAGCAGAGGGCGCACCAAAAACTGGCGGGGGCTGGTTGGGAATAGGGACATCTCAAAGTCCTCCATTGTGGAAGGTGGCCTGGCATGAGGATCAGGTGAGATACCTTAGACGCCAGGTATTCAATTGTAAATCAACACTGTACCCCTCCCCCCATCCCCTTACACTGCGCAGGTCTACGCTGAAACCCGATACCACTTTGGCAAAGGAGGGCCAGGGAAAAGTCCCAACTTTAACTGAGTTTATCCAAAAGTAAGTAGATCTAGGAGCACAGGAAAACTAAGAAACATGTGTCACTAAAATCAGAATAGTCCTCACCTCTGGGGAAAGGAAAATTTAATCAGGAAGGATAAAGGGTCTTCAAATGCATTGATAATATTTTACATCTTAAGTCAGAATGATGGTAGGTTCTAGGATGTTTGTTATATTGTTCTTTATACCTCTCTGTGTGTCTAGAATGTTCCATAATATATTTTTAAAAAGACATGTGTTACTCTGCTGGGCTGAAGAAATAAGCTGTGTAGGACTACGACATCTTGGGCCTAAGAGAGAGATGTAAAAGTGCAGAGAGATTTCTTTTTTGTGTTTTTAAATTATTTTTCATGTAAAACAAAAACAAAGCTTTAGAACAAAACCAAACAAAAGTAATATAGCAAGAGAGTAATGGTGAGACTCTCCATAGACACCAGCATGGGTTGGCTGGAAGCAGGGAATGGACTGTCTTTAAGGAGCAAGTTTGGAGTTACCTGTCCCCTGGCTGCGGAGGCAGCAGCTCCCACTGCCACCCAAGAACTCTGCTCTGGGGTTGGTGGTATATGAGCTCTCGTAGCATATGTATGTGTCCCTTAGAGGAGACAGAGACTCCAAAGTAAATAAGTGGATGAATGTTTGATTACCACTCGTCACTCCTGCTGTGTGAGACAGATCCTTTTAGCATTTTCTTACCCTATGACACGTTGGCTCCATGTCCTTGTGGACATGCAAGGGACATGTGGATGTGGACGGGCAAAGAAGAGAAGCACAGTGGGGAACTGGACACTCTGTCCTGCTCTAGTCAGAGGGGATGAAAGTGGGCAAGAGTCCTGATCCATACCGAGGCAGGGCACCCTCATTCCAAGGGGCACTGCTGCACTTTCGCAAGTGCACGCCTCCCAAGGATACACTCAAGGATCAGGGATCAGGATGTAGAGTGGCAGATTGATCTGGGCAATAACAGGGGGCAACAGCATGCGGTATCCAGGCACAGCCACGAGGGTTCCCTGTGTGGCCAAGGCGGAAGTGAGGAGGGGGCTGGGAAATGTGTTCATATGAGCATCACCCTCGTATTGCTGGAGCCAGATGGTAGAGGGTAACAGAAATATGATCATGTCCCAGAGAAGACACCTCACGGCACTGTTGGAAGATCCCAGGTAACCACATGCATTGGTATAACCTTTGTTTCTCCTACCACATGTCCAACCAACATACTGTGTTTAATTTAGTGTCACAATGTAAGAAAGGAAAATATTACCCAGACAGGTAAATTCAAAGGGAACCTTTGCTAAAATTATTATGAGATTAAGATTAATGTCTTTCATACCTTTCTGTCCTGACTGTATGAGTGAGTGAATTAGGAAGAATTAAAATGGCATGCCTGAATGAAACTAAAATTAGGACAAGAGCTAATTTATGCATCAATTTTTACTAAACAATAAAGTCTAAACATGTTATTTATGCTCAGTCATGAATAAAATGCGGCATTCAATTTCTCCATGATTGAGGGATGATTGTTTCCACAGGCCTATTTAATCTTGGCCTGACATGATTTAGTATAATATAATAAACTGAATTGAAATTTCATTTACAGAAATTAATGGGGTCATGGCGCCACACAATATTTTGTAGCCAAGATGCATATTTGTTGAGAAAAGTAAGATTCTCACAGTGTGAACCACCAATAGGCCTGAATCTCTCCTGTTGTGTCAAGAGATCAGATTTGCAATCATTGATGTTAGGACACTTCTAGGAGAGCATTGTTTTATGAAGTTGTACCAAAATGAGATTTTTTCCAAGTTTGTTGTTGAAGAAGTCAAACTAGATTGTTTCCAGCATCAAGATTTGGTTGTAAACAAGTCACATCCCAGAAGCTAAGATAAATTGGATGGAAGCAGGTGAAGACTCTTACATTCAGGGACATCTCATGAGGATGGACAGGCCTAGGGCTGCATAGGCCATCTGTAGAAATTCTATCAGGCAAAAGAAGACATGTGCTTAGCTGGGAGAAGGGCCAAGGTGAAATGGATTATGTGCCAATCAGAAGGGATGAGGCAAAAATATGAATGGCAGAAGCAGTGAGATTTGATGGTTGAGTGAGGCAGCTTAGGATCTAAATTCACAGACTCTAAGCCTGTGACGCATGTTCTTTTTATGTGTGCCCTGGGCTGGAACAGGAGTTGGTCTGAGAGCTGATCCTAGGAACTGGTCCTAAGGAGGCGCTGGTCCTAAGGAGCTAGTCTGAGATTCCCAGAGGTGAGGTAATGTATAGAGTTCTGGCAGACAGATGGCAGATTGAAGCACTAACATCTCTGCCAACTTGCTAATTATAGCACAAGTAGCAGTTTTTTCCTCTAAAAGTCATTCCTGGGGACCCAACCTAAAATCTGCTTCTCTAATCCTTCCAAAAATTTGGAAGCACCTAATTTCCTATATTAAATCCCTTTCTATTCAAGTGCAATGAGACCCTGACTGATATCACAGCTCTCCTATTTGACCAATAACTCTGGCTAATCTTTCTGGTGCCTGGAAGCTCAATACTTTCTAGAGGAGAAGCATATGTTGAGATATTAATAGGGTGCTTTTCCCTGTCCCATGCTCCACCCTCCCTGCTTTATGCTTCAGAGGGAGCTTTCTTTTCAAACTGCACTCTGAGGAAGCAAACACATGGACAATGAAGAGCCATTTTCTTGACTTTTGGGTTCTTAAATAGACGCAAATCTTTGCTTAAGAGCATAGTCTTGAAAGCCAATGCACTGTTGATTTACAAAAGCTGGATGCATGAGAGAGAATTGCCTCAACCTGGAAGTATCTAGCTACCTTGAATTGGCAAGATTAAGTTTTCAACCGTTAGTCGAAATACAGTCCTGATAGCTAACTTAAATTTAGTTAGAAACAAAGAAAAGTATGCATTTGAATTCTGGAATCACTGACTTGAAAAATTTATCCAACTCCATGAATATTTTGGTTTTCCTCCACAATCATCAAGGAAAGCTACAGGGGTAGAGACTATACAGAGGGTTCTCTACGGGAGGTACAAGGAGAACTGGTGGGTTAGGGTGGATCCCTATAAAGGAAGGGAGTTGGAGAGGGCCAGGTATGGAGCCAACTGCCCCAGCTACCCCATATAGTCCCAGGAGCCTGCCCTCCTTGTTGCAGGAAAAGGGCCAGAGCACAGAACTGGTTGTAGATCCCTGTTCATTCATTCAACAGACATCTCCTGGGAGACTCCTGTAAGCTTGGTGCTGAAGATGCAGCAGTGACACAACAAAGCCCCTGCTCTTGTGAAGCTTACACTCTAGCAAAGGAAAGAGAGACAATATTCAAGTAAATTAAAACTGGACATATTAGGTAGGGAAGAACTATGCAGAAAAATAAGGCAGAGAGGGGGAAACGACATACAGGGAGAGGGCACTATTTCACACAGGGGAGCTGGGAAAGTCCTCCCTGAGAAGGTGAAAAATGTGGAGTTATTTGGAGGAATGAGAAAGTTGGCCATGTGGGATCTGGTGGAAGAGCTTCCCAAACAGGTGGAAAAGCAAGTGCAAAAGGCCATGATAGGATCCCGGCTGGACGTCCGGGGAATGGGAAGGAAACCATGAGGCTGCAGTGGAAGGAGGGAAGGAATTCATAGACTGGCCAGAAGCTGGGCCTTGGGACCTGGCGAGGCCTTGGGATTTACTCTCAGTGAGATGAGAAGCCACTGGCGGGTTTAGGGCAGAGGAGTGACTTGGTCAGACTTTGTTTTTAAGTTAATCCCTCCAGCTGTTATGTGGAAAAATGATTGGGAAGGAGGCCAGGGTGGAAGCAGAGAGACCAGGCAGGAGATTACTGAAATAATCTAAAAAATAGATGGTGACTTAAGCTACCACATGGAGGTAGTGAGAAGTGGTCTTATTCTGGATATATTCTGAAGGAAGAGCCAACTGGATTTACCCATGGATTGGATATATGTGTGGGAGAAAGGGCAGAGTTAAAGATAACTCCAAGTTTCTTTATCCTGAGCAATTCTTAAAATGGAATTGCCATTTACTGCAATAGGGAAGACTTGAGAAGCAGCAGATTTGGGTCAAGCAAATCAAGAGTTCAATTTTGGACATATTAATTTTGAAATATCTTTTAGATATCAAAGCAAAATGTCAAGTAAGTAATTGGGTATAAAAGACTTGAGTTCAGGGGAGAGAGATAAAAATTTGAGAAGCATCAATGTGTAAATGGCATTTAAGCCATGGGTCTGGATGGGGTCACTTAGGAGTGAGGATACATAGAAGGAAAAAAAAAAGAGAGTAAGAGAGACCCGAAGGCTGTGTGGCTGGGACATTTGGAAATATAGAGATTGGGGAGATCACAAAGACCGACAAGGGAGTTGAGGGGTGGCCTGCAAGATAGTTCCTCCATTTAAGTGGTACTTTCCCATCAAGAGCTGGGGGCTGGAGGAAGCTTTTAGAACTCTTTGGATTGGAGTATTTCCCATCCGTTTTCCTAGGAGACTTGGGAATCCTCAAAGTGCTGGTTGGAGCTGGGTGCCAAGTGACTTCCATTCTGACTCCAGCCTGACCTATTCTCAAAGCACATACCTACCGTGGCGAATGCAGTGTTGTTCAGAGCGCTCTCTCCAGAAACAACTCCTGCTTTGCCCACCCTGCTCCATTTTCCTTCCTGTCTATGTTGAACACCTGACTCTTAGCTGTTTCCATGTGTCGCCCTTATGTAGACTCTTGCTTTTGCCTTCCTAGATTGACTCTAACTCTTCCCCAAGAGGTCTGGCTTATTTTTCCTACCTCCAATGGCCAAGAATCTCTCACACTGAGTTCTCAGCCCCCATGAGGGAGAGGACTCTGATATAGAGCAGGAAGGGGGGCAAGCAGAGGTAACCAGGTGAGAGGTGGCATCCATCAGGGGTCATAGCTTCCACCGCCTCCCCGGTGTTTCTCTCAGAACTTACACTCCATCTGGTGGGGCCACTTCACACTTGAATGTCCAGGCTAAGTGGTGGAGAAAACCCAGTCCCCAGAAGTGGCAAGGAAATGGGAAACCATAGAGAGAATTAACTTTCAATAAAAGCAAGGAGTTTTCTGTCTGCCTGTTAAACTGAAAGTAACAGTCACTCGCCTCTAGTTTTACACTAAGTAGTTTTCAAGACATCAGCTATCTTTGAAGATAAAGTCCCGATCCAGAGGATTCCACACACCAACTTAGACCAAATGAATATTTATTGGAGATGAGTGTCTGGTGCTGAGGGGCCTGTTAATCACAGGACTGTTCCCAAACAATTCAGCAAGGCAGGACACATTATGTATCAATTCTACATTAATAAACTTTTGAATCTTGATAAACTATAATATTTAAGGTCTAAATTATAATAGTTAGCTAAGAAGTAGTAAAAACTTGAATTATGTCATAATGATATAAGAAGTGTTTAAAGTTTGAGAATCGTATCCAAAAAATGCTCTGAGCCTAGATAATTGTATTCTTTTATCCTTTCAATCCTTTAAGAAATAGGCAATCCCCATGGTGTGTATAAAATATCTGGAACATATACTAAGAGGAAAGCCACTTAATTCATTGTATTATGTTAGGATAACGTCTGCTAGTAGAACTTGAGAAATATAACACACACACACAAGAAAATGCATAAGCCACATCCCCTATGTGAATACATTTTAAAACCTCAATAAAAGTGTGACCTGGTATCGTTAAAGCAGTCTCTACTGGACCAAAGTCGTATCTTCAATCACTGGGTTGAAGGCACCCTAGACCCATGGATACGTTAAGAACACAGATGAGCACGATGGTTACAAAGTTCTTTACAAATGGGGCTGTGCCTCCCAGAATTCTCTGGGCCAACCCAGTCCCACCCCCATTTGCACTTAGTCATTTTCTAGGAGTTGCTGACTGTGGAAAGTTTAATATGATGGTTAGGGAGTAAAGAGTGGGAAGGACAAGAATGCTCGGACCACCTCAAAATCCACATCCATGGGTTACAGACTGGTTCTGAGACCAGGGACAGATAGCAGGGGTGGTACAGAGTGTCTGCTTACCTAACTTCAGGATGTGTCTGTATAGTGAAATGAAGCCTTTTTGTTTTTGCTTTCAATGCCACTAAATGCCACTCATTTAGTGTAAGTTGCCTTATAGTTTGTAAAAATTCCTCCAAGATTATGGCATGAATTTACTTGTTGCTTTGAATTTTCTGGTGTTGTGTATTTCTTTAAATTTCCTTCTTGGGTCTCTCTCTCTCTTTTTTTTTTTTCCTAAGGAAGATTCTCCCTGAGCTAACATCTGTTGCCAATCTTCCTCTATTTTGTGTGTGAGTTGCTGCCACAGCATGGCCACTGACGAATGGTGTAGGTCTGCACCTGGGATCCAAACCCAGGCTTCCAAAGTGGAGCACACTGAACTCAACCACTAGGCCACTGGGGCTGGCCCCTGCTTGGGTCTTTTAATGCAAAGTTTGAAAGAGCCATGGAGGAACTGCTGTTCACCGCCATTTTGAACTAGAAGTTGAGGCCACTAGATTTTTTAACTTAACTGATTCCCCAGTTCATCAAAGCCACTCATTTCTTGGGGCTCAGTCCTGACAGCAAAGGCTGCAAAGGGGACATGAGGTAGCTGGTCGGGTCTGACAGAGTGTGGTTTCCCTCCGGCTTACTGGTCTCTCTCCCTTAATCTTTTCAGGAGCCTGACGCTGCACATTTCCTCTTCTTTCTGACTTGGTCCTGTTTTCTGAGTTCAGCTTATTGAATTAGTTACATTATGTGGGAGATCAAGATTTGGCCACCCTGAAATATATCTCTTTACCTTGATTGTTTTCTCTGATGGACATTTGACCTCCCCCCCACTAACTGCATAAAGAATTTGACATAGTAACTCCTTCCTGGAACAGATCTTCTATCTGATGTCTGTAACATAATGTAAAATAGATGTTACAATAGAAAAGGCACCAACAAACACATCTTATCGGAATTTCTGTCTCTCTGGCCACGTTCTCTGGATGGCCCTGCGAGGAGTTGCCAGACAAACATTTACATTTATAAAGGAAATCTCCATTTGTAAAGGTATCTCCCTTTCTGTATTGGGAAGAGGGGATGACCTCATTTCTAGAAACTTATCAATGTGGAAGGTGAGGCCTTAAATCTGCATAATAACCTTACTCTTGTTTACTGTGCTTTAGTGGTAATCTCCTGTAACTGACTCCTCCCACCTCCAACATCCTCCTTTGTCGTTGGCTAAACGTGATATTTAAGACGAGAATTTCTGCTATTGTGTTGAGAAACGCAGTGTCCCTGGTTTCTCCCATGTATACATGTTATTAAACTTGGTATTATTTTCTCCTGCTAACCTGTCTTGTTAATTATTTGGCCAGCCATAAGAACCTTAAGGGAAAGGGCAGAGGGAGATTCTCCCTCTTCCCCCAACAGTTACTAATTCTCCAAAGGGTATGGCTACTAGCAGAGTTAGAGCTGGAAATGTGTCCTCAAGCAAGAATGTCACAAAGGATCCCTTTGTGTCAACCACAAAATAAATATGCCTCCATCCTGTGAAAAGAGAAAGATGTCAAGGTTTTCCTTTATTTCCTAGGAAGTCCAGAACCCCTGAGGGGGAATGAGCCCCGTTTGGGCAGACATTTTTCATTAGGTAAAAATAATTAGCTGAAGTATGTCTTGTTTCTAAAAGCAAGATTTGGCGGAGATGCCAAGCATCTTAGTAACAGTCTGGATGTAATCCAGAAGAAAGGGAGAAGCCTCCTTATCTTGGGGACGCTGGTTTCCCAGCCTTTGGGGTGTTATCAGGCTGGTAAATACATAAATATGTTACTTCTCAGGTTAGCCTTGGGCAGGAACAGAGCAGAGAAGTGCGACTAAAGAAACCAACAAAGAAGAATTTGCAGCTGCCTAAGCCTAAGGCATTTGCATTTCTTGTAGACAGGGGCTACTGTGCCTGCTATGAGTGGAAGCAGGGAGCTGCCGGCCTCCCTCAGCCTCCCTGAAGCCTTCCTTTGCTCTGCAGCCAGGAAGACCACTCAACAGATAATCAGTAGCAGCTGGCAGGCCTCACGGGTGGTCCTCCAGGCCCTGCAAGCATTTGGCAGCACTAATCAATGCGGCACTCCTGCTAATGACGAGAGGCATCTGCCTTTTATCACCCCAGTCCAGGGTGGCTGTGCTGTCCTGCATGCCACTTATGCCCTAAGAAGCTGGGCTGTGCTTGTTGTGTCTGTGGGTTGCCTCCTTCCTGGCCCTCACCACTCTTGAGTTTTACCTTTTCTTGATTTCTAGAGAAAACCTCTTTGCTGTTCACAGCTTGTTGTCAGATGCCTTTGTACTGAGACAGCACAGAAGGGCTTTGCAAACTGAAAGGCTGCACCATCGTAGGGATCAACGGAATCCCTAACAACGTGCAATCTTGCCTACGGTCCCTCAGTCTGTCTCAGCTGCCTTTTCTTTCCAGATCTCTCTGTTTCCAAGATGCCAGGTCCAATAGGTCAGCTAGTCACCCTAGGTTCTTATTTGAAAGATGAGATCCCAACATGTAGAGAGGAGATGTGGTGTGATATGGGGTACAGCACACACATTTTGGAAGCATCAAACTTGGACTTCAGACCTGGCCCTGCCTGCCACTGACTGGGAAATTGGTAAAGTTATTGAACCTCTCTGAACCTCAGTTCCCTATTTGTAAACTGGGACACAAATCGTTACAATGCAGGATGTATTAGAGATAATGCTTGCAAAATGCCTGCTAACACCTGGCACTTAGTAGGTGCTTAGTAAGTCGTTGCTACCATCATCACCGGCTGATTTGTATTATGTTCCTTTTTGGTGAAAATTAAATGAGGTGTGAAAGTGCTTTGAATAAATTGCTAAATAAATTCTAAAATATTTTCCTACTTTTTACATATAATAATGTCACATGCATTATAGCAGCTTTTAATCTCTCATGGCATTCTGTGTATAACCTCTTTAAATATGATGGCAGATTTACTTAATACGTATTATAGGAGGGTTGCACATTTTTGGGGGTCATTTTGATCTGTCGCTAGTTACAGAATTCAAGGTTATATTACATGATACTTTTCTTTTGGTTGCAAGTGAAGGAAACTAAACTCATATATATAAGATATATTAATTAATTATAATTATATATAGAATTCTATGTATAATATATGTATAATTATATATATTCATATACATAGAATTTATATATATATACACACACACACATATGTATGTATTTATAAAGATACAGAGGTAGCTCACAAAAACTTTGGAAGAACTATGGAAACTAGGAACAAGGCCCTCAGGATCTGAAACTGGGTACCGAGCACCACTAGTATTGTCATTGTCCAGTTGTCGTCTCTCCTCCATGTTGTGGGACCATGGTCACTGGCTGTGACCAGCAAGCCACCATCAGCGGGGAAAGCTTATTCCTCCCTGTGTCTTGGGTCATGTGACCGCACCAGAACAAATCACTTCACAGGGCAATGGGGGCTCATGATTGGCCAGAATTGGTCTTGCTGGCGACTCTGGTGGCCACAGGAGCAGAAGATCTTAATAGTAGGAGAAAGGGAAGTTTGCAGGGCAGATAAATGCAGCTGCCATAGTCTGTTACATTCCACCTCATGCTGCCCAGGGCTTCCACTAACCTTTATTCCCATACTCAGAATTCCAGAATTCCCAGTGAAATGCAACTGTCCGTGTGAAGTCACATATGCATTCACCACACCCCCTGAAAAGGAGATCACCCAAAACCACATTCAGGGACCTCATCTAGCTCCAAGGCCAGGACCCCTGGGTGATGGGTATATCTGGTTATGGCTTCTTTTAGTCTGTCAATTTATGGCTAATTGATAAATTTAACCACCCCAACATGCTGAATAACCAATAGTGGAGGGAAAACAGGAAAACCACAACAGGAGCTCCCATCTATAAAGGGGGAAACTGAGAATGCATGAGACATGCTATACTGTCTACAGCATAGCCTCTGCTTCTGTGCCTGCTTGGCAGTCTGGCTTCCCGACTCTCATCTTGGTGAGGCTGCCCATATCTGTTGGCCTCCAGGACTGTGACTATGAAGCGTGTAGGGAGAGTTCCTCTTCAGGGAGCTGCTTTAGCAGTCCCCTTCCTGTTGATTTTGGAGGCTAGAAATTGTTTTAGGAGTTGAGTATCATGGGCTTTTTTCTAAGCTGAGTTTTCCTTGTCAGTTTACCTTCCTTAAAACTCTACTAAGCTGCCAGTGGATTCAGTTCCTGGGAAAACTTATAGCTAGTAACCAAAGCAATAAATTTTAAAATCATGGTCTTTAACTCTGGACCATACCCCATTCCCTTGCAGTTTCCATCTCTTAGCAACAGGCCTGGGGACTCTGCCCACTGGACCAAACTTCAACCTGCTGCTGGCATGACACAGCCTAAACAAATAGGCAGAGCAGGGAGGCAGAGCCAATCTCCTCCCATCCGGTTGTGCAACCCAGTGGGGGGTATTTAGCAGCAGGGAAATTATCACCTCTGATAGGCATAACGTGCACAGCAGGAAATGTTGAGGGGGTTGGGATTAATTGAGGTCCCTCGTTTCTGTAGAGCAGCCAGATTCTAATCTTATATCAAGTATCTGAAAGAAAAGGCATGGCAAGAGCCTTAGTGGTGGGAGAGGGGCCAGGGACCAGGCCTTCCCCATCTCTGAGAACAGTCCTGTGCTCCTTCATGTACACCCTGTTTCCATCATTACCCTGCTTTTACTCAGCCAGAGAATGTGACTTTCACCCTCACGGGTCCTGGATTATTGGTTGCAGGAGAAAGGTCACCTGCATTCTGCCCTTTTCTGTTTCTATCAAATGGGCCAACTTGGATAAGAGTTTGTTTCTTGCAGGATCTTCCTGAACGCCTGAAGTGGTCTTTAACCATTTTCCCTGCAGGACCAAAACTATTGTTAAAACACTGAAAGAGCTGCAGCCTTAAGCCTCTTTCCAGTCCCTTCACCACCCTCCACCCTTCCTGCTGCCCCGGCCTTTACCCAGGACCTCCTAGACGACATCACGACCAACAACTAAAGGGTCAGCAGAGCCTCAGGGTCCAGCTCCACACGCAGCATCCATTCTGATTGGTTGGCCCAGGGGTGTACCAGTTGTTAACCATATTTTGAGTATCACTCTTGCAGAAAGCCACAAGAGGTAGCTGATATCCTTTAATAATCTGACACTTCTACCAAGTCCCCTGAAGTGCCATGTGAGGTATATGTATTGAATCCCAGCAAACAGTTAACAGTTTAACCATTTTTTTCTGTAGTACATAAAATGGATCTGAGCCAGAACAGAATGAACCGCAGTGCATGCTTCCACACCTCGAGTAAGCCGAGTTTTATATTTAAGATCACATTTTAAGGTCTGTTATTTGAACACTTTCCTTCAGGTTCCAAATTTGGTATTTTTTTTCTTTTTTCTTTTTTTTTAATTTATTTTTTATTGCAGTGATTTTGGTTTGTAACA
This sequence comes from Ceratotherium simum simum, assembly GCF_057802395.1. NCBI lineage: Eukaryota > Metazoa > Chordata > Mammalia > Perissodactyla > Rhinocerotidae > Ceratotherium > Ceratotherium simum. The sequence continues at coordinate 11,517,496 of NC_141910.1, read as the reverse complement.
TTGTATAAATTTCAGGCATACATCATTATACTTCTATTTCTGCGTTGATTACAACTTGTTCACCACCCAGATACTAATTACAATCCGTCACCACACATGTGCCTAATCATCCAAATTTTATATGAATTAGTGCTTTTGATTGTAAGTAAGATAAACCAACTCTGTCTAATTTAGGCATAAAACAATATTTATTGAAAAGATACTGAGAGTTCTCAGGGAGTAAAAGCATAAGAAAATGACTCTAAGTTTTTAATAACGTGCCAGAAAATTTGTATTCAAAAGAATGTTGCATTTTAAAGTGGTCACTTTGAAAAGCTTTGCATTTATTCCAACCACACCATCATTGCTCAGACTTTATTTTTGGACTAACTTTGAATTGCTTTCAGAACCTACATCACATTCTTTTGAATATCAAAATTATGCCAAATTTTTTTTATTGATGTTTTAATAGTTTTTAACATTGTGAAATTTTTGGTCGTACATTTTTGTTTGTCCATCAGCATGTATATGACTCCCTTCACCCCTTGTGCCCACCCCCCACCTCCATTGCCCCTGGTAAGCACAATACAGTTTTCTCTGTCCATGTGTTGGTTTATATTCCACATATGAGTGAGATCATACAGTGTTTGTCTTTCTCCTTCTGGCTTACTTCACTTAACATAATACCCTCCAGGCCCATCCACGTTGTTGCAAATGGGACAATTTTGTCTTTTTTAATGGCTGAGTAGTATTACATTGTATATATATACCACATTTTCTTGATCCAGTCGTCAGTCGAGGGACACTTAGGTTGCTTCCACTTCTTGGCTATAGTGAATAATGCTGCAATGAACATAGGGGTGCATAAGCCTCTTTGGATTGTTGATTTCAGGTTCGTTGGATAGATCCCCAGTAGTGGGATGGCGGGATCATAGGGCATCTCTATTTTTAATTCTTTGAGGAATCGCCATACCGTTTTCCATAGAGGCTGCACCAGTTTGCATTCCCACCAGCTGTGTATGAGGGTTCCTGTTTCTCCACATCCTCTCCAACATTTGTTATTTTTTGTCTTGGTGATTACAGCCATTCTAATGGGTGTGAGGTGATATCTTAGTGTTGTTTTGATTTGCATTTCTCTGATGATGAATGATGTTTAACATCTTTTCATGTGCCTATTGTATGCCAAATTTTTGCACTTTGAAGGTGGATTTGATTTTCTTAGAAAATCATTTGAAATCACATCTAGTGAATGAGGTGACTTATCAAGGTGAGTAATACTGGTTTGGGTAATGATTTTTTTAAAGTTTCTTTTGTGACGGAGACCGGAAAGTAGGGACAAATTGTTCTCTCTTTAATGTTATCTAAGTTGTTTCCTCTCCTTGCCTGGTGAATTGCTAATGAGTTGATGATAATTCGTTAATAATTGTCTGGCAATTACCAGCCAATTGTGACTGGCACAAAAGAGAGAATGTGTACGAAGAAAAAAAGTGAATTTCAGAGTCCAGGCTCAAATAGGCACAGCAAACTGACCCTGACCGAAGGGAATTGGGAAGGGAGTTGTTACGAGAAATAACTCAGGACTGTAATTCCGCCTAAGAGACTGATTTAACCAGAAGATAGGCAAGTTGCAGGGAAAACAATGGACTCCTAGGAGTGTGTTGTTTTGAGAGAGTGTGATTACGGCAGAAAAGGCTATGGAATAAAGTAGACATGAGTTCAAATCCTGGCTTCTCCATGTGACCTTGAGCAAGTACATTATCCTCCTGAGAGCCAGTTGCCCAATCCACAAAGTGGGGATTTTCAGACCTACCTTGTGAGTTGTTGAGAGAATTACATGTGCATCTTTATTTTAAAAGCCTAGTTCAATGCTTAATACATAATAAAGAAATAATAATACTATTGTCTCACCCTCAATGCCAGAAATGAGTGTGTGTTAATTTACTCTTAAATCCATGCTTGAGCAAAAGACAGAAGGCTTGAGGAAATGCTACTCTACATTCCAATGTTATAGAATAAAGAATCCCCAGATAGGAAACCATACAAAAACAAATTCAGGAAGTTTAATCTTCTGTGCAATCCAAGGTCATTAAAAATGTGTCAAAAGTGTGACAAGTGTTAGGAGATAAGAAAAGAAATTTGCTTCCTGGGTAAACACTTCGTCCTCTTTTACCCTCCCTGGCTCCCTGCAGCTGCATCTGACTTGCCTGATGGCCGCTGCCTTCTCTCTGCCAGCCTCCTGAGTAGGCAGGTCCAACTCACGAGAGCCCAGCGGGGGCCTCTGGGTTCCCACAGAGAGTTAAAACGACGTGGTGTTAAGAGACTGAGCATAGTGTTCAACCTCTGACCCCCAGGAGCTTCTGGTTTGTCAATGAACGCTCAAACAGATGTCTTTTATTTTTAATTCTGTTTCCTATAGCAACTAATTTGCAAATATTTACTGTCTCTGAGTCTTCAAGTAATTCTTTTTACCTGAATTTTTCCCTAGGCCTTTGTCTGCTAATTTTATTATATTATTATTATTTATTTTATTATTATTATTATTATTTTTTTTTTTTGAGGAAGATTAGCCCTGAGCTAACATCCCTTGTCAATCTTCCTCTTTTTTGCTGAGGAAGATTGACTCTGGGCTAACATCCATGCCCATCCTCCTCTACTTTATATGGGACGCCGCCACAGCATGACTTGATAAGTGGTGCGTAGGTCCGCGCCTGGGATCTGACCCTGCGAACCCTGGGCCGCCGAAGCAGAGCGCGCAAACTCAATAGCTGCACCATTGGGCCGACCCCTATCTAATGCTTTAGGGAGGAGCTATCCAGGCCTGATATTTATCCACAGAATTTTAGGGGGTATTGTTTGGGGGGTACCTAGCTACCAGGTGCTGGCAGCTCCCCTCTTCCAACATGGACTTAGAGGTGATTTCGACGAGTACTGCTCCTTGCCCAAATTCTTGGGCTTGGCCTGAAGTCTCTTAAAGTAGTCTGCTGGACTGAGATGGGCCTTCTCCCCTTCTGCCTCACAAGTTCTCTGAAGAGGGAAGAAAGCACCAATCTGCAGCTCTTCTTTTTCTGTGTGTGACACATGAATCTTCATGGTTGCCAGCCTTCTCCTGAGATGACTGCATATCCCAGAACACAATATGGCACGGCCACTTCTCCCCTCTGTGCCCCTTTCTCACAGTTGGGTCTGAACAGACATAGACATGCTGCCGTGTGGTGGGTGCAGGGGAGTGGCAGGGCCCCGACTTCGCAGAAGAAAGTTCCATTGTGTGGTCAGTGGGGGGGGCTCTCTGGGTATCTGTCCATAGGGGCAGCTGGTGGGGATGAGGTAAGGGAGGGTGTGTGCGGTTCAATATTGCATTTCTCAGTCTAATACCCACTGATAAGGTAGTCATTACAGATTCTCCAGACTGTGTCATAAAGGTTTCTCCTGTCTCTGGATTCAGTGCCTTTGCTGGGTTTTTTCCTTCTTCTATATCTCCTTGAGTATTAAAATACAATGGTGAGAGAAGGCAAAGAAAGCAGTATTATTAGTCTACCACCATGTTACAATTCAAGACTTGAATTTAAAATTTGTTTCCCTTGATTGGTCTGGAGTTTCTATATCACCATCCACTAAACATTGATATCAAGTTCAGCCAATCTGTTATCCATTTTATGTTTTAGATCTTTCCATTCAGAAAACCTTTGCACTCACATCAAATTTGTTGTTAAAATAAAGGTACATGGTATATTATATATATTGAAATGATTCCTGTCCCTTGATTCGTGTCCACTAGACCCACCACCGGATGTCAATATTTGAGAGCTGTCTTGTTCCTCTGAAACCAGACACACACTGGTTTGTAGATGCTAAAGAAATTGTTTTTTTCACACGGGCATTCTGCTACCGTCTCCCCACTAACCTCCTAACCTCTGCCTGAGCATTAGGCACCACACCACAGTAATTACAAAGAGCCTTGGGCTCATCACAGTCTCTTCTGACATGACCCAGGCTTCAGCTGCCTGAATATTTCTTAGAAATACCTTTTGTTTATGCACTAATACATGGTTGAAAACGAAGGCCGTTCATTACACAGAGGATGTTCTGCTCTGGATAATTACAGAGCACAGACAAATTGGGATGTTTATCAGCCATGAGACCTTTACAATTGGTCTATTATGATGCATTTTGGATGGATGGTTTTTAAAAACTTGTTTCCATAAACTCGTGATAAAATGGTTCCAGGCCTGTTATCACAAATTTGCTGGATTTTCCTGTCATCCATGCTCACTTTAAACTTACATAATCCTTAGTATGAGGTTTTCTTCTGGTATAGCTCTCTTAGATTTCATTATGCACCAGCTTATTCTCTAAGCAAAAATGAGCCAAGCATCCAAGGATCTGTTAAGCACCTTCACATTGGTCCATTCAAACTTGCAAGCTTTCAGGCATTAACGCATCCCCACAACAGTCTTCCTGAACAAGCTCATCAAATGCCTGGCAAGAGGAGGAAGCCATCTGGTGAAGGGTGAATTGTGATTATAACCCATCCAAATTTGCCTCCTCATCAACAACAACACTATCATCTCCCTCACGCTTGTAATCAGTCATGAAACCCTAGAGAAGAAAGACGAAAAATAAACAGATCTGACCACCGAGTTTTGGGGGGCTCTTTTTGGTAGGTTTGTTTTTTTTTTAAAGTTGTTAGCACCCAATAACACTCACCTCTGAGGTAAAAACAAATTTACCTTACGGAAATTCCCTTGGTCATTGAAGACCAAAATCTCTCATGTCACAGTTTCCCAGCTGCTGGGCACGTGGGATATTCTGGGCCACCAGGACAGCTGCCCCTCAGCAGGAAGCCCCTCCAAGCTGAAGACAAAGTGGTTTAACAGGAATTCCATGGAACCACCCCTCCTCGGTGCATTTGGTGGACTTCCAGGTATCCTAATGCCCACAGGAAATTGCAGGAACCACAAAGCCATGCTGAGGAGTGCGTGACATATCGGCCGATTTCCCCAGAGCTCTAATTGGATTGCTTGTGCTAACATTCCTGTAAAAACACTGCTCTAGTCATGGGGCTGAGCAGTACGCAGATGAACCAGGGTTCTCAACCTTGGCTGTGCATTGAGATCGCCTGATGCTGGGTCTCACTCCTAAAGCTGTTTCCCCATTCAGTTCTACTGTGCAGCCAACCTTGACTGCTCCAAGTGTAGTCAGCAGTCTAGCAACAGAAGCATCATATGGGAGCTTGTTCAACATGTGGAATCTTGTCCTTACCCCAGACCTCATGAATCAGAATCTGCCTTTTTACCAGATCCCCAGGGGATTTGTATGCTTGTCACTGTTTGAGAATAACATGGGTAGGGTACTGCTACCCGTCAGAATCACTGGGGGAGCCCCGAATTACAACATCAGAATCTCCAAGGATGGAGGCTGCAAATCTCTATTTATAATAAGCTTTCTAGGTGCTTTATATTCTGCCAACCTGGCACGGGCCTGTGGACGGCAGCATAGTCCAGTGTCTCCCAAATGTCCTTGATAAGGGTCACCTGGAGGAGGGGCTTATTTTTTTTAAAAATATTCCCAGCCACTTCCCGGAGGTACTGTTTCAGTTGGGGCTTGTCCCACTCCAAAAGGGACATGAGAACCTGCGTCCTCTCCCCACACACATACACACACAAGTGATTCTTGCAAATTTGGGAAACGTAGAAGTGGTCTACAGTAGTGGCTCTGAAATGTTTGTGTGCAACAGAGCGTGCTGAAAATATTGATTCCTGGAACCTGTGAAAATAAAGACCATCCAAATAAGAACAAGCAAAGGCTATTTATTCAGAGCTTGCTATAGCAAGGGAGTCAGCCACCATCACTTGCATCAGAAACGCAACAGCAGGCAGGGCAGTGTGAAAGGTTATAGGGAAAAAGGGAAGGACTCTGGTGTGCCCTGATTGGAGGTCGTTGGCGTGGGGAAGCTGGAGGCCAACTAACTAGAAGCAGGGCATCCTATGAGATTAGTTCGGAGAGCATATATAGCTTTTCCCGGTTAATGCTCAGTTGGAAGCAAGGACAAAAATTAGGGACGCTGGCAGTTAATTGATCAAATCCTGGCTGTTTTGGGCTGATTGCCACAGAGGTTGTGGTTCAGCTTCCTGAAGTGATTACTGCAGAAGTTGTGGGTCAGAGCTCTGTTTTTACGTATGATCTGGCCCCTGGTGGTTTGTCGATTTGAGTCCCTCAATACCTACCCCAGAATTGCTAGATAGAAACAATGAAATAAGGCCTGGACATCAATATTTTAATAAGCTACTCAGGCTCTCAAATCTGTGAACCACCCATCTAGAGATATCCTGACTTCTAGCTAACGGTCCTAACACATTTTCAAAGGTTTCGGGTAGTTTTTACCCCATCTCTGACTCCCACACACATTTGAAGCAAGAACGTCACAGTCAGAAGGGGTCTCTTGGCAGCTTCTCACCATTTACACACGCACCTTTCGCCCTGGTGTAAGTGGTGGGCATGATGCCTGCAGCCTAGGGTTGTTGGGCATTTTGCTTTGGGATGGGACAGGGGAGAGAAATTGGAATAAAGACATCAGGATGCCTTTCAATAGATATCATCTCAAGACCAGATATGGGGTTCTCCACCACATAATTATATCAGAATTTCCTAGACAGCTTCCACAATCAGATGAAGCCTCCAGAGGGGCATGCATCCCAGAATTGTCCATGTGGAAGAATGTGTACTTTGAAAAAGCCACCTGATGCTTCTGATACTACTCTCCACCCCTTTGTTGAGAACCACTGATGTGGAGAATGTAATAATTCAGGGGTTGCAAACTACAGTGCCTACATGGGACCGTGAAGGTAACACAGATTAGGATGGCTGGGTACCTAAAGTAGTCTTCTTTTGACACAGACCTAACTTGTTTGCTTATTAAACACAAGGATTTTTTTTTTCACTTGCTCATATAAACATGGTCTGTCATTTATCTTGGGGAAAAAAACAGTTCTCAGCCTGCCTTTCATTTTCCCACTTCCCAGATACGATATTTCACTATTACTAGGAAAAACAGCAGTGTGAGCATGATGCCAAATGGCAAATGAAACTCAATGTCAAGGAAAGAGCTGTGAATGATGGGGTTAGGACAGACTAGAGGGCAGATAGTTGCTACTCAGCTCTAGGCAATTAGAGTTTGTGAGAAATACAGATGATTGTTATCTGATTTTATCACATTCTGATTTTTCAAGAAAGCCAGAAATGAGAGTTTTATATGAAATTATCTGATGTTTAAAGGTTGTCTCAATTTTCCTTTTAAGACTGTAAAGGGCAAACAAGTAAGTCTCATGGGCTGGACACAGAACCCAAGCCACCAAGTTTGCAAGCTTGGCATTACAGCGTCACTTATAAACAAGATGTTAGCATAGAACCCAGTTCTTGCTAAGGGCACCAAAATGTTCCCCAAACAAACACACACCAAGAGTGGGACCACATCAACCCTACTCAACCCCATGTCCACGCACACCTTATCATTTTCATAGTAGAACTCAACTTTGCTCAACATGTCGTTAGAAAGTAAAGATGTCTACCAGATCCGCTCATAGCATTCTTTTCAATGATAAGCTGAATCTCTCTTTCCGTTCCCTTTTTTTCTCTTTAACTCATAAAACCCAGTGTTTAGACAGCCTAAGCAGGGAAAGTACGGTAGTGAGAAATGACTGGTCCCTTGTCAGTACTCACTGAGGTAGCTAAGTTGCTTATATCTTAAATTTAGTTTAAAATGGATGTAGAATCAACAGCTTCTAATTCCACTCTGGGTTGAAGAAAACAGTGTTTACATTTCCAAGAGTTTTCAGCTTTATTTGGAATCAATGGACTCATATTTGGGTCAGGATTGTTGTTGATTTGGGGAGTCAGAAAGGAAGGTGGAGAAATTTTCAAATATTTTTCTGAAGTCTTTCTGCAAGAAATGTTGAAATGGCTGAAGATTTCTAGTCTTTTCAGAATCAGAGTCAAGCAAAAGTTCACTGGAAGAGGTGGAGGTGGGTGGCTTAATGAGACTAATATTTTTTGGTGGAGTGCTTGATTAAAATTAATATTTTGGGTAAAACAGTTGATTGCCTTAAGCAATACTTTAACAGGTAATATCTTTTTAAAAAAATCACTGATGCTAGTCTGAATAATGGTGTCAATTAATTCAGATTCCCAAGTAGTGAAATATAAATTGAGATCTCTCTCAACCAACCTTCATGGAAATTTTTGGAAAAGTGTTCCTCACCAGCAACTTCTCATGTTTTTCTCATCTGTTTCTGTAAAGCAGGTATGCAAGTTGCGTGTTGCAACCCAAGGCTGGACCACTAGCCCTGAGGCCAGTGAACCCAGCAGTCAGGTGAGCTACAATTCTGAAACTAAGTGATGCACAACAAAAGGCTGATTACCTGACAAAGGTGATAAGTTGTATTAGCTAAAACTGTAACTGATTTAATATGCTTCACCTAGGAGTTGTCTGGTTTGAAAAATGACGTGTAATAAATTCCTTATTTTCAAAATAAAAAATGGGGTATAAAACCTTTATTAGTAATAAATTAGTTTATTCTCATCTTCACCAAAAAAAATTGAATGAATACCTGTGTATAGGAAGTGCTTTGGTATGCTTCCTCAAAGTTTAGTTGGGCATGGTTTAACGTGATCACTGGGGCCAATAATCATGCAGGCTTCGGACACTCACACCTCTTCATTACTAAGCATGGAAAACAGTGAGCCAGCGAAGAAGAGGATGTGGCGATTTTTAGAACTAAATATGTTTATGAGCATTGATTTACCAAAACAAAGGCTTAAAACTTAATAGGTCTAAAAATGAAAAGAGTGTGTTTAAGAACTTTTAGAAACTGTGAGGGAAAGATGCTAATGAAACTGTAGAGCAAAGACCAAATAGATTAGAATAAAATGACGCTCTAATCTAACTAAGATGTACTAAGACACTAAATAACAATTGGAACTGAGAAGAATCACCAAATGCATTGGATCTAGTCATAAACAGAGCCAGATATGAGTAATCAGCAAGCTGTAATCAACACGGAATAGCAAGCCCTGAGGTGAACTTGGAGAATGTTCACATCTCAAAATCTGATGCAAATATGTTTGTCTTATTTCAAAGAACATCCTATCTGCTCAGCTTTTTCAGTGATCATCAAGTCATGAAGGCAGACTTTTGAATGAATTTGCTGAAATCTATAATTAGCTCTCCACTCTGTGGTCCTTTTTCAAGAGTTGTCAGTGGCTTCCTTGGGAGTTGTAACTGATAAAAACAAGGAGGCTATCCGAGCGTACAGTGAAATTATATATATAAACTTAAGTGTAATTTGTTGACGTGTTATCAATAGCTACTAAGTTCAGCCAGAATGGATTATGTCACCTCACGGAGAGCTAATGCAAGCATATTCCTTTGAAGGGGTGCCACGTTATTAGCCCGTTTGGAGGACCCCATGAATTATCTCACTGTGGTCTGGACTAACTTTCCTCCCAAGTTTTCCCTCCTTGTGTTCATCTCCTTCCATCCCAATTCTACTGGGTTCCGAAACTTTAGACCCCATTCTCTGTGTGCTTTCTCCTCACTTCTGTGTCACTGTTTTGCCTGAGTTCCCTCCATCTCTAACAAGCACTGGGACTATTAACCCAATGTCCTACTTCCTGCTTCCTGAAGTAGATTCTGTTGCAGGTGGATGGGAGGGAGGAGCAAGAGAAGAAGAAAAAAACTTTGAACACAAGTCTCTTTTGTGTCTCTGAGGAGCTCTATGATACAAGAGGTTTGGATACTTGTGAAACTAGGATATTAGGTGTTTATTATTGATTTCTTATTTAAACTGATGTTTTCCTTATTTAGTTAAGTTTTTTTTTTCCTTATTAAGTTGCCTGCAAGGATGGGATGAGAGTGAAGAGGACATACTGGAATGGAAAGTTCTGTCAGAGCTAGTTTCCCATGTCTCTGGGCTGGGACAGGAGTTAAGTACAAATTCCTAAAATGACAGGGCCCCAAGGTATCTCTGACCAAAGGTCACAGACATTTTGTCTGCCATCTTCAGTGAAGAAAGCCAGGAATCTTGTTAGATGAAGGTACGGCACACGTCCATAGAGTCCTAGAAGATGCCACAGGGAACTGGACCACCAGCAGATCAGACGTCAGGTCATCACATGGAACTATTGGACATAAAAACAAGCCCTTTTAACATTAGCAAACCTTTAGAAATTAAAAAAAAAAAAAAAGATATTATGATGCTTTAACTCAATCACAGGCTGCCTCGTGCTTTTTCTTATAATGCAAGCATGTTTCTAAGCATCTGTGTTTGCCCTTTTGAATTTCTGAGAAGCCATTAAAAAACAGCAGGCTGATCTGTTGTGGAAGCTTCTTTTTTTATTCTGATTAGTATTCCATATAGGACATAACATTCAAGATGAAGCTGTTGTCTTTCATTTTCCAGTAGCTTCCAGCAGCTTGGTATTTGTGACTTTTTATGGAGGTTTGCAGCATTTTCAGTAGAATAAACTAATTTTTTCAACCTTAAGGAGAGCCATTAATGGTAATAAAACTCCATACTTAAATAGACATTTTTCAGGAGTTTGGGAATGGATTCCAAACTTGCACTTTGGTTCTTTGCTCTTGGTTGTACAGATGGGACTCATTACTCCCTCTAGCTATAAGAGGAGCAAATTTCCCTTTACTCCCCAAACACTTCTCCTTCAAGTTAGGTTTGAAATTGCAGATTCTGCCAGCTGCTGTAACTTCAAGCCACTTTTCCACTGATACGGGGAAATACAAGACGTAGGGATAATACAAAAAGCAGCCTACCTCCCTGTGTCCGTTTATTCCATATAAAGGATTAGCCCAAAACAAAATGGTTAAAGAATCATGCTTGTCTTTGAGGTCCTGCCCAATTGCTGCCTTCTACTCTTGTCTCTTTCCTAGAAACCTACCACTAGGTGATTTCTTATACTTCTCTGTGCTGAGGATCCTGCCCAGATCTGCTTCCCCAGCCAGATCTCCATATGTCAAGTCTAGTTCTCCTTCTACCCTTTGTGGGGGGACTATTCCAAAAATAAATTTATCAGATATTGCAATTATTTATAAGATGTTGATGCCTGAAGTATCGCAATGGGATTTCAATTTTAACAAAGATCTCCTTACTCCAAAGGAGTTTGAGGTCACTTGAGGAAGTACTCTTTTCAGGGAGGCAGAGGGACTCTTTACGATATTTTCTAATAACCCCACGCAATTGAGAGTGTGTTCCACTTACACCAATTCTTTAGTCAATTCCCTTTCATCTAGAGTAGATATAAAGCCCGCCTTGTGCACCCCAGGCCACCCTCAGAGGCTTCCTTCTCTGACCCTCTCTTCCCAACGATTGGGACCCTTTCTTCAGCAGGGAGGTGCCCCTGTCCGTGTTCATTCACTCACACACGCACTCCCATTTTCTGATCGCCCACTTCATGTCACGACCATGTAAGTCACTAGGAATGGAATATGAATAAAAATAGTTTCTGTTTCCAAGGAGCTCACTGTCTAGTGAATGAGCAAGTGTGCAAACATATAATCACTGCAGTGTCCTAAGTATCATAATAGGGCTTGGACAAGGGCTTGGTTCCGCCTGGGGAGGTCGGGGATGTCTTCCCTGAGGACCTTTCATTGCCTGCTTCATCATGACTTGCTTTGTTTATGTCAAATAGATTATAAACAGATTATAAACTGTTTTGTCCCTCATAGTCCCTAGCACAACACTTCATATGCACTAGGCACTCTAAATGTTTGTCGACTTATCAAATAACCTTAACTAAACATATCTTTACCCAACTTTTCATTAATCACCTCTTGAGAATCGAAGTACAGCAATGGAGAGCATCACCCGAGGGGCAGAGTCCAGCTATGACTTCCAACCCAGCCTTCGCTCATTTAGTGCTTCCATTTTGATGATTCCCTAAGCTGTCCCACACGATCCACCACACAGACCCACAGACAATGCGCATACACTGTTCTGACACGCTGGAATGCTGAGAGATCTGAAAAAGAGGAAATTGCATCTCAAGACTAAGCAAATAAAACAAGCTCTTATCAGCTTGTCTTCCCCTCTGCGATTCCCCCAGGGGGTGGCTTTCCAGCATTTGTCATAAACAGAATGGAGGTCATTAAAGCCTGGCAAAACCTAACAACATATCTAATTATAGGTTTGAGATCGCAGAGCCAAGCAGTAATGACAGGGCATGCTGAGTTTAGTTACTTCTGAACACACTTTATTGCTTTGCTGGGTAAATCATTCCCCGTACTTCAAAGAAGGGGTTTGTTGCATCGTCTCCAAAGGGGCAGTCGGTAGGACAGCATCCTCGGGCAGAAATAAAGAGTTTTTGAAGTTTTCTAAATGGACTCTTTAACACAGTTGAATGGACAATTTCCATTTATCTCAGAAATCTAACCCCTTCTTCAAGTTCTTACCAGCCATGAGAGTTTTCAATGTTTCTTTAAATTGCTGGGGGAAACTGAATAATTTGGCCAGCAGAAAAAAATGAATAATGTCATCATTGTGGTTTCTGTTTGTACTTTGTTTATGGAAAAAAATTATATAATATGTGTATATATATGTACACATATATTACATTTGTTTTGTTCTACGCCTTTTTAAAGTAGTTCAGATAATATAAACATACACATGCATATTATATCTATGTTTTGTTCTAAGCCTTTTTAAAGTAGTTCAGATAAAAATGCATATATATTATATCCGTGTTTTGTTCTATGCTTTTTTAATGTAGTTCAGATATAATATATATACATTTATACATGTATATCTATATATGGTATATCTATATTTTGTTCTATGCCTTTTCAAAGTAGTTTAGAACATAATAATCTTGTAACAGTGCCTGTGTTGCTGTTATAAAATATAAGATGTGAAAATTTAAACACATTTTCAAGATTTATTGATTGGCCTTTTTTTTTAAATTAATAAAATAAGAACATGCCACTTAAAGCAATCAGACTGATATAAATACAAAAATGTATAATTTGCTATTTTTTATATCAGAATAGGATTTGATGATCTTTCCTATAGTGCGCATACATTACTGGTAAATTAAAAATATTTTTAAAATCCATAAAATAAAAATAAATATTTTCAAAAGGATTTTTATCTTGTAAGAAAAATCATTTTATTAATCATCCTTTCAAAATGTTATCAGATATTCTTGCCCTTTATTCCTTCAGAAACATCTAAGTATACATGTCGGATTTCTAAAATCTCTAGAATTTTGACTGAAAAATATTATAGGTATAAATTAATTTGGGGGACTCCGTCAACTTTATAAAACTAAATCTTTTTCATCCACTTCTATGCTGTGCGTGTTTAATTCCAAGTCTTTTGTGCTTTTGTTTATTTGTATAGGTTCTTCACAATTCTAATTATATTTATTTCTAAGAATTATGATTTTCATATTTGAATTACTCTTTAACTTAATAGTCATTCCACTAGTATGGGACCGCCAGCATCGCTTAGGAGAAACAAGAACCGTGGTGAATGAATTCTTGCTGCTCCTTTCCTGGGAGCACATTACACAGGGATGGCCTGTTTGACCACAAATTAGGGCCTGTAGTTTGGAAAGTTTCCCCTGTAAGTTCTGATTCGGAGCATTTATTTGATTGGTTGTTTTCCTGTGTCTGTGCATTTTGCTCCTCTATCCCTGTCATTTTGTTATCCATGATATTTTTCTCCTACTTGACATTCACATATGCCTCCCATGCATCTTTTTTGGCTTTTATAGAAAACACTGCCCATCTCTTTGAGATGCCTTCTTGGGACACCCGAACAAATGTTTATGCCTTACAGCCTGTTTATAATCAGACAACCCAAACACAGCCTCCAAATTCGTGGAAATCCAACAGTCCTTTTTCATGAGCTATAATCATAAACATATTTTATTCATAGTTTATTTAACATATACTCATAAATAAGATTTTTTTGTGATTTTCTTTTTTGCCACCTATAGGTTTTGTTCTCAAATAATACTTTTTTCTCAATATAGACTGAACACATTGCTGTCATTTTCTGAACTCTGAACCCGTAGTGTGGTTGATATTAAGCCCTTGGAAGTTTGAACTGACACTTATGAAAAGTCACCTAAATGTACTCCGACACCTGTTCCAATTCTTCTCTGTTCATTCACTCAATTTGTTGAATGTCTGCTCTCTGCCAGAAACTGCAGTAGGTATATTTGGGTTTCTACTTATTCTTGATTCATTTTGGAGTAATTATTTTGTCCCAGAGATTCATCAATTTCCTTGAGATATTCAAATTAGTAGAGGTTGTGCAAAATCTTTTATAATTTTTGAATCTCCTTTAATTTCAATTTTATAATTGTGTTTTCTCTCTTTTCTTTTTGATTAGACTTTTCATGTTTGTATATGCTATTACTTATATTTAAAGAATTTGTCCTGAATATCTCAATTCTGCTTTTTTTCCTATTTTAAAGTATATTAGCTTCTGATCTCATTATTTACATTTTCTTGTATCTTTAGACTTTTGTTTTTATTTGTTAATTCATATTAATCCTTTTCTTTAATAATAAAAGTATAGCAATGAGTTTATCTTTGTTGCTCTGGATGCATCCCCATATATGTTTATACATAATGTTAGATATTTTTATTTTATAAAAAGTCTATAATTGTGGTTTTTGTTATATTTTTATTACGAACTTAATATATATTCAGTCATTTTACATTTCTCAAAAAAAACACACATTTAAGCAAGCATACTCTTCATGCAGAGCTTGCTTTTCTTCTGGCTTTGAATAATAACAGTGATCATAATAATTTCAAATATTAAAAAACTCATCTGATTAAAATTAAGGTGCAGATATTTATTAATGGACTACATCCAACCTAAATTTCATTTTTAAGAATCCTATCCTCTTGCATTGATTTTTTTTTTTTTGGCCTAATTGTGTAATCTATGAGTGGGGTTCAGGACATGCTACCCCAAAATATGGCACTTTGGCATATTGAATATTTTAAGCTGAAGGAGTTTGAGAACACAGCAGAAGCAGGATGATCACTCTGACCTCCCCCCACACCTCCCCTGAAGTAGTTCATAAAACCCTCATGTGAGAGGTGCCCTCCGTCTACCGGGAAGAAAGGAGCATCCTTATCTCTGAAGACAGAGGAACGCCTAGAAGAATCTGAATAAACGGGCCTTGAGAAGTTCCCCCTGTTGACCACACCTACCTCACACTCTGACGCATCATATTCTCCACGGCTGTTCACGCTTCATCGGAGCTAGCATAAAATACTCAAGTTTAACTGTTTCTCCAGGTCTTCCTTTCCTTATGAAGGTTCCTGTGTCACAAAAAACTTGTATTAAATCAATTCATATGATTTTCTCCCGTTAATCTGTGATAGTTTAATTTTCAGATCCAGCCAGGGACCCCAAGAGGGTCGAGGAAAACATTTTCTTCCTCTACACTATGAGGCAAAAAATTAAACTTTATTCATCTTTTTTATTCTCCAAGACTTGCATAGTTACAGGCATATAAGTTTAAATAAATTTTAATTAAACATTAAGAAGCAGCCAATAGACAATATAGTCGTCAACTTCAGGACCCGAAGTAACCTTTGGAAACCTCAGTGTTATATCGGTCAGAGCAGTTGCTCTTACAAGTAATAGAAACTGAACTTAAATTGGTTTGAGAAAATAGCGGGAGGTTTGGGGTAGAGTCTGTGGGTTGAGTGGGTCATGGGCAAACACCAGGATCACAACGATGTCATCAGGACCCTGTCACTCTTGTCTCTTGTTCCATCACTCGAACATGCTTTCTTGTACGTTGGCTTTGTTCTTCTTTTTTTTTTTTTTTTTTAATTTTTTGTTTATTGCAGTAACATTGGTTTATAACATTGTAAATATTTCAGGTGTACATCATTGTACTTCTATTTCTGCATGGACTACACCATGTTCACCACCAAAATACTAATTACAACCCATCACCACACACATGTACCGAATTATCCCTTTCACCCTCCTCCCTCCCCCCTTCCCCTCTGGTAACCACCAATCCAATCTCTGTCTCTATGTGTTTGTTTATTGTTGTTATTATCTACTACTTAATGAAGGAAATCATACGGTATTTGACCTTCTCCCTCTGACTTATTTCACTTTGCATTATACCCTCAATGTCCATCCATGTTGTCACAAATGCCTGGATTTCATCGTTTCACACAATGGAATACTACTCAGCCATAAGAAACGATGAAATCCAGGCTTTGTTCTTCTTAAGGCTTCTCTCCATTTGGGGAAAGATGCCGGTGGCAGCTGTAAGCATACGGGACCTACCAGCTGGCACTCCCAGGAGAGAAACAAAGACTTACTCCCAAGGAAAGCCCCCAGAAAGGCTCAGGTCAGCCCATTTCTCACTCAGTTCCTGAGGCTGGGAGGATGAAATGTGCTGAGATTCCAGAGCCAGGCCAAGTTCACACCCTGGTGATCAGGGTGAAGGCGGAGAAGCTGCCCTCGACCATCGCCTGGGTTCGAGCCCAACAGGTAGGAGAGTGTTTCAGAAGAAAAGGGAATGAATACTGGGGCAGGAAAAAGGTATAATATATTCTTAAATCATCTCTTTTATGCTTTTGAATGCCCTGTAATTTCAGTTGTGACATATTTGCCTGACATTAGTCCACGGCTCTGAGCTCCCTGGTCCTGAATTCTCTTTACTCTTTCTTTAGCCAAGAGCTTCAGCTGGATTTCCGCTCAAGTTATGCAGCTTCTCTTTTTCTCTTTCTGTCAGTGGGCCAGGGGAATTATATTCAACTCCAGACAGCTTGGGAAAAGTTAGAAGCAAACGACAGATCTGAACACTGTCTGATAGTCCATTTTTAATCAGAAGAGAGCAATTTTCTCCTCTCAAAGGAGGACTCTTCACATCAGGTATTTGGCTTTGAGGTGCTTGCTGATTAATTACTTACATTTACATAACATTAATCTCCTTTCTAACAATTTAGCCGGCTTCCAGCCGTTCCCCTCCACCCCATCAGTCTGGCAGAACACCCTTGCTCTTAAAAGGGCCAGATGTACTTTTCTAATGCATGGATTCTGTAAACATGCTTAAATGAACCAGAATCAAGGTCTTATGCAAAGCTATAAATCATTATTTTATCTCTTCCATGTATATTAGGAAAATATCTGAGTGAAATGCTTAATCTATGCAATTTGTTTTGAGTAGTGTATATAGAAAATGTATTTTCTTCTGCTCGGAACTCCCTTTCCTGAATTTTTTTCCAGAATCCTATTCATTCCTCAAAGCTCGGCTCTAATAACACACCTTTCTGAAGACCTCTCAGGCCTCCTGGTCATTAGACATCTTTCATTACAATTCCATGTCACCAGGTAGAACCACTATTTGGGATTACATTCATTCATTCATTCAACAGACGCTCATTGAGCTCTTCCAGTGCTAAGTCCTGTGTAGATGTTGAGGACACAAATGTGGTTACAAAATAGTCCCTGTTCCCACAGAGCCCACAGTCCAGAGGTGTGTCCAGGGTATAGTGATGGTGCAAAGAAAGGGATTCAGTCAGGAGGACATGCTTGTGCTAGGTTTTGAGGAATAAGCACAAGTTCACCACACAAGCAAAGAAGGGGGTTGGCAGTACTGTCCTTAGATGGGGTAGAGGGGGCCCTGCTTGGTGTCCCATGCTTTCATGGTCCTGCTGTGGCCTTTCTCCAGCTCTGCACTGCCCCACAACTCCCCCTGCCCTAATCTGGACCAAGTTGTAAGCGCCCAGTACTTAGAATTCTTTGCCTAAACATCCCCAACCCCACTTCCAGGCTTGTGCTGGCCTCTTCCCCAAGTCCAGCCTCTTGAAGGCAGCATGTGCTGACAGTGCTTCCAGTCGTAGGCCCAGGGGGTGGCCAGAGGTAACTCTGGAGAGTGTGGCCAGAGCTTCGACCTGCAGACTAAGCTGTCCCTACATGTGTACGTGGAGCCCCTTGTTGTACAGGTTGGGGGAGACGAGGGTTGGGCAGAGGTCCAGGGCCCAGGGATAGCAGTTGGCTCTTCTACACCTCTAGGTTCCAGCAGGGAAATCCAAGGAGTCTGAAAATTCTAAATTTGAGCCTGGCCTTCAGGTCATTATGAAGACACATTTGTCAAGGCAGGAAGGCAGAATACATCTTATATAACAGTTTGTTGGCTTGATTTATAACTTTTAAATGTGTACACGTATGGTAGGTGTGCCTCCATTTACACTCTTGCCCTGGGCTGCAGAAATGTTAGAACAGACCTGGGAGTTGGAGAGGCTGCGGAGGCCATTCTGAGCAAGGATAGAAGAGAGACACAAAGGCCTAAAGGTGTGATTCAGGGAACCCAACCACAAGTAGGCTGGTGTGACCACAGAATGACTTGGAGAATAGTTAGTTATGCATGTGTCCCTCTTTTCCACCAGATTATAAACTCTTAGAAGTCAAATTACATAGAACATTCATTCTCGTGTTTGGCAGAGTAATTTGCACAGACTAAACTCTCAATTTGTGGTAGAAGAATTCACGTTGAATGAATGAGGTAATATCCATCACTTAGAGGGAAACCACAAATACTCTTCTCACCATTTACTTATCATTAAGACAACTGTAGATAAATGGATAGTAAAGTCTTAATTTGCATCAAGTGAAGCATAAGTGGACCAGTTTTATGCTATCTTTATTTAATCTCAAATAACTGGTAATACAAAGAAAAATGAGAAAAACAAAAATGGCTAGCATAAAACTGCTATACCTCAATTTACTTTTCTAAAACATGGAGGCCTGCTGTATTAACCTGGGCCACCAGTGGCAGGAATGAAGGAATGCACTGAGCACTCTGAGGGGCAGGCAGTAGATGCAATGGATCACCAATGACAGTTGGGCACAACTGACCCTCTGACTTATCCCCAAGGCCTGAGCACGTTCACTATTGAGTGCAGAGTCTTTCCAAGGCAGTTTAGAATGGTTTGCAAATATACATTTTTAAAAGTTTTAATGGCATTTTTTTAAGGCACAAGGCAGCCAAAAAGGATGAGCTGATGGCCTCTGCAGTCTGCCCACAGCTCCTCACACAATCTTACTCACTGTCATAGGAGAGTAAGACATCTCGGAAAGATACTCATAGATGAACAGAGAGCTTTGTGGTCCAAATGACTGACAAGAGTCCATTCCTTGGGTGCCCAGTGGGAAAGGCACTTCCTTGCACCTGCCTCTCCAAATGGCCACATCTCACTCACCTCTCCAGTCCCATAACAATGCTCAGGGAAGCAACCTTTGGCCCTCCAACTCTGGGTAGTTACCCCCTCGTCAGTTCTCAGAGTTCCCTATATGTTTCCTGCTGTAGCATTATTGTGTGATATTGTAAATGTCTGCTTACTTACCTGTATCTTCCACTAGACTGCAGGCTCTGTGAAGGTAAGGAACTGTGTCCTCACAGCCTCGCTTATGTCCTCCATAGATATTTGTCCATTCATTGAAGGAAGGATTCAATGAATGAATACAGTCCAAGTTGGCAGGTAGGCTTATGGTGGAGCCTAAAGTTTACATTTCTTTCTTCAAGTGAAAGCTGAGCCAGCAGCCTGGGGCAGGTAGAGCCACATTTCAGACAAATGTAGGGAGAAGATGAATTAGGCACAAGTCTGTAAAAAATGAGGGCCTGTTGTGTTAACATGGGCCAGCATGGGCAAGACTGTAGGAGCGCACTGAGCACTCTGCAAAGGGTAAGAGTATTTTTAATGACCCAGCTGTATAAATAATGACTCTCATCCTGGGAAAATGAGGCATACTCACATCTATGAATATCTACTATGTGATAAGCACTGTACCAATCATTTATACGAATAATATTATTAAATCCTCATAACAACTCCACAGAAGCATTTACTTATATCTCCATTTTACCCATGAGGACACTGAGGCCCAGAGACATTAAGCAATTTGCCCAAGGTCCCACAGCCAGTTGATTTTGGATCTAGGATTTAAATCTAAGTCTGCCTCTTACCACTTTATCATGCTGCTTCTGGACATAGAGGGAGTCATCTTAAAAGCACCTTATGACTTCTGACACTTGAAGGCCCATTGTCAAATTCCAGGTGGGAGATGATGAGGGTAGGAACCAAAGTGCTGTGGGGAGGTGGGGAGAAGAGGAGGAGATAGGTTTAAGAGCTATCTGTGAGGCAAGAACTGGACTGGTGAAGCTAACACAATATTTATTCACTTACTTATTCATTTCACATTCACTGAGCTTTATTATATGCCAGACACCATGTTTAGTTGGCCCAGGGAATACAAATATGAGTAAGACTTGGTCTCTGCATTCAGTGAACTCAGATTCTAAAGGAAGCAGTAGCTAAAAACAAATAATGATGCTACAGTGTCACCATGTCCATTAGATTCTATCTTGTTAATATCTCTATTCATTTCTTCTTTTTCAACCTTACTGACATGTGGTTCACAAACCTCATCATTTCTCACCTTGTTGCTGTAGCAGTGTCCTACCTGGTCTTCCTACCTGGTCTTCCCGTCTTACATGTAACACTAACTAGAGTTTAAAGCCATTTCATAATTTTCCACCAGGAACTGCTTTCTCAGTTCATTGGCAACACAAACACAGCTTCAATTGCTTAACTTAAAAGTTTATGCATGAACACTAAAATATTAATAGTTATTTATTCAGCATCCATTTTTTGAACACCTGCTATATGTCAGGCTCTTGAGCAGGCACCAAGTAGGTCACTGTGAGTACAATAGATGTGGCCTGTCTTTGAGATTCCATTTAGAGGGAGCTACAGACCAGTAAATAGGCAAATACAGTACGGTGTTTTAAGTATGTGTGTACAAAACAGTATAATGGGGTATGAGGTGGTAGAATATAGGAGAGGCACTTCATTCAACCTAAAGGAGTCAGATGGAGGAAGTGGCATTCAAACAAAAAATGAGAGAAATATGTATGTCTGGAGAGTCTATACAAAACAGAACCTTTGCCCTACTCAAAAGAATTGTTTTGAATGTATCTTTTGAGGTATAGGGAGCTAGAAACATTAAAGAAAAAATTGGGTTATTTTTCCTGGAACTTAAAAAAAATAAATTGAAATGGAGAATGTTCTCTCACGAATAACTTTGATCAAAAACTCAAAATCTCCATGTCATCTTTAATACTCAAAGGCATGTTATGAGGGCAACGACTAAAGTATGTCTTTCTAATCTTTTTCTCCGTCATCTTTTATCCTTCCCATTGCTTCTGTTGAAAGAATTGTCAAAGCTCCATTTCCCTGCCCTGGAATTTAAGTTGATAAATGAAAAGATTATTTCCACTGGGAATATTGACAGGCTCCAGGCCTTGACTCTTGGGTTTTGAAAGAGGATGCTGCTTTTGTTAATGGAAATTCACGAGTATTTGGAACACACTGATGCAATAGTTCCTGAGTCTGGGGTCAAAAAGGGCCTATATTTGTTTACAGAGGGCATTCATTCAAATCAAATCAGCAGTAACCTTAAGACCATCAGAGAAAAAGAAGCTTTTAAAGTGGTGCCATTTCAAAGGTTGATACATAGCTATAAGGATGCTGCCGCTGGAAATTGCAGGATCTCTCTGCACTGCTTTTGTTGGCTCTGCTTTCCCCATCTAAACTGACCTGCAGACAACCTAAGCCCGATCATGTTTCCAGTTCCCTAATGGGACCAATGCCAAGGACTCCAGACCACTGAGACAGAGCCCTGACTCTTACCCGACCTCCCACAACCTTTGTGGGTTTGGAGGAATGCATATAATAGTCAGTTTGAAAGGAAAAAGGGCAAGGAAGAGATCTATAAACACACATATTCTCTTTCTCTGTCTCCCCCTCTCTCTCAACAGACTTGAAAACCTAGCTCATTTTCATGATGATGAAACCATTCTGGAGAGTGACATTTTATTTTAAATACATCTTATGAAAAGTGCGTTAGACATATGTGACCTTGTCATCTCACAGCTCCTTCCATGATGTAGCATGGAATCAACATTTCTCATAATCATGACTATAAAGAAAGCATTAAAATACCCATAAGAAAAAATAACATAAAGTAATAATCACAACCCAAAAGCCCACAAGGTATTATTTTAAGAAGCACTTTATAAGTTTTTAGATTTTTCCCTGATAATGTAATCAGGAAAAAATTGAAAGTGGCCTATCCCAAAACCAGCTGCCGAAGGCTTGTACTAAACTTGCTCTGGGCTCCTGGACTGAATTTGCACGGAATGGGATGGAGCTCCACTGAGGCAGAAGGCTGAGCTAGTTGCTGCTGATTTAATGAGCACCCATGGGGAAGGCCACTGGGGATCACCCCAATACAACAGCTGTAGCAAAGGCAGGCAGAAAAAGGGAGTCAGACTGCTGCCTTTAAAACAAGGATCAGGCAGCATGACAATGAGGCAGGCTTTTCTGTACTAGAATTTTCACATGAGATGAGGGCTGGCCTGACCTCGGCTTCACTGGTAAAGTTTATGTGTTAGTACCACTCTTCTCTCTAGGACCCCTTTGGCTGTCCCTTCTCTTAAGTAGGTAGATATATGCAAAAAGCATCTAGTGCTCCAAGTGCTGCAGTCTTATGAGGTTTGTTCTCATAGCATCCCCAAAGCCTCCAATTCCAAGATCTTCCCCTTTACTCTTTCCTACATCAAAACTTTCTTGTCCTGCTGTATTGAGAACAGTGTTATATCAGTGAATGGATGTGGCACACATTCTGCAATGCATGTACAAGAAGTGTTTAAGAATACTTTTAATAAAGATGTTTCCAAGAATGTTACTTGCATGCAGTGTTGAGAACAGTGTTATATCAGTGAATGGAAGTGATACCCATTGTGCAATGCACATAGAGAAATGTTTAAGAAGACTTGTAATAAAGAAGTTTCTAAGAAAAAAAAAAAAAACTTTCTTGTCCTGGATGACATTTTTCTCTCAGCTTAGGAAGTCACTTCAGCATGATGGTTAAGAGCATGAGCTTTAAATATAGACATGTCTGTGTTCAATCCTGCCCCACATGTACTAACTGTATAACAGAGTTAAGTTCCTCCATCTCTCTGGGCCTCTCTCTACTCACCCATCAAATGTCAGGGATATACTAGCCAACGTGCTGAGCCTGGCACATTGTAAATTCTCGATAAATGGCAGCCATAGTTGGTGGTGGTATTGTTAAGGAACCACAACTTCCTTTATCAAGGGATAATGAAGCATTGAGTCACAATTGTCAGGCATTTTGTAAAACTTGACCAGGCAGTTTCTAAGGCTCATCTTGGGGTTAGCTGGGACTCCCAGTGGGGGAAAAAGACCATCTCCTTCAGCTTCTCATCAACATTTCTCTCACTGGTGTCGCTGCTGGGCTGCACATCACACATTCCCTCTCATGTCCTTGCACCAACCCATGATGTCAAGGCTTCGAAGAGATATAGATTTTCTCTTCCTCACGAAGAGGTTGGGAAATCTCTTCCCAAATTCCTTCACTTTCTACCAGGAGCTCCCTCCCCCACAGCCTT
This sequence comes from Ceratotherium simum simum, assembly GCF_057802395.1. Classification (NCBI taxonomy): domain Eukaryota; kingdom Metazoa; phylum Chordata; class Mammalia; order Perissodactyla; family Rhinocerotidae; genus Ceratotherium; species Ceratotherium simum. The sequence goes on along the minus strand of NC_141910.1, from coordinate 11,493,982 downwards.
GCGTTTAGCTGTGGGATTCTAATCCAAGAAGACAAATACTTATTGAGCTCCTGACCCTTATTTTGAATAGTGGATGCTCTTGCTGATGGCTGCCCAGTGTTTGTGTATTCCCTACTGCAGGGCTTTTTCTTTTTCTTTCTTTTCTTCTTCAAAACTGGCTGTTTCTGGTTGACCTTCTAGTTCTTGGCCTTTTGGGATTAGGCCATTCCACCCACAATTGAGACCTGGTCCAAAGTGAGCTCATTTTTTTAACCGAATTTATACCAATAATAGCTTCCTGAGTGGCCCCTCCAAAGAATGGCTACCTTTAAACACAGAATTCAAAAGAATTTTACTACTGGTGGAATTCCAGTTACCATGGCAGATTGTGAAGGGATATGTTTAGGTCAGAGAATCCTCCCACTACCCCCAACTCCTCCACTACATCTCCCCATACACATAGCAAGCGCTCATGAAGGGAAGCTGAACGTGGAATAAACTGGCTGAAAATAGCCCTCATTTTTTAAGGAAACTGGAACTCTTTTAGAATCTTATTTTCCTCCTTTGCTCAACTCTCGTGCTTCTAATCACTGTGGGAATTTGGCATTTAAAATCAAACAACCAATCTATCTCTTATTCTAGAATAAACACTGTCCAGCTATACCAGATAATCAACAAAATTTAACTCTTGATTTTTTAAACACAGAAGAAATTTATTTGAAGGGCTTCTGGAACCCCACAAAATTGACAGGAAGGCTAAAGCACCAGACATGGAAAATGCACAGGAGTGAAGAGGTTGGGCAACTGAGTGCACAGCTGAAGCCAGGCCCCAAGAGCAGTCGGAATGGGAAACCACTTGGCTCTGCTGCCACTAGCGTGAGAAATCTCCAATTGTTTCAGGTTTCCAATTTTTTCTTGGGTCATGAGCTCAAGGTTCAAGTCCCAGGTGGGGACATCCAGTTGGCTGAACCTGAGTCATCCTCACAGTCAGGGAGGAAGGAAAGGGAATACATTCTCTCTTCAGCTTCTTTAATGGGAAGTAGGGTCCTGCCACCCACCTAATTTGTGACTACTTTCAAGTAGCAGAAGTGTTCATATGCCAACTGCCCCCCCCAAAAAGGGGAAAAAAAGTCAAATATTTACTCTATCAGAGATCCAATAAATCTTATCTTATCGATGTGGTTTTATCCAATAGCTTAAGCCAAACCATTGTCTTTTTCTTCTTAGAATAGCTTGGGAAACAGATTTGTTCATCATTTTGCCTCTTAATTCACTTTGATTTTTCATTTTATATGAATAATCTTAGAAAACTGTATCTCTCCTCATAAACTTATTTGGGTAAATAAATTATTTTCATCGTTTTTTCATTTTCATTATCATCTGTGAGAGTGCGCTTCCGCAAGAAAATGTGTCTCTTTGATTCTGTTGGAATCCCTCTTACTTCACATTTTGAAACTGATGCTGGGTTGGCAACAATGTTTATGCTCTTCTGTGGAATGTTCCCCTATTTCTGGACTCTCCTTAGCTCTCATTGGCACTCAGTGGAAAATTAGATAAGACAACACTAAATCTGGTCCAGCTCTAATCCTCCGTATTTACATAATAAGAACAGATCTTGGTTTGTAGCTGTCCATGTCTTCGCAGGCATCATCAGCCTCAACACCAACATCATCATCATGATGAATTGAGCACTTACTGTATGCCAAGCACTAAGAGCCCCATAAGCCTTATCTAATATATTTGTTACAACCTTCATTCTCAGAGCCCCACATGTGCTTCTCTCCTTCATGTAGCCTTCTGGGATCAACAGAAGACTCAATGAACCTCTGGAGTGAGATATAAGAAGAGAAAGGACACCTATATGTTATATATGGGGCACTGCATTGGGCACTTCTCTTTCATTTATATGATTATAAAAGGTAATAATTTTAGATATTAACCTGGATATTCTTCTCTTCTTTACACCTCCAACTAACTCTTCCATTTGCTCTTTGAAACATGGTGCTCCATGAATCCAAGGATCACTTGTCATCAACGCCAGCAGATAGTATGCATAACCTCTCCACAGAAAATTCAAAACATTCTGAGAAAAATTTAAAATGACCTCAGTAAATAGAAGTATATACCATATGTGTTATTTAGGGTTCTCCAGAGAAACATAACCAATAGAGAGGGAGCATGAGAGAGATTTATTATACGAATTGGCTCATGTAATTATGGAGGCCAAGAAGTCTCATGATCTGCTGAAAATACGCAAGCTGGAAAACCAGGAAAGCCCATGGTGTAATTCAGTCCAAGTCAAAGGGCCTGAGAATCAAGGGGCTGATGGTGTAAGTCTCAGTCTGAATCCGAATGCCCAAAAACCAGGAGCAACAATGTCTGAGGGTGGGAGAAGATGGATATCTCAGCTCAAGCGGAGAGAGTGAATTTACCCTTCCTCTGCCTTTTTGTTCTATTCAAGCCTTCAGTGGATTGGATGATGCCCACTCACATCTTTTCTGGAGACAGCCTCACAGACACACCCAGAAGCAATGTTTTACCAATTATTTAGGCATTCCTTACCTCAGTTAAGTTGACACATAAAATTAACCATCACAAGTCCACCCCTTGTCAAATTGGCACCCATACATTTCTCATTAAACCATAATTAATCTCAATCATTCAATGTTGGTCTTTGCTCTTGGCATATTGGGCACTCAGTGGTGGCCACAGCCTGATCAGCCTTGGTGAGTGGAAGTCTATGTTGCTGAACCCATACTTACTCTCTACTCCTGCCATGATGGCCACTTTGTTCATGAGCCCATTGGGCAACGACAGGGGTGGCTGGAAAAAAGACAGCCTGACTGGTATGCACAGAACGGGTCATTCTAGCCACTTGATTATCAAAATCCTCCTCTGCTGAGATCACCCTGTGGTGAGCATTCACATGGGACACAAATACCCGTATGTTTTTTGACCATTCAAAGAGGCCTATCCACATATCTCTTCCTCAAATTTCCTTGTCACCAATTTTCCAATCATGTTCCTTCTGAGTCCCTGACCATCCAGCCAAACCATTGGCCACAGCCCATGAATCAGTATACAGTCGTGCACAGCATAATGACGGACCACATATCACGGTGATCCCATGAGATTAGCACCATACAGCCTAGGTGTGCAGTAAGCTATACTGTCCAGGTTTGTGTAAGTACACTCTATGGTGATCACACAACAATGAAAATGCCTAACGACGCATTTCTCAGAATGTATCCCTGTCGTTAAGCGATGCATAACTGTATAACTGCCCATCTGACCGTTTCTCCTTCTAAGCAAAGTGCACAACCAGGGGCAATGCCCAAAGTTATGCCCACCGGGAGGATTTCCCTTCACTCTTTCCTTCAGGGATGACCCAGAGAGGGACTGTAGTGCTGCAGCTGTTCACTTTCAGGTGGTGTCTGCATATAGTGCAGAACCATCCGTAAACCAGGCCGAGTCTTCTCTTTCTTTGTCAATCAGTCATGAGGAACTTGTCATGAGGCCATAGGTGCAGGCTGGGAGAGAGAAGGTGGGAATGGGGATCATTGGCACTTGGGTTACTTCTTCATGTATCGTACTTGTGCCTTCAGAGCCTGCTCAGGCACGATCACATATACCACTTCCATTTGATGATGGAGTGTTGCTGTGCACACCCAACTTTAAGGTTTGGTGGGTCAGATAACACCCAATTCATGATGGGCAGCTCAGGACACCTAGTAACTTAGCAGCCCATGGTCAAGTGTTCAATCTCTACTAAGGCCCAGGAGCAGGCCAAGAGCCGTTTCTCAAAAGGAGAGTAGTTATCTGCAGACGATGGCAGGGCTTTGCTCCAAAATCCTAAAGGCTTACACTGAAATTCACCTATAGGGTCTTGACAAAGGCTCCTAACAGCATTCCTATCTGCCACTGCCACTTCAAGCCCCATTGGATCTGCTAGATCTTATGGTCCAAGTGGCAGAGCAGCCCTCGCAGCAGCCTGGACCTGCTGCAGAGTCTTCTCTTGTTATGGGCCCCACTCAAAACTAGCAGCTTTTCAGATCGTTCAGTAAATGGTCCACAGTAACACATCCAGATGAGGAATATGTTGCTTGCAAAATCCAAAGAGTCAAACTAGATGTTGTGCCTCTTCTTGGTTGTAGGAGTGACCAGATGCAACAACTGATCCTTCACCTCGGCAAGGTTATCTCTACATACCCCACACCAATGGACCCTTAGAAGTTTCACTGAGGTAGAAGACCCCCGAATTTTAGTGGGATTTATTTTCCACCTTCTGGCATGCAAATGTCTTACCAATAAGTCTAGAGTAGCTGCTACTTGTTGCTCACTATGTCCAATGAGCATAATATCATCTGTGTAATAGAACAATGTGATATCTTGTGGAAAGGAAAGGCAATCAAGATCCCTGTGAACTGAATTATGACACAGGGCTGGAGAGTTGATATAGCCCTGAGGTAGGACAGTGAAGGTGTATTGCTGGCCTTGGAAGCTGAAAGCAACTTTCTTCTGGTGGGCCTTATGGACAGGTAGGGAGAAAAAGGCACTTGCCAGATCAAGAGCTGCATACAAGGTACCAGGAGATGTGTTAATTTGCTCAAGCAATGAAACCACAGCTGGTACAGCAGCTGCAATTGGAGTCACCACCTGCTTGTGATAATCCACTGTCATTCTCCAAGATCCATCCATCTTCTGCACAGGCCAAATAGGCGAGTTGAATGAGGGTGTGATGGGAATCACCACCCTTGAATATTTCAAGTCCTTGATGGTGGCACTAATCTCTGCAATTCCTCCAGGGATGCAGTATTGCTTTTTGTTGGCTATTTTCCTAAGTGGAGGCAGTTCTAGTGGCTGCCAGTTGGCTTTTCCCACCATAATAACCTTCACTCCACAGGTCAGGGAACCAGTGTTGGGATTCTGCCAGCTGTTAAGTATGTCTAGTCCAATAATACATTCTGAAACTGGAGAAACACCACAGAATGGTTTCGGGGACCTACTGGACCCACTGTGAGATGGACCTGAGCTAAAACTCCATTGATCACCTGACCTCCGTAAGCCCCTACTCTGACAGCAGGGCCACAGTGATGTTTTGGGTCTCCCGGAATTAGTGTCAATTCAGAGCTAGTGTCCAGTAGCCTCTGAAAGTTCTGATTATTTCCTTTCCCCAATGTGCAGTTACTCTGGTAAAGGCCATAGGTCCCTTTGGGGAAGGCTGGGAGAAAGATTAACAGTATAAATTTCAGTAGTGTATCCAGTTCCTTCCTCAAGGGGACCCAGCCTGCTAACTATAAATAAGAAAAAAGACAGGCAATTCAATTAAAAAAAAAAAAACCAGGCAAAAGACTTAAACAGACACTTTACAAAAGAGGACATCCAAATATCCAATACACAAATGAAAGGTGCTAAATATCATCAGATAAATACAAATTAAAGCCATAATGAGATATCTCAATGCATTCACTGGAATGAATAAAATTAAAAAGACTGATCATACAATAGACGTGCATACATACATATGTGTACCAAAAGATATATACAAGAGCATTCACAATAGAAACACTGGAATATTCAAAAATTAGAAACAACTCAAATGATTTAAAAAATAAAACTGGTAAATAAAATACGGTAAATTGCTTAGAATGAAATACTATACAGCAATGAAAAAGAACCAGCTACTGCTATGTACAACAATATGGATGAATCTCACAGATATTTTGTTAAGGAAAAGAAGGCAGATATAAAGGAGTACATACTGTAAGATTACTTTTATTTAAAGTTCAAAAACAGGCAAAATTACTCTATAGTGATGAACATTTAAAAATAGTACTTAATTTTATGAAGGTGTAATGACTGTGAGGCACCATGAAGGAGTTTCTGATGTGGTGTTAATGTTCTGGTTAATGAAATGGTTACAAGGGTGTGTTCATTTTGTAAAATTCGTGAAGCTATACACTTACACATTTTACATTTTACTCTCTATGTATGTTATACTTCAATTAAAATTTTGCTTGTAGAAAAATGTGGGGAATATGTATAGGAATGAATTCTAAGAGTATTAGGACAAACAGGAAGTCATTTAATTTTAGACTGGGTTGATTTTATCAATATAGGTACCATTACTATAGAGTTTGGATTTAATGTGCTAACTTGAGCAAGTGGAACAAGTTTAAATTGTTTGCTCAACAAGTTAATGTTGAAATCTATACTCAATAATGGCCTACATTAAATATGGGATTTAATAAATTCATTTTGTAATTGCAATGTGGAATTAGCTGGGGAATTTTAAAAAGTACTTACGTATTTATGCCTGGGTCTCACTTCCAGAAAGTCTTGGACAGAGACGTAGCCTGGGCAACAGGATTTTTAAGAACCCCCTGCCTGATTCTAATGAACAGCCACCGTTGAGGTGTAGAGAAAGTAATCCAATAACTTATAAAGATAGAAGTGTAGGATAAGCGAGATTCATCCCCTAACTATAGCCTCCTCCCTCCCAAGAGGTCCCAGAAGAGCCTCACTTCATAAGTGCCTAGAGAAATACATTGATGAAAAGAGCACCAGCATTAAACGAAACAAACAAACAAAAAAACTCCGGTGACTGTTTCCTGTTGATCAAGGATGTGTTAGGAGATGCCAGTATTGAAACAGGCTCCATAACCTCAATGAGGATGATGAGATCCTGGAGTAAAAAGAGGCCAAGTAGCACTTACCCACCCAAGACAAGATGGAAATGGTTATCATAATAGGTTCCTGTGCTGAAGTTGATAACCAAATAATTGAATCCACACAGATCTCTGGTAGTACTTAATTAATCATGAGGCCATAAAACTAAACTAGATGAACAGTTTACTAAGGTACTAATTTATCTGTATAATCAAAAAAACCCTCTAGGTCTGGCCAACAGAGGTCTAACTTGACCCATGATAATAGTGAAATATAGTTCTTCACTGAATTCTCAGCCCTGTGTCAGCTCAGACACCCAGAGTCCTTTGACTGAATGGAAGCCTGATATGCTTGAGGTAATAACACAGTTTCTTTCATAATTTTCCTCTGTCCTTCCCTAAAGGACATGTGGCCATTTGCCAGGGTTCCTGTACATTGGGAAAAGGAAAATACAAAAATTTTGAGAATTTTTGAACCCTGACTTTGAGCTGGCTGCTTGATTCCTAGGGACCCAGAATGCCACTCTGGTTTAAGAGTTATATAAGTCAGATGATAAATGTTTAAGTTTTGTCCAGGGTCCATATCGTAGTGTGAATCCATTTGTCTCCTGAGTATTTACTCAGGAAGAGATTTACTCAGTAATTGGCAGAAGTGCTATATTAGCTCCCTGATCCATGCCAAAATTATAAACCAAAAGTCATAATATATCCCTGGGAGAACAAAGGAATTTGTGATGCTGTCAATGGTCTGAAAGATTTAATGGTGCTGATTCTTATCACATCTCTATTTAATCTGGACTTGCTGAATCAGAAACTCTGGAGGAATTATCTAGAAGCCTGTGCTTTAATGAGCCCTCTAGGTGATTCTGACATACGTTTAAAGTTAGAGAATCACAGATGTAAAGAATGTGCTTATTACTCTATCCCAGAAAGGAGAGAACACCAGAAGAACATTGCTTTAACCTGGAAGGGACAGGAGTACACTCACCACCCAGCCTGAGAGCTACAGCGGTTATTCAGCTGTGTACCACTATTTAATCCCAGATACCCTGTTCATCTCAACATCACCACAGGATGTCAACTGGTCCCTAGATTGATGACATCATGCTTGTAGAAACTACAGCAAGATATAATGGTATTCTAGGCAATGTTATGAGCTACATGGGTATCAGAAGATAGGAGATATTCCCATGAAAATATAGACTTGAACTGCTACAGTGAGATTTGTAGGAATCAGTGGTCTGGGACATTGTGGGACATCTGATCCAAATTGAAAGACAACTTGCTGTACTCTTTATCCTGCCCTTCTCAAATCCCAAATATAAAGATATATTGTTACTGGGTCTCTGGGTTTTGAAGTTAGCAATGTAACTGTGTGTGCTGTTCCAACCTATTTACCAAGGCTCAGAGGAAGAGGCTCCAACTGATCTAAGCGGATATTTGGTGCTTAGGACCCAGCAGATAATCTACGGAAGATCAGTGTGTTAAATGGAGTCTGTAGCAAGCCAAAATAGAAAAAGAGAAGCAGAGTTTCCTGATGGGTTAGGGTATGCCTTCTTAGACAAATAACTATACTCTTTTTGAGAAACAGCTACTGGCTTACTACTGAGCCCTTGGAGACTGAATGCTTAACCATGAAATACTTGGTGATCATACAATCTGAGCTTCCCATAACGTGCAGGGTTTTATGTAGTTCATCAAGTCATAAAATTGTTCATGTCCAACAAAACCCCATGGATAAGTGGAGCTGTTTTATAAAGATTTTGCTTAAGCAAATCCTGAAGTCTCAAGTAAGTTACATAAACAGGTGGATCACAAACCAATGTGCCTCCTCCTGCCACACTGCTCTCTCTTCCTCAATCCAAATCAAGAGTCTTCCAGAGAATTTCTTATGATTACTTAAGAGAGAAGAAAATACTTTAAGCCTGGTTTACAAATACCTCTGAATGGTATACTGTGGTGATATAGATCCACTCAGAACATTGGCTAAAGACCAATGTCTCCCAGGAGGTAGAATTTCATCCATAAAAAGAGAGATGGTTTGAAGTATGCATCTATAGTGATTCATGGGAAGTGACTGATGGCTTGGCTAGATTTCAGAGATATTAAAGGAAAAAGATTGAAGATCAGGCAAGGAAATTTGGAGATGAGTTATGTGAATAAAACTCTCAGAATTGGCCCTCATTGAATCCCATGTGAATGTACAAGAGAAGGTCCCACTGTGCTGGAGATTATCAGTAATCAGGTGGATAAAATCACTGTCTTGAGGATGCCAGTCAGCCTCTTTCCCCAGTTCTCTCAGTGCTTGTTCATTGCACTCAATAACAAAACATCCAACATGCAGGAATGGATACTAAGCATGGGCTCAGTCACAAGGACTTTCCCTCACCAAGGCTGACCTGGCCATCACCACAGCTGAGTCCTCATCATGCCAGCAGCAATGACCAACCCTTAGACTTTGATAGGCTGCCACAGCGTGGGGGATCAGCCAGCCACCCACTAGTAAGTTGATTGCATTGGACTCTTTCCATCATGAGATGGAAAATGATTTTCCCTCACTGGAATAAACATTCATTCTTGATATTTATTTTTTTCTGCCTGCCAATCTTGTATGCCAGCTACACCATCTGTGGACTTGCTGATCATCTTATTCATCACTGTGAGATTCCACACAACATTACTTCTAATAAGAGAACTCACTTTACAATCAGGAAGAAAGTTTGTGGCCTGATGTCCATGAGATTCACTGATTTTACCATTTACCCCCATCACCAAACAGCTGATCTTAACAAATAGTGGAATGGTCTGTCAAAGACTCAAAGTGCCCATGGGAGACCACACTCAATGAGGTTGGCATGCTGTTCTATATAGAATTTCTTCTCCCATAGTCAGAAAATGTGGTTCCAGGGACACAGAGGAGGAAGTGGGAGTGAAGCAGTACCTCTCACTATTATACTGAATGAATCACTTACAAAGATTTTCTTCTCACTCTCCCTATGACTCTGGGCCACAGAGGTCTTAGCACCCAAGAAAGGAGACCCAAAATGGTAACCCACTATGCCTTCAGGCTATTCTGGGATTTTCATGTCATTAGGCAAAAAGGTAAAAGAAAGGGGGAAGTAATCCTGGCTATTACTAAAGAGGCCGGGAAGAATATGCATGGAACCCTTGGAGATACTCTAAAACATAAATTTTGAATGGTCAAAAGACTTGAAAAGATGCTTCACATAAGGAGACATTTTAAAAATAATCAACAAGCAGATAAAATTTTGTTCTCCATCTTTAGTCATATAATGTAAATGACAACTACAATGAGATACTACATACTCACTAAAATGGTTAGAGTTACAAAAAAATTACCAATACTAAGTGTTGATGAGGTTTTGGATCAACTGGAACTCTCATACATTGTTGATAAGAATGTCATATAGTACAACAACCTTGGGAAATAGTCTAGCAGTTTCTTATAAAGTCGAACACACACTTACCATATGACCTAGCAATTCCACTCCCAGGTAATTATCCAAGACATGTGGAAACATATGTGCATGCAAAGAATTGTACATGATCATCCAAGAAACTTTATTCATAATAGCCCAAAACCCAAATGTCCATTAACAGGTGAATAGATAAACAAATTATGGCATAGTCATAAAATGGAATACTAATCAGCAGTAGATATGAACTACTAAAATATACAACATAAATGAATCTCAAAAACATGTTGATCCAGGGAAGCTAAGCACAAAAGAGTGCACACTATGATACCATTTATGTGAAGTTCTAGAACAGGCAGAACTAATCAGATAGTAATCGGATCAGTGATTGCCTGAGGGAGGGCATGGGAGTTGATTATGATGGAAGGAGCCCAAGGGAACTTCCTAGGGTAGTGGATATGTTTGATAGTCTCCTGACTGAGGTTTATATTAGTCAAACCTCATTAAACTGTTCACTTAAAATGTGTGATAAATAAATAATAAAAATGTGCATTTTATTATATGTGTTATACATTAGTTGATTTGAAAACTCAAAAACAGAATATTTTTTCCTTTCCCTTTGCCCCACAATTTTATATTTTTGGGGAATATGTTAGTAGTGGTTAATACTGTGGTTCATAGCTTATGAAATATTAAGGCAAGGATTGTGACAAACCTAGAGAAGTATTAACACAACCAGAGATTCTGGAGTTGAAACCTAATGCAGTATCTGGGTTAACCCCATTGGGGGAAGTGGTAAGTGATTTTTTTTAATGTAGTGAGAGATTGTTGCATTATGCTAGATGGTAGCATTTTTTTTAGCATAAGAATAAGAAGAAAAATACAGATTGTTGTTAGAAAGCCAAATAAATGAAATGTGCAAACATTTTAAAAAGCCTTTTTGACCACTCAGCATTTGAACCCCTCTTTTATGTTTGGGGAATTCTACTAGCTTATAAATGTGGAATACGCTAATTTTCAAGCATGCTTTGCAGCTAGGACATCGACATATGACTTAGGCTCCTCCAATGAGTTGCATTCTGCTCAAGCTTGGGATATGGAGGTGATGCTGAGAAGGAGAGAGTGACACAAGAATTTTCTCTGGGGCAGGGACAATAGTGAGTGTGGGAATATTGAGTCCCCTTGCCAGTGGTGGCAGAGGTGCTAATGATGGATACTGTGTCCAGCAGCAGTGGATCCGGCAGTGCCATCTCCAACATCTGGCCCCTTACAGCATGCTATAGGATGGTCTCCCCCCCAAATTCATATATTGAAGCCCTAACCCCCAACATGATGGTATTTGGAAATGAATCCTTTGGGAAATAATTAGGTTTAGGTAAAGTCATAAGAATGGGGCTCTCATGATGATCCCTTATAAGAAGAGATAGCAGAGAGCTTACTCTTTCTCCACCACGTGGGGACACAGTGAGAAGGTGGTCATCTGTAATCCAGAGAGTCCTCACCAGAAACCAAATCGGTGGCACCTTGCTCTTGGACTTCCCAGCCTCCAGAGTTGTGAGAATAAATGTCTGTGGTTTCAGCCACCAAGTCTATGGCCTTTTGATGGCAGTGTGGGCAGACTAGGACACTGCAGCAGCAGTGTTTTCTTCACAGGACCAGTTTTGTGTTTTTTCCCTATTGTTCCTGACTGTGTAGCCCTGAGTCTGATTTTCTCAGAATCCTGGAAATTTCATAAGACCCAAATATTCATTAAATAAATTTTCTTCTTAAATAAATCTCATTTGATTTCCATCGATTGCATCCAAAACTCTGACTGATAAAAAGGGATTTGGGGAGGTACACTAGAGAAGGTAAGAAACAGCCTGCACTGTGTCTGAAAAATATCAAATTTGCAAAGAAAATAGGAGACAAAGTGCAGAAAAGGATGCTAGGTGAGAAGAATAGCGAGCATTTGGGTGTGGATGGAACATGAATTTAAAAGTAGAGAGTCATCAAAGTTTAAGCTGGAGGGATCGGCAGGAGACAGATAATGTAGGATCTTACATGTTATATTAAGAAGCTTGAACTTTATTCCATAGCTGATGGAATGCCATTAAATGGTTTTCAGCAGGGGATGACATGGTCTTATTTGCACTTTAAATAGATCACACTGGCAGCTGTGTGGAGAATGGATTTTACTGGGATATAATTGGAAGCAGCAAGAGCTGTGAGCAGGTTCTTTTAGTAGTCCACATGAGAGATGATGAGGGCCTCAACACAGCAATGTTCATCTGGATAGGAATGAGGAGACACATTTAAGAACTCTTTACCAGGGCCGGCCCCCTGGCTTAGCGGTTAAGTGCGTGCACTCCGCTACTGGCGGCCCAGGTTAGGATCCCAGATGCGCACCGAGGCACTGCTTGCTCAGCCATGCTGAGGCGGCTTCCCACATACAGCAACTAGAAGGATGTGCAACTATGACGTACAACTATCTACTGGGGCTTTGGGGAGAAAAGGGGGAAAAAAAAAAAAGGAGGATTGGCAAGAGATGTTAGCTCAAGGCTGGTCTTCCTCAACAAAAAGAGGAGGATTGCATGGATGTTAGCTCAGGGCTGATCTTCCTCAAAAAATAAAAAAGAAAGATCTTTACAGGATAAAATCACCAAAACTAAGTATTTGAAGGTGAGAGAGTCAAGAATATGGAGAAATAAGGGAAAAGCGCAAGTTTCCCCAGTTGGCTATTCATAATATCAACTGAAATAACGTATGAGAGGAGAGCTCCATTTAGGAGAAAAGATGATCAAGTCTTTTGAGTCATGTTGAGACTAAGGTATCTGTGTGCATCAAGGTGTAAATGTCCAACAATTATCTGAATAGATGGATCTGAATGCAAGATAGATGCTTGAACTTGATCTGCTGACATAAGAACAGTGAGCGGATATAAAGTAATTCAACCCATAATGGCAGATTAAATCACAAAGAGAAGCACATAGGGAGTAGGGACACCACATATGGTCATGCAGGTTGTGCATTCAACTGTATCAGGTGGTTCTGGTGGTAAAAATACCTGTGGGCTGAGGACAAAATGCTATGACACCCACATTTAAAAGATAGACATATTAGAGCTCTCAAAAAACGAAAGAAATGGTCTGAGAGGCATGGGGACAATAAGAAAATTGAAATGTTTTACCCAATGGATTAGAGAAATGTTTATGTTATTTGCATTTGATTGTAAATAATAGTAAAATCTGCTACAATAGCTTAAATAGATAGGAGTTTATTGATCCCATGCAACAAGAAGTCTAGGGGAAGGCAGTTCCAAGCTGACACAGCATCCCTCTACTCTCTTTATTATGGGGCTTTTGTCTTTATGGTCATAACATGGTTGCTACATTTTTAGGCATCACGTTCTTAGTCTAATCAGGAAAAGGGAGGAAATTGAAAGAAAGGGGGCTGAAAAGTACATGCCAGCTCTGGTAGATTGGTTGTAAAAAACGTCCCCAATTACTTACCACTCTCTGAATCCATACCCTTATAATATGACTGTGACTTTGCAAATCCTCCCGTTAAAAGGTGGAGTCTATTTCCCTTCCTCTTGAATCTATCTGGCTTTGTAAGTTGCTTTGGACAACAGAATGCAGTGGAATTGGTGACATGCCAGTTCCCAGCCTAAGCCTCAGGAGATTCACGTGCTTCCATGCACTCTTTTGGAACTCTGCCACTGCCATACGTGTAAGCCCAGACTAGCCTCCGGAGGATGAGACCGCATGCCTCAGCCAATAGCCAGCCAACTCCTAGGAGCAGAGCCATCTAGTTGACCCTAAGATGACATAAAGGAGCCCAACCATGACCAGAAGAACCACTCAGCTGAGCCCAGCCTAAATTGCTGACCTATAGAATTACAAGCTAAATAAATGGTTGTTGTTTTAAGCCACTAAGTTATGGGGTGGTTTATTTTACTCCAAATGATACTTGATATATAAGCTGGGTTGAATTCCTTTAGAAATCTTTCTGAGGAAACTTCCAGGTGAAGATGGTGGATTGAACATATACATGAAAATGATTTCATTTCCTCCTACATCCCCAGGAAACTTAGAGTAAATAAAAATTTTAGAAGGGCATAAATCCACAGAGATAAGAAGAATGGGCAAGATGCAAAAGTTTGGATGCTGGAAAGCAAATAGTGTAGGAGGTTAAATTGAATCTCAAACCAGAATCAGGGAAACTTGAGAATCACCCTTTTTTTGTGTGTGGGGAAGATTAGCCCTGAGCTAACATCTGTCACCAATCCTCCTCTTTTTGCTGAGGAAGACTGGCCCTGAGCTAACCTCCATGCCCATCTTCCTCCACTTTATACGGGACGCCACCACAGCACGGCTTGACAAGCGGTGCGTCGGTGTGCGCCTGGGATCTGAACCCGGGCTGCCGCAGCGGAGCACGTGCTCTTAACCGCTGTGCCACCCACTGGGCCCCAAATCACCCATTTTTTTAACCACAAGATTCCCCAAAAGGCTCAGAAATTTGTGGTACAAGGTACCTCTGAAAGTGAGAAGGAAGAGTAGGAGTTAAAGCAAGAATTAGTTTAAAATCAAATTTAGGAAGCAAGAAGATTCCCACATTTCCCTTCCTAGCCTATCAAGAGACTTATTTTTAGTTTTTGACTTTTGTGTCATGTTACTAAAAGCTTTGTCAAATCTAAGATTATATAGTTTTCTATACAGTATAGAAACTCTCATAGTTTCTTCTAGTAGTTTTATGATTTATTTTTTAACATTTAACTTTTAAATGATCCTCATCCATAGGTTTTGGAGTAAGAAATGAGGTGGGAAATTAACTTTGTTTCTAGATGGCTACCTTTATCCCAACACCATTTACCAAATAACACATCTTTTCTCCATTATCAAATACTGCATTGCTGTAAATATATGGGTCTATTTTTGAACTCTCTGATCTGGTCCACTGATCTCTTATTGTACCTGTGTGCTAGTACCACCCTGTTTCAAGTTCTGAAGCTTGCTCCACTTTATTTTTTAAATAACTTTTATTATTTGGCATTATGCACTATTATATACATATTTATATTGTTATTATATTTAGAATACATAAATATTAATTTATGTATTTATTATCTGTCTTCCTGAATAGAGATCCATTAGTGCAAGAGATGTTCTAACCACTCTATGCCTATAACAAAGCCTGGTACTTAGAAGGTACTCAAATATTTGCTAAATAAAAAAAAATTTTTTTTTAATATGGTAGAGTGCTTATCATCCCTCATTATGCACTATTTATAACTCTATATAGTCATTCTTATACATTTGTTTTCTTCCCATAACTTTAGAATCAACTTCTCTACTTTAAAAACCCTATTGGTATATTATTGGGCTTTCTTTAATTCATAATTTAATTTAGAGAAACTTGACATCTCTATGACATTAAATATTTCTATCCAAAAATCTATGTGACTTGGCATTTCTTCAGTTTTTTTCAATAGATCTCAGCAGTTTTAAAGTTTGTTTCACATAGATTTTGCACATTTCTTTAATGCTTTTATAAATGGGTTTTTTACGGCTAGTTATTTTCCTTTCAAACACAGTAGAAATTTGTTTCTTGCTTATTTAACTGTTTAATGAAGAAATTTCAGGTTACTGAGGGGAAGGAGAAGGGACTCTCTCGCTGAGGGACCTGGGCTGGCAGCACCTCTGCCATCTTCAACATATGATTTCCAAGGTTTCTCTGCTGGGTATCCCAGTTAGATGGAAAGTGAAAAAAGGCCATAATGTTCCACAGCTAGCTGATATTAGAATATGGGAAGGCTATTGACCTTGGAATATTAATTTTGTGCCCAACCACCTTAACATCTACATTGTTTTTTGGTTGATTTCTAGATTTGCAATTATATTAGCTATAAATAATGATTATTTTATCTCTTCCTTTCTAGCTTTTATACTTCTTGTTTCATACTTTCCAATTGTTTAGCGTAGTATCTCCAGAACTATGTGAAGTAATAGAGAAGAGTCATAGAACTAGAAAGAATTTATGATTGATTAAAAAGAAGCAGAAGGAAACTTTTGGGGGCTGTGATTACACAAGTGTATATATTTTTCAAACCTTATCAAACTGTAAATTTAAAATACAAGCATTTTATTGCGTGTAAATTCTCTCTCATCTACATTGATTTAAAAAGAAAGAATAGTGGCGATATTGAAAATTCTTTTCCTATTCCTATCTACAATAGGAATTCTTTCATTGTTTTCCCTTTAAACATGATGCTGACTTTTGTTTTGAGATAAACAGATTTGGCTATCTTAAGGAAATATTTATTTATTTCTATTTAGTAAAGAGTGTAAGTTGAATTTTATAAAACATGTTTTCAACATTGCTATGGACTGAATTATGTCTCCCCCAAATTTCACATGTTGAAGCCCTAACCCCAGTGTGATGGTATTTGGAGGTGGGGCCTTTGGGAGATAATTACATTTAGATGAGGCCATCAAGGTGGGATTAGTGCCCTAATAAGAAGAGACACCAGAGAGCTTGCTCTCTCTCCCCTCTAATCCATCCCTGCCATGTGAGAACACAGGGAGGAAGTGGCTGTCTACAAGCCAGGAAGAGAACCCTCACCTGAAACCGACCATGCTGGCACCCTGATCTTGGACTTCTAGCTTTCAGAACTGTGAGAAAATAAACTCCTGTTGTTTAAGCCACCTAGTCTATGGCATTTTGTTATAGCAGCTTGAGCTGACTAAGACAAACATCCTTTGATCAATTAATCCAATATATTCATATATTTCCCCAAAATGAACTGTCCCTGACTTCTTTGTATGAGGCCCACTGAACCACAGTATACCGTGCTTTAAATGTGCCACTGGATTCCATTTTCCAATATTTTATTTTGTATTTTTACTGTTAAACTCCTTGATGAGATTTGTATTTTCCTTTTTGTGCTATTTTTGTCACATTTTAATGTCTAATGTTGTACTAAAAAAGAATCCCTTTGCAGCTCTCTGTGAGTCTGGTATGTTAATCAATCTGTTTAATTTTGTAACTTCTTTACAGTCAATTTTTATAATTTATATTTTTTCTTGGAAATATCTACTACATAGGAGTTTTGGGTTTATTTGAATAATATTATATTAAGTAGTCTCATAAGTGTTTTCTCTAAATCTCTTACTCTCTCTTTACTTTTTATTTTGAATATACCTGCTTCCCCCTTGTCTTATTAAATTTATTAAGTCTGTAATCTGCATTATCATCATTAATTATTTTAGCCTTACTTTTTAACTTTCTCATTTGGATGCTTTGCCATTTACTTTTATACTCTCTTGATCAGTAATGTGAAGATTTAAGTCTATGAAATTTTCTTTGAGAACTGCTTTAGCTATATCCCATAGGTTTTGATAAATAGTATTTTATTGTTGTTAATCATATTTATTTTCTTATTTCAATTTTCGATTTACTCTTTGACACCAGAGTTCTTTAAGAGGCTTTTTCCAGTTTCCAATGAGCGTATTGTTGTGCTCTTTTGTTTCTTATTTTGTTATTAATATCTAGTTTTATTGAATTGCAACAATGCTATTTCCAAATTAGGTTGCATCCTGAGGTACTGGGGAGTAAGACTTCAACAAATTTTGGGGAGACACAATTCAGTCTATAACATGATGTATTCAGCTTTATTCTTTGTGCTGCTTCCCATTTAGCCTTAATTTCTATGATATTTTCACTTTTCTCTTCTACTTTCCCACCTGAGCTCTGCCTTCATTTTTAATCTTATTTGGTTGTCTCCTCATTTCTTTCTTGAGCTCTTTTATTTCTGCTTTGAGCTCTTGTTTTAGAAAGATAATATTTCCTTAATATTTTTTACACTTTTGGTCATAATTTTATTTAAAATATGGAGATGTTTTTCCCATGTGTGTTTTCCATTCATCATTCTTTTGTTCCTTTGCTACTATTTTATAATATTTTTGTACAGCTCTGATACTGGTTCACTATTATTATTACTCATCTTTACATGAGGTGATGTGATCCTGGAACAACTGTTAAGAGGTTCATGTGGGAGATAACTAGGGCACTATTTTGGTTTAATTAATAGTCTTGCAGTAAATTTCATGTGATGCTTGGATTGGGGTTGTGTGTTTAGCTTTTGCTTTCCCCGTTGAGTAGAAATTAGCAGCTGCAAAGCATGACATTTCCATTTTTGCTCTATGCTGCCTAACAGTTTGCTCCTTGCATATATGGTATGTATTTATGTCTCCACATTCAGCCAGCTATTCTCTGACATTGTGGGGTAAGGCACATCCATAGAAGCTCCTATAGCTAGACAGCACAGCCTAACTTCCTTAAATTACGGTGTGCTGCTTCTATCCTGCTGACTGTGCCCTTGACTGTGGAGAATTCTGCCCTCTACTGGCTGTTCCTTAGAACTGCAACAACTGTCTCCATACATTGTACTCAGCAGGCTTCCAGGCAAATAGAACTTTAGACCCAGAGAAGTAAATTTCCCAAATTCCTCATGGCTGTCTGAGCACATGAGATGACATAACGAAATAGGATGTGGAACTGTATCTTATGTATTGTATTGCCACACTCCAATTGTTCTGAAACTTTTATTCACATAATAATATATATGAAATTAGACTGTGGAATCTGCAATTGTTATCAGTATTGTGACACGGTTGTCATTGCCTGTGCATGGAGGAACTTGGACATTGTTGTTCGTAATGTCATCAGTTCAGTACAATTATGTGCGTTGTTGATGCTCTATGCATTTAACTTAATTGACATGTAAAATGTCCTCTAAAAGAATACACTCTGGGGGGCCGGCCCAGTGGTGCAGCGGTTAAGTGCACACGCTCTGCTTCAGTGGCCCAGAGTTTGCAAGTTCGGATCCCAGGCATGCGCTGACACACCGCTTGTCAAGCCATCCTGTGGCGGTGTCCCATATAAAGGAGAGGAAGATGGGAACAGATGTCAGCTCAGGGCCAGTCTTCCATGTTAGCTCAGGGCTGATCTTCCTCACACACAAAAAAGAATGCACTCTGATTTGGCACTGAAACAAAATGTTATTGAGTACACAGAAAGGTATGAAAACAGTATATCAGGGCATAAATTTGATATTAGTTAGGTAAATACACATTACTGTAAGAATGACTGCATTTCCATATTTTCTTACAAAACAACAACTAAATGTTTTCTAGGGCCTAAGACACGATGTTCTCCACAAGTAAGTGAGGCTCTGTTATGTTTTATTATTAAGATATATGCAAAAAGATTCCCTATCACTGGCTAAGCAGTGCAGCTGAAGGCAGGAGAAATTGCTTCAGAATAGATGAAAGAAATCTCCAACCAGGGAGAGGCTGTGCGACCCACTCAAGCTTTGTGTAGGACTATCATTAAGGCATCAAATATCAATTTGTTAGAAGCTTCCTACTGTCACATTTGATAGCACAATTTTGCTGTACTAGACACCTAAAGAGCTTCCATCCATCATAAATCTCTCTTCTCTCTCTCTGTCTGTCTCTCTCTGTCACTGTCTCCCTGTCTTTTGAAATATAGGCTCTTTCTCTTTTTTCTAGACTAAAGCATACTTCTAATCTGGGTTATGACTCTTTCTTTTAAGTATGTATCTCTTACAAGCTCTATCTACCAAATTATCTTTCTTCTTCCTTTCTTAAAATCTCCCTTTGTCTTGATTCAAGTTACTTTCCATTGGCTATCCACCCTGCCTTGAGTTTGCCAAATGTTATTCTTAACATATGGTGTAATTATAGAGGATTACTATTAAAATGAAATGTAATTAACTATATAAGCAAGCAGAAAAATGTTAGAATTCCACCCACCCGTTCTCCATTTATTTCCAAGGATTTTAACACCATCTTAAGGCAAAATAATTGGAATGCTTATCTGCATGTAGATTTCCTTTTATGTTTTGCAATTTTTCTGGATAATTGTTTTAGAATACCCCTGTTAATTACCATATCTCTCTTGTGTATTTTTGGCTCCTATGAAATCTCATATCACATTTTATCTTATGGAAAAGTTAAACATATTGGGATCTGTAGAAGGAGTTGGTCATCTTGGCCCCAGAAAAGCTAGAGTGTGTCTTTGAGATTTTGTGTCTATGTAAAATAAACCCAGGTCAAAATGAAATACTTTGAGATGAACTTAAGATCTTTCATTACTGTTTCCTGTGGAGTCTCTTGTCTTTACCATAGCAATATATTTACTAAGTTTCCATAATTAAGCTTTACTTTGTCTTTTTGAACTCACCTAGGATGCTAAAGACATTCCACGTGACAGAAGACGTCTGAGTGTTGTCAAGGTTACTAATTCTTCCTACAGCCCACTCCAGTTGTATTCCATGAGTATGTAATACCCACTCTCACCCATGTGAAGTTTCTTTTCTGAGTCTGGCATTACCTTCTTTTATTCCACTCAAGTCTTCACTAAACACATCTGCCTTTTTGCTCTTACTATCTGGACGTCAGCCTGAACTCACAATAGTGTGGAACCTGTACAAGACGGCTCAGCCTTTTGTGCTGTAGGCATCTTTTCAAAAGGACTCTACAGGCAAAGAGTTAAGTAAACCTACAAACTCTCCCTGCCTCTCAACCATTCATCTCAGTCACTTTCTCATAGCACAGAGAAGACTCTTTCATATTTTAGAAGTTGAATTTGCATAAATGTGCATAACATTTAAGTTGCCGCCTTTTCTCTTCTTCATCTATTTTCTGTACCAATAATTCATTACCATCTGCCTTTTCATCATAAAGAAAGATTCATATTTTGAGAATCATGTGAAAGTGGTTGTACGGTTCGTTACTCTGATGGAAACATCCTGTTAGTGTATGATGGCTCTTCATTCCTTATCTCTGGGCACGGAGAAATTCTTCCCCCTGGCAGTGCTGTGTTCCACACTGCATCCCCTTTCACACATCCTCTTCTATTTTTCTTTCTTTCATTAAATTAATAAGAAAACTGAAACTTCTAACTACATTTAAGTGTACAGAAGAAAGAACTCTGTACAGATGAACATTCTACATGTTTGTAACAAAAATAATAGAAAGTAAATGAGGAGAGCGTTTTGAAGTTGGTTGAAGGGTTTTTTTCTCTTAAAGCCTAGAATAGGTACAAATTTATATGCCTCACTGAACTTTCTAATATTACCTCAACATTTTATGTATCAAAGAACCCCACTCTCTCAGCTACTGTGTTGCATCTGAAAGGAAACTAATGATATGAAATTTTCAAGTCTGCCTGACCTTAGTGGAAGGTACCAGTTGATAAGATGTTGTGACTGACTATAGTACCAATGAAATAAAACGAAAAAATAGCCAACTACAAAAATAGGTTAGAGGTTTGATTTATTTTAACTGTTAAAATACTTGTTATTTATTCTCAAAAAACAGTTTCGATTTCAACATATGTATAGCACAGTAAGATGACACAATGGAATAAAATATGAGAAAAACAAAAAATATACCAACTGAATAAAGCACCCAATGAAATAACCAAACCAAAGTCAGGTATGAGGCACAGTGGGAGTTGGGTGTGTCATAAACAAGAAGTAGTTCCAAGGTCCTATGAAAGTCAAAATAAAAAACCTGTCATTTGGGAGATTTGAGGAGAGCAGGGAGAGGAGGCCTGGCCTTGTAGAAAGAAATACAAATATTTTTAAAGGACTAAGGATTAAGACCTTATACCAGAGCAACAATAAAATCACTCAAGTGTTTTAAGTGGGCCTTTACAAGACAAGGGCTGACTCATAGCAAAAATGTTGCTTCCGCGATGGCATTTTTTAATAAAAAAGAGAGAAAAGAAAATATAGATCATTTAAGGATTTTCTCAAAAGTTTGACAATCATTGGCTCCCCATTCAATTTTAAGAGTAAAGTAGGTGGAGTCGACCAAAATGGTACATAAGAGGCTCCTGAGTTCTCTTCCTCTCCAGATGCACTGAATATACAGCTTCTCACGGAGAAATTCCCTCTGAAAGGAATCCATAAAATAGCTGAGCGACTCCTACACATCAGATGAGTGAGAAAATGCCCACAGTGAAATGGGTAGGAAAGACGGAGACACACTCTTGCCAGCAACCCTACCCCAACAGAGTGCCATACAATCGAGAGGTAACCTCCCGCTCCTAGCTGCTCCATGAGGAGCAAAGAGTTTAGACCCCACATCTAGTGCCCCAACTTTTAAGACTCTTACTGCAGGGACAGGATCCCCAAATATCTACCCAATGGAGCTTGTGTTCACAAGACCTGCAAGACTAGAGTAAACAAAGAAGCAATTCTTAATGGGGTCACAGGCACTCTCTGAGGCTATCCCCCTAGGGCTCAGAGGGAGCAGGCAAAATTGCCCATCTCCCAGTCTTTCCCTGAAAGAGGTTTATCTGCCTACTTTAAAGGCTGCTGCTTGTTTATAATAGCAAGACGTGGAAACAACCTGTGTCCATCTATGGATGAACGGATAAAGAAAATGTTATATATATATAATGGAATATATATAAAATATATATGGAGTATTATTCAGCAATAAAAAACAAGGAAATTTTGCCATTTGCAACAACATGGATGGAATTTGAGGACATTATGCTAAGTGCAATAAATGAGACAGAGAAAGACAAATACTATATGATCTCACTTATATGTGGAATCTAAAAAAAAAAAGAACTCATACAGAAAACAGATTGACTCCAAAGCCTGTTTATGGCAGGGGGGAGGGGGTCAAAATGAGTGAAGGTGGTCAAAAGGTACAAAATTCCAGTTATAAAATAAATAAGTCCTGGGGATGTAATGTGCAGCACGACGCCTATAGTTAATAATACTGTATTGTTTATTTGAAAGTTCCTGACAAAGTAGATGTTAAAAGTTCTCATCACAAGAAAAAAAAATTTGTAACTACGTGTGGTGATGGATGTGCATGAGACTTATTGCAGTGGGTATTTTGCAATATATACAAATATCAAATCATTATGTGTCATACCTGAAACTAATATAATGTTATACATCAATTATATATCAAAAAAAAAAAAGCTGCAGTCTGAGGTCCAGGCTTCTAATTTAGCAGGCATCTGGGGACTGGCTGCCATCTTCCCCAGAGAGTGGAGAAGCTAGTGGACACCTCTCCTGTCTCCCCGCTCCAGCCTGTTTCAATAACAAAATCAAATCACCAACATCTCCCTGGAAGGAGCTTGCACACATCTGGTGCCCCAGCTTTTGTGGCTGCCACCTGAGGGATGGGCCTGCAGACTGCCTGGCTCTAAGAGCCAACGGGGCTTGCCTTCACTAGTCCCACAGTAGTGGAGCAAACAAGGAAGCAGGTCCTAATAGGCACAGGAGAACCCGCCTGCAGCCGCACACCTGGCCCAGCATAGAGGGAGAAAGCAAAACACCCATCACCCAGTTTCTCCCTGGAAGGAGCTTAACTATATTCTATCCCAGTGGCTGCCTAAGGGTCCAGCTTGTAATCAGCCTGCATCTAGATGCTGACTGAAAGCCCCCCTTTGGGAGACTGATGGGTCTTGTCAC
This sequence comes from Ceratotherium simum simum, assembly GCF_057802395.1. Classification (NCBI taxonomy): domain Eukaryota; kingdom Metazoa; phylum Chordata; class Mammalia; order Perissodactyla; family Rhinocerotidae; genus Ceratotherium; species Ceratotherium simum. The sequence goes on along the minus strand of NC_141910.1, from coordinate 11,470,388 downwards.
GCCCTCAACTACTGGGAGCCACTAAGAACAAAGAAGGAGCTTGGACAGTCCCCAAGGTTTGCGAGACAACTAGGAGCTCGGGTCAGGCTGCTGAATAAGGTTCATCTCCTGCATGAGACTATACTGTCAAGACTGGGAGCGGTGGCTGTTTTTTCCAATCTACAGAAACCTACACAGAGAGTCAAGGAAAAAGAAGAAACAAAGGAATATGTTCCAAGCAAGATAAAACTCCAGAAGCAGATCTTAATGAAATGGAAATAAGTGACTTACCTGATAGAAAGTCCAAAATAATGGTCATAAAGATGCTCATCAAAGGGCCGGCCCGGTGACGCAAGCGGTTAAGTGTGCACTCCGCTGCGGCAGCCCAGGGTTCGCCGGTTCGCAACCCGGGCGCACACTGATACACTGCTCGCTGAGCCATGCTGTGGCGGCGTCCCACATAAAGTGGAGGAAGATGGGCATGGATGTTAGCCCAGGGCCAGTCTTCCTCAGCAAAGAGAGGAGGATTGGCAGATGCTGGCTCAGGGCTGATCTTCCTCACACTAAATTTTTAAAAAATAAAAAATAATAAAAAATAAAATAAAAGATGCTCACCGAGGTCAGGAGGGCAGTGCATGAACAAAGAGAACATTTCAACATCACCCCCTGGATTCCCGCAGACACTCGCTCAGGTGTTCCAATCTGTGGACTAGCCTGGAAGTGAGAGGGAGTTAATACGCCACTGGGCATTGACCAATGACGGATAGAAGTTGGTTGATAAATATTCCTTTCTTGCATCCCTAGAGTGAATAATTCTAAGATGAATTATAAATGGTTCTTCAGATGTTCACAACTGGATAGAGCCCCAGCTGCCTATAGTGATGAAAAGTTTGATAACACGCTTGGATTATTTTTCCTTCCTTCTTTGTCCTTTTTTTCTATCCTTGGGATCATTTCCCCAAATAAACTATCTACATAAAGGATCTTGTCTTAGACTTGACATATTGGGGAAATCTAGAGTAAGACAATCTCTATTAATGAGAGACTTGACCCATTTTTCAGAAAAGGAAATTCAGACATTAATTTAGCTGCTTGTTCTGTTTATAAGGCTAACCGAACTATAGAGGCAACATTGACAGATACACTATTAGTAAGAACTCAGGATTGACTTCTTCCTTTAGCTATGTTCCATTATAGGAACTACATGAATGATGTCAATGCAACTGTGAAGAATGGAGCACTTTTTCACGGCAGAATCTGAGAACACATGACACCATGTCCCTTCGAAATACTTGTAGCACGGGGAAGAAAGTTAGTGGAAGAGCCTAGAAATAAAGCTGATTCAAAGTGGAAAAGAAACTGATCTCATCAGGGAGCCAAGTACTCCCTGAATTTTTAAAAGCAAGAAATCTATTTGTCTTACAAATCTCATATCACAAGCTCTGAGTAATTTATGCAATTATAATATTCTACATTCTAAATGGGATTTCACAGCCCCTCATCCAAGAAAAACAAGCCCTGGAATAATTTTACTCTGAAGTCCCTAAATAACATAAAATTCAATTCACGGAATCACATTATTACTGGGAGAATCAATAATTTATTCAACAAATGAGTTTAACAAAAAGATTTAATTTAATCTCCAAGTTTATGAAGGTAATTCTTGCTTGTTTCCTGCAACTATTACCATGCTTATTTCAGGTTAACTGCATGAATAATATCATCTAAGCAGTTTGTAATGATTGATCTTTGTAATAAAAAAATTCCTGTAGACGCCATTCTTTGGAAGAAATTAAAGAACTTTGCCAGCATTTGTCAAGGTACCGCAAATTGTACATGAAATGCTCAGAGCAGTCAACTCTGGACCCCAGGAGAACACACAGTTTGTACAAAACCCCAACTCTCTCCGGTAGGCCCAGATACAGAGTAGGCAGGATTTCTCGTTAGGACCTTCTCACCTCTCCTTTCCCTACTTGCGGCTCCTCCCGACACCCAATGCTCTCAGGTCTCCCTGGCTAGTCTAGTCTATTTCACCTCTTTCCCCTGACTCCTCCTCCTCTCCTTCTTCCTTCCTCCCCACTCTACACTCTGACAGTACTTGCCTGTACTACACACTGTCCCTTATCAAGCGCTATCGTGTGGGAGGGCAATCTGTTTAAACAAAGACACCAATCTCCTCCTTCCAACGCAGAATTGCTAAGGAGAACGTCTCTGATCCCAAGACCAGCATTTTTGAAGGAGACACTGTTCTTTGGCTAAAAACAAAGTATCAGAATTGTCTGGGAAGTCTTCTTTAGGACTATTTTGTGTGAGTCTGTGGGGTAACCAGTGCACTTAAATTTTTTGTCAGTCTACTCTTGCTTAAGAAGCTGTAGGAGTGCATGGGGGCCCCAGGGAAATTGCAAAGCATGAGGTTATAGATAGCAGAGTTGATGTCTTCCATCATTTACATCTTGACATCACAGCCTATGGCTGTGGAAGAAAAGTGGCTGCATTTTGCAATCTCTCTCTCTCTCTCTATCTCTTTTTCCCTCTGCTAAACATTAACCAAATCAAACACTCTCAGAGCAGAAATAAGAAAACAAGATTCGGGTCTCAAATATTGGGAAGACAAGCCTATTTAACTTGTTTGACTTGATAACTGTCTGACATTACTAAGAGAAAACAATCATTTCTCCTCCTGACAGGTATAAAATCTAGACATTTGGGGACTGGATTGAGTTTCTGTTTCCTTTAGTAGAGATTTCCTGCTCATGGAGATGCTTAAAACTGGACAGTGGTTTGGCAATCTCCAACTCACTTATATGACGGTAAAAGTATATAATCTGATTTTTTATTTTAAAATAAATCTTTCAGGAAACCATCTGCTTGTTTTTCATTCATCTTGGCATCAAAAGATGTGAGGTATAAAATACTCTCAAAAAGACCTAATCAAGCTCACGTTACAGCCAGGAAGACAAAGATCCAGAAAATCCGAGATCCAGCTCACTTGAGCTCTCGTAGCTAGATGTGGACCCTCATGAGAGCACATAGTTTATACAGGTCTCTGTGAGTTTAATGGCATCACCATTAAAATAGGCTGCCTTTCTTCTTGGTAAGAAATCTCAGCAGAAGCATTGGGTACATTTTAATAGCTGTCCATCTGTCAGCAAAGGTCCTTGACATTCGCGTGTCCTTCTCCTTTACTCTTCAAGCCATCCCCTATAAAATCTCTCATTTAGGTCTTTTATTGGGACGTTGGAACAGTAAGAATTGGCTTTTAGATTGTGAGGTGCCCTCTATGGCCCCATTCATTTCTTCATATAATAAAAATTTATAAAGAACAATATGTGCTTGGAGCTGCACTAGAATGTGCAGACAGCGACCTGATGAAATGATCGTCGTTGCTCTTAAGGTACTGCAGGCTAGTGGGGATTACCTACATGCAAACAAATAGTTTTAATTCGGTGCAGTAAGTGTGTAAGAAAGATGTTTACTGGTGCCATGGAATCACAACCTTCTCCCTAGTGGGACTTCTCTACCTTTCTCTTCCTAGGGAGTTGTTGTTACAACTTAGAACTCTGTTCAAAGTTATTGAGCAGAAGCCAGCCAGATTGACTTCTAAGGACATAGGGTTTTTTAAGGGCTAGAGGACTATGTTTTCGACTGATAATCATTAAAGTCATTTCATGATATATTAATAAAATGCTTTGGCTTTGTGAGGCCCGGTTCTAGGTCCTATTTCTGCCCTGTAGCTAATATAGTATGTGAAAACTGCCTAGTTTTTTCCCTTCCTATGGTTTAAATTGTCCCACACTTCCAAAAAAATCTTCCATCAACAATTGCAGAACATAGAAAAATATAAAAAATGATTAAAAACCAAAGAATGTTAGAACCAAAATAATAGCCCAATCTCACTTTCAATAAAACACTAAACAAAGTAGCAGCAATTTAAATTCAAGTAAATTTAAATGATTACATACCTCCATCTAATATTTTACTCCAGTTATATGAGGTACTTTGCTAATAGAATATCTTGAAAAATGAAATATGGTGCAAATAGGTCAAATATGAAAACTTACATGACAATCTCAAGAGATACTGAAAAGCATCTGATAACTTATTTTTTTGGTGAGGAAGGTCAGCTCTGAGCTAACGTCCGTTGCCAATCCTCCTCTTTTTGCTGAGGAAGATTGTTCCTGGGCTAACGTCTGTGCTCATCTTCCTCTACTTTATATGGGACTCTGCCATGGCATTCCTTGACAAGCAGTGTGTCAGTTCGTGCCCGGGATCCGAACCTGCGAGCCCCAGGCCGCCAAAGCGGAGCATGCAAACTTAACCGCTAAGCCACTGGGCCGGACCCCCTGATAACATTTTTTTTTTTCTTGTGAGGAAGATCAGCCCTGAGCTAACATCTGTTGCCAATCCTCCTCTTTTTTGCTGAGGAAGACTGGCCCTGGGCTAACACCCATGCCCATCTTCCTCTACTTTATATGGGATGCCGCCACAGCATGGCTTGACAAGTGGTGCGTTGGTGCATTCCCAGGTTCCGAACCTGTGAACCCCAGGCCTCTGAAGGGGAGCGTGTGCACTTAACCGCCACGCCACCGGGCCAGCCACCACCAGGCCCCCCAAACCCACGCTGCCCCCAATAACTTTTAACATGCATTTTTGAAGAGAAAACATGTTAGAAAACCAGGAATGCATATGTAATTCTTCAACGTGATTTCTAAAAAATCTCTTATTGGTTACACATGAGAAGTAAGTCTATCAAAATTGGGAACAGGAAAATTACACACATCATCACCATTACTAAGGAAAGCTTTTCTAGAAGTTACGGCTAATTCAATAAGACATGATACAAAAACAAAAGTATAAGTGTCTTTCCTTTGTAGCATTCACTACACTTGTAATTAAGTAATGAATTATATGGTCACCTGTTTCTCTCCTGCTAAAATGTAAGCTCCATAAAGCAAGATCTATATTATTTGTGAAGATATCCCCAGAGCTCAGAAAAATACTTTTTATAAGAAAGTATTAAATAGATCTTTATTGGATGAATGAAGCAGAACTTCAGGGTAAAGCTGTGCAAGGAGGTCAGCAAATCTCCTCCTCAAAAAGCAGCTGTAAAGCTGGACAAAAATGACAAAAACAACCATTTCTATGCTTTGGGAGTCTGCCAAAGGCATACCATAATTTGAGAAGAATTCATGTTGGAAAAGCTGCAGATGTTTGAAGACTGGTTGGAGCCTCTGATGCTCTTGACTGGCATGGCTCCCATCCCCCCCAGCTTGGTTGACATGGATGTTGTGATACAGCATGACAGGCTGTGACAACTAGCAGTTTTGCTGCCATAGTCATCTCAGCACACTTGGTTTGGAGAGGTGCGCCACGCCCAGGCAGCACTGCCAGTGGACGTGACAATCTCGTCAGTGGACCAGTGCAGGCAGCCAATGACTCCCGTAGCGTGAGCTCGTGGCTGGGACCAGCATAACATCAGCTGAGACCACACACATCCACAGCAAGACCAGAGAGGGCCCCGGCCCGCCACACGCTCCTGGCCAGCACCGAGGACGCACATGCACAGAAGAGATGCAAAAGAGCCCAGGGGAAAGAAAAATCGAGAGAAGAATTAAAAACAGCTTGAACTTGGAATGTGGTCCCCTCCTCACACAGAGATCCATCAACAGAGAACAGAAATCTTGCTGGCTCAAGACGTTTGAGTGCAGCCTCGGTCCAATCATTGCTGACCGCTCGGCTACCCAGAAGGAAGGGTGATCTCTAGAAAGTCAGGCTTAAAAATAAAAGCAACAACAATTGAAAAAAAAAGAGCAGAGACATAAGCAGCCATCGGGGAGACTAATTTTACAGACTTAGCCACGGCAAGTTACTAAACAAAGCAACAAAAACAAATGTCAGGACAGAAAATCATGACCCAGAGTTGCTACAATATATTACACAATATATTATGAAATTATATATTATAAAATGTCTTATTATAGTATTACAATACAATGTATTATAAAATGTCTAGTTTTCAATAAAAAATTATGAGATATATAAACAAATAGGAAAGTGTAACCCATATTCAGGGGGAAAAGAAGCAGTCAACAGAAACTGTCTCTGCGTGTCTGAGTTGCTCTCTCTGCCTTTCCACTGCTTTTCTCAGGCTGAGCCCTGCAAACTCAGGCTTTCTTGCTACCTGGCTTCAGTATGTTCAGCCAGGGGCAGGTGCCTGTAGGAGGTGGGAGGGGCAGAAGGAGAGGAGAGACCTCCCATTCTCCTCTGCTTTGGACTGTGTCTCTGGCTACATCTCCCATGAGGTTCTAGTCCCACTGGGAAGCCCCAGCGGTTACTGCCATCTTTTCTCTTTGTCCCTTTAGCCCTGGAGATGGTAGTAGTTGCCTGCTGGTGCTTATCCCTAGGTCTTCCTGCCACCCCATTTGCCCTGTATCTCATCCAATACCTTTGTAGCAATTTCCCTGTGTTAAATTCCCTCACAATAGTCAACCAGTCATCCATCAATGGACACTTGTGTTGTTACCAGTCTTTTGCTATTAAAAAAAATGCTGTAAGGGATAGCCTTGTGTATGTATGTTTTTATATTTTTGCCAGTGTATATCTGGGATAGATTCCTAGAATCAGGATTCTTGATTCAAAGGGTAAATGCATATATCTAAGTAGCCAGAAGAAGTATTGTTGTTTCAAGCCAAAGTGTCTTCTCCAAACTTTCATTTTTTTCTTAAAAAAAATTAATTAAAAGAAAGCTTCAAAATACGCAGGACTTTTTAACTGAATTTCTTTGGGGGAAAAAAAATCTTCTTATATTTGTACATGTATAGCATATATACAAAGCCCTTTTGAAGTGCAGGTTGAACCTCCAAGAAAGCTCATTTCCCCTAAATTTCCCCCAATCAGGTTGCAGATTTGATCACGCTTGTGCAAAAAGGCCATTTTATCACCTGCACTCAATTCCCTCCCACTAGGCCAGGTGAGACCGAAAATCAGAGGGCAAGAGAGGACACGTTTGTCCCCTGATCTGCCCAGACCTGGGCAGCAGCTCTGGTACCCACTGCCCCACAGAAGGAGAGGAGAGGCAGACAGCTGGCCATTCTGGATGCATGCGGGGAGGAGAAAAAAGAGAGAACTATTCCCACAGTATTGATGTTAGTGCCTTGGAAGTGCTACCCCTAGAAAACCTGGCCCAGTGGTCAAATGTTTTCAAACCTGACTGTCCAGAGGAGGCTGCCTCCCCATCGAGCTGGAGTGAAGAGAACAGGGAGCAGCCTTGCTCCTGAACCATCCTTAACAACGGGAGTGAGGCAGCGACCTGGGGAGGGATCTAGAGGCCATTTTTGAGAGAAGCAGCCCAAGTGGGGCATTTCACAGTCTTGGCACTGTATATTTAGGGCCACGGTGTGCTTTGGTGCACATTGTATTACCTGGTCTGTAACCTTGGTTGGTCAAGGTAACCGACCCTCAGTCGAGGTGGAAAGAGGAATACTGAGTGAATTCTTACCTACTGTCAGAGGTTGAGTAAAGGTAAGTCATGCCCTCTACTGACCCATTTTTTAAAATGTAGGGATTGATTTCAAAGACTTTGAGCTACTGAAGTGCTCGTGTCATTCGTCTGAGGAGGATATGAAGAGGCAGAGACAAGAATTAAGGAAGGAGCCACACGAGCTAGCAGGATTTCCCTGATTCTCCAGTGACGTCCCCGCACAGGGGCACGGCCACAACCCTGGGGACTACAGTCTTCCCTGTAACATATTTAGGATTAAGCAGAGAAAGAAGAAAAATCAGAGGTTATGTTGGCCTCTCTGGGGAAGACGTGGAAGCTATATTCAGGCTTCTCCTGCTCGTGTCCCTGTCTTCCCAACCCTGAGGGTAAGTCCAGAATAAAGGTTTATCCAGAGGCATTTGGGATCATAATTCTAGCAAGAGGGGCTTTCAAGGAGGTTAAAAGGTCAACTGTATGAAAATATCTGCTTATTTCAGTTCCATCCGCCATACGGTTAATTATTTTCTCACAGTACAAAATTCTAGTTACTTTCTTTCAACACTTAAGATATCATTCTATTATCTTCTCTGCCTTGGAAGCACACCAATGCCTTCAAATGGATGTTTTTTGTATTTTTTCTGGCTTTTCTTGTTCTCTTGGCAGGAGCATTGGTCTTTGGAAAGCTACTCCATCATAACCACAAGTCAAAGTCTCTACTCTTAATTATTGGAAATGTGTATACTTTAATTACCAGGATTATGGATTCCCTGTATGAGAATTGGTTTCGAAATTCTATAAGCTATGACTGTTTATTTACCCACATGAGCTTTAGTATCATGACCTCCATCCTTATGTTACTAATTTCACCAAATGTATGAATTTTTTTGGAGACTTTTATGATGTTGAGTATTCTTCATCCAGAAGTATATCTCTCTTTTACATTGCCTGTTTTTGCTTCTTTCTTGCTTTATTTTAGTAAATCCTGAATATTTCTTATTAAGTTTAATCCTACATATTCTAATTGCTCTTGTCAGTGAGCTTTATTTACAATAATATGTTCTACATTGTTGAATATACACAAAATTTTTAATGCTGTACATACCATTTTTAACTGACCATCTTAGTAAACTTTTATTGGTTCATTTCCCTTGGCTGTCTAGGAAAAATCACATGGCAATTATAACTTTGTTGTGTCATTTCCAATAGTTACCCAACTTAATTCTTTTCCATGGCTTGTTATATTCGCTGAAACTTCCAGAAAAATGTGAAACAATCCTGGTCAAAGTAGCTATCCTCCTTCTGTGCTCACCTTTAATAGGAATCTTCCAGTATTTCACAATAGTGTGTGCATGTTTCTCATGTTAAAAAAAAAAACACCTATTGTCCTATTTCTAAAAAGAGTTCTGTTAGGAATTAATGTTAAATTATATGGATGCCTATTCAACCAAACTGTATTTTTACAGTTCTTATGACCTACTTTTATTTTTGTTCCTACTTTTATTGAGATATAATTGACATATAACATTGTGTAAGTTTAAGGTGTACAAAGTGATGATTTGATACATATATATAGTGCAAAATCATAGCCGCAATAGGGTTAGTTAACACCTCCATTACCTCACACAATTACCATTTTTTTTGCAATGAGAAAATTTAAGATCTACTCTCGTGCAACTTTCAAGTATATAAAACTGTATTGCTAACTGTAGTCACCGTGGTGTACATTAGATTTCCAGAAATTATTCATTTTATAACTGAAAGTTTATACTTGTTGACCAACATCTCCCCATTTTCCCATGGGGGGCTAGCAACATTGCTAGCCCTTGGCAACCACCATTCTACTCTCTATTTCTATGAGCTTGGCTTTTTCAGATACCACATATAAATAATATAGTACAGTATTTATCTTTCTTTGTCAGACTTACTTCACTTAGCGTAATGCCCTCAAAGTTCATCCATGTTGTTGCAAATGGCAGGATTTCCTTCTTTCTCATGGCTGAATAACACTCCATTGTATATACATATACCACATTTTCTTTACCCATTTATCTATCCGTTGACAGCCACTTAGGTTATCTATATCTTGGCTATTGTGAATAATGCTGCAATGAACATGGGAGTGCAGATATCTCTTCAAGATCCTGATTTCATTTCCTTTGGATAAATACCCAGAAGTGAGATTGCTGAATCATATGGTAGTCCTATTTTAATTTTTTGAGGAACCTCCATGCTGTTTTCCATAGTGGCTTCACCAATTTACATTTCCATCAGCAGTGCACAAGGGTTCCCTTTTCTCTAGACCCTTGTCAACACTTGTTATCTCTTGTCTTTTTGAAGATAGCCATTCTCACAGGTATGAAGTGATATCTCATTGTGCTTTTGATTTGCATTTCCCTGATGATTAGTGACGGTGAACACCTCTTCATGTACCTGTTGGCCATCTGTACGTCTTCTTTAGAAAAACGTCTATTCAGTTCCTTTGCCCGTTTTATAACCAGATTGTTTTTTGATATTGAATTGTATGAGTTCTTTATATGTTTTGGATATTAACCCCTTTTCAGGTAGATGGTTTGCAAATATTTTCTCCCATTCCAATAAATTGTCTTTTCATTTTGTTGATTATTTCTGTTGCTGTGCAGAAGCTTTTTAATTTGATGTGGTCCCACTTGTTGATTTTTGCTTTTGTTGCTTGTGCTTTTGGTGTCACGTCCAAAAAATCATTGCCAAGACCAATGTCAAGTTCAGTGTCATTCTTTTGCCTGTGAATATCCAATTTTCCCAACACTATTTATTGAAGAGATTATCCTCTCCCTATTGAGTATTCTTGGCTCCCTTGTCAAATATTATATGTATATGTGTATATGCGTGGGTTTATTTCTTAGCTCTTGATTTTGTTTTATTGGTCTGTGTGTCTGATTTTATGCCAGTACCATATTGTTTTGTTGAACTGTCTTTCTGTGTTTTCTTGCAGCTCATCAAGCTTCTTTAAAACAGCTGTTTTGAATTCTGTATTGGGAAAATCGCAGATCTCCATGTCTTCAGAGTTGGTTACTGGAAAATTACTGTGATCTTTTGGTAGTGTCAGGTTTCCTTGATTTTTCATGTTCCTTGAAGTCTTGTGTTGCTGTCTTCATCACCTCCTCCAGTCTTTACTGACTGAATTCAGGAGAGAAGTACATTCCATTGGCCCTGCTAGGGATTCTGAGGCTTTCACAGACCTTCCGTGGATAGGCCTGCTCCGCATTTCTTGCTCCCTCTGTGGCAGAATTCTTAAGCGTGTATGCCTTCTCTTGATCCTGCAAAGCACCAGGCCAGGTGCTGACAGTGTCTGTTTTGCTTTCCCAAGAGCAGTGCTCAGTGATCAAGTTTGTGGTCTCTCCCAGACCCACAGACTAGGCTGGCCCTCTGCATGTACTCACTGGCCCCTGCAGAAGCTTGCTCTCCCCAGTGTCTGGAGTGTACACAGGGAGCTGGCCATGGCATGGGGAAGGTGTGTGATCGAGGTGCGTGGAGCGCTGGGTGTGCTCGTGTGTCACTTGGGGGGATCCGTGGGCAGGCCTTCTGATGGAGTCTTGAAGCAGTTAGCTGGATCCATGTCCCTTTGACAGTTCATTCCAAGATCTGGCTGCTGTTCTCTCAGCTGCTCACTACCCCCCAGTCATGCAGCTCACTTCTCAGAATGGAATTGAGATAGGATGAGATGAGAGAGAAATGGGCCTCTTTGGCAGCATCCTGCACACTGAGGAAGCTGTGTGATCACTCAAACGCTTTCACTTTCCCCCACAAGAGAAATCACAGGCCACAGAAATCAGAAAGGTGAGAGGTATCTCTTGGCACTGAGCTGTGCTGCTTTGGCAGAGGAGTGATGTAGGTAAAGTCAAACTGTCCCTCTTACCCTCTCCAATGCAACCAATCTTGGATTTTTTGCTCCAACAGAGTGCTGGAACTTCTCCATTGGACTCCTGGACTTCGACCAAGGCTCTTTCATCTGTAGGTGATTGTCTAAGTCAGTGTTCTCCAGGGGCTCCAGGACTGCGGCTGGGAGGGGCTGGAGCCAGTTCCTGGGCCACTTCAGGGTCCATAGCCAGGACCAAGGTCTGTATGCCTATTACCCAACACACAGGTTGAATCCTTTGACGTACGGTGCTGGTGACAGAACCAAGGCCAAACAGGGCTGTAGCTGAGGCCTGAGGGGTATGGAGCTGGTTCTGGGTCCGTAGCTGGGACCACAGTTGGCAAGTCAGCTGCCTGGGTGTGGGCCTGTCTTCTCAAAATGGCCCTTCTTATTCTTAGACTGAACTGGGGTTCCATCTCATTCCTGGATCCCACAGCTCCTACAAAGGCACTTTTGTCCCTGGATGGATGCCAAATTGTGGTTGTTGAGGTGGGGGTTATGAGCAAGGGATGTCTTATTCAGCCTTCTTGCCGACATTGCTCCTCTAAGATTATTCTTCTTTTATCCAGTATGTGACAAAATACACTTATGGATTTTCTTATATTAAGCTATTGTTGCCTTCCTGGGATAAGGCAACTTGCTCATGGTGTGTTATTCCTATACAATACTGCTAAATTTGCTTTATTACAGTGTATCAAGGATTTTTGCTTCTGTATTTACTAGTGAGATAGGTCTAGTGGTATCCTTGTTTATAGATATGTGGCGGACACTGAAGTTTGGATCATTGACTATCCCTTTCAACTCTTTTTCTCTTGCCTTACTCAGTTCTAGAGACTGGAGAGCTAAAACAGTCGACTTCCTCCTTCGCAACTAGAACTGGATATATAACTTGATTGTGATTTTTGACACAAAAGCAAAAGTCTGGGAATGCCTTTGATTTCATGTACTTCTTTTTTTTTAATTTCCTCTTCCTTTTCCTTCTTTTCTTTCACTTTTCTTCTCCTCCCCCACCTGAGAGGACTCCTGCCTAGAATGTGGATGTGAAAGAAAGAACAAAACAGAAAAGTTGATCAATAAAACAAAAGTTGGTTCTTTAAAACAACCAATAATATATATTCAAACTTTTGACAAATATGATCAACATCGATGAAGAGAGAAAAAAACAAATAATATTAGCAGTGGAGGAGAAGATACAATTTCATATTCAAAATATTTCATATAATATTCAATGAATATTAGCAAAAAAAGAATAGGTAACACTTCATACCAATTACCTTAGAAATATGGATGAAAAGATACATTTCTAGGATAATGATTCTCAAACTGGACTGCGCTTCTGAATCTCCCAGAGGACTTGTTAATGCAGATTACTGGGTCCCACTCCCAGAGTTTCTGATTCCGTGGTCTGGGGTTGAGGCCTAAGAATTTGCATTTGTAACAAGTTCCTCGAGGTGCTGATCCTGCTGGTCCAGGAACAATACTTTCAGAACCACTGTCTAGGAAAATATAAACTCTCAAATTCAACTTAGGAATAAGTTGAAAACCAAAAACCTAAATGTAAGTGCTAAAACTATAAAACTCTTAGAAGAAAACATAGAAGTAAATTGCTGTGACATGCAGCATTTCAAACAAAGCATTAGCAAATTGAATTTAAAAAAAAACTCAAGGGATCAGATGAGAAAAAAACCATACAATTATCTGGTTAGATGCTAAAAAAATCATTTGAAACTTTCGAGAGAAAATGATAGGTGAGGATTTGGAGATAGCAAGTGTAAACTGTTTTGCCAACCAGTTTGTTGTTCAAAGAAAGACAGATGGTCTAATAGTTGAAGGAGGATACAGGATCAAGAACAAAGACTGTGTGTGCACGTGTGTGTGAAAGATGAGAGGCTGTTGAACCTTGATAAGTTGATTTGGAAGGAGCCAATAGATAGATGAAGGCTGAATATACCAGAGAGGAGCTATTGATGGGGTAAGATTCTAGAGGAAATTGAAGGGAATAGTATCAAGAATGGAGCTTTGAACAAGAGATGGGCTCACTCCATAGGGAAGAATGTAAGAATGGGTGATTTCAGGATAGTAAGTTGAGAAGTTCAAGCTTGTTCACATATATTTTCCCTATGAAGTAGGACATGAAATCAGATATTACAGAGATCAGGTCAATAAAGGGATGAAAAGTTTGGAGGTTGAATTTAGCCCTTAGGAATTCAACGGTGACCTTTGAGATGAGCTGCCGTGGAGTGATGGTGGCCCAGAATCCAGTGAGCGAAGGAGTCACTGGAGTGGCAGCAAGTGCAGATTTTCCTTTCAAAGATCAAGACTGAAAGGGGAATAGAGAAATAGAGGCAGCTAGATTTCAAAAGAAAACCCTTCAATGTTTAAAACAATTTCTCAGTATCCAAGAATCACCATACACTGTCGGAAAGGATATGTCAGTAGCTGACATGTGAAGCAATTTATTGTTTTGTTTGTTAATGAGACATCAGGCACTGCATTGTAAATGCACAATCGACTACCAATTACCTCTCTCATCCAAAGGAAAGAAAAATTGGCACCAAAACTCCAGCAAGTACATAAATGTAAAAGCTAAGGGTTTCTGAACTTTCTATTCAAATCAAAATTTTTTTCTAAAAAATAAAAGATAAGTACTGAATGAAGTTCCTCATTCTCTATAATAACCACTTTCATTTAGCTCTGTTCTACAATCCATAAAATGGGCTTGTCTGAATAGACAAACATTGAGGGAGAAATCAAAGAGGGCAAAGCAGGCTTTTGAAAGTTACAGCTAGGAGTTTCAATTCGGCAAGTGATAGGGCTAGCAGGCCCAAATGCAGCCTTCTTCAACTTTCCACTTAAAGGCCTATAATGACACAGGGGGAAAAAAAACACAAAATTTCATCAACTAGGATTGAAAATCGATCTATCACAAAGATCTTAGAGGAATAGAATTTGATGGGGCAGCCCACACAAGCTTTGTTATCAGAAATAGAGCAAACTGGCTGGTAACATAAAAAAAAAGAGAGAGAGAGAGGAAAATGTGGCCTCTCTCCCCCACTGTCTGCATCTTGATGGGAAAGCTCCTGGTGAGTATCAGAAAATCCACACTGCTTTATCTCTGCAGAGCTGGGGCTGACTTTTGAGGCACCAGTAATGTTGTATTCCCTCCCACCCCCACAACTGCACCTATCCCCAAACAGTATCTTTCCACTTAGAGTCCCTAATTCCCTGAAAACAACAGGCTAAGTGTATGACAAGGACTAATTATGGTGAATAAGTCCTGAAAGATTGGTCCACAGAAGCCAATTGAAAGGCTACTGAAACATCGAGCAGTACAGAGTTGCAAGACTGTCCCCTAGTCCCATAGAGACCCACCAAGTGGATTAATAATGCTAGGAGCTGACATCTTAAAATGCTCTCCAGTTGTAACTGTTAGAAGGGGTTGCTCTCATCCTGCAAACTGAGCAGAGGAGCAGTGACATCAGAATGTCAGGATTCTGAAATCTCCCTGCCTCCTCAATGCAGTGCTACGGGAAGAGGTGCCATAGAAGACCTGAGGCTTACGAGGAAAGCTCTGTTGTGCTTCGATATGCCATACTTTAGGGTCCTATAAAGAGGATTGTGGGGAAGGGGGCAGAGGTGGGTGGAGAGCCTAAGATGGTACTTCTGCCTGTCTGAAGTGAATGGGCATCTTGAATGGAAAGCTCCGGATCTGAAATTGAAAATGTCTCCCTGCTGCGAAGGAGGCCGTTCTGGAAAAATGCTGGGAACTACACACAAAGCTTGATCTGTGTCCTCCCTAGGTATGTGTGATCCCTAGGGTACCTAGAGACCCTGGCCAATTGTTGCAGGGGCTTTAGCAACATTACCAGGTTATACTGGGGGCATTGCTGATCTTGGAAAACAAAGTAGCTCAGCAGTCTTGGCGGTGAGCCCAGACGAGACTCTGACCCGCCCAAGAGCAGCCCATTCATGCAGGCAGGTGGAGGGAGGTGCTCCCTGTCTTCCCTGAGTCAATGTAGACGTGAGCACTGCCAGGTGGAGCTATTCTGTCTGTTCCACTGTGGACAGCCACTTCCTATTGAGCCTACCGACACTACAAGTAAAACTGAAATGGGCTGATTGCAGTCCTAACCCTTGTTTTAAGTTAACATTATATTTTAACTAAAAATGCACAACCTGCTAAAATTAAAACTTAGGAAACACAGAGAGGAACAAAGAAGCTATGTCTCTGGGAAGCCCCTCCATGGGCCGTCTTTCCATTTGCCATGCTCATGCTTGCCTTCACACCTCCCATCCTACTGGCTTCCAGGGCTGTTGTTCTGTGCTGCTAAAAGGACTTCCATGCCAAGAACTCCCCATCTGCTCCACAATATGCTTTCACCTCCAGCTCTAATCCTTCCAAATTAAGGTATATTAATGGGGCTCTTCTAATGGGCTCTACTTTCTCAAGTAGGAAACTTGAGGAATGATCCTTGGTGTCTCTCAACAACCTCAGCTTGTCTACACTGCAGGTGCTAGAAATTCTTTTACTAGTTACTCATACTAAGGAAGGCCTTCCCCTTTATCTTCTGGAAGCCTGACAGAGAGGAGAGAAAGGGATTTTAAGCAAAAAGAAGGACACAAAGACATGGAGGTATAAAAAACATTGTGTCCTGGGAAATGATGAGTAATTTGGGGTGGAGAGACTATGCGATATATAGAGAATGGAGCAAAGAGAAGGAAATAAGAATTAGGGGGAGGGTTGAAGTCAGATAGTGAACAAACTTGAATGCTACGTGCATTAGTTTCCTCTGGCTGCTGTTACAAATTACCACAAACTTAGTGGCTTAATACAACACAGATTTCTTATTTTCCAATTCTAAAGGTCAGAAATCTAAAATGTGTCTTACAGGCTAAAATCAAGGTGTCAACAGAGCTGTATGCTTCCTGGAGAGTCTAGGGGAGAATCTGTTTCCTTGCCTTTTCCAACCTTTAGAGGCCACCAGCATTCATTGACTCGTGGCCTTTCCCTTCATCTACACAGAGCATCATGCCACCCTCTGCTTCTGTCCACATCTCCTCTCTGACTTTGATCCTCCTCCCTTCATCTTATAAGGACACTTTCGATTATATTGGGCCCACCCAGATAATCCAGGATAATCTCCTCATCTCAAGATTCTTAATCGCATCCCTGAAGTCCCTTTTGCCATGAAAGATAATATATTCACAGGTTCCAGAAATTAGGACATGAACATCTTTTGGGGGCCATTATTCAGCCTCTTATACCATGCCAAGGAATTTGGACTGTATCACGGCAGCCAGGGATCAAAACCTCAACGAGTACAAGGGCCAAGCTGGCAAAGTAGCTAGGTGAGGCAGTCTGGGTACTGGACAATACGGAAGAGTGGAGAAAGTTACAAATTGGAGATTTCATGCTCTGTCTAAAGGGAACACCAGTTACTTGGCTCTGAGTGTCACCCAAATAAATGTAAGCCATGTTGCCCTATCTTCTTGTAGAGAGGCTGGGATCCAGATTTTTATGCAGACTTTACCAATTTTACAAACAATTTTACCAACCTCTGCCAGAATCCTACAAGGATTTTTATGTTGGGTAGTGCTTTTTTTAGAACATTTCTGAAGGCAGTTAGTTCTGAGGGAAAGTGGCTAGAGATTAGAAGAATGGATCAGAAAATCACTGTAATAGTAAAGAATGATGGAGAAAGCCTCAACCATTATGGGTCAGTGTCTACAGAGGAAGAATGGGTTCAAAAAATATTCAGAAGGAGGGGCCGGCCCAGTGGCGTAGTGGTTAAGTTTGCTTTGGTGGCCCAGGGTTCATGGGTTTGGATCCCAGGCATGGACCTACACACAGCTCGTCATGCCATGCTGTGCGGCATCCCACATACAAAATAGAGGAAGATTGGCACAGATGTTAGCTCAGGGCCAATCTTCCTCACACACACACACACACACACACACACACAAAATACTCAGAAGGAAGAATCCACAAGACTTGAAGTTGCACATGGGCTCTGCAGCTTTGATGTAAGAAGGAGCCCAGAGAGGGGTGACATTCCCTAGGGAACCCACACAGAAACAGCTGCCTACACACCTGAGCACAAAACCCTGGGAGCTCTATTTCATATGCTGAAACCCAGGCAGGAAGGTCTGAAAAATATTAGCTAGGGAAGTAAGAAGAGCAGCAATTACAAATTTAAAAAAGCCACAGCATGAGCTCTTTTAAACACAAAGGAGCTCTTTTCGACTTGTTTAGAGAGAGTTTTAAAAATCACATATCACTCATACGTATTTTTCTAACAATAAAAGTAATATGTGTTTATTGTTGAAAAATAAACATTTGGAAAATGCTGAAAAAGTATGATGAAGAGAACTAAAATGACTCATGCTCCTGGAGCAGGGTTTCTCAGTTCCAACCCCAGATGTGTTGGGCTAGTTCATTCTGTGTCGTCCTGTGGGAGGCTGTCCTGTGCGTTGCAGGATGTTAAGCAGCATCCCTGGCCTCTCCCCACTAGATGCCGGTGGCATCCCCACTCCACTTATGATATCCAAAAATGTCTCCAGACATTGTCAAGTGTCCCTGGGGGGTGGGGAGGGAGGCATAATCGCCCCAGTTGAGAACCACCATTCTAGAATATAGAAAGTATCGCTTTTAATACTTTGGAGTTATTTACCACTGGTCTTTATGCTGTTACAATGTAGAATTTAAATTCTATGCTCAGTTCAGGCTCCTGCTTTAATTCCCTGACAGCCCATCAGGAATGTATCCTATATTCTTATGGATATATCACGGTTTATTGAGCCATCTCCCAGTGTTGAAAATTAAAGTTGCTCCCAAATTTTACACCATTATAAATAATGCCATGACGACTATCCTCACACATAAATCATTTTCTGTAACTCTGATGATTTCTGTAGGATAGATATCTCAAAATAGAATTAACAAACCAAACACACTGAGATGTCTTTAAAATGCGTGAGCAGAATGAGCAGGTGAACCACACAGGCTAGGAACACAGTGTCCAGTATATGAATCACTGCCTCTCAAAGCATGCTCCTGAAGACCAATAACATTCCTTGAGCTAAAATTTAAAAAAAAAAAAATCATCCTTTGCCTAACTAATCAAAAATTAAATGGATAGAATTTCACAATTTTAATTTTTTATCCAATAAATATTTCTTAATCTTAGGAACCTGCCTCTGCTTGCTAATAATGAACCCTAGCTGGCATCAAATGAACAGTTGAGAAACTGTTATTCATGGGGGACATAAGAAATGTGTTTTCATTAAATAAGTAAATACACACACATACACACACATTTGGTGAGTCATGACCTTAAATTTATCAAATCTAAAAGAGCATCCTGACTTCCAGGTCTTCCTGACGTTGGAACAGATTAGAAATTATCCATATAAATCTTTTGATTTGTCATCCATTTCCTTGAGGTCATGGTATACACTCATCCAAGCAGTGCTACATCTCACTGAAAAGAAGCCAATACAAGAAACAGACCATTGGGAAGGTCAATACAATTCAAGGAGCCACCTGCACTGGTTGAAGAGGGGAAAATCATATGTCAACGCTACTGTCATGTGATCATCAGCAAATGCTGCCAGTGGGTGAAAGTAGATGGTATATCTAGTATGTTTTTGGTCTTAAATGCAATTTTGGAGATTACAAACAGAATTATTCTTTTTTAAAATGAGACAGAATAGAATCATGCATTGCACATAGGAAAGGTAGGTATTGCTTTTGAAATTTTTTTCCGTGTATATTGTATACATTCACATATATATGGATACACACACACAATTATATATATATACTGTGCAAGATAAAACATTTTTTTCTTACTGTGGGTCCCAGTCAAAGATATTTTAAAGCCACTAATGTAGAAGAAAGTGATGGGGTATGTCAGTCCAGGTTCTCCAAGAAGTAGGCACCAAGCTAGAATTGGATGTGCAGGAGATTTGTTGGTGGCACCAATGGAAGGATAAAGAGGCAGGTAGCAGGAGAAGGCAGAAAGAGCATTCAGACTGTGAGGCTGGTCTGACACTCTCAAAAGAGAGAGGGCAGGAAGGTGGATTGGGCAGAAAGAGCTTCAGACGGCAGTGCAGCTCTGGGTTCGTGTTTGCTAGGCTGATGGGGAAGCCAGAGCAAATTTTGTCCTTTAGAGCTGTCCTGTGTTGGGCAAGAATGGTCCAGGAAAATTACTCCCCTGCCCTGAGAGGACACAGCCTTGGCTTAAAAGCGATGGCAGATTCTGAAATGCAGCTTTGGGGCTGTCCACCAACTACACTTCTTGCAACAAGTTCTCCTGAAGGGAGATCCTTGGCTGTCACATGGAGGTCAAGGGAGAAACATCTCCATATGTAAGATCTCCATACAGGTAGGAGTCTATGGTCTGGAAAGAGACTCCTTGGGTTCAAATCCCAGCTCCAAGGCCAAGACTCAAGTGAGGCAAGTGAGGCCCCTAGGGCACAAAGTTTAAGGAGGCCCTTACTCCCTGAGAGGCACTTGCACTATCCTGAGAGTGAGTGCTTCCTTAAATATTGTGCCCTGGTGGGGCTGGCCCCGTGGCTTAGCAGTTAAGTGTGCGCACTCCGCTACCGGTGGCATGGGTTCAGATCCCAGGCATGCAATGACACACCACTTGTCCGGCCATGCTGAGGCGGCGTCCCACATACAGCAACTAGAGGAACGTGCAACTATGACACACAACTATCTACTGGGGCTTTGGGGGAAAAAAGGAGGAGGATTGGCAATAAATGTTAGCTCAGAGCCGGTCTTCCTCAGCAAAAAGAGGAGGATTGGCATGGATGTTAGCTCAGGGCTGAACTTCCTTACAAGAAAAAACAAAAATATTGTGCCCTGGGACCTCACCCTAGTCCCAGACTTGCCTGGCTGGGTCATTCACCTGCTACGTGACCTTGAGCCAGTTCCTTATCTTCTGTTTCTTCATCTGTATATGAGAATGAGCATAATGCACCCTACTCACAGGACTATTGTGAATATTAAACACGCTAATGAATATGAACCCTTTGGACTGTACTTGCCACCTAGTAATGACTAAGTAAGAGCTGACTGCTTAGATTGTCCTCAATATTACATTTATATTTAAAATTCAGATTTTTAGGCACTATAACCTACCCCAAACCATTTTGACTTAGCAGGTCTGGGGTGGGGTGGAAGAGTGTGTCAGTGTAACATGCTCCCTTAGTTGTTCTTATGCACACCAGGTCTGAGAAGCACTGACCAGCCTGCCCTCGCTGAATACTCCTTTCTTACCACTCAGCCACTTGCCACTCATTTATCTCAATACTGTTCCAAGTACCACAACTTGGGCAATGAAGCCAAACTGCGCCAGGTGTGCTTTCAGCCCAAGCAAAGCTGTGGGGGAAGAACCCAAAAGATGCAGCGTCCAGTCTCATTATGATATGACCTTCACCAGGTCAAAACTACTTCATCTTTAGCCATTAGAAGTAGAAGACCTGAGATCCCTTCCCAACAGACACACCTAAGTTCTGCGTTACTGTAGTCCCATCTGAACTGAACGCTTCTGCCTTCTCCTCATTTACTTCTCACCCTCCCCATCTGACTCTCTGAAACCACCTTGCTAGAACCTTCTCGTGAATGCAATCACTCAGCTATTCATGGTACTCCGGATCACAACAAGGAGGGGTTTTGTGAGCGGCACCTTCCTTTCACGCGTAGAGATGCTTCAGGTACCTGGCAGTGAACGCCTCCAAGCCGACTGGCATCAGGACCCCAACAGTGCCCTCGCCCACAGCTTTGAAGCCTGTTATTCTCAAGATGCGCTCTTGAGAAGTGCACAGGTGCAATTTCAATAGGGGTTTGTGGGGGACAATAGCTTCTGATTGAGATGCAATCCCATCCATGTCAGAAATCGATGCAGCATAATCAACAACTTTGTATTAAAAGACAGCACCGCTCCACAGTTACCTCATGTTCTGAAGGGATCAGTTTAATATGGAAAACACAAGCCAGAAAGCTTGAGAAACTGAAATGTTCTGCCTGACTCTCAAAGAGAGGCTGAAGTCAGAATAAAAGCCATAGTTCCAAACACAGCCTAGGGAGGAAGTCGCTGGGGCAGGGAACACATCTCAACCTGGCCAACAATTCCAGCTGTCAGCCTGCATTCATTACTTATCATGGCATGCCCAGCATGTATGGCCTTGCAGATCACCCAACTCAGTGGGGCAGTGCTGGTCACGGCAGGCAACACTGGTACCACAAGTAGTTGTTGCTACGATATATTGAGTATTGACTATATACTGGGCACAGCACTTTACAAGCACATTATTTCATTTAACTATATGACAGCCTTGTGAGGTGGCTATGTTCATTATGTAGATGTAATTGCTGAGGCACAGAGAGGTTACGTAACATGCCCTAAGTCACAAAGTTAGAAAGTAGAGAGCCAAAGTTTACAGCCAGGTCCATCTGGCTCCCGGACCACTGTTCTGTTTTAAGGAAACTCCTTTGAACAGACTAAAACAAAAAAGTATGACAGGGCTCTGTCCTATATATTATAGTATATAGCTGGAGAAAGCATCAAACATACAAGATACAATTAGGAAAAAATAAGTCAGTTCTGAAAAGGGCAGAGGACAAATTCTGCAGAAGTAGAGAGCATGTCAAAGTGAGGATATAATTTGTACAGATAAGAGTAGGTTGGAGAGAGTGTCTTCTTGCTGATACATCGTGTTATCTAAGCAGGACTGGGAAGACTATGAAACCTAGGACACGATACTCAACCCATCTCAAGGGGTGGGTTGGCTCCAGGGGCCAGACCCAGCTGGGTATTAGCAGGCAGTATGTGGCCTGTGGATGGATGGATCTAAACAGTGTCCACCCCAGAGAGGTGCAACTCAAGGAAGCATAGCGTCCTGGAGGGAGGGAGGAGGCATTCCACGTGAAGGAAATGGAGAAGGGAATGTCTTTGCCACACTGGAGAGGGAGGATAATGAAGTGGATCAGAGGGCAGGCTGGGTTTATCCGAGTTTCTATCAATCATAAGCTGTGTGACCTTGGATAAGTTACCTAGTCCCTGATTCTGTTTCTTCATCTGAACATTAGAGATAATAATGGCTCCTAAGTCATAGAGTTGGAAGGAAGTTTAGAATGATTCATGGAAAACAGTTAGCACAGTGTCTGAAATAGGTTAAGTACTCTATAAGGTGTTATGTTAATCACATCCAGGACATAGTAAAAATGGTCAGAAGGGGGAAGTTATCAGAACTGGAGAGTCAGCAGGGGGAGTGTGAAGTAGATAGGGATGACAGCCTGGAAGAAGTTGGTGGCAGTGGGATGTACCTTGGATGTGGATCACAGGCATGTGGTTGGTGGGGAGTTAAGAAATGCTGTAATAATTGATCCTTTAATATGTGCCAGGCTCTGTTCTAAGCACTACATAACTTAACTCATTGACACCTCACCACAACCTCTATGATGTAGGTTACTATATAGCCCCATTTTACAGATGTGGAAACTGAGGCTTAGAGACAGGAAGTAACTTGCCCAAGGTCATACAGCTAATAAAGGGTGAAATTGGGATTCAAATGAGCCATCAAATGATTGACATATTGTCCTCAGGTTCCTATTAAATCCTTGGTTCAGAATTATTTTGGTGCCTATACCAGATGTTGGGAGGGATTTTGGTCATGTCCAGACCCTATATTAGATTCTCTTTAACCAGTAACAATCCCAGCTACTCAATAAAATAACATTTTGTGTGTTAGGATACATTTGCTCTTATCTCATTAGATTATGAGCACTTTCACACCTTATCCATCCCAAGCATAATTCATTCAGTCCCTCGTTCAACCAATACCCATTGTTAAATTCTTACCTACATTCTAGGTACTATTCAGGCTGTAGAAACTCAAAGATGAATAAAATACAGAAGCAGAAAAACAGGTAAATAGAAAACCTCAGAACATTCTTATAAATGTTATGGTATAAGCATTAAAAGACTTGTGCATATATGAAGGGGGTGGGCATCATAGGGGGTGGTCAGGAGCCCAATAGCTTCACTTAAGAGATGCAGCTCTTGAAACCCAGGAGTAGATTAGCTCCTGGACACTCTGGCTCTTGCCTCCATCTCATCTATCTCTGCCTGCTCCGTGCCCAACTCTGTTTCATCCCCCATGAGTCACATTGACTTCAGCTCCATCCCAGTCCCTGGAATTTTTATGCATTCCTCTAACCACGTAACTTTCAAATTGACTCATCAGTATTGAAGGTGAGATTTTTCCACTTTCCCGAAAGTCAGTTGCTGGGCGATAGAGAGATGGAACAGAACGACTAACTTCTGAGGGGAGAGGAAGGAAGAGAGCTATGACAGAAAAGTCTGTATATCTCATCCTAAGTTAAAGGGGATTTTATGTGTGGGGGGCGTGTTTTGTACTGGTAGCTAGTATTGAATGTAGCTATGAATGGCCTGCTGATCAGGGCACAAGTCTCATGACCACAAAAATCCTTTTTCAATGTCACCACCAGGGTCATTCTAGCCTTCTCTCTTTCGTTACGACCTTTAACTTTTTACCTGATATATTCATGCACATTTGAGATTTTTTTCAGAAGTTTATATTACCTTTATAATTAAATCAATAAAATGAAAGTAAAAGCAAAGGATACTATATTAACAAGTTCAGCACTTCTTGGTCACCTACACTTGGCAAAGCAACAAGATAGATACAAAAGAGAAGGAGACATATACCATTTAAGGAACTTTACAATATTTACAGCATAGGATGAAGCAGAAAGTCAATACTGCCCCAGAGAAGCAACTAAGCAATCTGACAAGATAAGAAGATTTGACAGTTATTTATGGTCCTAATAGCTAATATTCTCAAAGTGCTTTTAAGCTATTCTGATAAGGAGGTCTCAGGAGTTATGAACACTCTCAAGCTGTCTTTTACTGTTTCATTTGATTAGAGCAGTAGATTCTCTGTTATTGGTCATGAAACTTAGCTGCTCTGGAATAGAGAAGAAACAGCAAAGAAGGACTGAAAGCTCTTAGTTTAATTCTCTGAAATGTGGCAAGACAGAACTCACTCTTTGATGTCTTAACGCTTTTTATGACCTGATCAGCAGCAATAAGCCATCTCGTCCTCTGGTGATCAATTTCACACTTGGTGAGACTCTATATCCTAGTAACCAACACAAAAGGATGAGAGGAAGCTGGTGCACACTTACATGACTGAGATGATTCCCCTAGTCGGTTCATACAACCTGTATTCAAAGTTAGGGTGTGAGCTTCTGGTAAGTTTAGGGGATGGGGAGAGACTCCCTCCTTTATGCAAAGGCCTTCTTTATGGGTCTTATAGACAAAGATTGCTTTGCCCTAAATATCATATATCAATATAACAGCTCTCAGAAATTTCACTATTAGCAATTTTTCCTTTATATGCTGCCTTTTCTTCTGTTAAATTCAAGAATTTGAGAGCTGCAGGCAAGAAGTTATAATCAATTGCATTTTAGTCAATAAACATGTATTGAGTGCCTCCTGTAGACCAACACTTTGCTAGGCTTATGATACAAAGCTAAGTAAAATGCATTCCTTGATTGCAGGACCACACAGTCTAAGCAACAATTTCCTAAAGCCAGCCCAAAGGATTGCAAAAGATTGCAACTGAGGTCCTTGTTAAATAGAAATAAAGATTTTCAGTCTTTGTCCCAGAGAATCTGGTTCAATAAAAGTTCTCCGGGTGGTTTTGCTACATAGCCTGAGTTAGGATTCACTAGTCTAGGAAAGAAATGAACACACCCTTAAGATAAATTGTTATAATTCGGTTTTGTAAATTCTATAATAGAAGCATCTATAAAGTGCAATGGGGGCAAGCAATTAATACTGACTGGGAGAATGAAGTGGGAAATCTACAAGTTAGACTCAGTATTTGGACTGGGCAGTGATGGACGAGGGGAGTTCATTTGGTAGACAAGGGTATAGGAGAGAAGGGCATTCCAAGCTGAGAGAAAAGCTTGAGTTCAGATGCTAAAGAAGGAAAGTACTTGGCATGTTCAGCAGGCAATTCACTGCCTGCTGTGATTTCAACATACACAAGTGGGATACGGAGGAGATGTAGGCAACGGGGATAAAGCTACGGGAGAATTAACTAAGAGGTCACAGACAAGTGGGAAAAATGCACTAAACTATTAATTTAAATGTAGATATATTCATGTGTTTTTCCATTCACTTATTCAGTCAGCAAATATTTCTTAAGCACACCCACTGCGCCCACACTGTGCATTTTGTCAGATAAAGACCACAGGACAGAACAGGGGAGCCTTGGAGCATAGGAAGGGAAAGTAGGATGCTCAAGGGTGACCCACTTCCTCATTTTAATGCAAATTACTGAAAATATTGGGATTAGAGAACCAAGATTGGAGCTTCCTGAAATGTGACTAATTTGCATTTGAATATAGGAACTGGAATTAGATAGATAATGTATATGAAAATCATTTGTAACTATATATTGCTATACAAATATTTAGATTGCTACATATTAATACAAAAATAGAGTGATGTGTGAAGTGTGAGGGAAGATTGGTCCCAAGACAGGTCGTTTCCTAAAGGGTTCACTTATTCCTGTCAGGTGGTTTAGAACCATGAACTTGTAGAAGCAGGAGTTGCTAGCACATGCTGTAAGAAAAGGATGAAGCTTCAGGTCTGACTTTTGGTTCCTTAATTTTCTATCATAAAAGTCTTCCATCGGGGGTGCCAAGCTATAGGCACTGATTCTGCTCAGAAAATCTCATTGGCTCCCAACTGAGAGATTTTAGCCGGAGATTTTATGCTGCTAACCATTTACTTTTCTTCCTTTCTTTTTTTTCCCTTTTGTTGTGTTCTGTTTTCTGATTTGAACTGTAATGAGCTACTCTGTTTCTTTTTTGTTGTTGTTTTGCTTTGGTTTTGTTTTGGTTTGTTTCATTTAACTTTTTTTCTTTGTGGGGAGGCACAGTATAGACTTTACTGATGTGACTGATGACCTGTGACAAGGTAGGTCTCTACAAGCCACTTCTCTTCTTCAAGACACCTGGGATGGAAATGCATTGAGGATGAGATTCTCAGGGATTGAGGAATAGAGCTGGGCCACTGTCTTAGGCAGCTTGGGCTACCATAACAAAACACCATAGACTGGGTGGTTTAGACAACAGAACTTTATTTTATTATAGTTCTGGAGGCTGGAAGTCCAAGATCAAGGAGCCAGCATAGTTGGTTTCTGGTGACAGCTCTCCTGCTGCCTTGTAAACAGTTGCCTTCTCTCTGGTGTTTCTTCTTATAAGGGCACGAATTCCATCATGGGGGCCCCACCCTCATGACTTCATATAAATCTAATTACCTCCCAAAGTCCCCTTCTCCAAATACCATCACACTGGGGGTTAGAGCTTCAACATATGACTTAAGGGGACACAATTTATTCTGTAACAGCCAACATATGACTTAGGGGGACACAATTTATTCTGTAACAGCCAGTGACACCCCTCCCCCACCCCTTCCAGAGGCCAGGAACATTTCTCTTCTCATGCTGTTGCTGGGGCTGATGGTCCGGACCAGGGTGCTTATTTCTTAGAGTCCACATGGGCTATGAAGTCCACACACAGACCACACAGACACTATAGCCAAATTCATCATTATACTAGGAAATAAACTTGACAAAGTGGTTGTGAGGGCAGTGACAGATTCAACATCAAAGGTGAAGAAGTGAGTGTCACTGTAAAATCTCACTGTCACCTGCAACACCTCTAAAGGGTCTAATGATGCCTGCTTCACCACTTTTTCAGTGTTGTCATACATTGCAGCTTTCTCCAGAGGTCAGGTCAGATCCATGACAGACACCTTGGGATGGGAACTTGGAAGACCATGCCAATGAGCTTCCTGTTCAGCTCAGGGAGGTCCTTCCCACAGCCTTGGCAGTACCAGTGGACATAGGGCTGATGTTCTGGGAAGCACCCCAGCCATCATGCCAGAGTTCCAGTGGAGCTATCTAAAGCTTCCTATATGGCAGTAATAGCGTGGGTGTGGTTACCAATCTCTCTACAGTGCCAATGCTGTTATGATGACCTGGGCCAGGGAGGCCAAGAGTTGATGCAGGAGGCATTGCTGATAATCTTGAGGGAGTGGTCATACATCTCATGGTTCACTGTCACCACAAACACTAAAACATGGTAGCATCAGCAGAAGGGGTAGAGATGATGACCCTTTGGGGTTTACCCTTTAAGTGAACCTTAGCCTTCTAGAAGGTACTGAAGACACCAGTGGACTCCACGACATATTCAGCATGAACATCATCCCCATTTGGTGTTATAAGCTGGAGATGTACTTCCCAATGATCACAAGCTTCCCAGTCTCAGCTTAGACAATGCCACTAAACTTGCCGTGGACACTAAACCTACAGATCACATGACTGAGGTCAATGAAAGGACCAATGATGGTGATGGTATTGCTTTTCCAGTGTTGAAAGCAGCCCTGCCTGGTGATCAGGCACCCAATATGGCCAAATCTGTTTATTCTGACCTTTATCACCACGTCTTAGGGATGCAGCTTGCACTTCACAAACGGCTCTTGAGTGAGAAGGAGCTTTTTCTTAAGGAGACAAGATGGCAACATGAATCCATGTACCTAATCTCTCCTTCCTCACATTCTCAGTGAAATAAGCAAAGAGGTGTTTGTCTGTATTAGCACTCGAACCAGGGGTGGGTTCCAACACATGCACATGGAGGAATTTCTTGGACGTATTGTGCAGAAGGAACCACTGGAGGCTGACATGAGACCCTCAGAGTGAAATAGTGGAGTGAAAACATGGCTAAAGATGTTCCCAGGGCCAAAGCATGCAGCCCCCTGTGGCTCACAGGAAGGGTGTTTTACTTGTCCACTGAGGCCATTGAAAGGTTTTAACCAAGGGAGTGATGTATTAGATACTATTTTTAACAGATTAAGAGACCAGTTAAGAGACTTGGACCAGGGATATGGCAGTAGAAATGGAATGAAGTGGATGGACTTCCCAAATGCATTGAGGGCACAATTTC
This sequence comes from Ceratotherium simum simum, assembly GCF_057802395.1. Lineage (NCBI taxonomy): Eukaryota > Metazoa > Chordata > Mammalia > Perissodactyla > Rhinocerotidae > Ceratotherium > Ceratotherium simum. The sequence goes on along the minus strand of NC_141910.1, from coordinate 11,441,981 downwards.
AGGATTTAGTGTTGGACTGAGTGTTAAAAGTAGCTGTCTCCGGGTGGTGAGGAATAGGAGGATAATTTTTAGTCACTTTTTTTTTCTTTTGCGCATTTTATAATTTTTTAAATAATTTTTCCTCAATGAACATTGATTATTTCAATAATTTTTTTTAAACTTAAAAACCAAAAAATAAAAAATTCTTTCTCAATACACCAAAAAGGGATAACTAGATTAGGTACAAGGCAGATCCTGGAGAAACAACTTCCAAGTAAGAAAGATCCTTAAAAGAAAACCAAATCAGAAGAAACAGGACCGAGAGCAGCTGCTGGCACGTGTAAGTGGTAGGAAGCCCTGTATCCCCGTGTTTGGCTAGGGCAGTGGTTGTCAGATTTTTTCCAGCATTGGAATTTTTTCTTCAAATAAAATCTGCACAGAGGCGGCCCTGCATATAACAGAGATCACAGGAGCACTGCTCTGGTTGAAGGGATAGGAGGCCCTGAGCCCCACCTTTTCCATTTACGCCTGTGGTCACCCTCCCCTCTCGCTCCCCTTCCCCAGGAATAAAGGCCGAGGCACCTCTGAGAGTGAGATCAGCAATGGTTTGGCCTTTTCTTTTCCGTTTTCTTGGCTTTAGGGATTTAAGCAGAGGCAGCTCTGTTGGATGCATGTGATATGTGGGTGACAGACAAAGCTGAGTGGAAGCCTGGTTTCAATCTTTAGTCCATCCCGGCCATTATTGTGCACTGGCTGGAATAAGTGTATTTTGAAAGCAGTGCAGCACTGATCAGAAAGAAGCCTTAGATGGGAAAACAAGAAAAAGAAGCCTTTTATCTTTCAAGGAAAGAAAAGACAAGCGAGAGATGAGAACATGACTTGCAAGCAAAATGCCTGCCCCAGGTAAGGGTTAAACTATATGTTTCTTTGATCTTCTGTTGGAATCTGGGCCATTGCTAAAGACACCCAATCAAGTCACAGTGTGAAGAGAGCAGGGTGGGTCCAGCGAAGGTGAATGGGCCGGGCCACATGCCCCGTGGGCAATCACTACCCCTTGTCTGTTATCTCTCAGACAATGAAGGAATGTGATTGTTCCTGCCAAACTGTTTATAGCACAGCTCTAAGAGCTTATGAATTAAGGTTGGGGAACCATACGTTTCAGGTCAATTTACCTGGGAAGAGATTTGATGAAGAACAAGTTCATGGGGGAGTAGGTTAAGAACGCATTCTTTTTCCACTCCTGACTCCTCTCCTTCTCCATCCTCGTGGTTCCTATGGCAGTTTCTCTGTTCTTTATGATCTATAACTGCACTCCTGGCCAGAGATGATGCACCACGGCTGAGCCTGGACTCAAGCTGGACCAATCCTAATACCTTAATCACTATCCTAGCTGATTTCTCCAGAGATGGCAATCTAACCCATGCTGGGTCTATGTGTACCTCACAGGCGTTTCTGGATTTGAAAGCAAGAACATCAGTTAATCTTTTTTGGGCAACTAAAGAGATAAGAATTAAAACTTCATCTCATCCTTCAGTAGGTGGATGGATAAACAAACTCTGATACATCCACACAATGGAATACTATACAGCTATAAAAAAGGAAGAAATGATTGATACACACATCAACCCATGGTAATCTCAAAGATATTATGCTGATTGAGGGAAGCCAGTCCCCAAAAGTTAAATACTGTAGATTTTGTTTATATGACATTCTCAAAAAGACAAACTACAGTGATGGAGAACATGTCAGTGGTCACCAGGGACTATGGGTGGGAGGAGAATGTGATTATAAAGGGATAGCACAAGGCAATTTTGGGTGCTATGAAACTGTTCTGTATCCTGATGGTGGTGGTTACACAAATTTATACATGTATTAAAATTTACAAAATTCATCAGTATTTTTCAAAATAAAAAAGTCAATTTGACTGTAAGATACTTTTTAAAATAAAATTTTAAAACTTTTGAAAAGAAAAACTTTCTCACCTGCAAGGGGAGATGGCTGGCTAATCTACAAAAGATAGAAAATGGAGAAGATTACAACCACTGAGGGGTGAGAAGACATGAGAGATGAACCAGAGTCCCCTTGGGCCCAGATGTTCTGGCAGCTGCATTCTCATTCTCAGGTTCCATGAGACAATCTTATACTCTTACAATAAATTCCCCTTTTGTGTTTAAGCTCATTCAGCTAGGCTGTTTCATTAGCAATCCAGAATCCTAACTAATTTGGTAAGGAATTGCTGGTTCAATTTTGCACTAGTTGTTCTGGAGCTGGAGGGTAGCTTTCCTCTCCACAGGCATAAGAGTGAACGGAGAGCTGCTTTATAGATACTGTCACCTCAGCACTTGGAGGTTTTACTACGTGGATGATAAAACCCGCATTCCGAATTGCTGACCCACTAAGTCCTAACTCTTGCCAAGAAGTCTCTCTCTAAGGTTGCCACACAATGCTGTGAGTGCTTATTAAATCTAAGACATTTTTAAATAACATTTATTGTTGTACACAGTTTAGCTGACCATGCAGGAGTAGTTTCCACAAAGTATGCCTGGAAGAGTCCCACGGTACCAGCCTGCTGGTGGAGTTTCCTTCCAGAGTGAGGGTGGGGGCTAGGGAAGTCCAATGTACACAGAGACCAGCCATTCTTCTTTTATAATCCCCAGGAGTGACAAATATCTGGGGTATCCAACCAGCTTATTTTATTCTTCATGGCGTCTATTCTATCCTACCTCTAATTCCGCTAGGGCCAGATGCTGTGAGCAAATCCTTATTCAGGTCTGCGGTTTTCCCCACTAGTACAAGAGATAAAAGGGGGAATTGTGCTAGGGGCATTCGTTCATATGTTTGTTAATTTATACACCAATCACTAATAAATTTGTGTTTCTTCAGTGTGACCAGCACTGTGTAAAGAAACTAAGATGAGTGAAAGAGTGGTCAAGGTGATCACAGCCATACAGGGAAACAGACTTTCCAATAAATATCTGCACTCTGGAGGCAGGCCAAGACTCCAAAATGACACCCAGGAAGGAGTGAAGAACAGAGGCAGCACAGGACGGCTTCCGGATGAAAGGCACAAGGGTTTTAAAGGGTGGGAAGGAGTCTGCCACGCTTCCAAGTGGGGAAGGGCTGTCTAGACTGAGTTGACACACACAGTGCAAGGGAGTGTGAAACCGTGCAGTGGTTTTGGAAAGCTCAAAGCATTCTGGTCCATGCAGGGGGCGCTGGAGAGACCAGCAGGAGAAGGTAAAAAGCCTGGATTTTTCCTGAAGTGGACGAGAACTGGGTGGAATTTTAAACAGATGAATGGCATACGTGAATTTGCTTTGATGTCAATGTGGCTGACTGACGGAAGACGGGCTCAATCTAATGGGAAGAAGGTAAATTAGGAGCCCAAGGCTGTAATCCAGGTGAAGGAATCCAGTGGCGGTGAGGGCAAAGTTGGGAGGATAAATTTAGAAGAGAGAATTGATAACACGTGGTGACCATTAGGGTGTGGGGTTGAAAGAAGAAAGAGACCAGGATGCCGCTCATATTTATGATTTGGGATCACAGGTGGACAGGAGGATGGTGGTGCAAGGAACAGGAGGGCAGACCAAGGAGGAGCAAGGTGGGGCAAGGTCAGGTGGGAATGAGAAATATTGAATTCAAGAGGGAAGCTGTTTCTTTCCTCTGTCAAGATACAACAAATCAGGAGGGAGGTCTGTCATTGGAATAGGAATTTTATTTGTCAACATACCAATGCCCTGCACATCTTGCTTTATCTCTTATAATTCATGTAGAAGAAACAAAGAAAGAGGAGCTCAGAGAGGCAGAATGAGGAACGTAGAGAATTTTTAGGAGACTGGGAAATAAGGCCTTCTCATCTGAAACAGTCCTGGGCAGCCAGCGTGAGAGAGAGAGGTGAAGCCACTCTGATGAGGAGCAGCCCACCAAGTTGAATACAAACTGCTGAAAGAGACCAAATGATGCCGAGCTCAAAGGAGCGATTTTCAAATTCAGCAATCTAATCACCATCTATGCATATGATTAGGTTTGGGAAAAGTTCAAAACATTTCAGAAACTGTGGGAAAGGCAAAGGTCCTCTTAACTATGAAATTCACTCTTAGTCACCAAGACTTGGGGTAACATTAAGATCACTATTTTAGTATGACATTCTATTTTTTATTTGAAAAATATGAAAGCTAGGCTTGTGCACGCCTTATCTCTCCTGTAATAAGCGGAAAGACAAGAGCAGCAATTCTGATAGATGGAGAGGTAAATGCTTTATTTTAAAGTTTGATTTTGCAAAACAGAATTCAGGATTTAAAAACAAATATCACTATATTTATATATATAAAACTTATATTACAGTAGAAGCTGTCTTATACAGTCTCAACTAATTAGCAGACAAACCATTATTCCTCATTCCCTATGTAAAACACTCTGACCCACGTTCAGGCTGCTCTGCTCCTCTGTAAAATTGTGTTACGTGATTACCAGGACTTTTTGCTCATCTGACTCCACTTGTTATTTTATACGCACTGTAATTAAATATTCTGTAATCTGACAAAATGTGATTGCAAAAAGAAAGAGTTGAATGCTTCAGAAAGATTCAAAAATACAAATTGCTAAAAAAAAAAGAATGAATTAGGTTGACTGAGACAGCTACAAATAATCCAAAGGAAAAGTGAACATCTAGAGAGAATATATATAAAGATTTTTTTGAAAGTGTCTTGGTTTTCATTCCAGTTTATAGAAACTGATTCTGGAAATCACAGGTGACACTGTGATCGCCGTACCTAAGTTTTTTAAAAGCAATAAGTTTATATCAAAGATTATCATGTGATGTTTTAAGTTAGTATAAAATGTTCGATAATTTTGCACAAAATGTGTCTTTTTTGTCCTTTACCTTAAGCAACATTTTGATTACCTGTCCACCTGCTGATCCCCACAACAACTGGTGAGACCGCATCTGCTCAAATACTTTGCCCATCCCCTCTATAGCTTCAGTTATCATCAAAATATTGATGTCTCCCAAATCTCCTAACTTAAGACCCATTTATCAGATTGCTTATTGAATACTTCCATTTGGGTATACAAAACTAAACTCAATAACCCAAACCATATTCACTCCCTCTCTCCACCTCAAGCCTGCTCCCCTCCTGCATTTCTTATCTCAGTGCCTTACACCGCCCACATGAAGACTTCATCCCTGATATCTTCTTAGCCCACCATCACTAATCAATTTCTGAAGGATGCATGTGTGTCTGAAAGAGAGAGGAGTCTCATCTCTTAAGAACCCTTCACATTTACGTAGTTCTCTCTAACTACCTGCCTCTCTTCTACTCTAGGCCACTGTCAACTGTCTCCTGGATTATGGCAACAAGCTCCTAATTGATCCCTCTGCTTCAAGCCTGTCCCAGTTCAATCATTCTCCTTCCCACAAAGTGACCTTTCTAAAATATAAGTGTGAGCATGTGAATCCCTCGATGAGTTTCTTGATTAAAATTTGATAGTTTGCCTTTGTTCTTATAATAAAGTCCAAACTCCTTAACATGGTTACAAGCCCCTGCAGGTCTACCCTCTAATTATGGCTTCAGTCTCAGGTATTACCACTCCCGCTTTACACTCTAAACTCCAGCTAGGATAAACTTCTTTCCCTTCTAGGGATGCACTAAGCTTGCCCTCGCTTCCCAGACTTTGAGTAAACTCTTCCTTCTTCTTGGTAGACTCCCCTGCCCACCCCACCCCGTCGCCCAAAAATTGTCTTCTTCTGGATTACTTCCACTCATCCTATAATTCGTTATACAGGTATCACTTCCACAAAACACCTTCAGGACTCCCATCCCACCCTCCTAAGAGTTCCCCAAACACCCTACACCTTCCTTCCATGGCACCTGTCACTCTGCATTGTGATTATCTGCTTATAAGGGCTAGGCAGTGTCTTGTTCGCTGCCGTACTCCCAGCACCTGATAAAAAGTACTTTCTTAATAAAGGCATGCTGAACGAGTGATCAGAGGAAAGTGTCTCCACGAGTAGCCCTGGTCTAACAATGGAACCTCCTTTTCCAGAGGACAAGCTCCCTCATCTTTCTTGAAAACTGTGCCTCCTTTATTGCAATTAGTACTAAGTATTAAAGTACTAAAGTACTTAGTACCCTGGTACTAAGACTATTCCCAAGGACTTGCAAAAGTAGTATATCCAGAAATTTCTTCTCACAATCTACCTTTCCTCCCACATAAAAATAATAGGTTTCAGCACCCTCTCCTGGCATATAATCAAGTCAGCCATGAGCTGAAAATGACAGGTTTTTATTTTACAGCCCTATAATAAAGCCATCTGTCATCAATTATTGGAGGGCATAGGATTTCTAATCCTGTGGGTTAGAAAGTCCAAGGGATTATATTTTCTGTGAGAAGAAGTGAAACATTCTACATTAATTTATTTATTTAGCATGAACTAAGCACCTACCGTGTGCGTAGTCACTGATCCACAGTCAGACAAAAAAGAGGTGCACCATGAACACTAGAATTACTTCTATGGTTGGGAAGGCATATTGAGGATAAGATGAGCAGTTTTTTTTTGCCAGGCTCACTCAGTCCTTATCATTCTGAAAATTTGCCAAAAAGAGATCTAACCAGCTAGTGATGACTCCAGGGACAAAACAGCAGAGATGGGTTAGTTTTCATTGACCCAACTCTAGTCCAGGCCCTCATCACTTGTCTGTCCCAACAGCTTACTAACTTGTCTCACAAGGTAGCCTAAACTGTAGGAGTTTTTAATTAATTGCCAAAATTTTAAAATACAGATTTATTTGGGGAAAAAAATCATTTGCACATGGCAACCATTGGCTGGTAAACTTGTGGTTGTCCCCTTTGAACAGGTCAATTTCTCTCTTGTCCCCACTCAGCTGTTTCAGTCACTTTCAGACCTTCCTATCCCCTGTAGGCTTTTAAGATTGTGATTCTTTTTCTCAGGAAGAAGTCTCAAGTCAGCTTAAAAGACCTATTCAACCTGCACCCAGCTCACCTCTCCAGCATCATTTCTTCTGCATCCCGGCATTCTAGTTACTCTCAATTAATGGAAAACGTTCACAATATACCCTGCTTGTTCCGTTCTCTCAACCCATGAACACGCTGTTCCATCTGCCCAGCCAACACCTGTTTGCTAAGAATGATAAAAAAGAGCTGTGGGAGGAGGGAGAAGTCATGAGAACAAGTTGTAGAAAAGCTACAGAATTTCTCCCGAGACGAGGTCTTAGAAACACTATCTGCATGAGGAAGCCACAGACCTTAGCATGCATCTGTGCTGAACCCATGCATAGCCTGAATCTGCAATCAAATTGGCTTTAGAATAAACTTCTCCATTACAGGACCAAGTTAAGGGCACTTTGGCCCTGCCTGCTGGCTCTGCATCAGTTTTTCACATCACTGCAGTGAAAAAGCTGACAACAGCCAGGTGTTGTTTTGGTTATTACCATGATGGGTCACAGCAGCACACATCCTTTATCTTTTGCTGCTTTGGGCAAAGGATAAAGGAAAGCAGAGAAGGGACAGAGACTTGGTGACAATTCATCCTAGGGCATGATCAACTGTATTGGAAAGACTTTTTTTTTTAACCAAAGATATAAATTATTTTCTTTTTCAATTTATAATGTAAAAACTAGTATCCTTCATTGTAATGTGGGCAGCAGTTGTGTGTCTGCCCAGTAGAGGGAGATCTCTCACCTGCTTACAAAGATAATATTCGTTACAGAGTAATGCTTAGATTTACGGGGAAAAAAATGAGAATAACTCGAAAAATAATTTGATATAAAATCATGCAACAAGGGTTATTGATGCTTTGAAGTGTACCTAAATATAACAGACAGAAAAGCGGAACAGAGCAACACAGCAGTTTAGCTCCTGGAGATCCTTGCAAAGTTCTCTTCAGTCCCAACTACCTGGGTTGCAGAAAGATATTAACACAGCCCAGTCTGAGGGAAGAAGGGCTAGCAAAGGACCCAGGGTCTCCAATGTAAGAAGTTTAAGCTAGTGAGATATAGAGGGTTTCTACCATCAGGGATGGTGGTGGTCAAACGCATTCTTTTACTGTAGAATATATCCTCTGAATAAATATTTTGACTAATAACATCTTGACTAGATCCCAGGATTCTGAACCTACACAACCTACAGAACATCACATCCAATATAAAGAAGAGGTCCAACACACACAGGCTCTTTCTACCCTAATCATATGAAGACTTTAACACTGTCCCAAACCAAGGTTTAGAACAGAAGCCAGCCTAGTGGCTTTCCTAGTCCTTTCCCCCAAAGGGTTTAACCCTGAGGTCGGCCTTCTAGGTCTTGTTTCTTTGACGGTGAATAAAAAGAGAACTGACCGGCAGAACAAACAAGAGGTAAGCCCAAGGAAAAAGCACACCCAGAACAGCGGGGAGGTCGCTGCTCCCTAAAGATGGGGCAGAGCTTGTCTAGACCATTAGGTGCTACAGACACAGTGCCGTGGTCTAATGGACTTTTCAAGGGCTTGTTTTCAAAAGTGCTTGAGAACCAACTAAAAAAATTGTATAGGCTCTGAAATATGAAAAGAAACTACAAAATAAAACTGAAATATTGGCAAACACCTATCTAGTACTTGCTATGCTCCAGGCTCTGTTCTGAGAGCTTCTCTCATGCTAACTCATTTACTCCTTAGCCTCCCTCTGGTACTGTTACTTCCATTTCCATGCTACTGTTGGGGAAACTGAGGCACATAACAGTCAGTCACTCTGCCAGTAAGTGGTAGGGCCAGGATATGAACCCAAGCATCTGGTTCCTGAGTCCTTGATTCTGGATCTGTAAGCCAGGACACCCCTCTAAATGGTGCATCTTTATTTTAAATATCTATGAAATATAACATTCTGTCAACTAGAAAACTGCACTCCAATGCAACTATTATAGTTGCATATAAATTACATCTATTGAGGGATGTAGTACATTTTAGCAAAGTTTGATGTGGTACAGTAGGAGGGGCTAGGGACTGCAAAGGTCTTAAAGTGGCTCTGGCCCGAGGCCCTCAGGACCTGAAGAGCCTCATTGGAGAACTTGAGAAGAAAGCGGCAGAGAGAGTCACAGGAGAGAACTCACTCTCAGACTCAGGGCCTCTGTGAAGGCGCCGTCCCTTACTCCATGGCCCAATAATGTCCTTGCTGATCACTCTAGACTAAGGGTTGGCACACTATTTCTGCAAAGGTCCAAATAGTAAATGTTTTAGACTTTGTGGGCCATACAGGTTCTGCCACAACTACTCAACTCTGCCATTGTGGTGCAAAAGCAACCACAGACAATACATAAATGAATGGGCACGGCTGTGTTCCAATAAAACCTTATTTATGGGTGCTGAAATTTGAATTTCATATAGTTTTCATGTGTTACAAAATATTATTCTTCTTTTGATTTATTTCAACCATTTGAAGTTATACAAACCACTCTCAGTTCACAGGCCACACAAAGACAGGAAAGCAGGATTTGGCCCTGGGGACATGGAATCCTCGGTCCTGTCCTACGCGGAAATCAGGAAGGATAAGGTGGTAGATGGAAAGGGAGGAGCCTGAGCGCCACCTAGAGGCCAGAAAATTTAATGTCGCTTCTAGGAGAATGAACCATTTTGGTAAACTAAACTAACTACTACTGTGGTTCCCAGACCTGGAAGTACAACAGAATTAACCAGGGTACTTGTTAAAAAGATAAATTTTCAGGCTCCATCTCCAGAAATTCTGACTGATTCATACGGTGGGACCAGGAAATTATTATTTTAAAAGCAACACAATGATCTTGACAAGTTTTTCAAATGGGATTTGCACTGCTGGGAAATATATCTATTGAGGTGTGGGGAAAAATAATAGAACTGCTTTCTATATTACTTTTGTTCAAAAAAAAGAAAGAAAGAAGAAAATTAAGCCTTATGAATATTTACCACGTGAATTGATGTTGGCTCCCTCACTCGGTCTGTGTGTTGGTGGTCATGTTTCACAAGCAGTACGTGAAGTTTCCTGAGGAAAAAGCAGAAATTCTACAATGTGGAGGAACGGAAAGAGGCAACTTCTCTCCTTTATTTACCCTCAGTGTGTGTTGCACAATGAAGAGGCAGGGCCAAGAACGGCTGAGACAATTTTGAAGAAGAAAAAACTATGGATATTTATTACCAGATCTCAAAACTCATTATACAGCTATGTTAAATAAGGTTGTGGTAATGGAGCGGGGTAGACAAGTAGATCAACGGGATGAAATGAGTGAAAGACATACCTGGTAAGTGACATAGATAGCCCTGCAGAGCAGTGGGAGGAAGGCTGGACTATTTAGTCCGTGATACCAGGACAGGGCAATTGGTTATCGTCAGGGAAAAAATTAAGTCAGATCCCTAACTTACTTCAGCAATGAAAATCAATTCTGTAAGATATGTAAGGTATGAAGAACAAAGTTTTTTGTTTTTTTTTTTTCTGAGGAAGACCAGTCCTGAGCTAACATCCGTGCCCATCTGCCTCTACTTTATATGGGATGCCGCCACAGCATGGCTTGACAAGCTGTGCGTCTGTTCGCGCCCAGGATCCGAGCCGGTGAACCCCAGGCGGCCGCAGCGGGGCGCACACACTTAACTGCTTGCGCCACGGAGCCCGCCCCTGAAGAACAAACTTTTTAAACTTTTGAAAGAAAATATAAGATAATATCCTTTTGGTCACAAGGTAGGGAAGGATTTCTTAAACAAGACACCAAAAAAGTACAAACTGTAAGGGAAAAGACTGATAAATCTGATTCCACTAAAATAAAAACCTGTATTCAACATGAGACACCATAAACAAAATTAAAATTCAAGCCACAGACTGGGAGATTTACAAAGCATAGAACCAACAAAGGGTTGTATCCAGAATTTGTAAAGAACTACCACAAATCAGCAGGAGCAAACAACCCGGTGAGAAAAACAGGGAAAGAATATGAATGAGTAATTTGTACAAGAGGAACCCTAGATGGCTAATAAATATGTGAAAAGACGTTCAAAATCACTAGTAATCAGAGAAATGCAATTGAAAAGAACAAGATATCATTGCATATACCAGAGTGATGAAATTAATATAGCTGATATCACCATGTGTTCACAAGGATGGGGAGAAGGGAGAACTTTTCCATGCAGATGCTGGGAGTGTAAGCTGATACAATCATTTTAGAGAGGAATTTAGCAGTATCTGCTGACATTGAAGAGGCACAAACCTACGATCCCAAATTCAACTTCTAGGAATATACCCTAGAGAAACTCTCACCTTCCAAAAGAAGATACGTAGAAGAATTTTCACAAGAGCACAATTTTGCTCTTGTTTGTAAGAGCAAAAAATTGGAAAAACATAAATTTACATGACCAGGAGATTTGATAACTAAACTGTGGTCTACTTGAATGGACTTTTATGCAGTGTTTAAAATGAATGAATTAGAGCGACACGTTATCAGTGTGGAGAAATCTCTGAAAAACATAATGTTGGTGAGAAAAGGCAAATTGCAAAATACGTACAGTTTTAAAACAGGGAGAACAACGCCAGGCATTGTTTATGGATTCATGGTAAAGCATAAAGCATGCAAAGGAAGGATACATTCGGGAATGCTAATTCAGGATGGAGATTCTCTGGTGAAGGAAGAAGGAATGTCAAGGGGAAGGGAATACGAGAAGTCCCGCCTGGATCTTAGACATCTGATAGGGTCGGGTGTTACTTGTCATGTAATTCTATATACTTTTCTGTATGAGGGAAATATGTTGTAATAAAGAGGATTTAAGAGAATAGAGTCAGACATAAGGCCACAAACCTTCAATCAAATACCCGAATGTCCAGAGCTTTTGTAGTGAATGGGAGAGGAAGAAGTTTCAGACAGATTTTGTCACTGGTCGACAGATTCAAAGAATAGGGGGCTGCCATGCGGTGGTAGAAGCTTAGTGATAAATAATAGGATCAACATAGCCCAGGTGTGTTTGCCCCAGAAAGTCCCGGTTTATGCCTCTAGCCCAGCATACTTATTAATAGTGGCCACTTCTACTTTCAAAAATGCCCCGATGGTATGGTCACCCTAATAACAAAGCACACTTATCTCCTGTCCCTGGTATACCTGATCCTACTGGGTTTCTAAGAGGGTGGACTGAAAATCAGAGAGAGAAAATTCACCTAAGCTGTAGTGAAACATATTGAGGAATACTAAAAGATATATTTTGCATTTTCTGTTCTTAATTTTTTGGTTTGGTTTGGTTTGGTTTGTACTTTTTTATTTAGTTTGATTTTTCATCTTGAAAAGCATCCTTGGATTTTGCCAAAGGTTGATGGATTTGCTTTTGTATACATTGAGAGATCTCTGAATACAAGGAGAATATGGGTCAGTGGGCAGGTGTGCTGCAGTCAGCAGTGGAAGGTGCACACCACTGGAGCATCAGCTGAGCCTGAGTGACGGCCTTTTGTTTGAATTTTTAATTCATTGCCATTGGATTCTTGAGGATCCAGGTGATGTTGTGTAAGATACATGGACTCCTAGAAATTGTTCTCATCTAATTGTCTAAGTGCAATATCAAGGGTATCTCTATGATGATTTTAGATATTTTGTTTCATTGGATTTTCTCATTTCCTTGTTTGGCTCCTTTTTATCTTTTGAGGTCTGGAGAGTGCTAAACCATAAGTACCTGTGTTTCCCAAAGGCCTCCAAGAAATTAGAGTCAGACTAGAAATCTATCAGGGGACATATCATGTCCTAAGAGAATCCTTTTTTCACTGGCCTGATCCAAGCTGATTGATTGTCTCTTAAAGGTGTGGTCCTCAGCCCTCATTGAGCATCAGAGGGGGTGGGGGACTTTCAAACAAGACTGAGGCCCAACCCCCACCCTGGGCCAATTAAAAGATAATGTCTGGAGAGGGACCCTGGACATGAGTGTTTTTTATAAATTTCCTGGGTATAGGGAGACTAACCGTACTGGTATGCCTGAGACTGAGGGGTTTCAGCAGTAAAAACAGGAGAGTCCTGGGCAAACCTTGGTCACCTTTGACGAAGCTGTGACTCACATTGGGACCACTGCCTAGAGGTTCTCATCGTCTCTCCTACTGCACCCAGTCTTTCTCACTGGTGGGATTCAGAACTCCTGAAGATGGAGATAAAGATCTGGAACCTTCTGATGCTGTTAACCTAACAAAAGGATATAAACAAGATGTTGGAGGATGCAATAAACCTGGCCTAAGGAGATGGAAAAAAGAAAGTGGATCTACACGGCCTACGACAAGAGGGAGAGCAATGGCAAAATGTGTGAGATTATGTGGAAAGAAAAGTGGTAATATTTTTAAAATAACACTTTTTACTTATTCTTATTGCTCCTTATTAAGAGGTTAGGGCCTCCCTTTGCAGATCAGATACTTTGGGTCCCCTTGGTGTTCCTCATCTTGGGAGAGGCAGGTTTGTGTTCCTTCAGGCGTTCTGTCCAGGTGTGTCCGTGTGAGGCAGCCAATGAACACATCAGCTTATGTGGGGGGCGGAGCCAGCACCGTCCCCACACCTGGGATCCATTATTTGTGCCTAACTGTGGATCACTTTGGTCTTCCCTGAAGTCAAGCTGGACTGTTTGGAATTTATGGCACTTCAATGTAAAGGGCATCTGGGGATATAGAAGAGGAAGCCCTAGTCTTTTCATATGAAAACAAAGTGTACAAATGGTAGGTAGATTTACAGAAAATGCAAATGCACTTGGGGTGAAGGTGAGCTGGACTAGATACCTAAATCTAGGGCAAAGCTCCTGCACTTGCTAGCTCACCCCGCCCAGGAGCGCATCCCTCTGCCCTTTAAATAGAGCCTTCACGGGGAGTTAGTTGCCGCGCATGTGCATCACTATCTCCTCTTGTAACTTGGATACATTTTCCTAATATTGGTATTTCTTGGGCATTGTGAGAGGAATCTCTCTGGTACAGAGACATTAGAACTCCCTGGGTCCACCTGGTGGATTTCTCAGTGCTCATGAACAGGTTCTGTATGCCACAAAATGCCAAAATTATACCCTTGTGTAATTGAGAGAGAACAATTCTGAATCAGGGCAAAGACTGCGTTTATAAACATGCTTCCCATTTTCCCTAAAAGTGCCCTTTCTGCTTATTAAGGAATATGAGTTGTTGGAGTGATGGAAAGGTTAAACTGGGAGAGGATTGTGCAATGGAGAGGGAGGTTATAAGCTACACAAACTTTTGTGCAAATTTCCTCTGACCTGGACTTGAGGTGTCACACAGCCTATTTCCATGAGAAATGCAGACATAAAGCTTCCTAGCATTCTGCAAATATGACCCATCACTGCCCTTCATCTTGAAGGTTCTCCATCTAGAAGCCCACACTCCTGGGAGAGGAGAAGGCCTAGAAATGCTAAGAGGATGATAAACAAACTTGATCTTGTATCATATTCCAGACTCTATTCCTATTTTCTTGTGCATTAGCTCATTTGACCCTCATAAGAGCCCCACAAGTAAATGTTATCATCCCCTTTTTACAGAAGGAAGCTGAAGTACAGAGAAGCAAAAAAAAAAATTGCCCGGAGCTACACAGCCGAGCAGTGGAGGGGCCCAGGTGCGGGCCCAGGTGCAGTCCCAGGTGGCTCCTACTTCTGACCTCCACTGGTGCTTGCCATATTCAGGGCCCTCCTTCACAGTACAGCATGAACTCCTCTCCTGAGAGTGAAGTGAGGCAGGTTGACTAATCTGGTAAATGTTTGAAATAGTGAGAGTGGGCGGCTGAGATAGAGAGAGAGAGAGTGCTAACTATTGCCCGTTAAAAAGATTGTGGGGCCGCACTGGAGGGCAGGGGTTTGTAGAAGCACCAGTCTGCACACTTGGGTGATTTTTGTTTTTAATCAGTGGTCTGTATTTTGGAACAAAAAGATAAACAGTTGGGTTTCTCCAGACCAGTACACAGCCAGATGGCGTACACCTCAAAGATGGAGCTTTTACACAAGAGTGGAGAATGGTTTTAAAGAAGCAATGAAGGGCTTGGAGAATGCAGACCTCGCCAGATCCTGCACTTCATGGAACTTGGGGGAGTAGGCAGCCTCCAACCCAGAGGGCTGCACAGAGAAGTGGCCCCCCGGAGAGAAGTCAGGTTTCCATTCCAACAAGATGTGGAGGAAGCTCTTATAATGGGGCTTCCAAAGGGCATAGTAGAAAGGTTTGGAAGTGAGAGAGGAGTGTGTGGGATGGAGAGGCCACGAGAGGAGAGCCCACCAGATGGCTTGCATTACAGGCCCTGGAGGCATTTGGTGGGGAAGGGGGAGGTACCTGCCCTCCCCACCCCCCCGGGACTTTGGAGCATGGGTTCTTATGGGCATCCTCAGATGCTGAGGTAGGGGCTGGCTAGGGCCATGGTGGGGGGATGGTTCTCTCCCTCATTTCCAATGTGTGTTCTTTCCAAGAATCACATGCAGCATTGAGGGTGAGACAGGAAGATGTGTAGGGTAAAGAAAGCCCTAGGGAAAATGGTGCCTTTGGGTCACTTACCCATATGCCTTGAGTTCCAAAGAACGTGCACAGCACAAAAATTGTCATACATGTGGGGGTAGAAAGTAGAAGATTTGAGCCAGAAACTGGTAGGTACACCCTGGCCTCTCAGTGCAGTGTGGCACAGGCCTTTTTCCTCGTCCTTCCAGCCTCCATGGTTATTTATGCCAGCAGAGGCGGCAGTGTGGGTCCAGGTTTTGGTTAACGCCTCAGGGCCAGAGTCCCTGTGGCAATTTAGGGCAGAAGTCAGTCAGAGGCTTTTCACTTGTGATAAAAGACAGCCTTACCTGCTTTCTTTTTTTTTTTTTTTAAACTGTTTCACAACTCGGTGCTCTGTTGAGAATGTCATGTCGCTTTTGACCTGAACGTGGAGCCTGACCCCATTCATCAATATTCTCCTCTCAAGCTTTCCCCCACGAGGAGGTCAGGCAAGATTCCTCCGAGTGTGGTCTGAGGACCACCCACAGGAGAGAGACCCTGCCCCGCGCCTCCTCGGGCTCCCTGGTGCCGGGCTGGGAGTCTACATGCTTGTCAAGTTCCTGACGCTCTCAGGCACATTCCAGTTTGAGAGCCACTATTGGAACGTCCTGACCCCTCTCGTTGCTCCTTAATTGATTGCTCCATATTCCCCCATAACCTTTAGTCATTCACTTACCAAACCCATGAGAATGTAAGATCTACAAGGAAAAGTGGATTTGTCTGTCTTGTTCACTGATAGATCCCAAATTCTTAGAAGAGCACCACTCACATAGTAGCTGCCTAATAAATCTTTGTTAAACAAATGAAATGTTTTTTGAATGCTCTCTTTGTATCAGACCCTGGGCTGAGTGCTGGAGACGTGGCAGCAAAGCAGACAGGCACAAGCCAGCCACCCTCTCAATTCATGGGGGGGAGGCAGGGAGGGAGAAGCAGCAGACAGGGTGGAGACTAAATAAGTAATTATGATATAGTGTAAGGAGCATTAGGATAAAGTGTGGTGAGAATAATATCAGGGTTTGTGGATGTGACTCAGGAGGCCACTGAAGAGAGGGAGAAGTCTGGCACCCCTCTCTTTCTCACTCAGGTGCAGACAGCCCCCCTGCTAGGACAGGCGTGGGAGCTCACAATCTATCAAACTGGAGACGACTCAGCAGAGGGGGAAGGTGAGAGGCAGACTGGGTGCCACCCACGGGAGTAAGAGGGGGATACAATAGGGCATGAAAGAGCTCTACATCATCCATGGAATGCGGAGGTGAAGACAGAAGTCTGGGACCATTTATGTTTCCATGTCAGCAGAAGGCGGGGAAGTTTCCCGATCTCTGTGGCATCTGAAGCCTCACCCAGAGTAACAAACAGTAAAAGCCAGAAAGTAAAAAAGCGGGTGTGCCGTTCAGAGCATAGCAGCAAGGGGGTGTGAGAAGTTTACATTCCCACGGTGCAGACAGCAGCTAGACAAGTGGAAAGAAGACAGACCAAGGGTGAAAGTTTTATAGCCAGAAATAAGCATGCGTGTGGAGCCAGCATCAGAGGAAGAAGAGATCCGAGCAGCAGCCATGGTGTGGTCCCGTCCCTCTCAACCCTCAGTTTCTCCGTTTGCCTTTCAACTTGGCACTCTATCTCTTCCTACAGGCAATTTCTGTTCGGCTATGAAAATTGTCCTTTTTTTTTCCTTGGCTACTAGGAAATTCAGAGCCAAAGTCAATGTCCAGTTAAGATAATCTAATTTTCCTAAGCATTTAGTAAATTTGTTTCCTGTTCTTTCTGCTTGTTTTAAAATGTTTTTTTAATTTCTGTTTTGACAGCTGCACTGCAATTGTTTCTATTCTTGAAAGCTGCCTTAAATTTTTTGGAAGTTTTATGCAGATATAAATTATGAATAAATAGAACACATGTCGCCATTTTCTCCCACCCAGCAATCCCTTAACCCTAGCCTTGACTACAGTCACATTGCCACGTAATCATTGCCTCTTCCTTTGGCCTTTCCTCAATCTCCATAAAAATCCTTTGTTACTATTTACTGCAGGCACCAACATACTCCTATATCCTCTCCATTCCCTTCATTTTCTCCTTAATTTCCACTAGCTGGCCTGGCTTCTGGCTCCCATCCCTGACCCCTAAGTTCTTCTCTGGCTCTGATGCCTCACTCTGTCTCCCAGATCTTGGCCACCGTGACACCCATTCCGTTTGAGTGGGACCAGAGTCAGCTTTCTTTGCACAAAGGATTCCCCCAGGGAAATCAAGCATTCAGTTAGGAGGGACCTAAGTGGCCTTAGTTAGGGATTCTTACACTCTGGCCCCAAACTCCAAGCAATGAAATAACTTAACCAAGGTCTCCCTTTGTGTATTTCTGTCCCGCTGCTTGGTAAATGCGTGCTCACTCCTTCATAACCAAGGCTTTCAAGCCCAGAATCGCTCATCTTGCTGTTTGACAGGTGTGCCTCCCACACGCTTTGAATCTTAAATTAGTGTCACTACAATGTTATGATTCATGGCTCTAACTCTCTCTCAAGATTGTGGTTGTTTCTTTGAAGCGGCTCTTCCGTTAAGGTGGAATAGCCAGTGTGGAACACACACACATGTCGGCCCAAACCCCCAGCTCCGTGGGTGGTCCCAGCCTTGCGTTCCAAACACAGCCTCTGAGAAGGGGAGAAAAGGGAAGTTATGCTTGTTTATCCTTTCCTAAAACTTAACTTCCAACGGATGTCAGTACTTGCACACGTGGGTCGTAAGGATCCTACTCTCCTTTCCTTCCACTAAAAGACAGTAAAAAATTTTGAAAGGGGTGCAACTGTCTGTACAATGTACTATCTCTGAGTTCTCTGGTCTCAAAGATGAGCTATATCTTAGCCCAGTTTGTCTAATACAGAGCATGAAAACCATTCATTCATTCAACAAATGTTTGTTGAGAGGCTCTGTTTTAGGAGCTGGGAATACAGCAGTGGACTCCTTGTAGATCTGATATTCCAGTGAAGAGAAGATAGACAATAAACCATGTAAACATGATGTAATATTGGATTGTGCTAAGTGTTACAAAGAAAAATAAGAAGATAATTTAGATAGAATGATCAAGGAAGCCCCTCTGAGGTGTCATTTGAGCAGAGATCTGAATGAAATTAGAGATCCTTCCCCTTTCCTTTGCCCATGACAGACATCAGTAATCAATCAGAGCCATCAATTCTTTTCCATGAAGCCATACAACCCTCCTCTCAGCACTCCAGGCCATCACTGCCATTTGGTTGGTGTTGACATGCACGATTAGGCCTATTTTCCATCCTGTTCCAAAAATATCTTCCTTTTCTAAAGCAGGGAAGAAAATGTAAAATAGAGAATAAATCTAGGGATCAGCTTTTTTTGTCCATCATTATTTAAGAGCCTGATGATGTAGGATTGATTGTCTTCTTCCCTTCTTTTGTGCTAAACACAAGATGTTTCCATCCCTTTGTGATGTTTACTTTGTATGTTTGAGTTTATAATTCAACTCCAAGTGTTTTATGACCCGTTCACAGTCATGGGGCTCTGCAGGTACCTAGGCTGATTAATCCTAACTACCAGCCTTACATTGTGGAGGTTGTTATGCCAGAGCATATTCTCAGATTTCAACCTGAAGAACATTGTAAATATCATGTTTCCCTGACAAAATCCATTTTCATAAATAAAAACACTCTATACATCAGCCAATTTTCTTTTTAATCATTCATTTATTGAGCACCTACTGGGTGCCAGACACAGAGTATTAAAGATGGATAAGAAATATAATGTCTCATTCAAGTCTTATACAAATGCCAATGGGGGATAAAGTAAAGCA
Source organism: Ceratotherium simum simum (assembly GCF_057802395.1). Taxonomy (NCBI): domain Eukaryota; kingdom Metazoa; phylum Chordata; class Mammalia; order Perissodactyla; family Rhinocerotidae; genus Ceratotherium; species Ceratotherium simum. The sequence continues at coordinate 11,422,721 of NC_141910.1, read as the reverse complement.
CTATACCAGAGGAGCTCCAAATCTTATCCTCTGGTAATAGTTTTTAAGACCCATGACCCTACAAATCACTGCCTCAATGATAGCCAATGACCTCCTGTTCCCAACGTAGTGGCCATCTTCAGTCTACTCGACTTCTACTCAACCCTGAGGACCATTTCTTCTCTCCAATTGCCTCTCTCAGTTCCTATGACTAAGCATTATTCTGTTCTTTGTTCTCTCTCATCTTTCTCTACATTCTTTCTCTTGGGGACCTCAGTCATTCCCAGAGATTTAATATCACTTTTTATACGCAGGTGAGTCTCAAATATATATCCCTGGTTGCAACTTCTCTTCTGGGTTACATTTCACAAAGATATTATCCTGGACCTGAGATTCTATATGTTTCAAGTCAAACACATCATCACTGTATTTACTAGGGTCTCTTGTATTGCAAATGACAGAAATTCAACTTAAAGTAGCTGAAGTGGGGGAAAAGAGAAATTATTTCCCTCTGTAACCATAAGAATCCTGAGCTAGATCCAGGAACTCAAATAATGTTGTCAGGAATTGAGTCTCTTCCCTTCCCTTCCTCTTTCTCTCTCTCTCTCTCATTTGTGTGTGTGTATGTGTTGACTTCCTTCTTTCTGAGTCAGGGTCTCTCTATTATTGTATGTTCATATTATAGCTGCCATAAGCACCAGGCTTACTTTCACTCCCTTAGTAAACCTAGAGAAAGAGAGAACTTCTCTTTCCCGATAGTTCCATCAAAAGTCCTACAATTGAATTTCGTCGGGCTAACTTGGGACACTGGCCATCATATAACCAATCAAATGACTGAAATGCGGGAATATGCTAATTATTGATCTAAGTCCTTGGAAGCTACAGATTAACTTCAATCACAGGAACTGTAGTCCTCTACAGAATAATTGAGAAAAAGGAGAAAGCATGCTGAATAGGTAAAAGCAATAGATGTCAACTATAATCCACCCCCAAAAACAATTTTTCCCCACTGACTCACTTGTTTCTGTTAAACGAGATAACATATGTAAAAATTTCGTGTAAACTAAACTGTATCCCTCACATGTTATTATTCTCACTACACTATTTTAGTGCTATCACAAGCTTAAATAATTCAGACTTCAACCCTCAGATGCTTCTTTGGCTTCATCCTCCTCTCCCTTGTCTCCATCAACACTTAATCAGTTGTCAGATCTTCTTGATTCTGTAACCAAACTATTGCAAAAGGCTTCTACCCAAATCCCTTTCCACAAGATTCTGCGGTTTCCAATCCAGATTAACTTTTTTTTGAAGCACGTGCTGATCATATAACTTTCTGGTTCATAAATCTTTCCTTGCTCTCCATTGCCTAAGGAGAAATGGCCAGTCTTATCAGCCAGTGCTCTAAGTCCAACCCTCCAGAAACTAGACCTAACCTACCTTTCCAGATTTACTCCCTACCACTTCTGTAAATATGTCCCATGCCGCTAGCCAACTGGAACTACTCACTGTCCCTCTTTCTGCCTCTGAAACTTTCTCTGGCTGTTTCGTACAACCAGGAGGCCATCCCTCCCCTTCTCTGTCAGGGTCCTCACCACTCTTTGGGCCCAACTCCAGGACCTCTGTGGATATTTCAAAAAGGGATTGCTATGTAGTCATTTAAAATGATTTTGAATAGACAGAAAGCCTGGATCAGATGGCATTTTCTACTGCTCTTGGATGATAGAGTTCTGTCTTAGAAGATTCTCTCATATATGAGAGCACCTTATTTACCCACAAAGGATTTTGGTAAACAAGAAATAACCCAGTGTGCTAGTGCATGGAGCACCAACAAGACATGGAGGTGAGCATTACCTGTAACTAGAATGTGCTGACAAGGTCGCCCTTCTATGAAAGAAGGCAATCACTTGTGAGCATATGCTGCTCCCCAACTGGCAAGGAGGCATTCTGCTTTAAGAAAAGATGCCTAATGGATGTGTGTGTACTTTGAATGTGTATTTATTTGGCCATGCTGTGTCATTGAGTTTTCATTCTCCCTAAGACTGAACTCTTCAGTAAATGGAAGCAGCTCCATGGCTATTTTTCCCAGCTGCCCCAGTGTTCTCTCCATCCTTCGAAGTTCTATCACTTTGTATCTTTCATTCTTACTCTTATGATATTATACTTTGCAAAGCAACCATTGTATACTTTCTTATATCCTCTGGCAGACTGAGGTAGAGGACACAATTCTTTTGGTGTCTTCAGTATAGTAAGTACTCAGTAAACACGTGTTGGAATGATGCCAGCAGAAAGTCCAGAATGATGCCAAGGAATCTCAGGGGTAAAAAATGTGTGCTTTACAAACGTTCTACTCTTTCATAGGTTTTTCTCATATTAATAGAATCTTCAGCTATAACTAGAGGTTATTTTATTTATTTGTTCATTTTCACCAAAAGAAGACATTGTTCCCCTATTGGCAACTCAAATAGCCTGGGAGAAAATAACTCAGCAGTAATACAATTGGTATTACCGCCCCGTATAGCAATAGCAACAACACCAAAATTCCCTCTGAATTTCAAAAGAGCTTTTGGATGCTAAAACTTAACATTCAGTCATTCATTCAACACATGTGTACTGAGCACATGCTAAGACATGGCATTGTGCTAGAAATACTGAAAAGACAAGTGTATTGACCTCATTGAACTTAGAATCTAGTGGAGGAGACAGACAATTAAACAAGAAACTACCTGCCAAATATCCTTTGAGTGCAGAGTATATAAGAGCAGTTAAACTCAATTAACAAATTGCCTGCCTCTCTATCTACAACATGTCAAGGCTGATCCTCAGGGCTGTTTCACATCCAAGCAGGGAACACCAGCATTCTTACAATTCTTCGCATTTTCAGGGTTAGGCGAAGGGGTAGAGTTGGGCATCCTGCATGTCAAGGAGGACTTCAGCATCACCTGTTGCCTAACTGGTCCCTAGTGTAGTCTTGCCTATGGTCCCCATCACCTAGAAGGAACTGATGACTGTGGGCTGCAGACATCTTGGGAAAAGGGACATTGTGGGTCATTGCACACATACGCAAGTTGGTTCAGAAAGTTCCAAAACTACTCAGATATTTGAAGAGAAGCTCCGAAAGTAGCTTTGGATTTTCATACTTTTGTATTTATATTGTTGATAAATAATTTTGAATCGTAGGGTCTGGTCCACTATGGACCCAAATTTCTGAGAAAGCCTCAGGAATTCCATGTACTGGTATCTCTTCCAAGGCCTGGAATACAAACACGGACTCACTCCAAATTTCATATATTTATTTCAATCTGTGTTTTGCATTCAGTTTTAATGATTTAAGAGGGCACTTCCCAAACTTTTTCTATGGACCCCTAGTTCCAAGGAGTGGTAATTGATGATCTGCAGAACATAATTTGAGAAATGTTGTCTTAGGAGATATTGGTCTGTTTAGCGAATACTTTCTGGAATAAGGACATAATTTTGAACTCTAAAGGCTGTATCTGCAGTAAATGATTGGTTGCCAAGGATACCACTGTGTGCAAATTACAGAAAACATAACGAACAGATGGATTCTTAGTCAGAGAGAAGAAACTTCATCTGAACTTAAGAGGCAGGTGGAGAAAAATATTCTGATTAGAAAGGAAGTCACAGAGTTTATATGAGTGACATAAAAACACATTCTTATAATTTTAAGGGCCTTCTTCCTTTCTGTTCTTCTACCAACGGAAACATTAGATTTCAGATAGATACCTGGGGGGAGGCCATTTGAGACCGGAGGCTGGCTAATGCAACCGTGTCTCATCTCCCAGGTCCTTCAATCATCTATCTCCTCTTGACTTTCAGCCACATTCCTGTCTACAATTCTTCCTCCCCTAACTGATTACAATTGAGCTCTTCCTTGGGTGCCTTTTCCAAATGCTCTCTGAAACCATCAATCTGTAATCAGCTACATGTCCTACACTCTAGACTTCCTCTCACAACTTTACCTCTCCCTCTCATCCAGCTTGCCTAGAGGAACTCACTATGTTTTGCAAGACTCTATGGTGAAGTCTACGATTCTTCTACAACCCAAACAGCACAGGGTTGATAAACAGATTGGTCTCCTGTTGCTACTGTAACAAATTGCCACAAACTTAGTGGCTTAAAACAACACAAATTTATCTTATAGTTCTGGAGTTCAAAAGTCCAGAATGAGTCTTATGTGGCTAAAATCAAGGTGTTGGTAGGGCTGGTTCCATCTGGAGACTGTAAAGGAGAATCTGTTTCCTTGCCTTTTCCAGCTTCTAGAGGCTGCTCGTGTTCCTTGGCTCATGGTCGTATCAATGAAATCTCTGCTTCTGTCATGACATATCCTTGTCTGACTCTGACCCTTCTGCCTCCCTCTTATAAGGACTCTTGTGATTACATTGAGCCCACCCAGATAATCCACAATAATCTCCAATCCTGAGATCCTTAATTTAATCACATTTGTAAAGTCCATTTTCCATGTAAGGTAACATATTCACAGATTCCAAAGATTTAGACTTGAACGTCTTTGGGGAGTCATGCTTCAGCCTACCACAGTTGGGGAGGGGATCAAGTTCTGCACTCATCCTACACTCCATTGATATTTCCAGACCATTACTCTAAAACAAGTGTCAGTAAACTTTTTCCATAAAGGGCTAGATAGTAAATATTTTAGTTTTTGTGGGCCCAGGGGCAAAATCGAGGCTATGATGTAGGTACTTACATAACAATTTTAAATGTAACTATTTTAAGATGTAAAAGCCATTCTTAGCTTGCAAGTGGTACATAGACAGAAGGTGGGCTGAATTTGGCCTATGGGCTCTTGTTAGCCAAATTCTGCTCTGCAGTCTCTTGTAAAATACTTCCTTAGAAGCTCATGCCATTCAGCTAAATTGCCTCTATTTTAACTAGTCTTTGTCACTGACAGATATCCTGGTCACTCTTCAAAACACATTGATGGATCACCCACTTGGAGAAGTATCCAAAAAGATAGGAACAGCCTGAGTCCTGCATGTGCAGAAGTCTAGTTCTGCAAAGTAACGGTAACTCCATAAAAAGAAAATATATTTCTGTTCATGCATTTCTCCTTTCTTTCAAAAGTTCCTGATTCAGAAACGTGTTCTTCCCATTCAAGGAATTCACTCAGGAATATCCAGGTATTGGCACTGAGTGGCAACAGTTTTTCCATCCCAAAGACATACATAAGACTTGGTGTGTAAAATGGTATAAGGCATCAGATACTCTCCATGAAAAGTCCAGAGAGTTTGCTAAAAATGCAAATGAAATTTTTTGCTTCATCATTGGTCTTTTTGACTATGTGGAGCTAGTTGCACAATTCTGAATTTAAATGGACTCCCAACTATGGGGCCTGACCTTGGGCCCAGAGAACTCTTTCTTCTTAGAGCCTCAGAGGTTCCTTGTGTTCCTCAAATGGGAGCTGGAAGTGCAGGTCATTTTTAATTTCATTGTTGCCACCATTAAGCCCAGATCTCTGCCTCCTGCTGAAAGAAAGACAACACAAAGCAACGGATGGCTAGGAAGAGAGACTTTCACACAGCAGTTCCCTCTCTCAGTGAGCAAATGATAGTTTTTCCTATAGAAAAGAGATTTTAAAATGCATCTGAGGGTCAAGTGCCTCAGATCAAGTGAGACCAAGATGATCTTGAAAGCAGGAATAATAATGGATATACGATGTGACTAACTGCTTTGGAGGCACGAGAGGCACACTCCCAGTGGGTAAGCTTTAGAAGTTTTCCATTATTTGTTCAAGCCCGAGGGACTGGAAAATTGGTAATCAACGAGGTTAAGAACAGCCATTGTAATTTCAAGAAGGAACACCCGTGTCTTATAAACCTGTAAGAATTTTGTAAGACTCTCAATGCTGAATTCAATTTGTAAAGGCACTGAAAGCCCTACCACATGGTCACATCTGAGTTAATGTAGAGGAAGAGGGGAGAGACTCTAAAGTTGAAAGAGACAAGGAAATGGCTGACAGCAGAAGAACAAATGAAGGCAGATAAAGCAAACCTTCATAAACTTAAGAAAAACATCTTTGTCATAAACAGTTAAGGCTTTGGGGTTCTGTAGAACAGCACTTTGCAATAGGCCTTATTTCATATTCTCTAAGACGTTATGTGTTACTATATTAATTGAAAAATATTTAAGGAGAAGCTACTATGAGACACGTCCTGCATGCATACTGAGTGAGTAAGGTATGGTGTAGCTGTCAGGGGCTCAAACATTAGGGCACAAAGACAGGTACCAAAAAAATCACATACAGTGTGAGTGTGCAAGGAACAGTGGGTACGCAAAGGAAAATTTGACTCTACCTCAAAAAGTAAGGAAAATATTCTTATCCCAGGGTGAAAGAACAACTCATATCTTTAAAACTTAAGAAAATTTTATGAGTTTTCAAATCTACAATTAGTGATAAAGTGAGGTCATGATGCAGATTTTCAAGAAGACTTGAGGAAACTGTCGCCTTGAAGGATGATACTACTGGTGCTATATTTTTTTAAAGTTAAATCCAATATTTAGGGAAAGGAAATAACGTATCCTGATCCATTAAGACTGATTGGGGCTGGCAAACAATTAGAAGATTGACACCCCTTGTCTGACCACAATTTTCAAGAGGAGTCCATTTTTCAATTTGTGCAATCTCAGCATAGGTTGAGACGATGAGGTAAGACATAAGAAATGAGGCTAAATTTGCTCTGCCCAAAGATGATTAGAAGAGCAAGTTTAGCTGCCTTTATCAGAACTGCCACTCTAATGAGAATGATGCTAAAGCTTTTGTGACAGCTATGACAGGCAGGAAGTATCGCCTGACCCACTTTACTCCAACAAAGTGAACACATGTACATAAAATATTAGGATAAAAAGGGAGAAGTATCATGTGAAACATATAAATAAATTTTAAAATATTTAGCATAAAGAAAGGGAAAGCAAGGAACAAGTTAACTTTGAATCTAACATGAATTATTGTAAAGGGAGATGGATGAATATCCTTGATGAATATAAGGTAAATCCAATTGAAGCATAAGAACTTAAAAGTATCCTTTCATGACAAAAACTCTCAACAAATACATAATAAAGGCCGTACATGACAAGCCCACAGCTAACACCTTACTTAATGGTGAAAAGTTGAAAACTTTTCCTCCCTAAGACCAGGAACAGACAAGGATGAATCCTCTTCAACATAGTATTGGAAGTCCTAGCCAGGACAATTAGACAAGAGGAAAAAAAAGCATTCAAATAAGAAAGGAAGAAGTAAAATTGTCTCTTTTGCAGATTACATAATCTTATATACAAAAAACCCAAAAGATTCCACAAAAAAATTCTTAGAACTAATAAATTCAGTAAAGTTGCATGACACAAAATTAACATACAAAAATCAATTGTGTTTCTATACATTAACAAGGAACTATCTGAAAAAGAAGGAAAGAAAATGATCCCATTTACATTAGAATCAAAAGTGATAAAATATTAGAAATAAATTTAACCGAGGAGATGAAAGATCTGTATGCTGGAAACTGGAAGACTTTGATGAAAGAAATTGAAGAAGACACAAATAAATGGAAAGATATCCTATGTTCATGGATTGGAAGAATTAATATTATTAAAATGTCCATACTACCCAAAACCATCTACAGATTCGATGCAATCCCTATCAAAATTCCAATGACATTTTTCACAGAAATAGAGAAAACAATCCTAAAATTCATACAGAACCACAAAAGACCCTGAATAGCCAAAGCAAGCTTGAGCAAGAACAAAGCTGGAGGCATCACTCTTCTTGGTTTCAAATTACATTACAAAGATATAGTAATCAAAATACTATGCTCCTGGCATGAAAACAGACACATGGACCAATAGAACAGAGTTGAGAGCCCAGAAATAAACCCACACATATACGGTTAAGGACTATTTGACAAGGGAGCCAAGAATACTCAATAGAGAAAGGATAGTTTCTTCAATAAATGGTGTTGGGAGAATTGGATATTCATATGCAAAAGAATGATATTGAACCCCTATCTTACACTGCTCACAAAAATTAAAGACTTAAATGTAAGATCTGAAACCATAAAACTCCCAGAAGAAAACACAGGAGAAAACCTCCTTGACATTGGTCTTGGCAAAGATTTTTTGGCTATGACACCAAAAGCACAAGCAACAAAAGCAAAAATAAGCAAGTGGAACTACATCAAACTAAAAATCTTTTGCACAACAAGAAGAAAAAATCAGTCAACAAAATGAAAAGGCAACCTATGGAAGGGGAGAAAATATTCATAAATCATATATCTGATAAGGGGTTAATTTCCAAAATATCTAAGGAACTCATACAACTTGATAGCAAAAAAACAAAAACAAATATTCTGATTAAAAACTGGACAAAGTACTTGAATAGAATTTTCCAAAGAAGATATACAAATGGCCAACACGTACATGAAAAGATACTCATCATCACTAATCATCAGGGAAATACAAATCAAAACCACAATGAGATACCACCTCACACCTATTAGAATAGCTATTATCAAAAAGACAAGAGACAACAAATGTTGGAAAGAATATGAAGAAAAGTGAAACCTGTGCACTGTTGATGGAAATGTAAATTGGTACAGACACTACGGAAAACAGTATGGAGGTTCCTCAAAAAATTAAAAGTAGAACTACCATAATCCGGCAATTCCAATCCTGGCTATATATCTGAAGGAAATTAAGTCACTGTCTTGAAGAGATGTCTGCACTCCCATGTTCATCGCAGCATTATTCACAATAGCCAAGATATGGAATTAACCTAAGTGTCCATTGATGGATGAATGGATAAAGATACGGTATATATATATATATACACAATGGGATATTATTAGGCCATGAGAAAGAAGGAACTTCTACTGTTTGCAACAGCATGGATAACGCTTGAGGCATTATGCTCTGTGAAATGTCAGACAGAGAAAGACAAATACTGTGTGATATCACTTGTAGTGGAATCTAAAATGCTGAACTCAGAGAAACAGAGAGTAGATTGGTGGTTACTGGGGCTGGGAAGGTGGGGGAAATGGGGAGATGTTGGACAAAGGGTACAAACTTTCAGTTATAAGATGAATAAGTTCTGGGGATCTAACACACAGCATGGTGACTATAGTTAACAATACTGTAGTATATACTTGAAATTTGCAAAGAGAATAGATCTTAAATGTTCTCACCATACACAGACAAAAGATGTAACTATGTGAGGTGATGGATGTGTTAGTTAACCTTATTGTGGTAATCATTTTACAAAATATACATATATCAAATAAAAAAAAAGAAGTTAAAAGTAGTAAAGGGAAATAACTCTCAAAATAAGAGGGTTACTTTGATCTGTAGAATTCCCTCTAAAGTTTTAGGATCAATTTTACTCATGAAGAATGAATTAGGAGTAAGCCGATCTAGAGATAGGGAGTTGGAACCAGAGACTTTCAAGAGTCCTTCTAGCCCTAGATTCAGGAATTTATTTCATCAACCTCTCCCTGCTTACACAAAGCATAATGTGGATGTTTCTGGTCAGTGAGTGGCCTTCTATGTGGTCATTCAAAACCCAGGCTCCTTCTTTTTCATGGTTCCACCAACCCCTAGAGCCTCAGAATTCTTTGCTGATCTAGAGCATCAAGTCAGCAGACAGGGAGAAAGGGAATATAGAGGATCATCTGGAAACTTTTATGAGCCACGCAACATTGAAATGCAAATGTCACTTAGGGAAACCTGGTATATTCCACAGGACAGAACTTAGTCACATGGCCACATCTAATTACAAGGGAGCCTGGCTAATGCAGTCCATCTATGTGCTCAGGAGGCAGAGGAAACAGGGTTTGGTGAATATATCATAGTCTTTACCACAGTTCAATAAATAGTTGCTGAAAGCATATGACGTGACAAGCTGTGTGCATCCTGCTGGGATCCAAGATGATCAAGACCGACTCCTGCCTTTGAGGCACAGATGGATAATTTCACAACAATGTGGTAAGAGCAATGATCTTAGCAAACACAGGATACACAGCAACTTAGAGGATGATACTTAGCCCAGCCGGGAGATGTCTTACAAGGCTTCCTGATAGATGAAACTCTCATGCTGCGCCTTGAGGATGAATAGAAGAATGGGAGAAAGATATGAGGAAGGTATTTGAGGCAAAAGCAATGATCAGAATCAAGAGTGTGGAAGGGAACTATAAGCAATTCAATATTATTAGAGTGAAAGGAATGGGCAAGGAGGGGCAGGAGATGTAACTACAGGGGCCTGTCATGGGGAGCCTGGCATGGTATCTAAAGGCATTTGGACATTTTCAATAAGCAGTGGGAAGAAACTGGGGGCATTAAAAGAGGGATGGACACATGGGCAGCTACGCATTTAACAGAGTTCACTTTGGTATTTATTTTCAGGACGGCTTTGAGGGAAGAAAGACTCAGAAGTTTGGAGGTTTTTTACAACCGTTCAGGCAGGAGATAATAAGGGCTTGAACTAGGTTGTAAAGGAAGGATTGATGCGAGAAATACAGATAAATTAAAATTGGGATGAATTGCTAATTGGTTATATGTGAGGGTTAAAGGAAAAGGAAGAGCCTGGAATCAGTCTCAGCCTTCAGACTTGAGTAACCCTGTAACATGTCTTGTCATGAACTGACATGGAAATGTATACCCATAAAAAATATAGGGAGAGCAGTAGATTCGGGAGAAGGTGAGTGCAGTCTGGGGGATTGTCCAGTTATGTATTGTGTAACAAACCACCTGAAAACTTAGTGGCATAAAACAACCGATTTATTGTGTTCATGGATTCTGTAGGCCAAGAAGTTGGACAGGCCTCCACACGGATGATTTATGTCTATTCCCCAATGTCTGGGGCTTTGGTTTAGAAGAGTCACATGGCTGGAATCACAAGGAGATTTCTTCGCTCACATGCTGGGGCCCTGATAGGAGTGGCTTGAAGGCTGAGTTCAGCATTGTAGAATGTTTAGCAGCACGCCAGCCTCTATCTACCAGATACCAAGAGCATCCCACACACTCACTTGTGACAACCAAAATGTCTTCCTGGGGCCAGCCCGGTGGAGTAGTGGTTAAGTTTGTGCACTCTGCTTAGGCGGCCTGGGGTTCACAGGTTCAGACCTACACACTGCTCATCAAGCCATACTGTGGTGGCGTCCCACATACAAAATAGAGGAAGATTGGTACAGATGTTAGCTCAGGGACAATTTTTTTTCCTCAAGCAAAAAAGAAAGAGGAAGATTGGCAACAGATGTTAGCTCAGGGCCAATCTTCCTCACCAAAAAAAAAAAAAAAAGTCTTCCTGACATTGCCAATCTTTCCTGTAGCACAACTGTCTCCTGTGGTTGAGGCCCATTGGGCAATATGAGTCTGAAACTTACACAGGACTGGAGAGAGACATTGCAAATCATCAGCATGCAGGAGGTTATTAGAGCCACTGCAATCTATGCGATGTCTCCGGATATGTGGAACGAGAAGATCAGTGGGTCAAGATTAGAAGGATAGACTCATATTGAAGGAGGTGGGGAAAAAAGATAACATTAAGAAAACTAAAAATCAAGAGAAAGAGTAGAAAACCAAGGAAGATAAGAAAGAGCGGTGCAGTGGCAATCGGTAGCATCTGCCCAGCACCTTATCTCCATTCTCTTCTTAGCCAGACCCACCCCCTGAGCCACAACAGCTGATCCACGGATGGGCACATTACATGAGCCAGGCCAAATAGTCCTTCCCTGTGATTTTATATTTTGGCCTTGAAGCAAGATGTTTCTTTCCTCTTGTGTCCTTACCTTGGAATGATGTAAATCCAGAAGCGCCTGTGGTGCATTCCCTGCCAATGACAAAGGTCCCTGAGTGGGTTCAGATGTGCCGTGAGTTGATAATGACCACTTGTGCCTCGCAGCACAGGAAGCAGCTCTTAATTAAGTGAAGTTGGTGGGAGCTTCCTAAGGCACCTACACTACCTAATGTCTTCTCAGATGTTTGTCAGCTAGCGCTTCTCTGTGGAACCATGGAAGAACAGGGAAGCTACACCCAAAGCATCCCTTCCATGTTGTCTTCTGAGCTAAGTAAGCTATGAAACTGTGTCACACATACGTGCGCGTGTGCACACACACACACACACACAACCCGTGAGCTGTGTGGGAGCTTGATCAGTAGCAAGCAGTCCAACACACTACACTGGTGCAAGTGTGTTACAGCTTCATCTGCAGTAGAAGAAAATGAGACCAGCAACAGAGAGAAGCAGAGATGAGAGCTGAGAAAGACCCAACTTTTGATAGCATTTGAGCCTCTGGACCCAGTGATCCCTGAAGCCAGATCCAACCTTGCCCTTCCCACTTACGTGAATCAGTAAATGCTCTTAAGTTGAGTATCTTTCTGTTGCAAATGAAAGTGTCCTAGTGCAGAAACTGGAACCAGGAGTGAGTGACAGACTTAAAATGTGGGGCTGCTTGAGTCAAGATAGAGAAGGCAACAGTGGAGGTTTCCCTATCTTTGGCTGAAAAGCCGGAATCCATGGTATATGGAAGTGAAGCAGTGGGTTGAACCTTTACCTAGTATAGTAGCTAGGTACCTAGTTACCTATTTTGTGCCTCAGGCAAAGCCCTCATCATCCTAAAAATGGAAACTCTATGGACTCAGTAGAAAGGAGTCAGGATATTGGAGTGAGCACTAGGAAAGGCAGACGCCCCGGAGTCTTCCCAAACACCTCCACCTCTGCAGTCCCCCAGCCCCTGCCTAATAAGCATCATATTCCTCCCGTTACCAGCTTTGGATGCATCCTGGCGATGAAGGCAGCTCCCCATTGTTTCACTTTTCTGAGAGCCAGACACCAAGGCAGATGATGTTAATCTAAAACCCAGGAGAATGGGATGACTGCTGCTATTGCTGCCAAGGGGCTGATCCACAAGGGTGGGAACCCAGATTGAGAGATGCCGATTTAACAGGATTTTTGGCAGTTGTTACTAGCTAATGAGGCCACCCAAAATGATATAATCAGGCCAGCCACCAAGGGTTTCAAGAAAATGTATTGCCTCCTTGGCACACAGAGATTTGTGACTTCACTTCTTAAGACAGCCCTCCAAGCCCTCATCACAGAGATCGGGTTGCTAAAGCAATAGAGGCCCCAGCAGAGGAAGCCTCCCAACCATCCTCTCAGGCATGGTGATGAAGCCAGCGGACAAGGGAGATTCTCCCAGAAGGAAGGCTCCGGACCATCCAGACAGGCTGCCTAAGGAACTCACTCCACAGCAAGAGAAGGAAGCTGACAGACAGCTAGAGCTCATATTCCTGTCTATCAGGCTGGAAGATGCTGCTTCCTCCTCTTTACCCCATTTCTAAATGGGGTGCACTCTTGTCTCTCTTCCTTCCCTGCCAACTCTCCCTCTCCATACAGGGCCACCACCTTATTTCTAGCCTTAGGTCAGTCTTCCATTCCTTTGTCTGCTTAACAATCACTCAACTCTCCTATAACCATAACATACAACATACAGAAAATGAAAAGCCCCTAGTTACACAGGGGCCGTTTCTCCATTCTCCAGTTTCTCCATTTCTCCCAAGTCTCCAGTTATTTGAAGGGTCTGGCAAAAGTCCATACCCAGCCACATAAAAGGACTGCCATATAAGGTAAGTGTAACCACAGAGACAAAGACAGAGACATGAAACAAAAAGATTTTTTGTAACATTTATTTTTTATCCCATCCTAATTTTGTTTTTATTCCTCACCTCTCATTCTCATTCTTTTCTTGGAAATCCAAACTTTTTTTTTACCAAAATGTTTAAAATCATGATGATCTAGAGCCATAACAAAACTTTCTTCTCTCCAAAAGGGAAAAAAAATACAGCTTTTATTCTTATGCAGCATTTTCAAATATGCATGTTAATATATATATTTTAAACTATTTAAAATAAGACCCTTCATCCTTTAAGGTTATTGACATTTTCTAGTTCACTGACACATCTCTCATAATACAATAATTGGATTCATTTTCATGAATGAGGTGGGAACTATACTAAAAAATAGGATTTTAATCCCTGAGGTGCCAATTAAAATGGACGAGGTTGCCATTACAACACAAGATTAAAAAAAAAAAAAATCAGCCTTAAATAATAAGCATGGATCATGCTCTCTGGATCAGAATCACCTCCATAGCACGGAGTCATTTAGAAAATTGCATTTGCTGGGTTAAGTTCACCCTGCTATTCCCAGCCCGCATGCTATGATAATCTTTCCTTTTGTAAAGGAATAACACATAGCAAGGAAGTCGGCAGAAATTTCTGAGATTCTCAGAAATCAAGAGAAACCACAGTCCCGTTTCTCTAATCTCCATGCACATTGTTGGAGAGGGGTTTTCAGCACCATTCCAAGACCCAGAAAGGTTGATGAACCGACTTGGTTTTTCTACTTCTCCATAAATTTAGCGAAAAAGGAGAAATTCGTCCTCCTGGCTAGCAAATGGGCGTGTCCTACTTATCTCTGCCACCATACCGTTAGCAGAACTGCGTTGAGCCCTTCGGGCCCACCCTCCCTGCAGAGCCTTCCGCTTGCGGCGCCTGCTCCTGCCCCTAGTAGTAGCGGTTCAGGCTCCTGGTCCCTGGAACCTCGGGCTGGCCGTTCATCCAGATCTCCCTGATGATGCGCTCCCGCTCCTCCAGCCGCTGGGCGCGCTCCAGCTCCTCCGCCGAGGTGAAGACGTTCTTGTTCAAAGTCCTCTCGAAGCGGCGGTGTCTCCTGACCGAGATGTCAGACGCCGTGTCCGAGCTGCCATCCTCACTGTCGCTGCTGTCGCTGCTGCTGCTTTCTTGGTCCTGCAGGAACTTCTTCCGGGGACGCCGCCGGCAGTCTGTGTGGCAAGAGATCCTCATCACCAAGGCAGCCAGGGTGAGGGCCAGCCCGATGCACACGCCGGAGACGAAGTACAGAGCTGCTCGCTCGGGATTTTCTGGAGGAGAAGGAGGAAGAAGAGAGAATTTGAGAGATGACAACTCCATATGCAGAGAGCAAATATGACTCCGGCCCACATCGCACACCTCTCACCAGACCCCAAAGCTTTGATGGTCACAAATATTGCCTTCCCATGTGACAAACTGCATAATGTATTCAAAATATAATTATCAACAAATGGTGAACCTAGGTAAAGGGTGTATGGGATTCTTTTACTATTCTTGCAACTTTAAGTTTGAAATTGTTTCAAAATGAAAAGTTAAAAGAAATAAAAAATATTATTTAGCAGCTACTATAAGCAAATAACTGTGCTTAGATGCCATTTGCTTAAGAGATTTATCTGTCTAAAGCCTCTTTTTGCCTATACCAGAAAAAATCTTTCCTTCTGAGTTTGCTCCTGTAATCCCGTTAATTACCTTAGAAGTTGTAGGCAGCTTCTAAGATGACCCCCACATGTTGGTATTCACACTCCTAGGCAAGCCGCTCCCTTTGAGGGCTGGACCTAGAAGGTTGGACCTAAGGACTTACTTCTAACAAATAGATTATGGCAAAAGCAATGGATGATTCTAAGACTAGGTACCCTAGGACTTACTTCCAACTTGCTCATGCTCTCTGTCTCTCTCTCTCTGGCTTTTCTCACTCACTGGCTCTGCCAAAGCCAGCTGCCATGCTGTAAGCTATACTACCGAGAGGCCTGCATAGCAAGGAACTAAGAGTGGCCTCTGGCTTAAACAGCCTTCAAAGAACTGGATTGTGCCAACAGCCATGTAAGTGAGCTTGGAAATGAATCATCCTGGAGCCTCGAGGTGACCACAGCCCTGGCCTTGTAGCAAGTTTGTGGGAGACCCTGAACCAGAGAATCCAGTGAAGCCAAACCCAGATTCCTGACCCACAGAAACTGAGAGATAATAAATGTGTATTGTTTTAAGTCACAAGGTTTTGAGGTAATTTGCTATGCAGCAATAGATAACATACGATCACAGATTGAAAGCCAGTGTAGGCATTTTGGAGTGACCTCATCAAGTTAACTCGTGGGGGAGGAATTTGAGCTCTTCCTTGGTGAGAGAAGAAAATAATCACTCCATTGAAGAGTAATATGCTTAGTGGGCCCAGTGATCATCTCCATATGATGTGCTCAGCAGAATGAGAACCTCTGGGTGATCAGCTTTCACTTTCTAGGTAGGTGTGAGAACATAGGGACATGCCTAGCCTTGAGTCACAGGGCACAGTCAAGCTGACAGGACCCAAGATTGCCAACAGCAAATTAGTTTTCCATAATCTATATTCACTTATAAGTATGAGTTAAAATATATATTATTTTGTGGGTTTTTTAAGAATTTAGGTCAACAGCATTCTTTTTGACTACTGCATAATGTTCCGTAGTACAGACCTATCAAAGTTTATTTAGCCATTTCCATATTGATAGCATATAAATTGTTTCCAATTTTTTTATTACAATCAATGCTAGAATCAATGTCCTTATGTTCTTGGACATATTTCTTTATGCATATGGAGAATTATTTCTACAGGTTAGTTATCTAGAAATAGAACAGCTGCATGAAAGGACTTAGGCATTTTGAAGTTTCATGCATTCTAAATTGTACTCAAAAAAGGCTCTATCAGTCTAAACACAGCATATTGAATGCACGTGTTTATGATCTCTCCTTCTCTCTGAAATCCCCACCAAAATGACAGTGATGTGCATAAAATAGGTATAAATTATAGGTACAAAGAGAAGAGTGGAGAAGAAAATAGAAAACACAAATAGTCTAACGAGAGTAGTCAACAAAGAATGTAACTCCAGTGAAAGGGGAGTGACATCAACATCACGGCAGGCATAAGACATCTCTACTCTTTGTCCTCTTTTAACAACGAATTAGGAATCCACCTACAAACAAAAGTGCCTCTGTGGGAGTTGTGTGATCCAACAATGCATGCCAAGCACCCGGGAGGAGTCTCGCCCACCTATTCATCTGGTAATAGGCACAGACCTGGGTTTGGGCTGCAGAACCAGGGGAGCCAGTTCACCTGTCCCAACCCCTCCCAGTTGCGGATGGAGAACACCTGGAGAGTGCTGACTTGGGCAAATACCCCTGGACAAGAGAGAATTTGTAAAAGTTCAGCCCTCTAGAGGGGAGATTCCAGCACACCACTGGAGGAAAAAAAAAGAGTTTGGATGCAGTGGAGAGAGGAAGAGGAATTTTTCCAGCAAAAGGAGAGCAGTGTGTGAGTGCCCATCTACCCTGGCTGTTGCTGGATGCTACAGGAGAAACCCATTTCTCTCCAGCAACATCCAGAGTACTGAAGCAGGACCTCCATGACCAGGGGGAGGGAGGAGATCAGAGATTGGGAAAGAGGCAGGTAAGAATATCAAAGGCCATTACAGGGACACAATTCCTGCTGACTGCTCTCAGGACTTCAGCACAGAAATCCACCCAGGAGCCTCTGGGATAACCTCAGCCAAGGATCTCCCCACTAGCTAGCAGGAACCCCCAATGCCCCAAGTGCTAAACCTATACCTCCTTGCACTCTGCAGTGGCTCCTTGTAAATGGAGTGCTGTCAGAAAAAGAGACCAGGCTCTGTGGGCAAGAGAGAAACCACAAACTTGAGCTATAGCATCACCTTCTAGAAAATAAAAGAGAGGTTTCCAGCAGCCAGCCAAGTGAGTTGTAAGAACCAGAGATGACATAAAAGCTTGAGAATTCCACCACAAGAGGGAGGAAGAAGTGTAGAGCAGCTGTATAAATACCAGACTAAAGAGAACCCCAGATATAATAGGATCAATGAACAGAATACCCCATCTGAAGGCAATGAGCAAAGATTTGAGGAGGTGCCAGCTACTTCAAAGGCAAAAACAGCAATGTAAAACTACAAGGAACGTGAAGAATCAGGAAAGAATCGCCAAAAGATAATAATCTTTCAATAACTGAGCTCAAAGTCACAAAATCTTGTGATCTAATGGATAAAGAATTCAAAACAGCTGTTTTGAGGAAACAATGAGCTACAAGAAAACACAAATAGGCAATTCAACAAAATCAGGGAAAAAAATACATGAACAAAATGAGAAATTTAGCAAAGAGATAGAAACAGAAAGAACCAAAAAAAAAGAACCTCTTACAAAAAAGAACCAAAAAGAAATTCTGGAGCTGAAGAATTCAATGAATGAAATGAAAAATGCAACAGAGAGAATCTGCAGCAGGGTAGATCAAACAGAAGACAGGATAAGCAACCTAGAAGACAGGAATTTTGAATAACCCAGTTAGAGGCAAACAGAGGGGAAAAAAATAAAAAAGAGTGAAGAAACTACATGATCTATGGGATTCAATCAAATGTAAAAATATTAGCATAGTTGGGGGTCCAGAGGAGAAAGGAGGCAGAAAGTTTGTTTAAATAAATAATAGCTGAGAACTTCCCAAACCTGGAGAGAGACTTAGACATCCAAGCTCATGAAGGTAATAGATTACCTTATTATCTCAATGCAAAAAGACCTTCTCCAAGACACATTACAATGAAATGGTCAAAAATCAAAGAAAAAGAGAATCCTGAAAGCAGCCAGAGGAAAAAAGATTGTAACCTACAAAGGAAGCCCCATTAGGCTATCAGTGGATTTCTCTGCAGAAACCTTGCAGGCCAGGGGAGAGTGGAATGACATATTCAAAGTCTTGAAAGAAAAAAATTTGCCAGCCAAGAATACTCTATCTGGCAAAGTTATCTTTCAGATACGAAGGAGAAATAAAGACTTTTTCAGAGAAACAAAAGCTGAGGTAGTTCATCACCACTAGACCTGCCTTGCAAGAAAGGCTGAAAGGAGTTCAAGCTGAAATGAAAAGATGCCAAATAGTGACATGAAAACATATGCAAGTATACAACACACTGGTAAAGGTAAATATACAGTCAGATTTAGAAAACTCTAATTTTGTAATAGGATGGTGTGTTAACCACTTAACCATAGTATAAAAGTTAAAGGATAAGAGTATTAAAAATAATCATAACTACTATAATCTGTTAACAAACACAATATAACAAGAGGTAAATTGTGACATCACAAATATAAAGAGGGGAGTAAAAAGAGTGGAGCTTTTGTATGCGATTGAAAAGCTTTCAATCTTTCACGAATGAGTATGATGTTAGCTGTGGGTTTGTCATATATGGCCATTATTATATTGAGGTATGTTCCTTTTATACCCAATTTGTTGAGGGTTTTATCATGAAAGAATGTTGCATTTTTGTCAAACGATTTTTCCACATGTATTGAGATGACCAAGGAAACAGAAGGAGAAGTCACTATCTCGAAAAGATACCTGCACTCCAATGTTCATGGTTGCATTACTCACAATAACCAAGACATGGAAGCAACCTATGTTTCATCAACAGATGAACAGACAAAGAAAATGTGGTGTGTGTATATATATACAAGAGAATATTATTCAGCCATAAAAAAGAAGGAAATTCTGCCATTTTCGACAACATGGATGGACCTTGAGAGTATTATGCTAATCGAAATGTTAGACAGAGAAAGACAAATACTATTCAATATGACTAATATGTGGAATCTAAAAAAGCCAAACTCATAAATACGGAGAGTAGAACGCTGTTTACCAGTGGCTGGGAGGTGGGGGAATTGGGTATATGTTGTTTAAGGGTACAAATTTGCAACTAGTAAATCCTAGAGATCTAATGCGCAGCATAGTGATTATAGGCAACAATATTATATAGACTTCAAAGTTGCTAAGAGACTAGATCTTAATTGTTCTTACCACAAAAAAGAGATAATAATTATGTGATGTGAAAGAGGTATTAACTAACACTACAAAAGTATACTGCAATACAGTCATGCATCGCTTAACAATGAGGATATATTCTCGGAAATGCATCATTAGGGAATTTTGTCATTGTGCAAACATCATGGAGCATACTTATACAAACCTAGATGGTATAGCCTACTACAAACCTAGCCTATATGGTACTAATCTTATGGGACCACTGTCGTATATTCAGTCTGTCATTGAAACATAATTATGTGGCATGTGACTATATATAAATGTATCAAATCAACATGTTGTCATCTTAAATCTACACAATGTTATATGTCAATTATATCTCAATATAAATAAGTAAATAAATGCAGTGAAGGAGGCTGAAACTGAACTCTACCTAGTTGATGTTCAGCCAACACTGAGAAGACTTAGGGAGCTCTCGTCTTGAGAAGCTTAACAGTCCAGCAAGGAAGCTGACCCACCGGTCCCAGTACCAAAGGGAAGTGCTACTGTAGAAGCATGAAGAAGGATCTCTGGAAACACAAAGGCGAGTGGAAAAGCTAAGTTCAGATATGGGGATCTGAGAAGGTTTTCTAGAAAAGATATCCAAATCCATGCTTTTACCAGGGTGGAAACCCATCAGGCCGACCTGCATTTGAAGCCTCATCTCAGACTCATCTTTTAAACACTACTTACCTACCCTGCTGAATTGTGGTAAAGGTTAAAGGTATTACAGATGACCAGCATAAAGGGATTGTCCCAGATCCTGGCACAGAGAGGCAATCAATAAATGATAGCTCACTCTCTCTCTCCTTCCTTCCTTCCTTCCTTCCTCCCATCCATCCACCCATCTAATCTATTTGCTTTTCTCCTTCTTTCCCTCTCTCCCTTCTTTCCTTCCTTCCTTTTCTCATCCCACCCTCCCTTCCCTGTGAGTGTATGTCTCTGTCTCTTCCACAGAACGCCCTCACCCCACCTATTACATAGGTTAACTTTGAAGATGCTTACTGAACTGAATCTTAGAAACCACTGTTCTTCCTCTAGCTTAACTAGTCCATCCTATCCTGCCACCCAGATCAGAAAGCATCCTCTTTTGCCTGTAGCAGTCTCAGATATGGATTCCCAGAGAAGCCCAGTAAAATCAACCAGAGAGGGCAAGGGTGTTTACTGGGCCTCACTGGGTCCTAGGCAGGTGACGCAGGTTGATTTTCACAGCTGATATAATTTGTGTTGTTTCTCTTTATCATTCTTTGCAAAAATAAAAACTGTAGCTCTATTGTGGTTGTTTTTTCTCTTCTCTCCTCCAGGTCACTTCCTCTTGGCCAGTGATCCACCCTGGTCTTGACCAGATCTAGACAGCTGTTAATTGCCCAGGAAGCAGATTTGGGAGTGGTATTGTCGGTTGTTTTCCCTCAATAAATAAAAATAAATGTATTGCTGTATCTCACTTCCTGCAAGGTCATTGTTTCCATGGGCAGGAAGAGGCCCTATGTGGAGGTCCTGGGGCTAATTTTACTTGCACCTTCAGAGGTCAGATCATGCCCAGCAGACACTGTAGGAGAGAACAGCAACACCAGCCCAGGCCAGGTCAGCTGGTGTCCACGCAAGTGTAATCTTTTCCCTGCCTGGACTTTCTTGTTTGCCCCAGAGTTTGCAATCCCTTGAGTGGAAAGGAAAAAGTTTTAAAAATAGGCTTTAAAGAGAACAGTAGGGCTTGTGTGGAATCAGGGATTATTCAGCATAATCTCTTCTCTGAACTCTTAAGGCATTGCAAGGATGTCTCTTTACGAGATTCTGCTTTTCCCCATAGAAAAGCAGACTCCTACTAACACTTCTGCCCTCTCTGAAAGGCTGGAGGAAGCTTCCTTCCCTCTCCTTCCAGCCCTGACTTGTTCTTCCCCAGGAAGCAGTATTGGAGAGTCATTGTACCCACTAGGCTGGCTCTGGCGTATACTCCTTTTCACCTCTTTCAGCTTCCCCTCTCTTCCCTTACCCACCCCTCAGCAATAAGCACCCCAGAAGAGGCCTTGCATTACCCTACCCATCATCCTAATCCACCCTGCTCACTTCTTCACCTGCGGTGGGAAAGAGCTGCAGGCCTGTAGCCCTAGGACTCAAAGGGAGCTAGGGAGAAAGCCCTGACACATTCTCTGATCTGGCTTAGCCAGCACTGAAGTTCATTCCGTATTCTGATGCTTTTCTGACTCCTTGAGTCTGGAAGGCAGGAAGAGTGTGACTAATTAGCCCCTCCAATCTAGGCAGCACTATACCTCATCGTACTATCATTAGTTATGTAACCATTATCTTTCCCACACAGCAGTGAGAAATTTGAGGGCAGAATCCACATGATTCACTTTGGATTTCCAGGGCATCTAGCACAGTGCCCTGCTCATGGTATGTATCTCACAAATATTTATTGAATTAAATCATGAATACACAATTTGTAAAAGTTCAGTTAATAAATTTATTATATGTGAATAAATATATATGTGTTTGTGTACATATATCTGATATATATATATGATAGTACAACAATAGAAGAGTAGAGAAAAGGAAAAGTATAAAATCACCATAATCTCACAATCTGAATATAACTACAGACTATGTAGTGCAGTGAAGTGAATTTTCTTCTGTTCTTTCTTTCTCTCATATAAATATGTACATAGTTATTTATATTTACTTGGTTATAATCGAAGTATACATACAACATATATTTTTTCCTCTGGATATATTTCCTTTGTTTGTTTTTAAGACTATCTTTTAGAGCAATTTTAGGTTCATAGCAAAAATTAAGAGATTTCCCATATACCTCCTGCCCCCACACATGATCCATTATCAACATCGCCTACCAGAGTGGTACATTTGTTACAACTGATGAATCTACACTGACACATAATCACCCAAAGAACATAGTTTACATTATTCTTGGTGGTGTACCTTCTATGGGTTTCAAAAAATGTATAATGACATGTACCCATCACCATAGTATCATACAGAGTATTTTCACTGCCCTAAAAATCCTCTGTGCTCTGCCTATTCATCCCTCCCTGCAAGGATATACATTTCATACAATGTATAACATCTTTCTGTATTGCTTCATAGTCTTCCTGTCAATCATGCCTAACAATGGCTACATAGTATTCTATCGAGTGAAGGCACCACAAGTTACAAAAACAGTTTCCTACCTTTGGATACTTAGGCTCTTGCAAATTTTTTTTAATGATGGAAGGAATATTTTTGTGCTTTTCACTACTTACTTTTTTGCTTATTTATTTGTTCAATTTATTGCTTTATAATGGATTCTCAGAAAAGGAATCTTTGTGTCAAAAGAGATTTATATTTTTATACCTCTTGATACACATCGCCAAGTGGCTTTTCAAAAGTGGTACATTAATTTATCTTGCCAACAGCCATGCATGAAAGTACCACTTTCACAAAACTCTCTCCAGGAGGGGATATTCCAACTGTTAACTTTTTTTGCAAATTTTATAGGTCAGTTAATGGTTACTTTATTTATTCCACAAAAATTTACTGAGTTTACAAAGCCTTCAGGGTTAGAGACGTAAATGTTCTCAGCCCTCACCAGATCCCCATATAAAGGGGGATAATAGAAAACAGAAATTACAATACTTCCTCAAATCCCCAAATTTGTGACTATCAACTGAGTTATGGTGGGCTAGGCTCCCTCACTGCTGGGACCATCTCCCTCACACCAATCTCATGGAAAAAGTGATTCACATTCTGGCTAAATACTACACGGTCTGCACAGCCGTACCTGCAGTTACACATTCAAAGAATATTGGTTAAATGTTCCATCTGCATTGGAAAAACATGGAACATCTGCATTGAAAAAAAATTACTGTAAGCAAAGTCAAAAGACAAATGCCAAATTAGGAAAAATATCTGAAATATGTGACAGAAGAGACAAAGGGCTAATCTAGAAAGAGCAACTAGAGAGAGCATTAAGAAAAAGACAAAAGATATGAAGTTCACAGAAAAAGAAATACCAATGGCTCTTAAACATATGAGAAGCTGCTCCCCTAGAGCAGCGACCGGCACTCTAGGGCTCACAAGCCAAATCTGGCCAGCTGCCTGTTTTGTTACTGGCACACAGCCCTCCCCATTCATGTCTGTGTGTCTGTGTCTGCTCTGCATGCTACAGCGCAGAGGCGAGTAACGAGAACACAGACTTGATGGCCTACAAAGCTGAAAATAATCACTATCTGGCCCTTCAAAGAAAAAGTGTGCTGACCTGTGACCTAGAGAAACAGAAATTAAATGACATTTAGATATTATTTTTTGTCTATCAGATTGTCAAAAATCCAACAGTTTGAAAATACTATTGCAGGGCCTTCTCATACATCTTATAAACAGTAAATCGGTAAAACTCTTTAAATGGCAATTTGGTAATATTTATTTTAATTAATAATTTATTGTAACTAATAATAATTTATAACATCTTAATAATTTATATACATTTGATCCTGCAATTCCACTTTTGGGAATTTATTCTACAAAAACACTTAAACACGTATGCATGCTATGGTTATTTACTACAGCTCTGTCGCCCTGTTTGAAAAGATGTGAACCATTCCCACTGGCCATCAATAGAGGACTGGTTAAACTATGGTTCATCTATACAATAGAACAGTATGTAGCTGTCTAAAAAAGTGAGGACGCTCTTTCTACACTGATATGAAATATCTTCACAATATATTGTTCAGTGAAAAAAACAAAGTACAAACCAGTACATATTATACGCTACCTGTGTACAACAGTGCAGAAGATGAGACTGTATGTTCATATTTTCTTACACCTGCACAGAAAACTCTGGAAGGATGCAGAGAAGCCCAGTGAGGGATCAAACTTGGGGACTAGATGGAGGGGGCACCTCTGGAGGAAGACTTCTCACTTTATGCCTTTTTATATTGTTTGATCATTGAGCCTGGTTCATTCACCGATCTGTTGGGCATCTAATAGGTACCAAGGACTATTCTAGATGCTGAAGACATGGCAGTCAACAAAAGAAACAAAAATCTCTGTGATCCTTGGAGATTCTAGTAGGGGAGGTAGATAATAAATGAGGTAAATAAATAAAATAGGTAGTATGTCACATGGTGATAGGTAACTAGGGGGAGAAAACAGGAAAAATGGGAAGGAGGCTATGAATTGTTGAATATACGCTGGAAGGAGGAGACAGACAGAGTGACCAGAGGGAATCTCACTGAGAAGGGGACTTTTAAGGAAAATCTGAAGGGAATGGGAGAGTGAGCCTGGAGAACATGTTATCAATTCAAAACATTAAATTAAAAAGAGCAATCATTCCATTTAATCTTTCTAATGATGCTGTTAGAAGTTATTGATGAGGTTATTAGTATCAATGAGATTATTGTCCTCATTATAAATTACTATATAATGATCCCAAGGGATTGCTTGCAAATAGATAGAACAAGAAATGTTAATTCCTCCAATCCAAGTGCTGAGATAGAGGGAAACAAAACACACGTGGGGAGATCACTTGGATGGTGCTTAGGTGGATGGGCACCTAAGCCAGGGTGGGGAGTGAGGGGAGAAGATGACACTCAGAGAGTTCTGAAGACTGGGAGAGAGTTAGCCAGTCCAGGACTGAAGGGAAGAATTCTTGGAAAAGGAAACGACTGTGCAAAAGCAAAGAGATGAGAAAAGGCCCAGCAAGTGGTTTAGAACAACTGGAGTGAGGTCTTGGCAGGAGGGCTGTAACTAAATAACAGCATAGAGAAGTCAAGGTCGGGCACAAAAAGCCCTGGTAAGCCACATAAAAATCTGCAGCCTAGAAACTTCAAACCTCTGCAAGTCCCTTCTCCCTTGCTTGCGTCTACCCTAGAGCATGTTTTATCAACCTCAGCACTATTGACATTTTGGACTGGTTATTTTTTTGTTGTGGGGGTTGTCCTGTCTATTGTAGGATGTTTGTCCACCTCCTAGATGCCAAGAGCAGCCCCTCTGCCCCAGTTGTTACAATGAAAAATATCTCCAGACATTGCCAGAAATCCTCTTGTAAGACAAAATCACCCCTGGTTATGAACCACTGGTCTGGAGGCTGAAAAAGCTAGAATTCTCATTTTTCCAGCCTCCCTTGCAGCTAAAGATGGCCATGTGACAACACGTCTGGCCAATGAAACATGAGAGGAGAGCTACTGGAACCTCCTTCCTTTTTCTGCCTTCTTTCAATCTTGAACGAGGGCAAGAGCAACAGCAGCCACTTTGTAGCCATGAGATGAAAAGCATAAAAGACAAGCCATGAGAATCACAGAGATGTTGGCTCCCACATTTTTGAGCCAATGGACCAATGCTAGCAAACCACCTACCTCCAGACTTCTTCTTATGTGGGTAAGACAACTCCTATGTGTTCAGGCCACCAAGTTGAGGTTTTCTATTATTTGCAGCTGAAAACAATCCTAACTTTTAAACCACACAAAAGTGTTTGGATTTTATCCCAGAGATAAGGAGGATCTTTGGTACATTCTTAAAGATTGTAAAAAACAAAAAAAAATGCATCATCACACCTACATTTTAGAAAGATCATTTTGCTACAAAACACAGACTGTGAAGCAAGTTGGAGGCAGACAGACCATTGAAAATGCCATCATGGCAAGGCAGGCAAAAACATGATGAGGCGTGAACCAAAGTGGAATAAAGTGGAGGGGACACATTTGAGGGACATTGAGAGGCTAAATGGATGGACCCTAAGTATTTGGGTATGGGCAGTGAAGAAGATGCATCAAAAGCTAAAAATTACATTTCTGGTGTAGGTGGTCCCCTCAGTGGTACACAAAAGAAGTAACATATTGAAAGATAAGGACAATATTCCATCCCAGGCCAGGTTGAACTTGAAATGCTTATGGCACATCCAAGTAGTCATGTTCAGGGCATTTAGATACACAGGGCTGGAAGCCAGAAAAGAGTAACGGAGTGGTAATTATTTTAATATATGTATGATATAATTTAAAATTTTAAATTCCAATAAAATAACATACTTATTACAAAGTGATATCAATGAAGTATAGAATACTTAAAAATACAGCTAAGTAAAGAAAATTAAAAATACATGGACACGGGGGGCCAGGCCCATTGTGTAGTGGTTAAAGGTTTGGCGTGCTCCTCTTCGGCGGCCCAGGTTCACGGGTTCAGATCCCAGGCGAGGACCTACGCCACTCATCAGCCATGCTGTGGCGGCAACCCACATACAAAACAGAGGAAGATTGGCACAGATGTTAGCTGAGGGCTAATCTTCTTCAAACAACAAAAGAAGATTGGCAACAGATGTTTGCTCGGGGCTAATCTTCCTCAGCAAAAAAAAAAAAAAAATACACAGGGAATGTGACTTTACTACTCCTCCCATCAAGACTCAACCCCCTTGAATCTGGGCTGGTGCTGTGACTTGCTTTGACCAATAGAATGAGATAGAAGTGACATTCTGGGACATCCAAATCCAGGCCTTATGAAGTCTTCCACATATGCTGAGAATGAACCCAGGTACCATGTAAAGAAGTCCAAACTAGTTCACTGGAGAGAGACATCAAATGGAGAATCCGCTGAAAAATGAGAAACTGACCATGTAGAGAGAATGGCCTCAGTTGACGGTCAGCAACAAGGCCCCACAAAGGTGAGTGAGACCATCTTTGATCCTCCCACTTCAGGGAGAATGAGATGAGGGAATTAGAAGAGAGAGCCCTACCCATCCCGGCCAGCACCTGGCCATTCAAGCCATTCCAGCTGAGACCACAGACATGAAGCAGAGATGAAATGTCCCACTGTTATCTGCCCAAATTCCTGACCCATTGAATCAAGAGCAAATAAAATGGTTGTTGTTTTATGCTAAAAAAAAAAAAAAAAAGACACATACAATCCCAAGCATCCAGATATAATTGGCAATAAAATGTGGTTACACACATACATATGAATATACACACATAAATGGGATTATATTGTATTTGCTGTACAGTTTTTTGTTCTTCTGTTTGCTGTACTGCTGTTTGTTGTTCATTTAACAGCATATCATAAACATCTTTCCACTTCAATTAATATTCATCCCATTTTTCTGACTTTTTACTATTATAAACAGTTCTGAGATAAATTGTTCTCATAGTAAAGTTTTTGCCCATATCCCTAATTATTTTCTTAGGATAAATTCCTAGACATGGAATTGCTGGCTAAATGGTATATGTGTTTTTAAGGCTTTTGACAGATGTTCCTAAATCATTCTCTTGACAGGGTAGAGCAGTTTACAATCCCTTCAGTACTACATGCAAGTACTCATCTCCCCACACTTTCTCCAAAACTACAGTTATAGACTTAATTGCTTAAATCTTTAAGAATTTTGTGCTTGCTTCATTCAGCAGCACATGTACTAAAATCTTTGAGAATTTTGTAAAATAAAAACGTTAACCTCATCGTTGCTTTCATTTTGCATTTATTTAGTTGCTAGAATTTGAGCTGCTTATGTTTTATCAGAGATTTGTATTTTTAAAATTTTTTTGGAAAACTGCTAATTCTTGTCTTTTGCCCACTTTTCTTTGGGGACACTTATCTTGTATTGATTTGTAACAGCTCTTTATATATTATAAACTTTAAGCCTTCTTCATTAATGCTACATTTTTTTTTTCTTAGCGTGCATTTGCCATTTAATTTTAGGGTACATTTTGATAAACAGATATTTAAAGTTATTGGAATCGTCAAGGTTTGAAATGGCTATTGTGAAGAATGGGAACAAGATGTTTCCAAAAGCAAATAGTAAGACTGAAGCACTATTTGAAAGGCTCAGCTGAGGTTGGATACCCATGAATTTCCAACGGCTTCAATCTGCAAAGTTGTAGCAACTTTTGGTAACTTGAGTGCAGAGGGAGAAGGGGAAGAAAATAGGATTTGCTTAGTTAGGATTTTGCCTGTTGGCTTAATCAGAAGCTGGACAAAAGAATAAAGAAGTTGTGTGTATCAGCAAGTGTGTTGCTGAGATAATGGACCACATGGACGAGATAAGAGGCAACGGGTGCGCTGCCAGAAAATAGGAGGGGTCAGGGGCCGTTATGGAATTGAAGACCAGACACAGCTGAATGAGAACAGGAGAGGGCTACAAGAGCAGGAAATTTTCAACAATTTTCTTCTATCATACTTTTCATTATGGCTTCCAATCCATTTGTTCTATTTTCTCCTTTTAAAGCAATGATTATTTTATCTGTTACATTTACTTGCATAATTTTAATTTTTTTTTTTTTTTTTTTTGTGAGGAGATCAGTTCTGTGCTAACATCTGCCAATCCTCCTCTTTTTGCTGAGGAAGACCAGCCCTGGGCTAACATCCTGCCCATCTTCCTCCACTTTATATGGGACGCCACCACAGCATGGCTTGACAAGCAGTGCGTCAGTGCGTGCCCGGGATCTGAACTGGCGAACCCCGGGCCACCGCAGCAGAGTGTGCGCACTCAACCACTTGCACCACCGGGCCAGCCCCCATAATTTTAAATTTTTTTGTGTTCATTTCCTATATAGTCAGGGAGTGTTCCCCATCACACTCAGTATCAATTTTCAGCCATCAAGTTTGTTTCCTGGATCCAACACTCTACTATTTTAGCCACTCTATTTCCATTTCCTTGAATTCTCTTTTTATCTCAGCCCATACTTACTTGAAAGAAGCATTGTCTTCCTGCATCCCAAGCAATATTTAATATGGGAATATGGGGTGGGAAGGAGAAACGTTGGAGGGGAGAGAAAAACAGGGTGATGCACCCTTTCAGCCTTAACAAGATCACAAGACACACAGTAAACACCAGACTGTTTAGTGAGTTTCCACGTTCAATGATCACAACTCAGGGTCATGCTGACCGAAATGGAAAACTGCCAGGTACCTCCTGCGCCGAGCAGAGCTCCAAAGTCCAGTACCCTGTTTGCTCTTACCTGAGATATTGTCTTGCAACATTTGGTTTGCAAGTGTCCTCTGAGGCCTTGAAAACTCCAGACCCTCCCTGACACCACCCTCCACTTCATTTGGGGGATGTCTTCACTATAGAGTTAAGGGATCATCATTCAATTTCTTGTGAATCATGATACCAGAGCTTCAAACATCTCTTTTCCAGTTCCAATATCCTTTCTCCACAGAACAGCCTCCAAGAAAGAGCAAAGCTGAGATTCCTATGACGTGTGGGTGCCTGGGTAAGGAAGGCTCAGGCACTGGACTTCCTTAGGGAGGCGAGGAGTTGACTGATGACCTGGGGCTTTGCTGATCCAAGAAGGGAGAGCCCTGAACTGGAGGCGTGGGCAGACTACGTGCTGCGTCTTGCCAACCACAAAGGAGCCAGCCAGGTAAGCCCTGAGAAGTCCTCCTGTCTAAAATCAGGCTGCACGTCATCCAGACAAAGAGAAGCCAGGAGCCTCCTTTATCCTGAACCCAGGCTCACATTTGCCATTGTAAATAGAAATGTCAGGTTTTGCATTTGAACTCTTGGGTCACCACATATCAACCCTGGCTAGGGAATTAGAAAGTAAAACCAGTCCTCGCCCAGAGGAATTCTAATCAGAACTTCAGTCCCTTCCTTTCTATATAACATCCGGAGACATTAGGCAAAACAACAAGAAAAGCAAACTATCAAAAAATTACAAACTCACTCAAGCATCGGAAAATCAGTTTGGTCATTCAAACCACTGAGAATTTTCATGTATTTTTTTTTAATTTCAGGTTTATTGAGGTGTATTTTCATGTATTTAAATGCATCATGACAGAAGCAGGCAACAGCCCCAGGCTACGTCATTCACTCACTTAAGCCCGGAAAGAAAACCAGACATTTTCAGCAAGATAAAGCTCTCAGAACCCCTCATTTGCCAAAGTATAAAATGCCAAGCTTAACTCTCAATCCAGAATACTTGTTGTCTCAAACCTCAGCACAGCAGAGCCCCTCTATGGTCACAGAGCATTTCTCTCCTGAGTGTAAGGCCAGAGACGGCCATGCAGGAGATAGCCCTGGCCCAGCCGAGACAGGACAACTACCTGAGACAAAGGAATAGGCCGCCAGGATGTTGCTGAGCAAAGCCATGTCCCCGTGCTCGGCGATCACCGGCTCCATGCTGCCCTGGTGGACGGTCAGCATCGATGCGACATCCAGAGGAGGCTTCCCGTAGATGGCTTCAGCTGGATCAAGGTGGCCCCTCCCTCTCTTCTCTTCTGTTTGGGAACACAAAGTGAGTGATGAGAACACAGTCTGCTTTCCTGAGGCTATGTTCCAGGTAGCCTGGGCTCAAGAACAGCCTCCTAAATGCCAGCCAGCCTCCCCAGCCCGGGCTCTGGGGTCTTGTCCTCTGTGCTCTAGTGAGCTTCTTGGCTTTCAAGGCAGTGGCAGCTCCTTAAATCTCTGTTTTTCCTGGCCTTTCTCCTTGCTCTTTCCCATCTCCTCCCAACTCCCCACTTGAACACTTCTCCCTCACCTTCCCTGGCACTTTTTACTGCATTCTCCCTGGTTCGTCTTTGAGGCACAGCCCACAGTCACTTTAATCACTGCATTGGAACCCCAAGCTGCTGCCCACTCGTCTCCTGTCTCTGCTGTCTCCTCCACTGACAGCACCGTGTACTTTGATCAGTTTGCCTCATCCCACAGGTCACCAAATGCCTGTCCTTGGCGATGGGTCAGAACTGGCTATTCTACAGCTGCCAAAGTGGTTCCAGGTGTAAAATGCCCACAAGAACTTGGGAACTTGAGCCCGCTCCCCGCCCCCAGCTCCACGACTTCACCTGTGACTGTGATGGTCAACCAAACACTGCCACAGACTGCCCACGGGAGGAACTGACCCATCAGGGTCAGAGTGTTCAGCGTGTCCCATTAGGATCTCAGTGTTCAGTGGCTCGGCCTCTGGCTGGGGGAGCATGTCCTCTCCCCAGCTGCTGCTGCGGCTCAGACCTGGCATTATCATTACCCAGTTTACTCAGGGAAGCCCTCACAGAGAGCTCCTCAGGATGGAGGGGAGAGAGCAGCAAAGACTCTGACAACTCCAATTCAATGCTGGTCTAGCTGAGGATGGGGTACTGAGTCACAGGGTGTGGCAGGATGTCGGGTTGGGGAAAGTTAGAGAAGCAGAAGGCTCCAGTCCTTGGAGAAGAAACAGGTTCTCAGGTGGGTCATGGATGTCGGAAACATGGGACACATTTAGAAGGCCTGAAGAGCTGCAACTCCACAGGTGAATGGAATGGGTCACAAAAGAAAAAACAACTCTCACTCTGGTGGACTCCAGTGGGCTCAACCAAGACTAAAGCAAAGAAAGACAGACTAACCCACAGGTAAGATAGAAACAACCACAAGGTCCCTGGGGTAGCCAGAGGCCCGAGAGTAACAGGCTGTGGGAGTTTCAGGGGCTCTGAGAAGGGGCTCGCTACTGCTGAGGGACCCCTGTACCTCTGAGCCAGAGCACAGGGCCTCCCTTAGCAGCCATTTGAGTTCCTAAAACTGCATGATACAGATGAATAGTTAGAACCACTACCCTGAGTTCCGAGAGTGTTCTGTAGGCATGAGGACTTCAGGACCCAGGAAGAGAGTAGAGCCACTGGAATATGTCTGAGTAAGTAGTGGGACAAGGCTATTTCAGATCCATTCCCTCCTATCTATCCCCATTAATTCTACCATAGCACAAGTCTCATCATTCCATTTCTGGAAGTTTTGCAACAGTCTCCTACCTGCTCCTTCTGCCAACACCTTCTTCCTGCTCAATCTAGCACCTACTCTCACCAACAGGGTCATCTTTATAAAGTACAAACATGATCACTTCACTCCACAGCCCAACCCTTCAACTAATCCCTATTAAACTTCTTAACACAACATTCATCCACTTCCATGATACCTGACCCCTACCTTAGCTCCTAATTCATCTCCTACCTGAGTCTACACTCACGCACATATACACAGAGACACAAAAGCATGCCTAATGCTCCCACAGTACTAGATCCCTTTTAGTTCCTCAGATACACCAAGCGCTTTTATCTTCTCATGCTTTTGATTGTGCTCTTCCTTTTGCTTAAGATGCCCCTCCTCCCCTTAGCTGTCTGACTAATGATTCCTTGAAGAGAGAATGAAAACGTTCTATGGCAGTCTCAAAATCCCAAAGACTTTTTTTTCGGAAACAGAGAAAACCATACTAAAATTCCTATGGAATTTCAAGCAATCCTGAATAGCCAAAACAACCTTGAGAAAGAATAAAGTTGAAAGTCTCACCCTTCCTGATTTCAAGTCTTATTACAAAGCTGCAGTAATCAAAACAGTGTGCTGCTGGCATAAAGATAGAGATATAGACCAATGGAATAGAATAGAGAGCCCAGAAATAAACCCTCTCATATATGGTCAAATGATTTTCAACAAGGGAGCCAAGACCATTCAATGGGAAAAAACATAGTCTTTTCAACAAATGGTGTTGAGAAAACTGGATACCCACATGCAAAAGAATGAAGTTGAACTTGCCTTACACTATATTAAAAAATTAACTAAAAATGGATCAAAGACCTAAACAAGAGAGCTAAAACTATAAAACTCTTAGAAGAAAACATAGGGGAAAAGCTTCATGACATTGGATTTGGCAATGATTTCTTGGATATGACACCAAAAGCACTGGTAACAAAAGTAAAAATAGATAAATTGGACTACAACAAAACTTAAAACTTCTGTGCATCAAAAGACACAATCAACAGAGTGAAAAGGCAACTCCCATAGAATGGGAGAAAATATTTGCAAATCATATATTTGATGAGGGATTAATATCCAGATTATATAAAGAACTCCTACAACTCAACAACAACAAAAAACAAACAACCTGATTGAAAAATGGGCAAAGGATTTGAATAGACATTTCTCCAAAGAAGATACACAAGTCATCAATAGGCACATGAAAAGATGTTCTACATCACTAAACATTAGGGAAATGCAAATCAAAAACACAATGAGATACCACCTCACACCCATTAGGGATGCCTACTTTCAAAGAAACAGAAAATAGGGGCCGACCCCATGGCTTAGTGGCTAAGTGCGCATGCTCCGCTACTGGCGGCCCGGGTTCGGATCCCGGCACGCACCGAAGCACCGCTTGTCCGGCCATGCTGAGGCCGCGTCCCACATACAGCAACTAGAAGGATGTGCAACTATGACACACAACTATCTACTGGGGCTTTGGGGAGAAAAAAGGGAAAAAAAAGGAGGAGGATTGGCAATAGATGTTAGCTCAGGGCCGGTCTTCCTCAGCAAAAAGAGGAGGATTGGCATGGATGTTAGCTCAGGGCTGATCTTCCTCACAAAAAAAAAAAAAAAAAAAAAACCCAGAAAATAACAAGTGTTGAAGAGGATGTGGAGAAATTGGAAACTTTGTACTGTTGGTGGGAAGGCAAAATTGTGGAGGTGCTACGGAAAACCGTATGGCAGTTACTCAAAAAATTAAAAATAGAATTACCATATCATCCAGCAATTCCACTTCTGGGTATATACCCAAAAGAACTGAAAGCAGGGACTCAAACAGATATTTGTACACCAATTATTATGCAGCATTATTCAAGTAGCCTAAAGGTAGAATCAATTAAAAGTATTCCATCCATAGATGAATGGATAAACAGAATGTGGTATATACATACAATGTATATATACGCAATGTATATAATACACAGATATTACTCACAGCCTTAAAAAGGAATAAAATTCTGACACATGCTATAAACACAGATGAATCTTGAGGACATTATGCTAAATGAAATAAGCCAGTCACAAAAAAACAAATAGTGCTTGATTCCACTTATATTAAGTACCTAGAGTAGTCAGATTCATAGAGACAGAAAGTAGAACAGTGGTTGTCAGGGGCTGGGAGAAGTGGGGAATGAGGAGTTATTGTTTAATGAGTACAGAGTACAAAGTTTCAGTTTTGCAAGAGGAAAGTGTTCTGGGGATGGATGATGGTGATGGTTGCACAACAATGTAAATATACTTAATGCCACTGACCTGTACACTTAAAAATGGTTAAGATGGCAAATTTTATGTTATATGTATTTTGCCACAGTTTTAAAAATTAATAATAATAAAAGTAAGTTATCAATGAGGTACAACAGTGAATTTTGAAAGTTACTTCATTTAAAGAATCCTGCAATCAAATTTTGGTTTTAAGTTAACAGGAATGGTAGCAGAATTACCTTATAGTAATATTAAAAGTGAAGTCTACAAAATTCTGATTTATATCACACTATGAATATGGTTTAATTTTAAGTAAAAGATGTTATCTCAGTTATAAAATATTGGTAGTAAATAATTGTAATCTGTCACACTTATAGATTAACAGGAAAAACATACGACGTTAAGAGACGCAAAAATATGTTTGTGTAAAATTTAATGAAAATGCATGATTTTTTTTTAAAAAAGGTCTACTGCAGTGAAGCGCCAAATCCTCCAGACCCTTCTCTTTAGGTATCAAAGTATCCAAATACTCTTCTAATATTGCACCTATGATATTGTAATTAGAATCATTGGTTTACATGTTTGTCTCCTAGACTGAAGAGGCATCTTATAAATGCTTGTTACCCAAGCATGTAGCATGGTACCTGATGAAAGGAGGTTCTCAGTAAATGCTGGCTGGCTGGCTGAAAAACAAAAAGCAATTAGGCATGAGCTTTGTATACATTAGTCTCTGAGAGTATCTCTGAACAGGTCTGAGGTGAGCCACCTTCAAGACTAAAAGGATACCAGGGCTGACTGGCTCTGAGTCGGGTGCCAAGCAGAGCACTTCCTCAGGACTCTGAGAGGACCACATGCAAGGCGGAAGATTTACTGTGGCACGAAAATTCTTCTTGTAAGTCTCCTCATGCCCCAGGTGCTAATGGAGAGAGTTGCAGGAGCCAGAGGTAAGAGGAAGAGGGACAAAGAAGGCAGGTCAAGAAGGCAGGTTCTTTGTTGTTGGGGGGCCTATCTTGTGCATTGCAGGGTGAAGAAAGACCACCTCTGGATGGCCCATCCTAAAGAGCAACCAGGAAGACCCTAGGTGGTCCATGTGACACAAGTCAGCCTAGAGACGGGGTGAGTCCACCTTTACCCTAAAGGGCCAGAGAGTCAATATTTCAGGTTCTGCGGGCCATATAGTCTTGTCTCAACCACTCAACTTTGCCATTGTGGTATGAACGCCACCACAGACAATACAGAAATGAACGAATGTGGCTGTGTTCCAATAAACTTATTTTCAAAAATAGGTGGCAGACCCAATGTGGCCCACAGGCCACAGTTTGCAGACCTCTGACCTGGATTCTTACTATTCAAAGTATGGTTCAAGGAACAGCAGCATCAACATCACTTGGGAGCTCGTTAGATCTGCATAATCCTGGGCACCACCCCAGACCCTCTGAATCAAAGTCTCATTTTACAGGATGCCCAGTAGAGTTTGCCAAGCGCTCTGCCTGACCTCGGAGATCCCCCTCAGCCTGAGCACTCAGGTACTACAACCGCACAGGCCCAGCAGGAGCTGCCCTTAGTGCCTACTCTACAAATCTGATCTAGGGGAGGAGAGTGAGTCCTCTCTGGACTGCCCCACAGTCAGTTAGTCAGTTCTCCACGTGGTTACAGAGCACCTTAGTGAGGACACCGAGACTGAGGGCAGGACTTGGCAGAGATTCTTTCAGGGCAGCTGCCACGGAGACCAGGGATGCAGAAGTTAAAGAAGGGATGAACCTCAGAGCCAAAGTCTACTCCCAAAACCCTCACCCTCAGCCCTCCCTTAATAGGGATGGACCAGCTTCAGGTAGCTCTGGACACTTTCCACCGGTGGTTTGCCCTGTAATTAAAACATTTCTGCATCTCCCACTGTGATGGTTAACTTTATGTATCAACTTGACTGGCCATGAGGTGCCCAGATTAAACATTATTTCTGGGTGTGTCTGTGAGGGTGTTTCCTGATGAGATTAGCATTTGAATCAGTGGACTCACTGAAGGAGACAGCCCTCCCCAATAGGAGTGGGCATCATCCAATCCATTGAAGGCCTGCATAGAACAAAAGGTGGTGGAGGAAGGAGGAATTTGTGGAATTGGCCCCTTTTTTCCTGCTTCACTCTTTGAGCTGGGACATCTCAGCACATCTCATTGTCTCTGGCCCTCAGATTGGGCTTTACACCATCTGCTCTCTTGGTTCTCAAGCCCTCAGACTCGGACTGAATAAACCACTGGCTTTCCTGGGGCTCCAGCTTGCAATGGCAGATCGTGGGACTTCTCAGCCTCCATAATGGCATGAGCCAATTCCTCAAAATAAATCTACTTTTATATATAAATAAACAAATAAATAAATATATATATATATATGTATGTATATGTATATATATATATATATACACCTCCTACTGGTTCTGTTTCTCTGGAGGACCCTGACTAATACACCTATCATTATAAAGATAAGGGGCATGAAGCTCTCATCCACTTCCAAGTGCAAATTTGTGCTCTGTTCTTCAAGGAAGTCATGATCACTGGCTAGCTCCTAAAACAGCAATTCTCAAATTTGGGCAGTTTGCCCCCAGGGGACATTTGTCAATGTCTAGAGACATTTTCCACTGTCACAACTGCAGTGGGGGTGGGGGTAAGGATACTGCTAAAACCTTGCAATGCACAGGATAGCACCCCCCACAACAAAGAACTTTCTGGCCCAAAACGTTAATGTATTGAGGTTAAGAAATCCTGTTCTAGAACAAACATCATTACTTCATTGACCAGCCTAAGCAATTCTCAGTGTTTGTGAACCTCATGCACACCACCAATACAGTCATAAAGGTGTCAGAGAGAGGGGCGCTTGGCAGCTCCCAGCAGCCTTGATCAGGACGCTACAGGTCCAAGCCCTGGGCCAGTAACTCAATGTTCCCAGTGACCAGATTTGAATGGGCTCTGGGAGAACAACTCACATTAACCAAGCCCTCAAGAGAACACATCATCCACCAATAGCAGTTTATTAATTCTAATTGGAGAGCCAGCTGGCACAAGATCTAGATCAGGTCCTCTTCTAGACAAGTCAACCCTGGGGATTATCTTGGCAAGGATAGATTACGCCTAAGGACCCGTGTATTTTCAAAGCCAGGGCTTTCTCCCAGTGATAACCCATTGGATTAACCCCACACCATTCTAGGGAAAAATCATGTCTAGAGAACACTCTACGGCCAGTCAGCCAGCATCGAAGCACACTCTCTTTGGAGAGCACCTACCAATTCTCACAAACCTTACTCTCCAACTGCTTTCTTTCATCCGTTACCCAAAGCTCCTTCACCTAATTACTGACAAATTGCAGCACAGTTGAAAGAAACAGCTTCTTTCCACTACTTACATCCCAGAATTTTGTCTTCCTGAACACACGCTGGTCTCCCAATGAGGATGACAACCTGTCTTATGAGCGCTCTCTCTTAGACTGACGGTTAATTGCATGCATTGTCTACTATTTTCATGGCTTCCATTTTAGAGGTAACCTCCTTCCCAGCACTGCAAATTCATATTCCCTGGAACCTTGAGTCCACTCATGTATATTGAGTGTAATCACTAAATGTGTGAAATGACATGTGCCTGGTGATGGTACATTTCATCTTACATCTCCATAGCAGCAGTGAGTATCCCTGGCATGTGAGCCCTTGTGCACATGACTATCTCATTACATAGTATGCAGAGGTGGTAAAAAATCTCATTATCCCTTAAGCTACCTGGGGAGAGGTGTGTCAGGAACAGAGAAATATCTGGTAAGAAAAGTTCATCCCTGATGACGTTGGTATCAGGCAGTAAAGGTCTTGAAACTTGGTTGGCCCAAGTTGACTTCTCAGGCTCTAAACAAAAAGAGAAACAGCACAGAAAACATCAAAAAGCCATCACGTGCCTGGGAGACTACATCATGCATTAGACCTGGTATCATCATGAACTGCTTAGCATGTTCATGCTAAGCTCTGGTGGTATTTGTTTGGACCCCTGAAGAGATGGAATTGCATCCCCTGAGAGGATAAAGCCCACTGCCAGAGTTTAATCTGGAATTTGAACCAGACAACCAGAGAAACCAACCTCCCAAGGTCATAGCAGAAAGAGAAGCACGGGGTAAAAGATCAAAGACACATGCTTCCTCTCCTCTGCTGCCAGCCGAAACCCACAAAACAGCTAGTGGGATGTGTTGCGTGGCCCCTCGTCAGTGAAGTTTGCAGGCCAGCCTCTCTGGAACAGGAAGGGAGGGAATTCAGTTCCCAGATAGCAATGCCCAGATGCGCCATGAAATGAATGAAGCTCTGCGTGGGCAAGAAAAACCTGGAAATGCTGATATGTGGATTCCCAAAGCCCATACCTTCCATCCAGAAGTCTCAAGGCCTCTGTTCAACTCAGCTAGGAAAGCCGGTGGGGGCCTCTGAAAGGCCTGGGTCCCACATGGTCCTTTACGTCACAAGCTTCATTTAGAAGTGTATTGAAAGAATGAAATCAGTCCCGGAGCTCCCGGAGCACTGAGCATCCCCTGTTCCACGCGTACACACTCATTCGTTTGTCCACACTGCTTCCTGCCAACTGCTGCAGCATCGGACTTCCGCTTGTTTATTTACGTCATTATAGATAGTTATCCCAGCTGCCTCTGCCTCACAAAAGATTTGCAGCACCTTCCTATCTCTATTTTATTGGTGAAGAAATTAAGGGCAAGAAAGAAAAGGAAACTTGAAGCACAGGATCGGTAGTTCTTCAGAGACTCGCACACCAAAGTGTGAAGCAGGTCTTTGAGACCCACTCACCTTCTACTCTTCGCTAATGAAAACCACCCAAGGACTGACCCCAGCGTGGTCACACAGAGTCT
Organism: Ceratotherium simum simum; assembly: GCF_057802395.1. Taxonomy (NCBI): domain Eukaryota; kingdom Metazoa; phylum Chordata; class Mammalia; order Perissodactyla; family Rhinocerotidae; genus Ceratotherium; species Ceratotherium simum. The sequence continues at coordinate 11,383,211 of NC_141910.1, read as the reverse complement.
GAGATACAAAGGTCTGAATGGAAAAATAGCTCTCACATCACAGGATGGGAAGAGGATACACATGGCCCTGCTCAACTACTGAGGAGAGAGAAACCACAATTTTCTCTGCAGGATTGATAAACACCTGTGCATGACACATCCAACATGCTGGCTTGCCAGCTGCTTGGCTTCCTTTGCTCCACTAACCTTTCCCTCCAACCCCCTGTAGCAAACCATTTCCAGGGACATATCCTGGACCTTGTCGTCACCTGGAAAGGCGCCACCTCTGAAATCTGGGCTGTGAACTCCTCAAGGGTGGGGACCTCGTCTTCAATCTTCTCTTTGTTCCCAGAGCCTCCCAAAGTAAGTGCACAGAGCTGATGTTGAGTGATAGTTGGATGAACGACTCACACTCAGAAATCTCACTCTCCAACCAGAACTTTCTATCCTTCTACTTCTCTCACCCTTGGAATCAAAGTAAATGTGCTCCACTCCCCAACCTCTCTGGGACCTCTGGCTTCTTGTACTCTCCAGCTCCCCCTGTTTATCAATCTCAACTTACATCCACTTTTCTCTCCACAGCCTGGCTACTGTAACTACATTTCACTCGGCTCTTACCTGGATCTTTCTGTCGCCCTCCCACCACCCCCAGGCCCAACCCCAAGACCACTCCAACCCTCAGCTGCCTGCTTTCCCGCCCACAGGCTGAGTGCTTCTGCAAAACGTAAAAAGGGACACGTAGGATCCCATACAATGAAGGCCCAAGAGAAAGTGCACCACACCTCTACCTCTCTCTTCCAGCTCCCATCTTCATCCTGACCTCTCTCTCGCTTCCCATCTTCCCAGGGAGAATAGAGGCCAACCTACATGAACAGTGACTCCCCTCTCTTCCTTCTCATCCTGACCTTCCTCACGCCTGTCTCTAAGGCAGTTTTTACCTGTGCTTTCGATCAAATCATTTCCTCCTTCTTCCTATTAGATTTCGTTCCATCAATGATTTTTCCTTCTTTCATCTTCCCTTTTTTGACTGATCTCAATCTCTCTATAGCAAGGTACGCAGATAGGAAGATGGATGGATGGATGGCTAGATAGATAGATAATACACACACACACACAGACGGAAAGAAACAGAGAAATTATACACATGTATAATTCTCTCTCTCTACATGTGTGTGTGTGAATGTGATATATATATAATATGTACATATGTCATGTATACACATATATATTCAGAGATGTGTATATGCATAAACAAATGCATGTATGTGTGCACACATGTATATATGTATGTGTGTATATATACATATGTGTATGTATATCTATCTCTCCTTCTCAAACATTTTCTCATCCTTTCCCAATCACTCTTGTAATCTCTCTCTTTCAATCTCCTGGTCTTATCTACTCCTTATCTACAATAAACTTGCTTAATTGCTTCCATCCTTAAATGACCTTCCCTTTGCTCAGCCTCCCCTCTGGGTCCTTGTCACTCACTCTCCTTCTTTTACAACCAAACATCTTTGTAGAAACCTACGCTTCCTCTCTCCATTTCTTTATCATCATTCAATCCTCGGCCCACAAATATTTGGCTTCACATCCAGCCCATCTACCAAAGCATCTGTTGGTAAGGCGGCATGATGAAACCATCGGTCTGCACTTCTAACAACAGCTCCAGAGTGGAGACTACAAGCTCTTGGCTGTTGGGGATCTCATGTCCCATCCTTCTCCATCTGTGCAGCCTAGCACAGAGCCTGACATGTAAGTTCTTAAAATGAATTTTGTCAGAGAGATGGAAGTCAAGGACTTAAGTGAGTGGGGCTAAGGTGGCCAGAAACAGGCTTTAAAACAAAATGAATATGGCGATACAATGGAGAAAAGATAGTCTTTTCAACCAGTTGTACTGGGACAACTGAACATCCTCATGCAAAAAAAAAAAAAAAAAAAAGAATCTGGAAACGAAACTTACATTTTTCACCAAAAAAGAACTCAAAATGGATCATTTACATTTATGTAAAACACAAAACTATAAAACTCCTAGAAGACAACAGGAGAATATCTAGATGACCTTGGTTTTGGCGATGACTTTTCAGATACAACACTAAAGGTACAATCTATGAAAGAAATAATTGATAAGATGGACTTCATTAAAATGAAAAGCTTTTGCTCCATGAAAGACACTGTCAAGAAAATGAGAAGGTAAGCTGCAGAATGGGAGAAAATATTTGCAAAAGACAAGAGATGATTATCCAAAATATAAAAAGAACTCTTAAAACTCAACAACAGGAAAATGAACAACCTGACTAAAAAACAGGCAAAATATCTGAACAAACCCCTCACCAAAGAAGATGTATAGATGGCAAATAAGCATATGAAAACATGCTCCACATCATATGTCACTAGGGAACTGCAAATTAAAAGAACAATGAGATACACTACACACCTATTAGAATGGCCAAAATCCGGAACACTGACAACACCAAATGCTAGCGAGGATGTGAAGCAACAGGAACTCTCTTTCATTGTTGATGGGCACACAAAATGCCACAACCACTTTGGAAGACAGTTTGGCAGTTTCTTACAAAACTAAACATACTCTCACCATATGATCCAGCAGTTGTGCTCCTTGGTATTTACCCAAATGAGTTAAAAACTTATATTCCAGGTGCTCGCAGGGTTTCCTCTGAGGTCCCTCCCCTCGGTTTGCAGATGGCCACCCACTTGCTGCCTCTTCACATGGTTGTCCCTCTGTGCACATGCAGCCCTGGTGTCTTTCCCTCTTCTTATAAGGACACAGTCATATAGGATTGAGGTCCCACCTAAAAGCCTCATTTTAACTTAATCACCCCTTTAAAGATGTGATTTCTAAATATGATTACATTCTGAGGTAGTGGGAGCTGGGACTTCAACATATGAATTTAGGGGGGAGACATAACTCAGCACATAACATTGGGAGAGTCTGTGCATGTTTAGGGGCAGGGGCTATATGGGAACTCTCTATACTTTCCACCCAATTTTGCTGTTAACCTAAAACTGCTCTAAAAAACAAAATCCATTAAAACAATTTTTAAAAATAAAACAGAGTGAACAGTTTCTGAACCACCAATGACACCTATATAATTCCTGAGACCCAGATAAGGAGCTTTGCCTTGAATTGCAAATGAGAGCTGCGTTACAGAATCAGGTCTTGGACCTAGTGTGGTCCCAGACAGGACTCACATAGTGGCCACAGATCACGGGGGTCCCCAACGTGCTGTTACAGCAGAGCTCTAACACAAAGTCTGCGGCCTTCAGTTAGGGCTAGGCAGAGGTCAGTACTACGGATGGCTCACCAAAAATTTCTAACTTTAACATACTGCAATGCCTTTTAAGCTGGATACAGCCTATCTTCCTCTTCCAAGGTAGTGCCTGCTTGTCTTAAGTCAACAAATATTTATTAAGTCTTACCGGAACCATTTATTTAGCAAAGTAGTCTGCTGCTACCAAGGACTGAGAACTCCCTGAAGGCAGGTCCATGTCTTAGTCACCTCTGTGGCCCACTGTGTGACTCATAGTAAATGCTTCTTTTGATTGAGTGAATCCAGAAATGAACAAACATGGTCAGTGAGAGAGATTTGCAAGCTAGCTACCTACAAGGCAAACAGAATGAAGAATAAAAGCAATGTAAGTTAAGTGGTGTAGGTGCAGATGGGAAAGAGTAGTTAATTCCAATAATGTAAGACCAATGGGGAAGACCCGTAATGACTTCGTAGAGAGGTATGATTTAAATTGAACTTTGAACTACTGAGTACTAATTTAATAACTAATTATACTAACAACTCATATTTATCAAGGCCTTCCTCTGCAATCAGGCAATTTGCTGAATGCTTTATGTAGAATATTTAATTTAAGCCTCGTAACAACCCTGTGCTGTTGTTATCCCCATTTTTCAGATGGGAAAACTGAGGCACAGAGAGGTAAAGAAGCCCAAGATCGCCCAGCTAGAAAATGTTGGAGATGGAATTTAAACGTAGGCAGCCCAAATCTAGTGCTCTTAACTCCTAAACTGTGCTTCTCTAGAGTAAAGAAAGGCACTGGAGATGGAAGGAAGAACATGAGCTAAAGTTTATGGCACATCTGAAGCAAAGGGGTAGGCAGAAGGACTTAATAGAAATTGAAGCTGGAAAGGCAAAGTTGGAATTGGATCTTGGAGAATCTGCAGTGCCTTACAAAGGAACTTTATTTTATGGACAATAATATTAACAGGAGAGTGACACAGTCAGTTCTGCTTCCTAGGGTGAAAGCACTGGCAGAGTGTGGAGGATATGTTGCAGAAGCCAGAGAGTATGGTGTGCAAGACTCACTAGGGGCCTAACTCAATAGTCCAGGTAAAGGATAAGTACCTGAAACAAAGATGGCCAGAATAAAATGGGGAGGAAGTTGCTGAAGAAGGTGGCAACCCAGAAACCAAACCAACAGGTACAGACCAGAAAAACCAACCAACCAATGCCTGCTCTCTAGCCAAAGGACAGGAAAGGGACAGCTTAGCAAGAAAGAAAACTCTTAGATGATAACCACCCTACTTTAGCCAAACACCATAGAAAAAACTCTGGCCCCACCAACACCCACACCAGTAAAGGCTGAGTAGGGAGCCTAGGCTTCTACCCTCGAGAGACTATAACAAGACATCCCAACATCCCTGCCAGGGTGGTGCCAACAGAGGCCAAGCTGGGAGATGGGACTTTTATCTCAGATAGCTGGTAATGAGCCACCCTTCCTGGTAGTATCAGTGGGCACTATATGCGATCCAGCCCGGACTTCCACCCCTATCCAGCAGTAACTAGGTACCCACCATCACCAGTATGTCAGTGGAGACCACATGGGATCAGAACTCTCATTCTCACCCAGCAGTAATGAGAAGCCAATCAATAAATGCCAACACCAACATGACAGAGATGTTAGAATTATCTGACAAAGATTTTAAAGCAGCTATGATAAAAACACTTCAATGAGCAATTATGAATGTGCTTGAAACAAATGAAAAACTGGAAAGTCTCAGGAAAGAAACAGAAGATAAAAGAAAAAAATGAAAATTTTAGGATTAAAAAATATAATAACCAAAATAAAGAACTCAGTAAATGGGTTCAACAGCAGAATGGAGGGGACAGAGGAAAGAATCAGTGAACTGCAAGGTAGAACAGCAGGATTTAGCCTTATTGGACAACAAAGAGAAAATAGACTTAAAAAAACCTGAACAAAGCCTTAGGGACCTGTGAGACTATAACAAAAGATCTAACATTCGTGTCGTCGGAGCCTCAGAAGGAGAGGAGAAACCAGGCAGAACTGAAAAGTAACTGAAGCAATAAGGGCTGTAAAATCCCCAAATTTGGCAAGAAACATAAACCTACAGATTCAAGAAGCTGGGTAAACCCAAAACAGGATAAACTCAAAGAAATCTCTGCCAAGACACATCATAATTAAACTTCCAAAAATTAAAAACAAATAAAAAAATCTTGAAAGCAGCCTGAGAAAAATGACACCTTAGCTATAGATCAGATACAGATCAGAAAGAAGAAATAAAACTGTCCCTATTAGCAGATGACATGATGGTCTACAGAGAACATCCCAAGGAATCTACAAAAACAACAACAAAAAAATCCTAAAACTAATAAGTGAGTTCAGCAAGGTCACAGGCAAAATAAACATACAAAACATACACAAATCAAGTTAATTTCTATATGCTAGCAATGAACATGTGGACACTGAAATTAAAAATACAATACCATTTACAATTGCTCACAAAATGAAATACTTAGATATAAATCTAACAAAAACATGTACAAAACTAGAATGCTGAAAACTACACAACGCTGTGGAGAGAAATCAAAGATCTAAATAAATGAAGGTACATATCATGCCACGGATTGAAAGATTCAACATAGTAAGATGCTAATTCTCCCAAAACTGATATACAGGTATAATGCAATTCCTATTAAAACTCCCCAGCAAAATTTTTTGTAGATATAAATAAGATTATGCTAAATTTTATATAAAAATGCAAAGGAACTAGGATGGTTAAGACAAGTTTGAAAAAGAATCAAGTGGGAGGAATCACTCTACCTAACTTCAAGACTTACTATACAGCTATATTGATCAAGACTGGGTGTTATTGCAGAGGGATGGATACATAGGTCAAGGGAACAGAATAGAGAATCCAGAAATAGACCCACACAAATATGCCCAATTTTTGACAAAGGTGCAAAAGCAATTCAATGGAGGAAAGAGAGCCTTTTCAACAAATGGTGCCAGAGCCACTGGACATCCAGAAGCAAAACAATGAGCCTTGACCCAAGCCTCGCACCTTATATAAAAGTTACCTCAGAATGGATCACAGACCAAAATGTAAAACTATGAAATTTTTAGAAAAGAAATTAGAAGAAAATCTTTGGGACCTAGGGCTAGGCAAAGAGTTCTTAGACTTGACACCAAAATCTCAATCCAAAACAGGGAACATTGATAATTTGGACTTCACCAAAATTAAAAACATTTCCTTTGTGTTAACAGGATGAAAAGACAAGCTACAGAGCAGAAAAAAATATTTGCAAATCATATATCTGCTAAAGGGACTAGTATCTAGAATGTATAAAGAACCTTCAAAAGTCAGAAGTAAGAAGGCAACCAATCCATTTAGAACAGGGACAAAGTCATGAAGAGACATTTCATGGAAGAAGACACACAGATAACAAATAAGCACATGAAAATGAAAAGATATTCAACATCCTTAGTCAGTAAAGAAATGCAAATTAAAACCACAATGAGATACCACTACACATCTATCAGAATGGCTAAACTGAAAAATAGTGACAACACCAAATGTTGACAAGCATGTGGAGAAACTGAATCACTCATACATCGCTGCTGGGAATATAAAATGAAACAGCCATTTTGGAAAACACTTTGGCAGTTTCTCAAAAAACTAGACATGCGGGGCGGCCCCGTGGCTTAGCGGTTAAGTGCGTGTGCTCCGCTACTGGCGGCCCGGGCTGGGATCCCGGGCGCGCACCGACGCACCGCTTGTCTGGCCATGCTGAGGCCGCATCCCACATACAGCAACTAGACGGATGTGCAACTGTGACATACAACTATCTACTGGGGCTTTGGGGGGAAAAAAAAAAAGGAGGAGGATTGGCAATAGATGTTAGCTCAGAGCCGGTCTTCCTCAGCAAAAAGAGGAGGATTAGCATGGATGTTAGCTCAGGTCTGATCTTCCTCACAAAAAAAAAAAAAAACTAGACATGCAACTATCATATAAACCAGCAATTGCACTTCTCCTAGGCATTTATCTCAGATAAATGAAGACGTATGTTCACACAAAAATCCACACAGATATTTATAGCAGCTGGATTTATAATAGTCAAAAACTGGAAACAATCCAAATTTCCTTCAACGAGTCAATGTTTAAACAAACTGTGGTACAGCCATGTCATGGAATACTACTCAGCAAGAAAAAAGGAACAAACTTGTAATACATGCAACGACCAGGATAAATCTCCAGAAAAATTACGCTGAGTGAAAAAACTCAATCCCAAAGGTTGCATGTTGTATGATTTCATGTATATAACATTCTTGAAATGTCAAAATTATTGAAATGGGGAACAAATTAGTGGTTTCAGGGGTTAAGGAGGGGGTGGAGTCAGATGGGAAGTGAGAGTAGCTACAGAAGGGCAACAGAGGGATCCTTGTGATGATGGAAACATGCTGTATCTTGACTGTATCAATGTCAACACCCTGGCTGTAACATTGTACTATAGTTATGCAAGACGTTATCATCAGGGAAACTGGTTAAATGGAACATAGGATCTCTGTATTATTTCTTGCAACTGCATGTAAATCTGAAATTATCTCCAAAAAAAAGTCTAATTAAACAAATTTTTATGCATGATCTCCAGAGTCATCCTGAATCATAATCTTTTTTTTAATTACTTTCCCCCAGCTTTACTGAGGTATAATTGACAAATAAAATTATATATATTTAAGGTGTACAACATGATGATTTGACATATGTATACATTGTGAAATGATCCACAATCAAGTTAATTAACACATCCATCATCTCACATAGTTACCATTTTTTGTGTGCATGGTGAGAACATGTAGGATCTACTCTCTTAGCAATTTTCAAGTGTACAATACAGTATTATTACCTATAGTCACCATCTTGTACATTAGGTCCCCAGAACTTATTCATCTTCTTTTTTTTTTTAATTGAGGTAACGTTGGTTTATAACATTATATAAATTTCAGGTGTACATCATTATATTTCGATTTCTGTGTAGATTATATTATGTTTACCAGCCAAAGACAAATCACCAGCCATCACCATATACATGTGTCTAATCATCCCTTTCGCACTCCTCCCTCCCCCTTTTCCCTCTGGTAATCACCAATCCAATCTCTGTCTCTATGGGTTTGTTTGTTGTTGTTTTTTATCTTCTATTTATAGTGAGATCACATGGTATTTGACATTCTCCTTTTGACTTATTTCGCTTAGTGTAATACCCTCAAGGCCCATCCATGTTGTCACAAATGGCAAGCTTTCATCTTTCTTATGGCTAAGTAGTATTCTGCTGTATATATATATACATATAGCATATCTTCTTTATCCATTCATCTCTTGATGGGCACCTAGGTTGCTTCCAAGTCTTGGCTATTGTGAATAATGCTGCAATGAACATAGGGGTGCATATATCTTTACGCATTTGCATTTTCATGTTCTTTGGATAAATACCCATCAGTGGAATAGCTGGATTGTATGGTAGTTCTATCCTTAATTTTTTGAGGAGTCTCCATACTGTTTTCCATAGTGCCTGCACCAGTTTGCCTCCCACCAGCAGTGTATGAGAGTTCCCTTCTGTCCACATCCTCTCCAACACATGTTGTTTCCTGTCTTGTTAATTATAGCCATTCTGACAGGTGTGAGGTGATATCTCATTGTAGTTTTGATTTGCATTTCCCTAATAATTAGTGATGTTGAACATCTTGTCATGTGCCCGTTGGCCATAAATATATCTTCTTTGGAAAAATGTCTGTTCAGATCTTTTGCACATTTTTTAACTGAGTGGTTAGTTTTTTTGTTGTTGAGATGTATGAGTTCTTTATATATTTTGGATATTAACCTCTTATCAGATATATAGTTTGCAAATATCTTCTCCCAATTGTTGTCTTTTCATTTTGTTGATGGTTTCCTTTGCTGTGCAGAAGCTTTTTAGTTTGATATAGTCCCATTTGTATATTTTTTCTTTTGTTTCCCTTGCCTGGTCAGACATGGTACTTGAAAATATGCTGCCAAGACCGATTTCAGAGAGTGATTGCCTACGTTTTCTTCTAGAAGTTTTATGGTTTCAGGTCTTACATTCAAGTCTTTAATCCATTTTGAGTTAATTTTTGTGTATGATGTAAGATAATGGTCTACTTTCATTCTTTTGCATGTGGCTGTCCAATTTACCCAACACCACTTATTGAAGAGACTTTCCTTTCTTCATTGTATGTTCTTGGCTCCCTTGTCAAAAATTAGCTGTCCATAGATGTGTGGATTTATTTCTGGGCTCTTGATTCTGTTCCATTGATCTGTGCATCTGTTTTTGTGCCAGTACCATACTGTTTTGATTACTATAGCTTTGTAGTATATTTTGAAGTCAGGGAGTGTGATGCCTCCAACTCTGTTCTTTTTTCTCAGGATTCCTTTGGCTATTCGGTGTTTTTGTTGTTCCATATAAATTTTAGGCTGAATCATAATCTTCACATGAAAGTTTAAGAAACACTAAGCTAGAAGATTCACCAGGATATTAGGGGAAATTTAAAATTCTTCCTCATGAGGAACAGTTGAAGGGAGGAGAACATTTCATCCGTGGAAATCTTGGAGAAAGAAGATTCTGAGAGCTTTCTTTTTCCAGAATATAAAAGGATTATACACAAGAAATTAGGATTGGTTCATGTGGCACCAATAAACAGAACACAGGCTGCTGTACGGGAAAGGATACAAGCTTCATGACTGATCAGGCCTGAGTGTAAACTTGAACTCCACTATTTCCTATCTTTAAGACTGGGCAAGTTAGTCAACCTCTCTAAGTCTCTGTTCCTCAGCATTAAATGAGGCTGGGCCAGGCCAGTGCCGTAGTGGTTAAGTTTGGCATGCTCCACTTCGGCGGCCCAGGTTCAATTCCCGGACGCAGACGTATACCACTTGTCTGTGGCCATGCTGTGGTGGTGGCTCACACACAAAAATAGAAAGATTGACAGTGGATGTTAGCTCAGGGTCAATCCTCCTCAGCAAAAAGGAAAAAAAAATGAGGCTAATGATTCTGACTTCAATCCATCAGTCAGTGTCTAAGCAGAGAAACAGAAACGGCTTCAAGTATTTGCAACAGTTTAATGGAATTTAATGCAGGGAATTGGTTGCAGTGATAAAGATAGAAATACCGGGTGAAGGTGACAGAGAAGCTGAAACTTGAAGATTGCTGCAATAGATGACAAAGTCAAGAGTTTAAAGATCTTCACAAATTGATATGACTTTAAAAAGACATAATTAGTTGGAGTACTGTCTCACAGGATGAGACCATGAGATAATCCAGAGATTAGCAACAACAAGCAGTAGACAGTTGAAGGGACAAAAGGAAGAGGCAGCATTACCCAGGAGCCAGGGTCACCAGGAAGGATCTGGAACCATGGAGGACTCAAACAGTGGGAGCTTGAACCATGGAGATGTGGTCACTACTGGAGAAGATGCTTGATGGAGAGAGAGGGAGGATATACTCTCGTTCCTCCTTTCCTCTACCCCCAACCTCCCACTGGTGCCTCCATTGGCCAAACCTAGCAGGAAGCCAGAGCACCCTTGAGCCTGAGAAAGGCAGCCTTTAGGTCAGCCCCTGCCATCCACAGCAGAGCAAGGATCAGAGGCAAACAGACCCAGGGCTGGTACACTCATAGGGAGTTTGTGAGGATGCAGAGCATGTAAGACGTCAGCACACAGTAGGAGCTCAATAAATGGTAATTCTAACTTTTATGCACCAATGTCATATGATGGGCATTTAGAACCACATTTTTTCATCACTTTGTATCTGAATATATAGAAACACAAGCTGGGATATTTGGCTCATGCCACATAGACTCTGCCAAGAATGCTTATTTTCTTCCAAATGAGCAGCATATCTGAGAAATGTGAAAACCAGCCCAGTCTTAAAGTTTCATTGTATAAACTGAATGTTGAGTTTCCACAGCTGCTGGCTTCAGCCTACCCAGAGGAATAGTTTTAGTGAAATATTAATCTCTGAGAAAGCCACACTGGGGTAAGATTGCACAGTAATTCAAGCAGCATGTGCAAAATTTATTTAGTGTTGGCCAGGAATGGTTTTAATTATGTGAAGTCTTCAGAATGAGAAGAAAGTGATTGAAGATGTTTGACTAAATGAGTCACAGAGGCTCTGGACACTCCCAGATTTCTCTCCAGTTTCAGTTTATTTCTGCAGTCCCCAGACCATAGGCACAAAGGAAGCTCCCATGGAATTGGGTGAGGGCACTGTCAGAATGGAGGTGCAACCAGCAGCAAAAACAACCAAGACAGGAAACATCGGCACCAGCAGTCCAAGGACCTCCAGGGTAGTGTGAAGGTCAGGTGTCCAGTTGTGGAAAGACAGCCAGGGTAAGGACAGAGGGAAGGGTGAGAATCCAAAGGAATGTTCAAGACCTGGGAGGCAGGATGCAAGATGCTTTCATCAAAGGTCCCAGGTGACTGCAAGGTGCAGAGTGTGCTGTGCAGCTGCTGAACAGCTCACATTTCCTGGGAGTTACCAGCAAGGTGTGGTGTGGACTTGAAGTAGCACCTGGGAGTGGGGAGAAGGCCAGGGCCCATCCCTGAGGACAATACAGGCACTGGGGACTGGGCCTTGCAGACGAGAGTTGAGCCAACCCTATGGGTCTTAAAAATGGTCAACAACCAGAAGCCACAAGGTGTCCCCAAGGTTGGTGGAACAGACAGAAAACTCAGGAAGTTATTTTTAAAGACTGCTTTCAGCCTCTGGGTTCTGTCCATGGATATCAGCGCCCTGGCACCAGCCTGGAGGCTTGGTTTGTGTCCCAGGAAGGCCTACATGAGTGAGACTATCATAAAGGGGACAGGAATTTAAAAAAGAGACAAGCAAAAGCCGATCCTGTGAGGCAGAGCACACGGTTGGAGATGAGCAGCAAGGTTCTCATGATTAGCCGTAGGTCAGCCCATCAGGGTGGATGCCCTGTAATCTATGCCCAGAGGGTCAGGTCTCAAGAATTTACTGCCTCAAGTCAATCCTTGAGGCACCAAGGCGGGGTTGTTCCTAGCTAGCAGGAGGAGAGCAGGAAGCCAGACCACCCTGACCTGAAAGAAGAGTCTAGAACACTGAGGTTGGATGAGGGGGGATGGGAGTCTCCACCTGGATTTCTCAGAAATCTCTTCAGCCCAACATGTCCTAAATTCATTCACCCCACCAATCTGCTTCCTCTTTTCTCTATAGTCTTCATTATATCCTGAGCATCTCAATCACTCAGGCTCAAACTTTGGGGATATCATGGACCCTTCCCCTCCTTTGAAAATTCTATCTCCTGTCCCTTGTAACTCTGCACCCCCACTACCACTCGCCTAACTCAGGAGTTCCTGTCTTCTCTTCTGCCCCACCCCAATATCATATACCAGTGCCAGGGAGAGAATTCGAAAACAGTGTTCTAATAATGCCACTCCTCTGTTCTAAAATCATCACCTACAGTGTAAAATTCAAATTTTACTGTAAATCAAGGCCCTACACGGGTTCTTCTCGACCTTTCCAACGCAGCCCAATGCCCCGGCAATGGAATTGCTCTCTTCTCCATACACTTCCCACCCGGGTCTACTTCTGGGTTTTGCTTTGCTGAAAGCACTTCTCTACATTATTGCATTTCTGGGTCCTACCCATCCTTGACGATCCATGTCACATCACTTCCTACAAGAACATTCTCTGATCCTCCCCTGCAGACACAATTGCTCCCTCTCTGGACCCATAATCCCATGTGCCAATCTGTTGCATACAAAAAGTATGTGCGTTCTACATTTTTGTACTAGGCTAAAAGCTCTTTGAGAATAGGGGTCTTATATGAGATTCTCCTTCATGGAGGAGGTGTAGGGAGACCTAAGAACATTGAGTTTGGCCAGCTTGTAAGAAATGTAAAGAAGTTTGGGGGAACAAGTTTGGAAAGGAAGATGGGAGTCATGCTGTGATCCTGGAGTGATAATTAAAGGTATCTGGGAGTCATCAGCTAAAGCATGAAAATAGGACAGTCAACCCTGACAAAGAATACCAAATATAAAGGAAAAGGCCCATGGCTGAACCCTGGAGAATACCAGCCTGCCAGTGTCAGTTGGTGAAAGAAGCAAGTGTCATGGAGATTCTTAGGAAGCGGTCAGACAGAATCACAACATTCGTACCATGCTGGGCATGAAAAGAATTTCAACCCTGTTGGTCAGCCATAACAACACGTACTTAAGTAATTCTGACCGAATCCCATGTGGCTTTCTCTCTAGAATTGCAAGTAGAGCAGGAGATGCTGGCAGACTTGTGGATCCTTCATCCAGACCACTAAAAAAGGCGATCCACTTGCCATCTTATTCCTAACCAGTATTCCTCAAGCAAAGGCTTCAATCTACCACCAGTGGGTCCTCCCAAGTCCAGTATTTCTGAAGAATCTGCGAATGTGAAGAACTCACAGAAATAATGCCCAACCAAGGAATTTGCAAATGGGAACAAGAAGCATTCCTGGTCATGTGATTCTTCTCTATTTTGGCCTCCTGGTCCCAAGCTGACTTTTAAATCCATTACAATTGTTAAAACCAGAGCACAGGCACCGGATCGAGGAAGTCAGAGGGCGGATCAAACACTCTGACTACAGGGAGTCTGGAAGCCTGGGCAGTCCCTCAGGGAACTGGAGGAAGGGGAAATTCTAGGGAGGGGGTGCTCCAGCCTTCCTTGGTGGGAACTGCGTGGATCCTTGGGGAAGTGGGCAGCTTCCACCTGAGACCATCCTGATGGCTCCTGACCAGGGGCCGTTGGTCCCACAGCCACACCGGACCTGCTCTGGGCCAATTCAATTCAATGCAGACAAACTGCTGGGCATCTGGGAGGTGAACAGCCCTGAGCTGGGCAGGCTTTTATCTGATGGTAACAGGGAGGCCCTCCCAAGCCGGCTCTGCAGCCTGCCTGAAACCACAACTGTCTTTCACCTTACTCCAATACAGTGGAGTTCAAGCTATTGTTTTCAAGGGTTCTACAAATGTTTGATTCAAATTACATTTTTTTTAATATTTTTTAAACTGTAAACAGACACACTCAAGTGTGTAATATGCCAAATGTGAGCAATCACAAACCTTGTGAGCTACAGGTTAATATACTCACACCCACTTCAGAATGAAGGTTCTCTTGCCGACACCGTGAAGATGTTTGAACACATGCAGATATGTCATTCATTAGGAAAGCTATAGTTCCAAAAATGTCTTTTAAAATTCAGACCCATGCAAGTCTTCTCTTGCTGTAAAATGGTATGAGCAAGTGCACTACCACCACCCTGGCTCATGCGTGCCACACTCAAGTAAATGCCAGGCCAGGCTCAGGTACCGACTGAGTGCACGCTCTTATAAAAAGACAATAATAAAGTGTACGGGGATAAGTGGCCACATCACGTGTTCACCACTGTAAGTGTACTGGTAGCTTCAGTGCTTGCTTTATTCTTAGAGTGCTTGGCAGGCTTTTAAAATTTCAAACAAACAAACAAACAAAAAATCCAAACCAGACCAACTCAGCCAAGCAGGGCCATGCTGTTCCCATGCCTCCTATAGCCGATAAAGTGTCAGTGATGAAAATGACAACTGAAGGTTGGACTCAACATGCCAAGTTAAATATTTTCTGCTGTGTTAAAAGCTTTAAGCGATTACTAGAGAGAAGTAGGCACCAAAGTTTCTGAAAATAATTTTAATAACATAATTTACATCTCATATGGCACAATATGTTTTGGGGAAGTATTTTCTGTCAAACAAGGATATAAACTGAAGAACCTGTTCATCTATCCCTTTCAATTACATCCCTTATAATTAAGGAATGCAGTTGTTCCATAGTGTTGGTGAGTCAACATTAAAACCAAATTTTCCTATATTCCTATATTTCCTATATTCCTTTCAAGTTTCTGGATCGTTTAATCAGAATAACCTGAATCAGCAGGTTTAAAAGTGCTATCACTTTCAAGGTCTAGCCCTCACAGTTTTCTCAAGGCTGTACAGCCAGTACAAAATACAGGGATGCATTAACAGTGAAGATGCTATGAGGCTGCAACTGTCAGCCCAAATCCTCAATTTCAAATTTTCGTAGTCATCTTAACAGTCTCATTTTCATTAATTAACTGTATGTTATAAATTAGAATTATCAGATAAAATGATACTATATACAACAAAATATTGGTTTCCTCTGTTTTACTCGTTGATATTCCATATAAGATTTCATTTGAAGAGTTTTAATGCTAAAAAAAATTTGAAGACCACTGTGTCATTCAATACATAGGAGAAACCCAATATATTAAGGAGGAAGGGGTTAAAGAAACAGTACTTTTTTGATTTTACTCATATGTGGAAGATAATCCAGCACACGCACAGATGGAACTGTTTGGTGGTTACCAGAGGGTAGGGGGGTGGGGAGTGGGCACAAGGGGTGGAGGGATGTACTTATATGGTGACTGATAAACAATAATGTACAACAAAAATTTCACAATAAAAAAAAAAAAGAAACAGGTCTTTCTGGTTAGGAAGGTCGAAACTAGACAAGAATTAGTGTACCTCAAGCATAGCCCCAGGTATAAACCTGGGGCTCAAAAAACTGCTTGTTGAATTAATCACTGAAGCAGACAGGGTGTGTCCCTGGCTCCTGGAAGTAAGAGAGGGAGAAACTTTGGAAATGGAGAAACAGGCGGGAGTTTTGCTTTTCCTACGAGAACCGTCTTCCCACCGGCCAGTAAGCAGGCCTTTCTTTGTGTGAAGCAGAGCAGACCAAAGAGATGATGGCCAGCGGGCAGCCACACGTGGCCTCTGACCATAGGGCCAGCGCAGCTGAGGGGTCGGCCTAACGGAAGGGACGTCATGCGCAGTGAGGTCTCTGGACGTGTGGTGGGAAGTAGTGGTGACCAGCCACATGGTCTTGAGGGAAGGAGGCCAAAGGAAAAGTGCAGCCTGGAGGCAGAAGCAAAGCACTGCCTAGGACTCATTCATTCATTCATTCACTCATTTATTGATTAAGCACCTAGTAACACAGGCATGATACTAGACACTGGAGTTAGGTAGATAAGCCTCAGGCAGTGTCTCTTTGTGGGAGGGGAGTACTGTTCTCAAAGGGCAGCACAGGGAGCCAGGAGAGGATCGGGGCACGGTCAGCTTCCTGGAAGACGCAGCCCCAGAGATGTCTCAAGAAACAGGAGTTAATCAAGTGGATAATAGCTGGGGATGGGGGTGGGAGAGCACATTCCAACAGAGGCAGCATTCCTGTAGAAAGACAAGATTTGAGAGAAAACTGTGTAGTTGGGAAACAGCAAGTGGATCAAAACGGGTATAGCATTTGACAAACTGAAAGGAAACTAACGGCAAGAGATGAAGCTGTTGAAAGGGCCTGGGGGGCTCTGCCAGGGAGCTTGGACTCTCCCGTCAGCACTAGGGAGCCAAGGAGGATGGTATGCTGGGGACAGCACAGTAAGAACCTGCATGCACACTTCCCTTTTCAATTGTTTCACACTCTTTGCTCGTGTGGGCTCCCATGAGAACTCCCTGAGAGCAGGAACTGTCTTTTTCACCTTTTTCATCTTTACATCCTCAGAGCTTAGCATAGTGCCTGGAATGCAACAGAAACTCAACACTTACTGTTATATGAACTAATGAATGAATGTCCAAAGTGCACAGTAGGGAAAGAAGAGGCTGGAGGGACAAATGCAGTGAGCGTGGCCTAGAGAACACTGTCAAGGGCAGAGGCTGAGAAGTTACGACAAGAAACCGTCTGAAATATAATAAACTGAGTAAATCGACAGAATCTGTATGTCCCAAGCAGCATACAGAGGAAGTGGACAGAAAAGTGACCACAGATGAAGATACCGTGGAATAGGATCTGCGCTGAGCCCCACTCGGCCACCTCGGTCTGAGAAGCAGTCCTGAACTCTTCTTGGGAAAGCGCTGTGTTATGGGTTGAATTGTGTCCCTCAGAAAAGATATGTGGAAGTCCTAACCCCCAGTACCTCAGATGTGACCTTATTTGGAAATAGGGCCTTTGTGGATTTAACCAAGTTAAGATGAGCTCATCCAGTCTGACTGGTGTCCTTATAAAAAGGGGAAATTTGGACCCAGACACACAGACGGAAGATGATGTCAAGAGACACAGGAAGAAGACAAAATGCCTAAAACTACCAGAAGCCAGAGGAGAAAGCTGGAACAGATCCTTCCCTAGTGCCTTCAGAGGGAGCATGGCCCTGCTGAGACCTTTTCTTGCCTCCAGAACTATGAGACAATAAATTTCTGTTGTTCTAAGCCATCTAGTTTGTAGCACTTGGTTATGGCAGCCGTAGGAAACCACTACAGGCTGGTAGTCAAAACAGATCAACAACTGTGGTAGACACCAGTGTTATCTCCCTGGCAGGCATTTGCCCTTCCTCCCTGCTGGAAGAGCCCCACTCTTGTCTGTGTGCCCATCCTCCCCGGTCCCAGGCGTGGGTCATGTGATTGATCCATGTCAATCATAGAGGTCTCTTTGCCATTCCATTTACCAATTGACCCAATCCTGGCCAATAGGTCTCACTAAGAGAACTGCTGTATCTATGACATAATTCATTTGTTCTTGGATATTTCTATGTCTCTGAAGTCCTGTTTGAAATATTTGGTGCAAAGACTATCCCTATCTGAACCTGGACAGACACTAAATTAATGATCAGTGGGGTCACTAGACAGCCTGATGCAGAATGGTAACTGAATTGATTTCCTTGACCACACTTGTCAGATTTGTCCTTTCAGATACTAACCTTGACCTCCAAGGTTTAAATTTACAAGTTTTCCCTCTGATACTATTACCTCAATCTGACAAACATCTCCTGGGCATCTATATTAGGCAGTGAATAAGACCATGTTCTCATCTGGGCACTTAAATTCAGACATTCCTAATCCATATCCTAATACCGCACTGTCTTTTCCATATTGTAACATGCACAAATCATCGGGTTAGAACTATTAAGTCCAGGTCTGGGTTTTACTGCATGTCCTTCATCAAACACAGAAAAATAATCTCACACCTAACAGTTTTTGCAGCTAAAATACAGGTTCAGTCCTTGCTATGCCAGAGACTAATTGAGAACCTTAAAAGGCTAGATGGGTCTTAACGGGGACAGAGAGAAGGGAGAGGAGGGAACTGCATAGGCAGCTGCACAGGAGTAAAGACTCTACATTTTAGGAATGGCGCAGACTTTGATATTAGACCTGGGTTCAATCTCACCTCCACCATTTACCAGCTATGTGACTTTGGGAAAACGACTGACTTAACATTTCTAAACTTCAGTTTGGAAAATAGGAAATACAACTTAATATTCATAAGAATTCTTAAGAATTACTCTTAACAATGAGATAATCTACATAATGCACCCAGCATGGAGTCTTATGACCAGAGGTGACCTCCCAGGATGTGCGTGTGGCTCTGAGTCACACATCCAGAATGTCTGAGATTTTTTTTCTTCACTGGAAGACTCAGTCCACTGAGCACTAAAGAAACAACTAGACACGTTCCCAAGAAACTGGTCATGTAGTCCCGTCAGTTTTACCTTGGAGCATGTCACAAACCATTTCTCCCCATGGTCCCTCCCTTAGCTCCCCAGAATTAAAGCAACAGCTCCTAACCTGCCTCCCCACCTCCATTCTCTCCCCTTCGTCCAATCCAATCTCCACTGAGCCACCAGAATTATCATTCCAGAGCAGGGGTTGGTAAACTACAAACTGCAGCTCACAGGTAAATCCGGCCCATGGCCTGTTTCTGTATATAAAGTTTTATCGAACAGAGCACCACTCATTCATTTACATACCATCTATGGCTGCTTTCACACTATGGTGGCAGAGCTGAGTGGCTGCGACAGAGACTGTATGGCCTGCAAAGCTTAAAGTATTTACTATCTGGTCCTTTACAGAAAAAGTTTGCTGGACTCTTGGTAACCTGTTCTAGAACATTCCCCTTGGTAGCTCATCACTCCCTCCAGCGACTTGCCTCTAAGATAAAGTCTAAGCTGTGTTGGTGGGCCCTCCCCTGTCTTTCCAGGCTCATCTCTCCACACTCCCTTATGTGCAGCATCCACTGCATCCTTGCTGAACGAGAGTACTCCAAAGGCACCAGGTTCCCTTCCCCTAGAACACCCCCACTCCTTCTCCACACGGAAAACTGCTACCTATTCTTCAAGATTCTTCTTCAATCTCCCTTCCTTTATGAAACCTTCCAGATCTGCCCCTCAGCTCTGCCCAAGGGTCAGGCACTCCTTCCTCAGAAGTGGTATCCCACCAATAAATGGCATGTTGTATACAAAAGACATGAGTCAACACATCTGTCCTCCTCACTCGACACCCCTGATCTAAACTGTCCTCTCTCGTTCCCTCCTGGAGCACCCTGTTCTTTTCCATCATTGCACTTTATAATCATGTATTTCTTTGTGTATTTACTTCTTTAATGTCTTTCCTTAACAAGTGGGAGCTCCAAGAAGGTAGGAACTAAGATTGTTGGATTTACCATCACGCGACCATCACCTGGCCTGGAGCCAGTCACATAGTAGTTGTTCAATTTGTTGTATGAACGAATGATTGGATGAATGAAAAAAATAATTTTACTAATAAATCAAATACAAATGAAAGAAGCTAAGGTATCAAAGCTGTTACTTTCTGAGCATACCAGATACTGCCTCTCAGACCCCTCTCGCACCCCAGAAGGTTGGATGGGCATAAAAGTACCACTGATAAATCTGATGTGCATACTTGGTGCATCTATACAGCTCTATTCACTCATTCTTGGAATCAGCGTGAAACGTTTACATAGCCCTTTCCCATGAGAGCAAATTCAGACCCCGTGGAATTGGAATAAAGCCACATACAGGATTATATCATGGAGTTCACTTCTGCACCGAACCATACAGTATCCCAGCTGTGCCCTCCTGGAGAAGGACACCTTCTGCTCCTTGTCTACTGAGGGAAGGTGGGCAAGACTCTTGCAGCTTATTCCCTCTGTCCCTAAGGATAGTGTCTTGTTTGTCCATCACACCCCCACTCAGCCCAAGGACCTCCGCACCATGCCTACATCCAGGTGAGAGGCCTGGGCAGGATGGGGTGCGGAGGGGGTTAGGCAGGAATAATCTTTCCTTGCCTCGCACAGGGTCCAGTACTAAGGGAAACTTCAAGCTTGAAATGTGACTGTTGAAAGATGTACTGTTCACTTTTCCTGACACCCAAAGCTCAAGATCAAGCAAATAATTCAGCTGAGTTGCTGCTTCGTGCAGGGGAAAAAAAAATACCCCAAGGCCATTTCCTGTGTGGCCTTTCCGATTCTGGACAGCGTCAGCGTCTCTTTAGGAGAGCCCCATCCACAAAGGCCCTCTGTGGAGGTGTGTGCATTTCACCGAGATCTTTCCAAGAAGAGCAAAGATGCCATTTCAACTGAGGCAGATTTATGAGGTTGGCGGCCAAACCCTAATTCTAGCCCTGAGCCTCAGGGATGTCAGCACCATGAACCAAGGCAAAGCTGAATTTCTTGTTAAGTCAAGCTTTTAACCCTCTGTGGTTTCTACCTCTCGTCTGAGCAACAAAAGAATCCTATGTATTAAAACGCAGAGATTGTCTTCGGCTCTAGATAAATACATCTTCTCAGAGCCTGTTGGACCTGTGTCCATTAAGCCTGATAACAAAGCATTCATAAGGAACTGTCAGCCTTTTCTGTTATTAAGAACTTAAATGGCAGCAGCCAAATCATCCAGGGTCGTTCTAAGCAGAAGGTTGTTGCCCCAGCAAACCTCCTTATAATGTGCCTTCCATTTCCTACAAGATCCAAGCAGCTCTCTGTCTCCTTCCCAGATCTACCTTCATCCTCAACCACCTTTCCCTCTGCTCAGGGGATCAGGTGTCTCGTGTCCAGTTCAAAGCCAGTGTCCCCTCCCCTCCCCTGACTGCCCCCAACTGTGCTCTGGGTCCCTTTCCTTCCTCTCAAGGCTTTGTGTCACCTATCCTCCTTTCTGCCCTGATGTCTACAGAGCAGACACCAATTCCCCGTGCATGACGCGGAGCCCCAGCACATTATGCTCTCTCAGAGAACACCTCAAAGACAAATTCGGTGGATGATAATACTGTATGTGAATTTGATATGGTCTGGATTTAACAACATGTGATGATTCACCGTTGGGCATTGTGAAATTTTCTCCGCTCCACCTATAAGCTGAAGGACTGAATCACCTATCAGGGGCTTCTTTAGTGATTTCCAACCATCAACGTGGAAGCTGTCCAGAACATGGGGAGAAATACTTAAAATCTGTGCGGAAAAGGAAAGTGAGCACAGAGATACTTCTCCCAGTGTGCACAGTGCATTTGTGGCCACTTGGCAGGGCCTCCTCTGGCTCCATCCCTCCGCATATATGTATTACGGTCTTTTCCATCTCCAAAACATTCCCTCTACCTAATACCTCTGGTTACTGTCTCCTCTCTCTTGTTACTTTCATATTTAAGCTTCTAAGTTACTTTCATATCTAAGCTTCTGCCTATGCTTGGTATCTCCACTTCCTCATCCCACATTTGTTCCTCAACCTACCTCATCTTTCAAACTCCCCTCACAAAGTCACCAATAGCTTCCTAACTGCCAAATCCATTTATATTTTACTTCTCTTCTTAGTGGATTTCCACATCATTTATGCTATTGATTCCTCCCTCCTGGAAACTCTCCTCTTCCACATTCCAGTCTCTCCTTTCCTCCTTCCTCTAAGCCCCTCCCCCTGTTGCCTTCACTGGGTCCTCTCCTTCCCCTCCCTCAGAGGTTAGTGCTGCACCCCAGGCCCCTGACTCTCAGAGGCAGTCTGGCACAGACATTAAGAGCACAGGCCCCAGGTCCTGACTGCCTGGGTTAAAATCCTAGGTTCATCACGTGTAGCTGTTTGACCTTGGGCAAGTTATTACCATCTCTGTGCCTCAGTTTATTCATTTATAAAATAGGTATAATAATACTTCTCTCTAACAATGGTTACTGAGAGGATTAATACACATAAAGTATTTAGAATACACAGTACACACTCAGTAAGCATTAGCCATTATAATTCCGCTTCCCATGCTCCATACTCTCCTTGAGCAATTGAGCCACATCATGACTTCATTACCTCTTGTTAAAAGTTTGCACGTGAATCTTCTTTAAGACTTCTCTCCTGAATCTCAAACCTGCAAAACCATTTGCCCACTAGACGTGTCTCCCTGGCCACCCCTGAGATGCTTCAAATTCAGTTTGTCTGCAACTGAGCTCATCATCTTTTTCTGCAAATGCTGCCCGCTCCTCCTCCTCCTCCTCCTCCCCCATGCCCTCTCCCAACGAATGACCCCACTATCCTTCCTCTTGGTTGCCCAGGCCAAAATCGCAGTCATCCTAGCCTTCTGCCCTTCCCTTACTCCCCTGCCCAATCAGTCACCAAATCGCGTCGACTTTACTGCCAAAGTATTTCTTGAGTCCGTGCCCAGTTCTCTACCTCTGTCACCAGTGTCTTAGATAGGACCTCATTATTTCTCACCCAGATGATAATAAGCAACCAATAATACTAAAAATAATATTGGCCACTATTATCACATGCCAATTATGGGCCAATCACTGTAGCAGACACTTCACCTACTTCGTTGTACACAGTCCTGACCACCATCCATCCCATCCATGAGGGAGGAACTAGAGTCCCTGTGTTCTGATGAGACGACAGAGGCTCAGAGACATTTAATAAATGGCCCAAGTTACACAAAGACATTGTGCGGCTGGGATACAGACTGAGGTCTGTCTGACTGCAAACCCCAGGCTTTTTCCACCCTTTCAACTGCAATGGTTTCCTAACTGGTCTTCCCGCCACTTATCTTATTCGTCTCCAATATCTACTCTATTGCCAGAGGGGTCTATTTTTACAATAAAACTCTGACCCAGTCTCTCCACTGTGTGAAATCCTGCAGTAGCTCCCCAGTGCCTTCAGAATAAAGTTAAAATTCTTTAGCAAGGCTCTTCCCGATGTGGTCACTATGCCTGTTTATAGAGCTGCCTCCTTTCCTTTCTTGGAGCACACCATGCCTGCTCACCTGGCCATGCTCTACTTCTCGCCAGTCCCTCTGCCTAGGATGCCTTTCTCCTCTCATCAGCCTGATGCCTCCATCTCAGCCTCCTAGACGCATGTCCTCTTGGACCCACCTGCTGTCCAAGCTGAGTTTAGGTGTCCCTCCTCTGGATGCCCATGGCACTCTGTGATTGCCTCTAGCACGGCATTTCAAGTGGTGCGACATTCATTGATTGAGTACCTACCATATGCCAGCGTTCACAGCAGGCTCCAGTGATTGAGAAATCAACAAGATGTATGTCCTGCTTTCAGAGAACTTAACTTTCATGAGAGACGGACAGCAAAATGCCGCTTACTCTCTCTGATTCCCTGTCTCCACGCTGGATTGCTGAGGTTTCCGGGCAGGAAGAGTATCTTGTTCATCTCTGTGTCCCCAGGGCCTAGAACTGTGCCTGGCACACAAGGGTGTCAGTAAACGTTGACAGATTTAGCTGAGCAGACACACCAAGGCCACCACGCTATCTCTGTGAGCACGCAAGCCCATCCACAGGGACTTTTCACCTCATGTGTATCTTTTCCAGACTCTAAACATCCAAGTCATTGTGTTTGTGTTTTCACAAGGTCCTCACAGTGCACCCTGCTTTGACATGCAGCAGGGTGTAACATTGGAGAATTTCCAGACCAACCATCTCTGCCCCCGCGTAACCCAGCTGCCAATAGATTAAGGGACCAAGTCTTCACAGCAGGTAAGTGGCAGTGCTGACTCCCCTTCCAGTCTCACTCCACCCATCCAGAGGCTCACTGTCACATCTCATGCAGCAAAGAAGGGAGCTGCTGCCAGAGGTTGCTCAGCCAAGTGGCACACAGGATGGGGAGCTTCAGGAAAGTACTGAGCATGTCTTCCAGTAAGAGGCCCTTTCCGCCCCTTCCCATGGGCTGCGGTGGCCCGTCTTGTCCTGACAAGATGAGTGAGTAAGAGGACAAGCCAGCCGTGTTTGTGTAGGTGCCCAGGGGAAGATGGCTTTAAGCAGCCCTTTTGATGGGGGATCTCCGTGCAGAAACAAGATCCCCTGAAATCTGTTCCCTGCAGCTACTGCCCGTCTCTGAGTGACACAGGCAGGAGGGCACAGGGCAAAGGGGAGAGGCTTAAATTACAGCAGGTGTTTTGTGAAAAGCCTTCTTTTCCTCGCAAGTTTATGGTTGCTTCTCTGCTGAGCGGCATTTCCGCCTCCTTTACGTGGAGGGCAAAGTGCAAGCTACCCAGGGGATCAAAGAGGGGGCGAGAGGAGGAAGAAAGAGGTGCTGAACCCCAGAGCAGACAGCTTCCAACCGCCCAGGGCAAGGCCTCAGACGTCAGGCAGGAGCAAGGGAAAGGGGGAAAAACAGGGAGCAAGTGGCTGCTCCCACCTGGACCACAGCAGCCCACACACCTGTACTTTCCTTTCTGAAAACCAGATTTTCTAAAAGCATCTTTGATGATAATATGACCATCCGAGACTGTCTGGGGCCATGGGGAAGGGCTCGGAGTCCGGTGGCCTGGATCTGATCCCAGGTCTGCCTGTTGGCTGTGGTGGGACCCTGATCGCTCCTCTAATGCTGACCTCAGAGGGTGGCTGTGGGGATCAATGCAATAGAGGCATGGGAAGCCCTCAGCACAGGTGCTGGCACCTCTTCCTGGTGCTACTATTATAATCGATGACTAGGAATCACCCATGGGACCATGTTCCCTGGAGAGAGGATGTTCAGAAGAGACCACCCTTCCCTCTGCCTCCATTCTCTGACTCCTGGCTGGATTGGTCTTCCTCTGCACCTGTATCTTCTCTGTCATGCCACTCGTCCACTGTGCTGTGTTGGTCTGTTTTCTTGTCTATCTCCCCATTCAGGCCGTGAGCATCTTGAGGGTCAGGATGTGACTTTCATGCGAGGGCATTCATTCACTCATTTATCACTTATTAAGTGCCTCTTATGTGCCAAGGCGTCACTAAGTGATGAATAAATGAGTGAAATCTGGGGACGACCTACAGAAGCATCTATATTGATTGTGCAATCAACAAGCATATGAACCCGTCACCTGTGGTGAACCCTATGCAAAAAGCTTTGGGCTCAAAGAGAAGGACTGCAAATATGAACTCGATTCCCAGGACATGGGTCAGTCCTGACAGTTGATCTGCTGGGTCACATGCTGGATTTTATGTAAAACAGATCTGATCAATATCTCTCTCTCTCTCTTCCTCACTCTCTCCACTCTCCCTCTCCCCCTCCCTCTCTAAGCCCAGAGAAACCTAGCAATTACTTAGCAATTCATACAGACTTTTGGATGCTCTAAAGGTAATGTTCAAAAGCCCAGACTCGGGAGGGGCCATCTGCACAGTTCATCAGCCAGGGCTTTGAAAAGAAAACAAAACAACCACCCGCAACTACCGAGTGCAGCTTTGTTTGTGACTGTGGTTTCTTTGCTTACTGGAGACAGCGTCCCTCCCCCGACACCCGGGCTCTGGTCCCACTGTTTCCCAAGAGGAATCAGGCCAGCAGAGACAGGACGCAAAGCCACCATTCAAAGAGCTCAGCCCACCTGAGTTTTAAATGCCCATGCCATCGTTTCCCAATGGAGACACTGGGACTGCTGAATATTCCAAGTCACCTCCCTAGGCCTATCTCCAGCTCTCCAGTCCCACCATACACCTCTGCTTCTGCCACGCTGTTTCTTGGCTCTGTACCGTGTATATGTAATTCCCTGTCTAAAACACCCATGATCACCAGTCCCCTCAAACCAAGCAAGCTCCTACTTCTCCATTAAGACCCAGCTCAAACATCCTCTTCTCTCTGAAGCCTTTCCTGACTCCTCAAGCAGAGACAGTGGCTGGTTCCTTTGAACTCCCAGCTCTCTGCTCAAATCTCTCCTATTCCACTTAACACACTCTGATGATCTGTTCACGTGTCCATCACAAGTCACGAACTGCGACCTTGACGATAAGGACCACATCTTCTTCATGTTCGTGTCTCTGGCACCCAGCAGAGAGCTACCCATCCCACGCATATGCTGAGCCCACCTAAAACCTCAAGATCCCATCACCACTCTAGTCTAGTCTAGTCTAGACCAAATGCCCCTTATAGCACCAAATAGCATTTTACGTAAAGTCAAACAACGGAGATTCATTTCAGAGAACACAGCCCAAGACCTAAACAGGGTGAGGTGTCTCTCCTTGAACCAGACACCCAAGCAGGAATCAGCTTCATTAGGAATCTGCCTGCTCGTCAGCTAAGAGGTGCTACCCAAGATGGCAGCCAAGAAGGTGAGACATCAGAGATCTGAAAATCTGGCAGCAGGCCTGACATTTCCCCCTGGGATAGTTTATCTTCTGGACCAGCTCCACAAGGCTCAGTGAAAATGCAAGTGATGCCCCAAAGATCTTGGGTCTAACTTTTACTCCAGTCATTAGAACCCCGGGGGAATCTGTTTCTCAGATCAGCCAGCTAGTGACCCAGGAGAGGGGACAACGCTAGGAGGCAGTAAGAGTCTGGTGTCTGAATGGGGAAGGCAGTGCTACTGGGGATCTGAAGGGTCTCTGATGTGTTGATGGACAGGGAAGTTCTCCCCTGCTCCACTCTCAAAAGCAGCCTTACCAGAGTATTTCTATGACCCCTGACAACACCACCAGGCCTTGCACACACCAGGTAACCTCATCCCATCAAAGTTTTGGGGACAATCTGCCAAGACAAGCAAACTCAGGGGGACCACAGCTGTGCGGGGCAGCTGTGGAGGAAGCCAGAGTACACAAATGCGCAGGTATTTGTGCAAGGCAGTCAGGCCTATAGAGCAAGTGGCTAAGGGACCAGCAAAGAGTGGGCTCAGCTTTCACAGCCAGGGCTACATGCAGGGAAATAAAAGATTCCAAGTTGGTGAAGTGATCAGCTGTAACCTGATATCCGGTGTCACACACAACTCACACAGGGGGTCAGTGACTGCTTCCAAACCTGGTTCTCCAAAACCTCATATGGGTCATTAAATTCTCTCAACAAATTTTACCTTTAATATATAAATGTTCCTCATAGCACTTGGAGAGAAAGCATTCTCTGCATCTGATCAAGTATAAGGTGGGAGACCCAGTCGGTGGCATTCACTCATCCATGCCACATTCATTGATTGACTTCACCAATATTTATGTGCTAGGTTCACATGGCAAAGGGCACGTGCTTGGAAAGGACAAAGCTGGAGTCGGGGGTTCCTGACCTCAAGTCTGCACCTCCCTCCTCCAGCCCCGTCCACAAAGAGTTAATGCGGTTCTCACCCGGACCAGGCACACTTAAGGCTTCATGTAGCATCAAGTTCATTGGTGCTGACCCAGCACAGTGACAGAGGACTGACCCCAACGTCCTGTTCCTCTGTGACTGGGGGCAGGGTAAGGAGGAGAGGAAAGGAATAGGAGTTGTAAAAATAAAGGCACAGTCTTAGATCACAAGAGTGGTGCCGGTGGGAAACCCAACGAACTTTAGCTCTTAACACACACGACAAACCTCAGCTCATGTTTCCTGAGCACTTACCATATGCTGGGCGAGGCCCTTCAGGTGCATAGCATGAAGAGTGTGTGTTCTGCAGTCAGATGTCTGTGTGAGTCCTGTCCCTACCACTCATTAGCTGTGCGACTTTGGGCAAACCACTTAGCCTCTCTGTGCCTCTGTTTCTTTGTCTGGAAAGTAGGGTAATATCAGTACTAACTTTAAAGGGTTATTATGAGAATTAAATGAGGAAAAACATACAATGCTAAACTTGAGCCATGTCCTGGCACAGAGCAGGCACTCAGCATTAAGATGAATAACTATTATCCCATTAGTTAATGACACTAGTCTGCAGAGAAAACAGACTATTTCTTCCTATTTTACCAATAAGGCTTTGAAAGACTGAGTCAACTTGCTCAAGGTCACAGAGTTAATAAGTGGCAGAGCTGGGATTTGAACGCAGGCAGTCTGGACTTCAAAGCTCACAAGCTTAGCCACCGTGAGCACAGCACTGAGCTGGGTTCTGGGTGCACAGAAACCAGTGGGGAGATGAGCAAGGGATCCCTGTACAGTGCAGTAAACACTACAAGAGAGATGTATTGAGAGAAAAAAGGGGGAGGAGGTAGAAGGGAGTGACAGAACTGTCTGTAGGAACTGAAGGATGCTTCACCCAGCAGGAGACTTGAGCTCTAGCCTCAAAGAATGATGAAGAATCTGCCAGCCAAGGAGGAGGAAGGGCATTCCAAAAAGTCAGGACCTAGAACACTGAAAGAATAGCGAGCTGGGTGGTATGGCAGGCGCACACAGGATGTGGCATAAGGGGAGGCTGGGAAGGTAAGTTGAGGCCAATCATGAACAGCCGTGTCCACAACGTCGGAGGTTAGATTGCATTTTGTAAGACAGTGTTTCTCAAACTTTAATATTTACAGGATCCACCTTCAGTGTTTGTTAAAGACGTGCAGATTCCCATCCCTTCTGTTAGCACTGGGGGGCCAACAAGGGTATGAAGACAGTGTAGTAGTAAGGCCCGCTGTGGAGTTTTTTTGTTTTTTTGTTTGTTTGTTTGTTTTTTCTGTGAGGAAGATCAGCCCTGAGCTAACATTCATCCCAATCCTCTTTTTGCTGAGGAAGACCGGCTCTGAGCTAACATCTATTGCCAATCCTCCTCCTTTTTTTCCCCCTTTTTCTCCCCAAAGCCCCAGTAGATTGTTGTATGTCAGAGTTGCACATCCTTCTAGTTGTTGTATGTGGGATGCCGCCTCAGCATGGCCAGACAAGCAGTACATCTGTGCGCACCCAGGATCCCAACCCCGGCCGCCAGTAGTGGAGCATGCGCACTTAACCGCTAAGCCATGGGGCCGACCCCCCCACCCCCGACCCGCACTGTGGTTTTAACAATGGAATTCTGGCACTGGAAGGAGGGGAGATTTGGAGACAGAGGCTGGTACAATCAGCCAAACTGGAGCAGATAAGAGGATGAGAGTTGGGAATAACAGCACTCTTCATGAACTGATACATTATACCAGGGTTTCTCAACCTCAGCACTAAGAACATTTGGGGCCAGATAATTCTTTGCTGTGGCAGGGGCTGTCCTGTGCATCATAGGATATTCAACAGCATCCCTGGCCTCTGCCCACAAGATGGATAGCATCCTCCCCCACTTACATGTAGACAGCCAAGAAAGTTTCCAGACATTGCCAGATGTCACTCAGGAGGCAAAATCGAAACTCCTGTTAAGAACCACTGCTTTCCATCCTCCCATCCCTACTTCACAGATGAGGAAATCCAGCCACAGAAAGGTACAGAAAGGCCTCAGCCAGGATTCAAACGCTGGTGGTCTGGCTCCAGGGCCTGGGCTCTTAGCCATGGAGCTTAACTGCCTTTTGGGGAGAGAGACTCAAGCCAGCCTTCTGGGGCAGAATTACAGATTTGGTGACAGATTGGATGACGGGAAGAGGATGAAAGAGTGAGGTTCAAAGGTGAAACCTCAGTGTTGGCCACCAAACTGTAAGGATGGTTGGTACTAAATAAATCCTTTGGATTTGAACAGAATCAAGATGTATAGGCTCAAAAAGGAAAACGCTTGGTCTCCTGTGGTATGAGCCAGCAGCGGGAGGTGGAAGGTTCCTGCTCAGACTGGACAGAGGAAACCTCTGTAGGGCTGGACGTGGGATGTGTGGTACAAACCACCTGGTACCCAAATCCTGGCTGGGCCTCTTCCCAGCTGTGTGGCCCTGAGCGCGTTACTTAACCTCTCTGCATTTCATTTTGTCCGTTTGTAAAACAGGATAATAAGGCAGAAGCTTGATGTGACAACTCTGGCAGTTAATAAGAGCAAAATGGCAAGCTAGCACGATGTGGTTGGCCCTCCTCTCCTTCTGACCCACCCTCATTACCTCCAAGCCCCATGAGCGTCCCGTGTGGAGTGCCTCCCCGCCCCACGCCCCCCTGCCCCTAATGGTTGGGAACCCCGGACAGAGCGGCTGGGAGCTGACTGCACCCTTCTCCACCAGCACAGAGTCCCACTGAGGCTTTAGGGGGCGCCAACAGCCTTTTCACTCCCCAATCCGCTCTGATTTCGGGGTCCCGGGGGTCGCCAAAAGCGCGCTGCGAGCTGAGTGCCTCCGAAAAGAGCCAGGTAATTGAGTTCAATGTGCGCCACAGAAACTTCAGGGAGGTCCGCACCCGGCAGGCCCGGGGTCAAAGCCAGTCACTGCCGCGGGCCGGCCCGCTCAGCCCCTGCTCGCGGAGATGGAGGAGAGAGGCGCCGAGATTTGGAAAGGACCTGCTCTCCGAAGCCAGGCAGCGGAAGCAGGGAGCTCAGAGTTGTTGGATCCAGAAAAAGAAGCGGGGTGCGGGGGGAGCAACAGGAAAGTAGGAGGAAGAGGAGGCAATAAAGACAGCGCTGGGAAACAGAATTCCCTGGGGGACCCCGCCTGCAACACCTGGGCAGGGGCTGGGGAACAAAGCAGCGGCTGCAGGTCAAAAGTGCTCTGGGTGGTTCCGAAGACGGGGCGCTCCGGGGCAGCCCGGGCCCCCTGGAGATGCCTGGCGCCCCTGCGCCCCGTGCGCGCTCTCCGGCGCCGCTTACCTTCGCCGGGGCCGCCGGCGCGCACTTCCGGGGGTTGCGCTCGGGGCGCGCGGGGCCGAGCCGGGGTAGCCAGAGCCGATCACCGAGAGGAGGGCGCGACAAAGCGCTTGGGCCGGCCCTGGCGCCTCAGAGAGAAATCCCAGTGGAGGAGCCGCCGGAGCCGGGGCGGGGCGAGGGGGTCCCGGCCTCGGAGCTCACGGACGGCCGCGCGGAGCCCCGCAGACGCTGGAGGAGCCCGAGTCAGTGGGAGGAAAAGGTTGTCTCATTTCCTTCGGTCTCCCCCTTCCTCCACCCCCTCTGCTCCGGACCTGCCCTCCCTCTCCCCCGCCCCCTTCCCCACGCCAGCGGCCCATGTGGGCGCTCGGAAGACGCGAAATCTGAACGGCTGCAGCGTGCGGCGCCTCCCTCCGCGCCAAGTTAGTTCACGCTCCCAAACTCTTGCCTGCCTCCCCGCGCTTCCCACCGTCTCCAGGGCCCCAGAAGGTTCCCCATCGGCTGTTCACACCCTGTCCCGGAGCTCTCCCCTGTTGCCCTGCTAGGACGAGCCCAGATTTGAAAGCAGACCTCCAAGCTCCTGCCAGCATCCATCATTTCATTCAAACCACCCAACCCAGACAGGAAATAAGTACTTACTTGGTTAAATTTGACCAACTTTTTTTTTTTTTTACGGTGGGGAGTTTAAAGCCTGATGCATAATCTCGAAAGAATGTTCATTTTGTTCAGATGGAGAGCAACTGAGATCTTTGGCCTTGCTCATTCGGAGTTGGGTTTTTGTTTGTTAAATTCAACAACTGTTTATTGAGAGCCTGATAGGCACCGAGCTGGACGTTGGAAACGCAGAAACGAAGGAGAAGGGCATGCTGTTCTACGCAAGTCATAGATAGTGCAGGCAGAGAGGAGATCTAGAGATGCTGTGGTCTCTTAAGAGATAGGTCAAGGACTGGAAGAGCTTTTTATGGAATAAAAACAGCATAGGCAGAGGCAAAAAAGAGTGAGAAAGCCCCATCGGCAGGCAGTCTGGCAGAGAACACAGCCAAGATGGGGAGTGATGGTGGGCGAACAGGGAAGAGAATGTTGAACCAGTCCATCAAGAGAGAATAGAGGCCGCAGGGAGCATTGGGATGGAATTGACAAGACCTAATGACCATGAGCGATAGATTAGGGATGAGGAGAGGATGGAGGCGAGAGGTAACTTCCAGGCCTCTGGCTGGAGTAACCAGTGACCAGTGAGTGACCAGAATCCCAGAGCACCTTCTGGAGCTGCTGCTCCAAGTATGGTCCTGGGACTGGCTCTATTAACATCAACTGGGAGCTTGTTAGAAATGGGGACTCTCCAGCCCACTTAACCTAATGAATCAGAATCTGCATTCTAATAAGGTCCCCAGATGATTCAAATGTGCGTTAGAATTTTGGAAGCACTGCTCTCTAGACCACTGACTGTATATTACGGTGACTGTGTATTAGACTGTGGATTCCTGACTGTATATTAGAAACACCTGGAGAGCTTTAAAAACCAATATGAGGCCCCTGCTCTACCCCCACAAATGCTTATTTAATTGGTCTGGGGTGGGGCTCCAACATCAGTATTTATGAAATGCTTTCCAGATGATCTAATACAGTCAGTATTGAGAACCACTGTTCTAGACTTACTCGAGAGCTACTTCATTTAACCTTGAAATGCAGCTCTTCAGAAAGGAAAAGAACAGCTATGTGTACATGAAAATTGTAAGGACAAGTTATCCCACTCTCGTACAGAGGCAAGTGGTCTGTGGGAAAGGGCCTTTGTTTCCTAAATTAATCAGGGAACCAGATTCTAGCTTCAGATGGCCACTAAATTACTGTCTGAACTTGGGCAAGTACTCCCCTCTCAGGCTTCAGTTTCCTTACCTGTAAAATACACACCTAACTCCAGATTCCACACCCTGGCATGCAAGGTGCCATGATCAGAGCTCCCCCTGAACTCGCCAGCTTTATCAACAGGTAGGAGGAGAGATGGTGTTGAGAAGTGGGTTTTCCTGGTGGGATGCTACGTGTGCCAGCTCCGTGCATAGACATGCACGAACAGAAATGAGAGGATTATGTGCCGAGCATAGGACTACACACATGACTGTAAGTGTGTACTAAATGAATGAATAAATAAACAGGGCACAGATGCCAGTAGGTGACATAGACCTCCCATAGACTGGTTCTAATCCAGAGCCTATTCATTTGCCCCCTAAGCCGGAGGAAGGCCATTTGGAAGCACTCTGGCCCGTGAATCTGGCTTTGGATCTGAGACTACTACTACAGTAGTCCCCCCTTATCTGTAGCTTTGCTTTCCACGGTTTCAGTTACCCGCCGTCAACCATGGTCCAAAAATATTGAATGGAAAATTCCACAAATAAACAACGCATACATTTTAAATTGTGCACTGTTCTGAGTAGCGTGATGGAATCTCTTGCCATCCCTCTCCATCCTGCCTGGGACGTGAATCTTCCGTTTGTCCAGCGGATCCATGCTGCCTGTTAGTCACTTAGTAGTCTTCTTGGGTATCAGATCAAACTGTCACGTGTCAAAGCTTGTGTTCAAGTAACCCTTGTTTTACTTAATAACAGCCCCAAAGCACAAGAGTAATGATGCTGGCAATTCGGATATGCCGGAGAAGTCATAAAATACATCCTTTGAGTGAGAAGGTGAAAGTTCTCAACTTAATAAGGAAAGGAAAAAAATCATAAGCTGAGGTCGCTAAGATCTATGGTAACTTTCATTGCAGTATATTGTTATAATTGTTCCATTTTATTATTAGGTATTATTGTTCATCTCTTACTGTGCCTAATTTATAAATTAAACTTTATCATAGGTATGTATGTATGGATAGGAAAAAACATGTTATGTATAGGGTTCAGTACTATCTGCAGTTTCAGGCATCCCCTGGGGGTCTTGGAACATATCCCCCGTGGATCAGGGGGGACTGCTGTATTAAGAACTGCTAGCATTTGTTGAATGCTAGTACACACCGGGCATTGGGATGAATGCTCTGCTTAGCATCACCTCATTTCATTGTAATGAAGAAGATACTGTCGAACCTCTGCACTTGAACTGGTTTTAGGAATCACAGGTATGGAGGGACTGGAGCTGCCATCTAGGGCAGCCCCTGCCTGTGTGCAGCTGGACATAAGTAGCCACAGAGCCCTCTTAGGGGTCTTACAGGTCATTCTGCAGAACATGCGTCCTTGCGTAGAGATCAACCTTGAGAAAAGGCTTTGGAGTGACTGCTCCAGGGTCCTACAGAAACAGATACCCCCAGAAGCTATCTCACGCGTCCCATGCCTATGGTTAAGCCTTGGAAAGGGACTCCTCAAAGCTACCGGCCTCATGGTGGCAGGTACGTGCATGTGCACATGTGTGTGCAGATACTGCCTTTTAATGAGAGCCTCTTAGGTGCCAAATCCTGTGCCAGTCCTTTTCACATATATTTCTTTTAATCCTCACAGCATCAGCATCCTGATGGGTTAAGTTCTCTTATTTTCTTATTTTATAAACAAGAAAACTGAGAGGTCATGAAGTGAAGATCTGTTTGTCCCTGCAGCCCCAGTTTCTTAAGTGGTATACTTTATTGCCACCATTGTGCACGTCCACCACCACCCCAGGCCCCTCCCCACCTCTTCCATGGAAAGGAAAGTTCTCATTTCAAGTCCCATTCACTTGTTACAGTCATGGCATCATGTCATCAAAACTCTGTGCCTCGTTTTCCCACCTGTAAAATAAATGTCCTTGATTGCCTTTTTGTTAGAGTGCTGTGTGTGGCTTGACACGCCATAGCCTGAGAGGCGAGGAGGGGAGATCACCCCCAGACTGTTCAGAGAAACTGAAAGTACTGGGGTGATTTATCCAAGATGGGAGGGTCCTGTACTTCACTAATAGCAGAACTATCATAAAAAGGGAATCATCTATTTTCCATCTCTAGGGGGTCTAGCCCTGTGCTAGACCAGGACAGACACTCAGTGGCTACCTTGTGAAGCTGCCCCCTACTGGTCCCATAGGGTCTGCTGGCCTGGCCTTAAGACAGAGGTGGATGGGAACACAAGCTGGGGTTGAGATCCACAACATGAGCCTGGCAGAGGCAGGAGGGAGACCAAGTGCACAGGCACAGCGTGCAGCTCCTGTTACAGCCAGAGGTGGGGAATTAGAAGAGGAAAAGGGTTCAGCCCAGGAAACTGGGGTCTGAAATAACCACTCCATGCCTGGGTCCAGCTCCGGGGCTGTGAGCTGGGCTCTCAGTGTGAGCAGCCTTGCTGACGTGGATGCCAGCTGGCCTGGGCCTCCCTGCAGAGTGTGCAGGGCTCCCAAGGCGCTGGTGGTCAGAGCAGGGCTCCACCATCCTGCACACTGATGTCCTGGCCAACAGCACGTCCAGCTCGTGGAAAAGGTCTAGCCCCCAAGCCCCTCCAGTTAGCACAAAGAAAACATAGTTTAAATCTTCAGTGAGGGGAGGCCGTGGTATTCCTTCAGTAACATGAGCATTATGAAGCCCAGAATTGATAGGAGGGTCCCTACATCCACGTTGTCACTGAGCCCCACCAATCACTTCCGTTTGACAAGGACCCCAGACACATTCTGCTGCCTGCACTTCCAAACTCCCATCTGTGTTTCCCTGACAGCAATTTGACAATTTTACACCGAGCTTTTTGTGACGCATTTTTACTGGTACTGGTTTTTGCCTCAAATGAAAATACAACCTCAGACTTTGATTATCCTCATTTTATTGATAAGGAAACTAGAGCACAACACCCAAAGGCAGACAACAAAACAAAGCCGAGCTACCGGCTGAACTGAGACAAGACCTTCAGGACCCTGTGGTTTTACCCCAATATGAGCTGCTGAAGGCACCGCAGGATGCCTGCAGTGATATATGTCCTCACCCTAAATCGTGTGGCCCATCCAGCCCATTTATCTACCAGTGCAGTTCAGTTTAACTGCCATTTCCTGGAAACCGCCTGCCCTTCACAGAGAATTGCCCTCCACACCATAAGCAGCCTGCCCGTTACACTCAACACTCACCTGGGGGGTGTTTTGAAATATAGTCGTGCATCACTTGATGGGGATACGTTCGGAGAAATGCGTCGTTAGGCAATTTCATTGTGTGCGAACATCACAGAATGTACTTACACAATCCCAGATGGCACAGCCTGCTACACACTGAGGCTCTGTGGTACTAATCTTATGGGATCACCGTCATATATACGATCC
Source organism: Ceratotherium simum simum (assembly GCF_057802395.1). Lineage (NCBI taxonomy): Eukaryota > Metazoa > Chordata > Mammalia > Perissodactyla > Rhinocerotidae > Ceratotherium > Ceratotherium simum. The sequence goes on along the minus strand of NC_141910.1, from coordinate 11,347,069 downwards.
ATCATTAATCCAAATGTTGTTATGCAGCTCATGACTGTTAATACATCCATTTGTTTGAGAAGTTTGGTTATAAGTTTGTTGAGAAGTTTGGTTATAAAAAGAAATAAAGATACAGAAAAATATCTGTAAATGGAGAGAGAATGTGGAAGGTTTAATTTTTTAATTTTTTTTTTTTCTCCCCAAAGCCCCAGTAGATAGTTGTATGTCATAGCTGCACATCCTTCTAGTTGCTGCATGTGGGACACGGCCTCAGCATGGCCGCAGAAGCGGTGGATCGGTGCACGCCCAGGATCCGAACCCGGGCCGCCAGCATCGGAGCGCGCGCACCCAACCACTAAGCCACGGGGCCGGCCCTGGAAGGTTTATTTAATAATAATTTATTAATGTGTTTTAAATGATGGGGCAGGTTCACGCATGTTCAAGGTTGAGGGGAAGGAGGCAGTGGGAAGATCAAAGACAAAGGAAGAGGAAGTAGATAGAGGAAGAGAGGCCTGGCAAGCAGTGGCTTGAAGCAGAGAGAAGACCCCTGACCTGACCAAACTTCCCATGTGCCCGGGGGTTTGAAGTCACACATCTCTGTGGAAGCTCTGTCACCCTGCACTTCTCGTTATAAGTAAACCCTATGCTTCTGAGAAGTATAGTAAACCATTAAAAATAAATCAAATGGATCATATTGTAAATACATTAATCAAACTTGCTAATTTAAAGGATTCCTAGCCTGGACATTTTGGTGAAGGAAATGAATCAGCCTTTCATTTATTATCTCTTCTTCTGTTAGAACCATAATCTTAGACTCCTTGTTGCCATCCAAAGTAGATCTCAAACTCCTTCAGCTGTGCCCAGACACAGGCGACTGACTGGTTGCTGGTTGCAGATACCAGTTTAAGAATAGAAATCACCCCAATTTGGGCACTTGGGCAATGAACAGATTGCCGTCCATTTGGTTGGATTAGATGTAGCCCACCTGTGCATAAGGACACCATGTTCCAGAACTTGCTACCATGAAATTTATGAATCAGAGAACTGATTAAATGCATGCACTGTGGGGTTTTCAGAAGTTCGGGGCCCCTCAACCATCTGTTCTGGTTAGTGCATACTCTTCAAGGAAATGAATAGTTTGTTATGTTTTGTCTTCAGTTCTGTGTTTGCCATTTATCTTACAGACCAAATCACTCTCTTAATTTTTCAAGCTCACACCATTCACAGAGTTACAAGAAACAAGTCTTGGAGGAATCTGGAAGAGTTTCAGGCAGTCTCGTTAGGGAGCGCTGAAATAGGGCTGAGTGTTCAGTTCAGTTACGCTGTTAGATTGAGCCACTTTAATTCAAATTTTATACTTTATTTTGAGTTCTAGTATTTCTTATTCCTTTAAAAATGTGACTTTTGGGTCCGGCCCCGTGGCGGAGCTGTTAAGTGCGCACACTCTGCTGCTGGCGGCCCGGGTTCGGATCCTGGGCGCGCACCAACACACTGCTTGTCAGGCCACGCTGTGGCAGCATCCCACATAAAGTAGAGGAAGATAGGCACAGATGTTAGCTCAGGGCCAGTCTCCCTCAGCAAAGAGAGGAGGATTGACATGGATGTTAGCTCAGGGCTGATCTTCCTCACAAAAAAAAAAAAAGTGACTTTTAACAGTTTGCTACATATGGAGTATAATTTTTTTTAATAGGTCATAGGACCACAATTACTTGTAACAGGATGTCTCAATTTTATAATGAGGGTCCATGGTATTTTCAGTATAAAAATTGACATAGATAGGGGCCAGCCCCACGGCATAGTGGTTAAAGTTCCACATGCTCTGCTTCAATGGTCAGGGTTTCCGGGTTCAGATCCCAGGCACAGACCTATACCACTCATTAGCCATGCTGTGGCAGCGACCGACATACAAAATAGAGGAAGATTGGCACAGATGTTAGCTCAGGGCGAATCTCCCTCAAGCAAAAAAAGAGGAGGATTGGCAACAGATATTAGCTCAGGGCCAGTCTCCCTCAGCGAAAAAGAAAAAAAATAGACATAGATATTTATCTTCTAGACAACTTTTTAGGATCATACATGTTGTGGGTAGGGATCTAACTTGCATTTTCTTAAAGAACAACTATTAGCCATTTCACTATACATGTTTCATAGTTCCATTGTCTCATTTTTTATAATTGAAACCTCTCGTTTTTACAGTGGCTTCCTGTTGGTTAGCAAGAGAGTATTTTGTATGGATGATTTATTAAAGTTCTGTTCATGCTTGTTTAACCTTGTTGGCCAAGATGAAGAAAGTAAAGGAGATGGCAGCCTGGGCATGAGAATGTCCCCATGGAAAATGGAGGGGAAAAGGAGCAAAATTTACACTCAACTATGTTTATGGTTTAACTGGTGACTATGTTTTGATTTAAAACCTATCATTAATCAGAGGTAATGTTGTATGGGGCAGCAGCAACTGGCTAGAGAAATATTTTGATTTCTACTCTATTACCCCGAGTAGGATAAAGTGGTTGAGCCAAGAGTATTTAGACCTCTACTCTTCTGACTGAGGCCATGAGGAAATAATTCAATGAGAGATAAGCCCCCGCTTCACAAGAGAATAAAGCCGATGCTTAACTGATGTTTGTTTCTCATTATCTCACCCCTTTTGGGCACATAACATTTTCAGAAAGGTGGGGAGGTGATTAGAACACTGGGGGACTCAGCTGTACAGCTTATATTCCCTGGGCTTTTTAGTTCTATTAAAATTTCTTTGAAACCACTGAATGGTGCTCCCAGCACCCCCTCATATTCATCTGTGCAGGTAAATCTTTGCTTTCTGAAAAGGAAGAGAAGGCCTAGGGAACATAGATCTTATAATTTAGTTGTCTACATCTGGAAACTGGGACTTCAGAGGGGGCATAGCTGTCAACATTGATTTATTCGGTGATTAAAGGCATCCATTAGACCTTGTAAAAAGTTGGTGAAAGGTTGGACTGTAAGTGTGTGGTGCTGTATTCTTCGACCTGTGGTGTCTAGGAGGTGTTAGTAGCTAATACTATCAAATGACTAGTTTCATTTCAGCAAGCTGTTGTGGAATGAACGAATTTAAATGCCACCTGGTTAATGACTATCCAGGGGCCTTAACAGACATCCCATTACTTTGCCAGGGAATGTCATGGCAAAAGTGAGACAGTGGGTTAAAAAAAAAAGAAGAAGAAGAAGAAAGAAAATGAAATTGTCCTGCTTCCCCAAACTAATATTTTAAACAAGTACCCATTTTCTTTTCAAGTTTACTTTTGGTAAGATGAATACATATGAAATGACCGTAGGGCAAAGCCTTAAAAAAAGATTCTCGACCTCTCGATTTTCCTAAAGTGACATCATTAATGGTGACACATTGGTGTCTCTGTCTGCACATCCATTATCCTCTTGTAGGGCCATGAGGCAATTTCCTTTGTCTTTCATTATTCGATTTACATGACTGGCTTGCTCTGACGCTCCTGGAGATCATTTACCACTTCTGGAATTCATAAGCGCTGGATGTTTGAAGGCTTCTTGTAAATAGCAGTGCCACAGGAGAAGGGGCAAGGATTCTGTTTTCAATGCTTTGTACTTTCTTGGGGCACAAACAGATTTCCTACCCCTGACCATGTGAGGATGACCTCACTCACTCAAGGCTAAGTCCAGGGACTTTTATCCTTTTGGCATTGTCTATACATGCTACAGACAAGGGAGCGATTTCTATATTTTCCTCTTTCTGATGACTTTTGGAGATCATCCACTGCCAGACTGAGCTCCTTACTGTGTCGTAAACTCCTCATCTGCTAGGGCTTAGGTGTTGTCTCTGCATTTCCTACAGAAGTGGTTCTCAATCCTAATGGCATTTTAATTACCTGTAGAGGTTAAAAAAAAAAAGCCCCACTCACAGAGATTCTGGTTCAATTGGTCTGGTCTGGAGCCCAGCTTGTTACTGTATTATCGTCACTTTTTAACCTCCATTCAGTCCTTAACTCACGTAGTCTGGTTTCTGTTCCCAACACTCCACTGAAACTGGCCTCATTAAAGTCACTAATAGCCTGAAAAATTCAAAATCCATTGGCCGCCCCCAGCTTGTATTGATGACCTCTGGCGATATTTTCCGCTGTTGGCCACTTCCCTCTTCATGAGCTCTCCTCTCTTCATTTCCGCCCTTCCCCATCTCCTAGATCTCCTCCTACCTTTGTGATCACTCCTTTGTAACTTTCCTTAACTGGCTTTGCTTCATAACAAACGCATCTGTTCATGTCTCTAAAATCCTTCAGAAGTCACCCAGCTCTTACAGGATAAAGTCTAGGCCCCTTAGCGTGGATGCAAAGCCCTTTGGGGTCGGCCCTCCTGCCTCTCCCACCCATCTAGGAACAACCTGTCTTAGGCTTCAGCCCTATCAAGCCCTTTCCAGTCTCCCAAACATGTCATGCTATTTCACACTTCTGTACCTTTGTACAGAATGTTCTCAATTCCACCCCCATTCTCCCCTGAGGAATTCTAGCTCATCTTTTAAGACTCAGAACAAAGGTGAACAATTCTGGGAAGACTTCCCTGCCCCCAAATAGAGGCAGTGCTCCCTCCCAGGTCCCCAGCATCTGTGACACCTCTGCACTGTGAGATCTGCACTGTGTTGCCTCACCTGGATCCAAGGCCTGTGAGGGCCGTAGGTGCTTGTCCATCTCCGTCTCCAGTGTCAGGCACAGTGTCTCGAATCCAGAGGTGCTACTATATATATGATTAGGGTGCAAGAAACATCACACTTCTTTCATTTCTCTAAATTGAATTTAATTTGCCCTGAGCTCTCTACTTCCTCCGTAGGGGAATTTAATCTCAGTCATTATTGGGGCATGCCCTCTCCCCAGGGTCAGGGGGAGGTCCCTGGTGACTTGTACCACACAGAGCATGCAAAGAGGGCCCTCCAGACTCTCTCTACACTGATCACCATATCCAGGCTTATTGTCCAATGTGCCATGGAACCAGCAGGCAGGTTCTTCTGAAACCTGGGCCTTGGGATGTTTTTTCGCAGGGGTTCTCAAGGCCACAGGCCTTGATGTTTAGTTGTTTCTACCCTACTGCCACCTCTCCTGCCCCTCAGCAGCTCCTGTGGTGGATGCTGTGGGAAAGCAATGTCCAGGCATTCACACTTCATGCCCACCCCCAGTGATCTGGTCTTTCTGTCCTTTTCAGACACTCCCTGAGCTCCAGCCAGGCTGTGCACCCTCCGAAACCTAAAGTCCCCACTACAGTCCCAGCACAGAGCAGCATGATTGCCCTCAATGAGCACAGGCTGCTAAAACAAAAACAGGCATAAGGATGTCTGCTCCTATTAGAAAGTCTGTTTTCAGCCTTGCAACAAAAGAGCTCCCAAAGACGGTAGCACAGCAGGGTCTTACTGCCTTCTTGAGGCCAAGGAGAGGAGAGAACAAGACACACAAGAATAGCTCAATAAATTATTCTGCCGCATAACCTTCACTGAATTTGTTCAACTGCTTAATTAAAAACAGAAATGTCCATTAAAAAACATGAATGAAATTGCCCTCCCAAAGAAAGACAGCTCCACCAGATAGCCCTCCTCACTCAGCCTCAGCCTCCTCGTTCCTTCCCCAGGGAGGGAGGCCTAAAACCTCCGGGATCCTCCCGGCTGTGGCCCAGGAACGCCACTCACATGGCCGAGTTTATTTGAGCTGCTGACCCGGATTGCTGACACGGGCATTTGCAGCAGCTGCACTAACCCACTTTCTCTCATGGATGATTTTAATCTCTTTAATTTTTGCTCAGCCTGTGAGAAAACTGAAAGCATGGTTGGAGGGGGCGGGAGACAGAAGTTGCAGGTCAGGAGCTGAGCGGTGGTTAAACCCTATGGGAGGAAGCAAACGCCTGTGTAATCCTTTCAGGAAAACAAGTATTACTGGAGAGGAGAAAGCTGCCAATGTAACTTTGTTCCAAGAATAAATAGCACATTTTTCCTCAGTGTTTGCTTTTCTCTCTTTGATCCCCTGAAACCCTCTGGAAATGCCTGGCCAGCGATTTTTCTCGCCTCTGAGGCTGGGGAGAAGGAGCCACAAGCACTCTCTCGAGATTCCTCAGATGGAGGCATAAGTAGGGACTCTCGGGCAATCATGGAGCCTCGAGGCCTGTGGAAGCCAGGAACGCAGACATCTCCGTGAAGTTTAAGCACCGCAAATATGCCACAGTGTTTCCAAACATGTCGTCATGATGACCAGAAGCTGTTTAAAAGAAAATAATAATGAAGAGGGTCTACCACCAAAGCCACTGGGAGCCAGGGGAGTTTGAAAACAGAAAGAAAAAGCAGAACTCAAGTAGGTTAATGTTTAGCTTTGGTCCCAGGCGGTGGTAAATGCCTGCACGCAGCAAGGCCGACTAGAGCATGCCCTCACCGTGGGGAGTTCATGGTTCAAATGCCCTAGAAACCACAGTCCAGAGTTACATCGTTTTCCCCTCTCTTCCCAGATAGCTTCATTTCCACGGAGTTGTTGGCAGGACGATACTAATGAAAGATGAGGGCCTTGGCATTAAACAGACTTGTATTCAGTTCTAGTTCTTCCACTTACTAGTTGTGCAGTAAGGCAAGTTAAGGACTCAGTTTCCTCGTCTGTCAGGTGGGAATGATAATATTTATCTTATAAGATGGTCATAAAAAAATATATGAAAAGATGTGTGTAAGCTTAGCATCATGCTTGACTTTAAGTGTTCAATAAATGCCAACTCCCCCCTCCACCCACAGCGTATCATTCAAATCAGAAAATACTTACTAAGCATTGATTAATGGTAAGACCTATAGCGACTTACACAGAAAGCCAAGAAGCAGAAAAACCTACTCAATGGGAAACTACGTACAAAATGAGTATTCAAGTCCAGAAAGTGTCAAGTAACAGGTACATATGTTGTCATAAAACTGCACAGGAGGCGCTGATTAATGGCCAATCCTGACAGTCAGTTCTAAGGGTCCCCCAGAGGATAAAGGTATCTGAGGGAAAGCTTTACGGAGAGGGATGGACTTGCTCTGGACAGAGAGGCAAGGAAAAACCGGACATATTTTGGGAAAACTAATAGACTTACCTTGCTTCATAGGATCCCCTTAGGGGGATTTTGGGAGATATCTGCAAAGGAAATTGGGAAATGCAGTAGATTCAAGATGATGGCAAATTCTTTGTCACTATCCCTATCAAGAGGTAAACTTCACTTCTCCTATTCTTGAATCTGAGCTGGTTCCGTGACTAATTAACAAATAGAATATAGCAGAAATATGCTGTGCCACTTTTGGACCTAGCCTTTAAGAGAATCAGTAGCTTTTACTTCCTCTTTCTTGGAACTTTTGCTCTTGAGATGCTGTTTCTTAGAATGCAGACACCATACTGTGAGAAGCCCAAGCCATATGGAGAAGCCATGTGTAGGCTCTTGATCAAAGACCCAACTGAGCTCCCTGCCAAAAGACAGTATTAAGACCAGCATGTGAGCAAGCCATCTTGCATATTCCAACCCAGTCAAGGCCCCAGATGACTGCAGTTGATACCACATGGAGCAGAAGATCCACCCAACCAATCTCAGTCAATCCACAGAATTGCAAGAGAAAATAAAATGATCCTTGCTGTTGGATACAAATCTGGGGAGTGCTATGTTACACAACAATAGATAGTTGAAATAGGAAGGGACTTGTGGGAGGCCTTAAATGCCAAACACCAAAGTCTACACTTTATCATCATCATCATCATTATTGAAACCATTAGCAAATGATCCCTGTGTGCCAGACACTATGTAGTAAATTTTTAAGATACATTTAAAATTTAACTTGCTGATAAACTTATGTGTTAGGTACTATTATTCATATTTAAGAGTTAAGAAAACTAAAATTTAGAAATTTGCTCAAAATTATACAGCCAGAAAATAGTAGAGATGGGATTCACCCAGTTATATTCTAACCACTCTCAAACCTGCCATCCTCTTTCTGCAAAAAGAATAAGCAATGGGCATGCTGATAATCTTGGGAGATACGAGTGACTCTTCCAACTGGAAATTGGCAACCAGTCTGAAAAACACCAGCTGCCTTGGCTTGTCAAATAATTCCAGACAAGAAAATGGCAATGGGTCCCACTGTTCAGTGACTGTATAGATACATAAGACAATTTGGGAAGAATAAGAATGAAAAGTTCTTTAATAAGTGTTTGGTCAGGAAAATAGAAGCCACTTATGTTAGTTATCTATTTGTGCATAATCATCCCTGAAAACTTAATGGCTTATAATAACAATAATCATTTATTATCTTCCCTGGTTTCTATGGGCCAGGAATTTGGAAGTTGCTCAATTGAGAAATGCTAACTTGGGGTCTTTCAGGAGATTGACTGGGGTTTCAAGACTTGCCTGGAATTGGAGGTTCCACTCAAGGCAGCTCACTCACATGGTTGGTGGGTTGGTGCTGGTTGTTGGTGGGAGGCCTCAGTTCCTCATCAGGCAGTCCTCTCCAGAGGGCTGTTTGAGTGTCTTCATGCCTTGAAAACTGGCTTCCCGAGAGCAAGACTTCTGAAAGAGCAAGGCAGAAGCCACAACGCCTTTTATGACCTAGCCTTGGAAGTCACACACTATCCCTTCCACCTGATTCTATAGGTTACATGGGGCCATTCCTGATTCAGTCTGGGAGGGGACTCCACAAAGTCATGTAATATCAGGAGAAAGCAATCCCCCAGGACCATCTTGGAAGCTGGCTACCACATTCCTTGATCTACTGCAAGTACTAAAGGCTCTCAAACAGGACATTTAAGGCTTTCATATCTGTTTGCAGCAAAGGTCAAGGAGACTATTTGTGATGATCTCAGCCTACATCACCATCATAAGAGGTTCTGAAGAGCTTACTTGAAAGCTGCTTCAAATATTGGAAAACTTTGAGAAATTCCCATCATCCATCTTAGCCAGCAACTCTGAGGTGAGAGATTTTCCAGAGGCTACCTCTGGCTATCTCAGCTGACTACAGTACCCAAGAGGTTCATTCCCAAGAGAGTACCCTGAAGGTGCTGAGAACCTCACATCTGCTTCCAGAGAGTGTGGCCTCTCCCACTCCTCTGCCTTCCACTCTCATGCAAATGCCTCTCATTGACTGACACCACCCTGGGATCATAGAAGGAGGGAATTCTGGGAAATGTCATTCCTTGCCTTGCCTTGTTATGTTTGCAGTCTGTGGAAGCAGGTGGTGGTGATGACAAGCTGACCACAGATAATGCAGCCCAGACGTTGGGGGGTTTTCAGTCAATGAAACATGCATAATACTATGAATTTTGGCTTGAAATTCTCCCTTCTGCTCCAAAGATAGTAAAAAACAGTTAAAAATTTTTTTAAGTAATATGATGCATACTCACAAACAAGATAAACATTTCCATGAATGAGATGGTAATGAATGGGGGCTGAAGCCACAAACCTATGGATCCAGAAATGGGCAGAGAGGGTTAGAATTCTACTCCTTTATGGATGTTATGGACTGAATGTTTGTGTGGCCTGCCCCCCTACTCCAAATTTACATGTTGAAGCCCTAGTCCCCAATGTGAGGGTATTAAGAGGTGGAACATTTGGGAGGTAATTAGGTTTAGATGAGGCCATGAAGGTGGAGTCCCCATAATGGGATTAGAATCCTTATAAGAAGAGAAAGACAGACCAGAGCTCCCCCTCTGCAAGAGCACACAAAGATCCATGTGAGCACATAGTGAGATGGCGGCCATCAGCAAGCAGAACCAAACCTGCCGTCACCTTGATCTTAGACTTTCCAGCCTCCAGAACTGTGAGAAATAAATGTCTGTTTTCAAGCCACCTAGTCTACAGTATTTTAATATAGCAGCCTGAGCTGACTAATACAAGGAATTTCAACTCCTGAAAGGTGATGGGACCCAAAAGTAGCCTGTGCCTTACAAGAGACCAGAGCTGGACTCACCTCTTGATAGAAGGTTACTAAAAGCTGAGACCACACCTAGGACTGTGGCTTGTTAAAGTGGAGTATCTATGACCCTGTTCCAAGTGATTGTCACCCATTCTTAACCTAAAGAAGAGAAAGTCCTTATGGGTATTATCTCCTCACTGAAATCCACAACTTCCTTATATTAGTTTCATCTTTTTAACTTCCCCAAATTATCTCATTAGATTTATCAATGTATTTTACTATCTTTGCCTCATTTCTTACACTTCATGTCTTTGCTATGAATTTACGTCTCTTCTTGCTAAAGTATATCCTTTAGTAACTCTTTCTTCAAAGGTCTATAAAAAGTAAATGCTCATACTTTTTATATTTCTGAAATTTTCTCCCCTCTTGTACAATAGTTTAATTGGGTATAGAATTCTAGGTTGACAGTGATATTCCTTCATAACTTTGAAGATATTATTGTCTTTTGGCATCTCTTGTTAGTAAGGGAATGTCTTTTGTCCATCTAATTCTTCTTTCTTTTCTCTCTATTAACTTTTAACAATGTCTCTTTATCCTTTATGTTCTAGAGTTCCCATTAATACATCTAGTTGTGAGTTTATTTCATCCTGTATGTTCTTACAATCATAAAACTCATGTTTTTCTATAGTTGTGACGTTCTGTTATTATTGCTTCTAAAATCGATTTTCTGCCATATGCCATTTCCTTTATTCTGTACTTTTTTATTTCCTATTTAATTTGTATTGGAACTTTTTTTGCCTGCCTTCCATGTCACCTCAATCATATTTTTTAATCTCTTTAGCTCTATAGCTTTCTGTTGGGTTTCTACCATACTATATCCCAATTCATCAATTATCTCTGAAGAGTTCCCAATCTAGAGTTTATTCTATGTATTGATTTGTATTTTAAATTTCAGAGAATACACTGACATTTCCAAGATTTCTGATTCTTTTTTTTGTTTTTTTTTTTTCTATGTCAACATTTTCCCTTGTTCAGGCTTCAGATCCAAATTGTTTTTGTTTCACAATTCCTTGTTCTTTTTTATGGATATTATTCTGTCCCTTAACTCTTTGGATATTGTATTTATTTATTTAATAGACTATATATAGGGCTTACTATGTGCTAGATATATTAATTCTTTTTCAACAATTCTATAATAACACTCTTGTTATCCCATATTGTAGATCAGGAAACTGAAGTCCAGAAAGGGAGTTGAGTAAAAGTCAGACTTTCAGAGTAAGACAATAAGAGAGAAAAGGAGAATTCAACTTAATTGTAATGTTTTATGTCTTTAAAAAAAGGTGAATTTGAAGAAAGAAATGGAAGATATCTGGTACAAATATCCTTATCAAATTAACTTATAAATTCTATGCAATTCTAATCAAAATCTCAATAGGCATTTTCATTGAAATGGACAAATTTGTTCTAAATGGCATATGGAAGAACAAAAGGCCAAGATGTAGCCAAGATAATTCTGAAAGAAAGAACTTACCCTACCAGCTATATAGGCTTACTGTAAAGTACGACAGCAAGTAAAATAGTAAGACAATTACAGCCCAGAGATGGGCAAACAGATCAATGGAATAGAGTGAAGAGCCAAGGAATAGACTCAAGTATAAATGAGTCCCGGGTATAAAGTAAATGAGGCATTGTAAATCACTGGGGGAAAGACAGACTGTTTAATAAGTGGAACTAAAAAAACTTGACTGCCATGTGGAAATTTCCATAGCTGAAAAATACCATTGGATTTCCACCCAACACCATTCAAAAAATAAATTCCAGATCGATTGAAGAAATAACAGTATCCACATGACCTTGGAAAGAGAAGGAACTCCTAAACAAGATACAAAAAGCAGAAATCATAAAAGCTTAATTAATTTGACTAAATCAAAACTAAAGCTTCAGTACAATAAAGGCCACTTTATTGACAGGGACAAGTGTTCCTTCCTTATATTCACAGAAGAAGAACATAAATGGATGATTAGCATATGAAATACTAGTAACAGGAAAATGAAACATAAAACAACACTGAGCTTCTATTTAACATTTCTCAATAGAACAAAAGCTAAAGTCTGGCATATTCCTGTTGGTTAGGATAAAGGAAAGAGGAATTCTTAAACATTTCACCTGCCTTAAAGGAGTCTTCTTGTCCCCAGAGCCTACCTCCCTCACACATTGACCATGAGTGGGTCGACGATGGGCAAAACTTAGGAAAATCTGACCAGGGTACATACAGGAGAGAGCCAAGTGGTTCATAAAGTTTGCAGCCATGCTAACTCTGAAACTAGAGCATACATTCACTGGCAGAATTCCCTCAGAGCCAGGATCAGTAAGGAGGGGGGTTTTTCTCTAGCAAATGCTCAGCCCCAAGGGATTTCATTACCTCATCTGGATGGTTCCCAAACTCTTTCCATACTAAATTCTAAGCCTAATTGTGCTGGCAGTGAGAAGCTGGTTCCAATTAAGCGAAGTTACTTCTGCAGGCCCAAATCTATACCATGCCAGTTTCCTGAAGGAACATGCAGAATATGATCAAGGAAGTAGTCAGTAACTCCCAAGAAATCAGAGTAAAGTAGAGATTGATAAAATAATATACAAATTTTCAAACCAGAGAAAAAGTGGATCCCAGGAATTATACCAATCAGAGGGAGTCTAGAACATATTAGTGACTATGAAAATAAAAATATGAAAATATGGGGCCAGCCTGGTGGCACAGCAGTTAAGTGTGCACACTCCACTGCAGTGGCCTGTGGTTCACAGGTTTGGATCCCAGGCACGCACCAACGCACCACTTGTCAAGCCATGCTGCGGCGGTGTCCCATATAAAGTAGAGAAAGATGGGCACGGATGTTAGCTCAGAGCCAATCTTCCTCAGTAAAAAAGAAAAAAAGAGGAGGATTAGCATCAGATGTTAGCTCAGGGCTGATCTTCCTCACAAAAAAAAAAAAAAAGAAAATATGAAGAAAAATATGAAGTTGAAAATTTACTTAACTTTTCTGATCTTTAGTTTCCTTTGCTGCAAAAGGCTATTAATACCTACTTGAAGATATTAATACCTACTTGACAGGATTTTTTCTGAAGATTAAAAACGGTGGTAAGTGTAAGGCATTTACCATTGAAACTGCACATGCCAGTTGCTCAATGAAAAGCAGAGATGATGATGATGGTGGTGGTGGTGATTTATAAGCATTGAGAGAGAATGCAATGATCATTAGGGACTGGGGAAGATTTATTAATAGTTGTTCCAGACTGATTTCATTTACTGTTTAATTTGGGTTATTAAGTTGATGAACCAAGGAAACACCATTAACTCTAATCTGTCTTCATTTTATTAAAGCATTTAGCAGAGTCTTTCGTTATATCACATGTTTGTATTCAAAATGATACCATGTTATCTATGAGGAGGGACCTTTGGTCTGTGAATAATCATACTAAGCCACTAACTTTGTGTCAATCTTGAGGGTAGCCAAGGTGTTTATGACCAATGCGCTGCCTTGTTCAATATGTTTATTGTTTATTGATGGTTTGGATCAGTTCACAGGAAAGATGTTTGTACATTTAAGCCTCCATAGAATTGAAATTATCTTGTCAGATTGGGACAATCTGTGTTTTGTTGAAGACACTAATTGTATAACTTTCATTATCACCTCCCCTAAGGAGAACATTTTAATTTGATTTAATCTCTCCCTGAGAGAAATTAAGTACTAAGGACTAGGATTTTGTTGGGTAACACTGAGCTTTGGAGAGCCACAAACCATTGTAACATAGAGATTTTTTCACTAATCATTCCCATTGAGAATGCATGGGTTAAGCTAGGATAAATAACCCATGCATTTTATTTTATTTGACTAGGGAACATTCAAATTCATATCGTGTCATAAGCATTTCCTCATGTTAACACCAACTTTTTATTTGGTATTAACATTTTATTTGAATAGACATCCAGTAAGAGTCAATAAAGAGATACACCTAAAGGATCATAATCATGGGCTGTGTCAAAAACCCAAGTGTCGAAGATGAAAGTAGTGGAAACTCTAACGTACTTTGTGTTGATGAGACTTCTTGAGTGTTGATCCAGTTCTAGATAGCAAACCACCAGTGAGGTTCTGACAAGCTGCAAGCAATCAGAGCTGTGAAGCCTTGCCAAATATCACATGTGGAGCCAGATCATATGAGGAACCAGATCATAGAAGAAAAACTCAAGGGACTCACAATGATAAGACCAAAGAAAAAGAAACATATGAGAAACATGATAATTATATTCAAATATTTAAAGGAGGAAAACGGGGAAAATTGTGACTCAAGCATCCCACCCACAACAAGGCTGCCATTTATGAGTCAGAGGAAGAGAAAGACATTGTTAGCTATGCAAAGACCCAGAAAACACACAATTCTGCTTCCTTTCTTTTTTTTTTTTTTTTTTTTTTTTAATGTAGTTTACATATTTCAAGCATGGCTTCTTTTTTTTTTATTTTTCCCCCAAAGCCCCAGCAGATAGTTGTATGTCATAGCTGCACATCCTTCTAGTTGCTGTATGTGGGACGCGGCATCAGCATGGCCAGAGAAGCAGTGTTGGTGCGTGCCCGGGATCCGAACCTGGGCTGCCAGTTCTGCTTCCTTTCTGAATAAACTACCTTCACCACTACTGTTCTCAAAGTTGAATCCTAAAAGCAACATGGTATCCTGGCTTGCAGCCTAGAACAAAAGAAAGATGTCAGTAAAAAACTGGGGAAATCTGGAAAAAGTCTATACTTTAGACAATGCGTGGCACCTATGTCAATTTCTTAGTTTTGTTAAATGTTGTCTGGTTATGTAAGAGGTTTATTCAGATTTCCCTGATTTTTTCCTTTAAATATTTGAACTTTATGTTGGCAGGACTTCTTCTGGAATTTAAGTCTAATTCTAGGCAGCAAATGACTAGCCTAAGAAAATAATTTTAAAAAGCCATATGCACAAAGATGTTCATTACATCATTATGTACACTCATGAAAATTTGGAAACAAAATGTTCAACAATAAAGGAGTTAAATAATGGTACATCTCTATGGTTAAATGTCTTGAAGCCATTACAAATGTTTATGAAGTTGGTATTAACATGAGGAAATATTTATGATGTAATATGAAATTTAAAAGCAGGATGTGGGGGCCGGCCAGGTGGCGCAAGTGGTTAAGTGCACGTGCTCCACTTCGGTGGCCCGGGGTTCGCCGGTTCAGAGCCCGGGCGCGCACCAACACACCACTTGTCAAGCCATGCAGTGGCGGCGTCCCATATAAAGTGGAGGAAGATGGGCATGGATGTTAGCCCAGGGCCAGTCTTCCTCAGCAAAAAGAGGAGGATTGGCAGATGTTAGCTCAGGGCCAATCTTCCTCACCAAAAAAATAAATAAATAAATAAAAGCAGGATGCAAATCTGAGTTGTAGTCCTAACTGCTATGCAATTTAAGTGAATAGAAAAAAAGATTAGAAAAAAATCCCACTAAAACTAACACACATTTTCTCTGGATATTGAGTTCTTTTTCTTTTACTCTATTTTCTAGCTTTCTCTAATAGGTATATATTACTTTCATAATTTAAAAAATCCATAAAAAGATTTGAGCTAGTTTCATTATGTAAACAGTTTAGAGGTCAGTCTCTCTCCTCTCTCCCCCAGGCTTTCCCTGACTATAGAATGTTACAGGACTGAGAATGAAAGGCTGAAGATTGCACAGCATAAGATAACTCATAAGGATTTTTTTAAGAACAAGAACTATGGCTTAATCCATTAGAGCTGGAGAAAAACTGTATACGTGCTTCTAAGCAGTCACAAATGGCTCAGAGGCAAGAGGGCCAGCAAGATAGAAGAGCATGCCAAAGATATCTCAACTGGAGATGAGTATCCTGTATATAAAGACGGAAAACAAAGCCAAAGGGGGAGGGATTCAAATCTGTCACAGATTCTAGACAAAAAAACAAAATTACATCTTATTGCAGACAAATATTCATAAGATAAGTGTGGCAATCATCCAAGCTGAAAAGCATATACTTAAGTGTGGCATTTATCCAGAACAAAGATTTAAGTCTCATCACCAAAAATGCTTCATGAAATTGTCAAAGAGTGGAGAAAATCCAAGTCAGGGAACTGAAGTGCCACAGGCAAAACACGGAACACACAGTGTGCGGGGATCACGCTGTATCACGGAGAGCCTTTATTGGGTGAGAAGTCATCCCCTCCCTGTGAGGGTTCCCTACAGAATGCTGATGGAAACAGAACCTCATGCACAAAGATGAAAGACAGCATCATCCCACTTACATGGCGAAAAAGGAGTCTGCCCAAATGATACCAGCACCTACACCCATCTTGCCTAACCATCCTCAGGTATTTATGAATCCTAAATCCGTCCAGAGACCAGCCATGAGTCAGTAACCCTCCAAAGGCACCCCATCCAGCTGTGCATTTCATTTCCAGTGATGGGCCACATATGTATGTGAACTGTGTGTGAGTTTAACTGATAGTCTGTTTGCTAGCCAGACATATGGGCTTTTTAGAAATATGGGCTTTATTAACCAAAGCAAATCAAAACACATTGTAATAAATGTTGCTTCTATAAAACATTTATAGGCCTATTACTGGTCTCAGTTCAATTTTGTCCCTGTTGGTTATAGAACTGGTATCAACAGGCTAAGTTGTTATCAAACTTATGGAGTCTATCCATGGTTTAGTCTGGGTATACATATTGCTGTCTCCAAAACTTCAGGATTATGACTTTTTCCCAGTGGATACAATATACATTTAACCCAAACAGTCAGGCTGTTAAAGCTAATGTTCAGCAGTTCTGAATATCCTGAAGTTTCCATTCCAAGAACAGCTACAGAAACTTAAAGAATGGTTCATATGCATTAAAAATCTAGGACTAATACTGTGAATTCGTTTCTATCAAATATCTACAATTTCCATGAATCTGTATTCCCACTGAACTCAGGGCAGTTTGATAAAGGAGAAAGGTCCAGTTTGAATCTGAACACCTTCACTTCCTTCAATAAATTAGAGATACTGTACTCTTGACTTTGTCCCCTTGCAGTTTCAAGGTTAATGTGTTCAGATGTCTTGTCATTTCACCAAAGATGTAAAATTCTCTGAGCCATTGAGAGCCTCATAAATGGGGTCTGTCAGAGTACACTTGTTCTCTGAAATTCTTGACCTAAGAACCAAGTTCAGTAAACCTCTTCTGGCTACGTTAAATAAAATAAACTTTTATTCTCTGTTTCTACTTATTCAAGTATCTCTCAAGGAACAGTCCTGAAGAAAATTCTGCCTTGCTCACTTTCTCTTTCTCGTCATGTAAGAAAACTGATACAAATATTCACAGGAGAAAATTGCCTGATAGAAGATTAATGGAAGCTGGGGTCAGCCACCCTCTCTGTTAACATAAATGTAGATGCCAGTTCTATTTTTAATTGCAGTGGCCCATTTGTGACATGTGAACTAAATTTTTCCAAGGTGTTGTATATATTAGTCTGAAGGGGCAAAACCCAGCAGGCATCACCCCACGATCAAATAACACATTGACTGAAACTCACTGAGATGCAGAGTTGATCTTTTTGATCCTTTCCCATTCTTATAGGAGGCGGGGATAACAGAGCCAGGTCCCTGAAAGTGAGGAAGAGAAAGATCTCACTTTTCAGGGACCTGGTGGATTTTCCCTGTCCACCTACAGCAAGGCCTAGTCAAGGAGAAGTTGCATGGGCACATATTTGTCGTGGGTATGAGCAATTTACAAAAATATTGCCCCTGAGCCACAAGCCATAAGCCAAGGCGGCTCTGTGAGATTTATGGTCTTTTCTTTCCACTTCACTCAGCCAGGTTTGTTGGAGGACAGTTTTGTTCCCAGAGGACTTATTAGTGAGCGAGGGCTGTAGATGTATTGCAACTTAAAAACTGACTAGGATGTGAATATGTAAATTTTATTCAAACACTACTGATACATGCAGCTCATAAGTCAGGATAGGGCCTTGGGGGAAATTCCAGTAGACAATACTGTCAGAGATAAATTTGAAAATAGATTTTTTTTACACTGTCTCAGTTCCTTCCTTTTATTTTCTCTCTTTAGCTTATGTAAATTGCCTAGCACAATTATGGCTAGATGAGACTATTTACATTAAGGAGGCAAACCCTCCAATCTTCCTCTGTTCTCTCTTGCTCAAGAGAAACATTTAATATTTCAGAAGTAGCAGCCTGAGCAGAGCAATATTCATCAGGTGAGATGACTTCTGATCTTCTGATTCAAGATGGCTGACAGATTTCACATGGCAACCTCTCCTTTCACCCCAAATTCTTAGAAAGGATAATCCACTCTGGAAAACAAGATGTGCCCTCAGTGGACCAGAAATCTGGAAAAAAAAAAATCACTAAAACATGGACTACACATAGGATTGGATTGAAGAAGAAAATCACAACCAAAATGCACACAGGAGAAGGCAGCTACAAAAGGTGTAGTAGGGGCTGGCCCAGAGCCCTAGCAGTTAAGTTCACATGTTCTGCTTTGGCGGCCCGGGGTTCACCGGTTGGGATCCTGGGCGCAGACCTACTCACCACTCATCAAGCCATGCTGCGGTGGTGTCCCACATAGAAGAACTAGAAGGACCTACGACTAGGATATGCAACTATGTACTGGGGCTTTGGAGAGAAAAAAGATAAACAGGAAGATTGGCAACAGATGTTTAGCTCAGGGTCAATCTTCCTCAAAACAAAAAAAACATGATATCCCAGAAAAAAAATTCAAAAAAAAGGGTGAAGCCAAGACAGGGCCCTGCCCCCTAGGATGGTAGAGAAAGAGCACCCTGGAGTCACTAACAGGGTTATTATCTAAGGTTCCACAGTAAGAGCCACCAGGTGCGTGGAATCCTTCCTCTCCTTCTACCTTCCCATCTTCCCACCCGTTCCTCCTACTTGGATTGATCCACTCGAATCCTGAAGCAAGCAACAGGGCTGACTGTGCTCAGAGATGAGCAATGAGCACGTGTGCTTGGACAATAAAGTCGACTCTTACCCTGAGCAACGCACAACCCCCTGCAAGTATGAGGAGCTCTCCTGCCTTGGAGTCTAACTATCAGAGTAACACACCTAGCAGAAATTTGCTGCTCCCTAGCCTCACTGTATGCACCCTGAGAACAGCACAGCAGCATGCAATGCCTGTCTCCTACCTCTCACCCTATCCTATGCAGGCCTGCAAGCAGGTAATGCACACGTAGCAGTTAACAGGGAAAAACAAATACAAAGAATCACTCACAAATCATTAAACATCTGAGGAAAGCTAACACCACTAAAAAGAGGCATCACACTCAGGGAATACAAGAACTTGACTACTGGAAAACAGAGGTAATGAGACAAGCAGAAAAAAACAACCACAAAGTTAAAAGAGACATACATACTCAGAGAAAATATTGCAAGGACTATGCCAGACAAAGCTAGAGTATGCAGAATATATAAAGAACTCCAACAAATCAATAAGCAGGGGCCGGCCCTGTGGCTTAGCAGTTAAGTGCGTGCGCTCGGCTACTGGCGGCCCGGGTTCGGATCCAGGGTCCCGATCCCGGGCGCGCACCGACGCACCGCTTGTCCGGCCATGCTGAGGCCGCGTCCCACATACAGCAACTAGAAGGATGTGTGACTATGACATACAATTATCTACTGTGGCTTTGGGGGAAAACAAAAAGGAGGAGGATTGGCAATAGATGTTAGCTCAGGGCTGATCTTCCTCACAAAAAAAAAAAAAAGTTAAAAAATAAAAATCAATAAGCAAAAGATAAACAATCCAATAGGAAAATGAGAAAAGATTCTAAAGAAATAATTTACAGAAATAAAAATATAAAAAGTTTAATCTCACTATTAATTGGAGAAATGCAAATTAAAATAAAATATCACTTTCACCTTTGAGATAAAAGATTCTTAATATAAAATGATGGTAAAAATAGGAGAAAATAGCTGCTGTTATGTAATTATCTAGATCTTTTGACAAAGCTGTTCCATTTTTCTAGAGAAACATTTGCATCTGTGCACAGTCGCATATATAAAGATGTTTGTGGCCACACTCTTTGTAATAACAAAATCTTGAACATAACCTTAATGTCTTTAAATAGGGAAATTATTAAATACACTATGGCACATCCATATTATAGAAAACAACTACACAGAAAACAATGAGATTTCTCTGTACTGATGTTGAAAACCCTCTAAGATATGGTAAGTGAAGAAAGCTATTTGAAGACAGTAAGTATAAAAAATTCTACGTATGTAAAAAAATTAAAACACACAATAATACTATATAATTTTAGAGGCATATATATGCATGTAAATATGTGTATAAAAATTTGAAGGGAGACACATATAATTGACAACAGCAATCCACCCGGGGTGGGGGGGGAATGGGACATGGGAGGTAGACAAGAGGGATTTCAGCATTATTTGCAATATTTGAATTATTTATTAACAGAATATATACACATACTACCTGAACAAAAAGCTAAAATTTCTAAATTCAGAAACCGAATTCAAATATAGCTCAAGTAGGGAGATAATTATTTGTTCAATGATAAAGAAACCCCACCACCCAGGATACCAAGGCAAGAAGCATTGGTGACAATTTTTGAAACCAAGATGAAAGAAAGCAGCCACTCAGTTCATATTTTCCTCCTAAAGAAAAGAATAATAATCAACGCCAGGTCGCTGCTGCATAGACGCAGCCCCCACGCTGGCTCAGGAGACAATACAGCACTTCCTCTCTTTGAATACCAGGGCTCTCGACTTCTCTACCACCATATGAGAGAAAAATGACTTCTGGAAATAAAGTCTTACTAGAGAGCTCACCTTTGCTGAGTGTAAGAAACCCACACTCATTACACAGACAGAGAGATTGTCTCCCACCACTGGCTTTTCAGAAAAATCGGGAAACATGCCTTGTAAGACATCCCTTCAAAAAGGTAATATTCCATAAAGTTTTTTAAAGATTTTATTTATTTTATTTTTTCCCCCCAAAGGCCCAGTAGATAGTTGTATGTCATAGCTGCACATCCTTCTAGTTGCTGTATGTGGGACTCGGCCTCAGGATGGACGGAGAAGTGGTGCCTCGATGTGTACCCGGGATCCGAACCCGGGCCACCAGCATCGGAGTGCGCGCACTTAACCACCAAGCCACAGGGCCGGCCCCATAAAGTTTTTTAAACATTTAAGTAGAATTTTCTTTAAGTTAGTCTATGTCCCAGCATTCAAAATTATCAGAGTTTCATGTGATGGGCAAACAAAAGCCATTACTTTCAACTGATAGCATCATGTTCTCAACACTCACTGGCTCTTCTGAGAATCCTGACAGGTCCCTGACGTGTTTACTGAGGAGAAAAGTGTTCATTCAAGCAAGAATGGGAATAGAACTTTGTGATTAACAAGTCTTTAAAGTGGAAAACCATAAAAATCTAAATTGGTTATGGGCATGCTCCTACCCAATAGACACAGAAGAGAGAGGAGGCTTCAGAGGGATATGCCCACCATCGCTGGCTACATCAGTCAGGCTAGGCTAGATTATGCTACAATAACAAACATCCCCAAAATCTCAGTGGCTTCAAAGAATAAAACTTCCTTTCTTGCTAATATCATACATCTTCTGCAGGTAAGCAAGGAGGCCCTGTACAGCAGTGCCACTCAGGAGCCCATGCTGATAGAAGAACCACCATCCAGAACATTGCCACTCATGATGCAAATGGAAAGAGAAAATTCTGGAAGGTCTTGTACTTGTAATAAAATGCTCTGGCCCAGAAGTAACACATATCACTTCTGTTCACTGGCCATGGTTGTTTATATGGTCCCACTCAATCACAGGGGGCCAGGAAATGCACTCCTATTATATGCCGAGAAAAGGAGAGAGTCATAAATATCTAACAAACAACATTACTGATTGTCACGTTAATCTGGTCCAGAGACATTTCCTAAGGATCCCAGGCCAACACCAAGTTAAATGAAGGGCAAGTATGTTAAGAACTTGGAGGCCCAGGTTGGCTTAACCAGGGAGTAGAAATAATTCATCCTGCCCAGGAATCTTAACATAAATAGAAAAATTCCAGTAATGTCTAGTCTAGGATAATCTGTGCATGTAGGTGATGCTGGGGCATTTCTCCCAATTGCTCACAAACGATTTATGATCAACAGTTTCCAAACTGGCTGATCATCAGAATCACCCGGGAAGCTTTAAAAAATAGAAATGTTTGAGTCTCATTCCTAATGATTCTAATTCAATATACAGCTGGGATGAGCCTCAAGAATCTATGTACTTAAACCTCAGACCTCAGGGATTCTCTTGATCATTAGGTTTGGTGACTTTTGCTGAAGACATTCAGTCATCCAGCAGTCCTCATGCAGGATAGTTCACTGGCCTTTCCAACTTCACAGACCACTGTGACTGGTGAGTGACCTGGGGAGGGCATCAATTCTGGCTCAGCCTTTTATTTTCTGCATCACAATGGGAAAATCTATCTTTTTTTCCCAGTTTTATTGAGAAATAATGGACATACATCACTGTATAAGTTTAAGGCATACAGCATGACGGTTTGATTTACATATATTGTCAAATGATTACTACAATAGGTTCAGCTAACATTCATCTTCTCATGTAGATGAGATAATAAAAAGAAAAGAAAGAAAAAAAGGAAAAAAATGTTCTCCTTGTAATGAGAACTTTTAGGATTAACTTTCCTATACATCATGAAGCAGTGTTAGCTATAGTCATCATCTGCTGGTATTTCTTGTAATAAATGAAACAAGTTGCCAAATCAGAAATTTGAGTGTCCACTTTGACTTCCTCCCCGCCTCCATGCCAGCCCGTCAAGGACTGAGTCCTGTCAACTTGACTTCCTTAGCACTTCACCTATCCATCCTCCTGTGAGCCCAGTCTGCCCTGGGTCAGCCCTGATTACTTATTCATTAGAAGATTGTAGTAACCTCCTTTCTGTTGCGCTCTTGGTCAGTCTCCCTTCATCTGGTGTCACCTCCTGCCCCCATCCTAACTCCTCCTTCACATTTGCCCGTGTGATCTGAAACCCCTCGTGTCACACCCCTGCTTAAAACCTTCCCCCTCAGTCCCCCTTGTAAACACTATACTCCCGGGCATGGCCGGCAGGGGCCTTCATGAATGATTTGGCTCCAGTATATCCGCCTCCATTTACCAGCTTTCATATACTCCTTTCACGCTCAAGCAATACTAAATCTCTTCAGGTTTTCAGAACATGTCATGCACTTTCATGCCTTCGTGCCCTTGCAGGGGCTGGTCCTTGTGCCAGAAACATCACTCCATTCTCCTGTTGTTCTGGTAAATGTCCATTCATCTTTCAAATCTCTGATTAAATGTTTCCTCGCTTTCGAAGCCTTCCAGACTTTCCCCAGGCAATCTTGGGAAGCTTATGTTCCCTCTGACTGTCCTATAACCATAATTATCTTCTTGTATTATAACTGTTTACATGCCTGTCTCTCCACCATGGAATTTTGAAAGCACAGGCTACATTTTCTTCTTTGTATCTCTAATGCTTGGCATTCGTTCATTTCATTCTTCTTTCTTTATTCATTCAACAAACATTTATTGTATTTAGCATTTACAATGAGCTAGGGGACACCATGAGGAATGCTACTCCTGCCCTTTTGGTATTTACCATCCAGTGGAGGATAAAACTAAGTAAACAGGCCATTACGGGGGGGCCAATAATGCTACCAGTGACATAGGCACAAGGTGCTATGGGACTAAGTAGGGGGTACTCTGCCCAGTCTCAAGGATTCCTATGGGAAGAGAGGTCCAGGTAGAGGGAGGGCAGAGTGCCATCAAGAATGCTCCTGGTCCTGCACAGGTGGGGACAGAGGGACAGTGCAGAGCAAAGGGGAAAAAGGCTGGTGCCGTGTGCAGACACCATATCCCAGGGCCTTTTAAGTCCATTAGAGAGAGTGGACTTTACCCTGAGAGCCCAATGAGTCATAAAAGTGTTTTAAACACATTGTCTTTTTTTTCCCTTTAAAATTGCCTTTATCCAATCGCTTTTAATTAAAAAAGCTAAACAGCCAAAGACATAGAAACAAGAAATTAAAAATCACTTCCTCTCGTTCCTATGCCCTGAGGTAACACGTTAAGCTGCACTTCTCCAAGCCAGTATAAATACACGCAAACACAGAACAGCCATGTGTATTGGGTGTTATTTGTTTATTCGACTTTTTTACAAAAATGGGATTATAGTATACACATTTTCCCACAACTCTGCACTTAATATATTAGCATCTCTTCATGCGAATATGTTGATAGCTCTAACTCATTCATTCTTCCCTGTGACAGCTACATCACAGCCCACAGCAGGGAGGCGCCATGTTTACTCAGCCATTTTATTGTTGATGGATAATTGTGCATTGCTCAATATTTTGCCACAGCAAACAGTGCTTCTGTAAACATCCTTGTCCATATATTCTTAGGTACTGGCACTTTTATATCTACTGACATGACAGCCCAAAATGGGGTTGTTGAGTCAATGGCATGCATTTTCAACTTTAATAAACATTGCCAGATTATTTTTCCCTGGAGGTTTCAGCAGTTCACACTCCCACCAGCAAGACATAAAAGTGCTCATTCCCCTGCATTCTCTCGAGCACAGGACATTACTGGTCTTTTTCATTTTTTCCAATGTCATGAATAAATAATTAAATTTGACTTTCTCTCACTAATCCTTCTCGATTCCATTTAAATCTTCATTTCCTTTTCTGTGAATTGCCTGTTCATAT
Organism: Ceratotherium simum simum; assembly: GCF_057802395.1. Classification (NCBI taxonomy): domain Eukaryota; kingdom Metazoa; phylum Chordata; class Mammalia; order Perissodactyla; family Rhinocerotidae; genus Ceratotherium; species Ceratotherium simum. Next base: position 11,322,393 of record NC_141910.1, on the reverse strand, counting down.
TTTTTCCTATATTCCTATTGCCTTTTGCCATTTTATTACCAATGAGCTTTGGGTAAATTAAAGATAATATCCTTTCATACGTGCCACAAATGTTTATCTGAGTCTATAGTTTATTCTTTGAGTTTCCTTATGGTGGCTTTTTTTTTTAACTTGAAAAAGATATGTAGGAACATGTGTAGTTTTTTTTTCCCTTCATGGTTTTTGAGATTTCCACCATTATTAAAAATATCCCTGCTACTCCAAAGTTATACAAATTTAGAAATTTAGAAAATGAACTTTCCACTAAATTCTCTTCAGATACTTTATGTGTTTATTTGTTTACTTACAGTTAGATCTGTAACCCAAACCCATCTGGGATTTACTGTTGAATATGGTACGAGATCCCCAGATGGAGAGTCAATTAGGTCAACACCATTTCTTGAATCAATCATAAATTTCCCACTGCACTGAAATGTCACATTTATCAAATTTTAAGCATGTAAACATACTGTGTCCATTCCTGAAATCTAACCTATTTCATCGAGCTATTTATTCATGTGCCAAAATATGTTCTTTTGATTACAATCACTTTATCTTAAATTTAATATTTGGTAAGGCAAATGTCGCCTATTTTCTTTTACACAATTATCTGTCAAAGTCCACAAGGGCTCTGTACAATGCCCTAACATAATTATGCTTTTTATTAAATTCATCTGTGCTTCAGAGGGGATCTGGTGAAGAACGTCTCAGCAACTCCTGGATGGCTGCACCAGCAGATACCAAGTGGGTCTCGTGGCCTCCGTCACCCAGATGCCCTCACGAGCGGTCTCACACTAGGCTTCCTGCCCACCAGACGACTTGAAAGTCCCCCAGAACTCTGGACCTTGATCGCTGTTCTCCCCCTTCCCTCAAGCCCCAGGGGTCCCCTCACCCAGGTCCTCGGGGCAGCCTGCCTCCTGCTCTCCTCTGGCAACGTTGTCCCAGGCTAATGGGCTGCCCACTTGGGGCCTCTCTCCTCCTTCAGGTTCCTGTCAAGTCTGAGCATCGAGGCATCGAGGACAAAGCCCTGCACCCGATAACGTAACCACAGCTCCCCATTTCTCCCCAGGCCACGCTGCTCTCCAGCACAAACCCCTCCTTCCAGCAGACGTCTCCCTGCTTCCAGAGCAGCCCTTGACTTCCCCCTGGGGCACAACTCCTGACCCTCCCTGCAGTGGAATGGTTCTGGCCTCCTCCCCACAGGCCCTGCTGATGGCAGCGGAAGGAGGATAAAGTCAGCAACACGGTGTTATGGGTTGAACTGTGTCCCCCTCAAATTCCTACTTTGAGTTCTAACCCCCAGGACCTCGAAATGTGACTTTATTTGGAATTAGGGTCGTTGCAGATGTAATTAGTTAAGTCATTGGGTGGGCCCTCATCCAATATGACTGGTGGCCTTATAAAAAAGGGAAAATTTAGACACAGAGACACACACACAGGGAGAACGTCAGTGAAGATGAAGGCGGAGATTGGGTGGTGCTTCACAAGCCAAGGGACGCCAAAGATCGCCAGCAAACCACCAAAAGCCAAGGGAGAGGCCTGGAACAGATTCTCCCTCACAGCCCTAGGAGGAGCCAACCCTGAGACCTTGATCCTGGACTTCCAGCCTCCAGAACCGTGAGACAATAAACTTCTGTTGTGTAAGCCGCATAACCCGTGGAACTTTGTTACGGCTGCCCAAGCAGAGTAAGACCCACAGCCACCCAACACGACGGAGGCAGGCTGCCCCCTACGGGAGCCCCTCTCTCTGATCTCTGCTGGGGTCGCATAGGAAGCAGACGACAACAAGCTTCAAAATATGTTTTTGGCCACAATGACACTGACCCCAAGCGCCCTGGCTCGCACCTGGGATGGGGGCACCTCAGGCTCCCCACTGCCACCCACAGACGCAGGCCGAGGGCTGTGACTTCGCAGTGGGGAGTGGAGCTCGGGAGAGGCAGTGTTGTACCCAAGCTTCAGGGGTTCGGCAGGAAACAAGGAGTTAACAACCACTCTGCAAACCGCCCAAGCCTGGCACGCTGACTTCACTGTCTGTCAGCCTCCACCACGCAGGAATCCTCTGAAATGTGCGGAGATGACCTGTGGCCATTTGTTAGGACCGTGTCCAATCATGCCTCCTGCTGCCCCAGTGCCTAGCCCAGCGCCTGCCTCCTGGTAAGTGCTCCATCTTTGTTTATTGGACAGACAGACGGATGGATGGATGGACTGACGGATGGACAAATGAACAAGGAGGCTCTTTGGGCTAAACTGTCTGTGGTACATGATTCAACAAAGCAGCTGTGAAGTCATTACCTCAAGGAGCTTCTAGGAACTGAGTCAGCCGCCAAGGCGCCGCAGATTCCCGTTCTGGCCATGCAGCCCCCGCATTCTTTCTCATTGGCCGTGGGCTGAGTTTCCCAAGCCAATCGCCACAGCAAGGCTTCCAAGTGCCCTCCATTAGGGTTTCCTCCTGGCAGCTCTTTACAGCAGCTTCACACAGAGGAGGTTTAAAGACCCTCCAGCAAGTCTCCCTGGAATTCACAAGCAGCCTCCACACCCCAAAGTCTACCAAAAGCTTCAGACAAAACTCCTAGGGGAAACTCTGTTTTTAAAAATAGATCACTTTTCCTGATGCTTCAAGCTTCTTCTCTTTAGAAAGCACAAGCTCATCTTGAGACAACTGTCCCAGGGAAGATATGTGAAGAAACAAAACAAAACAAAACCCTGAGGCCGATGTGTCATTGTATTCCAGAAACTTCCACAGATGGGAACTGCAGTGGGGAGGTCGGCTGCCAGAGCTGGGGAGAGACTGCAAGAGACACTGGGGACTTGAGAGTGGAAATGGCAAGAAAAGTGCCCTGAGCTCGGCCCAACTTGGCTCTTAAAGAGAACCCCACCACTCATTAACCAGCCCTAAAACCTCCTAAGTGAAAAAGAAAAATAAATGAGCTCATTAAATCCGGAAGGAGGGAAGATTGGAGGCTCAACCAAGGAAATTCCCAACACCCAGTTAGCAAAACAAGAGAGTGTTGGGTACAATTAGATTCATGGCCAGGAGTAGGGGGCCCCCCCAAATGAGGGGGTTGAGTCATCCTGTACCACCAAGTAGGGCTCAGCTGCTCCCAGCTCTGCGAACAGGCGCCTGCAGAGGGAAGCGCTGCTCAGAGTGTGGCTGGTGGGAATGGTCGGTGTAGTTTACCAATTCAAGCGGTCCAGGTCTTTGGTCAAACTGGTGGGGAAGTCAGTTGGGAAACCCAGGGGGAAGTTCCAGGAGCATGACGAGGTCTTGGGAGAATTATGACTTCAACTCAGACTGTGGTAACTGCCTGTGACAAATACGGCCTCAGGTTTGGCTTAATCAAGGCTGTTCATCATACTCCATCATTCCTCCCCGATTCATCATCCCCTTACTGAGGACCCACCATTGATGTTCAGGCACCACGCAGATGCTGCGCCTTTGGGCCTGCCTTGCTGGTGCTTGTTTCCATCACCCTTTCCAGGGTCCTGGCTGCTGGCCCCAGCTTCACCCCCTGACCAGGGCCCCCTTTGGTTTGGGGGTTCTGCAGACCCCCTTCAGTTCTCCTTGTTCTTGAATGGTTGGGCTCTGATCATTCCTGGCATCTGCTTTACTCTTGGGTAAAAGAGAACTCCCCTCCCACCATGGCAGCCCCAGGCCTAAACAAACAGTGAGTGAGCCTTGAACGCTGCCCACTGCTCTGGTGCCCGCACAAGAACAATGGGAACACAGATGAGAGTGCCGAACTTCACCTGCGTGTTGGGGAAGCCAGCAGGGAAAGAAAGCCTTCTGCAGAGGAGACAGTCAGACTTTCCCCACGTGGAGCGGAGTGGGGGTGAAGGTGACTCCAGGCAGAGGAGCAGTGGAGGTAAAGGCACAGAGACACGCAAGAGGATGCAGACGAACAAGATGCCCAGCCACCACCAAGGAGAAGTGCTCACATTTATTCTGTGCCCTTTGCTCCCACCCACTCTTTCTTCCAGGGACGTAGGTCAGAATGATTTTCGTGGCTGACTCGTAGGCAAAGCAATCATTTCTCTAAACTTGAAATCTCACAAGGAACCCTACAATATGGCAAGATCCATTCCCAACTACCTTCTCCTTGCCATCCTTTTCCAAGGTGGACACCATTCGCTAGAGGCAACATAGGATTATGGGAAGAGAATGAGTTGTAGAATCCTAAGGTCTGGATTTGAATCCCAACTCCACTAATCCCTAGCTGTGTGACACCAGACTGGTTACTTAACTTCTTTGAGCCACACTTTCCTTATCTGTAAAATGGGGTAGTAAATATCTACCAGATAGAGTGGTCATGAGGATTAGAAATAACGTATGCCAAGTGCCCCCTCAAATACTTTGCATATAGCCCGTGTTCAAAGATGGCAGCTGTTGTTACCGCAGATTGTGGGCTGTATTCTCTCACCCTGGAAGCCTTCTGCTCCCCTCAGTGCCCGGCTCCTACTCAGTAAAGGTGAGATGTGGCTTAGCCACTGGCATGACATCCAGCACTCTGGGACTTCCATCTCTGCAGCAAAAACACTGGTTCCCCACTCTGCATCTCCATGGAGTCCACCCTTTGCTCTTGAAAGCTTTAAAACTAATTGCCACGCATGAACAAGCCCTTGGCATCTGGAGTCACCTCCCTAACAGTCAGAGGGGCTGGACTGCGGCACTGTTTTCAAATGCGCACCCAGAGGTCTGCTCTGAAGGTCAGGGCCACGGACTGTTCTAGATCTTAAAGCATGTTAAACACACTTTTACTCTTTGAGGCAGGGTGACTTACAAGAGGCGTGCCTGCAAAAGATTAAATTGGTCGTCCTTTTCTTTCATGAGAAAAGGGCCAATTTCTTCTTGGCCTGTGGACTCGGACAGAAAACCACCCGGGCCTCCGTGGGCTGCCACCCTGAGAGGGAGGGCGGGAAGGGAAGAGGTAGGGCAGCCTGGAATCCCCTAGGGAGTCACTGAGGGTCCTTTTCGCAGAAGTCTGGATGGATGGCAAGTAGCCCCGTTGTGTACTCGTCATAAGGGAGGTGATAACAGGACGCTTTGTGTTGAGTTGAAACAAAGGCTCTCTGAGATCCCTCCGCACCTCTGCTGCCCTGGGGCTCCTGGGACCAGCTGGCACCTGGATGGCGGCTGGGAAAGAAAACTGGCGGCAGAACTCAGCTGAGCTGCAACCTCGTGAGCTCAAATGGGGGTCACCCCTGGCTGAGGTTACCGCTGAGGGAACGGGGTCATCCTCCCTCGGCGAACCTGAGCGGCTGCGCGGGGACACGGACAAAAGCCGCTTTGTGGAAGGCGAGGGACCGCTCAACAGCGCCACCGTGTGGCAGCACCGGGCAGCGGCGGACCCTGCGGATCCCAGTCCCCTCTCCCTGACGCCCGGACCTTGTCGGATAGGTGAGACGGGCGACCTCACGGAGATGCTCATTTTCTCCTAAGCAAATGAAGATCACTTGCCATGCAATTGGAAAAACGAGAGACATATACCCACATTTGCATCCCAAGTTCCTACAGCAATCTTGACCACTTACACATTCTGCTGAATTTAGTCCCAGTCAGTAGCCTCACCTGAAATTTGGCGACTTAAAAACAATCCAAATTGAATGGAATCAGGACTGCTTAAACTTTAGGGCTGTCCAGACCCTGGAGTGTTTCCTGGTTCAAAGAACAGGTGCCGTGTGAGTGAGGAGGGAGCACATGAGGGAGTGAATTGAGACTCGATGAATTGACCCCCACCCTAGCAGGGTTTTCACCCACACTGTAGCAGACCTGTTAGATGGGACTTTTCCTGCCTCAGCCTCACCTGAGGCCGGGGCACAGTTGAGTGTAAGCCAGCTCACAATGTGCCCGATTCACAAAGGAAATTTCCTAGGGCTGGTTCTATGATCCTCGAGCACAGCCCCCACTTGAGAATATGGAAGGGTCTGTAAGGATCCCGAGAGGAGAGGAGGAGTTGTGAAAAGATTCCTTTGGAGGGCACTGTTGCCAAGTCTCCACCTCCCTTTTGATGAGTGTGGAGAGGCGGCCTCTTCCCTCCGGCCTGATGAGGGTCTTGCACGGGTGCAGTAGCAGATCCTGCGCTGTGTTGCCGCCAGCTGTGGGCACAGGAAATGCTGAGACAGCTAAGCAGCCTGGGCGGCAGGGTAGAAGAGGCTGCCCCGGAACTGGACTGCCTCCCAGAACTCATCAGCAAAGATGTGCAAGTGTCTCCCAGACCATGAAGAGGCGGAAGAGCCCAGAGGGAGGGGTTTTAAGCCCTGCCAGAGAACAGAGGCTGCGAGGCCAAGGGGACCCAACAGTGAGATTTGGTGCAGAGTGGGCCATCTGCTAACCAGGGGCTCCAGAGAATGACATCCAAAGGGACAGAACGCACCACCCACATCACAGGCGCTGTGGTCAGAGGGACAGGCAGGGGGTCTCCAGCAATGTACTGCAAGTGCAAGACTCAGCTTCAGGCTCTGCCTCACAAAGAGGCTACGTCAGACACAGGTCCCACCACAGGAGACCCCAAACTTGCTCCCTAATTACCTTGCACCCAGCCCAACCGACAACCTTCTTTAGCAAGTTGGGGGTACGTGAGCTGAGAAAGCAAGAAGCTGACCACTCGGCCTCTCAGACAGCTGGTTTTCACCTACCTTCTGCTCCAGCTGGGAGGAGGGGACAAGACTGAATGCTAATTTCCACTCTTAATTTTTTATTATTACACAAACTAGCCTTTCTAGTTCGAGTGAGACTGTTTGCAACTAAAGTGACTGCAAGATTGTTATTACCTGAGTGTGAGCAGAAAAGTCAAGGGTCCTGGGCAAGTAAATTTTAAAAGGATGACAGAAGACCAAAAGTAAGACTGTGTTTTGATTATGTCCCACTTGGGCTTGCTCAACATACAGGTTGCCAATATATGCAACAAATCTTTATCCAGCGGACTCTCTGCATCGTGCCTCGATGGGGCTTTGGAGGATTGAAGAGGAGGAGGATCAGAGCCCCTACCCTCAAGGGCCTGCCAGTCATGTTGGAGAAAAGTCTAGTGCCTCCATTGGGATGCTTAATGGGAACAGGATGTAGTCCAGGGCCCGAGGGGCACTGAAGACCGGGTGCCCTTGAGTTCGGACATCCTTGAGGCCAATGATCTCCTCTCTTCCTCTCTTCACTGAGGACTCTGCGGTGTGGGGCTGCCCTGTGAGGCTCTGCCTGCCACCCTGGTAATGCTCTCCAAGGCGCGGGAAGGCTGATGTGGCAGTCCTGGGCCTGAACCACCCTGATTCTCCCAGGTCACAACTGTTCTCTGCTCTCGCTCCGCCATCACCCTCCTCCAACCATCTGCGAGGTACCAACTCCTCCTCCACATCTCACATCCTGCATCTGCCCTCCAGCATCCCCCTCTCCAGCATCCAGTCCTCTCTGGATCCTGACCTGACTCCATACTCGTTCATCGTCCCTGCTGCTGCCACACTTTCTGGGGCAGATCAATCAGTGTTAACCATGGTCTGAAGTGCCTCTCCCCTCCCTCCTCACGTCCTGCCCTGCCTGGAAGTGGGACCACATTGTGATCCTCATTTTACAGGTGACGGAGGCCGGGTCAAGGTGGGCCATGATGTGGACACTGAGTAGCAGTGTCAGAACTGGAAGGGATGAGCTTGTTTTTGTTTCATTTTGCTTGTTTTGTATTTTTAGATTCCACATGAGTGAAATTATATGATATTTGTCTTTCTCCATCTGACTTACTGAATTATAATGCAGTACACCTGAAACTTATATAATAATAATAATAATAAAAAGAACTAGAGGGGATGTCTCTGGCTCTGATCTGATCACTTAGAGAGACAGAGAACACTTCATCGTCTAATCTCCTCTAGTCCTTTCTCCATCAACTGTTCCCTTCTCCACTGTCGGCATGCCCTCTGTTAGTGGCTCCAGCCCCCAGCACTCTGACATATCTCAGGACAGCGGGCAGGAGTCTGTGGTGGGCAGCATCCCCCCATTTTAGAGATGAGGCCACAGATAAGGAGACACAATTAAGTGCCCTTCCCAAGTCTCCCAGGTCCACAAGGCGCTCCTGCTCCCATGTCCCATGTCCTAGTGAATGGCCCCAACTTCTACACCTGAGGCCCCAACTAAGAAACTTGGGAGTCATCGTAGCTGCTGCCTCAGTCTCCTTTACCCCCTACGCCAAATTGGTTGCTAGGATTATTCGTTCTCTCTCATCAGTGTCTCAGGATTCTCTCCCCTCCTCTTCATCTCTCCTGCTTCTGCCTCAGCTCAGATCTCACCACCTGGACAATTGCAGTAGCCTCCAAATGACCTCTCTGCATCAAGTCCCCTCCCACCAATGTGGCTCCCAATCACAGGAGTGTCTTCCCTGAACATTCATCCAGCACACATGGATTGAGCACCCCATCTGTCAGGCACTATGTGCATCAGCGTCCAGTTGAAATGCAGGGCACGTGCCAGGGAGTTCAACAGAGGGAATTGAATACAGAGGACTAGTCACAATGGTGTAGGATGAGCTGAAAAGCCAAGCAGAGAACAATGAAGCAACCCAGGCTTAGCAACAGCAGGAGGCTGCTACTACCCCTAAAGTCGGAGGGATGAAGGGAGCAGGTGACGTTATCAGAGCCCAGAAGACTGAGACTCTTGGCGGGAACTTGAACTATGGAGACGGAGGTTGTCCTGTGGAAGCTGGAGGCTTGGAGGAGACATGATGGTCGTCAATGGTACTGCTCCAAGCAGAGAGAGAAGCGGAGAAGCGCCTTGTCCTTCCTTTTCTCCCACCAATGCCTCCTATTGGCCAAACTCAGCAGGAAGCCAGTTAGCAAGTGATCTTGGGACATGTTTGCAAGGGTCGGCCCCTGTGATACAGAGCAGGGATGCAGCAGGGATCTGAAAGCAAACATGCATGTTCCCAGCACAGGCTCTGTGATAGGAACAAGGGATATAACAATCAAATAGGACAGTCACAGCCCATGAGGCATCCATAGCTCCAGAAATAGTTACAGTGCAGTGTGGTAAGTGATCAAGTATACGTGCTGTCTAGCGGAGTGCTGGGAAGGGCGTCCAAATCAGCCTGCTGGGGGGCAGGTAAGGAAAGACTCTTGGAGGAGGTGACATTTGAGCTGGAACTTGAAGGACGAATCAGAGTTAACCAGTTGAAAAGGAAGGCGCCATTGGGAAGGCCATTTCAGGGTAGAGTATGCTTGAAGGCGAGGAACCGAGAAACATCATGACCAATCATGTAATTTCTCCACGAAGAATCCTTTGGCAGCTCCCTCTCCACGTGGTACAAAGCCATAATCACTCTCCAGCCTCGGCCCCACCTCCGACGTGCCCCCACACTCCAGGTGCCTTGCACTTCTCTCTGTGCACGTAGGGCTCCTGATTTCACCCTCAGTGCCTTTGCACAAGCCTTTCCCCCTTGTTTCCTGGCAAGATTCAGTTCAAACGTCAGCTGCTCTGCGCACTTCTCTGACCTCCCTAGACACAGTTATGCTCCCCTTGGACCTACGTGCATTGCCCTCACACGTACATTTGTGGATTTGTTTCCATAGCCTACTACCCCGGGAAGCGTGAATAAGTCCTCATGGGTAAGGTCCGCGTATTTCCATCATGTATCCCTAGTGCCTGTGGAGCACCTGGCACAAAGTTGGGACTCAAAAACCTGGGAAAGGGTGGAAAAAAGAGGGAAAAGGTAGCCAAGGTGTGTTGATTTCAATGTCACACAATTTGGACTCTTTGAAGGACTTATGTCTATGTTAGACAATTTTTTAAGATTTCATTAGGATATCAGCACACCCCACTTTTGTGCATAAAACTCCATTTTTAAAACAAGATTCAGTAACATGGAAATGTTCTATGGATCTTTTTCCAAGGTTGTATTGCATTTCAGAGTCTACCCCCATAAAGAGCTCATCCTCAGGAAGATGCAAAGTCTACTGTTCTCCTGTCCACCTGTCCCAGAGGCCACTTCAGCAAGGCTCTGAGATGTCACTGCACACAACCCACATCTACATCTAAGGCTCCAGAGGGTACTTATGCTTATTTATTTTTCTTGCAAAACACCCAGATTAGCTTTCAAAATTGCAGCTAATAAAAGGCAAATAACTTACAAAAAAGGCATGGGTGGGTCACTGAGTAATTATCTCCTGATTTGTCCCCAGCTGCCTCTCTCTCTGCCGCATTATCCAGCTCAGCTTGGCATAGCTTCAGAGTTGCTCAGTAAATGGCCCTAATGTCCACTAACAGGGAATCAGCCGGATGAGTTGTGGTGCAACCACATAATTTAACACTCTACAGACATTAAAAATGATGTCAAAGGTTCATGTTTATTGACACGGGAGAATGTTCCCAACATCTTGTTAGGTTGATGCAAACATGGTTCTTTAGGCAGAAAAAAAAGATCTGAAATATGTAAACCAAAATATGTGTTATTTTTCTTATTTCTGTAATTTTCTAAAATTTTAATAATTAACTCAAATTGACAGTGAAAAAGTAGTAATTTAAAAAATTTAAACTTAATAATCAAAGCAAAAAGATTAAATGTGTATATTTTGGTTGGTTTATTGAGGGTTGCACATATATTACAAAGTATTATATTACAAGGTAGATTTTGTAAGGTCAGGAGGCATAGACTCCCCAGCTTCTGTCACCTGGCAAAGTGCCACTCCTATTTCAAGACTTAGCTCAATTCCTTCCCTTCTGAGGACTCTTCCTGTCCAAATCTGTATAAAATGCCATATCCGAGTGTTTCCCCCATCCATTGGAGCCCCCCTACACCCCAGCAACCACTATCCAGTATTGTAGTGGTTTTTCCATAGCACACCCTGAGCCCCTGTGAGGGGATTATTCAGCTCCTTGTCCCCGGCTCTACTTGGCACATTGAACAAATGAATGATCCAACACATGGATGTGTGACATTGGGCACATCATTGCCCCTCTATAAACCTCAGTGTCCTCATCGTTAAAATGGGGATCAATGTGCCCAATCCAAGAGTTACTGTAAGGACTAAATGAATGCTTTGTGCACTGAAGAACTTGATGGAGATCAGTGGTCCTCACGAGGGGGGCATATTTGATAACCAGAGCCCAAGGTCTACACTGCATTTCTTCTCCCAGCCCATGCTCTGGGCTCTTTGCTAATGAGACAGAAAGTTCCATTAAAAAATCACTTTGTCCAAGCAGTAAAGAGAAGTTGTGTGTATGTGTTTCTGTTTTCTTGCATTAAATGAGAATATGGTGGACCTCCAGCTGCCAGCTGTCCAACGAGGTCCCCACCAGAAGGCTGTCTAAACAGAGCTGAACCCCAGCTTTTCAGATCCCTGAGGAACGTGGTTTGGAGAACTGGGTTCTTCCCATAGCTACAGAGTATGTTTTTTAGCAACATGACTAGTTTTTTAAAATTATTTTGACTGGAAAGCTTTCTAAACTATATTGTAAATCAACACAACACTGTAAACAGAGTTTTATAACCATTTTGTATTGAGTTAGGTTCACCATGTTTTCTTTGTAGGTATTAACTTCCTCCTATAGAAACAGTAACGAGAGCTAACATTCACTTTGGCCTCACTATGTTGCAAACACCATTCTGAATATTGTACATATATTTGCTCATTAAATCTTCATAACAATTACAGGAGATAGGTACTATTATTATCCCCATTTTCCATATGAGGAAACTGAGGCTCAGAGAGGTTAAGTGAGGTGCCCAAAGTCACAAGGCACAACATATAAACCCTAGCACCTCGGCTCTGGAGCCCACGTGCTCGACACTGCACCACAGCTGTCCAGCCAACACTATGTGAAGAAAAGCTCATGATGGAAGGAGCTGGATATGGGCTGTGCGTTCATTTCTTATTCCGTTATGAAATGAACACATACATATTCTAGAACATATTGAAAATAAAATAGAAAAAAAGAGGGGCCCTAAATCCACCAACCAGTGTAAATACTCTACATTAACTCATAATATCCAGTAGAATAATGGAGCGATATGCATATCAGTAAAGCCATCAGTTGATGTTTGGGTGACAGTGAAGTAAATGTGGCAAGGTTATCATTGAGGAAAGTGTCTGAAGGGTGTATTAAAACTTCAGCCAGACGACACTAAATAAGGGTTGTGTCTCTTACTCCCCTCCCCAGGAGCATCACCTCCACATGCACACTTATCATCCTTTAAACGCCCTAAAGTTCTCTCCCATTCCCTCTCTCCCTGGGCGCGCTGAGCATTCGTTCCCCGAGTCTGCATGAGGCACTTTTCTCTTGAGCTGCCGCTGTTTCAAAATGCTCTCAAATATGAATGAGGATTTACAAAGCCACTAGGAATATTCGAGGCCTATACACACAGCACAGGGGTCAATTCTCACCTTCCACTCAAGACTCCTCACTGTGCCTCAGGCTGCCGTGCATTTCTTTTGGTTTTGCTCACTCATTCATTCATTCACTGAATGTTTATTGAGTAGCTACTGTGTACGGGGCCCTCAGCCCTCAAGGGCCCAAGGCCTAATGAAAGAGAGAAACATTAAACGGGTATTGATAATTGTACAGATGCGAGGTATAAAAACTCTGTGAAGGAAGAGGACAGGCAGCTATGAGAAAGACTTGCAGGGGACTCGATTTAGATGACAAGGGTAAGACCTCAAAAATGAAGAATGAGATGGGGAAAGGATGGAACTTACTGCAGATAGAGGAACAGCAAATAAAAAGACCTGACACATCTGTGAATCTAGAGACCATCTCCATGGCTATTGAGAAGGGGGAGCTTGTCAAGAGATGTGTCTGGAACAACAGGCAGCGGCAGGCGCTAGATGGGGGAGGGCGTAGGGCCATGAGCAGGACTAGGGATTTTCTCCTGACTGAAATGGGCAGCCAGTGAAAGGATGTGAGCAAGGAAGTAACATGAGAAGGAAAATGCCCTCCTTGCCCTCAAGGAATTCACAATGATATAATTAGATTATGAGCTCCAAAAACTTTAATTTAGCCTTGGGTAAAATGATGAGACCACAGAGATCACACTAATAATTTACTAGAGGGCTTGTGAAGATATAATCATGTTGACAACTACCTTGAGAATTCCAGGTTCTGCTCTGGAATTTACCCTTCTCAGTAAAGATAGGAAAGAGCAGGTTAGAGAATGTTTATGTTCTGAGGACTAGAGGAGCAGAATGGACAGAATACATTGGCCAAATGGGAGAAAGGTCTTCCTTAAATTTAAATGGATTCAGGTTGTTTCTTATTATCATAAATTACAATTTCTTTCTTCAGTGTTTACTGGCAAGGATCAAGAAGCTTCCGTGATTTACTACATTTACTACAAAGTCTTTATTTTTCACAACAATTGTGTGTTTGATATTCCACATTATCTTCGTTTCCTTAGCCCAGAGATTGGCAATCCACAGCCCATGGGCCAAACCTGGCCTGCCCCCTGTTTTTGTATGGCCATGTACATTGACCATGTCTTTTATTGTCTGGATCTCTCACTTTGACATCTGGGGCCTTGCTGACCCTGGAGGAAATGCTCCTCTCAGGGTTAGCCGATTCCTAGAGATAGTTAAAAAATGAGTGTGCTTTTCAAATAGAAACCAACAATGCTGGGCTGGCCCCGTGGCTTAGAGGTTAAGTGTGCGCGCTCCACTGCTGGCGGCCGGGGTTTGGATCCCGGGCGCGCACCGACGCACCGCTTCTCCGGCCATGCTGAGGCCACGTCCCACATCCAGCAACTAGAAGGATGTGCAGCTATGACATACAACTATCTACTGGGGCTTTAGGGGAAAATAAATAAATAAATAAAAATTAATAAATATAAAAAAAAAAAGAAACCAACAATCCAGAGCCCACCACCCCAACCACCTCCTTTATTGGGCTCTTACACTCCAGGCTACTATCCACCTGCCCTAATCACCCTGGGGCCAGGTACCAGACAACCAAGGACAGACACTATGCCCCAGAGCCTGCTGAAATTACTCAAACAAGCCAATCCTAAGCCTGCTTACCTTCTCTTACCCATCCTTCCCACAGCAACAACAATAAAGGTTCTCACCCACAATTTCCTCCTCTCCCTCGGGACTGACTCTGGTGCTTCCCTGTGTGGCCCCACAATGTGGTGTGCCCCCTCCTTTTGGAAACTGTGAGTAACAAACTCTCTTTTCAATGGTGATCATCTCCTGATGCATAGGCCTTTCTAGACCTCAAATTTTCTATTAATACAGTCATGTGTCACCTAATAGCAGGGATACGTTCTGAGAAATGCATCATTAGGTGATTTCATCATTGTGCAAACATCACAGAGTGTAGTTACACAAACCTAGATGGTGCAGCCTACTACACACCTAGGCTCTATAGTGCTAATCTTATGGGACCGCTTCGTAGTGTATGTGGTCCTTCATTGACCAAAATGTTGTTATGCAGTGCATGACTGTACAGTATGTTTTAAAACACCACGAGCTATGCATGGCTTTTATATTCTTAAATGGTTGAAAACAATCAAAAGAAAAATAACACTTCATGACACAGAAAATTATATGAAATTCAAATCTTTTTGGAACCCAGCCATACTCATCCCTTTACATTTTGTCTGTGGCTGCTTTTGCCCTGCCATGGCAGAGCTGAGTAGCTGTGACAGAGAACTCATAGCCCACAAAACCTAGTAAAATGTATTTACTATCTTCACAGATGTAGTTTGTGACCTCTGCCACAACCTATAGAACACGGTATTTATTTTGTTTGCTCATTTAAGCTATAAACTTGTGTAAATTCACCTGTTGCTATCTATATATGGTATAGATCCACTTACAGCCTGAAAGCTTCAGAATCTCCGGGTATAGCTTTCTTCCTAGGATCTACCCCATAACCGAGTTTCCAGTGTTTGATTTTTTTAAAAACAATCCTTGTTTTTAGAAGAGGAGATCTCATTTTTAAAAGAACACTTTACATGGTGACTCGGGACACCCACATAGATAATAGAAACAAATTTCATGAAACATTACTCACCCTTATATTATCTGGATAACTTTGACGCTTTCTGTTCTCTTCTTCTCCATTTTTAAAATATACTGCTCAAAATCTGCTGTTTTCACCATCCACCCATGAGCCAATGTGCACATTTTAATAAACATCATGAATCTAACAGATTCAAATCCAAACAACGCAAAGTGTTTCTCTTCTACACAGTCTACTAAGCAAGACAAATGTAGAAACAGATAATAGCAATAAAGCACAAACGACATAATACAAATTTAAAAGAATGTTCTAGAAGCAAACAGGAAAAAGAGCTAATTTTTTTCTTGGAGTTGCTGGGTAGGGTTTCACAGAGTAAGTCCAATTTGAACTGAGTCTTGAAGGATGGTCAGGAAATCCTTATTAGAGAAGCAAGAGAAAGAGGGATTCACATCACATCAGAAAGACACGCTCTGCATCAGAACCCCCACGAGGCTGAGCACTAGTCTCCCTTGATTGTTTATTTCCAGTTCCTAGCATGTCTGGCACCGAGTAGGCGCTCACTAGGTGTTTGTTATGGGTTCACACAGTAATTCCCCCAGGACCTACCTGGGTCCAACCAAATCCACCTCTAAATTACGTAAATTTGCATTTTTCTGTCCTTTGTTCCTTGTTCACTACTTTTAACATCTATCAGGGTCATTTTTTTTTTTTTTTAATTCATGCAGCTAACTTTTGTTGAGGGCATACTGTGAGTAACGTTTGAAATCAAGATCCCAAGTTAGTTTGTATTGCTCTATCTGCCAGGTTTAGTTCTTAAGAAATTCATCTGGTGGGACCCACCAGTCGAATCTAAACTGTATCACTGTTAGTATTCCACCTGAACCCCTTCATCTGGTCTACCATTTCCAGCCTCAGGGATCCCCAAAACCGTGAGCTTAAGGCCTAGAGAGGCCAGACAGGGCTGCCTGCTCCATATTTCCCTTCCCTGAGCCCACTCTGGACCCACTTGCTTCTTCCTCTTACTACACTGAAGCCAAGAGGGAACATATGAATTTCTGCCTCCTTACATTGATTCCCACAAGGCTTTGCTGCTTATGTGATACTGCGTGAGGTCCAATGCCCTCTCCAAGATTCCTGCAGATTCTTCGTGGCCTCTTTGGTTCTGAGTCCCCAGCTCTCCATGAACTCAATATCAGTTGTGTTTATTTCCTGTGACGGTCTGTTCTCTATTCTCTGCCACATTTCCATGATTTGCCATCCACCCCAACCTCAAGCCAATCCACAAGTCTTTCCCCAAATGTTTAGGGTAATAGAGAGAGTTTATGTCACCGTATCTCTAGGCATTCTCCTCCTAAATATTCCTGTTTCTCAGTTTTCTAGGTCAGGCATGAGTCGCCCTTCAGGCATACCTTAAGAATCAATAATTTGCTTTATTATGCAGATAACTTTCCAGTTCTCCTCCCTTCTAGATCTGGGCCTCTCTGCTTGTCCCAAACTCATCCATATTGAACAAATGAAATGTTCATAATGGGTTCCTCCATTTCAGTGTTGTAGTATGGGAGTGATGGAGGGTGGGAGTGGGTCCATCCTGCAATCAATAAGGGAGTGCCTTGTTGGTAAACAATTTAGAAACAGTAATAAAACCAACTACAAGTTGGTCTGCTTTCTGTTATCACCATGCACCAGCAATTCTAAATGATGTCAGTAAAAAATACTCCTCCCTACTGGGCCTGCTCCACCCTTCCCCACCCCACCCTGCACCGTGGTAGGCGCTGCTCCATGTAGGAACACAAAACGAGCAGGCACCTTGAAATGTCCACCTATCTCTTCATCTCTGCTAGGGAGATTTCTTTTTCCAAGCATAGGGAACTTCCTCCTTCTTGCCATTCTTTCTTCCCTTGGTTTCTATGCTTCCACTCTCTCCTGGTTTTTCTCCATTGCCTCTACTTACACTACCTGAGCCTCCTTCCAAAATTCTCCTTCCCCTGCGATAAACCCCCTCCTTGAACTAGGCAGGAACCAGGCATGGTTTGTTGAGTCTAAGGAGCTAGTTACATCAGGAGCTCTTGCCCAAACTCTGCCATGCAAATGGAGCTGGAGGTAAAATAGAAAAGCATCATGTTCCAGAGAGGGTTCCCAGGCCCAGGAAGAGAAGTGTGTCCTACATGGAGACTTGAGGTGAGCAAGAGAGACAAAGAGGGAGGGGAGGGCAGGCTGGTCATTTCTGATGTGAATGAAGCCACCTCTCCTGTACCACACACAAGACTCTTATGTAGGATTTCAGGAATGAGACAAAAGATAGACCCAAATTCTGTGGCAGAATTATATTACTCCATAGCACAGCAGAAGGTTTGAATCTTGGAAAAATCGGCAAAAGATGTGAACATGCAGTTGATACAGGAAGAAATGCAAATAACCAATACACCTACGACAAGAAACTCAATCTCACTAGTAGAAAAACATAAATTAATACAAAATGAAATACCATTTTTCACACCTGAGATTGGCAAAAATGTTTTAATTTAAAAGAATGAACAAGCAGAACTGGCCAAGAGGAAGGAAACAGGAACACTTACACATCGGTAGTGGTGGGTGAATTGCTATAACACTTTGAAAGGTATTCTGATAATTTCCGGTAAAATCACAAATCCACATACCTGTCGGCCTAGAAATCTCATTTTGAGGATCTATCCTATAGATACAAAATAAGCAGTATCTAGATTCAAACCCACCATTGATTCTAGTGTCCAAAAAAAAGTAAAATTGTCAAAGGAAAATTTTCCACTTATACTTTTCTAGGAGATGACAACACTGAATATCGTATTTCATCCCAGCTAGTTGATAAAGGACCATGAACTTGGTCGCTGGGAAGACAGACCCTAACAGACCTGTTGGAAGACCTTTCCTGACCAGTGAACAAGGGAACAGACATATGGACTCATTTAACCCTTCATTAGCATAACCTCTTAAAAACCCCCTAATGTTTTCCCATCTGCAAACTTCCCAGTGAATTTCTTCACTGGCATGTACTGCGCGCCCGACAATTTAATAAACTTTGTATTTTTAAACGCTCCGGTGGATTTTATTCTTCGACAGAATAAATGAAACAGATGAGTTATGTTTTGGATGTACTGAGTTCTGGCACCTGTAGGACAAGTCCTGGGGAGAGGCTGGCAGGCAGTTGCAGGCATGCATCTGAAACCAGGCTGAGGTGTCTGGGAAGGAGAAGTAGATCAAGAAGCCATCAGCAAAGAGGTGCTCACGGAAGGCACAGATAAGAATAGGATCCTGGCAAAGTGGGAGGTGTTGCCTGAGAAGATAAGGCTTCGTGGGAGCCCTGGGGGATTCTCTCGAAGACACTGCAGCAGAAAGTGTGAGTGGAAGTGTGATCCTTCTGTTGAAGGGTCCTCTGTTCATTCTTTTTTTTTTTTTTTAATTATTTTATTGAGGTCATAGTGGCTTATAACAGTCTGTAAATTTCAGGTGTACATTATTATATATCAGTTTCTATGTAGACTGCATCATGTTCACCACCAATAGTCTAGTGTTTATCCATCACCTTTATCCCTGTACCCCTCTCACCCACCTCCCCACCCCCTTCCCCGCTGGTAACCACTAATCTGTTCTTCTTATCCATGTGTTTGTTTATCTTCCACATATGAGTGAAATCATGTGATGTTTGTCTTTCTCTGTCTGGCTTATTTCACTTAGCATCATACCCTCAAGCTCCATCCATGTTGTCGCAAATGGCATGATTTCATCTTTTTATGGCTGAGTAGTATTCCATTGTACATATATATACCACATCTTCTTTATCCATTCATCAGTTGATGGGCACTTGGGTTGCTTCCAAGTCTCAGCTGTTGTGAATAATGCTGCAGTGAACATAGGAATGCATAAATCTCTTTGAAGTGTTGATTTCAGTCTTTGGATAAATACCCAGTAGTGGGGTAGCTGGATCATATGGTATTTCTATTTTTAACTTTTTGAGGAATCTCCATACTATTTTCCATAGTGGCTGCACCAGTTTGCATTCCCACCAGCAGTGTATGAGGGTTCCCTTTTCTCCACATCCTCTTCAACATTTGTTATTTCTTGTCTTGTTAATTATAGCCATTCTGATGGGCATAAGGTGATATCTCATTGTAGTTTTTATTTGCATTTCCCTAATAATTAGTGTTGTTGAACATTTTTTCATGTGCCTGTTGACCATCTGTATATATTCTTTGGAAAAAGGTCTGTTCAGATCCTCTGCCCATTTTTTGATCGGGTTGTTTGTTTTTTTGTTGTTGAGTTGTATGAGTTCTTCATGTATTTTGGAAATTAACCCCTTGTTGAATATATGGTTTGCATACAACGGAGAAAGGAAAATCTCTTCAATAAATGCTGTTGGGAAAACTGGACAGCCATGTGCAAAAGAACGAAAGCGGACCATTACCTTACACCAGACACAAAAATTAACCCAAAACGGATTAAAGACTTGAACGTAAGACCCGAAACCATGAAACTCCTGGAAGAAAATATAGGCAGTACACTCTTTGACATCGGTCTTAGCAGCATCTTTTTGAATACCATGTCTACTCAGGCAAGGGAAGCAAACGAAAAAATAAACAAACGGGACTACATCAGATTAAAAAGCTCCTGCATGGCAAAGGAAACCATCAACAAAACGAAAAGACAACCCACCAACTGGGAGAAAATATCTGCAAATCATATATCCGACTACGTTCACTCTTTACTTGCAGTCAGCCTCCAATGCCCAGTGCCTCCTGTTGCTTATAGTTTTAAACTGAGTGTGTTGTTTCCTTCCACATCTGTATTCATTTTCCAGACTTCCTTCAGGAAACAAAGGAGCATGTGGCCATCTCATGACGGAATAAGCATAGATGTTCCAGGAGTCTTCCCATAAATTAGCATTACTGTGCTGCACTGATAAGAAAACAAGACCTATCTGTGTTTCAAGGAGGAATCTCAGTCTTCAGATTCATATAAAAAATATAGTTTCATCTAGATTTAATTCAATTTCTATTTGGAGCCCCACCACCACCAGCACTGTCACTGTTCCATAGGAAGAGTGGAAATTTAATCCCATCATATTCCAGTTCATCCCCGCCCCACATCACTGCTCTCTGCCTCCTCTGCTGGTGTTGAGAGTTAACCATCGACTCAGTCACAGAGATATCACTGCCTGCTCACTTACCTCAGGTCCCCTAAGATTTCTGTGGAGTCCAATTGCACTTTACTCTCCCCACTCACCCAAGAACTCTGCTCAGACAGCATCACACACAAGCCCTCTCTTCAGGACCCACCCAATGCTCTGGGCCTCTGGGACTTGGGAACCCCTTAGATGCTGTGGCCATTCCTTCTAGAAACTTCCTAACTCTTCAGACTCCAATACCAGACTTCTTCTCAGCATCCCCACCCCCGCCCCCAAGGGAGCTCTTAATTATGATTTTAGACTCAAAAGGCACTCCCTCTATTGTGATGTTTACCCTCAGAAGCATGTCACTTAATCTCCTTAGTGAGTTTGGGCTTTAGCCAGTGTGAAAGATGACATGAGTGGAGCCATATTAAAACAGAGCCAGAGCAGCCATTTCAGAGGAATTGCCTTGCACATCTTGTTTTATCTTCCAAACTGGACCAAACCACCAACATTCCAAGAAGTCAGTAAGGATAAGAATATCCTGTTTGTAAGGACTGATGAAACTAGACTTTGCTGATGGCCAAATTGCTTACCAATCAATGAAGTACAAGTCTAGCCATTTGCCTGATGATGAGATCTCAAGCCAATCTATGAAGTAGAGACCTAGAGTTACCTCACCGAGGGCCAATGAACTCTTCTTTAACATAACTCACCTCATCTTCCTCCCTTTTTCCCATAAAACCCTGAGCCCTTCTCTTGTCATCGGGACACTATTTGGGTTTCTACCTGAGTCTGTGCTCCCCAAATTGCAATTCTTTGATCCCAAATAAATGCTTTGCCTCTGAAACTGGTTTCTGCCCTTGCAGGCTGACACCAGAGACTGGCAGGCTGTTTTCTGCTGTTGCTCTCCGCCCCCGAGACAACTACCTTAAACCGGCCCATCTTCCCAGGTGAAGGTGGTTGAGGGGAAGTTCAGGGGAAAGAAAAGGGAAATACACAAGAGGAGAGAAACAATTAATATCTCAAAATACTACTCTAATACTTTTGTTTATTTGTTTTTCTTCAGAAGTGGGCCCTGTCTCTGGCTCAGATCATTTCATTGTACCTGAGACTCATATCAACTGCCAACTTACCACCTCCACTCGGATATCTAAGAAACACAATGATACAACATAATTTTTGTTGTTTTGAGCATTAAAAATCTTCTTTGACACTGAACCCCTGACACAAAGGAGAATTAGAAATAACCTGAAGTCTACACTTACCCCATACCTGGTTTTGTCCAGTGGAGGTAGCATCAACTTTCTAGTGACTCCTCACCACAGAGAGGAGCCCCCGACCAGTGGGAAGCTGGTTCTTGTGTGTTGAGGAGCCACAGAGTTAGGGTACTGTTATCTGTTGGATGATAACGGCTTCTGATTGGTAGTTGGGTGGTACTATGCTAATTAGAAATTTTGTGACTTAGATTTTTTTTAAGAAATAATACTTAATAGAGTCCAAAGTGCTTTGTTAAATTTGCAGAACATAATTATAATAAATATATTTTTCTAAAGGGCGGTGGCAATGGGGAGTGGAAAAAATCTCTATATCAACAAAATAGGAATAAACTTCCTAGTTCCAACAGAGGCAAATGGCAGATGCTTAGGATTCGACTTTCAGGGACCATTTCTATAGTTTCTTTCCAGAGAAGAGTTTCCAAACCTGTGGGGCGTCGGAAACCCTGGTGATGAGCTGTAGTGCTCTCTCTGAGTGTGAAGTTGGCCTGTGGCGCCACCTGGTGGAGACACTGCTTGCTGTTGGAGAGGGAGGGAGGAAGAGAACGCAAGCCGAGGGATTCCTTTCCGATGTCATTTCTTGCATTTTGTTTTTCAGTCTTCTCTTTTCAGTAAAGGGAGGGAGTAACACCTGGTGTATTCTTTTATTTCAATTTTCTTACGGCGATATTAAGAGTATATTTTGTAGCGAAATTCTCAAAAAAGGTAAATTAAAGGCTTCACTCTTTCATGAGTACCCACCCTTTACCAAAAATTTCCTTTATCAGACACAGCATTTCTTCTCTCTCTGCTTATTTTTATATAACAATATATGATGCTGTTTTATTTTTGAACCTATAGCTTCTCACTGAATGTCCACATCAGTACATGCATGTGTAATTATTTTTTTAAATCTGTTGTTTAGCATCTTAAGATAGAACAAACCATAGTATATTTAGCCGTTGCTGTGCCATACTAAGGTTTCTTTCGATTCTTTGCTGTAACAAGCAGTGAAGCAATGAACATTCTTGTGTCTTGTGCATACGTGTGAGATTTTCCTTGGGAGTAGATAAGATGGGCAATTCCTGAGTCCAAGAGTGTGTACTTTCAAGTTCTAAGATACTGCCAAATTTCCTTTTGATTCAGCACTGATATTTCACACCCTGTCAACAGCGTGTGGAGTAAATATCTTGTCTCCACTCATGTTCTCTCTCTCTTTCAGTGTAGAGAGAGGAAATAATCTTATTGTTGCTCTAATTTTAATTCCCCTGATTACTAACTATATGGAAATTATTTTCATATTTAATGGTCATTCTTCTGTGAATGCCTATTATGTTTTATACAGTTCAATATTGAATTATGTATGTTTTTCTCTTTAATATGGAGGAGTTCTTTGTATATTCTGGATATCAGTCCTTGGTAACACTACTCAGTCTTTAATTTTGTTTATGCATCTTGTGTTGTTCAGAAATTACCAATATTGATATAATCAGGTTAATCAATTTCCTTCACGGTTTTTCATTTTTCTTTTAAGGGGATTTTACATACCTTTTTTTTTCCTTTTTCTTTTATAACTGGAAGTTTGTACCTTTTGACTCCCTTCACCCATTTCTCTCACCCCAGATCTGCCTAGAGTGAGGGAGAGGGAGACCACGAAGATGGTGCCCACCAGTCTCCACCCAGGAGAGTGTTCTAGCAGGCTCTTAGATGTGTGTGTTAAACTAGATGACTGCTCCTTGGGCTGATGCTTTAATATAAGCAAATAAG
Source organism: Ceratotherium simum simum (assembly GCF_057802395.1). Taxonomy (NCBI): domain Eukaryota; kingdom Metazoa; phylum Chordata; class Mammalia; order Perissodactyla; family Rhinocerotidae; genus Ceratotherium; species Ceratotherium simum. Next base: position 11,299,289 of record NC_141910.1, on the reverse strand, counting down.
CTTCTTTCGCTTAAAGTCAGGGCACGATTGGCTGTTTCTGCCATAGGCCCTGGGGTGGGTGAGTCCAAGTGCACAAGCCCTTTAAGAGCTGTTTTTCATCTCCCTACAGTCTTGGGGTTCTCGTGGACTCAAGCCCCATTGGTTTTCAAAACTAGATGTTTTGGGGGCTCCTCTTTCAGGTGCATGTCTTAAAAGTTGGGGTGCCAATGTGGGGTTTGAACCCTTGCTCCTCAGGGAGAAGCTGTGGGTTTTGAGTTCCCTCCCGGTTGTGGGTCACTGCACGGGAGGTGGGGTTAAGAGATGTGTCCCAGCCTCTCCTACCCTCCTCAATGTGGTTTTCTTCTCCTTTGCCCAGTGTGTAGTTGTTGCTCAGCCAGCCTTTAGGTTGTTTTCAGAGGAAGTTGTTCCAGGTGTAGCAATGGACTCAGTGTGTCCGTAAGAGGAGATGAGCCTGGATCTGTGTTGCCATCTTGAATGGGAACCATCAAAAGGTACATACCTTTTATGTTTTCTTCTATGACTTTATAATTTTTATATTAATTTCTTTAATCATCTGTAATTGGTTAAGGATCTATCTCAAACTTTTGCCCTATGAATGGACACAATTTGTTGAATAGTTTACCTTTTGAACTGATCTGAATAGCCACCTTTTTCATATACTAAATTTCAATATATACAAGGGTTTCAAGGTCAGAAGAGATATCTTGGCCAGAGATGCAAGTTTGGGAGAAATCAACATTTACATGACATTTGAAGCTTGCAATGACATCAGTCTCCTGGGGGTAATGTATAGAGTGAGAAGAGGAAAATGAAGAAGACTGAAGAACAGTTGAAGGAGGACAGGGCATGAGACAGAGGTGTGATGTCTGCTGCATCTAAGCCCCTTGGAGAAGCTGCATTCCTACCCTAAGAGGGTATGGAAGCCCCATCAAGGGCACAGGTTTCTGCCCCCAAATTTGGCTCAGATCACCCCTGATAGTGTGCCTCTTGATGTCTCTGGGTCTCTGACCAGCATTTAACTCCTTTCTAGCACCACTTGTGGGAGGAGAGGTTGGTTCTTACAACTAGGGACACTACTGACATTTCATGCATGCAGACTATGGATGCTAGAAATCATAGGATGCTGGAACTATTTCACATAACTGCACAACTGTCCTTCCCAAAATGCCAATAGCATCTCCTTTGAGAAACCCTGGAAGAGAGATTGGTAAGGAAGCTATTGCAGATCTACTGGAGAAACTATGAAGAGCTGAGCTGAGCAGTGGCAAAGAGTCCAGAGGAGGGGATAGGTAGAAGGGATATTTATGAAGTAAAATCAACAAGACTTGATCTTGGTTGGATGGTCCAGAGTAAGCGAGAGGGAGGAGTCAATGAAGATTCCCAAGGTTGTAGTTTGGGCAGCTGGGTGAATGAGTATTTCATCCATCGGGATAAAAATACAGGAGCAGGTCTGGGTAGGCAGGAAACAATTAACTTATTTTGGAACATGGTGAATTTGAAGTCCTTGTGGGAGATTGCATGGGGATGCCCAGCAAGCCAGGAGTCTCTGGACATGCAAGAAACAGGTATGGAGAAGAATCCTACACAAGAGACTGAGAGGGAACAGCCAGGCTGGGGAACCACTCATGGCCTACACATCGACATGGATTAGTAGCACCTATGGGAAACGTCCCACTAACACACACAGACCGATGGTCATTCAAGGTCAGCCATGCTTGTCCAGTGAAGCCTGCCTGTGGCCTTGAGGATCCACTGCACAGGTAGTCTGGGGCCTACCCTGACTCACACAGCAGGTGCTCCCTGATGTGAGCTGAACCAAACCTTGGCAAGTGCAAATTCAGTAACACTTCATAGCTTCTGTCTCTCCTGGGGGAAACAGCAAGGAGAGGCAAAACTAATCATCAAGTTCTATCCCATGTGCGTGGGGGCTTGGGGGAATGCATTTAAACTACAAACACTCCTCATTTATCTCCATTAGGAGATAAATTTGATGTAGATTACAATTTTTGTCAATGTCATATAAGGCCCTCAGCAAACACAGCTTCAAGCTTGCCCACCTACAGATCACTGCATCTAACTCCTCCTGCAACAAAAACCTGGGGCTGCTACTAATCCCATTACTGTTGCTTTGTGGACCTGACATTCTTGTGGGGGGTGTGTCAGCGATGCTGAGTCCAAAGAGGAAGGATTCTCAGAACATCACTCTCAGCTGATAGCCTATGGCAGGCTGTCAGGCCATGATTTATAGATTAGAAACGTGCCCACCTCTGAGTTCCTAAGAAATCCTACTCAATATTGTTCAGGAGGATAATTTCTTTGTTCATTTCTTTTGTTTCTGCTCACTTGCTCTTCAGATTGAGGATCTCCTTTCTGGAACACTCTCCAGCTTTCCTCTACATGTCCCTTGTTCACTAGCCTCCCGTATTAAGCGAAGGAGTTTATAGTGAGTCCTAAGACCTGCCTTCTCTTTCCCATTGCAGTAACGATTCTCTCTCCAGCCTCAAATCAGGGTAGGTAGAGATCCAGGATTTAAGACAAGTCTTTGCTGGACCATTTAAGAGGGCTTTCCAAAGAGGGTGGCAATTAAGCTGAATGGGTAAGACTAGACCACTTCTAGCACTCACAGCTTCCATTTATTTCAAAATATCTTTGCTCAATTTTTCAAAATGCAGCTCTCTCACGACCTGCATCAAAGTCTCCTGGGGCGCCTGTTAAAACTGCAAATTCCTATGTTTCACCCCAGATCATTCAGTTGGATCTCTGAGGGTGAGTTTAGATATCTCCAGGTTAAACAAACACCCAAACTGATTCTTTTTTTTTTTTTTTTTGTGAGGAAGATCAGCCCCGAGCTAACATCCATGCTAATCCTCCTCTTTTTTGCTGAGGAAGACTGGCCCTGGGCTAACATCTGTGCCCATCTTCCTCTACTTTATGTGGGACGCTGCCACAGCATGGCCTGACAAGCTGTGCCTCATTGCGGGCCCGGGATCCGAACCTGGGCCACCAGCAGCGGAGCACGCACACTTAACCACTATACCATGTGGCCAGCCCCCCAAACTGATTCTTAAGTACACAAGATTTGAGAACCACTGGTATAGACTGAAAATTTTGATAATAAATAAACATCCAGTCTTATTTAACTCAGCCTCAAAATATCTGAGTAGTGAAATGAAGGGTAATTTTTTTGTCCTTTCCTTTTCTTTTTTTTTTTAACCAGCAAATACATTTCTTCAAATGGACTCTCGGCCAGACACTCCAGACGCACAGTAGAGAGTAGTCTCTGGTTGGGGTGGGAAGGGGTAAGGATTGGCGTTCCACCACTGACTCCCGCCTTCAGTAAACTTCTCTCTTCCCTGCCCTGAAAAGCATAGATTTGGGGATTTGATAGACCTGGTTTAGCTGAGTGACAGTGACCATGAACAAGTCATTAAACTCAGTGGTCTTTCCATAAACTGGGAGCAATAACACCTAACACACAGAGTTCTTGGGCGTGGTCTTGACCAGAAGGCTCTCCCTTGACTGGCAGGGGCCGAGGCCCATCAGACCAGGGCCTTCAGCTTCTTTCTCTCCTCCTTGGAAAGAAGGGTGAGGAGTAGGTTTAACTGGTTACTGTTTAGTTAGAATTCTGTCACTTCAAAAATTTATTCACTCAAAATTCTGTCCCTACATCACCAGTCCTTTGCATCTTTTTCGATAAACTAATCTAAGGAATATTTGTGCTGTAGGCTGAAATCTAGTGGCTTGTAATCGGCTATTAAGTGGTATTTTGCTAATTTGGAAGTAGGAGACTAAAATTTTCTTTAAAAAATGCAAATCGGTAGAGTCCAAGAAGCTTTCTCTTTAAAAAAAGACAAACGTTTCAAAGTGTCTGCTAGGAGAGTATGTTGCACAGGTTGGTGAAGGTGACATGACTACCTTGTGAGGGATCATTTCTAAATGTGTTGCTGGAGAGGTATTTGTGGACCCACAGCTCTTTGGGTACCGAGATGATGAGCTGTAATGCTGAGAGCACATGGCTGGGCTGGCCTGTGTTGTCACCTGAGTGGCCGTTCTCTTTTTCCCTTGGGGAAGTGAGGAGGAGATAACACAACTTAAGTCATGGTCAACTCAGATCTCGTCTTAGTTTATTCGCTTAGTTGTTCAATCTGGACATTTTCTTCCTTTTTAAAAGATTATTAAGAGGTCTGCTGATGTTTCTTTGTATACTTTCCATTTAATTCATTTTCTGTTAAATTTTGTAAATCACAAGTGCATCTTTGCTAATAATATCAAGGCATCTAAATGTAGTAGTTTTCTCTGAAGGATTCTACACAGCAATTATTTTTCCTGAAGGTTTAATTTTGAATGGTAATATAACATCTTATTTAGCTATTCAAAAAGAAACAAAAGAAGAACAGATCATATATCATCTTTGACTTCCATAGTAGTGAGTATTTGATTTGTTTCCATATAATATTCCAGTGTTCATACAAAAAACACTTGACCAAGATTTCTTCAGTTTTGATTTGCTGAGGGCAGGAAGTGTGAACTCTCATTGCCTAGCAGAGTTCCCAGCCTAGTAGCAACTCAATATATATTTAACAAACGGAATGAAGGATAAATAATGAGTATGTGATGGAGTGCGGTAAAGAGCACTGAAATATGATACAGCTTGAGAAGCAGGGAGTTTCTGAGCTTGGAATTGAATGTGGATGTTCTGCTGTGGAGATTGGTCCTGATTCTAAGCCTTTTTGGTGACTTGCTTGGGTTCGACAGCATGCTGGGGAAGAGGCAAGGAGTTGGAAGTGAACAACCTTAAACAGCCTCTGCAAGGAAACTCTTACCATGTTCAGAGACAGAGGACATTAGCACCATCTCTGGGTTACACCTGAAGGATTGTCCTTGAGAATCTGGGAAACGGAGGCCCCTTGGTGACCCCACCTGAGAGAGTAATCCCAATCCCAAATTGTGAGGCTGAGAATGTAGGAGGAGTTTTAGCTGTCCCTAACAGGAGTATTCGTGTCACAGTTTCAAAAATATTATCACCTGAACTTTAAGTGTGAGTCCAGTTGCTGCCCATAAACCTTGCTCAGGGGCCGGCCCAGTGGCGTAGCCGTTAAGTTTGTGCATTCAGCTTTGGCAGCCTGGGGTTTGCCAGGTCAGATCCTTGGCATAGACCTACTCACTGCTCATCAAGCCATGCTGAGGCGGTGTCCCACATAGAAGAGCTACAACTCCACAACTATGATACACAACTATGTACTGGGGCTTTGGGGAGAAAAAAGAAAAAGAGGGAGATTGGAAACAGATGTTGGCACAGGGCCAGTCTTCCTCAAACAAAAAAAAACTTGCTCAACTTTGGATCCATTTTGTAAAACTAAATTAACAATGAAGTTGCTGGGAAATGTAAGCAGGAGGTAGAGTTTCCTTTTTTATTTTTTAGTGCAATTTATTTGTTTATTGCAGTAACATTGGTTTATAACATTGTATAAATTTCAGGTGTACATCATTATACTTCTATTTCTGCATAGATTACATCATGTTCACCACCAAAATACTAATTACAACCCATCACCACACACATGTGCCAAATTATCCCTTTCACCCTCCTCCCTCCCCCCTTCCCCTCTGGTAACCACCAATCCAATCTCTGTCTCTATGTGTTTGTTTGCTGTTGTTATTATCTACTACTTAATGAAGGAGATCATACGGTATTTGACCTTCTCCCTCTGACTTATTTCACTTTGCATAATACCCTCCATGTCCATCCATGTTGTCACAAATGGCTGGATTTCATCGTTTCTTATGGCTGAGTAGTATTCCATTGTGTATATATACCACATCTTCTTTATCCATTCGTCCCTTGATGGGCACTTAGGTTGCTTCCAAGTCTTTGCTATTGTGAATAACGCTGCAATGAACACAGGGGTGCATGTATCTTTATGCATTGGTGTTTTCAAGTTCTTTGGATAAATACCCAGCAGTGGAATAGCTGGATCATATGGTAGTTCTATCCTTGATTTTTTGAGGAATCTCCATACTGTTTTCCATAGTGGCTGCACCAGTTTGCACTCCCAGCAGCAGTGTATGAGAGTTCCCTTCTCTCCACATCCTCTCCAACACATGTTGTTTCCTGTCTTGTTAAATATAGCCATTCTGACGGGCATGAGGTGATATCTCATTGTAGTTTTGATTTGCATTTCCCTGACAGTTAATGATTTTGAACATCTTTTCATGTGCCTGTTGGCCATCTGTATATCTTCTTTGGAAAAATGTATGTTCAGGTCTTTTGCCCATTTTTTAATTGGGTTGTTGTTTTTGTGTTGTTGAGATGCATGAGTTCTTTCTATATTTTGGAGATTAAGCCTTTATCAGATGTATGGTTTGCAGATATCTTCTCCCAATCGTTAGGTTGTCTTTTCGTTTTGTTGATGGTTTCCTTTGCTGTGCAGAAGCTTTTTAGTTTGATGTAGTCCCATTTGTTCATTTTTTCTTTTGTTTCTCTTGCCCGGTCAGACATGGTGTTTGAAAATATGTTGCTAAGACAGATGTCGAAGAGCGTACTGCCTATGTTTTCTTCTAGAAGTTTCATAGTTTCAGGTCTTACATTCAAGTCTTTAATCCATTTGGAGTTAATTTTTGTGTATGGTGCAAGGTAAGGGTCTATTTTCATTTTTTTGCATGTGGCTGTCCAGTTTTCCCAACACCATTTGTTGAAGAGACTTTCTTTTCTCCTTTGTATGTTCTTGGCTCCTTTGTCAAAGATGAGCTGTCCATGGATGTGTGGGTTTATTTCTGGGCTTTCGATTCTATTCCATTGTTCTGTGTGTCTGTTTTTGTGCCAGTACCATGCTGTTTTGGTTACTATAGCTTTGTAGTATATTTTGAAATCAGGGTGTGTGATACCTCCAGCTTTGTTCTTTTTTCTCAGGATTCCTTTAGCTATTCGGGGTCTTTTGTTGTTCCAAATAAATCTTAGAGTTCTTTGTTCTATTTCTGTGAAAAGTGTTGTTGGAACTTTGATAGAGATTGCATTGAATCTATAGATGGCTTTAGGAAGTATGGACATCTTAACTATGTTAATTCTTCCAATCCAAGAGCACAGAATATCTTTCCATTTCTTTGTGTCTTCTTCAATTTCTTTCAGCAATGTTTTATAGTTCTCCGTGTACAGCTCTTTCACCTCTTTGGTTAAGTTTATTCCTAGGTATTTTATTCTTTTTGTTGCAATTGTAAACGGATGGTATTCTTAATTTTTCTTTCTGCTACTTCGTTGTTAGTGTATAGAAAGGCAACTGATTTTTGTATGTTGATTTTGTATCCTGCAACTTTACCATATTCATTTATTACTTCTAAGAGTTTTCTGGTGGATTCTTTAGGGTTTTCTATATATAAAATCATGTCATCTGCAAATAGTGACAGTTTCACTTCTTCCTTTCCAATTTAGATCCCTTTTATTTCTTTCCCTTGCCTGATTGCTCTGGCTAGGACTTCCAGTACTATGTTAAATAGGAGTGGTGACAGTGGGCATCCTTGTCTGGTTCCTGTTCTTAGAGGGATAGCTTTCAGTTTTTCACCATTGAGGATGATATTAGCTGTGGGTTTCTCATATATGGCCTTTATTATGTTGAGGTACTTTCCTTCTGTACCCATTTTATTCAGAGTTTTTATCATAAATGGATGCTGTATCTTGTCAAATGCTTTCTCTGCATCTATTGAGATGATCGTGATTTTTATTCTTCATTTTATTAATGTGGTGTATCACGCTGATTGATTTGCGAATGTTAAACCATCTCTGCATACCTGGAATAAATCCCACTTGATCATGGTGTATAATCTTTTTGACGTATTGTTGTATGCGATTTGCTAGTATTTTGTTGAGGATTTTTGCATCGATGTTCATCAGTGATATTGCCCTGTAGTTTTCTTTTTTTGTGTTGTCCTTGTCTGGTTTTGGTATCAAGGTAATGTCGGCTTCATAGAATGAGTTAGGGAGCTTCCCTCCCTCCTCAAATTTTTGGAAGAGTTTGAGAAGGATAGGTATTAAGTCTTGTTTGAATGTTTGGGAGAATTCACCAGGGAAGCCGTCTGGTCCTGGACTTTTATTTTTGGGGAGGTTTGTGATTACTGTTTCAATCTCCTTACTGGTGATTGGTCTATTCAAATTCTCTACTTCTTCTTGATCCAGTTTTGGAAGGTTGTATGATTCTAAGAATTTATCCATTTCTTCCAGATTGTCGAATTGGTTGGCATATACCTTTTCATAGTATTCTCTTATAATCTTTTGTATTTCCGAGGTGTCTGTTATAACCTCTCCTCTTTCATTTCTGATTTTACTTATTTGTGCCTTCTCTCTTTTTTTCCTGGTGAGTCTAGCTAAAGGTTTGTCAATTTTGTTTATCTTTTCAAAGAACCAGCTCTTGGTTTTATTAATTTTTTCTATTTTTTTTTTTTTTTGGTCTCTATTTCATTTAGTTCTGCTCTGATTTTTATTATTTCCCTTCTTCTACTGATTTTGGGCTTTGTTTGTTCTTCTTTTTCCAGTTCCTTTAGGTGCATTGTTAGATTGTTTATTTAAGATTTTTCTTGTTTGTTGAGATAGGCTGTATTGCTATAAACTTCCCTCTTAGAACCGCTTTTGCTGTATCCCAAAAATTCTGGCATGTCGTATTTTCATTTTCATTTGTCTCCAGGTATTTTTTGATTTCTTCTTTGATTTCTTCGTTAACCCAGTCATTGTTCAGTAGCATTTTGTTTAATCTCCACATATTTGTGGCTTTTCTGATTTTCTTCATATAGTTGATTTCTAGTTTCATACCGTTGTGGTCAGAAAAGATGCTTGGTATTATTTCAATCTTCTTAAATTTATGGAGACTTGTTTTGTGGCCTAATATGTGATCAATCCTGGAGAATGTTCCATGTGCATTTGAGAAGAATGTGTATTCTTCGGTTTTTGGATGGAATGCTCTGTATATATCTACCAGGTCCATGTGTTCTAGTGTACCATTTAAGGCCAATGTTTCCTTATTGATCTTCTGTTTGGATGATCTATCCATTGGTGTAAGTGGAGTGTTAAAGTCCCCTACTATTATTGTGTTACTGACTATTTCTGTTTATATATCTGTTAATAATTGCTTTATATATTTAGGTGCTCCTATATTGGGTGCGTAGATATTTACAAGTGTTATATCCTCTTGTTGGATTGTTGCCTTGATCATTATGTAATGACCTTCTTTGTCTCTTTTTACAGTTTTTGTTTTAAAGTCTATTTTGTCTGATATGAGTACTGCTACCCCAGCTTTCTTTTCATTGACATTTGCATGGAGTATCTTTTTCCATCACTTCACTTTCAGTTTGTGAGTGTCTTTAGGTCTGAAGTGTGTCTCTTGTAGGCAGCATATATATGGGTCTTGTTTTTTTATCCAATCAGCCACCCTATGCCTTTAATTTGAGCATTTAGTTCATTGACGTTTAAAGTAGCTATTGATAAGTATGTACTTACTGCCATTTTTTAACTTTTTTTTCTCAGTGTTTTAGTAGTCCTTCTCTGTTCCTTTCTTCTTCTATACAGAATTGATGGTCTCTTTAGTTTCACCTCTGTCTGAAAGCTCTACTCTTTAACTCCCCTCCTCCCTCCTTTTATGTTTTTGATATCATATCTAACGTCTTTTTTGTGCATTTGTATCCATTACCCTCTTATCATGGAAATAGATAATTTTTCCTATTTGTGGTCTTCTCTTTTCCTCTTAAATCAGTCCCTTTAACATTTCTTGTAGCACTGGTTTCTTGGTGACAAACTCGTTTAATTTTTGCTTGTCTGGGAAATTTTTGATCTCTCTTTCCATTTTGAATGATAACCTTGCTGGGTAGAGTATTCTTGGCTGTAAGTTTTTTCCTTTTAGCACTTTAAATATATCATGCCAGTCTCTTCTAGCCTGTAAGGTTTCTTCTGAGAAGTCAGCTGATAGTCTTATGGGGTTTCCTTTGTATGTAACTTGACTTTCTCTTGCAGCTTTTAGGATTCTCTCTTTATCTTTAATTCTGGACATTTTGATTATGATGTGTCTTGGTGTGGGCCTCTTTGGGTTTATCTTGTTTGGGGCTCTCTCTGTTTCCTGTACCTGGATGTCTGTTTCCTTCCTTAGGTTAGGGAAGTTTTCATCTATTATTTCTTGAAATAGCTTCTCTGCCCCTTTGTCTCGCTCTTCTCCTTCCGGGACACCTATAACACGGATGTTAGTGCACTTGTTGTTGTCCCAGAGGTCCCTTAGACTGTCCTCACTCTTTTTAATTCTTTTCTCTTTTACCTGTTCAGCTTGGGTAATTTCTTCTAGTCTTTCATCCAGCTCACAGATCCGTTCTTCTGTATCCTCTACTCTGCTTTTGAGTCCCTCTAGTGAATTTTTCATTTCCAGTATTGTATTCTTCATTTCTGATTGGTTCTTTTTTATATCTTCCATTTCTTTGTTGACATTCTCACTGAGTTCATCAATTCTTCTCCCCACATCAGTGAGCATCCTTAACACTCTTTGTTTGAACTCTCTGTCAGGTAGGTTGCTCATTTCTGTTTCACTTAGTTCCTTTTCTGGGGTTTTGTCCTGTTCCCTTACTTGGAATGTATTCCTTTGCCTCCTCATTTTGCCTCTTTTCCTGTGCTTGTGTCTATGTATTAGGTAGGTCAGCTACGTCTCCTCCTCTTGAATAGGTGACCTTATGTAAGTGATGGCTTAGGAGGCCTGCCATGTGCTTCCCTCAGTTCTCAATGTTCCAGGGGTGACCCCTATGTGGGCTACGTGTGTCCTTCTGTAGTGGCCTGTTTGCTCTCCCTGTAGGCGCCCAGGGAGGCCAAGTTATGCTCCTGGTCAGCTGTTGTAATGCTCAGCTGCTTGTAGTTGTTGTGGGCCCTTCGGTCTCTTTATCAGGTGTGGGGAGCCCCAGCACAGTTGGCTGCAAGTCCTAATACCACATTTGTGTTGCAGTATTTCTTTTAAGTGAGTAGGCCCCCAGTGTGGCAGGTTGTTAGGCTCAGGGCCTTACAATTGCTATAAGCCTCCAGCCTTTAGGTCTCTTGTTAGCTCTCTGAAGATTGCAGCTGGGTGGGGCTGGCCTCAGGCACGGGAGCACCCAATTGTTTCAGGCTTTGGAAGGTGGGGCAAACCCCCTATGTGGGTCTTTGAGAAGCACAAGTCTTCTGCAGCTGACAAGCCCTGCCGCCCACAGGTCCACACACACAGTCAACACAGTCCTGCCCCGTGTGCACGCCCCGACCTCCCGATGCAGACCCAGTCTCTCCACGGCGGGAGCCCCACAACTCCACCACTGCCCCACACTCTCCACCTGCTCCTTGTGCACGCGCCCTGCCCCACTGAAGTCGGCTCAGTTGCCAGGCTGCAGAGAATCCAGTCACCAATCTATGCAGGCCCACAAGTTGCCTGAGGGTTTGTTGTTGGGTGGGGCCAGTCTCTAGGGTGGGCTGCCTGCCCTGGCTGAGCTGGATTAAATTGGTGCCCTAGCGGATGGGGCAGACCCTGGGCTAGCAGGCCCCAGGGAGAACTCCAATGGTGTCTGTGTGAGCATGCCCACACCAGGCCACAACAATGGCCGCCGCCAATGTCCCAGTCCCTGGAGAGGTCTCACTTCTCACCGAGATGCACTCAGGGCCTATCAGGTGAGTCTCTTTTCACCACAGCACTGTGCACCTTTCTTTCTGGTGATTTTAGGTTGCTTTCTGAAACCTTGAGTTTGTGCGTGGGCCCTTTAAGAGCTGATTTTAATGTTTTCGTGAACCAGCTTTTCTGGGGGTGCTCCCCAATGTTTCAGTAGCAGGCAAAGTCAGATATTATGCCACTCGGCTGGATTGTGCTGGGTCCACAAAGTGCCCACCGCGGGGGCGCTCCCGGCTCAGGGCCCCGCGCCTCCAGGGAGGGCTGCATACCTGTGGGCTGCTCCCAGGCAGCCGTGAGGCACTGTGGCTTGTGAAGGCGGCACTTTTTCTCTCCAGAAGGGAGTTTCCACCTCTTCTACCTCAGTTAGGATTGTCCGTTGTTGCAGGAGTTCCTCTCATCCAGTTTTCAGTTCTGTCTCAGGGGTAATTTTTCCACGAGTGGTTGTAAATTGGCTGTGTCCGCGGGAGGAGGTGAGTTCAGAGTCTGCCTACGCTGCCATCTTGTACACTCTCCTCCTAGATTTTCCTTATTATTTTTTTTTTTCACGTTTCCTATACTAAGTACTATTGGGAGAGACAATCCTTCATGGGTCTTTTGAACTCCTACATGTCTTACTGGGTATGCCAAAAGTGCAAATCTCTGACTGCTCCTTATCCAGACCATTTCTCAGAGTTGAGTTTGCGGTGAGCAACCTTGAAGGATGAGGTCATGTGTCACCAGGACAAAGAACAGGCTTGTTTTCTGTTTGCTATAAAAGCAGAGGATTCACTAGGTCCAGTGTTTCTGAGTTGTGAAGCAAACCCACTGCATGTGTACCATCCATCTGTGCCCATGGTGTCACCTGCATGGGATTTGGGGGCAAAGGGAACCTTTGTAAACATGCTGATGCTCATGCTGCTTCTTGTGTCATGAGTAATAAAGCCCTTTATCTCTGACCCTAGGGTCTCACATCTTCTACCAATGTCTATGAAACAACAGGCTTATTCACTTGTAAGTAGGGTAAAATCAAATCCTAGTTCTTCCAGGGCTGGCCCCGTGGCTTATCGGTTAAGTGCGCGTGCTCTGCTGCTGGCAGCCCAGGTTCGGATCCTGGGCACGCACCCATGCACCGCTTCTCCGGCCATGCTGGGCCCGCGTCCCACATACAGCCACTAGAAGGCTGTGCAACTCTGACATACAGCTATCTACTGGGGCTTTGGGGGAAAAATAAATAAATACAAAAAAATTTAAAAAAAAATCCTAGTTCTTCCAAGTATGTGTTACTTTTGTGACAGCAAACCAATCAACATTATTATGAAACTAGAAATCATACTTCTCCAGCAAATTGTTACTTTCCTTCCATGATTCTCTAGGTAACACTGATTAAAATGCATTGATATGTTTCTATAAACAAATGTCTAAAAAGATAGAAAATGGGAGCCTAAGTCATTACCTTTTATGAATATTTCCTTTCCGATAAGAAAACATATTTCTCAAGCTAGTATTCCTTAAATCTCAGCAAAATTCAATTTTCTAGTAAAAATAATTCTGGATAGTCTGGGGCTGCTTCCTGCAGCCATCTCTTTCCATGGTTGGCATCCTGCAGTGATATCCCCATCTAGCCTCCTAGTTGCCTAAGTGGGCACAGGATTCTCCCCACACATTGTGCATTCCTCCAACCCCCACGCCCCCATTCTTCAGTAGCAGCTAGATCTACTGATCTCTCTGGGTACAGGGGCTTCAACCTCTCCTCAAAACATTGGTCTCAATCCTTTTCTTCCCAGGGGGAAGCATAATCTCTTCAGGGTTCTAAAAACCACAAACCTGGACTTCCCCGCACAAAGGGGCTTGCCTGGGAGGGGGGAGGGAAAAGAAAGTTTTAAAACCAACTAGCTGCATCTCAGCTAGTTACTCTGTAACATCTATACTCAATGTTTGCAATTCCTCAGCTCCCACACACTCCCTAAAAAGTATGTATGTATCATATATACATACATATATACATACGTATATAAAAACCAGCCACGTGGCTTCTCATTGAGGTTATCATGTAACTCTTTGGAACTATATCAAAGGCCAATTGTCAGTTTCATCAGACGGGTGGACCTAGCCCACCTCCCCGTCCTTATCTTCTTATCTGGTAAAATGCAAATGAATAGGACAGTCCTGATCCCTCATTTCATACACTTCAGTTTGGTGGAGGAGGCAAAGGAAAAAGAAAGAAACCGGCACCGGCTTGGTGGCATAGTGGTTAAGTACGCACACTCCGCTTCAGCAGCCCAGGGTTAGTGGGTTCAGATCCTGGGTGTGCACCTGCACACCACTCATCAGCCGTGCTGTGGTGGTATCCCACATACAAAATAGAGGAAGATTGGCAATAGATGTTAGCTCAGGGCAATCATCCTCACCAAAAACAAAAAAAAAGAAAGAAAGAAACCACTGGAAAAATATCTATCATTGACTCTAAATGCTATGAAAATAGGAGACAGGAATGATTGGGGACCCCATTGGCAGAGTGGTCAGGGAGTTTGGTTTGCTATTCCCTGAGATCCAGAACGAGGAGGAAGAACAGTCTAGGGAAGATTATAAAGATCTGTTTTTAGCAATAAAGATATCTGTAAAATATTTTTAAATTTAAAGTATTTGCTGCTAGTTTTAAAATATATTTATACTGCTCAAAGCAGTAACCCTCAACTTTCCAGAAAACTTGTTGTCCAATATAATGAAGCCTCCAGAGCTGCCTGTAGAACACAGCATTCTGCATCTATCTTCTAACTGGAGTCTCAAATTTGTGTGTTGAGGGCCAGGGAAGGATATCATTCTCTAATCTCTTCTGACTAATTCTAATCTCTTCTGACTTCCTTGGTTATATACGTTGTATCTTCCGTGCTCAATTCAATTCTCCTTTCTTCTGGGCAGCTTTCCTGACTGCCCTACTCTGGACAGAATGCATTCCCGTGGGCTGTGGCAGCCAAGGGTGCACACCTCCATCCCAGCAATCATCATTCTGTATTGTAATGCTCTCTTCAGAGTAAATTACTTCTCCATGTCCATCCCTATGACTAGTTCATACTAGGTGCACAGTATTTATTTGTGACTGTGTAAAACACCCAACACATGTACTGTGTGACCTTTGACCAGTCATTGCTTTCCTGCAAGCCTCAGTTTTCTCATCCTTCCAGGATAATACAGCCTACAACATTGTGATTAGGCTTAACTGAGTGTTTTATGCAGTTTAGTAATAAAAATAGGATTATTAAGCAAAGAGCTGTGTGGCAAATCAGAACCTGGCATGTAAACTCCAAAGTTTCTTCTCCAGCTTATCTTCTGGGATGTTTGCAGAGAGTACTATTCCCTTGTAAAAAGGCGAGCATTCTGAAGGGAATCTGTAGAAAAGCTAGAATGGACTTACAACTTCCAGCCTTGCTGTGTGGTGCTCTATCCACCAGAGGGCAGCCTAACCATCAGTGCTGTGGAACTCGCCCCTTCAGAGCCCTGAGATTGCAACGTTTTCCGGATAGCTCAGAAACAACTTCCCCCTCGCCAGTCATTTGGATGAAAATATTTATAGTCTTTCTACATTATCTCCTAGCCATTATATTAAATTGTTATCGCTGTTTCCTGTGAGTTAATCTCACCATTTCTGTCATTGTACATATTAGTTTAAGAGAGACCAATGCAGCATCTTAAGTCATTTTGTAGAGAAAATTGTGTAAAGGAAGTAAGAACTGGCCATGGTCTGCGCATACGTGTTTTAAAAATAAAGTGAATTGCTTTTCCATTGTAAAACCAAAATATACCTATTATAGAAGATTTAGATGGAAGAATTGAAAAAGTGGGGAGACCTCAGTCTCACCACCCAGTATGTGCTTAATTACTCAGGAGAGGAGCGTGGAGACGGCAGCAATAACTATGTGTATCAGCAAAATTGACAGCTGATGTTTAAGGCATGTTAATAAGACTTCACAAGTTAGGGAAGGCTGAAGCTCCCCTTACGTTCTGGGCTGCATTATGCTGATTTGAGATTGTGAACCCACTGCAGGCTCTCCAGTCAGCTCCCTCCCCATATACATGCCCAGGGCTCTCATGGAAGGATCAGTTTCAGTCTCCCTGAACCCAGTGGGAATCCTCCCTCAGAGTCTACAAAGACTTTCCTAAGGTTTCTCCTATCATGCTTCCAAATGGGAATGGATGTTGATAATCCAGGGCTGATATGAGCACAGAGACCACTACCTCCAATGTCTCCAGGCTGCTCAGGGGCGCTGCCTGCCAGCCCTAGGGCTTTTGGTCATTAAATCTTCTTCATTCAATTCATGAACCGACATGTGTTTAACTGAGCAGCATCTTCCTGCTGGGTGGCTGGGTACAGTGGGAGTGAAAAAATGTCTATTTCTGCCCTCCACAAAGTTACAGCCTCTTGAAAGAAAGAGAATTACAAAATTATCATCGAATTGTGACAAAGGATGCAAAGGAAAAGCCCAGTATACTATGCAAAATTAGAGGAGTAGAGGTAGTTTCAATTCAGGGTGCTTAGGAGGCTTGTTATAGAAGATGACATTTACTCCTAGACCCAGAGGGTAGCAATAGAAAAGAAGAAAGCACATTACAGGCAGAAGAAACTATAAACCACAATGCCACCCACAGGCGAGTGTGCCTGGAGTGTGGTGAGCCAGGTGAGAAGGGGAGAGATGAGCTACAGAGGTGCAGACAATGCAGGTCACAGAGTACCTTGCAGATGGAGGATCTTCTCTAGGTGCAGAAGGAAGCCAGCAGAGTGGGGAAAGAGTAGCACAAATGACTTTCCTTTTATGATCGTCATTCATTCAGCAGTTTATTTTGCCCCTTCTGCCTGCACTTATCAAAAGCTAGGGCACTGCAGGCTTTGTGCTGGGCCTCGAAAGTGCAGAGGTGAGTACAGTGATGAGCTTACCCTCAGGGAGTGCACAGTCTAGTGGGGAAGGCAACAACCAAGAGATAATTACAATCAAGCATAAAAAACGCCTTAATTCAATATGCACCAGGTCCTTCAAGAACATGCAATGGAGGCTAATTTGGCTTGAGTGATGGGAAGTGCTTTTTGGAAGAAGGATCAATGGAGTTGGGTTTTGAATGTATGATGGGGTGTGGGGGCTGGGGGTCAAGAAATCAACAGACAGAAATATAACTTGCTCTTTCCATAATCTTTTTTTTTTTTTTGTGAGGAAGATCGGCCCTGAGCTAACATCCATGCCAATACTCCTCT
Source organism: Ceratotherium simum simum (assembly GCF_057802395.1). Taxonomy (NCBI): domain Eukaryota; kingdom Metazoa; phylum Chordata; class Mammalia; order Perissodactyla; family Rhinocerotidae; genus Ceratotherium; species Ceratotherium simum. The sequence continues at coordinate 11,282,423 of NC_141910.1, read as the reverse complement.
TTTTGCTGAGGAAGACCGGCTCTGAGCTAACATCTATTGCCAATCCTCCTCCTTTTTTTTCTCTCCCCAAAGCCCCAGTAGATAGTTGCATGTCATAGTTGCACATCCTTCCAGTTTGCTGTATGTGGGACGTGGCCTCAGCATGGCCGCAGAAGAGGTGTCTCAGTGCGCGCCCGGGATCCGAACCCGGGCCGCCAGTAGCGGAGCGTGCGCACTTAACCGCTAAGCCACGGGACGGCCCCCCATATTCTTATCTATAGCTCAATTCTGGCATCTGCAAGGGCTTGTGTTCTAAGCACCCAGCACAGTGCCTGGCACACAGTAGGGGCACAGGAAAAGTCTGTTAAATATACCAGTGTGAACCTCCATGATTTTGCTGGGCTACTGGTGCTCTTATAATTTTTGTCCTTATGCCACTAACCTCATCATTGCGTACTTAAGTTCTTGAATCTGCCTTTATCATTTTTTTTCTGTTCCACTCTTATTGTCATGTTGTCAGTCCCCACTTATAAGGGCTCCCAGGCAAAGTATTTTTTTTTTTTTTTTAGTGAGGAAAATCAGCCCTGAGCTAACATCCATGCTAATCCTCCTCTCTTTTTGCTGAGGAAGACCAGCTCTGAGCTAACATGTATTGCCAATCCTCCTCCTTTTTTTGCTCCAAAGTCCCAGTAGATAGTTGTATGTCATAGTTGCACATCCTTCTAGTTGCTGTATGTGGGACGCAGTCTCAGCATGGCCGGAGAAGCGGTGCCTCGGTGTGTGCCCGGGATCCGAACCCGGGCCGCCAGTAGCGGAGCACGTGCACTTAACCGCTAAGCCACGGGGCCGGCCCGACAAAGTATTTTTTTAATTAAAAAGTCATCCCATCTGGGAACCCTTCTCAGCTGCCCCAGCTATGAGACAAATGCATTCCCATTCCCAACACCCTGGATACACAGCAATCTTCCCGCTGCGTTCTGAGATTTCCAAGATCTTGGGAAGAGCAAGTCCTAGAGTAAATAGTCCAATGGGACATAATTTATACTTTTTAAAAAATTGACAGGACAATTCTACATGTTTCTATAGGCAGATATTCTTTCTATCTACGTGAGTGTTTGAAAATAGGAACTCTCTCTTGGGGCCGGCCTGGTGGTGCAAGCCGTTAAGTGCGCGCACTCCGCTGCGGCGGCCCGGGGTTCGCTGGTTCGGATCCCGGGCACGCACTGACGCACTGCTTGGCAAGCCATGCTGTGGTGGCGTCCCATATAAAGTGGAGGAAGATGGGCACAGATGTTAGCCCAGGGCCCGTCTTGCTCAGCAAAAAAAAAAGAGGAGGATTGGCGGATGTTAGCACAGGGCTGATCTCCTCACAAAAAAAAAAAAAAAATAGGAACTCTCTTCTCCCAGGTATTCACACGACCTGCTCCCTCACTTCATTCAGTGCTCTGTTCACATTATCCACTTTATTCTCTTACCCTTCAGAGCATCCTCTATTGCATGACATCACGTGATCCCTATTGTCTGTGTCCCCACAAGAATGTAAGCTCAGTGAGGGCAGGCGCCTTGTTTTGCTCACTACTATATCCCTAGTGCCTATAGCAATTCTTCAAACACAGGAGTTGCTCGATAAATGTTATTTTGAAAATCAAAAAATAATAAGTATAAGTCATCAACTTTGTTTACTTTGTGATTGAAAATAAATATGTATTTTTTTTAAAAAAAAGCAAAGATGGAGTAAGGTTGCTGTAATGTGTTGCGACATCCAATATCTTATGGGAAAACTTACAAATAAAATAAGAAAAGAAAGAAACTCAGTTGTAACCAGTCACCTCATGTTCTTTTCCTCTTCTTTATTCCAAGGAAAGAGAAAAAAATCAGCCATGACAAGTAGCAGCTGCCAAAAACTAAGCTTCAGGGCTCAGGGGAAAGTGAAGTCTCCCGCCATGCAAACCAGTGCCCTCCAGCCTCAAGGATACTTCTCTTCTGTAGGGAAATTGGAAAGACTGAAACAGGCTCACCCATCAGTACTACCCCTGCCCTTTGTTGTCTTTGCACTGTTTTACCACTCTGTATGGAAAACTGAGAGTAATACGAGTAACTCCTGTCCATAAAAAACAAATAGCGGAGTGACGTCAGCATCATGGCGGAGTGAGCTTTCCCGTGAATTCTTCCCCCACAAGATACAACAAAAGCAACAGCCACAGACCAACAACGGAATCCCAGACAGTGAAAACCTAGAGCAGAGGGATCCACACTGCCGCACATCTGAGAGCGGAACATGCTGGGCCCCCGGAGGAAGTGGGGAGAGGTAAGGAGAACTCCTCTCCCTCCCCATCAGATCAGCGATCCGGGTCCCCGTGGCTCCCAGAGAGGGGGGAGGGGCGGCCCTTGGCGGGGAAACCCCGGCTCTTCGGACTCTCTCAGCCAGTGGGAAACTCCCGCACAGAGGACTCAGAGGAGCCACAGGGCTACCATCAACATCTGAGCACCCCAGAGAGCGGATAAAGAGGGGCAAACGAGAAGCCTCCCACGTCAGGGACCCAGAGGGCAAAAGAGAGAGCTCCCCCCTCCCCGCAACCCGGAGTCTGCAGCTCGACCAGGCCTAGCGATCCGAGGCAGACCTGAACAAACTGGACTGGACCCGTGGATCGCAGCGGGGAAAAAAAACAAAACAAAACTGCGGATCACAGCAGAAAAACTGGGGCAGAGCGCAGGGGGCTTAGACTACACAGCCCTTTACCACCAGACAGTGGCGGCAGGTGGAAATTGCAACCAGAGACTTCCAGGATGAGGAAAATCAAAACCAACACAGGAACCACAATGCAAAAATATATGAAATCACCAGACCAAAAACAAAATGACAAGCACCCAGAAATCAACCCCGAAGACACAGAAATCCATAAAATAAATGACAGAGATTTCAAAATAGCTATCATAAAAACACTCAACGAAATACGAGACAACACAGACAAACAATTCAATGAGATTAGGAGTTTCTTCACAAAAGAGATTGAAATCATAAAGAAAAACCAATCAGTGCTGATGGAGATGAAGAACACAATGGAGGAGATAAAGGAGAATCTGGAATCTTTAAAGAACAGAGCTGACAATATGGAGGAAAGAATTAGTACTTTAGAGGATAGGAATACAGATATACTCCAGATGGAAGAAGAGAGAGAACTGAGACTAAAAAGAAATGAAGAAAGACTCCAAGAAATATCTGACTCTATTAGAAAATGTAACATAAGAATTATAGGTATTCCTGAGGGAGAGGAGAGGGAAAGAGGAACAGAGAGCCTATTCAAGGAAATAATAGCTGAGAATTTCCCAAATCTGGGGAAGGAGCAGGAAATACCAGTAAGCGAAGCCAACAGGACACCTATATATATTAACAGACAAAGGCCTTCACCACGACACCTAGTGGTAAGGCTAGCCAGGGTCAACGACAAAGAAACAATATTAAGGGCAGCTAGACAAAAGCAAAAAATAATGTACAAGGGAACTCCCATCAGGCTCTCAGCGGATTTCTCAACAGAAACTTTTCAGGCTAGAAGAGACTGGAATGATATATTCAAAATACTGAAAGACAAAAACTTTCAGCCAAGAATACTCTATCCAGCAAAAATATCCTTCAAATATGATGGAGAAATAGTAACTCTCCCAGATAAACAAAAGCTAAGGGAGTTCATGGCCACGAGACCCCCACTACAAGAAATACTCAAGAAGGCCCTCAGGCCTGAAAAAAAGAAGAGAAAGGGAACACAAAGCTTGGAGTAAGGAGAAAAGTAGGTAGACAAAATCAGAGAAATAGTAGATCTTTACCGGAATAGGTTAGCAACCACTTAAATACTAAACTCAAAGATCAAAGGAAGAAATTCACCAAAAATAAATTTAACCTCATCACTGTAAACACACAGCCACAACACAAGATAGAATAAGGTATAAAAAGAGCAACTTAGAAGGGGAAGAGGAAAATGACTGAATTGACTTAGTATAAGGAAATAGGAGGCTATCAGATAATGGACTATCTCATACACAAGATTTTTTGCCCAAACCTCAAGGTAACCACTAAGCAAATAATCAAAGCAAAACCACATACGATAAACAAAGAGAAAACTAGAAGAATCATAAGACAGAACAACCAAACTGAATTGGCAGTCCAAAACAAATGGGACAAGAAACAAAGGAAATGCAAAAGAACCAGAAAATAAGTGACAAAACAGCAACATTAAGCCCTCATATATTAATAATTACCCTAAATGTAAATGGATTGCACTCTCCAATCAAAAGATACAGAGTGGCAGGATGGATTAAAAAGCAAGACCCAACAATATGCTGCCTTCAGGAAACACATCTTAGCACTAAAGACAAGCACAGGCTCAGAGTGAAAGGATGGAAGACAATACTCCAAGCTAATGGCAAACAAAAGAAAGCAGGTGTTGCCATACTCATATCAGACAAAGTAGACTTCAAGATAAAACAGGTTAAGAAAGACAAAGAAGGGAAATATATCATGATAAAAGGGACACTCCATCAAGAAGACATATCACTTATAAATATATATGCACCCAACATAGGAGCACCAATGTACATAAAACAACTATTAACAAACCTAAAAGGAGAAATCAACAACAACACAATAACAGTAGGGGATCTTAACACCCCACTTACAGCAATAGATAGATCATCCAGACAAAAAGTTAATAAAAAAATATTAGACTTAAATGAAAAACTGGACGAGATGGACCTAGTAGACATATTCAGAGCACTCCACCCAAAAACAGCTGACTACACATTCTTCTCAAGCGCGCGTGGAACATTCTCTAGGATAGACCATATGTTGGGAAACAAAGCAAACCTCAATAAATTTAAGAAGATTGAAATCATAACAAGCATCTTTTCAGACCATAAGGCTATGAAACTGGAAATGAACCATGAAAAAAAAACTGGGAAAGTGACAAAAATGTGGAGATTAAACAACATGCTACTGAACAACCAATGGATCATTGATGAAATTAAAGGAGAAATCAAAAACTATCTGGAAACAAACGAAAATGATAATATGCCATATCACACCATATGGGATGCAGCAAAAGCGGTCCTGAGAGGGAAACTCATAGCGATACAAGCCCACCTTAACAAACAAGAAAAAGCCCTAATAGGCAACCTTAAATTACACCTAACAGAACTAGAAAAAGAAGAACAAACAAAGCCCAAAGCCAGCAGAAGGAGAGAAATAATAAAAATCAGAGCAGAAATAAATGATATTGAGACCAAAAAAACAGTAGAAAGGATTAATGAAACAAAGAGTTGGTTCTTCGAGAAGATAAACAAAATAGACAAACCCTTAGCCAGGCTTACTAAGAAAAAAAGAGAAAAGGCTCAAGTAAATAAAATTAGAAATGAAAGAGGAGAAATTACAACGGATACCATGGAAATACAGAGGATTATAAGAGAATACTATGAGAAATTATATGCCAACAAATTGGACAATCTAGAAGAAATGGATAAATTCTTAGACTTATACAACCTCCCAAAATTGAACCAAGAAGAAATGGAGAATCTGAACAGACCAATAACAAGTAAAGAGATTGAAATAGTAATCAAAAACCTCCCAAAAAATAAAAGTCCAGGACCAGATGGCTTCTCCAGTGAATTTTACCAAACATTCAAAGAAGATTTAATACCCATCCTCCTCAAACTATTCCAAAAAATAGAGGAAGATGGAACACTTCCTGAATCATTCTATGAGGCCAACATCACCCTGATACCAAAACCAGACAAAGACAATACAAAGAAAGAAAATTACAGGCCAATATCGCTGATGAACATTGATGCAAAAATCCTGAACAAAATATTGGCAAACCGAATACAACAATACATTAAAAAGATCATACACCATGATCAAGTGGGATTTATACCAGAGATGCAGGGATGGTTCAACATCCGCAAATCAATCAACGTGATACATCACATCAACAAAACAAAGAATAAAAACCACATGATCGTCTCAATAGACGCAGAGAAGGCATTTGACAAGATACAACATCCGTTTACGATAAAAACTCTGAATAAAATGGGAATAGAAGGAAAGTACCTCAACATAATAAAGGCCATATATGACAAGCCCACAGCTAACATCATACTCAACGGGGAAAGACTGAAAGCCATTCTTCTGAGAACAGGAATGAGGCAGGGCTGCCCACTCTCACCACTCCTGTTCAACATAGTACTGGAGGTTTTGGCCAGAGCAATTAGGCAAGAAAAAGGAATAAAAGGAATCCAAATAGGTAACGAAGAAGTGAAACTCTCACTATTTGCAGATGACATGATTGTATATATAGAAAACCCTAAAGAATCTGTTGGAAAACTATTAGAAACAATCAACAACTACAGCAAAGTTGCAGGGTACAAAATCAATCTACAAAAATCAGTTGCATTTCTATATGCTAATAATGAACTAACAGAAAGAGAGCTCAAAAAGATAATACCATTTACAATTGCATCAAAAAGAATAAAATACCTAGGAATAAATCTTACCAAGGAGGTGAAGGACCTATACAATGAGAACTACAAGACATTATTGAGGGAAATCCACGATGACATAAAGAAATGGAAAGATATCCCATGCACGTGGATTGGAAGAATAAACATAGTTAAAATGTCTATATTACCTAAAGCAATCTACAGATTCAATGCAATCCCAATCAGAATCCCAATGACATTCTTCACAGAAATAGAAAAAGAATACTAAAATTTATATGGGGCAACAAAAGACCCGAATAGCTAAAGAAATCCTAAAGAAAAAGAACAAAGCAGGAGGCATCACAATTCCTGACTTCAAAACATACTACAAAGCAATAGTAATCAAAACAGCATGGTACTGGTACAAAAACAGACACACAGATCAATGGAACAGAATTGAAAGCCCAGAAATAAAACCACACATATACGGACAGCTAATTTTTGACAAAGGTGCTAAGAACATGCAATGGAGAAAGGAAAGTCTCTTCAATAAATGGTGTTGGGAAAACTGGACAGCCACATGCAAAAGAATGAAAGTGGACCATGTGCTATCGCCATTCACAAAAATTAACTCAAAATGGATCAAAGACCTGAAGGTGAGACCTGAAACTATAAAACTCATAGAAGAAAATATAGGCAACACACTATTTGACATTGGTTTTAAAGGAATCTTTTCGGATGACATGCCTACCCAGACTAGGGAAACTAAAGAAAAAATAAACAAGTGGGACTTTATCAGATTAAAGAGCTTTTATAAGACAAATGAAACCAGAATCAAGATGAACAAACAACCAACCAGCTGGGAGAGAATATTTGCAAAACATACATCTGACAAGGGGTTGATCTCCACAATATATAAAGAACTCACACAATTGAACAACAAAAAAACAAACAACCCGATCAAAAAATGGGCAGAGGAAATGAACAGACACTTCTCCAAGGAAGATATACAGATGGCCAACAGGCACATGAAAAGATGCTCAACATCACTAATCATCAGGGAAATGCAAATCAAAACAACACTAAGATACCACCTCACGCCCGTTAGAATGGCTATAATCACCAAGACAAAAAACAACAAATGTTGGAGAGGATGTGGAGAAACAGGAACCCTCATACACAGCTGGTGGGAATGCAAATTGGTGCAGCCTCTATGGAAAACGGTATGGAGATTCCTCAAAGAATTAAAAATACAGATGCCCTATGATCCAGCCATCCCACTACTGGGAATCTATCCAACGCACCTGAAATCAACAATCCAAAGAGTCTTATGCACCCCTATGTTCATTGCAGCATTATTCACCATAGCCAGGAAGTGGAAGCAACCTAAGTGTCCCTCGACTGACGATTGGATTAAGAAAATGTGGTATATATATACAATGGAATACTACTCAGCCATAAAAAAAGACAAATCGTCCCATTTGCAACAACATGGATGGGCCTGGAGCATATTATGTTAAGTGAAATAAGCCAGAAAGAGAAAGTCAAACACTGTATGATCTCACTCATATGTGGAATATAAACCAACACATGGACAGAGAAAACTGGACTGTGGTTACCCGGGCAGTGGGGGTGGGGGGTGGGCACAAGGGGTGAAGGGAGTCATATATGTGGTGATGGACAAACAAAAATGTACAACCCAAAATTTCACAATGTTAGAAACCATTAAAACATCAATAAAAAAAAAACAAAACACCAAAAAAAAAACAAAAACAAAAATTCGTTTGACATATCACAAACAGCTGCGAGAAGCTCATAGACCCAACCAGCTGCGCTCGACAACTCCCAGCCAACGGCTGTGCCGGCGGATCCTTCGGAGATGGCTCTCACGCTGGAGCTGCAGTTTCTGCGTTCAGTTCTTTTGCCTCAACTTGATTGTCAGTTACGGTGTGTGGGAAAGCAATCATGGCTTGGCTGGTGCCATACCCGCCAGCGTGTCTTCAGCTTGCCAAGTTGGAGAGTCTTAGAGCAGATGATAACACCAAATACCTCAAACCCAGAAGGGGCTTCAGGTGCCAACTAGTAGACTCCCTCATTGCACAGATAGGGACATTGAGAAGAGAGGGAGGAACCGAGTTAGTGAATGGACCGGGGTCATCCCTGGGTCATTCAATGCCCAATCCAGTATTCTTTCTACTCCAATGGTTTTTAAGCCTGACCATGCATCAGAATCATCAGCAGTGCCAGCATAAAACACCAATTCCCAGAGCCCACCCTGGCCAAGAATCTTGTCTTAGTGCAGCCCAGGAAAATACATTTTAACAAATATTGCTGGTAATCCCAGAGCCATTTTGTATGCAGAGTATATAAAGAACTCCTATAACTTAATAATAAACATTGAATAAACATTCTAAAAAGGAAGATATAAAAATGGCCAATTAGCACATGAACAGTGCTCAATTTCATTAACTATCAAGGAAATGCAAATTAAAAACCACGATGAGATATCATTTCACATCCATTCCAACAGCTGGAATTAAAAACACTAACACCACCAAATGTTGGCAAGAATGTGGAGCCACTGGAACTTTCACACGTTGCTGGTAGGAGCGGAACATGGGACAGACATTTTGGAAAGCTATTTGGCAGTTTCTTGTAAAGTGAAACATATGTCTGCCCTATGACCCAGCAATTCCATCCCTAGATATTTCTCCAAGACAAATAAAGACATTTGTCCAAAAAAAGTGTACAAGAATATTCATAGCAGCTTTGTTCATATGCTCCAGGAAACAATTCAAATGGCCATCAATAGAAGGATGGGTAAATAAATTGTAGTATATTCGTACAATGGAATACTACTTGGCAATGAAAAGGAACTACTGATACATGCAAAATCATGGATGAATCTCATGGACACGATGCTAAGTGAAAGAAATTGGACATAAAAGAGTACACCCTGTAGGATTCCATTTATATAAAGTTGTGGAATAGGTAAAACTAATCTATAGGGATAGTAGTCAAAATAATGATTGTCGATGTAGAAGGGTGGGATTGACTTAGAAAGGGTTTTCTGGGGTGATATAAATGTTCTGTATCTTTATAGGGGTGCAAGTTACATGGATGCATATATTTATAAAAATTCATTAAGCTGTACATTTAAGATCTATGGTTTTCATAGTATTTGTATTATACATTGATTTAAAAAGGGAGAAATAAGTAAATAAACAAACAAAAATAAATAGCTAGCAAGTGCTACAGAAAAAAAAAAAAAAACAAATAGCGTGCAGTAGAAGGCAATAATCACCCTATGGCATCTATTTGTGAATTCATTTCAGCACTCTTTATCTAAATATAAATGTGGGAAACTTTAAGTCTCCTTTGGACTAGTTATACAACCTCTTATTGCTTTCCTTATTAATTAATGAGCTAAATAAAATATTTCACACATGTTAATTTTATATTTGCATGAGAGTCATGATTTTACCTTTCTAAAAGAATCACTTAACACCAGTAACATACCAGAAAAATATCACCAAAAGTATTGTCATAGAATACAATGCACATTTTTGGTTGAAGGAAACTTATTTGCATTCTCCTGATGAAGAGAATTTTTTTTGTTTCTCTGAATTGTGCGGCTGGGGGAACTCCACAAAACACCCCTTCAAATAGCAAAAATCAACAAGATGTTCTGAATGCTGTTGAGAACTAGTTTCTGGCCTTTAAAGGTTGGGCGTTCTCATGAATATGTTACTGCCTGACAGCCTATCACAAGGCGGCCTTTTTGGGCTGTTAATGCTGTTCTGCAGAAATTCTCTGAGACAGTTTATATGCTGTGGATATGCATGTGACAAGAGTTAGGAGAAGAATGCAAGTTCGCTGGTGAGAATTGACCCATAGCAGCCAGAACATTTCTTTTCAAGGGGAAAACGACAGTCTATTCAACAAAAGGTTCCTGGCAAACCGGATATCTACTGCAAAAGGATGAAATTGGACCCTTATTTTACACTCTGTAGAAAATTAACGCAAAATGGATCAAAGCCCTAAACATAAGTACTAAAACTATAAAATTCTTAGAAGAAAACATAGGAGAAATACTTTATGACATTGGATTTGGCAATGGTTTCTTGAATGTCACACCAAAAGCACAGGCAACAAAAGACAAAATAGATAAATTGGACTTCATCAAAATTAAAAACTTTGATGCATCAAAGGAAATTATCAAGAGAGTAAAAAGACAACCTATAGAATGGGAGAAAATATTTGCAAAACACATTATCTGGTAAAGGTTTATTTTATTTTATTTTATTTTATTTTTTTGTGAGGAAGATCAGCCCTGAGCTAACATCCATGCCAGTCCTCCTCTTTTTGCTGAGGAAAACTGGCCCTGAGCTAACATCCATGCCCATCTTCCTCCACTTTATGTGGGACACCGCCACAGCACAGCCTGACAAGTGGTGCGTCGGTGCTGGCCCGGGAACCCAACCCGGGCCGCCGGCAGCGGAGTACGTGCACTTAACCACTACACCATGGGGCCAGCCCCTCAAACAGATACTTTTATACCAACATTCATAGCAACATTATTCACAATAGCCAGAAGGTGGAAGCAACCCAAATGTCCATCAAGAAATTAATGGATAGGTGGCTGGCCCGGTGGCATAGCAGTTAAGTTTGTGTGTTCCGCTTCAGTGGCCCAGGGTTTGCTGGTTCAGATCCTGGGTGTGGACCTACTTACTGCTCATCAAGCCATGCTGAGGTGACATCCCATATAGAAGAACTAGAAAGACCTACAACTAGGATATACAACTATGCCCTGGGGGTTTGGGTAGAAAAAAGAAAAAAAGGAAGATTGGCAACAGATGTCAGCTCAGGGCCAATCTTCCTCAAAAAAAAAAAAACGATGAAAAAGAAAAGAAATGAATGGATAAACAAAATGTAGCATATACATACAACAGAATATTACTTGGCCTTAAAAAAGGAATGAAACTCTGATACATGCTTCAACATGGATGAAACTTGAAAACATGAAGCTAAATGAAAGAAGCCAGATACAAAAGGCCACATATTGTATGATTCCACTTATATGAGGTACCTAGAATAGGCAAATTCATAGAGAAAAAAAGTAGAATATAGGTTACCAGGGGCTGGGGGAAAGAGGATAATGGGGAGTTATTGTTTAAAAGATACAGAGTTTCTGTTGGGGATTATGGAAAGCATTCTGGAGATGGATGGTAATAATGTGCACAAAACTGTGCAATTGAATTGTCACTGAATTGCACACTTAAAAATGATTAAAGTGGTAAATTTTACATTATGTGTATTTTACCACAATAAAAACAAACAAACATAGAAAAGAAACAAACTGGTATGTTACTGGGAAGGACAAAGCTGAAAAAAAATTAAAACAGAAGAGTCCAGGCAAAATTCAAATAGTTATGGGAGTAAATAAATATCAAAGACAGCATTCGAAATCAATAGGAAAAAGATGTTCAGATAATTACAGCCCATATGTAAAAACTCCCCGCTCTGTACCAAAAGGCACCACAGTTAGAAGAACTAATCATATCTAATTAAATAGATATGAAACATGGGGGTGAGTACATACATTGTCACAGGTGATCAATTTTATGCTTAAAATATTGATTTTTCTATAGCAAAGGTGCCTTTAAGACATTATTTCAAAAACATGAGGTAAGGGCCAGCCCTGTGGCTTAGTAGTTAAGTGCGTGCGCTCCGCTGCTGGCGGCCCGGGTTTCGGATCCTGGACGCGCACCGTCACACCACTTCTCCGGCCATGCTGAGGCAGCGTCCCACGTACAGCGACTGGTAGGATGTGCAGCTATGACATACAACTATCTACTAGGGCTTTGGGGGGAAAAAAAAACACAAGGTAGATAAAACACAGAAGCTAAAGTACAAACTTTAAATCTGTTACAAGTTAAAAAACACAAAACCTGAGACATTGTTTTTCTTTACCAAGCAGCTCTAAAGAAGGAAACCACTCAGCCTGTGTCCTCTGCCTCTCACTTTCCCAAAGGAAACGAGAACAGTCCTCGAGGAAAGTAGCGGATATCACCAGGGAACACCACAAGCCAGCCTCATGCTCAAAAGAAAACATTTTTTCGTGAAAATCATCATCATGGTTTCTAGTACCCTACACATTCAGAAACACTTCTCTAGTAACATACCATAGAAATGTCCCTAAAAGTATAGTTTTAACCTGAGGGTTCCTCAGATTAATGTAAAAATAAAATGCACATTTTGCTAAGGATGAGCTGTTTTTCACCACTCAAACTTTTCTGCAAAATTTTGAAACACTTGCAAGAAACGTGTTCAAACAATTGGTCTTTTAATTGACAAGAAATTTTCACATATTGAGGTATATGGGGTAGCTGTTCTGGTTTAAAACTGATTTGGCTTGAACTAAAGAAGTCTGACAAACATACATTATACATCTGCTTTAACCATTAAAGTAAAGAATGCATTAGATGTTATCTCAAAGTAAAAGAATGCACACTTTGAAGATAAGAATGTGTGCTTCCCCTCCTACAACCAGTACTGGTAACACCTGTATCAGTTCTCCTGAAGATAAATTCCCTCTCCTGGACATCAGGGTCGTGTTGACCGGCTGATTTGCAACTGAAAACCACTTTGCAACTTTGATGAATATATGTATCCTGGGCATGTTTAATGTATGTTCTTTGTTCTAAAAAGGTATTAAAACTGCACTGAAAACCATGCTTCTCTGGAATGCTTTCTTCCTTTGTGGAGACTGCCTTCTGGGCTATAGTCCTCAGCCTGGCTCAAGTAAAGGTAATCTCATCTCTTTTATCTATAGAATGGTTATTGATTATTTACATTGACACAATAAAATGTTTCTGATTTTGGTAGAGAGTATTTCATTAAGAAAAGTTTACTCTGAACATTCCTAATTAGCATATTGCCATTCAACAGCCAATCACAAGCCATTATCTTTCAACTTACATGCTAATATTTCTCATTTCTAGGAAGAGATGTAAAAGGGTTATCCAGGCTGATGCCTTAGCACCAGCCATGGAAGGAGCGCCTTAGGTCAAGACCAGAGAGGATTAGGAAAGAGAAGTCATAATTACAGTCCTCAGAGAGCCCCATACTGAAGGGCTCAGGGCAGCCCCAAGCTCTATTAAAACAAAAGAAAGAAATCAAGAAATGATCCTCCTCTCTTCCCAGGACCCACCTCACCGCCTCCTGGACCTGCCTCACTGCCTCCTCTCTGGAGCTGGGGGATGCAGATCTAGAAAGAGCTGGACACTCAGGTTCTGCCCTCCTGGCACATCGAGTGCCTTGCTGTGTGCCCAAGCCCAGCCCTTCACCTTCCTGTCCCTCCAAATGGGGAAGATACAGGTTTTATGAGGCCTGAAGCTTTTCAAATGAGGGGGCTGTCTTTAAGAAAAAGAAGACAAAACTTTATACATATAAAATTCAGTACAAAAGTCATCATTTATTTGGAGGGACAAAAATAAATCACACATTTCAAATTTTAAAAAGCTGAGAAATGCCATATGTGTCACAAAACTAACCAGCTTAGCGCTGCCCTCAAGAATCTCATGTATGATGCACAAGGACACAAGACCCCTCCGTGTTGTGGGCACTAGGGTCACAGGTCAAGTTACAACCAGAACTAAAGAGGGCCCAGAGGCAGAGAACTACTGAGTTAGATGCTCGAGCATTGGAGGGATCCTATTGCCCCAAAACCTGATTCTACTGGCTTCCAAATGTCTGTATTTAATATTTATTGATTGACTTTACTCATAGGTAAAAATTCAGAAGGTAAGGACTTTGTAAACTGAAGCTCTGAGGGTTGGGGCTGGGGGGTGGGCAGTTTGCAACTAATAATGAGGTGAGGAGACCCAGGACAGACCAGAAAGCAAAGTGCCGAGGCATGGGCACTTTGGTTGGTTCCTCTCTTCAAAAGTCTCAGAACCACGAAGTTTCTCCCCTCTTATCTGCTTGCCTGAGAAATGAGACGACAGACCTGCTGAGCGGCTTTCATCAGTTTCAGAGGCAATGTCTCCTCACAACGTAGTTTCTTCTGTTGAGCCCTCCCCATGTTCAACTAGCTGCAGTTTTCCTCCTGTTGTTTCAGTAGCTTCCTAGCTGGTCTCCCTGCATCTGTCCTGGCCCCACCAGTGTCTTCTCCACACTGAAGCCAGAGTGATCCTGGTAATGGGAGATCACAGCCCCCTCTGCTCAGACCCCTCTAAAGCTGTCAGAGTAACACCCAAGTCCTGACAGTTATAGAATCTAGTTTCCCAGACCGGCCCCCGTGGCTTAGCGGTTAAGTGTGCGCGCTCCGCTACTGGCGGCCCGGGTTGGGATCCTGGGCGCGCACCGACGCACCGCTTGTCCGGCCATGCTGAGGCCGTGTCCCACATACAGCAACTAGAAGGATGTGCAACTATGACATACAACTATCTACTGGGGCTTTGGGGAGAAAAATGAGGAGGACTGGCAATAGATGTTAGCTGAGAGCCGGTCTTCCTCAGCAAAAAGAGGAGGATTAGCATGGATGTTAGCTCAGGGCTGATCTTCCTCACAAAAAAAAAAAAAAGAAAACAAAAAAAAAAAAGGAATCTAGTTTCCCATTGTCTCTCTGACCTCGCCTCCTGGACTCAATCTTCTCAGGCACTCTGGCCTCTGCTGTTCCTCTAGGCACCATGCAGATCAGGGACCCTCTCAACTCAGGGCCTTTGTTCCTGCTGTTTTCTAAGACTGGAAAACTCTTCCCCTAAATAGCCACATATCTGCATGGCTCATTCCCCCATCTCTTTAGGTCTTTGTTCAAAGGTTACCTTCTTGGTGAAGTCTAAACTACCTCACTTAAAATTGAACACCCCGCTGCTGCTGCCATCTTGCCTATTCTCTCCTGCTTTGTTTCCCTTCACAGCGCATACCAGTGTCTAGCACCTACTACAGTTATATTTTTTTATTTATTTGTGATTTATTGTCTTTGTCCCCATTAAAATGTAAGTTCCATGAGGTAGGAAGTCTTCCCTGTCTGGTTTATTAAAGTGTGACAAGTGCCTAGAATAGGTGCATAGTAGGGCTTAATAAATATTTGTCAAATGGATGGAAGCCAACTGTTGACTCCCCACAAAGGCCACCATTAAAAACTTATCGAAGGGCCGGCCCGGGGGTGTAGTGGTTAAGTTTGCACACTCTGCTTTGGCAGCCCGGGGTTCGCAGGTTCTGATCCCAGGTGTGAATCTACATACTTCTCATCAAGCCATGCTGTGGTGGTGGCCCACATACAAAAAATAGAGGAAGATGGCACAGATGTTAGCTCAAGGACAATCTTCCTCACCAAAAAAGAAAAAAGAAAAAAAAACCTGTTGACCAAGCAAAGCTGATTATTACTAACTGCAGCAAGGGAAACACCACCTTGTAGGGTCGAGGGGGACGTTAGGGAAAGATGTTTGCAGAGTTTTGGAGTCTAAGCTCACATTATTTACAGTAGAGTTTTCAAGCCAGGGAACCAGTTGGGACTGAGTGAAATTCCTGACATAATAGTTTAGGATTGGTGGACTTAACAAGGTGAGGCTCTCGAGGCATGTTTTTATGAGCAAACTGTTATCCTGATAAGCAAGTTATCAGTTCAGGTGAAACTCTTTTCTTGATAAGACAGTTGTTTGCCCAGAGAGCAAACTTCCCAGGTAACTTGGTTCACAACAATTTTCTGAAGCACACAGTAAAATTATTTTTTAGTTTACAGTCTTATCTTCTGTTAAATTATCTTGTTGCAGGAAGTCTCAGTTCTCAGAATCAATTAATGTGTTCAACTCAGTTGATTCAACCATATTTAGCCTTGGTACATTTTTGGGGACAGAATTTTACCATGGAAGTCCAGTTCACAGAACAAATAAACATGGAGCTGCTCTGGTTGAGCTGAGGTAGGCATCCCAGAATTTGCTACCCAGGCTACCCCCAACCCCAGAAAAATCTGAAAAGCAAATTCAAATTTGGAAAGCAGAAGGCACTTTCCCTGAACCATCCTCCCAAACAGTGCTTTTTCAAACATTTTTTCAAGGTAATATGTTTAGATAGCTTTTGTTATGAAGTGATATTAGGCTGATTGGAGCAGGTATGTATAAGAATTGGCACATCCATTCTGATGGGGTTGATGCCCTTGCCATAAGATTGTTAAATATTTTGAAAATCATCCCTGGTTGTGTCTGTGATTGAAGAGCATTAGAGGAAGCAACATGGAGGTACAATTGGGCGATATGTCGAGAAGATAGAGTGGTGCCTTTTTCCACATGTGTTCTTCCATGAAGGCAATGGAGCAGGCCCTGTTTGCAGGCTGGATACTTAGATACAACCCTTAGTTACAATGTCTACATCCATCTCCGACTGGGGCCAAAGTCCAAATCCATGTCACATCCTAATCAGCTCAAGATATTCACCAAGAAAAAGAGAAAAAATTTCTTGCTAAATTGAGGATGGGCTGGAGAGCTTTAGCTCACAAGCACTAAGAATATTCCAATCATGCATAAATACCTACAAAATACAAAAGGCTAGCAAATGCGAACTTTTATGACCCTGTTGCTCAGTAGTCATTGCAATGCAACATTGAGCTGATTGTAGAAGACAAAGGTTATAATTTTGCACATTTGAATACGAAAACAGCTTTACGGTAGGTGACTTCTAAGATGACCTTCAATAATCCCTGCCTCCGGGCAGGCCCGGTGGTGTAGCTGTTAAATTCCCACTTTCTGTGTTGGTGGCCCAGGGTTCACCGGTTTGGGTCCTGGGCACGGACATACTCACTGCTCATCAAGCCATGCTGAGGGAGTGTCCCACGTAGAAGAGCTACAACTCTACAACTATGATACACAACTATGTACTGGGGCTTTGGGGCAAAAAAAGAAAAAGAGGAAGATTGGTAACAGATGTTAGCAAAGTGCCAATCTTCCTCACGAACACACACATACAAAAATAATCCCTGCCTCCCTTTTCCTTGAGTGTGAGCTGAACCTAGTGACTTGCTTCTAATGAATAGAATATAGCAATAACGATGGGATGTCACTTTTGAGATTAGATAGCAAAAAGACCATGACTTCTGTCTTGCTTACTCTCTCTCGTTCTCTTGCTGGCTCACTCTGAGGGAAGCAGGCACCATGTTATAAGATGCCCTATGGGAAGGCCCATGTAGTGAGGAACAGATGTCTCCAGCTAACTGCCAGCAAGGTGGTGCCACCAGACACATGAATGAGCTTGGAAGCAGATCTTCCCTCAGTTGAGCTTGGAGATGACTGTGGCTCCAGCCCACAACTTGATTGCAGCCTTCAGAGAGACCCTGAGTCAGAATCACTCAGCTAAGCCACCCTTGGATTTCTGACTCAAAGAACTGTGAGATAATGAATATTTTTGTTTAAGCTGCTAAATTTTGGAGTAATTTATTACACAGCAATAGAAAACTGATGCAGGTTGTGTGTGTGTGTGGCTTATGAGGCAATATCAAGGTATTTTGTCCAGGTAGGATACAAACCACAAGGCCTCACATATCATATTTTTCACTTTGCAGAATTTGTCCTAGCCCTGGGTCTGCCTATTGGCTTGGAAGCCCAGAACCTGATTTGTCAGCTCAGCATAAAATAGATTCATCTTTAGGTCAGACTCACATTAACCAGATTTATGAGACTGATATGACAACACAAAATGCTAGTTATTAATTTATAATGAGACAAAAAATAATCATGCTGGCCAGCATACCAAAACACTTATATCTCTATGACAAGACTTTCTCTGAAGGCAAAATTAATGTCAAATAAGAATGAAGGAGTTGCTTGATGGACACAGAATCAGAACAAAGGAAGTTTTGAAGGAAGTAAAACTTGTATTAAAAATTAAAAAGTTACTACCTTAGAGACAGGCACCTCCACACCCTAAGGATTCCTGGTATAAGGGGGAACGTTTATCGATCCTGACTGACTCTATTCATGGAAGACTCGCCCTAAACTGTTCGGGGAAAATTGAGAACAAGAGAGTGCTCCAGAGGGATAAGTTTGGGAGGGTCGGGGTGGAGGCGGTCCAGATGGGGACGCGTGTGTGTTACCTGATAATCGCTTCGCGCCATAGCAATTCGCGCCATAAAATGTAACTGTTTAAATGTTTTAAATTAGCCAATCATGTAAGACCGTGCCAACCTTTTCCCACTTTGTGCTTCCAAACCCTATATAAGAATTTGCCCTTTAAGGTCCGGGGTCGACTCCTCTGTCTCCTGCGAGAGATACGTGTCGACCCGGAGCTCCGCTTAATAAACCTCTTGCGTTTGCATCAAGCTCGGTCTTCTGTGTCTGTGGGTCCGCGCCTTCCCGAGACTGGAGTTGGGGTTTCCTTTTTGGGATCCTACAGTTTAATATAAGTTTCAAATGTTTAATGGCAACAGGCTAAGAGGATCACTTCACACGAGGGATAATTTCATCAGTGGAACCAGACAACTCCACAACTGTTGGTTACAACTCCATGAGTCTATGATGGACTCATCAGTGGGCCTGGAATTTCCCCCAAATCACTTGGCTAAGGCTTCTTTCCTTCATGGGTGATAACTGGCCACCATCTTATGTTGTGACTCTGGTTTTCTAGACTACCATGATGACCAATCCCTCTTTGGAATGAGAGATTCTTTTCTTTGATGTGTTCATACATGGATCAGGTCTCCTCTTGATGCTCTAGGAGTCATTTTGCATCTTTAAGTTTAATACTAATTATATTTATTAAGAATGTATCATTATCCAGATATCTACCTAAGAATTTTATTTATGGATTATCTTAATTTAATCTGTATAACAATCGAGTGAGGTAGGTATCCTCATATCCGATTACTAAGAAGAAACTAAGGCAGAGAGAAGAGGAAAAACTCCAAGTCTCGCATCTAATACATGTCAGAACCTTGTTTTGCCTGAGTTTACCTCACAGATTGATTTCCTAACCACCTTTTTCTATTTCCGTTGCCTCTACACCAATGACTCTCAAACTTGAACAATCACCAGAATCGCCTGGAGAATTTGTGAAAGCAAAGCTTGCTGGGCTCCACCCCCAGGGTTTCTGATTCAGTAGGTTTGGGGCAGGGCTGGAGAGCTTTAGCGCATGCGCATGCATAAACATACACAACCTGTATTAGTTATCTATTGCTGTGTGATAAATTACAATTTAGCAGCTTAAAACAGCAAATATTTATTATTTCACAGTTCTGTGGGTCAGGAATCCAGGGGTGGCTGAGAATCTGCATTTCTAACATGTTCCCAGGTGGTACCAATGCTGCTGATCCAGGGACCACATTTTGAGAACTTTTTTTTTTTTGGTCAGCGACATCTCTTGGAATATTCCAATAGTTTCTTGCCTCCTATCCATTTTCTAAATGCAACCAGAGTGATCTTTCTAATCTCACTTGGAAATATTTATTGAGTGTCAAGCCCTGTACTAGGCATGGAGGATACAATAATGAGGAAAATAGACAAGAATCCTGATGTTACCATAACCTGAAGCAGGGCGTTTGCCTGGAACACTTTCCTCTTCCCTTGGCTGAACACCAGGTAATGTTGTTCATGCTCTCCTTTCCATGAGCGTAAAATATAGAAGTAATATAATTCAAGTTCTATTCCTGTAATCAGCTCACAAAATGGTTGTCAGCCCCATCCTCTTTGATTATGCTCTATGAAGTTGTTTGGTGGAATAATTAAAACTCTAGCTTGTTCTTCACTCTAAGATAAGGTCAGAGTGGCCTGATGGATGTTGAGTCAGCAGGAAATGGGAGAAAACGAGATAAGAACCTTCAGTCTCATGCTTTCAGTTTTGTAAAATTCTACAAAACCATTCTTTCATCTTTAGAAGGGTGAGGCAGCAGGATGGCTTGGAAATGTTCACTAAGTTCTGTCCTCCTCCTGTGAAGGTCTATCTTTCATTTTTCTACCCCTACGTATAGGACCAGTCCCAGCAAGAGTGAGGAACTCGTATCTTTGTCTCTCCTCCCTTATCCTCTTCTCTTAAGAGTGTGAAGTCTACTTTTTGGGTTGGCAAAAAAAGCCTAGAATTTTACTAATCTGAAACTTGGTTGTATAATTCTTTATGATAGGATAAATCCTTGTTCTAACCAAGGAAGCTCAAGTTAAAATGGAAGACTCTGTCTCTCCTCACAGCACCTTGAATTCCGTCCTCAAAACATGGCTCTCTTTCTCAGGCTGATGTACCAGCTCATGTGTCTTCAGGATGGCAAAGTAGAGTATATGGGGCAGGCTGCAGAGGTTGGTTGCTTTTTTGAGAATTTGATTTTTATCCCAGGGTTAATCAAAAACTATGGAAGGCTTTAAACTGGCTTTAAAAGGCTTTAAAACATGGACTAGGGATGCATTTCTGAACCATCTTTTTTGGTTGCTATGTGGAGAAAGACTGGATGGACCTGGAGGCAGGAAGACCCATGAGCAGGCAGTTGCAGGGGTCCACAGTGACCCTGAGGAACGAGGACAGTAACCTGGATTAGAGATGTGGATGGAAAGATGAGAAAGTTTAAGGATTCTTGAGATATTTATGGTGCCAAGCACAGTTTTAGGAGCTTTACCTAGGGGGAGACGGAGGAATCAAGGATGGCACTGAGATTTTTGGCTTTAAGCAACAGGTTGGATGCTAAAGCCATTCCTTGAGATAGCCAATACTGGGAAGGAAGTTGGGAGGTGAACATGATGATTCAGTATGGACATGTTGAGTTTGAGGTGCTTTGGGACATTAATTCAACTGGAATGACCAATAAGTAATTAAATAATCACGTCACTCTGAGTGTGAAATCTTTCCAGTGGCTCACCATGGCCAAGAGTACTATTAAACTACAAAAACAGAAACTAGTTTAACAGGCAAAGTGTTTATTTGAGATCGAAAAATTGCAATTTGGGAAGTACAAATTCAGGCAGAAACCCAGATAGTGACCTGATTACAAGAGAGGGGCTCAGGGTTTTTATTGGAAAAAAGGAGGAACATGAGGTAGGCTGTATTGAAGAGCCCATTGGTGCCAGATGAAGTAGTGTTAGTGGTACCAGCTCAAGCCAAGGTTGACATAAGGGAAGCCATA
Organism: Ceratotherium simum simum; assembly: GCF_057802395.1. NCBI lineage: Eukaryota > Metazoa > Chordata > Mammalia > Perissodactyla > Rhinocerotidae > Ceratotherium > Ceratotherium simum. Next base: position 11,260,882 of record NC_141910.1, on the reverse strand, counting down.
TTGTAGAAAAGAAAAACTCTATCATAACTTTGAATGACCTCTGACAAACTAACCCAGCTGGATCTGCACCCTCCAGGAGATCTAACTGCGTTGTAGATTTTATGACCCCTGCTTGTGCATGTACCTCCCAGCTGCGATAAGATGATGACTTTGTTCTTTTGAGTTCCTTAGGAATGTGATGACCCCTGAATAGAGAGTCTATGCTGAGAGCCATCATCAATGAAAACTGAAAGATCTGGTGTGGCACTCCCAGTCTGTAACACCAGAAGGTCAACATTCCTAACCCCCTCCCCACTAACCCAATGGCCTATACAACTGCTGTAAGATTTTGTGCCCCCTTAAGATGGTTCTTTTGGACATGAGTTGGCCATCTTCCCTCTTGCTAGCAAGCTGTAATAAAAAAGTCCTTTTTCTCCTACCAATTTGCCTCTTGACTACTGGCACGTCTTGCAGTGAGCAGAAGGCCCCATGTTGGGCCGTAACACTAGGTCTGTACTTCATAGATTGTCTTGAGATTCCATCATCAGGCAAAAGGTTAGACTGGTACCTCACTGACTGGTTAGTGATCTGGTCATTAGCAAAGTCCAGTTTCATCAGTCGTTACAAACAGGATATTCTTGTCCTCACTGACTTTTTGGAATACTGGTGGTTTGGTCCAGTTTGGAAAATAAAGAAAACAAGACACGCAAGGCAATTCCTCTGAAATGGCTGCTCCTGCTCTATTTTAATATGGCTCCACTCAGGTCATCTTTCACAGTACAAATTCCAAATTTCTTAACAAGACTTATGTAGGGGGAAGAGGGAGAATCTCCCTCTGCCCTTTTTCTTAAGGTTTTTATGGCTGGCCAAATAATTAACAAGACAGGTTAGCAGGAGAAAATAATATCAAGTTTAATAACATGTATACATGGGAGAAAGCAGGGACACTGCGTTTTTTAACACAAGAGCAGAAATTCTCGTCTTAAATACCATGTTCAGTCAATGACAAAGGAGGATTTTGGGGGTGGGGGGAGTTAGTTATAGGAGATTATCACTAAAGCACAGTAAACAAGAGTAAGGTTATTATGTAGCTTTAAGGCCTCAACTTTCACATTGATAAGCCTCTAGAAATGAGGCCATCTCCCTCTCTTCTCAAAACAGAGAGGGAGATACCTTTATAAATGGAGATTTCCCTTATAAATGTAAATGATTGTCTGGCAACTCCTCGCAGGGTCATCCAGAGAATGTGGCCAGAGAGACAGAACTTCTGATAAGAGGGGCTTGTTGGTGTCTTTCTTATTGTAATCTCTATCCTACATTATCTTTATAGCCATCATGATAGATCTGTTCCAGGAAGGAGCCACCATGTCAAATTTTTTAGGCAGTTAGTGGGGGAGGTCAAATGTCCCTAGAGAAAACAACCAAGGTAAAGAGATAGATTTCAGGGTAGCCAAATCTTGATCTCCCACAGTCCCGCCTTTGAAACTACAAGTTTCACAGTCTTTTTGAAACTTAAAGAAGTTTCATAGTACAGAAGCTGAGTTGGTAGATTGTTTCATTTTACTGAACACATTTCTTAGTCTTGATAATAGATCAGTTTAATTAAGTTCATTTCAGAAGGTGGTGATGTAGGTGGGCTCTCAAGGTTATGCCTATATTGTGGAAACAAGCAATCAAGTATTTAATAGAAGCATTTTTATGTAAACAAAAGAAAAACAAGGTTAATGGTTGGAGCAAATTGTAAACCAGTTTCTGAGGTCAGAGAACAGCCAGTTAAGATGATTTTTAGATGTCAGCGTCAAAGTATCTTTTGCAGTTTAAAATGTCTCTGATGGTGTCGTCAGGTCATCTCTTAAGTTTATATCAAGTCCATCAGCTTCAGTTTGTAAGGCTTCAGGAAAAAGGGCAGGTTCAGTTTTCAGTGATTTTAAATGAAAATGATGGAAAAAATTAAAAACGTTAGTTTGGACATCTGTAGCCAGATATTTTAGGAGACTAGAAGAAATCAGGATCTAGTCTAGTCAACAGATATAAAACAAAAGCCTCAAAAGACAACAAAACTAGGATCTAATATCTGTAAATGTGTACTAAAGTTTTTACTGAAATATAATTTTTTTTTCTAAAATCACCCTCATTTTTATTAAAGATAGCCAAATTAAAACTAACTAGTTTGTAAAATAAGTCTAGTTCCAATAGAGTTGGCCCAATTATTTACATAAGTACAGCAAGAATAGCAGTTGATCACATAGGCTCTTTTAAATCTGTTTTGCTGGAACTTTTTATAAGGAATCTCAGATTGAACTTTAAAGGCCTCTCGAGGCCAGGAAAGCCAAGCCAAGGATTTTGTCATCAGACTTTGTCTGTAATATCTACAGATTTGGGTGAATTTTTTTTTTTTGAGGTTCTCTAAAATATTTCGAGGTTCCTTGTACCTGCCAGATAAGTGACATTTTTTACTTATCCTGGTAAGTGCTGCTTGGAACATAAGGTACCAGGCCAATATTTCCACATGGCTTTATTCCATAAAGTCTAATCTTCATTTTTCAAAAGCTGTATGGTTATATCGCAAATATGATGTTCTAGTCACAACTGTGGTAATATAACCAGTGTTTTTAATTGTGTCCTGTTATAAGGAGAACAGATTCTTACCGAACTTATGTAAATAACTATATTGCCATGAAAACAACAATATTTACTTATTAAGAGTTTTTAAATCTTGGAGGGATCAGGTAGAGAGAAAAAGATAAATATTTTTATTTTATTTATAAAAATATCATTTACCAAATTGTTATAAGTCATAGCTAGCTCAGAAGAAACAAGAAAAAGTTTTTTTTAAATCTGAAAAAACAAAACATTAAAAATTTAGCAATATTTTAAATGAAAAATCATAAAAATTATAATCAGTTTATTCAGTCCTGTGTAATCTATTTTTGATCCCACTCTTTTTGGTAGTGGCTTCATGAAGTTATCAGTCTCTGTATCAGATTTCTGTAATTTCTTACCAAGTTCAGTTTTATGATCAGAAAGTTTATCAGAAGCCTGTACTTCAGTATAAATGTCAGAGTCCTTTTTATGAATTTTTCTGAAGTTGAAACATTTTGTAAAAGCATTAGAGCAAAGAAATGTCTGTAAACAACAAGACTTCAAAATGGCAATTGACAAAGAAGTTTGGTTAATTTTGTGACATATAACACTTTAAAATAATAATAACCAGAATTATGACTGATAACCAGGACAGATCAGAATTTTAGTAATGTTATATAATTTTAAAACGCCTATATCAATAACATTAACCCACAAAATATCACCACCTAAGCAGGCTTATCATCACTTGTCTGACAATGTTTTCTATGTAATTTAACACATTGAATAAGCCTAATAAGTTTAGTATCTTTTTCTTTATAGGCAGAGAGCAAATTTCTTTGAGAAGTTCCAGGGCCCTTTGAAAATTTCCAAAGAAAAAAAGTAAAAAAAAGACTTTATTTAAGATATGGGCCGGCCCTGTGGCTTGGTGGTTAAGTGCGCGCGCTGCGATGCTGGTGGCCCGGGTTCGGATCCCGGGTGCACATCGAGGCACCACTTCTCCGTCCATCCTGAGGCCGAGTCCCACATACAGCAACTGGAAGGATGTGCAGCTATGACATACAACTGTCTACTGGGGGCTTTGGGGGGAAAAATAAAATAAATAAAATCTTAAAAAAAAAAAAAAGATATGAATTTTGGGGAGCTTGTCAAAAATATAAAAAGTCAAAGCAAACAGAGTATTAACAGTCCAATAAGCCTTAATAGAGAGACCTCAGTCTTTTGAACACAGGAAACTATTTTAACAGGTTTTTTTTTTTTAGGTAGACTTATTCAAAGGTAAAGAAAAATCTTTTATAACCTCTTTATCAAGTTTAAGTAAATTATCCTTTTAAGAGAAATAAGACCAAATTATAATTTTGTACCAGCTTACTTCTGATATTATAACTCATTTATTTAATTAAATTTATTTTAATCTTAGCCAACTTGACCAAGCAAAAACTCCTTTTCCAGAATTTTTCTTCCACAAACCTATAACTTTCTTTTTATATTCAGAATTTGTCCCATGTCTTTCTTTTCCCTCTTAGTACTTGAGGACAAATTTATTTTTTTTAATCAATCAAACAAAATATTTCCATTTTTTGTTCCTTCTTTATACATCTTACTTTCCTTGTACACAGACATATTTTTCTTAATTTTTAGTAGCTTCAATCACATATATTAATTAGAAATTTTAACCCTTATAGACTTTGACTTCTAAGTAAAAACTAAGTAAGCAGTTATAAACTTTTTTTTTATATTAGCATTTTGTGGATTGGAAAATTTATGAACACTTATTTTATCATTTCTGGAAACATGTTACTTTATAGTACAATCTTTTAATAAAACACATGTTTACCAATAGACCCAAAACACCTTTTAGTTTTCCTGTGATGAAAAGCTAAACGTAGACAAACGTACATTTAGCAATCAATGTCTAATATCTTATGTTATTTGGAAATGATGATACTCAACTGAATTTTTATCATAAAATTTAGCAAAACTCTAAAGTTTTAAGTCACCAAAAAGAGTTTGGAAGCTGTAACCACCATAACACATAATTATTGTTTAAAGTTCATCTAACATTTATCTTTTTCACAACTATTTACTTGTTCCCAATAATTATTTAGATTGCCTATAAGACTTCATAAGACATCAGATAAAATTAGCCATCATTTAAATTACTATTTTTGTTAACCAGTTCTGTAATAGAAATAACATCAGTTTTTTTCTTACAAAATTTCATGTAAATTTCATCACCTCTTATACCTTTAAACATAGTTATCATTAAAATTTTTATCAATAGGTCTTGGTCTTCTAATTTTGGACAAGGGAAGCATTCCCAGTCAGATATTTTAAAACATATTCAGGCAAAGTTGATGTAACCTCTATATAAAATTAGCTCAAACATTCCAACCTTTATAATCTTATTAACACTTACACTTTTACATGTTCTCAATTCAATTGTAACCTGAATCAATGTCTTAAGGCTAGTCAAATTTTTCTCTTCCTTTTTTTTGGCCTTTTTTCTTAGGTACCAATTAAACAATTATGTGAGAGCTCTCAAAAAAAAATTTTTTTTCCCCCAATTATAAGTTTTCCCAATTCAAAGGATCCGTCGTCTGGCCATTGACGAGTAGGATCTTCATTTGTATATTTATTCCAATAGTGACTCGAACCAATAAGCCTTTTTAAGGAAAGACCCGGAGGTAACTTTCCACGCTTAGAATAAATCTATCATGGACGCCAGAGGCGTCCCTGGTGAGGGCGCAGATGATGTAGCCCCCATGATCTACAGAATTCACTCTCAAAGATATTCAGAAAAAGTAAAGACCTTCGTTGCACAGGCAGTAAGGATGGTGTAGTGAAAATGGTGTCTCCGGTCTCCCACAATAGTGTGGGACGCCTCCAGTCACAGATCCGCTAATCTGTAACACCGGGCAGGCGATACTGGAATGGGATTTTTCCAGCACTAACAAGCAAAGAAGGTTAAGACGACAAAAGCCCTTATGGACTGGGCCCTTTATGACAAACTCCCCTGAGAGCTTGGCACAGCTGGACAAAGAGACAGTTCAGAACCCCAGTCTACTCGACTGGCCACCAAGGTGCACCCTGGTAAATGCACCTTCTGTATGGTGGAGACCAAGGAGAATATTCTCACTGGTCACAAAGCCAAGTTTTCTCAAGACACAGAACAAGACAGAGACTACTCTGGGAGGAAAAGGGATCAAGATCAAAACCAAGAGTACTCTACCAAATTTAAACCAAGAGTCACTAAAAGCACAAGAAACTAGTTTCCCAAATATTTTCTCCTGCCAATCTAAATTTAGAAAGAGAAAAAATTCTCACCATTTCCTTCCGCTGGACTCCGCAGATAGAGATTCTGGGAGGCTGACATGGTAAGAAGTCTTACCTTTTGCTGGCTTTCGTCAGGCGTTCCCGTATCTCACCATCTGCAGTAGTCCAGGGAGAAGGCAGGTCTTCCAGCCAGAGAAGGCAACTTGCCAGCCAGTGTGGATCCTGCCGACTACGCCAAAACTGTAGGGGGAAGAAGGAGAATCTCCCTCTGCCTTTTCCCTTAAGGTTCTTATGGCTGGCCAAATAATTAACAAGACAGGTTAGCAGGAGAAAATAATATCAAGTTTAATAACATGTATACATGGGAGAAAGCAGGGACACTGTGTTTTTTAACACAATAGCAGAAATTCTCGTCTTAAATACCATGTTCAGTCAATGACAAAGGAGGATTTTGGGGGTGGGGGGAGTTAGTTATAGGAGATTATCACTAAAGCACAGTAAACAAGAGTAAGGTTTTTATGTAGCTTTAAGGCCTCAACTTCCACATTGATAAGCCTCTAGAAATGAGGCCATCCCCCTCTCTTCTCAAAACAGAGAGGGAGATACCTTTATAAATGGAGATTTCCCTTATAAATGTAAATGATTGTCTGGCAACTCCTCGCAGGGTCATCCAGAGAATGTGGCCAGAGAGACAGAACTTCTGATAAGAGGGGCTTGTTGGTGTCTTTCCTATTGTAATCTCCATCCTACATTATCTTTATAGCCATCATGATAGATCTGTTCCAGGAAGGAGCCACCATGTCAAATTCTTTAGGCAGTTAGTGGGGGAGGTCAAATGTCCCTAGAGAAAACAACCAAGGTAAAGAGATAGATTTCAGGGTGGCCAAATCTTGATCTCCCACACTTACAATTTACCTGTAAGGGTGAGAACCTATAATGGGATTTTGACCCGGTGAAGTCCTGCCTGAGAAAGTGAAGACAGAGTTGATTCAAAGAAGGAGGAAAGCATTGTAGGCTGAGAGAACACCCCCGTGGAAGGGCATAAGTTGCCACATTATGAGGAACAAGAGAAATATGCGTTTTTCCTTAAGATATCCAGCCTAGGGTGGGGGTTGGGGGGCGGCAGAAGAGACCAAAAAAAAAAAAAAAGACTTGGCTATTTTGTCCCGTAGCAGCCGCCATTCGGCCGCAGGTGGCCACCCCCTCGTCGCACTGATTACTGGGAGTTGTAGTCTCGACCTGAGCGAGCAGGCATGGCGGCCTCCATCGCAGGGTGTTGCGGTGCCGCAATGGGCCTGGCCCGGAGCTTGCGAGACGCCAGGGCGCTGCTCCCTACGCCGGCCTCTTTCGCCTGCCGTGAGTGGAGAGGGGGTTGCGAGCGAGGGCGCGGAACGGTCTCAGGGCCAGGCTGGGAGGAGGCGAGCCTGGAAGTCCGGGGGGAGATGGCAGGGCTCCGCGGGAGTTCAGGGCAGGTCCGAGCAGCCTTGACCTCTGTTGTCCGCTCCTGCAGGGGCCGGCTCGGGGCCGGGCAGGCAGCAGAGCACTGGACCTTCCGAGCCCGGCGCGTTCCAGCCGCCCCCGAAACCGGTTATTGTGGACAAGCGCCGCCCCCCGCACCAGAGAAGCAGGTGAGCCCCGGGCCTGGGCGCGATTCCCGCCTTTTGGGTCTGTCCTTCGCGACCCTGTATTCGCTTTAGAGGTCTCGGCGCTAACGCGGGGCCGGAACTCCCACTGCACGAGCTTGTGTGCAGGATTCGTGAGCTGCGTGAGTAAAAGCGCGCTCAACTCTGGTTTGTCTGCCTCGTTTCTCCCGAGCCGGCGTTGAACTTTGTCTGCAGTCTTATTAAATCAGAAATTCAAGTAGGGATTCCCAAGATTTGAAGCTTTTCCCCCTGGCATTTGGCCTGTATCAACAATTTTTCTCTGAAGGATGTCGGATTTTACCTGTTTACAGGAGCCGATCTCTCCTCCCCTGGGTGGAAATGGATTGGCCAGAAGTCGCGGTGTTTGTGTTTCTTGGCAAATGCGGTACGGTGGTAAAAATTTCCGCGAATTTGTGTCTGAAATTTGGTCTTCAAAAGTGTGCTTAAAAACCTAGTTCACTTAAATGAATGGTGGTAACTTTAGAGGTACATGTAAATTTAGATGACCTAGGGATTTGCAGAAAGTGTTTCTGTAGAACTGTATAACAACCTTATTAAAAAAACAATTTTAGGAGGAAAACCATCGTGTTATTTTAGGCTTTCTGAAGGGGCTCTAGGTTGGTGTTTGGGTTATCTTTGCGTGCCTGTGTGCGTGTTTAACGTTTCAAATATTCTGTGCTTCTAAGTTGAAATAAGTTTGAATTTATGGAACATAGAAATGCAGAAAAGATTTCCTTGTGCAACTTTTTTTTTTTTAAGGTGGAAAAGGAATCTCTCTCTTAAGTGGCAACACAATACAATTCAGTTAAATAGAAATGTAGGGCCGGCCCCTACATTTAGCGGTTAAGTGCGCGCGCTCCGCTACTGGTGGTCCGGGTGGGGGCCCGGGTTCGATTCCGGGAGAGCACCAACGCACCGCTTCTCTGGCCATGCTGAGGCCGCGTCCCACATACAGTAACTAGAAGGATGTGCAGCTATGACACACAACTATCTACTGGGGCTTTGGGGGGAAAATAAATAAATAAAATTAAAAAAAATAGAAATGTAAATTGTATAACTATTTTGGAAAACAATTTGACAAAATTTAGTAAGTTTGAGGTTGTGTATACCTTTCCACCCAGAAGGTATACAACTTAAAGAGAGTAATATGTACGAGGAGACATGTACAAGAATGAACACAAAATGTGTTGTTTATAACAAAAATTTAGAAGCAGCCTAGATATCCATCAGTAGGTGAATAGGCAAATACATTCATATAATGGACTGTTACACAGCAGTAAAAAATAAATGAACTAGAGTTAACATGAATGAACTTCACAAATATGATATGTGGGGGAAAAAACCTGCAAAAGAATTGATATAGCATGGTAACATTTTTATATTGCCCAGACGTACATGCATAGTGTACAGTATAAAAAAATGTACAGGGGAAATTCTTTAATTTCACAGGGCAATCAAACCTAGATTTCCCAGTAGCAGTACAAGCTGACATTATGTGCCTCCTGATGTGGCAGAATAAGAAGATTACATCATCATCTCTGTAATATTTTTACCAAAAATGTTTAACCTTGGTCTCGGAGTGTGGAAACAGTAAACAAGTCCAGAATCTAGGGGTGGTGTATAAGATAGTAGGCTTTGACTCTTCAAAAAGCATGTTATAAAAAATACCAAGATGGGTGGGGGGGTGGGGGGAGGCCGGCCCAGTGGCGCAAGCAGTTAAGTGCACCCGCTCAGCTGCGGCGGCTGAGGTTTGCTGGTTCGGATCCCGGGTGCGCGCCGACGCACTGCCTGTCGAGTGGTGCTGTGCCGGGGTCCCATATAAGTAGAGGAAGATGGGCATGGATGTTAGCTCAGGGCCAGTCTTCCTCAGGGGAAAAAAAAAAAAAAACCAAGATGGGGATAGTACTAGTTTAAGAGACACACAACCAGATACAATGTGTGAAGCTTGATTGTAGCTGAGGTTGGGCAACAAACAGCTATAAAAGACCTTTTCCAGGACAATTAGGTATATTTAAATATGAACTATATATTAGATTATATTATTGAATTGATGCTGAAATTCTTAGGTGTCATAAAGGTATTATGATAAATGTAGGAGAAAGTATTTGTTTTTGGCAGAAGCCTTCCAAAGTATTAAAGGATGAAATGCCTTGCTGTTTGACATTTTCAAATGGTTCAGGAAAAAAATTATATGTATATATAAAGCAAATACGACAAAATGTTGGCAATTGGTGAAACTAAGTGAAGTATATATGGGTATTCATTGTATCAATATTTCAACTTTTTTGGTAGGTTTGAAAAATTTTTAAGTAGAAAATGAGGAAAAGGAAGAAATTCATGGGAATAATCATCACCAGATTTAGTTAATTACCACATAGTAATTAACTATGGGGGTAGGGAGGAGTACGCGGTGACTTCAACTATATTGATAATTTATTTCTTGAGATGGGCGGTAGGGACATGAATTTTCATTGTAATGTAATTTATACTTTTCTATAGATTAAATATAATGAGTTTAAAATCAGTTAAGAGAATAGTAAGATTATTATTTATTATTTTTTTAAGACATACTTTATTTTTTTATTTTTATTTTTAATTTAATTTATTGATTTATTTTTCCCCCAAAGCCCCAGTAGATAGTTGTATGTCATACCTGCACATCCTTCTAGTTGCTGCATGTGGGACGCAGCCTCAGCATGGCCGGAGAAGTGGTGCGTCGGTGCGCGCCCGGGATCTGAACCCCGGGCCGCCAGCAGCGGAGCACGCGCACTCAACCACTAAGCCATGGGGCTGGCCCTAGTAAGATTATTTTTAAAGTCAATTTGCAATTGATGATTTATACGTTTATATCTTTTCCAACATAATTTATTATAGCATGTACAACTCAGGGTGAGGGCTGTGGTTATGGTCACAGGCTTTGGGGTGTGACAGACATGCCTACATTTAAATCTTGACTTGATAAATTTGTAGCTAATATGATAATAGGTCAGGTTTTTTACCCTGTCCAAGCTTCACTATCTTCGTCTGTGAAAAGGAGATGATGATACCAAATCCACCTGGTTGCTGTAAGGATTAAGTCGTGCTATAGATGCTTAATAAAACTTGTGACACAATGCTAGGTGAGTACTCAAGAGTTGTGAGCTATTTTCATGAGCATTGACAGCAATTTTAGAAACAAGATCGACTTTTCTTATTTAGAGAAGGAAGAAGAAAACGTGTCAGCATCATAATTTTTCTTTTTTTTTTGTAAAGCAATAGTTTCTCTTTTAAGTTTGCTTTTAATTTTTTTTTTCCACAGGTTCTTGAGTCCTGAATTCATTCCTCCAAGGGGAAGAACGAATCCTCTGAAATTTCAAATAGAAAGAAAAGATATGTTAGAAAGGAGAGAAGTACTCCATACTCCAGAGTTCTATGTTGGTCAGTGAGAGCTGGGTGCTTTTATTTTTATGAGTTGGAGGGTTGGTTGTCTTGATGTAGAGAAGATTTTTTTTGTACATGTCTGGGTTTTCCCCAAATGAGGTACTTATTCCTAATATTATATTAAAATATTTAGAAAGTTATGAAGTTACCTAGAAATGCTATTTATTTATTTCTGCATCCCATGTAAAAGTTCACTTCTCTCTTGAATTTGTAGGAAGCATACTTCGTGTTACTACAGCCGACCCATACGCCACTGGGAAAACCAGCCAGTTCCTGGGGATCTGTATCCAGAGATCAGGAACAGGACTCGGAGCTACTTTTATCCTTAGGAACACTATTGAAGGACAAGGTAGATTCCATTATTTTGATTTTTCTGGGAGGTATTATCTCAGGATTCTATTTTGTTTTCTGCGTCCTGGGATAAGACATCTGGAACTTGAAAGTGAAAGGGAGCCCTGAGGGGTGACATGGAGCCTGTGGCCAAAGAATGCTATGAGAATTGAGCTTGCTGATTAAATACAGTTGGTGTTCTGCTTTGTCTTGAAAGCTTCTTTTATTACAGTTAGAGTAGACTTTCTAAACTCTGGCAGCATCACAGGAGACAAGTGACTATAAAGCAGTGTGGAGTATTCATTTTAGGACTAAATAACCCATGAGAACATCAAGATGAATATAATGATGTCCTCATGAGTTAGTTTTTCCTAAAATGAATGCTCCCATTTTGTTTTATATTGACAGTCACCACAATTATTACTATTTTATAAGAATCGGAGGAATTTTTAAAAAGGCAAAATTTTTTTTGCTATGCCTAATAAGGCAGAAGCACAAGTGGTAAAATTCTAGAAAGATTATGAATCAAAATGGCAGGAACAGTAAAGTTTTCATACTTAAAAGTTGTATGCTTCATGTTCCCTAACAGTGAGTTGTTGTGTTCAAAGAAATTGAACACGTGAGAGCAGTTGCTGTCTCCTTGTCCTGTAATGACCTCTGTGCATGTAGGAGCTCAGCTGGACTTGACTGATTACGGAGACTTTTGCGTCCAGTCAGGTCGTGTACTTGGAAGAGCCTTGTAATAGAAAGACATGAGCGTAGGTGTGAGTCAGACAGACCTACGTTGATTTTCTTCCGTAAAATTGAGATAATAATAGTTTTTACCTCCTAGGGTTGTGGTCAATTGATGGTGATATTGTGTATGAAGTAGTGGACACAAAATACTCAAAAATTGTTAGCGCCATCTTGCCCTTCTCTAAAGTGTGTTTTGACTAACATAACCTGCTTCAGCCATCCCCATCGATACTCCCTTCTTTGGTGGTTCTTTCTAGTCCATTGGCTTTAATTACCATCCATATGATGACAACTCTCCAAGTTTATATCCCGAACTTGACCCTTTCCAGGTTCCACAATTGCACATACACTACCTATTCAGCATCTCCACCTGAGTGTCTTATAAGCATAAGAAGAGTTCAAGACAGAACTCTTTATTTCCCCTCGCGATATGGTCCTCTCAACTTTTTGTATTTCCAAAAATGGTACTGCTGCCCACTCATTTACTTTAACCAAAAATTTAGGAGCTATTTTTAATTATTCTCTTTCATACATCCAGACAATCAACAAGTTTTCTTGGCTTAATCTCCAAGAAGTATATCCCAGTTTTGTCTGTTTCTCCATCCCCGTTGCCACCACTCTCATCCACGCCACCACCATCTCCTGCCTGCCACTGTGCAGTATCTCTGGTTTACTTTCCTGGCCCACCAAGTTACTATGCTCCAGCCAAATGGGCCTTTTTCTGGTTCTTCCAACATGGCAAGTTTGTCAAAGACCCCAGGGCCTTTGCATTTGCTGTTCTTTCTGCCTAGAGCATTCTTGGCTCTTCATACTATCAGTTTAAATGTCATCTTTTCAGAGAGACTTTCCCTGGTAGTGTATTTAAAGTTGCGTCCTCCCCAGTCACAGTGTCATCACCCTGTATTGTCTTCACTATATGAAATTACCTTGTTGGTTTGTTTATTTATTGTTTGTCATCGACTAGAACGTAGCCTTTATGAGAGGAGAAAGATCTTACCTGTTTTGGTTTTGCTATAGACACAGTTCCTCAATCAGTGCCTGGAACAGAATAGGTGTATAGTAAATATTGGATTAAATCCTAGTATTAAACACTAACTGCTAATGTGGATCATATACATTTGTATTTCTTTTGAGATTATTCCAGGAAACCTCAGAATATACTCTTGCCCTTAAGTGTTTAATGATACAGGTGATATATGTTAAACTATTACTTGTAGCATCTTGGAAACAATCAAAGCTGTACCTAGGTTGTTTCATATGGAGGCCCCAGCATGTTATAAAACCTAGGCCATCCTTAAGAGGAGCTTCTAAACCAAAGTTAGAACTTTAAAAATTTACTTATTCTTTTTGCATCATTGATCCTGTTGCTCTTAATATAGAAGATGAGGTTTTATGTAAGTAATTGGGAAATAATCAAGAACTTGACAGTGAAGAATTTACTCACTTTCTCCAAGTTAATGCTTTCAGAATTAGAGGAGACATGTGACTCAGTATATTTATAGAAGACATTTTTCTTTAGACTCTATCATTCTAATTCAGGTTTTCTCACTTTTTAATCTACATGAATTTTAGTTTCTTTAAATAATGTTCATCTTAAAAATTACTGATTTATGTCACATTTCCTGTGTGCAAACCCTGTGCTAGTTCCATTAGGAAATAGCTTTTACTGTCATATGAGGCATATTCAGGCATCTGGATGTAGATTGTAAGAATATGTTTTCTTCTCTTTTTAGGTGTTGAGATTTGCTTTGAACTTTATAATCCTCGGGTCCAGGAGATCCAAGTGGTCAAATTAGAGAAACGGCTGGATGATAGCTTGCTATACTTACGAGATGCCCTTCCTGAATACAGCACTTTTGATGTGAATATGAAGCCAATAGCACACGAACCTAACCAAGAAGTTCCTGTTAATCAGGTATAAGTTGTACATTTGGAACTGAAAATTAAGTATAAAATAAGAAAGAATCATCTTAATGAAAACTTTTAGAAGATTTTTTGCTTATGACTGTCAGCCTAATTTATTCCTTTTCTTATATCTTCCTTAGCTGAAAGTAAAAATGAAGCCAAAGCCCTGGTCCAAACGCTGGGAACGTCCAAAATTTAATATCAAAGGAATCAGATTTGATCTTTGTTTAACTGAAGAGCAAATGAAAGAAGCTCAGAAGTGGAGTCAGCCATGGCTTGAGTTTGACATGATGAGGGAATATGATACATCAAAAATTGAAGCTGCAATATGGAAGGAAATTGAAGCATCGAAAAAGTCCTGATTCTGAGAATGAATTTGGTCACTTGCAGAGAATGTACTTACTCTCAGAGGATTTTTTTAGAGACCAATTTAATTTCATATATAAGGACATAGTCATTAAATCAGTTGAACATTCATTATTTTATGAGTACTGTTTTTATGTTTAGTTTTTGCTGAGGAAGATTAGCCCTGAGCTATCATCCACTGCCTGTCTTCCTCTTTTTGCTCTTTTTTTTTTGTATGTGAGCTGCTGCCACAGCATGGCCACCAGTAAGTGGTGTAGGTCTGCGCTCGGAATCCACACCCAGGCCACTGAAGTGGAGCGTGCCGAACTTAACCACTAGGCCACTGGGGCTGGCCCAGAGTACTGTTTTAAAAAAAAATAAAATTAGCATGCCAGTTTATTACTTTAAAATGTACATGCCAAGTGGTTTGATGTTCATTCTCATACTGGAGGCAAAGCTACAATAGAGTCAAACCATTGCCAGAATGCTCTTCATTGAGCCTGGAATCTGAACAAGGAAGTGAGTAGGATGGTTTTTTAAATTTGTGAAATAAATCAAATACAGAAAAGTGTATGATTTAAAGAGCAATAAAATGAACATTCATGTACCCACCATCAGGTTAAGAAGTAAAACATTTAGTAGTATCTAAGAAGGTTAAGAAATAGAACATTTACTAGGATCTAAGAAGATTCCTGTGTGTCTGCAATTGCATCCCTCCCCTCTGCTAGATGTAGGCACTATCCTGACTTTATGTTAATCATTCTCTTACATTTCTTTTAGTTTATTACATACATATACATTCTTAAACAATATATTTTGTTTTGAAAAACCTGTTGGCAGGTATAAAAGGACAATGTTACCATTATTACATGAAGGCTTCAGGGAGAACGTAACAAAGTCTTTGGGTCGTTGGCTGGCTTCAGTTTCCCTGAGAGTTTACAAAAGTTACTTTTGAGGAAGTTCATGACTAAGGTCATGAGTGAGTCCTGCTGAATAGAAGGCTCACCACAGGGCATCTGGCAGGGCTCTGGTGTGGGCTGGGTAATTGAGTTCCGGCAGAAATGTTATTGGAGAGAGTAGACTGCTGTATATTTTCTGGTTCTCAGCTCATGATGAATCAAACTTCTGCTCATAGGAGTAGGTTAAAGCAGTACTTCCATAGGGTGATATGAGTATCCTTGGTGATCCATGTAGCTGAGAATGGAATGGAAAGCTGACATGTAATCACACCGTAAAAGCCACCGTACACGTGATTTGGGCCAGGCTCACCTGGGCATGCTGTTCCTCAACTTAAAAAGAGGACAATAATATCGTTAGGTCTTGGCAATCTCAACTGTCCGTTTCCTCTGTCGTGCTGCTCAGACCTACCCTCTGGTGCCTAGCAATTTGGGGATTTGCATTCAGTTCTCTCCTGTGCTGATCTTTCTGGTTCTTGTTTTTCATTTTATTGGCTACTGATTTGTTTTGGTGGAGCACATATTTGGTAGCTTCTAGAGGAAGAATGTGTGGAGGTAAATTTTTGAGACCTTGTGTGTCTATTATATTTGATTGAAATTTTATAGAATTCTAAGTGGGAGATAATTTTCTTGCAGAATTTTGTTGATACTGCTCCATTGTCATTTCCAGTTGAGTTGAGAAATCCAAAACCATTTTGATTTCTGCTCCTTGTATGTGACTTGAAAGCTTGTAGACTATCTTGGTACTCAGGGTAATGAGATTTTACAGTGATGTGCCTTGGCGTGTGTCTATTTTTATCCGTTTTGTTGGGCATTTGATGAACCCTTTTTGTACGGTAACTTGTATCTTTCACTTCTGGGAAACTTTTAGTGTTCATTGATGATTTCTCTCTGCTCTCTCTCTGGAACTGTTATTTTGATGTTAGATCTCCAGGACTGGATATCTATTTTCCTACCCTCCACTCCCCCATCTCTTTGGTTTTTAACTCTTTAATTCAATCTTCCAACTCTTTTTTGCTGTCATAATTTTAAATCTCAAAGATCCCTGTTTGATTCCTGGACGTTCCTTTTCTTTCTTGTCTGTGGATTTGTTCTATTACCATTGAGGATGTTCATGATACTGTTTGTGTTTTTTCTTTTGAAATTGTTTTTCTGCAGCATCTGTTTCTTCCAAATTTCTTCTTTCTCTGTGTATTTATTTCTTTTTCTATGTTTTAGGCTTTTCCAGGACATCAAGCAATCCTTGGCTGTCTACTTATGGTTGATTAGTGGACTAAAAAGCTGATTAGAAGCCCTGGATTTGTGGAAAGGGATTCTTTAGGGTAATCTGGGTGGATATTTTCTGGGAGTCCCTCCCTTCAAGTGAATGTCTTGGTTTGGTCAGATTCTCCAGAGTAGAGGTTTCCAGTCTTCTTCCTGGAGGGCAAGGGTCTGTCTGCCGATGTTCTGGGAGCCGTATGGGGGACGAAGGATGGGATTTCTGGCCTTCTCCATGTATATGGCCATCTCGTCCACAACCCCCGCCCCACCCCCCCCACCGCCCCGCAGCCAACACACACCTTTGCCTCAGTAGCCAGTGCCTGCAGTCCAGAAAACCCTGTTTTAACTTCTCTGGAGAATAAACCTCTGAACTGTTGCCAGTGTGGGGGAGGGCCAGACAAGTACTCAGGGGGGATGGGGGAAGGGATATTAGGGATATAACCTCCAAATAGTTTTCATCAGCTTCTCTTTATTTTAGCCACCGTCCAGCACCCCCAGTTGTCAAGGTTCTGGATCTGCTCACTGGACAATTCTGAGGGGTGAATTGGTTGCTTCTCATCTTTCTCCGCTGCTGGCTTGGTTTGCCTCTCTTGAGTCCGCCAATCCGTCCATGTGCTTTTTCAGCTTTTAAAATTTTGTTCTGTTTGCTTCTTGTCCTGTTCTCTCCTGTGGTTTTATGTCTCATCTATATGCTTTTCAACATTTTGTGCTACTTTCTCCTTCCTTGTGGGTGTGTCTTTTTCCCTGTGGCATATTTTAATGGTCATTTGAATAATTCATCTGACAACCTATTTAGCCACTTTTCCAGTAATAGATTTCTTCTACAAAAGAAATTTTCAGATATTAACTCTTGAGTTTCTTAACATTCAGTGTTTCCTTGATCTTTTTCACTACTTGTTATACAGCTGCCTAACTACTTTCAAAACCAATGGATATACCATCATTCATTTAATTTAGATTACTTGGTAAGATAGCCTCTCAAAATAAAATTTTAACAAGAGCCTATATCCTATGTTTTTCTTCTCTTTGGCTTCTCAGAAGCTAACCATTAAAGCCTGTTAATTTTGATTTTTCCTGCTGAGGAAGATTCGCCCTGAGCTAACTTCCGTTGCCAATCTGCCTTTTTTTTTTTTTTTTTACTTGTGGAAGATTAGCCCTGAGCTAACGTCTGTGCCAGTGTTCCTCTACTTTATATGTGACACACCGCTACAGCATAGCCAGTGAGCAAAGTAGGTCTGTGTCTGGGATCCGAACCCACAAACCTGGGCCGCCAAAGTGGAGCCTGTGGAACTGTAACCACTTGGCCATGGGGCTGGGCCCTAGTCTGTAAATTTTTTTAGTTCGATAAACACACTTCAACTTTCTTGGTAGAAGGACAGAAGAATGATACCTTTCAAGTTCTAAAGCTGTGCAAATATATGACCAGCTCATAAATACATGTGCTCCCAACAACACAGTGGGTCATGTTTGTCCTCTCTGTAAGATTATCTTTAAAATTCTTGTGAATTTCCCCCCAGAAACAAAGCAAATCTTAATATATTAAATGTGTGTAGTATAAGAATTTTTATTGTGGTAAGATACATAGAACAAAATTTGCCGTTTAACTATTTTTAAATGTACAATTTCAGTGGCATTTATTACGTTCACAATGTGCAACCATCAACACTTGCTCCAAAACTTTTTCATCACCCCAACTCTGTAAACACTAAGTAACAACTGTTTCTCTCCCCCTCTCAGTTCCTGGTAAGCTCTAATCTACTCTTTCTCTATGAATTTGCCTATTCTAGATGCTGCTTATAAGTGGAATCATACAATATTTGTACTTTTGTGTCTGGCTTATTTTACTTAATATGTTTTCAAGATTCATCATGTAGCATGTATCAGAATTTCCTTTTTATGGCTAAATATTCTATTCTATATACCACATTTTGTTTAACTGTTCATCTGTTGATGAACATGGGTTATTTCCACCTTTTGGTTATTGTGAATGATGCAGCAATGAACATTGACATACAAGTATCTGTTTGAGTAGGTGTTTTTATATTCTTTCAAAATATACTCCTGGTATATATCCTGGAGTGGAATTGCTGGATCATATCATATTTTAAAATTTTTCTTAGAATTCCTACTTTGATCCATTGGTTATTAAAGAATGTATTGTTTAATTCCCACATATTAATGAATTTTCCACTTTTATTACTAATTTCTAGCTTCATTGTGTTGTGGTCAGAGAAGATACTTAGTCTGATTTCAACCTTTTAAGTTTATTGAAAATTGTTTTGTGGCCTAACATAGGGTCTGTCCTGGAGAATGTTCCATGTGCTCTTGAGAAAAATGTGTTTTGTGTTGTTGGGTAGAGTATGGTACATATGTCTGTTAGGTCTAGTTGGTTTATAGTGTTGTACAGGTCTTCTGTTTCCTCATTGATCTTCTGTCTAAATGTTTTATCCATTTTTGACAGTGGAATATTGAAGTTTCCAACTGTTATTGTAAAACTATCTAGATCGCCCTTTAATTCTGTCAATGTTTGCTTTATATGTTTTGGGGCTCTGTTGTTTGATGCATAAATTATAATTATTGTATCTTCTTGATGAGTTGACTCTTTTATTAATCTATAATATCCCTCTTTGTTTGTTGTAACAGTTTTTAGTTTACAATCTATTTTGTCGGGTATTAGTATAGCCACCCATGCTTTCTTTTGGTTACTATTTACATGAATATTTTTTTTTCCATCTTTTCACTTTCAACATATTTGTGTCTTTGTAGTTCAAGTGAGTCTCTTGTAGAGAGCATATAGCTGGATCGTGTTTTTGTTTGTTTTTTATCCATCTTGCCAATCTGTTTTGTTTGGAGAGTTTAATTCATTTACATGTACAGTAATTAGCATAGGGAAGGACTTCTGCCATTTTGTTATTTGTTTTGTTTATGTCTTATACCATTTTTTTTCTCATTTTCTCCATTACTGCATTCTTCTGTGTTAAGTTGATTTTTTGTAGTGAAACGTTCTGATTCCCTTCTCATTTCTTTTTGTGTATTTGTAAAATGTTTTCTTTATGGTTACCGTGAGGATTAAATTTAACATCTTAAATTTATAACAATTTAGTTTGAATTGATACCAACTTCAATAGCATACAAAATCCAAAATCTTTCCTGCCATTAGGCTCTGTTCTCCCTTTATGTTATTGATGTCACAAATTACGTCTTTATATATTGTGTGCCCAATAACATAGATTTATAATTATTTTGTATGTGTATGTCTTAAATCATGTAGGAGATAAAAAATGGAGTTACAACACAAAATTACAATAATACTAGCTTTTATATTTTCCCATGTATTTACCTTTACTGGAGATCTTTATTTTATCATAAAGATTCAAGTTACTGTCTAGTGTCATTTCTGCCTGAAGTACTCCCTTTAGCATTTCTTATAGGGCAGGACTAATAGCAATGAACTCCCTCAGTTTTTATTTATCTGGGAATGTCTTTATTTCTCCCTCTTTTTTTTTTTTTTTTTTTTGGTGAGGAATATCAGCCCTGAGCTAACATCCATGCCAATCCTCCTCTTTTTGCTGAGGAGGACCGGCCCTGAGGTAACATCTATTGCCAATCCTCCTCCTTTTTTTCCCCTTTTTCTCCCCAAAGCCCCAGTAGATAGTTGTATGTCATAGTTGCACATCCCTCTGGTTGCTGTATGTGGGACACAGCCTCAGCATGGCCAGACAAGCAGTGCGTCGGTGCTCGCCCAGGATCCGAACCTGGGCCACCAGTAGTGGAGCACGCTCAGTTAACTGCTAAGCCATGGGGCTGGCCCCCCTCCCTCATTTTTGAAGGACAGTTTTGCCAGATGTAGGATTCTTGGTTGATAGTATTTTTCTTTCAGCACATTAAATATGGCATCCAATGGCCTTCTGGTCTCCATGGTTTCTGATGAGAATTGGCTGCTAATTTTATTGAGGATCCTTTGATCATGAGGAGTTGCTTCTCTCTTGCTGCTTTCAGGATTCTCTCTGCCTTTTGTCTTTTGACAGTTTCGTTATAATATGTCTTGGTGTGGGCCTCTTTGAGTTTATCCTGCTTGGAATTCATTGAGATTCTTGGATTTGCAAATTCGTGTCTTTCATCAAATTTTGAATCTATTTGGCTGTTATTTCTTCAAATATTCTTTCTGTTCCTTTATCTCTCTCTTCTTCTGGGACATTCATAATGCATGTGTTGGTCTGTTTGGTGGTGTCCCATAAGTTTCTTAGGCTGTGTTCACTTTTCTTTATTCTTTTTTGTTTTTGCTCCTCATACTCAATCATTGTAACTGTCCTGTTTTCAAGTTTGCTAATTCTTTTTTCTGCCTGCTCAAATTGGCTGTTGAATTCCTCTAGTGAAATTTTAATTTCAAGTATTATACTTTTCAGCCTCAGAATTTGGTTCCTTTTTATGATTTCTATGTCTTTATTGATATTCTCATTTTGTTCTTCTATCCCTTTTCTAATTTCCTGTAGTTCTTTGTCCATGTTTTTCTTTAGCACTTTCAGCATATTCAAGACAGTTGTTTTAAAGTCTTTGTCTATTAATTCTGATGTCTATGCTTCTTCAGAGATGGTTTCTGTTTATTTTGTTCCTTTGAATGGTCATACTTTCCTGTGTCTTTGAATGGTGTGATTTTTTTTGTTAGAAAACTGGACATTTAGATATTATAATGTGGTGATTCTAGAAATCAGATTTCCCCTCCTTCCTCAGGGTTTGCCTTATTTCCATTTTTGGACCATAGTATTCCATTTGTTTACTGATGTTTCCAAATTATTTTTGCAAAGAATGTATTCCTAGTTGTGTGTGGTCACTGAATTCTGTTCCTTAACTTATGTTTTGACAGATTTCCTTGAAAGCCAGGAGCTAAAACAAACACACCTCTCCCAGTCTTTGCAGATTGTTTCTTTCCTAGGGTACTCCCTCAATACTTATCCAGGTTGGCATTAAACCTAGCAGTTAATCTGAGTTGAAAATTTAGGGGCTTCTCAGGTCTTTTCTGAGCATGCTTCTTGCTCTGTACATATGTGTGGCTTTCTAAATTCCTCTGTATATGCTTTCAAATATACTTATTTCCCAAGGTAACTACCCCCACCCCCACCCCAGCTTTTTCTCCTAGGCTTTAGGTAGTCTATTGTGAATCTCAACCATAATCTTTTGACCCAGACATTTGTGTGTTAGTTTGCCTTACACTGTTTTCAAGCAATGCCTGCTGCTCTTCTGGCCTGAGTTTTGAGTCAGACAAAAGAGATGAGTGCTTTGCTTCAGTCCTTCAGGTAGCCCCCAGATAGGCTAGAATAGACATAAACAATAATTTGTGAATAAGGTCTCTGCTGCCTCCAAAAACAGGGTCCAACATCCAACACTGAGAATGTGGCTGCCATTTTCAAGACTGCTGCCACATCAAGGAGGGGTTGGAAATGGCAGTAAAAATGCCACAAAGCTTTCCTCCCATTTTATTTTTTTCTAATTTTATTGAAATACAATTAACATACAACACTGTAGGTTTAAGGTGTACAGCATAATGATTTCACTTTCATATATTATGAAATGATTACCACAATAAGTTTAGTTAATATCAATCATCAAATATACATACAAAAAAAGAAAAAAAATGTTTTGTTTTCTTCCTGGTGATGAGACCTCTTAGAATCTATTCTCTTAACACCTTTTAAAATGTACCATACAGCAGTGTTAACTATAGTCATCATGTTGTACATTACATCCCCAGTGCTTCCTTATCTTGTAACAGGAAGGTTGTACCTTTTCGATTCCCCCAGCCCCTACACACTGCCTCTGATAATCACAAATCTGATCTCTTTTTCTATGAGTTTTTGTTTGTTCATTTGTTTTGATTCTACATATAAGGGAGATCATATAGTATTTGTCTTTTTCTGATTTATTTCATAAGTCATTAGCATAATGCCTTCAAGGTCCATCCATGTGGCAAGATATCCTTCTTTTTTATGTCTGAATAATATATATATTATTTACATATATACATATATATATATATATTTATATATCTCACAACTTTCTTATCCGTTCATCTTTCGATGGACACATAGGTTGTTTCCCCGTCTTAGCTATTGTAAATAATACTGTTATGAACGTGGGGGTGCTGATAATTCTTTGACATAGTGTTTTCATTTCCTTAGGATATATACCTGGAAGCAGAATTGCTGAACATATGGTAATTCTATTTTTAATTTTTTGAGGAACCTCCATACTGTTTTCCATAGTGGCTATACCAATTTACAGTCCCACCCACAGTGCACAAGGATTCTCTTTTCTCCACATCCTTGCTGGTGTTTATCTCATGTCATTTTGATGATAGCTTTTCTGACAGCTGTGAGATGATATCTCATTGTGGTTGATTTGCATTTCCCTAATGATTAGTGATGTTGAGCATTTGTTCATGTACCTGTTGCCCATTAGTATATCTTCTTTGAAAAAATACCTATTCAGGTTCTTTGCCCATTTTTTAATTGGATTATCTGTTGTGTTGCTATTGATGGTATGAGTTCTCTATATATTTTGGATACTAACCCATTATCAGGTATTTTTTTTCACTCTGTAAGTTGTCTTTTCATTTTGTTGATCGTTTCTTTTGCTGTGCAGAAGCTTTTTAGTTTGATGTAGTCCCATTTGTTTGTTTTTGATTTTGTTGCTTATGCTTCAGGTGTCATTTCAAAAAAACCATTGCCAAGACCCATGTCAAGGAGCATTTTTTCTATGTTGTCTTCTAGTATTTTACCATTTCTAATCTTATATTTAAGTCTTTAATCCATTTTGAGTTAATTTGTGAGTGGTGAATGATAAGGGTCTGGATTTATTCTTTTACATGTGAAAATTCAGTTTTCCCAGCACCATTTATCGAAGAGACTGTCTTCTCCACTGAATATTCTTGGCTGCCTTGTCAAATAGTAGTTGACCATATATGCATGGGTTTATTTCTGAGTTCTTAATTCTGTTCCATTGGTCTGTGTTATGTCAGTATGGTACTGTTTTGATTACTATAGCTTTATATATTGTTTAAAATCAGGAAGTGTGATGCCTCCTGCCTTGTTTTCCTTTCTCAGTATTTATTTGGTGATTTGGCATATTTGGGTTCCATATAAATTTTAGGATTGTTTTCTATCCTTCTGTAAAAAATGCCGTTGGTATCTTGATAGGGATTGCATTGACTCTATTGATGGCTTTGGGTTAATGGGAATTTTAACGATATTAATTCTTCTAATCCATGAACACACAATATCTTTACATTTATGTGGCTTCTTCAACTTCTTTCACTAATGTCTTGTACTTTTCAGTGTACAGATCTTTCACTTCCTTGGTTAAATTTATTCTTAAGTATTTTTATTATTTTTGGTGCTATTATAGATGGGATTGTTTTCTTTATTTCTTTTTTTCAGATAATTCATTGTTAGTGTATAGAAACTCTACTGTATGTTAATTTTGTATCCTGCAACTTTACTGAATCCATTGATTAGATCTAAGAGTTTTTTGGTGGAGTCTTTAGTATTTTCTATACATAAAATCATGTCATCTGCAAATACAGCTAATTTTACTTCTTCCTTTCTAATTCTGATGACTTTTATTTCTTTTTCTTGCCTGATTGCTCTGGTTAGGATTTCCAATACTATGTTGAATAGCAGTAGTGAGAGTGGGCACCTTTATCTTGTTCCTGGTCTTATAGGAAAAGCTTTCAGCCTTTTATCATTGAATATGATATTAGCTGTGGGCTTGTCATATATGGCCTTTATTAGGCCATGCTATCATATTATATGATATGATAGCATATCATATTATATGCTATCATAAAAACATACCTTTTGAGGTATGTTTCTTCTAAATGTAATTTGTTAAGAGTTTTTATCGTGAACAGATGTTGAATTTTGTCAAATGCTTTTTTGCCTCTGTTGAGATGATCATATGATTTTTTTTTTAATTCTGTTAATGTGGTATATCACCTTTATTGATCTGTGTATGTTGAACCATCCTTGCATTCCAGAAATAAATCCCACCTGATCATGGTGAATGATCCTTTTAATGTGCTGCTTAGTTCAGTTTGCTAGTGTTTTATTGAGTATTTTTGCATCTATGTTCATCAGGGATATTGGCCTGTAGTTTTCTTTTCTTGTAGTGTCCTTTTCTGGCTTTGCTATTGGGGTAATGCTGGCCTCATAAAATAAATTTGGGAGTGTTTTCTCCTCTTTGACTTTTTGGAAGAGTTTGGGAAGGATTAGCATTAGTTTTTCTTTAAATGTTTGGTAAAATTCACCAGTGAAGACATCTAGTCAAGGGCTTTTATTCTTTGGGAGATTTTTGATTGCTGATTTAATCTCCTTACTAGTAATTGTTCTGTTCAGATTTTCTATTTGTTCCTTATTCAGTCTTGGTAGGTTGTATGTTTATAGGAATTTTTCCATTTGTTCTAGGTTGTCCAGTTTGTTGGCATATAGTTGTTCACAGTAGTTTCTTATGATGTTTCATATTTATATGCTATCAGTTTTAATGTCTCCTCTTTCATTTGTAACTGTGTTGATTTGGGTCCTCTCTCTTTTTTCTTTGGTTAGTCTGGTTAAAAGTTTGTCAATTTTGTTTATCATTTCAAAGAACCAACTGTTAGTTTTGTTACTCTTTTCTATGGTTTTTCTGTTCTCTATTTCATTGATTTTTGCTCTAAACTTTATTAGTTCCTTTCTTCTGCTAACT